>NC_035445.2:153268850-154697315 GCF_002127325.2 Helianthus annuus
AGAACATTAATTCAGGGGTATCCCCAAAAAAAAATTTTTTACCGTGCAACCATACAATATTAAAAAAAACAATACATAAATAAAGTAAAACAAATACCTAATAGATTTGTCCTCTTCTTTTTTTCATAGCTTGAAATCGTTCCATCACATCGTCGTCTTTTACTTCACTTAAAAAATCCTTTTCGACCGCACAAACCATAGCATTGTTCAAGAATTCCGGGCCGATCCGATTGCGTAAATCCGTCTTCACAAGCTTCAATTTCGAAAAACATCTTTCAAAGGTTGTGGTTGCCTCGGTAAAAGCAAAGCTAGCTTGTTTTTTAGATTTTGGTTTCGTCATAACTTCAAAGAATCAAACAATCAATTATATCAAACTAACAACTAATCAACGGCCATTAAAAATAAGTAACAACAACAACTAAACTAACTAATAATATATAATATCAAACATTCAAACTGAAACAATAAAAAAAAAAACTTATCAAAGTGAAACAAGTAACAAACCTCCTGTTCGTAAAAGTGTAAAACAATAAGTAAAAACAACAATCAAAGTATCAAACCTCTCCTGTTCGTAAAACAACAATTAAACCAACTAATAAATATTCATAAAACTAATGAATTCCATAGTATCAAACCTTCTGTTTTGTGATTCTGTGAATGCCGCACGCCCGCACAGCCACAAACCTCCGAAGTTCGAACTGAAACAAAACCTCCGGTTGGACCTGTTCTGTGATTTCTGTTCGATCGACCTTTGATATTCCTTGAATTCAATCTGCCGCACCATAACACTATTGGGTTATTAACTTATTATTTTGGTTATTTGGGCTAACTAATATTGGGCTATCATTTGGTTATTTGTGTGACAACTCAAATTTCCAAGATTTCTATTTCGTATTTATTGCACGATCATGTATTGATTCACATGGAATTATATATGTTTTGATTGTTTGATTGTGTATAGTTGTTGGTTATTTGTGAAACTTGTCAAATGTGTAAACTTGGTGGTGGAACTATGAAACATTATGAGATGGTGTGCATTTGTAAATTATAATACTTAGGGATGTAGATGGTAATTAGTGAAATCCTAGATACTTAACCCTAATCTCATTTCTCTAATCATTTGCACACAAAACTAAATCACGTACTTGCAACTCTCTAATCCCCTAGCAATCATCATCACCCTCATCATTGGCAAAAAATCATCACACTTGATTCCTCTTCCTCTAGAATCATTCAAGGTAATTGTTTAATCATTGTTCATGATTGATTGTTGATTGATTTCTTGATTTTGTGTTCATGGAATGTGTTCATGGAAAACCCTAATTGCTCATGTGATATTCTGTGATTTAATCCTGGATAGTTGAGATTACGACGATGATTAGATGCATGCTTGATAGGTTATTATTGTGATGATTGTTGTGGTTTAACATCGATTGAATAATCTTGTTATCTGCCGTCATATGATTAGATTTAGGGTTTGCTTGAATGATTTACGTAACTGCTTGAATCACAAGATCGTAGGATGAAAGTTGTTGCCTGAGTTTCTGTGCACAGTGAATGTCTGAGTTTAATATGATGTTGTTTAGTCCGAGTTTAATACAAGCCACTTTGGACCGAGTTTAGTAAATGTGACTTTGGACCGAGTTTAGTAAATGTTGTTGGTCCGAGTATATTGTTGAAAGGTTGTCCGAGTTTAATGGACTCTCTATGGTCCGAGTATAATTAATTGTTGTAGTCCGAGTATAATGAAATTGTTGTGGCCGAGTATAATGAATTGTTGTGGTCCGAGTATAATGAAAAGTGTTGTGGTCCGAGTATAATGAATTGTTGTTGTGGTCCGAGTATAATGAAATTGATTGGTCCGAGTATCATGTGAACAATAATGGTCCGAGTTTAATTGGACTACTTTGGTCCGAGTTTAATTAAATTGAACATGTCCGAGTTTAATTGGACCACCTTGGTCCGAGTTTAAGTAATTGAAGTTGTCCGAGTTTATTATGTTAAACAATTGGTCCGAGTTTATTGTTGAATAATTGGACCGAGTTTATTGATAAGTAATTGGTCCGAGTTTATTGATTAAATGGTTGGGCCGAGTTTAATGGATTGTATAATGAATGCCTATTGGACCGAGTTTAAAACATGACCAACCATGTCCGAATTTATGTGCTGATTATATGTCTGAGGTTGTATGAGTGCTGAACAGGGGAGACCCCCCCCCCCATACTTGTCTGAGTTTTTGAGAGGTGCATGATCCTGTAAGTGTTCATATGAATTACGTGAATTGTATGAAGGGTAACTGTTACGTGATACCTGATTGACACATGATATTGACTATCAAGCACTATGTGACATTAGATTGCATGCGTATCATTTCGAACATGAACTGATTTGTTATACGTGCATACAATAGGACTTGATTAATTACTTGTGAGTGCATAACCTAGCATACCGAGCAAACCAAGGTGAGTTCACACAGCCAAGGCATGGGGTTCCCAGGGTGGGAATGGGATTTGATTATTTACTGGTACATATCTATACTGGAACGTAGTGATGTGATTTGATGAACTATGGTACATACTCCGCTGATTGAACTACGACTAGACTAGTAACACTTATTGAACTGATCTTCGCACACCTGCCAAGGGTTGGCCGCGATATTATGACTGACTTCGCACACCTGCCTTTGGAAGGCCGCGAACTGTAATTTACTATTCTTCGCACACCTGCCTGGTAGGCCGCGATAACAGGTAAACCTAGTCTAGAATACACGGGATGAACATCCCCCTAACATCTTCGCATACCTGCCTGGGAGGCCGCGATGGAAACTGATACGATACATGAAAAACGAACGAACATACTTCTACTCACACTAAACTATTACTGAACTGTTAACTGTGAACTCGCTCAACTAGTTTGTTGATCCTCTGTTACATGCCTTGCAGGTCGTTAGATATTTATGGAGCTTGCACAGGGAGGAGCAGGTCGTTGTGGAGCATGGATTATGTTTTGAACTTATTGAACTTATGTTACACATTTGGGCTTTCGTACTTATGCTTCCGCTATACTTATAAACTATGATTATGTTTTGAACACCTATCATATTGAATGATTGGTTTACATTATTATATTTGATATTACTTACATGTTCGATATGATTGGTGGCTTGATCCTGGTCAGTCACGCTCCCAAGCGGTGATACTCCGCAAGGTGGATTTTGGGGGTGTGACAATTTGGGCCAATATAATCAGAATTACTTGGGCTTAATACCAGTTTATAATTTTTTTTTTAGGGGTGTTATAGTAGTTGTTGAGGGGTATCCTTAGTATAAAAATCGGGAATTTTTTTTTTTTACACTACCGGTTAAAAGTTGAGCCGTAGCCCGGGCTACGCCTCATTTAACACCAGGTCCGCCCCTGTCTCTATGTCATGCTAGAAAGCATTTAGGCTACTTCTGTCCTGCACCAGAAACCCTAACTGAACCCTTACTTCAATATATACCGTGAAGCACATGTGCTCTTGAATGATGCAAGCCTATTAGGAAATACAAGGTATGAATAATTCATTAATTTTCTAATTTTTAATTCAGTTTAATTCTCTAATAGATAAAAATAATAATCTTTTTGGTGCTTTTTCATTTAGATAATTTTGGTCATCATACGGGTTTGGGGATTATTTTGATTGGCATATTGCTGCTCTTGCTATTTTGACTCTTAATAGAAGGCATATTTAAGTAAAAACTTTAATCGCTATCTATCTTCCATTTTTTGCCATATAAAATTGTTCATTTTCAGTTTCTTATCTTCTTAATAAGTGTGTTCTTTTTTTCTTTGAAGAACGAAGTTGCAATACTGGAATATATACATCTCTTAGTTGAAACTATGGACCGTCTTGGCAATGTGGTAAGTCTTACATGTAAACATCATAAAACTAGATGTTGCAATATCTATTAATTCAGTTTAATTCTCTAATAGATAAAAATAATAATCTTTTTGGTGCTTTTTCATTTAGATAATTTTGGTCATCATACGGGTTTGGGGATTATTTTGATTGGCGTATTGCTGCTCTTGCCATTTTGACTCTTAATAGAAGGCATATTTAACTAAAAACTTTAATCAGTATCTATCTTCCATTTTTTTTTTCCATATAAAAGTGTTCATTGTCAGTTTCTTATCATCTTAATAAGTGTGTTCTTTTTTTCTTCGAAGAACGAAGTTGCAAATATACATCTCTTAGTTGAAACTATGGACCGTCTTGGCAATGTGGTAAGTCTTACATGTAAACATCATCAAACTAGAGGTTGCAACATCTATTAGTTCACTTATGAATGACTTGATCCGTGTTGTGTTTTATCTCAACAGGTCAAATAAAATAATCAGCTAAAAGGAAAAACGGGTCAAATGGGTTTGACATGTAACATATTAGTGGAACCACCACTTTTCTTTTCATTCTATTGGATGTTATTTAACATTTGTTAAATTACTCTTCTCCCACGTCTGAAGTAGATTTTTAAAGCATATAATCTTCTAAATCGTTTTTATTTATAGATTTATATGGTTAGTCTAATAACATTGTTTTGAGTTTGGAAAAAAAATTCTTTCGGGCCATTTAAACTTAACCCATTTCGGCCCATACTAAATGATGCTCAATTTCAACATGGTCTGGCTTTGACCAGTTACCGGCCGCACACATCAGCCCCTGTTCTTCCCAACAAATCGCCACATGTTTCTTCCCAACGAATCAGCGGTTCAATCTTACAAATCCATGAACGAGATGATGATGGAGATGGTGCGACCCGGATGCGATATTGACGATTTTCCAGCGATCTAGATTTAACACCATTGAACATTTGTTATGTCACTAATGATCCCGATTCCCCATCTTCTGGCTGACGATTTTGACATTCATGGGGTGATGTATCATATTCTCAGATGAATTTATTTGTTGTTTTTTGTATGGATGAAATAAACTTTCCTGTCTAGATAAGTTGTTTTATGATCTATTTGTTTGTCTGTAATTTCCGGATTACTCAAATGAAGAGTTAAATTTTCTGCATTTGCTTGCTTTTTTTAACTAACTAATGGGTTTTTTTATCTGTAGATGATGTCAAGAGTTAGTGGTTATGGGCATACTGGTCATAATCTCAATAATAGTAGTTGTAATTATAGGCAACATGGGTCAAATTCAAAAAGTTACGAGCCTCTTGGTGGTCTCAAAGAGAAAATGCAACAATAGGGCTGTCAAAGATTTTTCAACTTTAGTTTATGTGTAATTTTATGGAAAGTGTGTGTTTTGTATGAGGAATGATCATTCATTCTTTGACATGTTGAATTTTAGTAAAATATAATTTGATAATTTTGTTAAACATTATATCCAACATAGACCTCTATGATGTAATATAAGTTTCATTGTTAAGGAAACTTTTTATTAATGTTTTTTAGTTTATGTAATGTTTTTATATATTTAATATTAATGTTTTTTTAAGTTTTATTGATTTAAACTAAATTAAATAAAAAATGTTTGTCACGTACACACCACGCCACCCTTTAACGCCCCATCATATCTTGCGCTTCTTGACATCACGTCACCCTTTCTGACATTACTGGCGTCTACTGTCACGTGACGCATCATGCCCTCTCTTCATGCCCTCCAACACCGAATTGTGTAAGGTGTCAACAAACAAACAAAGAAACCCCACAGCCTATTCTCAAGTGTTTAGATTAAATGGACGCGCTTGATTTAAAAAAAGAAACACTGCTCAAAACATTTACTCCTTAGGAGAATGGGAAAATCATATCTTAAAGAAACACACAACTAATCCAAACGGGTTTTGTCGTAGTGGGCCTTCGGGCGGCCTTTTGATAGTGGGCTTGGGCTACTCATTTATCTATAATTTTTTATTTTCGTATCATTTTTAATCCGTTTACATTGAAAAGTTTTTTCATTACAAAGTTTATCTCAATGCCAATAGACATTATATGTTTGTGTTAAGCCACACGCGAAACTCGCGGGTTCAAACTACTCATACTTGACAACAACGGAAAAGCTACAGATAAAACAACTAATGTGGTGTATAAAGAGATTTTCAACGAATTGTGATATCTGCATATTGATGGTTAATAAAAAGATTTTACATGATTCGTTTCAAGACGTGTAATATATTCATAACCTTTTATGTAAACAACGATGATGAAGCGATATTATCTTTTATCAACCCGTGTAATACACGGGTCCTTAGGCTAGTTTATACAATATATAAAATTGCATCCTATGACTTTCTGCTCCCCCGAAACTCTTGATGAAACTCCGTCACTGACTACTACTATATTGGAAGCTCTTCGATTTCTAAGCATCAGATAAAGTCCTTATCTTTCACTAGTATTTTCTATTAAATATTTGAGTATTTAATTACTTTAGATAAATGTATTAGAAATAACTTTAATACTTAATTAAAAATTACTAGATAACTTTTTATATGTATAGATTAAGGGAAAAACTCAAAAAGCCAACGCTAAATCCTATAAGTTACAATATAACTTTTTTAACGATAACACACTCTTTAACTCCTATAAGTTACACTAAATCTTATTCAATTCCTAGCACTGCTAATGGGTATTCATGGTCTGGTTTTAACGATTCTTAGGTCAAACCGTTAGTAACTGTTTTTATCACCAAAACCGAACCGTTACCAACAGATTGGTTCCGGTTTGTGCTTTGTTATTTGTTAATAAATTGAATTTATAATAAGAACTGACAACTTAAATTTACATGCTTTTGAATGTATGTGTATGGGCATGTTTCTATATGCATGTATGATTTCGTTGGAAAAATATCAGTATATTGGACAAGTTTAGCTACCACTCATAATCTTTCAGTGTAAGATCATAATTGTTTTGCCCTAACTAACGTTCACTACATCAATTCAAAGAATAATAAGCCTCGGCTTACAAATAAAACAAACAAGTTGCTTATCACATCACAGTTGGTTAATAAAATTAAAATTTAATAGAATAATATGCATAATGGGCCTGCTTGCGGTATGCGCATATAATGTATATATGTGTGGGTCTTTGGGGGCAAAAATGAAAGTGCACTAATTTTAACGTTATTTTAGTAATTTCGTTAAAATAACGTTAAAAAGCGAGGGACAGTTGATCATGTATCATGTGGTGGCGTTAATAGCTGAAATACAAGGGGGTACATGCATTAATCGGTTTTTGTCCTAATTGTTGAGTGTTATGTGCCTTATGTCCAAGGCTTGATGCAAAACTACTATCGAGCCGGGGGTCTCAATAGAAGCAGTCTCTCTATTCCTGCGGGTAGAGGTAAGGCTGTCTACATCTTACCCTCTTCAGACCCTACTTTAGCTTTGCTATTGGTGGGATTTACTGAGTATGATAATAATGATGATGATGAGAAGATATGCATAATGAAATTTGTTTCTAATCATATAGTGAAATAGAATATAATTAAACCTTACAGTCCTGCCTGGTTTTATACGGTTAGTTTTCGGCATAAAGCGTTAACCAAATCGTTGACTATGATTTGGAAATATTGACACCAACCGACCGAATTCTAAGGAAAAAATCAACCACTAAACTGAACCAGTAATCGGTTTAAATAATTTAGGGGCTGTTTGATAACATCTAAATGGTTAAGTGTTGAATCAGTAAGAGGTCTGAACCATTAAGTGCTGAACCAGTAAGAAGTCTGAACCATTAAAAGCCTGTATAATGCTTAACCGTTCAGAGGCAAATGTCTGACCAATTCAGATTAGAGGTCTTAACCATTCAGGCTCTGTATAAATCTTAACCATTCAAAGGCAAATGTCTGAATCATTCAAACATCTGCTCGTGAAACAAACAGTCTGAACCATTAAGTGCTGAACCAGTAAGAGGTCTGAACCATTAAAAGCCTCATTAAGAGGTAAACAAACAGCCCCCCTTAGCCCTTTTATACAACCTTTTAAGACGAAAGAAAAAAAAGATAAACTTGTGTTTCTAGGAAAAGACAAATAAGTATGGAAGTCATGTGAATGCTTACACACGGGTGTGTTTATAAAAGTGAAATGATTAGAGATCTCATTATTCAAGTTGATAGTTAAATAGAAGTAAATGATGAAATATATAGAAATATATAATTAATAGAAATTATTAACTTAGTTTCAGGGCGGTAAACAAACCGAACACGAACAATATCTTGTTCGTGTTCGTTTGTTAAGAAATATATGTGTTCGTGAACCGTTCACAAACACGTATCGAAAGAGATTTTCTGTTCGTGTTCGTTTGTTAAGAAAATGAACTTGTTCGTGTTCGTTTGTGTTTGTGTTTGTTTGTTAATTTTAGGCAACGAACGTTGACGAACACAAATGAGCACAAACTAGTGTTCATGAACACAAATGGAAACAAATGAACACAAACAATTAGTTCATGAACAGAATATATAATATGCCGACACTTATTAGATATTTAATTTGTCGGAATTTTGAAGTATTTAAATAAATATAAAAACTAAAAACACTAATAAAGTATCGAACACAAACAAACACGTTACCAAACGTTCACGAACATAAACGAACAAACACGACCTTTGTTCATGTTTGTTCATTTAACTAAACGAACGAAATTTCTAGTTCGTGTTTGTTTGTTTAATAAACGAACGAACAAAAACGAACTTCCCACCAAACGGTTCACAAACTGTTCACCGAACGTTTGGTTCATTTGCAACCTTACTTAGTTTTAAAACTTTTCAAATGCATTAAATGATTAGTTAAGTCTTTAAATATTATAAATATTATTAATTTCAAAGTTTGGTCTTTTTATACATTATCTTTAGTGTCAACTTCACCTCTTATACAAAAAACAATATACATTTTTAACTCATTTAATTTTCATCTAAATTGAATTTTCTCTAAAAGTTTGCGTTCATTAACTTTTATTAAAGGTTTGCTATATTTAATTTTTTTTCTCCATATTTCAGTATTTTCCGTTGAAAGAGAAGTTATGGAATATTTTATTTGGTATCGTAAGTTATAATGAGTGTGGGTACATTTATGGTACTGTGCCAAACCGGACCCGATATTGTTTAACAACATCGGCAATGGCATCACTATTACCATAACTGGTACCACTACTCGATTTTATGGTTTCGTAAAACAATCTTGGGCATATGAAGACTTTATGTTTTGTCTTTTCTCTTTTCTCTTTTGGTTGCTATACCGAGTGCCGACATCGTACCACTACCGTAACAAACTGAATCGGCGTTAGCTTTAGCGGGTGCCAATACCATAACACACCGGACCGATACCAACAACTTTTTGCATGCATAAGATAGCTTTTCACGTAGTGGTTCTCATGTAGATCTATTCATTTGACTAGATTTCGCTTAGTAAATTTCTCTTATATATATTTCACACCGATTAGCCTTTCGCTTTCCCCGAAGTGAAACCCTACTTCTCGTTCGGTATGAGTTTTCGCATAGAACATAGGTTTCACATAGGAGTATTCCTTATGGACACCTAAGCGAAAAGTTGTCTTTTCGTGTATGTTTGTTGACCAGATTTGACTTAAGTGTCCTGGTGTGGGAATCCTTCTGATTTTTATAGATTACAACATATTATCATATGTGAGTTTCTATACCCCCTTTTAGACTGTCTTGGGGTGTGTGTAGTCGACAAAAAGCTTTGAAAGTAAAACATGTTTTTATTCAATGAATGGTCTTTATGAAAGGAATAGTTTATGGGCTTTTAGACACTACATGCTTAGGAAAGTATTGAGCTGTGCGTCTAAAGTTAACGTTTCACTGAATGGTCGACCTGTCATATGTAAGGACTGATAAAGGTAAAATTTAAGATGTTTTCATAGTCTAATGATAGGTTATGTCGTTTAATTTGTTTAAATGATGATTATAAACTAAAAATCTTTATACGAAGTTGAGTTTTAGTATCCACATTAGGTTAATGCTTAGGATGCTTAGGAAGACAGATGATGTGGAGTTAAAGGCTACCCTGTGACTGGCATCCCGTTTGCATTTGTATGAAATTTTAGTTTATTGAACAATGTTCTGATGAGTAAATCCAACAAATGAGACCCTTAGATTTAAGGAGTTTTATTTACCCAAACTCATTCATCATTACAATGAATCATGAATCTTTGATTACGTGAGATATAGTCACATATACAATGAGACCAAGACCACAATGATGGCCTCTTTTGAGTCTTTGTTATTGGACTGGTACCTTGATAGCTTCAAATTGTAAATTACTTTTTATTTTTAATTCATAAATGAAAAAGTAAATTACAAGTTTTGTCCTTTATGTTTACACCTAATTGCAGGCGCTGTCCTTTAGCGCAAAAGTTGACAAGTTTTGTACTTAATATTCTAAAATCTTGCATTTTATGTCCTTTAGGCCAAACCCAGTTAATGTTTTTGGTTAAATCTAATCATGTGCCTTGCACATGAGGGCATTCTTGTCATTTCAACTTCCAATGGGCTATTATGTAAAAAGGTTATATAAACCTCTGTCTCTCTTCTCTCTGTGAAACTCCCTCTCCCTCTCCCTCTTCTCTCTCTAACACAATTCAAACCCTAGCCTATTTATCCAAGAATTATACACGAATCTGATTCTGATATAACAAATTCATATAGGGCTTTTGATCTATAAAACAAGGCGAAAGATTGCATATGAAAAAAATACCTATTGCATAACAGGACGGATGAGGACAACAGTGCCTGGAGCTCTTGAACTCCAATGGGAAATTTGGTGATGCGCATGAGAATAGAACGGGAAAAAGAGAACGTGTTTGTGTTCGAAAAGAGTTCAAAGGCGATTCTAAGTTGATTTTTTATACTATTTCGATGAATAAACGATTGTGGATGGTGATGGTGGGTGGCAGTTGCATGTTGGTGGCGGGTATAGGTGGTAGGTGGGTTGTGTGGGTGGTTTTGGTGTAGTTGCAACGTTGGTGGCTGGATGGTGATGGTGGGGTTGCATTGTTGCAGCGGTGGAGGTGGGTTATGGGGGTGGTGGTGGTCGGTGGCAAGTGGTGGTTGGAAAGAGAGAGGTGGTTGCAACTAATTAATTGTTGTGGAATATTTTAATTATCTTGCTGCCATTATTGTCGTATCACCGTAGCACCATTCATATTTGATTTTTATTATATCATTAGTTTGTTTGCAGGTTGGGGTTAGGGTTCCGGTGGGGCTGGTGATGGTGGAGACGGTGGTTGTAGTCTGGTAGATAAAAAGTAATTGTGGCGGTGGTGGGTGAAGGTGGTTGTGGTTGTGGTGGTGGTGGTGTGTTGATGGAGGTGATGGTTGAAGGAGAGAGACATAATCGATAGTGGTGGTGGGTTAATGGTGGCAGTGATAATTTTTTAAAATATTTTGTTTTAGTTTTTTAAATTATATTAAATAATTTGGTAAAAAGACTAAAATACCCTTGTGTAATCTGATTTAAGTAAAAAATTCTAACTGGGTTTGGCTTAAAGGACATAACGTGCAAGATTTTAGAACATTAAGTACAAAACTTATCAACTTTTCCGCTAAAGAACAGCGCCTGCAATTTGGTGTAAACATAAAGAACAAAACTTGTAATTTACTTTAAATGAAATGTGAGCATAATATATAAACACATGATTTAAAGTATTTTTAAAACAATCTTTTATTATTAGTTGATATATTTAGTTCAATAGCAATTAGATTGCGGGAACCATTTACGTTAATGACCTAAAACAATTCTAGAACAGTTACCAATTATATGATTTAGGGTAGGGGCGTGAATTTCTGACACGACCTGAAAACCCAACACGAACCTAACACAAAATTCGCGGGTTTAGGTTTTGTCTAAACGGGTTCGGGTCAGTCTCAGGTTAAACCCGCGAACCCGTTTAGGTTAACGGGTCGGGTTCGGGTCAACCTGGTCGGGTTGGTGGGTTGACCTGTTTAACACATTTATACTATACTATATTTTTTTACAATATATTTTATGTCATAAATTAAATGGGGTGTGTATTTTATGCAATGATTATAACTTAAAAAGAGAAATTAACATAGATTTTATAATTAAAATATGATATTATTATATACATTTGTGTTTTTAAGTAAATTTTAATTTTTTTCAGAAAAAAATAAAGAAAAATTCGGGTTGAACGGGTCGTGTTCGGGTCAACCCACGAAACTTCGGGTCGTGTTCGGGTTCTTACATATGATACAATTTTCGGGTTCGGGTCGGGTTCGGGTTTGTGTAAAATTTTCGGGTTCGGGTCGGGTTGAACCCGTCAACCCGCGAACGCGACCCGTTTAGCACCCCTAATTTAGGGGGATGGGGGCGCCTACCTTGGATTCATCTGTATTCCATTGAGTACCTTCGAGTTGGAGGAGTACATCTCTGCAACCGTGCGGGTACTCCATCCGAGTATTGTTTTCGAGTTGTGGAACTCAGGGAGAGGTGAGGGAGAGTGTCGTTCACCAACTACTATAACGTCGTTACATTTAATAAGAATATTTTCAAATCACCATAAATATCACATTTTCAATTATGAGTATAGATTTTTTTTCCATTTGGTTGCCGCAACAAGCCCGCTTTAGGATACAACACAATCAAAGAAAAAAATATGTGCTTTGTGATTGTGAATTGGCTCGTGAAGTTCTAATGAACGATTACATCGTCAAAAACTCTAAGTACGACACAAATATGTCTAGATCAAGATTTTGTGTAGAAGTAATTGTTTAAAAAAATCGGGGATACAGATGCAGTCGAAAGGTTTAAATGGTTTCATAATGGTTACGACGGGAGGTCGAAAAAGAGCTTTTCGATGCTATTCGTTAACTTGCAACAGGTAATGTTACTAACAAATATGATGAATATTTAACTATGTTTGGTAGAACTTCATGTGAATGCTGAGAATATTTTTGCAATTTTTCTTATTTTATAAGGTAAAGAGTTTTTATGTAGATCAGCTAGCCATGACGTTGCACGTTTATACAATTGCATCAGGCTAGATGGGGCATTCAAGCCTCTGGTTTACAATGGGGAGGTGGATTCGATCGCTTGCCAAAGAGGGATAAGAGATATTGAAGGCGTCTTTGAAAGAAGCCATTATTATCCAATCGACTTTGTGGCATATGAGATCGGCCAATTAAGAAGTTAAGCAGAGGATTGGTGGGATATTATTAAGGCAGGAAAGGAACCGAAGCTGTACGGGCTAAGACGTGGGAGGAATTTAAGGCATCCATCCTCAAACACCACAACCCTAAGGTAGTGGTAAACAAAATCAAGGAAGAATTTATGCAGTTAAGGTATAAAGGTGAAACTACTGATAAGATCAATGGGATTTTTCTGGATAAATTAAAGTTTGGTGGTGAGTTGGTGCAAATGGAGGAGTAGAAAATTTATTATTACCATAATATGCTCTGCGCCGAGTATTGGGAGTTCATGACTCCCTCAAAGTGTTTGAGAACTTAATGGAAATAATCAGTGTCACTCGAGAGCATTTTGAATTAAAGAAACAAGTTGAGAGAGGAGAAATGAGGGCGGTGAATGCTAATCCAAGCCCTTCCAAGAAACAGAAAGTGGCGGAATCTCCTAAAAAAGGAAACGCGAAGGGTGGGTCACCAAGTTGTAAAACATATGGCCGTACTCATCGGGGTGAGTGCTACTTCAAAAACCGACCATGTTTAAATTGTCGGAACACGGGTCACGAGGCCACAAACTGTCCCATCAAAATGTACGTGTGTTATAACTGCTATAAACCAGGTCACGAAAAGGCCGAGTGCCTAGACTTGGTAGAAGCGGGTGCAAAGACCGACATGAAAGTTTAAGCCCCATAATCGTGGGCGAGATCTTTCAAGATCACTCTAGAAGAGGCGAAGATTGAACCGATGTGGTTATAGGTTCATTTATAGTTATTTTGTTCCCCCATGTGTATTATTTGAGACGGGTGCAAATAAATCATTTATTTCACATGAATTTATTCGACACTCTTCTTTTATTGTGTCAAAATTTCCTACGCCTTTAGAAGCAAAGGTAGGTGATAATTAAAGTTTTCTTGTTTGTGATATATTCCGAGGTTGCAAGATTATCTTTGAAGGCGCGGAATACCAGATTGATTTAATACCAATGGCGGGAGAATTTCGCATAGTAGTGGGGATGGAGTGTTTGTTCCACCACCACGCCAATGTGATATGCTCCTACAAGGTGTTACAATTGATATCGCCTAGTGGGTAGCATGTTACCATATGCAGAGACATGAGTTGCAACCCCGTGATGTGCTTGATGATAGAGGCTAGTAAATTTTTTCAACATGGGTGCAAGGCATACGTGACCTATGTTTATGACTCAAAAAAGGAGTCTCCAAGAATTGAAGATGTACCCGTGGTGCAAGAATTTGATGAAGTAATCCTGGAAGACTTACCAGGCACACCACAAGAACACAAGGTGGAATTCAGAATTGAATTTGTCCTGGGGCCAAAATGGTTGCCATGGCACCATATAGGTGGGCGCCTTCGAAACTCCAAGAGTTAACGACCCAATTACAAGATTTGCTAGATAAGGGGTTCATTCGACCAAGTGTTTCCTCATGGAGGGCACCAGTATTGTTTATGAAGAAGAAAAACAGAAGTACACGAATGTGTATTGATTACTGCGAGCTAAACAAGCTTATAGTAAAGAATAGGAATCCACTCCCTTGAATCGATTATTTATTTGACCAATTACAAGACGCGAGTTGGTTCTCAAAATTCGACTTAAGGTGGGGTTATCATTAGTTGAGGGTGAAAGAAGGATATGTACTGATTTCGCTTAGATCACATCAACAGGGATTTGAATCACATTGTATCGTCTAACTTAAGGTGCGTATCGGATAGCATCACATTGTATCGTCTAACTTAGTCGTATAGCGTAGCATGGCACACTGGTTTCGCTTAGATCACATCAACAGGGATTTGAATCGAGATAGGATAGCAACAAAAGTCACGCAGATCGACAACAAATGGAGTAACCAACAAATCTTAAAATACGTAAACAGGTAAATCATATAAAATCAACGAAGCAATACTCAAGATCGGAAAATGGATTGTCTGCGGCTACTAGACTTTGACTAACCATGGCAATTTAACTATTCACAGTTGACTTGTCGTCACTTTCGACTCTAGGGGACATGTTTCTGCCTCGATTCTTGGGCATTATGCATGCGCATTCTAGGCCATACTTGTGAGTTCAGGTCGTTGGAGTCCGTCAATTGCCTTGGCGAGATAAAATAAAGTCGGAATAACTGCCAAGGTTAGGGTTTCACCCCTAGCTCGGCAATTTCTTCCTTGTTTTAAGAAAATCTAGAGGAAAATTTTCATCAAATTACGGGTTTCAGCCCTAATTTGGTATAATTCTCCCCCGTTTGTTGATAGAAAATTGCACAAAATAATTGGCAAAAATTTGTAATTTAGGCAGGAATTCGTGGGTTTCACTCCTAATCCCGTCCAAATTACAAAATTTGGCTCGGAGTTCGGATGTAATGATAGAATAGAAGGAAACAACATAAAATAAGCACATAAACTTGGTCTCTTGGTTCCTAACTATAGTCTAGGTCTCTAAGACAGCGATCCGGACTAGATCGTGTCTAACCTAATTCCCTATAGTTATGGCTCTGATACCAATCTGTCACACCCCAACCGATGGCGGAATCATCGGGGCGCGGCACTGAGCGAAACAGATTGTTCAGAAGTTTCCACAACAACTATCATACAATTCAGTTATATAACACGTCCCATACCGTGTCCCAAATAATAACAAGTTATCATAGAAATCAACTAAACAATATGGGAACTGTTCCGACAACTCAAATTCTTAATTATTACAGACCGAAAGTAAATATTGTTTTAAGACTTCTAGACGGCTAACTATAGATCTTACTGACTACAGGTGCCAGTACAAGATCTACAGATAATTATGACCCTGGAGCAGGTATATGGACACTGTCCTAAGGTCACTGGCTCCTAGAAGCTTATTATTGCCTCGCTTCCCTAGCACGCTAGTAGCTTAAACACCTGTCACATACGTTAAAATAAAAGTCAATACATATAATGTAAAGGTGAGTACACAAGTTTGATATAGCATATAGAGTTCGAAAAGTTTACGCATAACCAACACGTACACAAGGGCAAACGATGCATGTAAATTATCAACATGGGACCATCGATACCAATGACTTCAAGTTGACTGTCCGAGACAGTTCGCAATACATGATTACCACCGTAATCCATGCAAGTAATTGTCCTTAGCAACCCCCGTGTGAACGGGTGCTGAGTCCAAACTATAGTACTACGTTGCTAAAGCAGGCAGATAGCACTCCACGTGTAAACATAATAAACAGCATTCATTTAGACAAGTAATACATGCAAGTAGGTTAGCGTTCAAATAGTTTGTGTTGTTTG
The DNA here is from genome assembly GCF_002127325.2 of Helianthus annuus. Taxonomy (NCBI): domain Eukaryota; kingdom Viridiplantae; phylum Streptophyta; class Magnoliopsida; order Asterales; family Asteraceae; genus Helianthus; species Helianthus annuus. The sequence goes on from NC_035445.2 coordinate 153,285,276, forward strand.
TGAATTTGATAGATTACGTATGTAACACCCAAAAGTGCTGAAAGCAAAAAGGGATCGAGTATACTCACAGTGGTTGATTGTGGATTGAAGGGAGCACTGAGAATAGGTTAGCCTGAATAGTTCGATAACACAACGATGAGTAACGCGGAAAAAGTAAACAATGTACTTGGATCAAGTAACGCGGAAAAAGTAAAATAACATAGCGTATGTATATGGGAAATAGTATTGTTAATGAATGTAGTAGGAAGATATAAGTAATACTATATTGCATAATGGTTCTACTAATATCAAGTGGTAGTTGGGATGGTAATTGAACGGGTTTAGGTAATCCTAAACCCAATTAGTTAAGTTTGTCTTAAGATTTTGGGGGTTAGATTGAAGCGGGTGGTTATTCGTCAGCCACCAGCTCATATGTGAGGGGATTCGTCGTCATAATTTTGCTGGTGGTTGTAAAGTGAGAGACAGCTTATGGTTAGAAAGATGGAAGGTTAGGAAGGGAATGAGGGAAAATAAAAACTGAATTAGGTGAGTAGGGATAACGAAAATGAATGGATGGTTTTTGAGCGGTCCACACTAAAATCGCCCAAAATCTAATGGGTCTCTCAAAATATGTATATTTTAGTCGGTGGGCAATTATTTTAGGCGGGTTATGATCTAGAAAAATTGTGAAACATTATTTTGGGCGGCTTAATGGTATAGACCACCCAAATTTATTTTATTAGCCACCCAGAATTTTTATTTTTTAGTAGTGATAGGGTACCTTCCAAAACCAACACCAAACGACATGGCCATCCCAAAACCACTAAGACAAGCCTAACTGTAACGAGTTTGAACCTAAAAACAAGCTCGTTAAGTAAACTAGCCCGAGCTCAACCCAGCTCATGAGCCTAAACGAGACATTATTAATATAATTTTTAATTAATATATTAGATATATATCACTTTTCATAAGTCTGTACAATTTTTTTCTCTAACAGTTTTCAAGTTTTCCCGATAATTTGCTATTGGAAATTAATCTCACTGACTACAGGTGCCAGTACAAGATCTACAGATAATTATGCCCTGGAGCAGGTAGGACACCCTAAGGTCACAGGCTCCTAGAAGCTTATTATTGCCTCGCTTCCCTAGCACGCTAGTAGCCACCTGTCACATACGTTAAAATAAAAGTCAATACATATAATGTAAAGGTGAGTACACAAGTTTGATATAGCATATAGAGTTCGAAAGTTTACGCATAACCAAGCACGTACACAAGGGCAAACGATGCATGTAAATTATCAACATGGGACCATCGATACCAATGACTTCAGTTGACTGTCCGAGACAGTTCGCAATACATGATTACCACCGTAATCCATGCAAGTAAGTCCTTAGCAACCCCCGTGTGAACGGGTGCTGAGTCCAAACTATAGTACTACGTTGCTAAAGCAGGCAGATAGCACTCCACGTGTAAACAATAAACAGCAATCAAGACAAGTTACATGCAAGTAGGTTAGCGTTCAAATAGTTTGTGTTGTTTGTGAATTTGATAGATTACGTATGTAACACCCAAAAGTGCTGAAAGCAAAAAGGGGATCGAGTATACTCACAGTGGTTGATTGTGGATTGAAGGGAGCACTGAGAATAGGTTAGCCTGAATAGTTCGATAACACAACGATGAGTAATGCGGAAAAAGTAAACAATGTACTTGGATCGAGTAGGCCATTCGATCGGACAGCAGTTCGATCGAGTGGGCTGTTCGATTGGTTTGAAAGTCCGTTCGAACATCCATTCGATCGGCCGGCTGGCTCGATCGGCTGGTTCCTTCAAGTGGATTGTTTCTTCCTTTGATGTGAAGGATGTGTTTGTGTATGATGGTTTGTACTACCTTTCAGGTTGGCCGATCGAACAGCTGTTCGATCGGTTAGCCCAACCGATCGGTTAGCACTTCGTTGTTTTCAAATATGTCACTCGATCGGTTGGTATGTTCGGTCGGGTGACATTCCAATGTTTCGAAAAGTCTAAGTGTTGAAGTGTAGTATCTCATGATTCGAGTAGTAATGATTACAATCGAGTGGCGTAGTCGATCGAACAGTACCTCGTCAATACTACACTTGTGAGTTGGTGGGTCTAAGTGCTAGTCGATCGGTTAGCCTAGTCGATCGGCTGGCATAGTCGTTCGGTTGGGCTGTTCGATCGAACAGCCTAGCCGTTCGGCCAGCTTCTCGATTCGGTTAACCTTTCACTTAACACTTGGTTATTCCCGTTAATTGTTGATGTTTTAGAGATATTTTGACTACGAGTTGAACCACAAAACTGAAGTCCCTACTTAGTCTACTGACTCGAGCAGGAATCACCCAAGCTCGGCCAGAGGCGGTTTGGAACTTAAGTTTAACGTTTAACCCGAAATCGGTATATCTCTCGGTAGAACCCGAATCTTGAACCATGTGTTTGTTTAGATTGATTGTAAATCGGTTCAAGTCTCGTTTTCACCTTTTTGAGTGTAAAAGAGTTGAAAGATAGATGAAAACCCATCTTCCAATCCTTTCCCACCGTGAAATGTTAAGATCTTTGGTAGATTTTAAGTTATTGATGTGGAAATCGGTTAGATCTAGCTTATTCGTGGTTGAATGAAGTCAAGAACATGAAGTTCTTGATGAACACCAAGAACACCATGATGACATCACTCAAGAACACCTAGATCTTGGTGATTTCATGGTTGAAATTCAAGTTTTGAAAGATAGAAAGATGGAGAATCGATTAATGAACAAAAGCGTACAAGGATTAGAGTGAAATACTTACCGGTTTGAGAGAAATCTGAGATTTAGTGAGAAGAAGAGGCTGGTCGGTCAGAGCTTTTCCAAAAGTGGAAAGCTTGACAAGGACAGCCCTATTTATAGGCTTCCAAAAGAGGAAAGGGTCAGCTGATCGAACAGCATCCCTGATCGAGCAGCTGTCCGATCGAACAGCCTGTTCGATCGGCTAGCCTGTTCGATCAGGTTGCCCTGTTCGATCGGCTAGCCTGTTCGATCAGGTTGCCCTGTTCGATCGGCTTGCCTGGTTTTGAGTGTTTCGCGACGATTTTTGATATTTCGAGTTCGATAGTTGAGGAGTAGAGTACGATAGAGTTTCTATTCAAATTACCTTTAGTCTCAACTACTATATCTAACATACAAGCATCCTTACAACCATTTCGGGTTCGATTTCCATTGAGTTTGATTCACCTTTGAGTCTTGATTGATTTGATTGATTCACCACACACTTTAACATAAAAGTAAGCATGCACAAGTAACACGTAAGGCACACACACACGTATAACAAGTACTAAAATCCCCACACTTGAGTCTGATGATTGATTTGATTAGCTTGATTAATGATTGACTAGCTTTATTGCATTGTTACTTCCTATCATTCACAGTCGGTTGTTGGTTCACAGTTCGATTATCGGTCGATTAGTTTGATTATACAACACTTACTCCAAATAATATGAAAATCAAAATGAAACTAAAATGAATTTAATCTTTATTAATCTTTAATTCCAATAACAGTCAACACTTGACTTTGACTTTGACTTTGGAAAACACGGGGTGTTACAGTCTCCCCTCCTTTAGGGAATTTCGTCCCGAAATTAGGCCGAGAACCGTACATCGCCGTGTGATTTTACCTATTTGATGCTTCAGATCTATCTGAACAACTGCGGGTACTTGGCCTTCATGTCACTTTCGAGTTCCCAAGTGAACTCCGCGCCTCGTTTGCCTTCCCATCGTACTTTCACAATAGGAATGCGAGAGCGTCTGAGTTGCTTGGTCTGTCGGTCCATGATTTCGACAGGCTTTTCCACGAAGTGTAGCGTCTCATTGACCTGAAGATCGTCGAGTGGTATTATTGCGTCGTGGTCGGCAACGCATTTTCGAAGGTTTGAAATATGGAAAGTCGGGTGGACATTGCTGAGTTCCTCCGGTAATTCGAGTTTGTAGGCAACTTTACCGATCCTTTCCAGAATCTTAAAAGGTCCAACAAATCGAGGCGCAAGTTTCCCTCTTTTGCCGAATCGGACTACTCCCTTCCAAGGTGATACCTTTAGGAGCACGTAGTCGCCAACTGCAAATTCGCGGGGCCTACGTCGTTTATCGGCGTACATCTTTTGTCTGTCCCGGGCCTTTACCAAATTTTCCCTTATCTGGTGGATCTTGTCAGTCGTTTCTTGCAGAATTTCGGGCCCAGTCAATTGTGAATGACCGACCTCGTGCCATACAATAGGCGAGCGACATCTCCTACCATACAGGGCTTCGAAAGGTGCCATTTCGATGCTGGAGTGATAGCTATTATTGTACGAAAATTCGACCAACGGTAGGTGTTTGCTCCAACTACCACCAAAATCGATAACACACGCACGGAGCATGTCTTCAATAGTACGAATCGTTCTTTCAGTCTGCCCGTCGGTTTGCGGGTGGAATGCGGTACTCAAATTCAGCGTCGTACCAAGAGCTGCTTGAAAAGTTTCCCACAATCTCGATGTAAACCGAGCATCGCGATCAGAAATGATGTCTCGAGGCGTACCATGATTCTTAATGATCTCGTCGGTGTAGATTTGGGCTAGCTTGGCCACCTTATAGTCTTCTCGTATTGGCAGAAAGTGGGCTGATTTGGTTAGACGGTCGACTATAACCCAAATACTGTCGTGACCTGATGGCGTGGTCGGAAGCTTAGTTATGAAATCCATAGCTATGCTTTCCCACTTCCATACGGGTATCGGCGGTTGTTCGAGTAAGCCTGACGGTCTTTGGTGTTCAGCCTTGACTCTTGCACAAGTTAAACAGCTACCAACATATAGAGCAATATCCCTTTTCATCCCAGGCCACCAGTACTTGTAGCGAAGGTCCTGGTACATTTTGTCCGCACCGGGATGAATGGAATATCGGGATTTGTGGGCTTCGTTCATGATGATCTTTCGCAAATCTGTCCTCCTCGGAACCCAGATTCGGTCCAGATAATAGAATATCCCGTTGGCTTTGCTCACGAGCTGAGTTCCATCGTGATAGATTCGTTCTTTCTTCAACGTACGCTCGTTAAAGCAAGCGTGTTGTGCTTCGCGGATGAGAGCTTCGAGGTTATACTGAGCCTGGATGTTTCGAACACCTATCACGTAATTCTTTCTGCTGAGGGCGTCTGCAACTACATTCGCCTTGCCTGGGTGATAACGGATCTCACAGTCGTAATCGTTGAGAAGTTCCACCCATCGGCGTTGACGCATATTGAGTTCTCTCTGGTTAAAGATATGTTGTAAGCTCTTGTGATCGGTGAAGATCGTACACTTTGTACCATACAGGTAGTGTCGCCAAATCTTTAAGGCAAAGACAACTGCGCCTAGCTCGAGGTCATGGGTTGTATAGTTCTTCTCGTGGATTTTGAGCTGTCGAGATGCGTAAGCTATAACCTTGTCTCGTTGCATGAGAACACAGCCAAGTCCAAGGTTTGAAGCATCACAATAGACAACGAAGTCATCGCTTCCGTCCGGCAGTGTAAGAACTGGTGCATGGCACAGCATGTGTTTGAGGGTTTGGAAAGCAGTCTCCTGCGCGGTTCCCCACACAAAAGGCTTGTCTTTATGAGTAAGGGAGGTAAGCGGTACAGCAATCTTTGAGAATCCTTCGATGAATCGCCGGTAGTAACCTGCTAATCCGAGAAAAGAGCGAACTTCTGACGGATTCTTTGGCGTAACCCATCCCTTGACTGCCTCAATCTTTGCAGGATCAACGTGTATACCCCGACTATTCACAATGTGACCCAGAAATTGAACCTCCTCCAACCAGAACTCACACTTGGAGAATTTGGCGTAGAGTTGGTTTCCCTGAAGCAACTCGAGAACCAATCGCAAATGCTGCGCATGTTCGGCCCTCGATCTGGAATAGATCAGGACATCGTCGATAAATACAATAACGAAACGGTCTAAGAACGGTTTACACACGCGATTCATCAGATCCATAAAGACCGTGGGTGCGTTAGTCAAACCAAAAGGCATGACAACAAACTCGTAGTGGCCGTATCGGGTTCGAAAAGCGGTTTTGGGTATGTCTTCCTCTTGAATCCGCAACTGATGGTAGCCTGAACGTAGGTCAATCTTGGAGAAACACTGAGCACCTTGTAATTGGTCAAACAGGTCATCGATTCTTGGTAAGGGCTATCGGTTCTTGATGGTCAGCTTGTTCAATTCCCGGTAATCGATGCACATTCGGAACGACCCGTCCTTCTTTTTGACGAAAAGGACTGGTATGCCCCATGGAGAAGTGCTCGGGCGAATGAAGCCTTTTTCAAGTAACTCTTGGAGTTGGTTTGAGAGTTCTCGCATCTCAGATGGAGCGAGTCGATACGGAGCTTTGGCCACTGGGTTGGCTCCTGGAATAAGGTCGATTCGAAAGTCGATATCACGGCTTGGAGGTAATCCAGGAAGATCATCAGGGAACACCTGAGGAAATTCTCGGACAACAGGAACATCCTTGACTTCAACTTTCCTTTTCTTGTCCGTCTCTGCTACAACAATGTTGGCCAAGAAGGCTCGATATTCCTTGCGGAGATACTTGCGAGCTTGAAGACAGGACATGAGCTTGAGATCTTTTGCGGTAGTTTCACCATAAACACATAGAATATCACCACTAGCCAGCACAAAACGAATCATCTTATCGGAACACACAATTTCAGCACGGTTTTCACGAAGAAAGTCCATGCCTACTATGACATCGAAACTTCCGAGCTGCATTGGAATGAGATTAATCGGGAATATATGATTGTTGAGCTTGAGAGTACAATCACGGAGCACAGAATTGACAGCAATGGTTCTTCCGGTAGCGATTTCTACTTCGAAAGGTGACGAAAGATAAGAGCGCTTACGTCTAAGAAGTTTCTCAAACTCAAATGACACAAAGCAGTTATCGGCTCCAGTATCAAACAAACATGATGCATATATACCATTCACAAGGAACGTACCATTGACCACGTTGTTATCAGCTTGAGCCTGGCGTGCGTTGATGTTGAAAGTTCTGGCGTGAGCGGCTTGTTGTTGAGGCTGTTGTTGTTGTTGCTAGGGTTGTTGAGCTTCTTGTTTCACCACTCTGTTCGGGCACCGGTTTGCGAAGTGGTTAGGGTCACCACATGCAAAGCAGGTCCGAACATTGTTTGCCGGGGCCTGTGCAGCTTGAGGAGCTTGAGGAGCAGGTAGCAGGGCTTGGTTAACAGCAGCCTGAGCTTGCGTTTGACGGGGACCATAGCGGCAATTCGCAGTGAAATGCCCGTAAACGTTGCAGTGGACACAGAAACGGCAGGCCACACCCACCGGGTGATGATAAGAACATGTAGCACAGAGTGGGTGGGGGCCGGTGTACGCACGCTTCGCTGGCGGCGCATTGATCACTGGCGCAGTGCGCTGTGGTTGTTGCTGTTGTGGAGGTACTGATTGAAGAGGAGCAGCATTGGTTGCGGCGGCGCAATTCTTGTTCTTCTTTCTTCTTCTCGAGGACTTGGAGGCTTGAGCAGTAGGGTTGTCGGTTGATGCGGCAGTAACTTGATGCAACGACTTGGATGGCTTATCCCAGACACCAGCCTTAACTCGCTTGTCGTTAATCTCAGCAGCGAGTAGGTAGGTTTCCTCGATTGATGCGGGTTTGGCGGCGAACACATAATCTGCAACACAATCCGGAAGAGCACGGATGTATTTCTTGATGGTCATCTCGGGAGTCTTGACCTGGTCTGGACAGATAATGCTCAGTTGTTTGAAACGGGCGGTGAGGCCAGCATTGTCTCCCTCCTTTTGCTTGATACTCCAGAACTCATCCTCCAACTTTTGGCGTTCGTGGGGAGGACAGAACTCGTCCATCATGATCGCTTTCAATTCTTTCCACGTCAGCTCGTATGCAGCGTCGTTCCCGCGCTTGTTCCTTTCCGCGGTCCACCAGTCCAAAGCTCGCGACTGGAAGACACCGGTAGCATTGAGAGTACGGAGGTGATCTGGACATCCGCTTTGACGAAGGGTGACTTCTACCGAGTCAAACCAATGAAACAGAGCCGTAGGGCCATCTTCACCGGTAAACTCTTTTGGCCCACATGCCTTGAATTGTTTGAAGCTAAAAGTAGCTTTGTTGGAGTCTTTGGGCGTGAGGGTTCGGGATTCCGCAGATGACTTGCTTGCGTTCTCGAACACATCACTGACGGCTTTTGCCACAGACCTTGAGATGATCGCGGCGAGACGTCGATCTCTCTTTTCCTGACGGGTAAGAGGTTGGCGAGGCCTTGATGACGACGACATGGTCTGCAATAGACATCGCCATAGGGCTCAACACAACGAATTCGAATCTCGCACGTCTTAGTTTACTAAAGCTTAGAATCACGTCGCATCTCACGTCACGTAACACATATAATCACATAAGCACATAATCATAGAGGCACATAAGCACAGAAGCAATTAGAGCACATAAGCAATTAAGCAAGTAGAGCACTTAATTTCCTAAACACGTACGCCAAGTTTATCACAGAGGCTGTCAGAAAACAGAAACCTATAACCACAAGTCGAGTGTCGTTCGTTTCGCATATCGGATAGCATCACATTGTATCGTCTAACTTAGTTGTATAGCGTAGCATAGCACACTGGTTTCGTTTAGATCACATCAACAGGGATTCGAATCGAGATAGGATAGCAACAAAAGTCACGCAGATTGATAACAAATGGAGCAATCAACAAATCTTAAAGCACGTAGACAGGTAAATCATATAAAATCAACGAAGCAATACTCAAAATCGGAAAATGGATTGTCTGCGGCTACTAGACTTTGACTAACCATGGCAATTTAACTATTCACAGTTAACTTGTCGTCACTTTCGACTCTAGGGGACATGTTTCTGCCTCGATTCTTGGGCATTATGCATGCGCATTCCTAGCCATACTCGTGAGTTCAGGTCATTGGAGTCCGTCAATTGCCTTGGCGAGATGAAATAAAGTCGGAATAACTGCCAAGGTTAGGGTTTCACCCCTAGCTCAGCAATTTCTTCCTTGTTTTAAGAAAATTTAGAGGAAAGTTTTCATCAAATTACGGGTTTTCAGCCCTAATTTGGTATAATTCTCCCCTGTTTGTTGATAGGAAATCACACAAAATAATTGGCAAAATTTGTAATTTTAGGCAGGAATTTGCGAGTTTCACTCCTAATCCCGTCCAAATTACAAAAAATTAGCTCGGAGTTCGGATGTAATGATAGAATAGAAGGAAACAACATAAAATAAGCACATAAACTCGGTCTCTTGGTTCCTAACTATAGTCTAGGTCTCTAAGACAGCGATCCGGACTAGACCGTGTCTAACCTAATTCCCTATAGTTATGGCTCTGATACCAATCTGTCACACCCCAACCGATGGCGGAATCATCGGGGCGCGGCACTGAGCGAAACAGATTGTTCAGAAGTTTCCACAACAACTATCATACAATTCAGTTATATAACACGTCCCATACCGTGTCCCAAACAATAAAAAGTTATCATAGAAATCAACTAAACAATATGGGAACTGTTCCGACAACTCAAATTCTTAATTATTACAGACCGAACGTAAATATTGTTTTAAGACTTCTAGACGGCTAACTATAGATCTCACTGACTACAGGTGCCAGTACAAGATCTACAGATAATTATGGCCCTGGAGCAGGTATATGGACACTGTCCTAAGGTCACAGGCTCCTAGAAGCTTATTATTGCCTCGCTTCCCTAGCACGCTAGTAGCTTAAACACCTGTCACATACGTTAAAATAAAAGTCAATACATATAATGTAAAGGTGAGTACACAAGTTTGATATAGCATATAGAGTTCGAAAAGTTTACGCATAACCAAGCACGTACACAAGGGCAAACGATGCATGTAAATTATCAACATGGGACCATCGATACCAATGACTTCAAGTTGACTGTCCGAGACAGTTCGCAATACATGATTACCACCGTAATCCATGCAAGTAATTGTCCTTAGCAACCCCCGTGTGAACGGGTGCTGAGTCCAAACTATAGTACTACGTTGCTAAAGCAGGCAGATAGCACTCCACGTGTAAACATAATAAACAGCGATCATTTAGACAAGTATTACATGCAAGTAGGTTAGCGTTCAAATAGTTTGTGTTGTTTGTGAATTTGATAGATTACGTATGTAACACCCAAAAGTGCTGAAAGCAAAAAGGGGATCGAGTATACTCACAGTGGTTGATTGTGGATTGAAGGGAGCACTGAGAATAGGTTAGCCTGAATAGTTCGATAACACAACGATGAGTAATGCGGAAAAAGTAAACAATGTACTTGGATCGAGTAGGCCATTCGATCGGACAGCAGTTCGATCGAGTGGGCTGTTCGATTGGTTTGAAAGTCCGTTCGAACATCCATTCGATCGGCCGGCTGGCTCGATCGGCTGGTTCCTTCAAGTGGATTGTTTCTTCCTTTGATGTGAAGGATGTGTTTGTGTATGATGGTTTGTACTACCTTTCAGGTTGGCCGATCGAACAGCTGTTCGATCGGTTAGCCCAACCGATCGGTTAGCACTTCGTTGTTTTCAAATATGTCACTCGATCGGTTGGTATGTTCGGTCGGGTGACATTCCAATGTTTCGAAAAGTCTAAGTGTTGAAGTGTAGTATCTCATGATTCGAGTAGTAATGATTACAATCGAGTGGCGTAGTCGATCGAACAGTACCTCGTCAATACTACACTTGTGAGTTGGTGGGTCTAAGTGCTAGTCGATCGGTTAGCCTAGTCGATCGGCTGGCATAGTCGTTCGGTTGGGCTGTTCGATCGAACAGCCTAGCCGTTCGGCCAGCTTCTCGATTCGGTTAACCTTTCACTTAACACTTGGTTATTCCCGTTAATTGTTGATGTTTTAGAGATATTTTGACTACGAGTTGAACCACAAAACTGAAGTCCCTACTTAGTCTACTGACTCGAGCAGGAATCACCCAAGCTCGGCCAGAGGCGGTTTGGAACTTAAGTTTAACGTTTAACCCGAAATCGGTATATCTCTCGGTAGAACCCGAATCTTGAACCATGTGTTTGTTTAGATTGATTGTAAATCGGTTCAAGTCTCGTTTTCACCTTTTTGAGTGTAAAAGAGTTGAAAGATAGATGAAAACCCATCTTCCAATCCTTTCCCACCGTGAAATGTTAAGATCTTTGGTAGATTTTAAGTTATTGATGTGGAAATCGGTTAGATCTAGCTTATTCGTGGTTGAATGAAGTCAAGAACATGAAGTTCTTGATGAACACCAAGAACACCATGATGACATCACTCAAGAACACCTAGATCTTGGTGATTTCATGGTTGAAATTCAAGTTTTGAAAGATAGAAAGATGGAGAATCGATTAATGAACAAAAACGTACAAGGATTAGAGTGAAATACTTACCGGTTTGAGAGAAATCTGAGATTTAGTGAGAAGAAGAGGCTGGTCGGTCAGAGCTTTTCCAAAAGTGGAAAGCTTGACAAGGACAGCCCTATTTATAGGCTTCCAAAAGAGGAAAGGGTCAGCTGATCGAACAGCATCCCTGATCGAGCAGCTGTCCGATCGAACAGCCTGTTCGATCGGCTAGCCTGTTCGATCAGGTTGCCCTGTTCGATCGGCTAGCCTGTTCGATCAGGTTGCCCTGTTCGATCGGCTTGCCTGGTTTTGAGTGTTTCGCGACGATTTTTGATATTTCGAGTTCGATAGTTGAGGAGTAGAGTACGATAGAGTTTCTATTCAAATTACCTTTAGTCTCAACTACTATATCTAACATACAAGCATCCTTACAACCATTTCGGGTTCGATTTCCATTGAGTTTGATTCACCTTTGAGTCTTGATTGATTTGATTGATTCACCACACACTTTAACATAAAAGTAAGCATGCACAAGTAACACGTAAGGCACACACACACGTATAACAAGTACTAAAATCCCCACACTTGAGTCTGATGATTGATTTGATTAGCTTGATTAATGATTGACTAGCTTTATTGCATTGTTACTTCCTATCATTCACAGTCGGTTGTTGGTTCACAGTTCGATTATCGGTCGATTAGTTTGATTATACAACACTTACTCCAAATAATATGAAAATCAAAATGAAACTAAAATGAATTTAATCTTTATTAATCTTTAATTCCAATAACAGTCAACACTTGACTTTGACTTTGACTTTGGAAAACACGGGGTGTTACAGATTGTCCCGTAGCCCAGGGACCTCCAAAAGGACCTTCCGGATGGAGAGAGTTGTAGTTCGCAGCTACCCAGTAGGGATCCTCTGTAAAGTTATAACCTGTGTGGATCGTCTGCTCGAAGGGATTGTATGCTGCCGCGCTAGTATAAGCAGGGATTGGGTCTCCGAAATCCTGTGGTGGTGGTGGCGCGATTGTCGCAGAAGTTACTTCTGAGACGGGATGTGAAGATTCCCCCATCTCTGGTTCTTCGTGAAGTGGCGAGTACCGGCTGCCACCTGAATGTGGAGGGGTGCCGATGTGCACTCCCCCTCGTGCGAATATTCGTGCGTTCGTTCTTCTTCGCCTTGGAGGCGGGGGAGGCAAAACCGGAGGTGGTGGCGGCGGTGGAGTGACCGCGACAAGTCGGGAATCCTCAGAAGGATTTTGCTGCTGCTGTGGCTGCTGTTGAGGCTGTTCCTGGGGTGCAAGGGAGAGCTGTGTTGCGGCTGGTGCAGGGGAGAGTTATGGTAACTAGGGGTAAATACCCAGTCATACTGCCTGAATCTCTCCTCAAAGCTGTCGGGACCATTGTATGGTGATCCCACAAAAGGTGACCCATCAGAAATCTCGATAGGGTGGTTCGGAGTTCCAGATGGTGGCATTGAGGGATCGGTATCTTCATCGATATCCATCGCATTGCCACCAGGAAAATGGTCTTCTGGTCCAAGTGGGTTAAAACCCATAGGCACATCAAGGTAGTCAGCAGGGTTGTACAGGCCTTGGAAAACAGGTGATGGGTGGTCAAAGGGTGATTGGTGTCCTTGGAGAGGAATATAGGACTGGTGAGAGTTGTGGGGCTCATTTTCTGATTGAGGCCCAAAGGAGTGTGGGATAGAAGGTGAGGTACTCAGTGAAACCGAGTGCCTTGCGGGTTCAGTAAAAGACCTCCACAGATTTTGAGCATCTGTGTTATGGGAGCCTGAAGGTGTTCGCCTGTGCGAAGGTCCGGCTTCATGGTCGTTTGGGGCTGCATATGCTCCTTGTCCCCTTCCTCTTCCTCTCATACGTGGCGGCATTTTTTTGTGAACCTGTCAAAAATCAAACAAGTGACACAACAAAATATATATAAGACAAAGTTAGAAAATAAAACAAATTTTTGGATATTTCCTAAGTTCTTTGTCTAGACTCGAGAATCGAGGAATGTGCAATTGTGTAACTGAGATTAAACACAAAAGGCTAGTGTTTAATTCACTCAGCGTTGGCTCTGATACCAACCTGTCACACCCCTAATTTCCACGTGTCACCGGTGGGCCCGGTGGGGAGTATAGTGACGTAGTTGGCATCATCATAGACAAACAACACAATATATAAATGCACAGCGGAAGCAAAGATAGATTCATTTCAACTTTAATAGAGTGTAATATTAAATATCACTAATAGTTGAAACCGATCCACAGGCGGATCAAAATAAAATAAGATATTGTTCAACAGATTTATTGTCATCCAAGCTTGCGAAACTTATTGTGGACGCTCTAGAAGACAGCCAGCCTATTACGTGTAGTACCTGCACTTAACCTTTTGGGAAAATACGTCAGTTTACACTGGTAAATACAATTTAACTGACTCATTTTAAAAACATTTAAGAAAATTGATTTGACTGCTCAAGGCACATAAACATTTTTTATAACTTGGGATAATTATTTATTATAATCTTGTGAACGAATTACATGTTACTTGTGCGTTCAGTAGCCCGGATCTTGTCCGGGTTAAAGATCAATAGACACACCACAATAATGAGTTATACACTGACAGGTGTACGCCTACACCTCGTGCTCTGGTCGTGGCCATCTCGTAAGATGATGCCAAGGATATCCGGGACATGGTCATTAATCCCCCAAAGGCTTAAAGTAGACAAGACTGTTTAAACGAGCCGATCAAATTATTCAATTAACCACCCAAGGATGTAAGATTTGATGCTCGATCAAGCGGTATTCTATATACCGTAACCCAAGCCCGTATAGGGAAAATAAGTTAAAAGTATTTACCTTGGTAAGTATAAATCACAACTAGCAAGTGAAGGTAGCTTTTACTGGTTCTTCTATTCTGGAACAAAGGTTTATAATAACCTATTAGATTCCTAACGGATCTTTATTTAAGCCTAAGCTTAGACCGGTAAGTTTTAAGGACGATACGGTTCAAACGCATGATTAAGCGAAGACCGGATAGAACGTGATTTAGACCCGAGAAGTTTGAATACTTGTATAATATGGGTATGCTAAATACATTCTGGATTTTGAGACAAAAATGATAATGTTTGACCCGTTTCGGTCAATTTATGCAAACTAGTTACATAAACCGAACCGAACGCTAAAAGAGCGTTACGGGTAACCATAAGAGTCATATGCAAGTTTCCTGAGATAATATGCCTTAGATATGTTATACTATCAGTAAGATATCTTCTATTATGCCCCATACGAAATTTAACTCAGTTTACGCCTCATAAGGGCATTTTGGTCATTAAAATATTATAAAAGAGTTAAATTTGTAATCTGAGTTACAGGTCTGATTTATACAGCAAATACACTTAATTTAATATGCTATAACAGTAGGTTATGACCCGTATGTGAAACTCATCATATAAAACCAAACTATGCCCCTTAGGGGTATTTTGGTAATTTCACAAGGGCTCAAACGGTCAAAACTGGAAACCTAAGTTCAAAAACTTGTGCTTACTGTTATTATATAAAAATATACTAAAAACATCAGTAGGTATTAACCTTATGTGTCTAATGTGATTATAGTGCATACTATGCGTTAAAAACGCTTAAAAAGCCGACTTGGAGCCATTTCCGGGTTTTTAAAAGAAAGCTGAGATTTTTATAATTCCAGAAGGCTCAAAATATTTTATTTAACAAATTAAATCAGTAGAAAAAGGTTTGGGGTCAAAAGGATTTGTAGAACTCATTTTATGGCCAAAAGGGGCAAAATCGGTATTAACCGAATTAAACTTAGAGACCTATGCTATGCTCAGCCAAAAATTAAATAAAAATCTTCAAAAATCCCAAAATATTATATAACATCAGTGGGTAAAAAGTTTGATATTAAAAAGTGGGCTTAAATAGGTTATACGCTAATTACGCCGTTTACTTAACATAAAGCTTTCAAATTACGATATTGAGCATAACTCTTAATCTAGACCTCAAACTAATATCAAATTTTAAGTGCAAGCTTATAAATCAGTAACAAACGTTTCTACTCTTTCACTTTTTCAAAAAAATCGCGTTTTATAGCAAAAAGGGCATAATAGTCAACTTTTAAACATAAATCGGAAACATGCATATGCATCGGATGAGTATTGAACCAAGTTGTAAAATCTTAGAGAGTTGTACATATATGAAATTGGTTCAAAATAAGCTCTAAGGCAGATCTCAAACATGTATGCACGGATCAGAATTGAGAGTCAAAGAAAAAGTCAATTTATGAGACTTTCGGTTCCGATCCGGGTTTAAACTGAAAATTGTCGAGATGAACTTGTTGAGACACGCTCTTACATTGATTACCAAGTTATTTTAATGATCAAATAGGTTGCATGTACCCTACATTGCTAATCATGCTTAAATTTGCAAATACACATTCTGTTGACTTTTTGAAACAAGCTTTGACTCGACAATTATCATATTTAGAGTGGGAATCTGAAAATACCCTTTTAAGGGTTTGTTACCCACATAAATACCAACTTGTAGGTACTTTCAATTCGAGAAATGACTGAGCCATTTTCGATTAATCATGAAGTCAAACTAAATTTACGACGGATTGACTTTCGGTTAATAAACTAAGCTAGAACGAATTAGAGAAAGGTATGAACACTTACAAGAGTCCTAATAAAGCTTAGAGAGCACTAGAATGCCTGAGGTTGATCAGAGAAGCTCCAGAAGTGGTCTTGTGAATCTTTGTAACTACAAGTGTTGAATGTGTGCAAGCCTCAAGACCCTTTTATGCCAACTTTGATCTCATTAGAGGATGCCACAATAGTCTAGGGATGTTGTAAGATGAGTCCAAGTGCCCCTAGCTGCATGTAATCCCATTGGTGAGGCTCTGGAGTGGACAACAGCTGTAAACAACTCGAAATCTGGCCTGAAACTGGCATCTGGCCGTTTTCTGACGCTGGGCAGGTCACGCGGCCCGCTTAAGGACCCCAGGCGGGCCGCCTGGCTTCTTCTGATCCACAAAAACCTCTTAAATGTTGATGTTTTGGTCCTTGGTCCTTTGTTACGTGGTTTTAGCTATTTGTCTTGCACATTAGACCCTCAAATATGATTTTTAAGGACCTTGGGACATTTACAAACATGGTAAAGTCCTTGGTTAACTTTGTGCTTACCCGAAAAGTCACGAAGTTCAACGTTGACGCATTTAACCCTTCGTGCACGGTTTTGATCATAACTTTCTCATACGATAACGAAACTTCATGAAATTCTTACCACATATTCTAGTGAGTATATTTTATCATTACAAAGCTTCGGGTTTGCCAAAAGATCACTCAGAGGTATACATTCAACATGTTGACACAATTAGCCCCTGTAGTTTGCAATTCCTCACTTTCTTTCATTTTCCGCTTTGTATGATCCATGATATATCCGTTTAGGATTATAAACACCATGTAGGGTTATTGTAGAGCCTATTTTTCCATTGTTGACACTTTGGACCCTTATATTCCCATAATTTCACTGTTTGTCAACTTTAGTCCCTCTAAAGTATGTTTTCACATATCCAAAGCCTATGCCACGTGTCAATGCATTATTGGACGTAAATTTCCGAGGTGTTACATTATCAAAACACACAACTTCAGCATGGTTTTCGCAAAGAAAGTCCATGCCTACTATGACGTCGAAGCTTCCGAGCTGCATCGGAATAAGGTCGATTGGGAAGATGTGACTGTTGAGCTCGAGAGTACAATCACAGAGAACAGAGTTAACGGTGACAGTTCTTCCAGTAGTGACTTCTACTTCGAATGACGAGGGAAGATAAGAGCGCTTACGACTAAGGAACTTCTCGAATTCAAACGACACAAAACAGTTATTGGCTCCAGTATCAAACAAACACAATGCATAAATACCATTCACAAGGAACGTACCATTAACCACGTTGTTGTCAGCCTGGGCCTGACGGGCATTGATGTTGAAGGTTCGGGCACGGGCTGCTTGTTGCTGCTGCTGAGGCTGCTGCTGCTGCTGTTGGGGCTCTTGTTTCACCACCCTGTTCGGGCACATGTTTGCAAAATGGTTAGGGTCATCACATGCAAAGCAGACTCGAGCATTGACCGCGGGTGCTTGAGCTGCTGGCTGTCCTTGAGGGGCTGGAAGTAGAGCTTGGTGAGCAGTGGCTTGAACTGGGCTTAACGGGGACCATAGCGACAGTTCGCAGTGAAATGACCGTAGAGGTTGCAGTGAGCGCAAAAACGACAGGTGAGTCCCACCGGATGATGATATGAGCATGTCGGGCAGAGCGGGTGGGGACCTGTGTATGCACGCTTTGCTGGCGGTGCATTGGTCACTAGAGCTGCCCGGTGGTGCATCTGCTGCTGAGCTGGTATAGATTGAAGAGGGGCAGCAGTAGTAGTGACAGCACAGTTCTTGTTGCTGGAGCTGCTGTTGTTGTGCTTCTTCTTGCGACGTGATGATTTGGAGGGCTGAGCAGTGGTGGTGTCGGCGGTTGCTGCTGTGGTAGCTTGATGCAGAGACTAGGATGGTTTATCCCAGAAACCAGACTTTACCCGCTTGTCATTGATCTCGGCGCCAAGCAAGTAAGTTTCTTCGATCGATGAGGTCGTGGCGGCGTGAACAAAATCGGCAACACAATCAGGTAGGGCTCGGATGTACTTCTTGATGGCCATATCTGGCGTCTTGACTTGATCAGGGCAGATGATGCTAAGCTGCTTGAAGCGAGCAGTTAGAGCAGCGTTGTCTCCATCCTTCTGCTTGATATTCCAAAACTCGTCCTCCAGCTTTTGGCGTTCATGGGGAGGGCAGAATTCGTCCATCATAATGGCGTTTAGCTCTTCCCAAGTCAGCTCATAAGCTGCATCATTTCCGCGTTTGTTTCGTTCGGCCGTCCACTAGTCTAGAGCTCGGGACTGGAAGACGCCGGTCGCATTGAGGGTACGGAGATTTTCCGGACAGCCGCTTTGGCGCAGAGTGACTTCAACCGAATCAAACCAGTGAAACATGGCGGTCGGACCATCTTCTCTAGTAAACTCTTTGGATCCGCATGCCTTAAACTGCTTGAAGCTGAAAGCAGTCTTGTTTGCATCCTTAGGAGCGTCGGTTCGTGATTCCTCCGAAGATTTGCTGACATTCTCATACACCTCGCTCACAGCTTTAGCCACTTGCTTGGCGATGATAGCAGCGAGACGCTTGTCTCTCTTTTCTTGGGGAGTAAGAGGAGTTCGGTGTCCAGATGACGACATGGTCTGCAATAGACATCGCCGTAGGTCTCAGACACAACAAATCGAATCTCACCTCACACATTTAGATTACTAAAGCTCAGGAACACAAGTAAAGCACGAAT
The DNA here is from genome assembly GCF_002127325.2 of Helianthus annuus. Taxonomy (NCBI): domain Eukaryota; kingdom Viridiplantae; phylum Streptophyta; class Magnoliopsida; order Asterales; family Asteraceae; genus Helianthus; species Helianthus annuus. Next base: position 153,304,006 of record NC_035445.2, read on the forward strand.
CACATAAGCACATAGGCACGAAAGGCACAAAAATTCACGTAACCACATAATCACAGAAGCACATAAGCACGTAGGGCACAGAATCACAGAAGTACTTAAACACATATGCATTTAATCACAGAGGTAGTCAGAATACAGAAACCTATCCTTCCCAGTCCGTGTGTCGTTCGTATAGCGATCGCGTATAATATATCGAGTAGCATAGTATAATCGTATAATATAGCATAATGTAGTCTAGATTGCAGCAACTTGTTATCGACTAAAGATAGAATAGTATTACGAGTCGTGTGTGTTGATTGAAGTGATAGCAAAACTGAATAATCCTCCAAAATTAAAACACGTAAACATGTAATTATACACAAAACGCATAAAATCAACGAACTATCAGAGTGACGCAGTTATGGTGCTCAGAATCGAAACACATAAAATCGAGAGTTAGATTGTCTACGGCTACTAGACATCGACTACCCAAAGCGATTCGACTATTCACAGTAGACTTGTCGTCACTTTTCGACTTTTGGGGTCGTGTTCTGCCTCGATTCTCGGGCATTCCACACGTATTCCCTAAGTCATACCCGTGAGTTCATGTCGTTGGAGTCCGTCGATGCTTTGGTGAGATAAATGAAACTCGGAACAAGTTGTCAAGGTCAGTGGCGGAGCCAAACTTTGAACAACGGTGTCGTCCGACACCATTGAATTTTGTGTAGCAAATACAACTTATAATTGGAAATATTCGAGCGACACCATTGTTTTTTTACGAGCGACACCATTGTCTTTTTACAAACGACACCGTTGTTTTGTTTTCTTCTGAAAGAATTACATAATAAACAAATTTATATTTCAAAAATTAAGCCCAGTTACTTGAATTTAATTAGTATACTTTTAAATCATTAAACGTCCATGCTTAATTTTTATTTTTTCTAATCTAGTAAACATACTAGCCCCATGTCTAATTGGTTTTGTTTCAATTGTGTAACCTATCAGGATGTTTGATGATCATTTGAATGATGTGTGCACTTGTTTGTTATAATGAAAAAGGGTTTTTTTTTTTTTTTTTTTTTTTTTTTTTTTGCAAGTTGCTATTGAAAACGTTATGAATTGTTTTCAAAACATGAAAATGCGTACAGAGCAACTATTAAATGCATTTTTTATATATTTCAAATGACTTTGTAATTTTATATGTGTTTTTATTCAATGACGTTGTACTTTTACTGTGATATTTGCTTTTACTATGTGATTTGACCCGACTAGATCAGAACCGATCCAAAAAGTTCGACTCCGGGTTACTCTAAACTGGGGTATCCATAAAAAATGACACCATACGAAAAAATTTCTGGCTCCGCCACTGGTCAAGGTTAGGGTTTCACCCTTAGCTTAGCAACTTCTTCCTTGTTTTTAGAAAAATTGAGGAGATTATTCATCAAAATACGGATTTCACTCCTGATTTGGTATAATTCTCCTCGTTTGTTACTAAAATAATGAGGAAATCATTGATAAATTGATAAAACCAGCATTGATCAAGCAATCTAGTCGGGAGTTTGCGGTTTTCACACCTAATCCTGACTGAATCGCTTGACTTTATTTGAAAATTTTGAGTTCAGTGATAGCGAAAAGTAGCAGAATATAGCACATAAGCTTAGTATGTTGGTTCCTAACTATAGTCTAGGTCTCTAAGACAGCGACCCGGACTAGGTCGTGTCCAGCCTAATTCCCTATAGTTATGGCTCTGAAACCAATCTGTCACACCCCAACCGATGGTGGAATCATCGGGGCATGGCACTGAGCGAAACAGATTGTCCAGAAGTTTCCACAAAAACTATTAATACTATTCAGTTAAATGATACGTCCCATACCGTATCCCAAATAATACAATATATTATTACAGATAACAACTAGTCAAGTAATTCTGTTCCGACAACTCAGATTTAAATGAAAACAAATAAAATAAATATTGTTCAAATGCTTCTAGTGACCCGGTCCGACAATATCTACTGACAACTATGCTCTAGTTGCTTTCTCTTGACAGACAACTATTTATTGGGGGACTCTAGAGCTTTATTCTAGCCTCGCTTTCCTAGCAAGCAAACATCTTAAACACCTGTCACATACGTTAAAATAAAGTCAATACACATAATGTAAAGGTGAGCATACAAGTTTAATAATAGCATATAGAGTTCGAATAGTTTACACATAACCAGCACGTACACAGAGGAAAACGAAGCATGTTAATTATCGACATTGATCTATCGATACCAATGACTGCGGGTTGACTGTCCGAGACAGTTCGCAATACATGATTACCACCGTAATCCATGCAAGTAATTGTCCTTAACAACCCCCGTGTGAATGGGTGCTGAGTCCAAACTATAGTACTACGTCGTTAAGGCAGGTAGACAGCATTCCACGTGTAAACATAACAACAAGCATTCATTTAGTCACGTAATACATGCGAATCGGTTAGTGTTCAAATAGTTTGGGTAGTGTGATCGATTGTGTTTTGATATAAGTTACGTATGTAACACCCAAAAGTGCTAAAAGCAAAAAGGGATCGAGTATACTCATAGCGATTGATTGATGGATTGAAGGGAGCGCTTGAGAGTAGGGTTAGCCTGAATAGTTCGATAGCATAACGATGAGTAATGCGAAAAATGGAAACAAGTAACAGTGGGTCGAACAGCCTGATCGATTGAACAGTGGGTTCGATCGGACGATGGTTCGTTCAGCTGGACAATCCGTACGGACATCCTATTCGATCGGCCGGTAGGCCCGATCGGTTAGACTATTCAAGTGGATTGTTTCATCCTTTCTGTAGGATGTGTTTGTGTATGATGGTTTGAACTTTTGAAGTTTTTGTTGTAGTATTTAAGAACATTGAAGTATCCTTACCTTTCAGGTCGATCGATCGAACGGTTCGTTCGATCGGCTAGCTCAACCGATTGGTTAGGTACTTCAGCATTTAGTCCTTAGCAGGGTGTCACCGGGGCGAACAGTACGTCCGATCGGTCGGCACTCCAACGCTTTGGAATGAGTTGAAATCGATTAAGTGTTGAAGCATAGTATCTCATGATCCGAAGAGTAATGTTTACCAAACAGCCGTTCGATCGAACATCACTTCGTTCAATACCATACTTCCCGAGATTGTCAAAATGTGGGGCCACATGCTAGCCGATCGGCTGGCCCGGTCGATCGGTGGCATATCCAATCGGCTGGTCTGTCCGTTCGGACAGCCTGTCCGATCGGTCAGCTTCCTGACCTGGTCGGCCTGATCGTCTAACACTTGGCAGTTTCGTTTGTTTGTCGTTATATCGAGGTAGTTTGACAACGTTTTAAACTATAGAACTCTCATTCCTACTTGTTTCTCCTGCTCGGGTAGGAATCACCCAAACCCGGCCTAAGAACTGTTCAGAATGATAGTTTGACGTTTAACCCGAAGTCGGTGAACCTCGTAGATAGAACCCGAATCTTGAACCACTCAACTAATTGGATAACTAGTGAGCTTGGCTCAAGCTCCGTTTCCACCGGTTTGAAGGCATTGAGTGTAAAAGAGTTGAAAGAAAGTGGAAAATCATCTTTCAATCTTTTTCCACCGTGAATATGTTTGGATTTGTGATAGATCTTAGTTTGTTTATGTGGAAATCGGTTAGATCCAAGCTATTCATAATGGAATGAGGCCAAAACATGTTGTTCTTGAGGAACACCATGATGACATCATCCTAGAATGCTTAGATCTTGGTGATTTCACGGTTAGAAATCAAGATTTGAAAGATAGAAAGGTGGAGGAGTGTGTATTGATAAAAAAAACGTGCAAGATTTAGTGCGAAAACTTACCGGAATCGGAAGAAATCTGAGAAAAGAAGAGGAGCACGAGTTGGTCCGTCAGAGCTTTCCAAAAGTGGAAAGAATGACAATGACAAGGCTATTTATAGGCTGCCAAAAGAGGAAAGGGCTGGCCGATCGGCCAGGCATCCCGATCGAACAGCCTGTTCGATCGGACTGTCTGTCCGATTGGCTGGGCTTGTTCGGTCGGCTGAGCCTGTTCGATCCGCGGCCTATTTCGAGCGTTTGGGCGACGATTTCTGATATTTCGATTTCGATAGAGGATGATAAGGATACGATAGAAGTTTCCTATTCAAAATACTTTTAGTCCCAACCACTATATCTAACATATAAGCATCTATAGTTACTATCCACCTTCGATTTCGATTCGATGTGATTGAGTTTGATTTCCTTTCGGGCTTCGATTCGATTCGATTGATTATCACATATAATAACATAAAGTAAACACGCACAGGTAACACATAAGGCACACACACACGTATAAATGCCAGAGTTTGCATAATTCGAGTTTCGAGTTCGATTAGCTTGATTATAGATTGATTAACTTTATCGCATTGTTACTTCCTGCTATTCAAGGTTGGTTCGCATTGATTTAAACATTCGATCTTTAATTAGACAACACTTACTCAACATAATACAAAAATTAAAATAGACTAATTACAGTCAAAGAAGTCAACCTTTGACTTTGACTTTGACATTTGGTAACACGGGGTGTTACACACAATCCAACCATCTCCAACGTCACAAAGATTTCCCATACATTCATCTTCACTACCAAAACATTCTCCTTCACCAGAAATCATCTCCACACGTAAGAGAAAAACTCATATCGATAGAATCACAAAAATGAACAATGATCCTCTAGTAAAGCCAACTCCACCTAATTGGAAAAAAGTCAAAACAGTGGATTCATATGAGGTATTGAAGTTTAAAAGAATGAGAGCAGAGCTTGTGGTTGCTTGTAACACCCCGTGTTTTCAAAAGTCAAAGTCAAAGTCAAGATTGACTTCTTTGACTGTAGTTAGTCTAATTTATGATTTCGTTAGTTGTATTATGTGGAGTAAGTGTTATAATCAAAGTAATCGAATGTTCAATCGATGCGAAACGCTAAACGACCGTGAATAGTAGGAAGTAACAATGCGATAAAGTCAATTAATCAATAATCAAGCTAATCAAATCATCATCGAACTCGAAACTCGAATAATGAAACTTTGGTGTTATTATACGTGTGTGTGTGCCTTATGTGTTACTTGTGCATGTTTACTTTATGTATATGTGATAATCAATCGAAACCTGAAACTCAACCGAACTCGATCGAAATTGAATTATGATAATTGGTGACGAAAAGATAGCGCGAGACATAGATGATTGTATGTTAGATATAGTGGTTGGGATTAAAAGTAATTTGAATAGGAAACTCTATCGTATTCTCATCAATCGCAATCGAAATTGAAATATCAAAAACCGTCGCACCGAACGCTCGAATCAGACAGTTGAACGATCTGGCTCTCAGCCGATCGAACGGCCCAGCCGATCGGACAGGCTGTCCTATCGGGATGCCTGGCCGATCGGCCAGCCCTTTCCTCTTTTGGAAGCCTATAAATACCCCTGTCATTGTCGAAGATCGATCTATGTTCTGTCTATCATCAGTTACGTATTCAGGAAGAAGATATACCCAAGACCGCTTTTCGCACTCGTTACGGCCACTATGAGTTCGTTGTTATGCCTTTTGGTTTAACCAACGTACCCGCGGTTTTTATGGATCTGATGAATCGCGTGTGTAAGCCTTATCTCGACCGTTTCGTCATCGTATTCATCGACGATGCCTTGATTTATTCCAATTCGAAAGCCGAACACGCGCAACGTCTACGTTTGGTTCTCGAGTTACTCCAGGGGAAACAACTCTATGCCAAGTTCTCCAAGTGCGAATTCTGGTTAGAGGAGGTTCAGTTTCTGGGTCACATCGTGAATAGTCAAGGTATCCATGTCGACCCTGCGAAGATTGAAGCAGTTAAGAGTTGGATTACACCAAAAAACCCGTCTAAAGTCCGTTCTTTTCTCGGATTAGCGGGCTATTATCGACGATTTATCGAAGGATTCTCTAAGATCGTTGTGCCGCTTACCACTCTTATGCATAAAGACAAGTCTTTTGTTTGGGGAACCAAACAAGAGTCTGCGTTCCAAACCCTCAAGCATAAGCTTTGCAATGCTCATGTTCTCTCATTGCCCGATGGGAACGATGATTTCATTGTCTACTGTGATGCTTCCAACCTTGGCCTTGGTTGTGTCCTCATGCAACGAGACAAGGTTATAGCTTACGCTTCTCGACATCTCAAAATCCACGAGAAGAACTACACAACCTATGATCTCGAGCTAGGCGCGGTTGTCTTTGCATTAAAGATATGGCGACACTACCTGTATGGTACCAAGTGTACGATCTTCACCGATCACAGGAGTTTACAACACATCTTTAATCAGAGAGAACTCAATACGCCTCAACGCTGATGGGTAGAACTCCTCAACGATTACGACTGTGAGATTCGTTACCACCCAGGCAAAGCAAATGTCGTTGCCGACGCGCTTAGCAGACGAAGTTATTTGCTCAGTATTCATAATTCTCAAACCCAACACGATCTCGAAACCCTCATCCGCGAAGCCCAACATGCTTGCTTTAAGGAACGCACCTTGAAGAAGGAGAGAATCTATCACGATGGAGCTCAGCTTGTAAGCAAATCAAATGGGATCTTCTATTTTCTGGATCGTATTTGGATCCCTAAGCGGACAAATCTACGAAATATTTTAATGGACGAAGCTCACAAATCTCAGTATTCTATTCATCCCGGTGCCGATAAAATGTACCAGGATCTTTGCTACAAGTACTGGTGGCCGGGTATGAAAAGGGATATCGCTCCTATGTCGGAAGATGCCTGACTTGTGCAAGGGTCAAGGCTGAACATCAAAGACCCTCTGGCTTACTCGAACAACCGCCAATCCCTATATGGAAGTGGGAGAGTATAGCTATGGATTTCATAACCAAGCTTCCACCCACGTCATCAGGTCACGACAGCATTTGGGTTGTCGTTGATCGTTTGACCAAATCAACCCACTTTTTGCCAATACGAGAAGACTATAAGGTAGAACGATTAGCCCGAATCTACACCGACGAGATCATTTGTAATCATGGTACGCCTCGTGACATCATCTCTGGCCGTGATACTCGGTTTACGTCGCGATTGTGGGAAACGTTTCAAGCAGCACTCGGTACGTCGCTTAACCTGAGTACCGCATTCCATCCTCAGACCGACGGACAGACTGAAAGAACGATCCGTACTCTTGAAGACATGCTCCGTACGTGTGTCATAGATTTCGGTGGTAATTGGAACAACTACCTGCCGCTAGTCGAATTCTCGTACAATAACAGTTATCATACCAGCATCCAGATGGCACCATTCGAGGCTTTATATGGAAGAAGATGTCAATCGCCTATTGTGTGGCACGAGATCGGTCACTCGCAATTAACCGGTCCTAAGCTATTGCAAGAAACGACTGACAAAGTTCTCCAGATTCGAGACAACTTGTTGAAAGCTCGAAGTAGACAGAAAAGTTACGCCGATAAAAGACGCAAGCCCCTGGAATTTGACGTTGGCGACTACGTACTCCTAAAGTTATCACCTTGGAAGGGTGTGGTCAGATTCAACAAGAAAGGGAAACTAGCGCCTCGATATGTTGGACCTTTTAAGATTCTGGAAAGGATAGGAAAAGTCGCCTACAGACTCGAACTACCAGAGGAACTCAGTAACGTCCACCCGAATTTCCATGTGTCAAACCTCCGAAAGTGCCTGGCTGAGCATGATCTAATTGTACCTCTCGACGACCTTCAAATAAACGAAACGCTACACTTCGTGGAGAAGCCTGTCGAAATCAAGGATCGCCAAACCAAGAAACTCAGGCGCTCCCGCATTCCTATCGTGAAAGTCCGATGGGAAGGCAAACGAGGCGCAGAGTTCACTTGGGAACTCAAAAACGACATAAAGGCGAAGTACCCGCAGTTATTCAAGTGAAATCTAGAGAGAGAAAGTCTTCAAACGTGATTCATGGTGTTGTGCAGCTTTCAGCCTAATTTCGGGACGAAATTCCCTAAACAAGGGGAGGCTGTAACACCCCGTGTTTTCAAAAGTCAAAGTCAATGTCAAGATTGACTTCTTTAACTGTAGTTAGTCTAATTTATGATTTCGTTAGCTGTATTATGTGGAGTAAGTGTTATTAATCAAAGTAATCGAATGTTCAATCGATGCGAAACGCTAAACGACCGTGAATAGTAGGAAGTAACAATGCGATAAAGTCAATTAATCAATAATTAAGCTAATCAAATCATCATCGAACTCGAAACTCGAATAATGCAACTTTGGTGTTATTATACGTGTGTGTGTGCCTTATGTGTTACTTGTGCATGTTTACTTTATGTATATGTGATAATCAATCGAAACCCGAAACTCAATCGAACTAGATCGAAATTGAATTATAATAATTGGTGACGAAAAGACAGCGCGAGACATAGATGACTGTATGTTAGATATAGTGGTTGGGATTAAAAGTAATTCCGGTAAGATTTCAATCTAAATCTTGTACTTTCTTGATAAGGACGTGTTGCTGAAGTACCTAACCGATCAGTTAAGCCGACCGATCGAACAGCCCGTTCGATCGATTGACCTGAAAGGTAAGGATGCTTCAATGTTTTTAGATGCTACAACGAAAACTTCAAAAGTCAAACCATCATACACAAACACATCCTTCTCAAAGGAAGAAACTATCCACTCGAACAATCCATCCGATCGGCCTACCGACCGACCAGACAGACTGTCTGAATGGACTGGTTAACCGAACGATCAAGCCGTCCGATCGGACCTGCCGTCCGATCGACCAGGCTGTCCAACCCTCCAACACTTGTTTTCCGTTTACGCTTTGCTTATCATTATGCTATCGAACTATTCAGGCTAACCCTACTCTCAAGTGCTCCCTTCAATCCATCAATCACTGTGAGTATACTTGACCCCTTTTTGCTTTTAGCACATTTGGGTATTACATACGTTACTTATTCTAAATCACAATCGAACACACTACTTAATTATTTCAAACGCTAACCGTTACCGCATGTATTACGTGACTGAATGAATGCTTGTTGTTATGTTTACACGTGGAATGCTGTCTACCTGCCTTAACGACGATAGTACTATAGTTTGGACTCAGCACCCATTCACACAGGGGTTGTTAAGGACAATTACTTGCATGGATTACGGTGGTAATCATGTATTGCGAACTGCCTCGGGCAGTCAACCTGCAGTCATTGGTACCGATAGATCCATGTCGATAATTAACATGCTTCATTTTCCTATGTGTACGTGCTGGTTATGCGTAAACTATTTCGAACTCTACTATGTTATTACCAAACTTGTATGCTCACCTTTACATTTTATGTATTGACTTTATTTTAACGTATGTGACAGGCAATTAGGATGCTTATCTGCTAGGAAGGCGTGATTAGAATAAGCGTCTAGAGCATAGTTGTCTGTAGATCTTGCAGATCGAGTCTCTAGAAGCATTTGAACAATTTTTATATTTAAAATCTGAGTTGTCGGAACGGAATATTTGACTAGTTGTTATCTGTAATAATTTGTTTACTATTTAAGGTACGGTATGGGACGTATTATATAAATTGAATAGTAATGATAATTGTTGTGGAAACTTCTGGACAATCTGTTTCGCTCAGTGCCATGCCCTGATGATTCCGCCATCGGTTGGGGTGTGACATTGCTGGTTATGGTCCAGTTAGATCCATCGCCAGATGGTCTAAACTGAAGATAGTTGAGACCTACAAAAAGCTGGAAGAAGTTAGAACTGAACATTCAAATGTTCTTCAAAACTCAGTCTATCCTACAACTGCTGCCCTGTCTCTAAATATCGGTACTCCGAAAAACCCTCTCTCATCATCTGATTTGTCTGAATCAATTGCAAATTTAGTTAGCAGACCACAATCACCAAACTCATCTTCAATAGTTCTTTGCCCAAGAAAACCAACTGATCCAAAAATGGTAAAGTGGAAGTCATGCTCAAAAACCCAAGTATTGACTTTGATCAGATCATATGGTAGTGTTGAAGAGATTAAAATGGATAGTGCATATAATCTGAATGCATACGATCTCCAAGATTTGTTGGACCTTCAACTTGAGAGGGATGATGAAGAAGACATGTTCTCCCTGGACTTTGAACTACAATTCAAAGGATAAATCAGGGAGATGTTGATGAGAAATAAAATTCAGTAATAAAGAAGGGTTTTCGTATCATTTGCTGTATAGGGAGATTGTTGGATCAGCAGCTGTTACATTGATTGCAGTAGCATATTTAACCAGATCACAACATGTAGCGAAGGACATGTTGCTGCGTAATAAATTCTCGAGTGAGGTTTGATGTGTGTTGTTTAGGCAGGTGATCGTATGTTCTTAGTTAATGTTTGTTAAAGTTAAGTTGTATTCGAATTTTATTAAGTTTGTTAGACATCTTTTATATGTACTTATGTTTATAACAATTTATATTGTCAATGGGTGGATACTCTCTTTTTTGAATAAGAGAATGGAAATAATCATATGTAACTGGTGAATTTTGTTAAGTTTGTTAGACATCTTTTAGACATCTTTTATTAAGTTTGTTAAATATCTTTTATATTTACTTATAGTTGTCTTTTAACTATAATAGATAACACATTTTGGTACAATATCTATACACATATCTATATGTTCTATCAATATGTGTTATGCATGGTTTTTTAAGAAACGACCCGTGTTTGCACACGGGTCTTACCGCTAGTATTTTATTAAAGTATGATAAAATTTAATATTAATGTATTATTTATTAAGTTAATATAAGATAAGTATAGATTTGAGGATACATTCAATGAATGATACGTGTCCAAAAGTTGGTTTATTTTATTATAGTAGATAGATTAAGATTTCTAATACTTAAGCTTTCTAATACAAACTAAATAGATTTTTCGATTGCAGAGTTTAACCGTTATGTATTTACCCCATTGCAGGTTCAAGCCTTTATCTTTACTAATTACACTAGACACCCTTTATGTAATTAGTTTGTTGTAAATTAGGACCTTTATACTAATGGTCGTCTATTTAGCTCATTAAATACAAGTATGTAAAAATCATGTGAGGGTATTTATGTAATTTTCCCCATCCTTTAAATTTGATCGGTTCTTAGTTGATCCCGATTCGATTGCTCCTACAGATTCAAATCATTGATTGAACAAACTGTATAGTTCAACAATATCGTAGTCATCATTGCATTATTAGATATGAAACTTTTATTAGTCATGCTTCCTTCTTCCATGATCAAACACAAAAACGATTGATTTGAGATTCAGTGTATTTAACGCAAAATCGATCAGATCAAAATTAGGGTTTAGTGTATTTAACAGAGAAGCGATCAAAATTGGGATCAAATGCATAAGTGATCGAGTTAAAGGGTGGGGGTGGGGATCACATAAATAAATAAATACCCCCACATGACTTTTACATGCTTGTATTTAACAAGCTAAATAGACGGTTATTAGTATAAAGATACTAATTTGCAATAAACTAATTAGATGTAGGGTGTCTAGTATAGTTAACAAAAATAAAGATTAAAATCTGCAATAAAATAAGTACACAAAAATTGAAATATGTAATTTAATCATGTCAGATAAAGACTGAAATAAAATAAATACATAAAGGCTGATATAAGGTTGAAATAAGTAATCTAATTAAAAGAAAAATTGTACCACACCTTCCAAATGGTCCAAAGGTGATCCACAAATATGAAATACGGTTTCCCTATGAGTTTTCCAATGAAATTCTAAAATGGCATCAAATGCAAAAAAAGAATGATACACGTAAACTATACCACATAATTGATTCGTATGACATCAGTATATAATCGTATATATCTTTGAGCATGACTAGTAATAGTGTCAGGCAGCTGTCTGCTACTTACTTATTGGTCGTCAACCTTTTTTTTTTTTTTTAAATATAGTTTACTTTTAAAAATTCAAATTCACTAATGTACATCTTTAGCCTTTTTATTAAAAAAAAACTTTCTTTCTATTGGTTAATTTGTGTAAATACGTGTTCAGTCCACCTGCTTTAACTTTAATAGTATACATATTTAGTCCATCTATTTTTATTCATTTTAGTATTTCATCTTTTAGCATTTTCCCCTTGCTACAATGACGGACCAACCTATGGGAATAGTGACCGTTTCCTATTAGTGGACAAACGTTGTTACTCCTGGACTTCAATAAAGTTACTCTACAATTCCTAAACTTAGTTAAAATCTCTTTTTTGATGACTGTATTTTTATCTTTGCCTTGACTCTAGTTGTAATTTTTATTGAGACTGTGTTATAATTTGTCTACCATACATATTATCAAACTAAAAAAATATTCGACTTATCACCCTGCAACACGTACGGGGCATAAACCTAGTTATTTATTTATTCACCACACCTAAAAAATATTTAGTTTTTTTAGTAATCTAAAATCATAAATACCCTTCTTGGAACATGTGCCATATCAAAGAAACCAAGTCCCAAACCGAACACAAGTGAAGAACAACAACAACAAACAAACACCCACCCTTCTGCCAATGATCTCTAGATCAAGTGGTGCCAATGATCTCTAGATCAAGTGGTGGAGGGCTTTCATTTCTCTTGAGAGATGCAAGTTCGACTCCCACTTGGTACAGAGTGAGGCACTGGTGGGCAATGATAGGAGACCCAGGGAAACCTGAGTTGGATCCTTGAGCCAAACGGGTTTTACCGGTAATTTCACTGTCGTGCCTACGGGCGGGTGGGTTACCGGGTTTTCCCCGGAATTGGTGGTGGACTCGGGTTACTCTCGGAGTACTCCGTTTGTCCAGTGGGTGCCCCGAGAGTGCTCGGGATTGAGTTTGTTGGCCGTTCAAAAAAAAAAAAAAAACCCACCCTTCTACTTCTACCCCCCATCAAACAAGGAAACATTGATCCATCTTTCCTTTTCTGACTTTCTTATTCTCACTCCATTTCCGATCAACCAGCACCCCATTTTAGACCCAGGTAATAATCTTATAATTTTTCTTATAATATTATTATTAATTTCTTATAATTTTTACAACACTTGTTTGATCGTAAACATTTATCTTTGATTTTTTTTACCAGTACAATCAGCTAAAATATTTTTAGAATTATCAAGTGTCAGTCGGTGATCGATCGATCGGTACACGATGGCGGTTGTTGAATCCAACGGTGTGTCATCGAACAACCAGGTTGAATCCAACGGTGTTGAGCAGTCGGATTCTGCGGTTGTGCTTTCTGGGTCAAATGATAATAATAATAATAATATTAATAATGATAATATTCATGATGAAAACGGCGGTTTGATGAATGGAAATGGTACTGGATATAATCATCATGAACAACGTCATGAGGATGAGGGTTTTAAGAAAGAAATGAGAGATTTGGAGGATATTTTGTCGAAATTGAATCCGATGGCTGAAGAATTTGTGCCTCCTTCGCTGTCTAACAATGGTTATAATGGAGGTGTGTTGTATTCACCAGTGGCAGCAGCAGCAGCAGCTGGTGGTGGTGGTGGTGGCAACGTCAATGGTGGTTCGAATGGACGGGTATGCTTGATCGAAATTATTGTTTCGGTTTCGTGTTTAATGTCAACGTTATATTTTTTTTGTATGCAGTGTTGTAAAAATTGTTAGGCGCTAGTTAGCAGCATAGTTGTCAATAGTACGCTACGTAGCGTATAGGTCTACGCTCAGTTAATTTTTTTTAATATAATAGCAATTAAATATAGCTCTGAAATAGTTGGATTTTAGGTTTTTGTTAAATATACATGTAAAATAGCATATATATAGGGGCGTAGCATTTAAGGGGCCGGGAGGGGCGCCCGACCCCCCGAACTTTTCGCTCAGTAGTGTTGTACATGTAGTTTTCGTATAGAAATTTTTGGGTATATACGTTTTGGACCCACCGGTTCTATAGAAATTTTTGGGTATATACGTTTTCGACCCCCCGGATGAAAACTTCAAGCTTCGCCACTGCATATATATATATATATATATACCAGGGTATTTTGATATAATATATATATATATATATATATGTAAACTTTTTTAATTCTTTTTTTCTAGTGAATTGCTATTTATAAAATAGACGCCCGCTATTTGCTATGTAGCATATAGGTACCTTATCGCTATTTGTCGCTATTCACTATTAACAACTATGGTTGGCAGGTGTGGGGCACTGACTAGCGATTAATGGGATTGAATATTTTTATATGTAATTTTTTAAACTTATACATATATATACACACATATATGAACATTATACTCCAAGGTACACATAAGTTATTCTAAGTTCACATTAACGTATTAGTTCATGGATCGGGTCGGGAGCGTGGGTGAACAGGTTAAAACTCTGATTAATCGGTGATAAATCCCGATTTTTACAACACTGCCTGTATGTTATGTTTACCAGCAAAAAGATGGATAGTAGATTGATTGTTGCTAACTGTTGTTTTTGATTGTTTATGATTAGAAGAAGGGTAATTTTGGTAATGGAAAACGGAGAATGAATAGCCGAACCGATATGGCACAACAAGAAGAGGCTATTAGGAGAACAATTCATGTATCCGATATCGATCAGCAGGTAAAGACTCATATAATGTAACAATATCAGTTTTTTTAAGCATATTTGAATCTTTTTTATTTTTATTTTTATTTTTGTGTTGATTTTGAGTTTAGGTTACTGAAGAACAACTTGCAGCACTATTTACTAATTGCGGGCAGGTAACGAACTACGTTTGTGATATCATTATTAATTTTTGATGGTATATATATAGAGTTAAGTTCACGTGAAAATAAAATAAACGTACGAAACATACGAAGTGAAAGAAAAGTCAAAAAAGTGGCGGTGTCATTTTGGTAATTATCACCAACTTCAAAATTACTCTAGTAGAGTAATTTTGAGCTTCTGTAGAGTAATTTTGTAAATGTTCAGGTAGAGTAATTTTGGCCGTGTAGGGTAATTATCAAAATTACACTAACCCCCGCACCCCCCAAAAACCTAACCCCCCCCCCCCCACCCCCCAATAACCTAAAAAAACCTTAACCATTGTAAATGTTCAGGTAGAGTAATTTTGGACGTGTAGGGTAATTATCAAAATTGTAGGGTAATTATCAAAATTACACTAACCCCCGCACCCCCAAAAACCTAACCCCCCCACCCCCCAAAAACCTAAAAAAACCTCAACCATTGTAAATGTTCAGGTAGAGTAATTTTGGACGTGTAGGGTAATTATCAAAACTGTAGGGTAATTATCAAAATTACACTAACACCCCCCCCCCCTCCCCCCCCAACTAAAAGCTAAAAACTAAACCATAAGATAAACCCCATAACTAAATGCTAACAAAATTACTCTACAAGACATTTTCCAAAATTACTCTACAGAAGTCAAAATTACTCTACTAAGAGTAATTTGATAATTACCCAAAAATTACTCTACAGATGCTCAAAATTACTCTACAAGACACTTTTTGCTTTTTCCCCAGTTATTTTGAAGTTGCTCATAATTACCAAAATGACACCGCCACTTTTTGCTTTTTCCCTCAATGCCTACGTTTCGTACGTTAATATTATTTTTATTTGATCCTTTACCTATATATATATATATCATGGTCTTCTAAATGTTGTTATCATATTGTCTCGATAGGTTGTTGATTGCCGTGTATGTGGCGACCCTAAATCAGTTCTTCGTTTCGCTTTTATCGAGTTTACCGACGAGGGTATACATATATAACCTTTTCGTACCTCCAGTAGTTTTAATTTGTGCTTATATTGCATTAACTTTCGTTCATATTACTTGCAGAAGGGGCAAGAAACGCATTGAGTCTTGCTGGAACAGTGCTTGGTTACTACCCACTTAGGGTGCTGCCTTCAAAAACCGCAATCGCACCCGTAAATCCAACTCTTCTGCCACAAGTGAGATTCTTAACTCTTTTACTAAACTAGAGAATTTTTAGAGTAGAATGCAAAAATCGTCTCTGAGGTTTAGTCATTTTGGATGGAAGGTCGTTTTTGCCTGTTCCATCCAAAATGACTTTTTTTTTTTGCATTTGAGTCCTCCAGGTTTGCGTTTTATTGCCGTTTTCATCCTTGAGTTTGGCAATTTATTGCGACTTTCATCCCTCGAAATTTGGCCCTCAGGTAGGGCTGGCATATCGTGTATACCCGTACACGATAAGACACGATACACGAACACGACACGATAACTTATCGTGTCCCTTTTCTCAAACACGAACACGAACACGACACGATATACACGAAAATTACCTGTTAATACCTGTTAACATGACTATTCGACTGTTATACACGAAAATTACCTGATAATACCTGTTAACACGAACAAAAACACGAACACGACATGCTATCTGAGAGTTACAGAGGGAGTTTAGGGTTTTTTTTTTTTTTTTTTTGAATTGAATGAGGAATGAAAATAGAAAGGAATTAAGGAACCCACACGCACATGGCTGATGAGTTTTATTTAATTTAATTTCTTATCGTGTACTAACGGGTATTAACAGGTAAACAGGTATTTAACCTGTTTATACACGAAAATTAACAGGTAATCTCGTGTCTACCTGTTTGGTACACGATACCTGTTAAGGCCATAAACGATACCTGTTAACTTCGTGTAGGTTCGTGTTGTGTATTCGTGTAAAATTGCCGGCCCTACCCTCAGGGACGAAAGTCGCAAAAGTGGTCAAACCTCAGGGATGAAAATCGCATTTTACTTGAATTTTTTATAAGTTATGTATGCATTGTTGTTCTAACTGTATTATTTTTTCTTATTGTTTGTGTTTAGTCCGAGGAGGAACGGGAAATGTGTGCAAGAACTATTTATTGTACTAACATTGATAGAAAGGTTACTCAGGCGGATGTCAAACTCTTCTTCGAATCATTTTGTGGAGAGGTTTATATCTATTTTTTAAAGAATTTTGATAATTGTGTTTTGTTTTGAATGACCCTAAAGTATTGAATTTGCGTATCGTAGGTTTACCGTTTGAGATTGCTTGGAGACTATCAGCATTCATCACGGATTGCATTTGTGGAGTTTGTGATGGTGATCTTTTAACTTGTGTTACTTTAATAGGCGTTATATTTGTTTAATTATATTATGAGCAAAGTACACAAATGGTCCCTGTGGTTTATCAAAATTTTGGATTTGGTCCCTAGCTTTCCAAAAGTACATGGATGGTCCTTGTGGTTTGCACTTTGTAACACATTTAGTCCCCAACCAACAAATTTAAAGGTTTTAGCATGTCCTAGTTATGGACTAAATGCGTTACAAAGTGCAGACCACAGGGACCATCCATATACTTTTGGGAAAAAAAAGTTGGGGACTAAATGCGTTACAAAATGCAGATCACAAGAACCATCTGTGCACTTTTGAAAAGTTTGGGGCCAAATCCAAAATTTTAGTAAACCACAGGGACCATCCACGTGAAAAAGGAACATGCATTGATGCTATAAACAAGCCAAGTAAACTATGCGAAGGGAGCTTCTTAATGTTGCTATAAATCGAGTACATTTTAGTTCTAGTATAGTAGTATACAAATCATCATCATCATCACACTCAGTAAATCCCACCAATAGGGTAAGATGTAGACAGCCTTACCTCTACCCCATAGGAATAGAGAGGTTGCTTCCAGTGAGACCCCCGGCTCGATGGTAGTTTTGTATCAAGCCTTGGACATAAGGCACATAACACTCGGCAATTAAGACAAAGGCCAATTAGTGCATGTACTCCCTTGTCTTTCGGCTATCAACGGCACCACATGATGCATGATTAACCATCCCCCTCTTTTAACATTATTTTCACGAAATTAGTAAAATAACATTAAAATTAGTGCACTTTCACTTTTGCCCCCCGAGCGCCCACACATATATACATTATATGCGCATACCGCAAGCGGGGCGTGTATAGTAGTATACAAATATAAAATATAAATATACTGTTTTATAGTATGTGAAATCTAGATTTCTTAGCATCCCTGATGTATTGGCTACATAAATAGACCATTTAAATGTTTAAAGATTAGCACAAATCAGGATTATATTAGTGTTGAAAACTATATTAGATATGTTAATGGCGGTCATATGGCGTATCTTTCAGGCTGAGAGTGCAATTGCGGCTCTGAACTGTAGCGGTGCTGTATTGGGATCATTGCCGATAAGGTACTTTTATCCAGTTTAAAAAACTTAGCAGTTACAGGCGACCATTTTAAGTCTATAACCCAAGTGTATTGAAACGGGTCAATGGTAAAGTATAAAAAAATCAGCTAAGAACGGAACATACCAAACGGGTCTAAGGGGTTAAATTAGGTTCAAAATGCTTACATTATATATTTCGTTTTTACAAGAAAATTACATCATACATTAAATTATATAGAGTTTGTTATTGTAGCGAACGAGTTGATTATTTACAAAGTTCAAAAAAGTAAGGGGTTGTTTGTTTACCTCTTAATGAGGCTCTTAATGATTTAGACCTCTTACTGGTTCAGCACTTAATGGTTCAGACTGTTTGTTTCACGAGCAGATGTCTGAATGGTTCAGACATTTGCCTCTGAATGGTTAAGATTTAAACAAAGTCTGAATGGTTAAGACCTCTAATCTGAATTGGTCAGACATTTGCCTCTGAACGGTTAAGCATTATACAGACTCTTAATGGTTCAGATCTCTTACTGGTTCAGCACTTAACCATTCAGATGTTGCCAAACGGCCCCTAAATCTACCAACATAAATGTAACCCCAGAATTTTCATGTAAACTTTTTCGTTTTGATGCAGGGTAAGTCCTTCAAAGACACCTGTTCGTCCACGTTCAGGTCGCCCTCTACCATGAGTCGACACCCTATGCCAATAGCGACATCTAAATATACGCACGCAGATACACAAACATTGTTCAAATCTATGTTCTTCGTTTGTGTTTGATGAATTTTGGAACCTAAGTATGTCCACAGGTTTCTTTTAATATAGAAGCATACCAGATTTGTGCGAAATCTGGTTTATAGCATTGTTAACAACGTTCTTTATATTACTAATGAAAAATTTAAGTTTCAATATTCCAATTCGATATTCGAACACCAAATCCGACAATGTTTAGCATTTGTGTCCTTTTCTGAACGAGAGATGAGTCGTCATCATACTCACCAACAACAAAGCTAAGGTAGGGTCTCACCAATAGCAAAGCTAAGGTAGGGTCTGAGGAGGGTAAGATGTAGACAACTTTATCTCTACCCTTTATGAATAGAGAGGCTGCTTCCAGTGAGAACCCCCGGCTCGATAGTAGTTTTGCATCAAGCCTTGGACATAAGGCACATAACACACAACAATTGAGACTACTGCTATTGAGACTACTACTGCTGATTAGTGCATGTACCCTTGTCTCTGAAAGGGAGATGAGTGTAACCATTAAAAGAATCAAGAATGTGAATTACTAAGTCATTTACTCGAATTAAAAGATATAAACAATGTGAAATGTTTTTATTTTTATTTTTTTTTATAATATTCATGCTTCAGAAGAGTCTGAGCTGCTTGTTTGATCATCTGGTTTTTCGAGCTCCTTTTCGAGCTCAAGTGTTGCATTGAATCCAAAATCAATCCCCGGGGAAAATGACGATTGTAGCTCGTCTATAGACTGGATGGTGTTTACCCTGTTGTCCTTCACAGGAATATTGTTCTACACATTGTGTAAAAAAGAAGAGAAACATGTTATTCTTTTTTTTTTTTTTTTTTTTTTTTTTTTGAGGTTATGTTTTATCTGTAACAC
Organism: Helianthus annuus; assembly: GCF_002127325.2. NCBI lineage: Eukaryota > Viridiplantae > Streptophyta > Magnoliopsida > Asterales > Asteraceae > Helianthus > Helianthus annuus. The sequence goes on from NC_035445.2 coordinate 153,323,757, forward strand.
GTCAAAACGGGTTATATAGGTTCCCGCGTTAACCTCAATGATTTAACAAAAAAATGGGTCAACCATGATAAAATCATCCAAACTGTATTTAAGTGAATGGAAATTTACTATTTTTTTGTAATCATATTTAGCATAATAATTATAAAAAAATTAAAATAAATAGACAGAAAGGTGTTTGGAGGGTGGCACAACATGACCAGTCCTATTTAACCAGTTTAACCGTTACCTAACCCTTTCGACCCACCAGTGTGACACCCCTTAAAACTGGGATCATGCAAAACGACACCTCTCGAACTCTTAAAGGAGTTGAGAGGGCGTAGCGGACCCAGGCCCGTTGGGTCAATAACTTAGATTTAGGAAATATGAAGGGGACAAAAATAGAACTATAGTATCATCAACTTGCCTTCTTCACATAATCAGCCATTGTGGAGCTAACTATTTCCTGAATGACAAATTTCGTAACACGATCTTCACCGATAATCGACAATAGGAAGCTTTTGGGGACCTTGGATGTTTTCCCTGAAAAGTCACCATCCACATGCAAGGAGAAACTTGGGTTAGGGGTAACCGACACGGAAGAATATAGTGAAAATAGTAAGTAATTAATAGTGAATGTCTGAATGAGCAAGAATGGGGTAGAAAAACAGATAAATGGTCTCACAGTCATTTTGTTTCTAGCCACTAGAGGTGACGATATGGGTGGCTCGGGCAGGTTGGGTAACGGGTCCACACAAAGTTTTTGTTACGGTTCTGGTTTATTAGAAATACTTTTGTCCACCACTGTTTATTTTCTTATATTAGTTACGGTATCAACATCGTTAAAAAATATATACTAATTCAAAAAATAATCTATCTATTTTAATACAAAAAATAATGTGTCACATGCCCTCAAAACTTGAATATCATAAAATTAATTCTAACCAAGACCATGTAAGTTTATATGTAGGACTTCAAATTGCTTATTTTTTTTATTAAGAGACCGATTCTTTAGTTTGCAGTACCACAGATAATAATCAGAAGAAAAAAAACAATAAAAAATAGAAAAGAGTAAAATGCACGGATAGTCCTTGTGGTTTGGTGAAATTTCACCTTTAGTCCCCAACTTTTCAAAATTACACTCTTAGTCCCTGTGTGGTTTGACAAGTTGTTACTCGGATAGTCCCCAAAGCGGATGGAGGTTAGTTTTTCTGGTTAAGTGGGTGTGAAATGACAAGGGCTATCCGAGTAACAACTTGTCAAACCACAGGGACTATCCGAGTAACCTTCATCCTCTTTAGGGACTATCCGAGTAACAACTTGTCAAACCACAGGGACTAAGAGTGTAATTCTGAAAAGTTGGGGACTAAAGGTGAAATTTCACCAAACCACAGGGACTATCTGTGCATTTTACTCAATATAAAACTATGATTATTAAGCTAAGATAATTGACTTATTTCAGTCAAATTACACATTACCTCCTTTTTGTCTGCGGAATCCAGGAACAGGTGGTGCTGTACGAGCCAAATTCGCCAAAACTTTATCAAATACTATTTGCGTTTCCTTCCCTGGTAATTCCACTTTTACCTGCCACCGTAATATCCATAGTAAATGTCTCAATAAATTGAAGCAAAATTCAAATACAAACAATAAAACCCACAATAATGGTGTCAATTTAATCAAACCACAATGATCAATCACTTATTCTACCACATAATTGTGTTCTATTCGTTTCAGTTTTCTTTTTGTTAAAATGTTATAATAAAAAAAAAAATTAAATGCCATTTTAGTCCTTGTGGGTTTGGGCCATTTTGGCAGTTTAGTCCAAAGGTTTCATTTTTCTCCTGTGGGTCCAAAAAGGTTTCACTGTTGCCATTTTAGTCCACTGAGTTAACTTCATCCATTATTTCTGTTAACGAGAAGGGCGATTCGGTCATTTTATATGGCCGAATTGCCTTTCTAGTTAACAGAATTACATGTAAAATGACCGAATTGCCATTCTGGTTAACAGAAAAAATGAATGAAGTTAACTCAGTGGACTAAAATGGCAACGGTGAAACCTTTTCGGATCCATAGGAGAAAAATGAAATCTTTGGACTAAACTGCCAAAATGGCCCGAACCACAGGGACTAAAATGGCATTTAACTCAATAAAAAAAGTAGTGCTTATTTTATAGTGTGCCATAGTGGTGACCAAAAACTGTTAAGTCATGATGCTTCAGGGCTCACTTGCATCTTATCATCGTCTTGCGACTCCACAAGTACATTTGCATTTTTTACTGTTACCACGTTTTCATCTGATATAGAAGCTGCGACACCTGCAACGCGTTATATAACCAAAGTTTGAGATATAATATGCATTTAAATGTGTAGATAAAAAGTTATTGGTGTATCGAAAGTTTGGTCAAAGGTCAGGTTGACCTGGTTCAGCAGCTAGTAGTGGTCTAACAAAGGAGTTGAGACCCTTATGAGAGTTGTAGGACTTCAATATCCTGTACAGATTAAAAAGGTTTAAAGATAACACAAATCATCATCATACTCAGTAAATCCCACCAATAGCAAAGCTAAGGTAGGGTTTGAGGATGGTAAGATGTAGAAAGCCTCAAGGGCGTAGCTTTGTGGGGGCGGCCAACCCCACGAACTTTTCGCTCATTAGTGGGGAGTATGTAGTTTTCGTATAGAAATTTTTGGTTATATACGTTTTTGACCCCCGGTTCTATAGAAATTTTTGGTATATACGTTTTCGACCCCCCTGGTCGGAAATCTCAAGCTTCGCCACTGGACAGCCTTACCTCTACCCCGTAGGAATAGAGAGACTGCTTCCAGTGAGACCCTTGGCTCGATAGTAGTTTTGCATCAAGCCTTGGACATAAGGCACATAACACTCAGCAATCGGGACAAAGACCGATTAGTGCATGTTCCCTTTTGTCTTTCGGCTATCAACGCCACCACATGATGCATGATTAACCGTCCGCCGCTTTTAACGATATTTTCACGAATTTAGTAAAATAACGTTAAAATTAGTGCCATTTCACTTTTGCCCTCCGAGTGCCCACACATATATACACAAATATGGCAATAAAACAGTATTGTTACACTAACAATCTATCTTTTTTTAAGAAAGCGATTTAAGAGGTTATAAAATACACTTTACGAAACATTTAACTCTCATTTTTTTTCCTTTTTTAGCTAGATTTATAATTTGACCCGTTTGGGATGAGAGTTGAGACATAGCCCAATACCGCAAAACTACTCATTCATAAGCAAATCAGTCAAAACTGACACATCAGTATAACTACTGAATAAGTTGTAACCAGTGAAAGAATAACGATCACGAGTATAATAGATAACATCAATTTACCTTCCATCTAGACTTTGATTTGTGGAGAAAAGATTAACAGCTGCTAAGTTACGCCAGAACGGAACATGTACATGGTTGCTATCAACAGTAGCATGCTGTAGAATGTAGATTAGTACAACAGTTAGCACTCAATATAGATCAACACACTATGAAACTAGTATCTAAGATTAAAGTATTATCATGCATTATCACTATGGGTCTAAACAAGCCGAGCCACTCATAGCTACTCAAGCCTAAATATAAGCTTGTTTAATAAACGAACCTGTGCCTCAGCTTCACTTATCGAGCTCGAGCTGGTTCGTGAACCTAAAAGAGCCTATTGTTTATATATATTTTATTTAATTCATTAAATACATATTAATAATAATAATGATAACAATAACAATTGTTTACATAAGATTATGATAATAATATATACATCATATTATGTATAAAAATTATAATTATAAATAGTAAATTGGATTTAAATAATCCCAAATTTCTCAATTTGGCCGATAATAATCCCAACTCAGTTATTTGCCGATAATAACCCGAACTGGTCCACTTTTAGCCGATAATAGTCTGCGTTAAATATAGCTTAACGGAGTTAAGTTTTTTTCCGAATCACAAACCGATGTTTTAGGGCTTTTGATTAGAACGAGGATACGAGTTGATTGATGTAAAATTTACCTCGAAATACTGCCCCAAACGACGAAAACGGTGCTTCAATTATCAAAATCCATAAAACATCGGTTTGTAATTCGGAAAAAAGTTTAACTCCGTTAAGCTATTTTTAACGGCGGACTATTATCAGCCAAAAATGGACCAGTTCGGATTATTATAATGCATAATAAACTAGGCAAGCCCGAGCAAAGCTTTAAAAACAACTCCCGAGTTGAGCTCAAGCTCAAGCTTTATAGGTGAAGAATTTAATGGCTCAAAGAGGCGAAATGCAGCAAGATTTGACCTAATCGTTCAGTATGAATAATCATAGGTTACTCTAATTCATTATCGGTTATATTTGAATAGGATTTACTGCATTGCAATTGGTAACACTAGAACAGGTAATCTAATATCACGAATCTACTGAAACAGAAGCATAATATAGCTAGGGTTTGCAGAAAGTTACACTGCAGAGTTTGAATCGGAGAGACGTTGGAGGAGCATTCATAGTCGCCATCATCGTGAAGCTTTTGTAACCACCGGCTCTCACACACCAACGACTGTTTTTGTCCAATCCTTTTAATCACTCCGGTTTTGCCGAATTGTTTACAATTTGGACCTTTGATTTTTAGCTTTTGGCTTTAACTACCATATACTTTCTCCATCTTATATCCATCAATATTTTTGGTCGAGTTAACTGCCATTTTTGTCCTTCTGATTTGTTCACTTTTGCCACTTCAGATCAATTTTTAAAAATGCATCAGTTTCCTCTCTAACATACTGGAAACGTGTCACTTCAGTCCAAAAATTAAAAGTCAGTTTAGCCAGACATGTTAAATGAAGAGTATTATTGTCAATTCATAAAATAAAGTGAAAATAAAAGATATATGAGTTGACAACAAGACCCTTCATTTAACCTGTCTGACTTAACTGAGTTTTAATTTTTGGACTGAAGTGACACGTTTCCAGTATATCAGGGAGAAAACTGGTACATTTTTGAAAATTGGCCTGAAATGTCAAAAATAAACAAACCACAGGGATGAAAATGACACTTAATTCTTTTTGGTCAATGGCTTTATCAAATAGAATTTTAATAAAATGTATCAAATAGAATTTTGAAAATAAAATGTTATAAAGTGAAAACTTAAAAAATCAAATTGACACAAAGAATTGTGTCTAATGAATTTTATTGAGTTTATTTTTCGTTTTATTTACTTTACTTATTTATTTACTCTTACTATAGTACTATGTCAACATCCTTGTATACACGCTATTGGTGCATCTGGGCCGACGAGTCAAGGGTACAATAATTAAATTGAAATATGTTATACGTCTTATTTGATCATATGATTGTCATAAATGGGTCATGTTTGGAAAATTTTCGATTGTATTGCTTTTGTTGACTATCTCTATTGATTATTTCTATTGTTTGGTGACCATTGTTATACTTGTTTGTTTCTCGTTCATATCAATATCGTATTTTTAAAACATTATTTGTTTTCATTTCTTACTACCAGTTTCGCCATCGTTACTAGTATTCCTTCTATCACTAAGCAAATTCAAGTCTAACCACGTTTTTCTTTTTGTTGTTTCTCTTGTTTTCGCAACACATACTTTATGGGATCGTAAGGATACGCGAAGAGAAGCTAGAGATTTTCGGAAAATTAAATATCGACATTGTAATATGATAATAACTTAGGTATATCAAACTTCTTAGTAAAAACATTTTTACTTATTAATTAAGAAATTACATTCTGTTCAATTTTTCTTTATCATAATGACACGTCAAACGTCAACCCTTATCCAGGTCCGAGTTTTCATAAACCATAATTAGCATTTCAGCCTAAAACTTTCGTCAAAATTAATCGAACCAGACCGTAATCTTCTCTAAAGTACGATCCCCACAAACCCAAGTAGAAAATATCAATGTCACATAATACATACAATTTGTTATATATTATTATTATTATATAGTATATATCATACTTCACTTTATATCATGTCAAGCGTTATCAATGGATACAAACAAAATGGAATGAATTGTGGACTTGATTGTTACAAAAAAAAAGCGACTAAGTCCTTTCTAACACTAGTTCTGGTCCACGACTCTCACTTTCTCTTTCTTCTTTGCGCTCTCAACACCTGCTTAACAAACAGATCAATTAGGTCTTTCTTTCTTCGCTGATCTGACCTCTCAATCAACTAAACAAACCTTCAAATTCCTCAAACTTTCACACAAATTTCATCTCAAATCAGCTCAAAATCGATACAATTTCAGCACGATTCTCCTCCGATTCCGTCAATCACGACTATCAATTGCATCTCACTCGTTCGTAATCGTTCGGTGTTCAATTAGGTCAATGTAGTTGTTCATAGGTTATGTTACAGATTGCGGTTGATTTGTTGAATGAAGTTAGGAGAATGAGGTTGATTAAAGTTAAACCGGTGGATACTGGTACGTGAATCTGAATATTGTTGTTGTTGCAGACGAAGGATGAGTTCGGATGTTAGTAGAACTGGTGGACAGGTTGAACGGGATATTGAACAGGTAGATCGGTTATAAGTTTATTTGAGCTTGAATTTATGATTGTGTTAGTTGTTTAATTGATTATGTTTTATCTGTTGATAATACCTGAAATGTTAGATGAATTGCTGGATAATGTTAGTTTATAACCTAATTTAAATGATTATGTTAGGTTATAACGTAATCATAACTTTCTCTGAGCTTGAATTTATGATTATGTGAATCTGTTAATAACGCCTGAAATGTTAGGTGAATTGCTGGATAATGTTAGTTTTAAACCTAATTTAAATGCTTATGTTAGGTTATAACATAATCATAAGTTTCTCTGAGCTTGAATTTGTTATGTTAGTTTAAGTGATTATGTGTATCTGACTATCTGTTGATAACACTTGAAACGTTAGATGAATTGCTGGATAATGTTAGTTTATAGCCTAATTCAAATGATGATGTTCGGTTATAGCGTAATCATAACTCTCTCTGAGCTTGAATTTATGATTATGTTGGTTTAAATTATTATCTATGTAGTTAATATCCTGGTATATCACCGATATATCAGTGATATATCGGTTATCGTTCCCCTGCCGAGATACCGGTGCAAAATATCGGTCAGAATATCAGTACCAATAATATTGGTACTGATATTGACTGATATTTGATCGATATTGGACCGATATTTGACTGATATATCACTGATTTTCCTGATATCAGTACCTTTCTTCTTAGTTATACCATTTGTCTTTCTTCTTATTGTTGCTAATTGCTATTAGTGTTTTAAGTCTTAATTGTTAGTTTACTGTTAAATGTTAGTGTTTTAAGTCGTTCCTACTTGCTACAATTGTTAGTGTTTTGCAAGTTGCAAAAGGTTAATTTGTTAATGGTAGGAGAGTATACTGAATTGTTTGTGTTAAATTGCTATATATTTAAATTTAGCATGATATTGAAATTACCGATATCCCACCGCGATAACCGATATCTCAAATATCGGTCCATGACCAATATTTGATAATTTACCGCATTAACTACTTAGATGATTATGTGTATCTGTTGATAACACCTGAAATGGATTATGTTAGTTTATAATGTAATCATAACTTTATTTGAGATTGAATAAATGATTATGTTAAGTTAAATGAGTATGTGTTTCTGTTGATAACACCTGAAACATAAATGAATTGCTGTACAATGTTAGTTTTATAACCTGATTCATTAGTCACGGACTGCACCTTACTATTAATATACTTTGTGAAGTATGAGATGGCCAATGGCCATTGTTATAAACTTCATTCCTTGCATCACTAACAAGCAATGGCACTTCTGTAGTTCTGTTTAGTTTATATGAACTTCCTTGAATCCTTTCTGGTGGATGCTCAAATGCATGTTTAAAATCTCTCATTCCAGTAGAAACTGTGGTGAATTCTGTTTGACTTCATGTGTTTGTTTACATATACAGGCCATTACTGCTCTTAAAAAAGGAGCTTATCTTCTCAAGTATGGAAGAAGGGGGAAACCTAAGTTTTGTCCCTTCAGGTTGGCTAACGTAAGTTTGACTTATTTCTTATTGCGATTAAGTGCCTCCAGTAGGTATTATTAACATTTTTTTAATTATATTTTCATTTGTCAGGCATCTGTTTGATCCACATTCACTTAACCGATGCTTGTTTTTCTCTGCTATTTCAGGATGAGTCTATTCTCATATGGTTTTCAGGGAAAGAAGAGAAACAATTAAAACTAAGTCATGTCACCAGAATTGTATCAGGGCAGCGAACTGTAAGTCATTTACTTCAAGAAGGAAATATAGGCATCGAAGTTACTTTTCACACATGGTTTACAGAGACTCTTAAATGACTTCAAAGTAAAATTCACATTAAGTTAGGAAGTATTAGGACTTCTAGCCATTTTATCAAGTTGTAAAGTACGAATGGTCCCTGTGATTTACCAAAATTTTGGATTTAGTCCCCAGCTTTCCAAAAGTACACAAATGGTCCATGTGGTTTGCACTTTGTATCACATTTAGTCCCTAATTTGGACCTGCTGAAACCTTCAGATATGTTAACTGGGGACTAAATGCGTTACAAAGTGCAAATCACAGGGACCATCCATGTACTTTCGAAAAGCTATGGACCAAATCCACAATTTTGGTTAAGCACAGGGACCATCCGTGTACTCTTAGTTGTATAATAGTATTATATGTATTCATATGTTGCACATGGAATGGGTTAGATTTTAGAATATGGACTCACCGGTTTCTAAGTGACCCAAGTTTTTATTGCAAAAAGAGAAGTTCGAATCTAGTGATATGCCATTCGGTAGTAATGAGTGTTGTAAGAATCTCTAGGCGCTAGTCGGGCGGTGGGGTACCGACTAGCGATTAATCGGGATTAATAGGGATTAATGGATTGAGTTTTTTATATGGAATTTTTAGTTATATATCCACACACGCATTTTTATATGTAGTTTTTAAAAGTAGACATGTTTTAACCCCACTTTAACCCATTTTTTAAGTAACTGGAAGAAATTTATATGGTTTGGTCGAAATTTGGCTGATGTCTGGCCAAAATTTGCCCAGAATAGGACCGCCATTGACTACCTAGCGATTAATCGGCCATTAATCGGTCAACCTCCGATTAGTGATTAATCGGCGATTAATCAGAGACTAGTAGGGATTTTTACAACTTATGTTAAATAATTTTAAGTATTTGATGTTCTATTCCTAGAAACACTTTTAGGATCAAAAATTTAATTATTTAAATTACCATTTCTTTTTTAGCGAACATATACATTCGTGTGCATGCCTGTGCTTTGACCCTCAATACTATTTTTATTATCTGAATGTTTTACCTGTGAGCTATGCAGTTAATATCGGTGATATATCAGCGGTATATCGGTTATCGGTCCCATGTAAAATATTGGTGTCAAATATCGGTACCGATATTATCGGCGATATTGACCGATATTTGACCGAAATATCACCGATTTTCCCGATATCAGTACCTTTCATCTTAGTTCTATTCTACCGTTCGTCTTTCTTCTTATTGTTGCTATTAGTGTTTAAGTCTTAATAAGTTACTATCTGCTACAATTGTTAGTGTTTTGCAAGTTGCAAAAGGTTAATTTGTTAATGGTAGGAGAGTATACTGAATTGTTAGTGTTAAATTGCTGTATATATAAATTCAGAATGATATCAAATTACCGCGATAACCGATATCTCAAATATCGGTCCTTGACCAATATCCGATTTTTTTACCGCAGTAACTGCTTAGCCTGTGAGATTGTTTTATTAAAAGAATATTCAGTTGTATTTTTTCATTGTTATGAATATTTACTATGATATCGTCTTGTTGTGTAGCCAATCTTTCAAAGGTACCCACGACCCGAGAAGGAGTATCAGTCGTTTTCCCTGATATACAACGATAGGTCTCTGGATTTGGTAGGACTTCCAGCTCATTACGCCATTGATTTTCTTACTTATTGTACCATTAATGGCTTTTATCTGCCAATTAGCATCAAGTTTTGAGAATTCGTATTCATATTCATATTCTTGCATTCATTTTGGTTACTTAGATTTGTAAGGATAAAGATGAAGCTGAAGTATGGTTTAGTGGCCTTAAAGCGCTAATATCACGTGGCCATCAGAGAAATTGGAGAACAGAATCAAGAAGTGATGAAATCCCATCTGAGGCTAATAGTCCCAGAACATACACACAAAGAAGCTCTCCTTTACATTCTCCTTTTGGTAGTGGCAATAGCTCACAAAAGGTATAAAATCTTATCTGGTATGATTACATGTGGAAACATGCATGGGCCGGGTGGGTTGTCCAAAGTTTTTAGGTTTTTTTTTTTCGTAAATAGTTGGTGTGTCAAGTAAGGGGTAAAATGCCATTGTCATCCCTGAGGTTTGTGGCCAGTTTTGCTACTTTCGTCCAAAAGTTTGTTTTTCCGCATCTGGATCCAAAAGGCTTAAAGTCATGCCATTTTCATCCGGCTAGTTAACTCCATCCATTTTTCTTTGTTAAGTCAGGGGTATTTCCGTCTTTTATGTTAACTTAAAGGGCAATTCGGTCTTTTTCACTTTTTATGTAAAAAGAACAAATACCCCTGAAAAGGACCGAGTTGCCCTTTAAGTTAACAAAAAAGATGGGAATACCTCTGACTTAACGGAGAAAAATGGATGGAGTTAACGAGCCAGATGAAAATGGCAAGATTTCAAACCTTTTGAATCCAAATGTGGAAAAGCAAACCTTTGGACGGGAGTCGCAAAATTGGCCAAACCTCAGGGACGAAAATGACATTTTACTCGTCATATAAGATTAAACATTTTGACATACACCGGTTAAATCTCACATTATGCTGTGCATTTACAGGACACTATCGATCATCTCAGCCTTTATACTCCATACGGAAGCCCGCCTAAATACGGTCTAGAGAAAACATCACCAGACGAGACGTTATACAAGCTTCCTCCCAAGGGTTTCTTTCCACCTATTCCCGCCAACGGGTCGACTCATTCAGTATCATCTGGCGGGTCCGACAGCATGCACAGCCACTTAAGAGGAATAGGTGTAGACGCCTTCAGAGTAAGCTTATCAAGTGCAGTCAGCTCATCAAGTCAAGGTTCGGGTCACGATGAAGGAGATGCGTTAGGTGATGTTTTCATTTGGGGTGAATCCACTGGTGATGGAGTTCTAGGTGGTGGACCCCACAAAGCAAGCAGCTGTTTCGATATTAAGATCGATTCTTTGTTACCTAAAGCTTTAGAGTCTGCAGTAGTCCTTGATGTTCAAAACGTTGCTTGTGGTGGAAGGCACGCTGCATTAGTTACAAAACAAGGAGAAATATTCTCATGGGGAGAAGAATTGGGTGGTAGGATAGGGCATGGTATCGAGTCAGACGTTTTACATCCGAAATTAATCGATTCCCTTAGTGCTACAAACATTGAACTTATCGCATGCGGCGAGTATCACACATGTGCCGTTACTTTATCAGGAGATCTATACACATGGGGTGAAGGGCATTTTGGTATTTTAGGACACGGGAATGAAGTCAGTCATTGGGTTCCAAAGCGAGTAAACGGTCCGTTAGAAGGGATCCACGTTTCTTCAATTGCGTGTGGGCCCTGGCATACAGCTGTCGTGACATCAGCTGGTCAACTTTTTACTTTCGGTGATGGAACTTTTGGTGTTTTAGGTCACGGTGATCGGAAAAGCGTTTCGATACCTAAAGAAGTTGAGTCACTAAAAGGACTCCGAACCGTACGAGCCGCTTGTGGCGTTTGGCATACGGCTGCAGTTGTAGAAGTTATGGTCGGTAATTCAAGTTCTAGTAATTGTTCTTCGGGAAAACTGTTTACGTGGGGAGACGGTGATAAAGGTCGATTAGGACACGGTGATAAAGAAACGAAATTAGTACCTACTTGTGTTGCCGCACTCGTGGATCCGAATTTCTGCCAGGTGGCATGTGGGGATAGCATGACTATAGCACTTACGACTTTGGGTCATGTGTATACCATGGGAAGTCCCGTTTACGGTCAACTTGGAAACCCTAAAGCTGACGGGAAGGTCCCGTTTTGCGTTGAAGGTAAGCTTTTAAAGAGTTTCGTAGAGGAAATAGCTTGTGGGGCCCATCACGTTGCGGTTTTAACTTCAAGAACAGAAGTTTTCACTTGGGGAAAAGGAGCTAATGGTCGATTAGGTCATGGAGATATCGAAGATAGAAGTTATCCGACTTTAGTTGAAGCGTTAAAAGATAAACAAGTTAAAGGCATTGCTTGTGGTACTAATTTTACCGCAGCTATATGTCTTCATAAATGGGTTTCGGGAATCGATCAGTCTATGTGTTCTGGGTGCCGTTTACCGTTTAATTTCAAGCGAAAACGCCATAACTGTTACAACTGTGGTCTTGTTTTCTGTCATTCGTGTAGTAGCAAGAAGTCACTGAAGGCATCTATGGCACCAAATCCAAACAAACCGTATCGTGTTTGCGACAATTGTGTAAACAAATTGAAAAAAGCTATTGAAACCGATGCGCAATCTCAGTCTTCAATAAGTAGGAGAGGAAGCATAAATCAAGGGTTAAATGAGCAAAAATCGCAAAAGTCGCAAAATGAAAAAAATGATAATTCGATTTCGGAATTACGGTCTCGCCCTCGTCTTGCTAGATTAGCTTCAATGGAATCATTTAAACCAATGGAAAATTATTCTTCTAGAAGAAACAAGAAACTAGAGTTTAATAGCAGCCGTGTGTCACCTACTCCTGGAACAACCTCTCAATGGGGTGGTCTTAGTATATCCAAATCGCTTAATCCGGTTTTCGGTTCTTCTAAAAAGTTTTTCTCGGCTTCGGTCCCGGGCTCGAGAATTGTTTCTCGGGCCACATCACCCGTTTCCAGACGGCCCAGCCCGCCACCTCGGTCCACCACTCCGACACCAACTTTGACTGGACTATCATCACCCAAGATCATGGTGGATGATGCTAAAAGGACAAATGATAGCCTCAACCAAGAAGTTACTGCACTAAGAGCACAGGTATGTTACTTAGCAATTTTTTCAGCCCGTATTTTTGAATGAGTCATACATGTTGACGATTTATAAGCGAGTTATTGGGTTTTAAGCGGGTTATCGATAAACAGTTTAATGATGAGTATGAGTGTGACAAGTAAATAATATAGTGTGCCAAGACTAACATTATTATGATATGACTAACCATGTAAAATGGAAACCGAAAATAACAAAAAAAAATTGGCCGTTTACTCTTTATTAATTAGAACATTGTTGTTAATAACTTAATGTGTTTTATGTCCCCAAACTTGGCCGTTGTATACTCGTATTTATTTTGGTCTTCATTTCAGGTTGAAAATCTTACAAGTAAAGTCAAACTTCAAGAAATCGAGTTGGAACGGACTTCTAAACAACTGAAGGAGGCAATGGCAATCGCATCGGATGAAAGCTCAAAATGCAAGGCAGCAAAAGAAGTGATCAAATCGCTTACATCACAAGTAAGTTGCATCATGTTAAACCGTTACGTTGTTTGACTTTTTGACTGATGATGTCTTTGTTCTTTACTTCAAACATAGCTTAAAGACATGGCAGAAAGGCTTCCTGTGGGACCCGCACGGGACATCAAATCTCCTTCCTTCACTTCTTTCGCCTCCAATCTCTCTTCCAGTGACGTCTTATTAAATGCTTCTGTTGACCAGCCTAATGCTCAAAGTCAAACAACATCATATAAGGAAGCTGATTTAAGTGGTTTAAACACCCCATCATTAAATGGATCAAGCACCATTGGAAACCGCAGTTTGGGCCAGAACAAAGCAGTTCAACAAGAAGCAACTACAAGAAATGGTAGCAGAAGCAAAGACGGTGAAGATGAATGGGTCGAGCAAGATGAACCGGGTGTTTATATCACGCTCACATCTTTGCCTGGAGGTATTAAAGATCTCAAGCGGGTCCGCTTCAGGTATGGTTACTCAATTATGTTCATTTGTGTTCATTTATATTTTGTTCATTATGCTCATTTGTTCTGTTTATTATTTGTTAAATTATGTTCGTTTAAGTTTATTTGTTTATATTCATTTACGCTCGTGAACTGTTCGTTTAGGTTTTAAACGAACGAGCATAAACGAACACGAACATGACCATTTTCTTAATGAACGAACATGAACAAAAAAATGTGTTCAATTATATGTTCGTGTTCGGTTAAAGTTAGATGAACGAACATGAACATGCCTCTGTTCGTGTTCGTTTGGTTCATGTACAGGCCTAGTGTTAATGGGTTGATTATAACATGGTAATTATTTATAAATATTTAGTAAGTAAAGACACTAAAGTGTTTCACATAAACACTTGTTTCACTGATACATTCACAGAAATTTAACTTCATTGAATTTCTTTTAACTATCTATAACTATTTAAATACAGTCGAAAGAGATTTAGTGAGAAACAAGCAGAGCAGTGGTGGTCTGAGAATCGGGCCAGAGTTTACCAACGTTACAACGTACGTTCGGTTGATAAATCAAGCGTAGGCGTTTCAAGTGATGACTTGGCACAGTGACACATAGACACATCATTTGTAAATGAATTTTTCCCAGTTATACTACTCTCTACTTTCGGGTTTCTACAAAGCAAAGATTGTACTGATTTGAATTGTCTGGTTTGCCACATCATCTCATCATTGCAAGGTTTCCTATAACAACAAGAGATTCGGTTATGATTCTGCCTTCCGTTTATCGTGTCCGTTGTTTCCTGCTTTTAAGGTTGATGAGTTGATGAATATGTAAATGGATCCTAGGTTTTCTAGAAAGCTGCTGCTACTCTGTATATTCATAGCTGTCATATATCTTAAAATCTTGCTGATTGCTTTTAGTTTGCTATCATCTAATATTCACTGTTTTTTTTTTTTTTTCCATTCTATCACATGTATTTTCTTTTTCACTGCTCAATTTTGTATCCATATGTTTGATTTCCAACAGGCGGATTGGATCGGATCCGACCGCTTTTAACCCAAACCGGTCTCAAAATCAGATTTGGGTCGGTTTAGGGTCTGGTTTCGATCGCCATCCCGTTTGGGTGTGCACCTGTAAACTCTAAATCCAATCTTGAAACAAGAAAACGGAAACAAGTCAGGTGACTAGATAAAGCCCAAAGTCAGAGCGGTTTAGATTTGCGGCCTGAAGACTCATGATTCAGGCTACTCAAAAAAGAGTTTTGAGTAGTTTGGTAAAAGAAAGTCATGATAGGAATAAAAAAACAAATAATAATAATAATAATAATAATGATAAGCCAAACAAAAAGATAAACAAAAAGTCAATGTGGGGTAGCCCATTTGGTGACATATACCTTTAAGAGAGAGGTCCTAGGTTCAATCTTAGGCAAGGGTGAAAAATTTCGAATGTTATTGGTGAATAGAGAGAGGTCCTCTTTACTTGGTCGAAACCCTTTGCCAAATCAGTATAAATTTGCAGCCAAAATCACCCAGATTTTCATCCTTTCCCATGTCCAAAACAGCTTAGAATGACTCTTTTACCCCTGGACCAATTCTTCTCTTGACCCGCAACCTGTTGATCCTTTAGACCCGTTAAACTCGATTAACCCAAAATTCCTTGGGTTTTTGATAGAATAACGAGTCGAAAACAAGTTATTTTGATACATTATAAAATCTTTTGCACATCCTTTTTCGCAACCAATGACGCTCACTTCATACAAACTGTCACTTTTTAAGTTGTAAACGAACCACCGTTTGACTTTTAAGTGATGTGTAACTAATATGTCACCACTTTTGTTCCAGAAACCTAAGACCTTTACGACACCCCCATCAAGAGGTGGTTTCAGCTTGAACTCACAATACATCACCCATCCTCTCTCCTTCAATACCCACACCTCCACACTATAGCGCATGGTGTACACAAATCCAAGTTGACCATGTAAGTTAGCCAAGTCCGGATCACAAAAACCATGATTGACATGACGCAGTATTTTTCTGGGAGGTTGAATCAACCCGAATTCCTCGGTTTTCACGTCAAATCCAATTATTAATGGCAGTTCGTTTCCTTTATTGTAATATGCTAACCAATGCAGACATCCATTAGCGAACACGCCTACACCATATACAGGATACGATGGGACTTTGGGTATCTTTCGCCACGAGTCTGTGCCCAGTATATGCACCATGACTTGTTCTCTCTTCGTGACGCACACCATCTTGAAAGTGTTGGTGGAATCATCAAAGCCAAGCCCGCTTTCGAAGAAAAATGATGACGGCATCCTGATGGGCGGAAGCTCATAACATTCTCTTTTTAGAGGATGGATCACAACCGAAGTAGTGGTGCGATCAGGGTGCCATTGTGACACGTAGACAAGGGCGTAGCTTAAGAGGGGCCGGGAGGGGCGTCCGACCCCCCGAACTTTTCGCTCAGCAGTGTTATATATATGGTTTTCGTATAAAACTTTTTGGGTATATACGTTTTCGACCCCCCGGTTCTATAGAAATTTTTGGGTATATATGTTTTCGACCCCCCGGTCTTCATTGTCAAGCTTCGCCACTGCACGTAGAGCAGACCATTGCATGCGGATATGTTATACCAGCTGTTACACATAAACCCCATAGGCATAGCACTAGCAGGTGGCTTCGTTCTCACCTCTAGGGTACAACTACCTGCTCGGCCTGCTTCTTCTTTACATTCTGAAAAACTGAGTGCGCATGGTGAGTTGCGTTCGCCATAAGATAATTGATGGAGCATGAGGAGCAAGGGATCGTGCACTGCGGCTCGTTTGGCATGCATGGTTTCAAGGTAAGGATCGTTGATGTAGCTGCACCATGGCTTGCTTACACAGCGGAAACGAGCCAAAGATTTCACAGGCATTCTTGAAAAGATGTCGTACATGATTTCCGAAGGCAACTCAACCATGATTGTAGATTTGATGAAGTGAAAACGTGGTTCAGAGATTAGGGTTTGCTTGATTATAATTCTTAACCTACGAGATTAATCTTGAATCTTGATGGTATATTGGTATATATAGCTATGAATCCGTTAACTTAGTTTTTTATTTATTAAATAGCAAAGTAAATCAATGGATTCCATTGATACACAATATAAAAGTTTGGGTTAGTTCCGGTCTTCCGGATGCACTCGGACACATTGTTGGATGGGGAAATAAAATAAAGCTTGTACTACCCATGACTTTATAGCCTAGTGGTATCTTAGAGGTGAGATAAGGTTTAGAAACCAAAAGGTCCTGGTTTCGATTCCCACAAGTGGGTTTTTCCCATATTTATTGGGTTTCATCCTGAATTGGTGTATAGGCATTATGCCTAGTTGAGATGGATATGATCGGGTGGTTCCGCTGGTGGCATGATGATACTCCAGTGGTCCGTCAGTGATCCAAATTTGTCGTTAAAATAAATAAATAAATAAAGCTTGTCCTCGTTATGCGGTCGGGAACATTTATATTACTAGGATATAGACTCATATATATGGGGTGTTCTTCAAGATATTTTTCGAGTTTCTGGTTTTTGGGTCGAGTTGTTCGGGTTTTTGGTTAGGAAAAAGTGACCTGATAATTGACCCATTTTAAGTTCGGGTTGGTCATGTTCGGGTTAGTTTGGGTCGGGTTATTCGGTTTTTGGGTTTAGATATAAAATAAAAATAGGGTGATGGTATTTGTACATCCCCAAAATAAGGTGCACATACCCCCTATACGCCACATGTGTATAAAGCAATGGGGGACATAGAGAGGTTTAGTGCATTAAATGCATCAGAAAAATATTTCTATACGTCGCTTATAGGCCACTGTATAACAGTATAAGGGTATGCTTGATTGGAAACCTTAACCTGCAAGATCATATATGTCACACCCCCAAAATCCACCTGCGGAGTATCACCGCTTGGGAGCGTGACTGACCAGGATCAAGCCACCAATCATATTGAACATAGCATATAATAATTAAAGTAGTTCATAAAAATCCAACTCAATACAATTGATGTTCAAACCAAACGTAATATTAGTAGCGGAAGCATAATTTGAAAACCCAATGTATGTAATAAGTTCAAGTGTTATAAAGTTTTAACATGGCATCCACGATCCATGCTCCACAACGACCTGCTCCTCCCTGTGCAAGCTCCATATGTACCTAAGGTCCTGCAAGGCATGCAGCAGAGAGTCAACAACTAGTTGAGCGAGTTCACAGAAAGTAAGTTCGAAATAGCAAAATCGTATGTTCATTAGTGGGGGCTTCCCATGTATGTATGTACTAATAGTGGGGGTTTCCCATGATTATATTTATTACTAATGGGGGCTTCCCATGTTTATCCTTACTAGACTATTGTAACCATAAGTGTTCTTCATAACCCGAGAACAAGAATACGTACAAGGTCACGTAGGATTTACGTGAGTGCCCTTCCCCGAGGACATTGGTACGCGTGGGGTTTACGTAGGTTTTACGTAAGTGTCCTTCCGACCCGGAAGACAGTAGTAGGTATGAGTTTGCGTAGGTTTTACGTAAGTGTCCTCCCGACCCGGGAGACAGTGGTGGATACTAGTTTACGTAGGTTTTACGTAAGTGTCCTGACTAACCTGAGGACGATGGTATATAGCCTAGCAATAGCGTAAGTACGAGTAATTATCCAATTCAAATCTTCCAACCCAATTCCCAACCCGGGAATCCCATGCCTTGGCTGTGTGAACTCACCTTGGTTTGCTCGGTATGTAATTGCTTCTAGTGTTAATTAACAGTTAAGTTCGTTACACACGACCTAAGGTACAATGCACATAAATTCGATGTAAGCGTTTACGTTCAATTAGGGTTTACACCCCCTTGATGTCCAAACAGCTGTGTTTCATGTGATAACTGTGTACAGAACGTCATGGCATAGATTGTTCATACATACAGCATCCAGTGACAAACAGTATCATGCAGTAACATACACATACAGTAACATACATACAGTGGTGGCAGAATTGGTGTTTTTCATTCAACAATTGCTTGATTCTGTTAACAACTCGGACTTAAATCATCCACCACAAATTCGGACCTTACTTAACCTATGAAGTTCGGACCATGGTTCCCATTAAAAATTCGGACCAAGTATAATAAACATAAAAACTCGGACCCCTTCATATATATTAAAAAGTTCGGACTATTGATAATAATAAAAGCAAAACTCGGACCAATCATAACCTTTACAAGAGCTCGGACCACTAAAGTTCGGACTTCATAACCTAGCATCAACTCGGACCAATCAGATATATTAAAACTCGGACCAATCATAACCATTAAAAAGTTCGGACTAGGTAACATCACAACAAACTCGGACATGGGGGTTTTCCCTCCACAAAAATCGGACAAGGGGGCTTGCCCCTTTAAAACTCGGACCCCCCTTGTGCCATCAAAAGGTCGGACCCCTATGCTTGATAGAAAACTCGGACAAGGTGTTCTTCCTTGTCAAAAGTCGGACCACCTATGGTCATAAAGGTCGGACCATGAGTATTCATTCAATAACTTCGGACCTAACATATTCATTCACAAAGTTCGGACTATATTCAAGCAACAAGATCGGACCATATGCAAGCCATATAAAAGTTCGGACAAACAATAATCAAATCATGCGAGCATTCAACTTTCATTGTAACAGTTACGTTTTTGTTTTCACGATCAGATAACCCTAATTCATGCATATGCAATCCAATCATCATTCAACGATTCTAACATATAATGTATCTTAACATCAGGCAATTGTTACACACTAATCAACATCATCTCACAGCAATCAAAATTTAATCAGTAAATACAGAACTAGTATGTGAAGAGCTAGGGTTTACATGAATCATATAATCAAGAATTGATAACAACAAACAATCATTAAACAATTACCTTGGATTGATTCTAGATGGATTGAAAGACCAAGATTGATGCAAAAGACTTGTGCCAATGATGAAGATGATGATTGCAGAGAGGATTGGAGAATGTGAAAGTACGTGTTTTGATTCTTGGGTGATGATTAGTGAAAGGGATTAGGGTTAAGAATGATTAGAATTTCACTATTAGCACTAAGCACCCTTAAGAATTATCTATCACATATTACATGCACAAGATATACAATTTACAGTTTCATCACCACATTTAAGTATTTGTCAAATCATTCATAAACCTTATCAAATCCAAAACGTATACAGTTACAAAGCAACCAATTGTGCAAGTAAACAACTAGACAAACAGTGAACGTGCAATAAATGCGAAAGTGGAATCTTGGAAACTCGAGTTGTCACATTATCCCCAACTTGAAAGAAATTTCGTCCCGAAATTTAGCATGCGGTTACTGAGGAAGCTAGGTAAGTTGCATCGTTTACTGGTTTTCCTGGGGTGTCACATCATCCCCCCGTTGATTTGGAATTTCGTCCCGAAATTCTGTAGTAGTAGCTTTAGCCTCAGTAGTGGTTGCACAGTTTTCGAATAACTGGGGATACTTGAGTTTCATTTGATCTTCACGCTCCCAGGTGAACTCTGGGCCGCGACGGGAGTTCCAACGAACTCGAACAAGAGGGATTCTCGTGTTCTTGAGGACCTTAACATCCTGATCCATGATTTCAACAGGTTCCTCGACGAACTGCAATCGCTCGTCGATAGTGAGTTCCTTCAAAGGAACTATGAGGGTCTCATCTGACAGGCACTTCTTCAGATTCGACACGCGAAAAACATTGTGAACTGCACCGAGTTCAGCTGGCAAGTTTAGTCTGTAGGCCACTTTGCCTATTCTTTCCGCGATTTCGAACGGTCCGACATACCGCGGATTGAGTTTGCCCCGTTTGCCAAAACGAACCACACCCTTCCAGGGTGAGACTTTGAGTAAAACCCGGTCCCCGCCCTGAAATTCCAATGGCTTCCTACGCTTATCCGCGTAGCTTTTCTGACGGTCGCGTGCTGCCGCCATGCGTTGCCTTATCTGTGCAATCTTTTCCGTGGTGTCCACTATAAGTTCTGGACCCGTGATCTGACTATCCCCCACCTCTGCCCAACAGAGAGGTGACCGGCATTTACGCCCGTACAATGCCTCGAATGGAGCGGCTTGAATGCTGGTGTGATAACTGTTATTGTATGAGAACTCCACCAAAGGGAGATGCTTTTCCCAGCTGTTGCCGAAATCAATAACACATGCCCGAAGCATGTCTTCTAGAGTTTGAATCGTGCGCTCAGACTGCCCATCCGTTTGAGGGTGATAAGCCGTGCTCATATCTAACCGAGAGCCAAAAGCCTTGTGCATTGCTTGCCATAGTTCTGATGTGAATCGTGCATCGCGATCCGAAATGATAGAGGTGGGCACCCCGTGCCTTGAGACTACTTCCTTCAAGTATATGTCTGCTAGTGTGGAAAACTTGTCTGTTTCTTTGATTGCCAAGAAATGTGCAGACTTTGTGAGTCGATCTACGATCACCCAGATAGTATCGTTCCCACGCTGGGATCTAGGTAGGCTGGTAACAAAATCCATGGAAATTTCCTCCCATTTCCACTGTGGTATCTTTGGTTGTTGGAGTAGGCCCGCTGGTTTCTGATACTCTGCCTTGACTCTTGCACAGGTCAAGCACTTGCCGACGTAGGTAGCGATGTGGGCCTTCATGCTAGGCCACCAATAAGTAGTTCTGATGTCGTGGTACATTTTATCCGACCCTGGGTGTACCGAGTAGCGAGACTTGTGAGCTTCATCCATTACTAGCTCGCGTAAGTTTCCATAAAGTGGGACCCAAATACGTCCTGTTACATAGTAAGCGCCGTCTTCCTTCTGTTCTAATCGCTGTCTTGAACCGCGTAAGGCTTCGGCCTTGACATTTTCTGGTTTCAATGCTTCTACCTGAGCATCTCGTATCTGTGCAGGAAGACTAGACTGAATAGTAAGCTGCAAGGCTCGTACACGCCTAGGTGTAGTATCTTTCCGACTGAGGGCATCAGCCACAACATTGGCTTTGCCTGGATGGTACTTGATGGCACATTCATAATCATTCAAAAGTTCGACCCATCTTCGTTGACGCATGTTCAAATCCTTTTGCTTAAGGATATGCTCGAGACTCCTGTGATCGGTGTAAATAGTGCACTTGGTACTGTACAGGTAGTGTCACCATATCTTAAGCGCGAAAACAACAGCTCCCAGCTCTAAATCGTGCGTCGTGTAGTTCCGTTCATGAACCTTGAGTTGACGAGAAGCGTAGGCAATAACTTTATCCCGTTGCATCAATACACACCCAAGACCCTGTATCGACGCGTCACAATAAACCACAAAATCATCCGTGCCCTCTGGCAATGAGAGAATAGGTGCGCTGCAAAGCCTATCCTTTAGGTACTGGAAAGCGGTTTCCTGGGGATCTCCCCAACGGTAGGTGACACCCTTCTGTGTCAGTTGTGTAAGCGGCTGTGCGATCTTCGAGAAGTCTTTGATAAACCGCCTGTAGTAACCCGCCAAACTCAAGAATTGGCGTATTTCCGTTGGTGTACGCGGTGCAGGCCAGTTCCTGATTGAATCTATCTTGGATGGATCGACATGAATCCCATCCTTGTTCACCACGTGGCCGAGAAAGTGGACTTCACGAAGCCAGAAGTCGCATTTTGAAAACTTGGCGTACAGTTGTTCCTTTCGAAGAAGTTCCAGAATCAATCGTAAGTGCTGCTCGTGTTCCTCCTGACTCTTGGAGTAGATCAGAATGTCGTCGATAAAAACTATCACAAATTTATCCAGGTAGGGCTTGCATACCCTGTTCATTAGATCCATAAATACGGCAGGCGCGTTCGTTAACCCGAATGGCATGACAAGAAACTCGTAGTGGCCGTAGCGAGTTCTGAATGCGGTTTTGGAGACGTCTTCATCCCGGACTCTCAGCTGATGATAACCTGACCTCAAGTCTATCTTGAAGTAGTAACTTGACCCTTGCAACTGGTCGAATAAGTCGTCAATACGTGGAAGAGGATAACGGTTCTTCACCGTCACCTTATTGAGTTCCCGGTAGTCTATGCACATCCTAAAGGTACCGTCCTTCTTTTTCACGAATAACACTGGAGCTCCCCAAGGCAAAGAGCTTGGACGAATAAAGCCCTTTTCCAAAAGTTCTTGTAGCTGCTTTGACAGTTCTTCCAGTTCAGTTGGAGCTAAACGATACGGTGCTCGAGCTATGGGTGCTGCTCCCGGAGCGATCTCGATTTGAAACTCGACCTGGCGATGAGGCGGTAGTCCAGGTAAATCTTCAGGAAACACCTGAGGAAAGTCACGTACAACTGGAATATCCTCTATTCTTTTCTCTGTTGCTGATGCATCAGTAACTAGTGCCAAAATGGCAGTGTGCCCTTTCGTAAACACTTTTGGGCCTTCAGGAAAGAGATGATGCCAACCACAGCACCACTCTTGTCTCCTTGAACTTCGAGAGGTTCTTGACCAGAACGGGGAATACGAATGATCTTTTCTTTACATAGGATCTCTGCTTGCTGCTTGGATAACCAATCCATACCAACGACGATGTCGAAACTACCCAGAACTATAGGGATAAGGTCGATGGAGAAAGCTTGACCAGCGAGGATAAGATTACAACCCTGAACTATGTGTGTGGCCTCTATATTTTTACCATTAGCTAACTCTACGACATGTTTGGTGTTTAATGGAGTTGGTGCATGTTTTAACATTTGGCTAACTTTAAGAGACACATAACTTGTATCCGCACCCGAATCAAACAAAACAGTAACGTAAATGTCGTCGAGAAGAAACTTACCCATGACCACGTTAGGATCGTTCCTTGCGTCACCTCGACCCAGCACAAAAGCACGACCCCTAGCTTCATTGTCGTTATTGTTCCCACCATTTTTGTTACCATTGCCTTGGTTGTTGTTGTTGTTGCGGTTCTGGTTCTGGTTTAACTGGGGGCAGTCACGTTTGAAATGACCTTCGGCCCCACACTGGAAACATCCCCTGTTGCCCCGTTGTTGCTGCTGCGGGTTTTGTGGAGCTGGTAATTGCAGTTGTTGGTTCTGATTCGCAGGCCGCAGACTCCTACAGTCTTTGGCCTCGTGCCCCATCTTGAGACACCTTTGGCAGCGACCCTTGTTGCACTGGCCGCTGTGATGCCTGTTACAGTTGTGACACTTGGGGTGAAATCCTTGATATCTTTTCTGCCTATGACCACCAGAAGATTGCTGACTAGGACTCTGGTAGTGGTCAGTCTTCTGTTGCTGAGCTTGAGACTGAACTGTTGCTGAACCTTTGCTAGAATCCCCCTCCCACTTTCTTTTGTTGTCACTGGGGTTAGTAGGAGTAGCGGCTGATGTGGTAGCAGTAGTAGCGCTGATACGTTTGGGCAGCTTGTTCTGTTCCACCGCCTGATCTGTGAGGCGATGAGCAAGACGCTGAATGTCTTGGATATTGTCGAGATTAGCCGACGTCACAAGGCTCTGAATTTCTGATGCTAGACCCTTGAGGTACAACTCAATGCGCTTGATCGAAGGGTCCACCATGGTTGGACACAAGATGGCCAGTTCGTTCGACCGTTTCGTGTAAGCTTCGATTTCCGACCCCGTCATTTTCAAATGATAAAGCTCCACTTCCAACTTGTGGATGTCATCACGTGTGCAGTATTCCCTTTTTATCAATTCCTTGAAATCGTTCCAAGGGGTGGCGTTAGCAGCTGCCAACCCTAGGAGTTGAACTTGCGCGTTCCACCAGGTTAGCGCAATCCCTTCCAACGTGCCAGTGGCGTACTTTACCCTGCGAGCCTCAGGGCATTCACACATCTCGAATACCGACTCGAGCTTTTCGAACCAATGGAGGAGTCCCACTGCTCCTTCTGTGCCACTAAATGTGTTTGGACGACAGTCCATGAAGTTCTTGAATGTGCAGACAGGTTGTGGGGCGTGTTGACCTATTGTGTACAAATAGGACAAATTTAAACACAAGAGTTAATGTAGGATCTAAAGATCCTAGTGTGAATCACATCCGCAGGGTATACTACCTGCTTGTGCAGCTGCAAGTGCCGCAGCTACTTGTTCATTGATAAGAGCCGTCAATTGGGCTTGAGTCATGTTCACACGTCCAGACATGATCTTCATATTAAAAGTATAATAAGTGAGAATGGTTCGCGAGTAGTGCGATGACAGAAGAGTGTAAGCACATAGGTTCTATGTAATTCTAGCATGTAGGCAATAAACATAAACCTTATTACCTAGGATGTTGAGTCTTGCACGTGGAGCGAAGCGTCGTTGTGGATCGTTGAGAGCACTGTTCTGGTTATAGTCTGGTTTTAATAAAAACGTTTTTCCCATATTAAAACCAAGTTCTCTATAACCAATGGCTCTGATACCAATCTGTCACACCCCCAAAATCCACCTGCGGAGTATCACCGCTTGGGAGCGTGACTGACCAGGATCAAGCCACCAATCATATTGAACATAGCATATAATAATTAAAGTAGTTCATAAAAATCCAACTCAATACAATTGATGTTCAAACCAAACGTAATATTAGTAGCGGAAGCATAATATGAAAACCCAATGTATGTAATAAGTTCAAGTGTTATAAAGTTTTAACATGGCATCCACGATCCATGCTCCACAACGACCTGCTCCTCCCTGTGCAAGCTCCATATGTACCTAAGGTCCTGCAAGGCATGCAGCAGAGAGTCAACAACTAGTTGAGCGAGTTCACAGAAAGTAAGTTCGAAATAGCAAAATCGTATGTTCATTTAGTGGGGGCTTCCCATGTATGTATGTACTAATAGTGGGGGTTTCCCATGATTA
Source organism: Helianthus annuus (assembly GCF_002127325.2). Classification (NCBI taxonomy): domain Eukaryota; kingdom Viridiplantae; phylum Streptophyta; class Magnoliopsida; order Asterales; family Asteraceae; genus Helianthus; species Helianthus annuus. Next base: position 153,349,510 of record NC_035445.2, read on the forward strand.
TATTTATTACTAATGGGGGCTTCCCATGTTTATCCTTACTAGACTATTGTAACCATAAGTGTTCTTCATAACCCGAGAACAGGAATACGTACAAGGTCACGTAGGATTTACGTGAGTGCCCTTCCCCGAGGACAGTGGTACGCGTGGGGTTTACGTAGGTTTTACGTAAGTGTCCTTCCGACCCGGAAGACAGTAGTAGGTATGAGTTTACGTAGGTTTTACGTAAGTGTCCTCCCGACCCGGGAGACAGTGGTGGATACTAGTTTACGTAGGTTTTACGTAAGTGTCCTGACTAACCTGAGGACGATGGTATATAGCCTAGCAATAGCGTAAGTACGAGTAATTATCCAATTCAAATCTTCCAACCCAATTCCCAACCCGGGAATCCCATGCCTTGGCTGTGTGAACTCACCTTGGTTTGCTCGGTATGTAATTGCTTCTAGTGTTAATTAACAGTTAAGTTCGTTACACACGACCTAAGGTACAATGCACATAAATTCGATGTAAGCGTTTACGTTCAATTGGGGTTTACACCCCCTTGATGTCCAAACAGCTGTGTTTCGTGTGATAACTGTGTACAGAACGTCATGGCATAGATTGTTCATACATACAGCATCCAGTGACAAACAGTATCATGCAGTAACATACACATACAGTAACATACATACAGTGGTGGCAGAATAGGTGTTTTTCATTCAACAATTGCTTGATTCTGTTAACAACTCAGACTTAAATCATCCACCACAAATTCGGACCTTACTTAACCTATGAAGTTCGGACCATGGTTCCCATTAAAAATTCGGACCAAGTATAATAAACATAAAAACACGGACCCCTTCATATATATTAAAAAGTTCGGACCATTGATAATAATAAAAGCAAAACTCGGACCAATCATAACCTTTACAAGAGTTCGGACCACTAAAGTTCGGACTTCATAACCTAGCATCAATTCGGACCAATCAGATATATTAAAACTCGGACCAATCATAACCATTAAAAAGTTCGGACTAGGTAACATCACAACAAACTCGGACATGGGGGTTTTCCCTTCACAAAAATCGGACAAGGGGGCTTGCTGTTGGTGCACTTGTGTCTGTACTTTGTCTGTATTCGGTCTCGATGTAAACGATGTCCTTGTCAGTCTTGTAAGTTGACCAAGTCAACCGTCCTCCTGGTTTGACTCAGTCAACAGTTAGTTATTGGTTGTCATTTGTCTGGCTCGAAGGATGAGTGATCGAAGGATAATGTAGATCCTTCGATCACCTCGAAAGATATGCTTCGATAGATAGACCTCGAAAGACAATCTTTCGAGGTCCTTGCTGATCCTTCGAAAGCATTATATTCGAAAGATGATCCTTCGGACCATCTATCGAATCCTTCGACCATGACAACCTGTGCTGGGTATATATACCCATGCACTGTGTTTCGGATAAGATAGATGCACATAGACACACACACCTGAGAGAGAGAGTTCTTGAGAGCATCTTCCGAAACACACACACTTTGAGAGTTTACAAGTTAGATTTGTAAACATTGTGCTTGTAACTGAAACCTTCATTTGCATTAATACAAGTTGTGTTAATCGGTGAACCCTTGTGTGTTGTGTGTATACTTGCTTAATCCCGGTTTGCTCGCTAGCTTGGATTCCGCACTCGCTAGTGGGTTAGTATAACAAGGTTTGAGGTTCGTCATCCGACAAAAAGGGACCTACAAGTGGTATCAGAGCTTGGCTCTTTACCTTGTTTAAAACCGGGTTTTTCAAGTTCTTGGTGTGTGTTTGAACACTTGGTTTAACACCCGTTTTTGTTGGTTTTTCTACACTTTTAAACTGGAAAACGTGTTTTAAACTTACCGGGAGTGTTCGTAAGTGGGTTGGGTAACTTGAAAACTTGTTTTTGAGTGATTTGGTGAATTCCGGCAATATTCCGGTTAAGGTTCCGGTCACCGGTTTCTGGGTTAAATTTACCATTTTGGGTAAGTTCTTGTTTGAAAATCGTGGTTGGTAAGATAGTACAGTCTGCCATACCCTTTTGCCGAAAGTTGACTTACCAACCCATCACCTTTTCACCTACCCGTCACATCTGTGTCAGTGTGTCAGTGAGCATTCGAAAGATATCCTTCGACATCGAAAGATATCTTTCAACATCGAAAGACCATCCTTCGTTCAGAGACAGCTCGATAGATAAATATCTTTCGAGTAGTCCTCCTGAGTCCGAAACATATCTTTCGATAAGGGAATCTTTTCGAAAGATAGTTGTTCGAAAGATAGTTGTTCGAAAGATAAGGATTTATCTCGAAAGATAAGGATCTTTCAGGTGTGAATCTTTCGAGATTTTGAATCTTTCGAAGCCTTTGCTCGAAAGTCAACAGTGATCTTTCGAACACTGTTGATCATTCGAACAAGGGTGATCTTTCGAAAGTCAGCTATACGAAAGATAAGGATATTTAACTCGAAAGATAAGGATCTTTCAAAGGAGAATCCTTCGAGTTCTTGAATCTTTCGACATCATTGTTCGAGATTCAACAGTAATCTTTCGAGTACTGTTGATCCTTCGAACAATAGTTGGTCTTTCGATTGTGGTCAGTTTATTGTTAACAAGTTTCTGTGATCTCAGATCTTTCGATCAGGATTCTTCGGCTGTGTGATCTTTCGGAGTATTCAGTTAGCATTTATTTTGCTCATTAATCATGAATCCGAGTTGGTGGAATCCTGCTCCAGATAGTGGTAAATATACAAGTTCAGGAGTTACTCCTTCATGGTGGGGTACACCGGCTCCTGATAGTGGAAAATACACGTGTACAAGTCTATCACCATCATGGGCCGAATCTCCAGTATCTACATCTTCACAAGTAAATGCTTTACCATCAAATCAATGGGCATTAGTAACGGGTCAAACTCCGAGTGTACAAAGTATCTTATTAAGCGAAAGCGAAACAGGAAGTTTGAATCGACCCCCAAAACTGATGAGTTTGAATGAATATCCAGGATGGGCTGAGAGGTTTAAAACATATGTTCTTGGTCAAAATACGGAACTGTGGATACGTTTCACCACAGATTTCGATCAAGCCATAGAGGTTGCTGCTTCAGAGACTGCGTCATTTGCTGATCTTCCCGAAGATAAAAAGAAAACGTATGATCTGGAAAAGAAAGCATACGCCATTCTCACCCAGGCTTTGAGCAAGGATATTTATCACCAGTTTGTCAGCTTCAAGACAACTAAGAAGTTGTGGGACGGGTTGAAAACAAGAGGAGTAGGGAATGAAGCAACACGTCAGCTGCGTCATGATCTACTCAAGAAAGAATTTGACAGCTTCGCTTGCATGGATAAGGAGTCTCTGGGAGACATGACAAGTCGTTTCTATCACCTGCTTACTGAGTTGAACAATTTTGGAGTTACAACAACTCAAGCAGAGGTGGTAAAGAAGTTTGCTGATGCCTTACCTCCTCAATGGAGTAGTTTCTTGGAAATCCTTAAGTATAACGGAGCGTTGAGAACTACAAGTTTTAACGACTTCGTGCAGCTTTTGGAAAACAAGGATCAGGAGGAAATATTGAAGGCGAAGAGAGTTCCATTGCCACAGAATCCAGAAATGTATTATGGAACTTCCAGCTCTTCGTCTGCAAGAACTGGTTCACATGCTCCAATTCAAACGGCGTTTGTCACAAGCACAGATTGTTTTGGCAATCCAATACAAGTTCCTGTTAAGCCGCCTCCCACCACAGACATATTTGGAAATCCAATCCAACCACCTCCACCTCCTCCTGCTCAACAACAACGTGCATGTTATGGAGGAACATCATCTGCTGGTCAACAATCAAAGCCAAATACAGTACAGCTCGACACTTCAAGCTTTTCTAAAGTCAGTGTAGAAGTAGCCAAGGAACACATGGAGCTACTTAACACTATAGTGAGCGCGTACTGTGGGTTGATAGAAGGTCAGATTGGTAACATTAATCTGACACAGGAAGACTATCGGCAGATAGATAAAGAAGAGATGGACTTGATGGATATCAAGTGGGCCTTTGCTAGTGCTGTGAGAAGAGCAAAGGATTGGATGGAAAGTACTGGCAGAACCAGCTTGGAAAGTAAGAGAGACACCAAGTATGGGTTTGATAAACAAGCAGTAAAGTGCTTCAACTGTGGTGAACGGGGTCACTTCAAGAGGGAATGTGCAAAGCCAGCACAGCATGGAAACCAGAACCCCTTCAGAAACCAGGGCAACCAGCAGAACCAGAACAGAAATAATGAACGTACATTAGTGCCTGTCAACAATCAAGCCAACCGGGCACTTGTAGTTCAGATGGATGAAGGTTGCGACTGGTCAATCCAGTTTGGTGGTGATGCTCCTAATGGTACAGCTTGCTTTGCTCAAGTTGTGAAGGATGTAGTTAACACCAGTGGTGGAGAATCTTCCGCCAGTGGTGGTGAATCTTCTGAAGATGAAGACTCTTCTGGGTACAGCAGGAGTGTTGATGAAGATTCATCTGGGTCAGGCGATGAGAATGTGGGTGAGACATCTGGTGTCTCGGCTGATGCTGATATTGATGAACGTTTGGATGAAGCTGCAACACTAAGTGTTGGAAGATCTGTTCTGATGGATCAATCTGCTTGTACTTCGTCTTCTCTCCATTCAGCCTTTATGGCTAATGTCGACAGTTCTTCAAGTCAGGTATGTGTCGATGAACCCATTGCTGTAAACTGTGATAACTGTGATAGCTTGCAGGCTAAATGTGCTGAGTTAGAGGCAAACATGTCTGAGTTGCAAGCCAAACATGATGCTATACAAGCTAGTTTGTTTGACTTGCAAGACAAACATGGTTCCTTGAATGCTGAGTGGTGTGCATTGCAAAGCAAACACGAGGCTTTGCAAGAAAAATATGATGTGACATTCATCCACAATCAGAAGTTGACTGTGGATCTTTCAAAATGCACAGAAGCCAATATGTTTTATGAAAACCATGAAAAAGAATTTAAGTCAATGATTGAGACATTAAAGAAAGATAAAACTGAATTGACTAAAATGGTTTCCAGAAAACAAACGGACATTAATTTGTATATATCTCGCCTTGAGATGATGCAAAAGGAAATGGCTTGTGTCAAAACTGAAAGTGATGCGATCCAGCTTAAGCTAGACAGTTATTTGAGCTCTAGCTATGTGTTGGATCACATCATTGACGTTCAGAAAGAAAAACGGGATGTCACATGCATAGGATACAAAAAATGTCCACCACCAGTCAGACACAATTATGATGCCATGCCTGATGAGGAGGATAGAGTGTTCTTCGAACCATCTGTTCCTCTTGATGTGAAGGAGTTTGCTGCAGGACTCGGATACCAAAAGGAAGTATCCTCAGATTCAGATGTGTCAGCAGATACATTTGTGAGTGCTAAACAGAATCAAGATCCTCCAGTTGTGATTGAGGATGCTGATTCGTCTGATGATGAATCTGATGATACTGTCCCAGCAAAGTCTGATGCGGTAGTCAAAAATGAGGACATACCTCTTGAGAATCACATTCTATGTGACCCCCCTGTCAAACCCGCTAAGACTGTTGCAACTGAGTCCTCGTCTGAGAAGGAGTCGGAGAGTGTGACCTTGCTGTACACTTTGGTTGGTGATGATAAAATTTACTCAGACAAAGATTTTCCTATTAAGAACGTTAATCAATCCTTAATCGATAAAGTCTTTGAAAATTCGACAAGTAAGTTTCTGGGGAAGAAAGGACCACATGTTACAGTTACACAGTGTCCTCCAATCCCAAGGGCTGAAGTTCGAAAACAATTTGGCAACAAGAAATTACCAGCAATGCCAAAACAGCAAAATCACACCAAGCCCAAAGGAAAGGCACCGGCTCAAGTCCAGAAGAAGCCGAATCAAAAGAAGAAGAAAAGTGTTAACTTTGTGAAATCGACGGGAACGGACAAAATTGAAACGTTTGAAAATAAATCTAACTTAGATTTTGTCAAGAAAGCTACTGTTTTGAAAAGAAATGAACAAAACAGTTCACAGCCTAGTACCTCGGGTTCACAAAGTTCAACATCATCGGCTAAGAGAACACATGATTCTTTGAGGTATGTTGAACGAAGATCATGTTTTGAGTGTGGAACCATTGGGCATATAATTCGAAATTGCCCTTATCTTCATAAGCAAAAAGGAAAGGTTGATGATCCCCGTGGCAAGACTGACCGTAAGCCATCTGTTTCCACAAAACAAGATCCCCGACTTGCAAAAGAAAGGGAGAAGAAGCAGAAACGCCAACAGGTCAAAAGGATTGAAAAAGCAATTAAAACCGATGTGGTTCAAAAACAATCTGTTTCTGTAAAATCAACAAATTCAAAAACTTCAAACTGTAATGAAATTAAAATTTTAAAGAATGACACTGATAAAACAAAACAGAACTGGAAACCAAAAACGGTTAATGCATCAGGGGGACCATCACAATTTACAAACCATCAAAGACAAGAAGTTATTGTCATTGATGAAAATGGAAGACCCAAGACCACAATGGCTTGGGTCCCTCTCTCCAACTAATCTCTGAGTGAGTGTGCAGGAAGTTCCAGGAGGAACTATTGATAGTCTTAGGATTGTTGATAGTGGAATGTCCTTGCACAAGATAGGCGACAGAAGAAATTGTTGCCTTTGATGGAGAGAGAGGAAAGAAAAAGAAAATTTGGATGAATGAAGTTGCAAAATTCGACCAAATGAAGAACGTGTCAAAATTTGGTCATTATGGTTTTTGATCGGGTCCTCAGGAACGAATGAAGTGAAATGTGTGTCGATGCCTTGGCGTGGATTGAACATCCGCACACCATTTCTGAAAGAGAAAGTCAAAGACCTTCGCTGGTGAAATGTGGAAGACCAGCCGGACCCGGAGGTTTATGATTTTATTGCTGTCAAGAGACTTTTCAGTAGTTGCAAATTCGACCTTGAAGTCCACACCGGGTGGATATCCAGTTGGGAGAGTGCTTAGATTCCTTGCAATGCACGGAACAGTTGCAGGATACGCCTTTAAATTCTTAATCTCTCCTATACTTGTCGATATTTAAGCTACTTTGTGAATTATTATTATCTCGAACAGCACTCTTTGACCTGACACATTGATCTCGAATATCACCTCACACGTGATTGTTTCTATATGAAACTCATCAATGTTGTCATGGTCCGCACCGCTTACCGACATGCCAACTCACTTTTCCAAAATTTGTTAAATCTTTTCTGATAAAACTTAATTTTGGTAAACGGCATTAAGGTCAAGCACAAGAGTAAACCAACATCGGAAAATCATTTTTGTTAATACCTTTGTGTTTTTAAATTTTATCTTAGTTTATTGATTTTAGGGGGAGTAAATCCAAAAATCGGAAAATCCAAAAACATCAAAAAATTTCAAAAACACAAAAACAATAGAAAAACAAAAATGAGTTTCCTGGCGAGCAAAAGAGAAAATGATAGTACATCAGTGGTCTATCCAAACCTCTTTAAACCTTAAATGAAAAACGATAAGCAGCTCTATATAAGATGTATCGGTAGGCTCACAATCATTTTAAAGTGTGCAGGGTGATATAAATCTTAATCGACTGAAGATCAGGTGGGAACCACTCATTGGCATATGGTCTTAGTACCGAAATTTCGTTTGATAGATTGCCGAGGTTCTGAGATATTCGGTCTTTATGCTGCTTATCATCTGGGTATCATGGTTGTATCTTTTACCGAAAAATAACGGGGACGCAAGTCTAGATCTTCCATGATACTATACATACGTGTACATATTGCATACTGCATTCGACCTCAATAAGTGATAAACAATCACATGTCCATAACAAATAAGTGATAAAATATCACATTTATCCGGGTGTCAAGTTCGTCTCTCTGCTGTACGGAAGTACTGACCTGTTCACGGACTTGCACTTGTGCCCTCATGCATACGAAAATCAAGTTCCTCATCAATAAGTGATTATATCACATAGGACTTGTTTTCAAATCAAAATAAGTGAGTATCTCACAATTTATACGGTCAAACAGATGATAATCGGTATACTCACCGGTAAGATGAACTCTCGTGCATACCTTGATACGGGAATGTGTCGTGATGTGGATGAACACCGGTCGGTAAGTATAAATAATACCTTAACGTATCCCCTCGCCATGATTACATCTGATAAGTTGAGCTTTAGTGGACAACAATACCGATAATTGTTATAGGATGCTTATCTTAATGATAACTAACTGAACAACAAGAGTGTTTTGGCATGACCGTACACTGATATGATTCTCTTACCCTCGAAACTCGCAAAAAGAATGTCTGTATATATTTATTTACTGCTTAACTTTTATTGTTTTTCTTTTAAACAGTTTCGTCGTTTGGTGCATATCAGCACGACATTAGCGGTGATGTCGTTTGATAACACTCAAAGGATTTTAAATTGTTGTCTTTTAATTTCAAAAACACGCCTAAAATCCGTGTTTTAATATAAACTTTATAAAAGCCAAAAAGATTTTATTTCTGCTTTATTTTCGATCGTACGATGTTGGAGCTCGAGTCTTCGTTACCTGAAACCTGACTGAAAACCGAACTGACTAAATCTTCATAAACGGTCAAAATTTGCAGATTTTGAAAGTTAGAATTGAAAATTGATAAATTTATTAAACTTTCAAACTGTCGGACGGTGTTTGATTTTGACATGGTCATTCGTGTGTCATTTGTTTATACTATTCCAAGCAGTTGTTCTCATTACGCGTTTAGATTTCTTGCATGTGCAGATTCTAAAGGCTAGGAGAACATGGTCGATGACAAGCCTTGGAATGAAGACACGACGAGAAGGCGCTCAAAAGATGAAGATGATCGAGTTGCCGCTGGCCATCATCAACACCACAAGGATCTCACTTCATAAAGATCAAGTTATTCACGAGCATAACTCAAGGGGGAGCTTATGTTAAGGGGGAGTTTGTCAACACACTTTCTACATGACACGGGTAGTTTGTTGATACACTCTCTGCTTTCAAGACGTGAAGACTTTGAAGATCCTCCGACTTTGAAGACTTGAAAGGACATCCGAGTTTTGAGAACTCGAAGACCAAAGACCGTCGAAGTTCGAGACGAGTCTACAACTATAGAAGATAAAGACAAAGCTACAGCCAAGGGGGAGTTTGTTGGTGCACTTGTGTCTGTACTTTGTCTGTATTCGGTCTCGATGTAAACGATGTCCTTGTCAGTCTTGTAAGTTGACCAAGTCAACCGTCCTCCTGGTTTGACTCAGTCAACAGTTAGTTATTGGTTGTCATTTGTCTGGCTCGAAGGATGAGTGATCGAAGGATAATGTAGATCCTTCGATCACCTCGAAAGATATGCTTCGATAGATAGACCTCGAAAGACAATCTTTCGAGGTCCTTGCTGATCCTTCGAAAGCATTATATTCGAAAGATGATCCTTCGGACCATCTATCGAATCCTTCGACCATGACAACCTGTGCTGGGTATATATACCCATGCACTGTGTTTCGGATAAGATAGATGCACATAGACACACACACCTGAGAGAGAGAGTTCTTGAGAGCATCTTCCGAAACACACACACTTTGAGAGTTTACAAGTTAGATTTGTAAACATTGTGCTTGTAACTGAAACCTTCATTTGCATTAATACAAGTTGTGTTAATCGGTGAACCCTTGTGTGTTGTGTGTATACTTGCTTAATCCCGGTTTGCTCGCTAGCTTGGATTCCGCACTCGCTAGTGGGTTAGTATAACAAGGTTTGAGGTTCGTCATCCGACAAAAAGGGACCTACACTTGCCCCTTTAAAACTCGGACCCCCCTTGTGCCATCAAAAGGTCGGACCCCTATGCTTGATACAAAACTCGGACAAGGTGTTCTTCCTTGTCAAAAGTCGGACCACCTATGGTCATAAAGGTCGGACCATGAGTATTCATTCAACAACTTCGGACCTAACATATTCATTCACAAAGTTCAGACTATATTCAAGCAACAAGATCGGACCATATGCAAGCCATATAAAAGTTCGGACAAACAATAATCAAATCATGCGAGCATTCAACTTTCATTGTAACAGTTACGTTTTTGTTTTCACAATCAGATAACCCTAATTCATGCATATGCAATCCAATCATCATTCAACGATTCTAACATATAATGTATCTTAACATCAGGCAATTGTTACACACTAATCAACATCATCTCACAGCAATCAGAATTTAATCAGTAAATACAGAACTAGTATGTGAAGAGCTAGGGTTTACATGAATCATATAATCAAGAATTGATAACAACAAACAATCATTAAACAATTACCTTGGATTGATTCTAGATGGATTGAAAGACCAAGATTGATGCAAAAGACTTGTGCCAATGATGAAGATGATGATTGCAGAGAGGATCGGAGAATGTGAAAGTACGTGTTTTGATTCTTGGGTGATGATTAGTGAAAGGGATTAGGGTTAAGAATGATTAGAATTTCACTATTAGCACTAAGCACCCTTAAGAATTATCTATCACATATTACATGCACAAGATATACAATTTACAGTTTCATCACCACATTTAAGTATTTGTCAAATCATTCATAAACCTTATCAAATCCAAAACGTATACAGTTACAAAGCAACCAATTGTGCAAGTAAACAACTAGACAAACAGTGAACGTGCAATAAATGCGAAAGTGGAATCTTGAAAACTCGAGTTGTCACAATATAGCTAGCTATGATTGTACCTAGCTACCATTTTCATTTAGGCTATAGGGTGTGGTCATGACCCATATGACCACCATAACCCTCCACATCATCACCATGTCACCCATCTCTAATCCACCATTTAAAACTACTACCCTAGGGGTGTGGCCATGACTCAAACACTATCTCCTTATTTATTTTAGTTAATTTTTGTCTAAAGAAAAAGGAAAGGAAATCATGAAAAATGGAAACTAGGATCATGGTTGCCATGGTTTAATCCATGAGAACCATGGTGGATCAAGCAAGGGGATGGTGTAGTATTCTATTCATGTTCCTACATGGCAAATAATGTCCCAACCATGACCCCCATACCCTTTAGCCTTATAATAACAAAATAAAACAAACACATGCTAGATTAACCCATGATCTCCAGCTTTTTAGGATCCAGATACACCGTTCACGACCATGGAACTCGGTCAATCCTAGACCACTTCTTTACCTATAAACCGTTAGTTATTCAATGACCCATGAACGAACCCATGACCCAATAACGTACCGACCCATGACTCATAAACGAACACAATTAACCCAACATAAATTAGGATTTTATTAAACAGAAAAGTAAATCAATCCAAAGTTTAGGTTGATTCCACATGCAGGAAGATAATAAAAAAATTTGTATCAATCCAATCTTGAACCAAGAAAACAACACAAGTCAACTATCCATTTGAATTCAAACTGAAATTAAATGATACAAAATGTGGTCATTGAAGATTGTGACAAATTTATTAAGCTAATCAAAAGGAGTTTTTTTTAGCTTGGTCTACAAAAAGTCTATAATAAAAAGAAAGCACAAATATGGATAAAAAACAATTGTATCAAATCTACTAGCTGGTAACAAACAAATTGGCTAACGTTTATTCCTTAGGTTTTTGACTGAATAACGAGTCGAAAACAAGCTATTTTGATACATTTGAATATCTTTTCGACCTTCCTCTTCCCAACCAACAAAACTCGCTTCATAAAAACTTTCATCTTTTAAGTTGTAAACCAACAACCTTTTCTCTCCTCCATATGTCACTAATATGTCCCCATTTCTGTTCCAAAACCCTAAAACATTTATGCGACTATTAGAAAGACATGGTTTATGCTCAAACTCACAATGCATCACCCACACTCTCTCCTTCAACACCCACACCTCCGCGCTATGGTTTGTGATCATATACACATATCCAACTTGACCACATAAGTTGACCAAGTGCACATTAAACATACGACGAGGTCCTTTTCTAAGAGGTTTATAAATTAAACCGAATTCCTCGGTCTTCATGTCAAATGTTATTACTCTACTGTAATTAGGATCATCTCTAGCTAACCAATGCAAACATCCATTAGAAAACACTCCTACACCTTCTACGTGATAAGATGGGGCTTGGGTTATCTTTCGCCACAAATCTGTGCCCAAGACATGCACCATGGTGCATAGACCCTCAGGTGACTCGACTTGTTTTCTTGGCACGATGTCGACTTGTTTTCTTGGCACGATGCACACCATCTTGAAACTGTTGGTGGAATCATCGAAGCCTAGCCCACATGACCACTCGACACATAACTTCACATCATAAGAAAAACGATTCCCCCATGCCGGATCTTGGTTGAATGGTGTCTTGAGTTGTGGCAGCTCATAACATTCTCCCTTTAGAGGATGGATCACAATTAAAGTGGTGACATCAAAGCGGAACTCTTTCTGTGACGAATAGAGCAGACCATTGCAAGAACCTAGAACTACGTTATTATAACTCCACCTCTTACACATGAAATCCATAACCGGCGGGTCCGTTCTCACCTCTAGATGAGTACAAGTATCTGTTTCTTCTTTATATTCCAAAAAACTGAGTGTGCAGAGTGAGTTGGGATATTCAGATGGAAGTTTATGGATCATGATGAGCGTGGGATCGTTCACTGCGGCTCGTTTGGCATGCATGGTTTCAAGGTAAGGATCGTTGATGTAGTTGCACCATTGCTTGCTTACACACCGGAAACGAGCCAAAGATTTCACTGGCATTCTTGACAAGATATGGTACATGATTTCCGAAGGCAACATAGCCCATTGAAGACGTGGTTTGGAGTTTAGGGTTTGCATGATTATTATTATTATTCGTAACCTGCAAGATTGATCTTAATGATATTTATAGTTATGAATCCATTAAATTAGGGTTTTGTTCAATAGGAAAGTAGATCAATCCTTTTGTTTAAATTTAAACTACCAAAGTTTAAGGTTATGCGATTCGGGATAGACTGGGCCACGCAAAGTTGTTGATTTGTGAAATAAAAATAAACCTTAATCTCTATATAATATCTTTATCTTAAAATATATTGTAGATTTTAAAAACCACAGATAATTAACAAAATTAATTTAAATATTCACGGATCGTGACTAAACTTTATGATGTGCGACTATATAAAATCGTTGTCGAGTTAGTTTCACACGGTATAAATAATCAAATTTTATCTCCATCTAAAAACACACTCTAATTTATTTGCAAATAATTATGTTTCGTATCTTCGAATGTTTTGGTTTACACACCATATTCAAAAAGGATATAACCACCAAAATACTCGTTTTGACCACGAATATCTACTTGAATTAAGGATGGCAATGGATCGGGTTTGAGATGGGTTTAGGTAATCTTAATTGCCTCAAACCCGGTTAGATAAGCTCATACCAAACCTTTCCTAAAAGCCGTCGGGTTTCTAGCGGCTATATACCCATCAGGTGTCGGGTATACCTGTGGATTTCGGGTAAACTCGTTAATTTAAAAGCTTAGCGGGGTCCAAGGGGCAGATCCCCAGGCTCGGAATTTTTTTTTCCGATTAAACTGCTTTAATAAAAATGCATTAGAAAATTTAATTTTCTGTAAATTGCCTCTGGAAAATTGCATTCGTAGACAATTTTTTATCTCCTGCTTTGTGGTTCAGACAATTCACATACAAAACTGCATTCGTAGACAGTTTTTCTGGTTCTGTGAACAACAGGTTCTGGTCATTGCGTTTTAGACAAATTCTGGTTCTGTGAACAACAGTTTCTGGTTCTGTGAACAATAGTTTCTGGTCATTGTGTTTTAGACAGTTTCTGGTCATTGCTTTTTAGAAATAAAACATTTTTGAAGTGTTTTTACTCATTGCATTTTAGGTAAACACATTTTTATGTGTATTCAGTTCATTGCGTTTTAGAGAGAACAGTTTCTTTTGTATTTTAGGCCATTGCGTTTTAGAAATAAAACATTTTTATGTGTTTTCTAGGTATTGCGTTTTAGAAATAAGACATTTTTAAGTGTTTTCTGGCCATCGCGTTTTAGAAATAAGACATTTATTTGTGTTTTCTGGTCATTGCGTTTTAGAAATAAGACATTTCTTTGTGTTTTTGTTGCGTTGCGTTTTAGAAAAAGTCATTTTTTACGTTTTTTTTTTCATTGCGTTTTACGCAACTGGGTTTTCTCCATTGCGTTTTACGCAACTGGGTTTTCAAAAAAAATTTCGAAAATATACATGGGTCGAATAAATGAATTTTATATACTAAATGATAACAGAATATGTCTTTAAAAACCTCTTTTATTGCACGAGTTGAATAAATATAATTTTATATATTAAATAATAAAAAGTTATATCTATAAGAACCATATTGTACGGGTTGAATAAATATAATTTTATATAACAAATAAAAAAGTTATATATTTACAACCGCTTGTTTTACACGAGTTAAATAAATATAATATTGTTTACCAAATAATAAAATAATACATCTTTAAGAAACCTCATTTATTACATGGGTTGAATAAATGTAATTTTATATACTAAATAATAAAAAAGTTACATCTTTAAAAATATGTGCCAATCCTTCGACTCTCCATGGGACTACAAAGGAAAGCTTTGCAAAACGTGAGCATACTCGACCCATTTTACGTTTAAACGCATTTTTTGGGGTGCAACATGTATACAAAATCCACTTTACACCATCGATTATAATCAAACACACAATCCATCAAACACGTTCGTTGTTATGCTTAGGTTATTATTACTTGTTAGTTTCAACTTGTATTCCCATGATATTGTTATGCTTAGGCTGTTGGTCGAATAGATGAATTTTATATACTAAATAATCAATATATCTTTAAAAACCTCTTTTATTGCACAGGTTAAATAAATATAATTTTATATATTAAATAATAGAAAGTTATATCTATAAGAACCATATTATACGGGTTGAATAAATATAATTTTATATACCAAATAAAAAGTTATATCTTTAAAACCGTTTGTTTTACACGAGTTGAATAAATGTAATATTGTTTACGAAATAATAAAATAATACATCTTTAAGAAACCTCATCTATTACACGGGAATAAATGTAATTTTATATACCAAATAATAAAAAAGTTACATCTTTAAAAATATGTGTATTACATGGGTTGAATAAATGTAATTTCCGTTACTAAATAATAAAAAACAAGTTTTTAGGACTCCGCGCTTTGCGGCGGAAAACTCAACCATGGAACCGAATAAAAAATAGACGTGATAACACTGAACCGTACAGAAACATAAACATTATCGTAAAAAAGAATAACTAAGTAGAAACAACAACTCCTGGGTCCTTGGCCCAGTGGCATCAGGCAATGAAGGATCAACTTGTTGACGCAAGTTCGATCCCGAGCTGACCCGGTTTTAATCCGGCCTTTACCCCAGTGGGTTGTATACTCATGTGGGGAGGTACGGTTTCCGGGCGATAGCCTTAACGGCCAGGCCAGCTTCAGCTCTGCCTTCCAACTAATTCTTGACCTGGTCGAGGTCCCCGTTTGTGGGATGTGAAAGCCCTTCTAAAAGAAGTTCACCTACCAAAAAAAAAGTAGAAACAACAAAATTAAACTAATTCTTCTAAAAAAGATTGGATAGAACCATATAAATTTACTAGTAGGGTGCCCGTGTGCCCGCGCGATGCGGCGGGGGCGACACTTTGCATTGTTGTAGTTGTTTCTGATAATTTTTTCATTCGTGTAATATTTTTACAAGAGTTTATTATGTAATTTTTCTGAAAGGTTTTACGTAAGTAATTTCACTGTGGTCGATATACATCATATGCGTCAGATATGTCTACTAAGTAATAGATTTAGCATTTGCATTACTAAATAGTTCAAGAAACTATTGATAGAATAAAGTAATACACGAAATAGAAGATAAATCTTAAACATAAAAGTTCGTGTACCTTAATTTAGTTCAAACCATTCTAATAATAAAACTGATGTCATTTATGATTTGTTTTTTAAAAAAGAAATATTATTGTACATACTATTCCATTTAATTCATAAAATTATCCTTTTTATAAACATGAAGGGTACCTTTAATCATAATAATTATTCATTGAACAAAATGATGTACAAAGACAATATATAATTTATTATGTTTGTACAAAATGAATTTTAATTGTTTTAATAACAAGATGAAACTAAACAAGGACTTTATTAAAATGATAAAAGTTGGGCCTTAATAAAAAGAGTAGAACTTAGGAGATTTTAGCAAAAAAAAAAAAAAAAAAAAACAATCTATTGGCGAAAAATGGAGGTACAACCCGCGTGATGTTGCGTCGATAAAAATTAACAAGCGGTTCATGTTTATGTTAGTTTATCAATCCTTTTGTGATATATTGTAACATACCATCTTTTAGTTTTTATAATATTTTGTTTCTTTCTTAGTGTTTTTGAATTAGGATGAAAGATTGATGACAATGCTATAAGACCATATGGTGTGGCAGGGTGGAGGAGGTGTGGAGGCCTCAACCACGCTGCTACACCGGCCCTTCCTTGGCGTGGTGGCTGGCGTTGTGGTGAGGGCGGCATGATCTTCCCCAACGTGGAGGGGCTTGGCATGGTGAGGTGGATGGTTGTTATTGGTAGGTGCTATTGTTTTATTTTTTAACAATAAAATAACTATATAAAGTGTATGTCACGTGTTTACACCACACCACTCTTCCATGCCACATCCCACCCCGTGCTTTTTGGCTCCACGCTGCCACATGCCGCTTCATGCCCAATTAAGTAAATGTTAGTGTGTGATTAAAACCAACTAGGAATCCATAACATGCCACCCCGTGCTTTTTGGCTCCACGCTGCCAAAACTTTTTGACATCGGGTATATATATATTTTTTTACTTTTGCTAAGAATTTGACTAAAATCAATCCCTAATAAAAATCAAAATCAAATAGGCTAAGTATTATAATCGTTTTTTACTTTTGTTGAGAATTTAATGGGTTCCTTTTTTTTGGTTTGGGAACAAGCAGCATATAAAGTTGGTTTAATTTTTAATTAATGACAGTAAAATCATTTCAAAAACCACTTCCAAGCCTGCAGTAACGTATTTGAAAGTTTGTGGTGAGAGTCAAACCCAATGTATTTTATATGGGATTAAAAAATAATGAAACACTCCCTCCACCAATTAGTAAGCTTCCTTCATTTAAAACAACAATATATCATTCACAATTTCACCTGATATTTACATTAAGGTGGTGTTTGTTTTTTCTGCAGGAAAAGGTCTGCAGTCTGCGGACCACATCTGCAGAGAAGAGGTG
This sequence comes from Helianthus annuus, assembly GCF_002127325.2. Lineage (NCBI taxonomy): Eukaryota > Viridiplantae > Streptophyta > Magnoliopsida > Asterales > Asteraceae > Helianthus > Helianthus annuus. Next base: position 153,366,815 of record NC_035445.2, read on the forward strand.
GACCAAATGTCTGCAGTCTGCAAGGAAAAGAGAGTTTGTTTTTTTTTTACATTAAAACCTCTTCACACCATTGAAACCCACAGACTTCTCCTCTCTCTTCTCTCTCTCTCTGCCATCTACCACCACCACAACCATCCGCCACCACCACGTCGGCCACCACCACCGCCATCAAAACCCGCCGATCTCTCTCTTCTTTCCCTCTCTCTCTCCTGCCGCTCCCTCTCTCTCTGTCTCTCTGGTCTCTCTCTCTTCGTTCCACCACCGCCATCAAAACCCACCACCACCGCCGCCCCCTCTCTTTCTACGTCTCTCTCTCTCTTCGTTCCACCACCGCCATCAAAACCCACCACCACCGCCGATTTAGGGTTTTGTTTGTGATGTCGATTTGGGGGTTTTGTTTGTGATGTCGATTTGGGGCTGGAGCAGACTTGGAGATGGTGTCGGAGTGGAGCAGATGTCGGAGGTGGAGCAGAGGTGGTGGCGGAGTGGAGCAGATGTGGTGGCGGAGCAGGGAGGTGGTGGAGCAGGTGTGGTGGCGGAGCAGGGAGGTGGTGGCGGAGCAGGGAGGTGGTGTCGGAGGTGGAGCAGATGTGGTGGCGGAGCAGGGAGGTGGTGGCGGAGCAGGGAGGTGGTGGCGGAGATGTGGGGCAGATGAATGTTTTGAAGAGGGTGAAGAGGTCTGCAGAGGTTAGAAGACTTGTGGACAGGTCTGCTTGGGGAAGAGGCCTCGCAGACGTTTTTGGTCTGCAGATCTTCAAGAAAACAAACACTCTGCAGGAACCTTATGTCTGCGCGCCTCTGCGCGACGCAGACATAAGTGCTCAGAAGAGCTTCTGGGAAAAAAAACAAACAGCACCTAAAACATAGGGCCTCATAATATCAGGAGTAGAGCTGCAAGCCTTTCAATCTAGACCATCTGAGCGATTTTCTCTTCCACCGTCATTCTTCCCAAATGATCTTTCACTCGAGTCGCAACCAACCAGTCGTGGTCTTCATACAGAACATCGTCTGCCATCGTGGCCACACCCAACCACCACAATCTGTATATACATTCGGTGTTGCACCCCTAAACAACACTTGGCGTTAAACACTGATTACTTTTCTGTCCCACCACTCACCTATACCTATCATCATCAACAAAAATGCTATTTATAAATTCAATAAATTAATCAATGACCAAGAGTTTGATCAGTTTAGTTATATAAGCTATTTACCTAGAATACACAGGAAACTCGATTTTGGGCTTTGGAAAGGGATATGAAGAATCGGACTTAGAAGTTAGAACCAGACTTTGGACGGATAACAAGTGAACCATAGACCATAGTGCGTAGCCATTGGCTATGAGCATGCCACCATAATGTGCCCCTGGCTTGTTATGGTGAAACTCTATGTATAACTTCCTCGAGGTCAGATTCAAATTGGGCATTGAACCAAAAATTCAGTTTGACTGAATGCAAGTGACCTAGATTCTAAATAAACCAGTTTGACTGAATGTCTACATGTAGTGCATAAACCCATGTTAGCTTCAATATCTCCAAAACATACAAAAGAAACAATATAAATAGAATGATACGGTGATACCAACCATGCTTGCTCCTTTACGGCGCCTACAAGTTTCTGGCTTTATTCTAGGAGGAACACCATTTTCACCTGTCAATGGTTACAAATAAGATAATGAGCATGATTTAGAAATACCAAAAAAGTAACTGGAAAAAAGTAGATGCAATACAAATAGCTAAAAGGGTATAATAACCAACAATCAAACGTTAGAAATCAAAAGGTAGTTGTGGATGGTTAGATTCTAGTAGACAACGGTTTTGTAAAAAAGTATGTGTTACACGCAATTGAACTGGAATCTGTTTTCTAACATTGTCTACAAGAACTTGATGATCTCTAAAGATGAATAACCTTGTGGAGTGCAATAGAGTGAACCGTCTTTGATTGTAGTCAGACGATATACAATCAGATTCCTTTTCTTTTTTCCTTTGTATTTATTAGTTTCTCAACAAATTATAGCAGTCTCCTCACCTGATAATGGTTAAAAGAAATAGCTACAACCGGAAATCAACGGGTTAGAATTAGAAATTCTAAATTGTATTTGTAACTCACATCTTTTGATATGATGCAAATACGTGAGTATGGCCAAAGGGAGGTCAGGTGCATTATGTCCCAATTCCATTAAAGCATACCTATAAATTTCTTGACCACACAAAACTTTCATGAAGTTAGCCATCACCAGATCGAGCTTGTAATGAGCCACAACTACCCAAGACCGAAGCCACCATATTTTTTTTTTCATGTTTTCGGATACATCTCACTATCAACATCATAAGCATGTTCTCAAAGTTGCCATTCAACTAAAATTCATGTACCACCAGTATGTCTGGTTCCCTGTCTAATTGTAAAGTTCAAAATTTACATAATTGTTGGAACATTTAAGAGATGAAAATAAAGGAAGAGACACTCACAATGCTTCGGTCATTTCGTTGAGCCTCCTCGGTTTCCTTCGGGAGACACCACTAAACACGCCACCCCCGATGCCAAAAATAATAATTTATTTTTTTAATACAATCTAGCCATTCAGAGATATAATGCTACAAGTAAAATTTAATTCTGTATGTTTTACTAACATGACAAAACCCTCTGAGGGTATGTCTTCACTAAGCTCAGTTGGTTGGTTATGGCATATAAACCAACGGTTATACTGCGACATTCTTGATAAACACAATTAATCTAATTTGAGTACCTGATTTAACAAAATCAACACAAATCTGAAGTCGATAAAGAAATCCAAAATAAACAGAGTATATAGTGTGTCAGAAAAAAAAAACATACTATGTTTGTTGAAGTAAAGGCTCTACCTGCCAATTGACCCATATTGCATATGAAATTCATACTTACAACACCTGGCTTCAATCATCAAAATGCAATGATAAAAAAATTTGTTATTTGATGAATTAATGCCCCATTTGATGCTTACCTGCATCCCCCTGGAAGTTTTACATTCTGGCAATTGAACCAAGAATCTCCTGTTTCAGCAATCACAGTTGTGTCACCAGACAACATCTTCTGTATGTGCTCAAACAAAACATTAATCCTTAGTGGCAGAGATAAGATCAACATTGTACGCCCTATGTTCCTCTTCTATAGAAGGCACAACACCCTCTTCGTTCTGAAAGAAAAACAATGCTAAAATAGGAAATAACTCGTAATCAAAACTGTAAGTTTATGTGATAAACAATAAACATGAAATCAGGGTTTTGTAGTAAGTTTAGATCTACATGTTTCAGAGTGATGGACCTGTCGAGTTTGAGTTTAATCTGAGCCACCAGCGTCACACCCTAGCCGCCGATCAGACTTCAGATCTCCTTCCGCCACTGCCTTCGGTCGCCACCCAATACCCCTGCCGGACTCCTGTCATGCTCTCCTTCCCGTCTCTCTCTTCTCATTCTGTTTTTAACGCGCCTTTTTTTTCTCTCTTCTCGCTCTGCAAATGAGAGAAAAAGGCTCATGATCAGGGTTTTGAGATAGTTACGGGAATTCAAATTCAAAATTTGGATAAAGGAAAGGAAATGGAATAGAGTTGGTTGTTCAAAATTCACTCAATGCTTTAAAAGTTTGTATTTTGTGGCTTAAAACTTTGTACTTTAGAAAATTACATCTGTATTCCAAACATATTCTAAATACTTGTTTTAATATGTTGTGTGGTAGTATTTTTTTCTTTGTTAGTTGTTTTTTATTTCAACTGTTAGTCATGAGTTGTACATGCTTCTATGGGTCATTAGTATCTTTTTAAATCACTTGTATATTAAAGGCATCTTTTACTTGTACATTTTAATCCACCTGTTAATATTGATCAAAAGAAACATCGAAACCTCGACAAAAATGAGTAGATCGTTACGGTATCTTTGAGTGTTTTTAAAACATCACAGTTTAAAAAATATGACAAGAATACTAAAAAGAATTACAAGTTTGTTGTGGAGGGGGAAAATGTAACTAATTATTTATAATTTTGTTAAAAGTCAGGGATTTAAGTGTAATAAGTTTAGGGGCTAAAAAAATCGTGTTTAAAAGACTAAACTACCCTCATTTTAGGGGTCTTTCTATAAATAAAGTGGGGGAAAAGTTCTTATTTTTTGGGTATCTTAAAATACCCCTCCCTCATGCATTATAATATCGTATACATGAATAGTAATAAAAATAAATATCAACTTTTTGCCATTAATAATTAATTAGTTAGTTGAAATAAAGTAATCTCGTATTTTTGTTTTTATTATGTAAACAAATTACTACTTTTTAGGAATTCTCTGTTTTTTTTTTTCAAAATAGAAAGTGTTATAATTGTTAAACAAAATAACTTATTTTTATTTTGTAAAAGATACTTACTAATTTGAACGGCTTAAAGGCTTAAAATAATCGAATAATGCACGGAGTATAATTATACTTTCTTGAAAAAAATATGTTACCATTTAATTTGACAGATAATTTAGTTATGTTGTTTGATAATCAAGTGCAAAAATAAATAATATTTAATTAATATTAATACACGTAAGTGGAAAAGGTGATCATGTTTTTAATTCATATAATCATGGTTCTTGAGTATCATTACTTTGAGCTACAGAAGATGAAAACAAAACATTTTCTTTATGTTTTTAACTACAATACTTGTTTGTTTGTTTACAGTTTCTAACAGATGTATAATTGTACTCTTTGTTAATTGTATAAAAAATTATATGCACTATGAGTAAAAGTCATAATAGTTGAGGGGTTAGTTTTTGTTAAAAAAACTTTTAGAGGGTTCCTTTGAAAACCTTTAAGCCCTTAATACCATCAAATTAAAACAACTAGCGGATTCTCCCGCCGCGTTGCGGCAGAAGTAAAATCAATAGCGATTCGGTTAATTACGATATCGGTCTAATACTAACACTCACTCGTTATAGCAATCGAAATATAAATCCCAAAAAATAAAGTTGTCATCATAAATAAATTAATCATATCTTTTTTTTTGAATGGCAAATATTACATCTTCTAAATTACACCAAATTTTGAACTACACCTTGCTTGGGATTGAACCCAAGACCTCCCACTAAGGCCATGTGTAGTCATAAAGCCCTTTTGTGGGCGTTATGCGACACGTGTCGTGCCACGTCACACAGGGGCTTTATGTCACTAGAGCCCGTAGTCATAAAGCCCCTACCTCATCATAACCAAAGTGTAAAATGCAGGGACCAAAGTGGAAAATGGAAACAACAAAACGCCGTGAAAAAAGTAGCGCCCTCCCCCCATTTTCATCTCATAAAGCCCCCCGTAATGGTGTTCAAGGGCTTTATGGGGCTTTATGAGGTGAGATGGAGCCCCACTACACAAGGCCTAAGAGGCAAGAGCCTCTACCAAGTGAGCTACAATTAATCATATCTAACCTTTTCAATTTTAAGTACAAATTTTAGCAAACTTTTAGTGCTAATGATTGCGTGTTGTGGCGGTAGGCTCCATCATGACGTTGATAAAGATAAATACATTAAAACAATAAAGACAAAATTTTATAAAACATAATATTATGAACTTTACTGAACAACTAAGTGACGTTGGTGAATTTATATAGATGTATTGTTAAAAAATTTAAGTTATTTCTTAATATCATAGTTTTCGTCAACATGCTATTATTCATCTAAAATTTTTTCTCAAAAGTTGAGTAACATGACCATTTTGTTAGCCTATTATGCCGTTGCTAATTTGTTTATTACCAACCTTTTTTTATTACTATGTTAATTTGTTTATTACCAACCTTTTTATATTACTATTAGATAACTTGTTATTTAGCAAAGGCCACATCAATGTGTTTAGTTATATTTTCTTATCTGGTGTTTAACCTTTTCATTTGAACCTACTTGGAATAGTTATGTTATAATTAATAGTTGAAGTAGCTGCTTCAATTTTAAAGTTATTAAAAGTTCAAGTTTTGTAAATACACGTCACGTGCCATCTTTTGTGTTCTTCAAAGAAAACCTATGGGCATTAATGCAAACCCAGGGTTTTCTCTCTAGTCTACTAAGTCTCTCTAGTGTCTACAACCGCCATCAATAATGCTACCACTACAAAACACCATAACCACAAAAGACTACCATCACAAAACACCACCACAAAACCTCCATCGTCTTCGTCCTCATCTTCATCTTTCCGTAAATCACGCGCATGAGGATAATAGTGGTTGGGGTTTTGAACGGAATCGGTTGTTGGTGAGCGGCGGCACCGCCGCTGGACACAATCGCGTACGGCTGGCTATGATACAGAGGGTATAGTGACAGACGTCTTAGGTAGCGTTTACACCACCGGAAAAGAGGGGTCCCGGCTAGTTAGGTTTCTAGCGGCGAAGGTCAAAGACGGAAGGATGGTACTGAAGTCATACCTTGGATCGACCATTCACCACCGCTGTAGCAGTGATTCGCCGGAGAGTGAGAAAGAACATCATCTCATACTCCGCCTTAGTGCCTGTCGCCTTCCTTTATCTGTTCTCCAATGTCTCCCCTTCCCTCTCTAAATGCTTACAAGTTACAAATGAAGCCAAAAAGCCCGTAAATGGAAATGTGTTTAAAAGCTAACTTTAAAATTCGTTAAGGGACCAAATGTGTAAAGGTTGAGAAAGAGTTGTAACAATCTCCAATACATTGATATTTTCTGTTCCACCGACAGTTGTAAATTAATACTTATAGACAATGTGCTCCATTTGGTTGGCTGGTTTGCAGTTTATGAAGATTCAAAAGGCAAAGCTTCAACCGTCCTTCTCACTAAACGGATTCGCCATCACCGTCACCACGCACCACCACCGTGCTACCCGACCCACTTATCGTACACCCATACGCCCCAAACCCATTCGCCGCCTTCTTCAATGTCTCCATCCCTAGAATCAATGTCCCACCTTTTCTTTGATAGTCAAAGAAATCAACAAAGTAAACAGAGAAAACGGGGCGACCATCCTGAAGCAACATAAGTGTAAAAGACCAACCTCTAGGGTTTTGATCGCGGTTGAGGTGGCGGCTACAGACTCTCACGAACTTCTCCACACTCTCCCCCCATTTTCAGTCTCAAACCCGTATATTTGGAGCTTTGTTCGTGGGCTTTGTCCCAAAATTTGTGCTTGCCGGGGTGATCAGCGGTGGCCGGAATCATAATGGCTAGTGTGCGGTGGAGATGGTGATGTTACCAAATTAAAAAAAATACTCCGCTCATGTGGCCAATGATAGACTGACCAGATGGACTAATAGCCAATAGGATTGCAAGAAAATTGAATAGTAAATATGTCTCTAGAGAAACTTTTGATAAATAATAGAGGGGAAAATATATATCCTTAAAAAAACCCCGTGTACGAATTGAATAAATCTAACTTTATATATCAAATAACAAAAAGTTATATCTTAAAAAACCTCCTCTATTACACGGGTCAAATAAATGTAATTTTGTATAGTACATAATAAAAAAGGTATATCTATAAAAAAACATGTGTATTACACGGGTTTAATAAATCTAATTTTATATACCAATAATAAAAAAGTCATATCTTTCAATATACTAATGGATAATACTTGATACGCGATGGATATGGTGATTGTGAAGATGGTTCTTGAAAAGAAAATATGTTATTCAAGAAGCAAATCAACATCTATTTGAGTGATAAAATGTTGGTACCAATTCCGACAAATTGATTTATAAGTTATGTAATAAAATTGATATAATAATTTTTTTAGTAATGAAAATAAAAATATTTCATATATTAATACAAAGTTTGGTTTTCGTGATAAATAATTTGTTTTATTTAAAAATATCTTAAATTAACAATTTAAATTTTAGAATCATATTTTATTAGAAAAATAGAAGAATGGTATTCAAAATTTAAAGTAGGATGAAATTTAATATTAGCTCATTATTCATTTATTTATTTAATTAATATAAGATAAGTTTGGAAGTGAGGCGAGAAAATTATAAAATAAATGCTTACAATGAATGATAGATGTTACACATTAATGTTTTATTATATAGTATAGTATAAATATATATTCATATTGATATAAATAGATTATTATATTGTAGTAAAATTTGTTAACAAACTCTCAATAAATTTAACCCTTTATTTAAAACTTATAAATGTAACGAAGTCTCAATAAATTTAACCATTTATTTAAAACTTGTAAATGTAGAAACGATAAATAATATTAGTTAATTTTATTTTAAGTTTCGTAACCTGTATATTTGATACCAAACTAAACAAAACGTTCAAATATATAGTTAATATTGATGTGGGCCCAAGCGTAGGCATGTTGAGTTCGAGGAAGGTGACTTTGTTTGGGCTGTTTTGACTAAAGATCGCTTTACAGTTGGGGAATACAACAAGTTATCAGCGAAGAAGATTGGCCCAGTTGAAATCGTGAAGAAGATCAATCCAAATGCATATCGTCTAAAACTGCCTAGTCACATTCGTTGTGCTGACGTGTTTAACGTGAAGCATCTGTTGCCTTATTATGGAGAGTCTTCTGATGATGAAACTGCTGGTAATTCGAGGGCGAATTTTGTCTATCCAGGGGGGAATGATGTGGGCCCAAGTGTGGAGGAACGGGCTATTTTGTACTTGGAGGCCCAAGACCGCGTAAGAAAAGGGCCTTCACTAAAATGGCTCTAACTTGGGCTACGAGGGTCCGTTTGGGACGTGCGACCAGGCGATTCGAAGGCGAGAACGAGCTCCAACTTGCTGCAAACTGCCCATGGCGGTTTGGGTCATCGTCCGGCCCAAAAAACGCTTATTTCTATTACTTATTTGCAGTTTTATGTTTTTTGAACTATTTTGGGCTTTTTGTTTTAGGCCGTGTGTTTGGCCCGTTATCTTTTTTAGGCCCGTTTCGAATTTCAGTCTTTATTTATATGTTGCTAAAGCTAATGAAAAGTTCAGAATTGAATTTTGTGAAAACTGATTTTTCACTTCAAATTCTGTGGCCTTTGGGGTTACAATTTGGGGTTGGGGAAGAGCTACACGGGTATTCGTAGAATCAACGTGTAATCTTCATTTTTTCGTTTCACGCGCTGCATCAAATATCAAGAGTAAATTACGATTTTGGCCCCTGTGGTGATATCACTTTTACCCTTTTAGCCAAAAAACGAATCTTTTTAGAAAAAAAAGACGTTGGGGTCCAAAAAGGTTAGAAAAAAAGACGTTAAGGGTTCAGATGTTAAAAAATTCCTTTTTGGGCTAAAAAGTTAAAAGTGATATAACCACATGGGCCAAAATCGTAATTTACCCTAATATCAAATTAGATAACTAAGTTTGAATTTGAAGTAAATAGATAAATATAAAAGTAATAATTAAACTAAATAATATTTAGTAGGAGGATTATCTATAATTAATTAGAAGAGATTAAATTAAAATTATAATTATCCGTAAGACATGACTTAATATGATGACAAGTGTTCTCAAAGTGGTTTCTTTTATTATATGTATAGATATAGATTATAAAAATATATCAAATAACTACAATGTATACAGAACAAAATACCTATATGTAAAAGAATGGATGTATCATATATATGCATATTTGATAATATTAAAGAAATTATATTAGGTAAACGGGTACACTTTATCAGGTAAACGGGTGTACCACCAAATCCCAAACTCGTCCCTAACTTGCGAAAAAAATAAAAACTATTCCCAATCCCGTCTCAAACCCGATTAACCGACACCAAACCCGTCCCAAATGTGTTGGGTTTCGGGTTCGATTGCCATACCTAACTTGAATAGACATCGACTTTTACGTTTGTTTAAGTTGGTTGTAAATGAGCTAGATTTTCAGTGTGCTAATGAAATAGCTTGATTACCAAAGTATAGACTATGGGGGAGCCTGATTATCGGATTGTGTGCTATGAAGGAGTCGAATTATCAGAGTGTGAGATGTGATGGAGCTAATTTATAAAGCCCTTGTTCGAGATAAAAACAAGAGATTGAACAAAATTGTTCGCCTCTTTTTTTATTATTAATCAATGAAAGTACAATAATACAATACCTTCAACTATCTTATTTTACTAACCCATTAGACCATGTGTAGTTAAAAAACCCCTTAGGGAGCGTTATGCAACAAGTGACAAAACGCGTAAGAGAGAGGATTTATAGGGCTTTATATCACAAGAGGGTATAGTGGGATTATATATGTATGGGGCTTTATATATATGTATGTATGTATATATGTGTGTGAGTGGGGAGGATGAGCGACGACGTAATGCTCTTCACGGGGACCAGGATTCAATCACCCATAGTGCCCGTCGTATTGGTGTTTGACGGCGCTATGGGGCGCTATGCTCCATTCTCCCGTGATATCAAGCCCCACTAGGGGTGGCCTTACTAATTCTAACTCAATTGAAACTCCATTAAATAAGTAAATAAACTAACTAGATAAACATATTTGATAACCTGATAACTGATAATTGAAACTTTTTAAACTAATAAACCAAACAATCTTCATCTTGAACCCACTTTAATTATCTTTAACTCATCTAAAGTTTTCGGACAATCCTTCAAATTAGAATTATCTGTTCACTGCTTGTGCTTACTTGTCCTCCTCTAATTAGTTGTTTTCATTGTTTTTTTTTTTTTTTGGTTTTTTGAACAAATGTAAAAATCCAGGCCTAGCCCAGAGAGTGTGCCAAACTTTTTTGAAAAAAAAAAGATAAAAATTCGTTCTATATATAAATCTATATCTATACTATATAATAAAAGAAACCAACTTTAGAACACTTGTCATTATTCTAGACCATCCTTAATTGTAGATAATTATTATTTAATTTAAATCAAATTAATATAAATCTTATCATGGAAGAACACTAAAACAAGATTTTTTTATAATATTAAAAAATATTAAATATATTCTAATTTGAGGTTATAATCATTATCTTGCGAAGATAAAAACAATCCGTTCAAGGATCACGATCTTAACACCATGTTTAAATTTAACATAATAATTTCATTTTTTTCATCTTTTCATTAAAATATTTAACATTTTTATATAAGACACGTTAAATTGAGTTTTAGCTAAATATTTAACATCAATGTCTAGATCTATACTTTATATAATAAAAAAACAACTTTGGGACAATTGTCATTATTCTAGACCATCCTTAATTGTAGATAATTATTATTTAATTTAAATCAAATTAATATAAATCTTTCAACCCTAAATTATTGGCATAAACTAAACTTCAAATCGTAAAGTTTTATCTAAACAAAAAAAAACGTTGTATGCATATTATTTATTGTTAATGTTATTATTGTAACTATGAGAAATTATATTAAACAACTTATTAATCAAACCAAAAATTTAAAATAGTATTAACCTAATTTAAAAAATAACAAAAAAATCCATTTTTATTCAACCCGCACAACAAAAGAGGTTCTTAACTTCAAATCGTAAAGTCTTATCTAAACAAAAAAACATTGTATGCATATTATTTATTGTTAGTGTTATTATTGTAACTATGAGAAATTATATTAAACAACTTATTAATCAAACCAAAAATTTAAAATAGTATTAACCTAATTTAAAAAATAACAAAAAAAATCCATTTTTATTCAACTCGCACAACAAAAGAGGTTCTTAAAGATATCATTTTAAAGATTTTTTTAACAATAGATAGACCCGTGTAATACACAAGGTTTTTAAATATATAACATTTTTTTATTATTTGCTATACAAAATTAGCTTTATTCAAGCTGTATAATACACGTAGTTTTTTAAAATATAATTTTTTTATTATTTAGTTTATAAAATTATATTTCTTCCACCCGTGAATACACATGGTTTTTTTTTAAATATAACTTTTTTATTGTTTCGTATATAAAATTTCATTTATTCAACCCGCACAATAAACGAGGTTCTTAAAGATATAATTTTTTTATTATTTAATATATAAAATTATATTTACTCAATACATATAATAAATGAGGTTTTTAAAAATATAATATTTTTTTTATTTATTTAGTATATATAAAATTACAAATACACTGTGTTCTAAACTAATAAATTAAATATACAACCCCAAATAAACTAAAACTTGTCACCCATCTCAAATGGTTTAGCCAGACTAATGATTAACGTAACCCATCTCGTAATTTACTTTCTCAAATTTATGTCTTAGACCACCCATAGTGGCCCAATTTTTGGGCTTTTTCTCGGAAATCCACACCTCAAAACGCCGCCGCCACCGCCCCCTTAGGCATTGTTTTTAGAAAATGGGGGGAATGCGTTGTTTTCAGAAAATGGGGGAAGACATGTAAAGAACGCCGGTGGAATGTTTCTCCATTATTGTTTGACCAATCAAAAGCTTCCAAGTATTATTTTTTGTTTTATTTTTTTAAAAGATAATCATTGGGTAATCATTAGACATTATTGGGTATTATCCAACTACACCTATATATGAAAAACGCCTCATAATGCCTGTTTGCTAACTGGGATGACACGTGTCGCACAACGCCCATGGGTGGGGACATTATTCATGTGTACCACTACACATGGTCTTAGGTCTTAGTCTACCTGTAGTGGGGCGTTAAGAGTGGCGTTTTTTGGGCCATAACGCCCCATAGCGCCCCGCACACCGCAACGGGTGGCGTTATGGTGCAAAAAGGGGGGAGGCGCCATGTATTTCGCGGCGTTATGGAGGTTCCTTTTAAACTTTTGACCAATCACAAACAAGTAAGGTTTTTTATAATTAATTAATAAAATTGAAAATTAATAATTAGTTAATGATGGGTAGGAGCTTTATGACTACGGGCTCTAGTGATATAACGCCAAATAAAGCCGCCGTGTAACGTGGCATGACACGTGTCACATAACGCCCCACAAGGGGCTTTATGACTACGGATGGCCTTACTAACTTACTTCTACGTTTATATACTATTAATTTGCAATATTTTTGTGTATGGGGGTGTTATATCTCATGTTTTGAGGGTTTTAAAAAAATGTTTTTTCTTTTTACTTTTAACCCCACATATTTTTATTTTTAACCTAGAACTTTGCAATTCTTACACCTAAAACTTCAAAAATTTATGTCTGATTTTATATTGTTCCAAGTCCACACTAAAACACTCAAAAACAAAGTCATTGGAACTAATATCACCACTCATCCTTTTCTCTTGCAGCATTCCAGGTACTCATTGTTGCCTCTTCTTTAGTCGAACATGTAACCCGTTTTTCATATTCAAAAGAAGAGACAGACTATACGGCGGCTCCACCATCTTCTCTGGCGTCCCACCACCGCCAACCACCTCAATCTCAAACTCATGCATGACAGCCACAACCACAGACTTCATCTGTAAGTAAGCCATCTCTTTCCCTAAACACATTCTAAACCCCCCATGAAAAACCGGATACTTATACTGATCTAACTGTTGGTACATCCCATCATCATCCAACCATCTTTCGGGTTTAAATTCCCTACAATCGGACCCCCACAATCTCTCCATTCTCCCCATTGCATAAGCCGAATAATCAGCAAACCACCCTTTTCCTACGAATGTACCATCGGGTAGTATATCATCATCCACCGTCAGTCTAGAGTTTATTGGCACTGGTGGAAACAGTCGCATAGACTCTGATAGAGCCGCATGTAGGTAATACAAATTTTTCAAGTCGTCGAATGTGAGATTTAACGGATGAATTGTTGGGTTAATCGGTTCAGTTTACGAATCACGGGTCGACACGTTATCGGATCACTGGATAATGTGTTAGAGTGTATTAATTTGCAAAGTGGAATGCATGGAATAATAAGTCTTCACGTATGGAGGTTGCATGGCTGGTTGTTGAAGACTAAATCATATGGGTTTTATATTTAAGGTTTTATTTAATAATATTAATTAGATAGAATTTGTAAAAGGGTTGACCGAATTATATGGTAGTTGGTGGTGCACGTTGGAAGGTGGCCAGTAGCTTTTACCGATTCTTTAGGTTAATATTCTCACGTTGGTTTAAGTGTATGGCTATATATATTAGCCTAGTTGTTTAATGAATATGTACCCTTTTCTTTTATTATTGAATACAAGTCTGCAAGTTTCCTTCATTCTTTGCAAGTTACATATCCCACACAAGTAATACATACATTCGTGAGTTTTTGTTTGAGTGTATAGCTAGTGTGTTGAGGGGCCTGTAACCAACATTTGGTATCAGAGCCTAGGGCTCGTAGGAAGCGGGTTTGAAGATCGGAGGAAGCCTCCGCCACCGGCGGGTGTCTCGGTCGGTGGAGGGCAGGCATAAAAAAGGGTCTAGCCCGTCGTTGCGGGGCAAACGCAGCAGGAAAATGGGCTGTTTCAGGATAGCAGGTGGCTGTTCGGGACTGTGTTGCAGCGTTAGACGGAAGCGTTAAGGTGTTTCGGTAGGCCGTTGTTGTGGTAGACGTACCGGTTAAGACGACGGGGGTGACCGGTGATAAACACTTGTGTTTCGTGGCTGTTAGCGATGTTCAAAGAAAGAACGGGGCTGTTCGGTTGTTAGTTGCGGGTTTGCGCGGCTGGTATACAACCGGTGATAACAGTAGATGGTGAGAATGGTTGCCTTGATCGGCTTGGTTCGTGATAAGAGGAGACCGGCGGATGTGCGTAAAAAGCGAGCAGAAAGGATCCGTCAAAGCAGGTGGCTTTGGATTCGTCTCGTTTTGCAAGGTGAGAAAACGTTAGAAGCGGGTGGCTTGTTTTCTTTGTCGGTGGAGAGCCTCTTGAACAAAGGTGATTGGAAAAGGTAAAGAATGGAGAAAACACGGTGACATTATGGCGTTGGAGTTCAATCGTGTGGCTTTGGATGTGACCGGGGAGAGGTCGTTGATCCGTGATAAGTCATGATGTTAGTGAACGGTTTCCAACGTGATGCCATGTGACATGTTACAAGTGTGGTGATTTGTTTCGGGTTGAACCGAGAAGGCTTTGGACGTGACCGAGGTGAAGGTCGGGTGTCCGGTAGAAGTCGGGATGGTTCGAGAAGAGATGGTGATTCGGGTGTCGTGAACGAGTGGTATGAACAAACCGATTAAGGGGGTGAATGTTGGGTTAATCGGTTCAGTTTACGAATCACGGGTCGACACGTTATCGGATCACTGGATAATGTGTTAGAGTGTATTAATTTGCAAAGTGGAATGCATGGAATAATAAGTCTTCACGTATGGAGGTTGCATGGCTGGTTGTTGAAGACTGATCATATGGGTTTTATATTTAAGGTTTTATTTAATAATATTAATTAGATAGAATTTGTAAAAGGGTTGACCGAATTATATGGTAGTTGGTGGTGCACGTTGGAAGGTGGCCAGTAGCTTTTACCGATTCTTTAGGTTAATATTCTCACGTTGGTTTAAGTGTATGGCTATATATATTAGCCTAGTTGTTTAATGAATATGTACCCTTTTCTTTTATTATTGAATACAAGTCTGCAAGTTTCCTTCATTCTTTGCAAGTTACATATCCCACACAAGTAATACATACATTCGTGAGTTTTTGTTTGAGTGTATAGCTAGTGTGTTGAGGGGCCTGTAACCAACATTTGGTATCAGAGCCTAGGGCTCGTAGGAAGCGGGTTTGAAGATCGGAGGAAGCCTCCGCCACCGGCGGGTGTCTCGGTCGGTGGAGGGCAGGCATAAAAAAGGGTCTAGCCCGTCGTTGCGGGGCAAACGCAGCAGGAAAATGGGCTGTTTCAGGATAGCAGGTGGCTGTTCGGGACTGTGTTGCAGCGTTAGACGGAAGCGTTAAGGTGTTTCGGTAGGCCGTTGTTGTGGTAGACGTACCGGTTAAGACGACGGGGGTGACCGGTGATAAACACTTGTGTTTCGTGGCTGTTAGCGATGTTCAAAGAAAGAACGGGGCTGTTCGGTTGTTAGTTGCGGGTTTGCGCGGCTGGTATACAACCGGTGATAACAGTAGATGGTGAGAATGGTTGCCTTGATCGGCTTGGTTCGTGATAAGAGGAGACCGGCGGATGTGCGTAAAAAGCGAGCAGAAAGGATCCGTCAAAGCAGGTGGCTTTGGATTCGTCTCGTTTTGCAAGGTGAGAAAACGTTAGAAGCGGGTGGCTTGTTTTCTTTGTCGGTGGAGAGCCTCTTGAACAAAGGTGATTGGAAAAGGTAAAGAATGGAGAAAACACGGTGACATTATGGCGTTGGAGTTCAATCGTGTGGCTTTGGATGTGACCGGGGAGAGGTCGTTGATCCGTGATAAGTCATGATGTTAGTGAACGGTTTCCAACGTGATGCCATGTGACATGTTACAAGTGTGGTGATTTGTTTCGGGTTGAACCGAGAAGGCTTTGGACGTGACCGAGGTGAAGGTCGGGTGTCCGGTAGAAGTCGGGATGGTTCGAGAAGAGATGGTGATTCGGGTGTCGTGAACGAGTGGTATGAACAAACCGATTAAGGGGGTGAATGTTGGGTTAATCGGTTCAGTTTACGAATCACGGGTCGACACGTTATCGGATCACTGGATAATGTGTTAGAGTGTATTAATTTGCAAAGTGGAATGCATGGAATAATAAGTCTTCACGTATGGAGGTTGCATGGCTGGTTGTTGAAGACTGATCATATGGGTTTTATATTTAAGGTTTTATTTAATAATATTAATTAGATAGAATTTGTAAAAGGGTTGACCGAATTATATGGTAGTTGGTGGTGCACGTTGGAAGGTGGCCAGTAGCTTTTACCGATTCTTTAGGTTAATATTCTCACGTTGGTTTAAGTGTATGGCTATATATATTAGCCTAGTTGTTTAATGAATATGTACCCTTTTCTTTTATTATTGAATACAAGTCTGCAAGTTTCCTTCATTCTTTGCAAGTTACATATCCCACACAAGTAATACATACATTCGTGAGTTTTTGTTTGAGTGTATAGCTAGTGTGTTGAGGGGCCTGTAACCAACATTTGGTATCAGAGCCTAGGGCTCGTAGGAAGCGGGTTTGAAGATCGGAGGAAGCCTCCGCCACCGGCGGGTGTCTCGGTCGGTGGAGGGCAGGCATAAAAAAGGGTCTAGCCCGTCGTTGCGGGGCAAACGCAGCAGGAAAATGGGCTGTTTCAGGATAGCAGGTGGCTGTTCGGGACTGTGTTGCAGCGTTAGACGGAAGCGTTAAGGTGTTTCGGTAGGCCGTTGTTGTGGTAGACGTACCGGTTAAGACGACGGGGGTGACCGGTGATAAACACTTGTGTTTCGTGGCTGTTAGCGATGTTCAAAGAAAGAACGGGGCTGTTCGGTTGTTAGTTGCGGGTTTGCGCGGCTGGTATACAACCGGTGATAACAGTAGATGGTGAGAATGGTTGCCTTGATCGGCTTGGTTCGTGATAAGAGGAGACCGGCGGATGTGCGTAAAAAGCGAGCAGAAAGGATCCGTCAAAGCAGGTGGCTTTGGATTCGTCTCGTTTTGCAAGGTGAGAAAACGTTAGAAGCGGGTGGCTTGTTTTCTTTGTCGGTGGAGAGCCTCTTGAACAAAGGTGATTGGAAAAGGTAAAGAATGGAGAAAACACGGTGACATTATGGCGTTGGAGTTCAATCGTGTGGCTTTGGATGTGACCGGGGAGAGGTCGTTGATCCGTGATAAGTCATGATGTTAGTGAACGGTTTCCAACGTGATGCCATGTGACATGTTACAAGTGTGGTGATTTGTTTCGGGTTGAACCGAGAAGGCTTTGGACGTGACCGAGGTGAAGGTCGGGTGTCCGGTAGAAGTCGGGATGGTTCGAGAAGAGATGGTGATTCGGGTGTCGTGAACGAGTGGTATGAACAAACCGATTAAGGGGGTGAATGTTGGGTTAATCGGTTCAGTTTACGAATCACGGGTCGACACGTTATCGGATCACTGGATAATGTGTTAGAGTGTATTAATTTGCAAAGTGGAATGCATGGAATAATAAGTCTTCACGTATGGAGGTTGCATGGCTGGTTGTTGAAGACTGATCATATGGGTTTTATATTTAAGGTTTTATTTAATAATATTAATTAGATAGAATTTGTAAAAGGGTTGACCGAATTATATGGTAGTTGGTGGTGCACGTTGGAAGGTGGCCAGTAGCTTTTACCGATTCTTTAGGTTAATATTCTCACGTTGGTTTAAGTGTATGGCTATATATATTAGCCTAGTTGTTTAATGAATATGTACCCTTTTCTTTTATTATTGAATACAAGTCTGCAAGTTTCCTTCATTCTTTGCAAGTTACATATCCCACACAAGTAATACATACATTCGTGAGTTTTTGTTTGAGTGTATAGCTAGTGTGTTGAGGGGCCTGTAACCAACATTTGGTATCAGAGCCTAGGGCTCGTAGGAAGCGGGTTTGAAGATCGGAGGAAGCCTCCGCCACCGGCGGGTGTCTCGGTCGGTGGAGGGCAGGCATAAAAAAGGGTCTAGCCCGTCGTTGCGGGGCAAACGCAGCAGGAAAATGGGCTGTTTCAGGATAGCAGGTGGCTGTTCGGGACTGTGTTGCAGCGTTAGACGGAAGCGTTAAGGTGTTTCGGTAGGCCGTTGTTGTGGTAGACGTACCGGTTAAGACGACGGGGGTGACCGGTGATAAACACTTGTGTTTCGTGGCTGTTAGCGATGTTCAAAGAAAGAACGGGGCTGTTCGGTTGTTAGTTGCGGGTTTGCGCGGCTGGTATACAACCGGTGATAACAGTAGATGGTGAGAATGGTTGCCTTGATCGGCTTGGTTCGTGATAAGAGGAGACCGGCGGATGTGCGTAAAAAGCGAGCAGAAAGGATCCGTCAAAGCAGGTGGCTTTGGATTCGTCTCGTTTTGCAAGGTGAGAAAACGTTAGAAGCGGGTGGCTTGTTTTCTTTGTCGGTGGAGAGCCTCTTGAACAAAGGTGATTGGAAAAGGTAAAGAATGGAGAAAACACGGTGACATTATGGCGTTGGAGTTCAATCGTGTGGCTTTGGATGTGACCGGGGAGAGGTCGTTGATCCGTGATAAGTCATGATGTTAGTGAACGGTTTCCAACGTGATGCCATGTGACATGTTACAAGTGTGGTGATTTGTTTCGGGTTGAACCGAGAAGGCTTTGGACGTGACCGAGGTGAAGGTCGGGTGTCCGGTAGAAGTCGGGATGGTTCGAGAAGAGATGGTGATTCGGGTGTCGTGAACGAGTGGTATGAACAAACCGATTAAGGGGGTGAATGTTGGGTTAATCGGTTCAGTTTACGAATCACGGGTCGACACGTTATCGGATCACTGGATAATGTGTTAGAGTGTATTAATTTGCAAAGTGGAATGCATGGAATAATAAGTCTTCACGTATGGAGGTTGCATGGCTGGTTGTTGAAGACTGATCATATGGGTTTTATATTTAAGGTTTTATTTAATAATATTAATTAGATAGAATTTGTAAAAGGGTTGACCGAATTATATGGTAGTTGGTGGTGCACGTTGGAAGGTGGCCAGTAGCTTTTACCGATTCTTTAGGTTAATATTCTCACGTTGGTTTAAGTGTATGGCTATATATATTAGCCTAGTTGTTTAATGAATATGTACCCTTTTCTTTTATTATTGAATACAAGTCTGCAAGTTTCCTTCCTTCTTTGCAAGTTACATATCCCACACAAGTAATACATACATTCGTGAGTTTTTGTTTGAGTGTATAGCTAGTGTGTTGAGGGGCCTGTAACCAACATGAATATGGTGGGTTGAGGTCATTAACATAGATATTTCTTTGTGGATCATGTGTTTACAATGCGGGTGTCCGTCTAATAGCCAAAAGAACCATGTGAGTGCAGTTGAAGTTGAATCTTTACCAGCAAGTATGAAGCTGATGATAATGTCTCTCAAGAACTTCCTCCTTTCTTCATCTTCAAACCCCATATCCCAACTTGAAGCCATGAATCTCGATAACAAATCTTCGTTAGTTTTGTCACCAATTTGTGTTTCTTTTGATTTGATTACTTCCATAGCGAATTCATTCACTGTTTCGATTGCTTCTTTGTACTTCCTCTCGCTCCCGATGTTGAAAAACCTTGCGAAAATGAAAGAAAAAGAAAAAGAAAGATCTTTTATATATAGAAGGAAAATTACTAACATACCCTCATGTGCAAGGCACATGCAATATTTAACTGAAAATTTTAACCAGGTTATGGTTACAGGACGTAAGGCGTATTTTCCAAATAAAGGAGTATAGCTGTAATTATTGAAGTTAAAAGCTATCCATTGCAATCCGGTACAAACATAAAGAACGAGAAGTGTAATTTACCCAAAAGAAAACTATAACATGGTACGAATTTTCGGAACAGGTATAAATACTTAAAGGGAACTCTACCAAGGAGCTAGGAAAACATAGTACAATACAAGAACAAAAACAACTAAAACTACACCAGTCACTCCATTTTAGTATCCACGTATTTCCCCAATGTTTCACCATATAAAGGAGTTAGCTTTAGTAGTCTCCACCATACAACATGGTACGTGTATACAAAACTACATATGGTGTCACATTTTTTCTTTCAATATGGTATCGACGGATTTTTAAGAACTTTTTTGGACATATAGCGTCTCCTATAGGCTTCTTACTTTTACCATACTAATTAGAGATGTTCACGGTCTAGTAATTTTGTGGTATTTAGGATAAACCGTGATCCAAACCATTTGTATCAGTTTTTCATTATGGTAAACCGAAACCGAATCGTTAAACATTAAAACCAAACCAACACAACCAAACCAAACCGAATTGCGGTTTAGACTTTGGGCCCTTAAATAAAAAACAAATATCTTAGGGTATAAGAAGTGGTTAAACACTTGAGAGTGGCAAACTAAAAAATCAACCAATGAGAGTGTGTCATGTCAAAGTGGTAAACAATGCTCAAAAGTGTTGACAATATTAGACACTTGGTAAAGTGGTAAACTGTTAAAAAAAAAAAGAAAAAATGTGTGATTGGTTGAGATTGGAATGGACCCCACCCCACACTATCCTCTCTCTCACACTGCCCTCTCTCTCATGATTCCCGAGCGGCAATATGTCACCGAGCGACAACCAAACCGACGCGGCAAAGGGGTTTGCGGCGGTGTTGTCGCGCGGCAAACTACTTTGCCACTTCCATTTACCTCACCACACCGTATACCCTTAGAAACTTCTAACATTTTTATGCTTAGGAAACTTTCTTCTATATACCCCATCATTAAACATATCTTTTGTGTTCTACCCGATGAAAAAAAGTCTTTATCTATCAACAATAAAAAAACAAACAAACTCGTATTCATACTGTTTTAAATACTTATCCTAGTTCTATTTTTTTTATTAAACCTCTTGTGAAATACAAACAATGACATCTACACAATATTATACAAAAATAGATTCATTAAAATTTCAAATTTTAAACCAATCAACCAATAGATAAAAAAAAAACCGACCATTAAAATCAAACCGCTGACAGATTTGTACGGTCAGAATTTCAAACAGAATTGCACACGATACCTTCCGGGTGAGTATATTTTTTCAGATTTAACCCTATTAATTTTTATAATATTTACGACACCTCCCGGTTCTTACCTCCGACGGTCGGACCAGTCAACCGGTAAGAAGACCGGTTCGACGTCCGGTCCGGTTCTGAAAACATTGCATATATCGCTAACATACCTCTTTAACTTCCAAACCACCGGCAACGGAGACATGAACCGATAGGAAGTATGTTCCACAGCAACATCAAACGCTTGAACAAACAACAAACACTTAGGATCCTTAACACCTGAAGTCAACAAACACGGGTCAACCCCAAAGGCAACGTTACATATGTTATCAAAACCAAACTTCTTCAACACAAGCTGCAAGTCAACTGTACAATTTCCAACCGACAAAAGATAAGGAACCAAAGAGTTTGATATCTGCAATCGAACCGTATCCGATATAAACACTCTTAAAGCTTTAGTTTTGAACTCATGACTTGCAACCTTTCTTTGAGAGGACCACATGTCACCGTCGGAGTTGAATATGCCGTTGCCGAGGAGTTCATGCAAGACGGTGGTGTAACGGTGGCCTTTGATGTAGTTAAGGAAGTTGTGGCGGAGGAGGTGGTGGAGGTTGGTGGGGTTGGCGGTGCAGATGCCGTGGGAGAGGTGGAGGAAGCCGTTGACTTGGAGGGTGAGAGATGGGGTGGTGGAGAGCATGTCGGTGACCCAGTCGTGGAAGCGGTGGCGGTTGCGGAGGAAGCCGATGAGGTTGCCGATGAGTGGGTAGGATTGGGGACATGGTGTGGTGGTACGGTGACGGGGGAGGTGGTGGAAGATGGTGGAGAGAAGGAGGATTGGTAGAGAGAGGATGAGGAGATAGAGGAGGTTGGTGGTGATTATGTCGAACATTTTTGTCAACGGTTTTGTGGATAAGTGATGATGTCGAACATTTATTTTATATGTAATTCTATAAACTATATAAACTAGAAGGGTAATTCGGTCATATAAATTGATCGAACTGTATTTCTCGTTAATAGAAATAATGGATGAATTAGTTAACCGAGTGGATTAAAATAGCAACGGTAAAACTTTTTTTTGACTCACAGACGAAAAATGAAACCTTTGGACTAAACTGTCAAAATGACTCAAACCACAGGTACTAAAATGACCTTTTACTCTTTTTATTAGGGTGTACGGTGTGGGAGTCGGCAAAGGGCGGCAAACGGGTTTGCCGATCGGCAAACACCGCCGCCGACCCAATGCCGACGCGGCAAACAAAAGCAATCGGTGACAACTTGCCGACCCGGGAACAATGAATTTTTGACCGTTGGGGAATGTTACAACGGTAATAATACCGTTCAAGGTAAAAAAAAATTATTTTTTGTTTTAAAAAATTACACTATAAATACTAAACCAACTATCTTCATTCTCATCCACTATTTAAAACTTTTAAATATTTTGAAAAATTACACTATAAAAAATGGAAGGCTCAAACAAGGGTGAAGGCAAGAAGAAAATGGTGTCCGGTTCGAAGTCGAGAGCTCAAGATAAACGTGGTTCGGGTGGTACTAGTGTCCCGTTTCATCCGCACCTTGGGTTTGCGAATCAAACCCAACCTTCGTTTTATTATAACCAACCCATGCATCAACCTTTCGGTTATGATACCTAACCCACCCAAAATTGGATGCAACACGGTCCGACGATGACTCGACCCGGTTATTATGAATACTCCCTAGAAGCGCAAAATGCTTTTGACCCGTTTGCTTTTCAAACCCCAATGTCACAATCACCGAGAGACGTACAACATGACTCCGATGAGGAGTTCGTGCAAGAAACCCAAGAACAGGAGTTAGATGATGATGATGAAGATGTTGCGGTTGAAGAAAATCTCGTGAACGAAAATGTAGCCGAACCGGAAAGAAAAGCAAAAGCCAAACGGGAAACTTGGACGCCTAGACAAGACGAGGCGTTAGCAAAAGGTTTTGTTCATTGCACTTTGAATAAAAAGAAAGGAAATCAACAAAAGGCGGATGGGTTTTGGAAGAAAGTTCTAAACCACTACAATGAAACGGTCGGAGGAAGTAACCGAACCCACCACCAAGTTCGCTCAAAATGGATGACGATGCAAACAAAAATTAACACATTCAACGGTCTATTTCATCAAGCGGTAATTTTTTTTATACGGTTTAATTTTTAACGAAATATTTGGATTTAGTTGTTGATAATTTATTATTTTAGTATCGTTTACGTCCTAGCGGGAGTGACGATGCTTATGTAATGAAACAAACGCTAAAGGATTACAAAAGCAAAGAAAAAATTGACTTCGCTCATATTGCGGCTTGGGAGGTTGTTAGAACAAATCAAAAATGGTCGCCGGTACCTTTGTTGAATGAAGAAAGCTCCGGTTCGGGTTTAAAAAGAAAGTCTTCGGATTCAGGAAATTATACACGAGGATCACCGAATGTCGAAATCTCGAGCGGATTCGGATTCGATATTCCCGACATAAACGAGGATCCTTCACCACCACTGATGAAACAATGGTTAACCGGGCAGGGTTAACACACTGGTCTCGTCAAGAAGGGTTAATCCCTTCCTCTCGAGGATCGCTGGCTGGATCACCGGTGTTTGATCTCCTGCACAAGGAAACAAGCCGTGACTCGTAACAAGGAGGATGGGGTGGGGGGTGCTCCTTGTTACCACTCTCCGGCGTGAGAATCAGTAGTTTGCTTGGGAAGCAAAGTAAGATAGTAGTAGTAGTGAGAGAGTTGTGAGAAGATACCTCAAACCTGGTTTGGGGTTGGTATTTATAGCCGAGGAGTGAAGGAGGATGATGATGGATGGACTGACAACGTGCTGCACCCTTTCAGGTGTGTCAGGCTCGTCGGTTATGGAGGTTACGCCACGTCAGTCCATTGCTTACGTAGCTCTGACAGGTAACTGCCATTGGTGCCACTTGCACTGTGGTGTCAGTACCACTTGCTTGAGTACATAGGATGCGGTGCAAGCCGCATCGCTACGTGCGGTAACATCTGAAGTTACCGCGTCTCCTACTTGTGATCAAGGAATACGCGAGATGCGGTGCTAGCCGCATCGTCGTCTTGCCTGCATCCCTTGTCGTGACGAAAATGTCCGTATGGTGCGGTGTCAGCCGTACCGCTACGTTCATCTTCTTCTATGCCTAAGGTAAGGCTTTCCTGTATTGATAGAAGTGTTCACTGGATGCGGTGCGATGCCGCATCGCTGTGAATACTTCCGTTTTCATACACCAGATGTGATGCTATGTCGCATCACTCTACCGTTCTCATGTTCCATGTAAGTCCTTCTTTGTTACTAGATAGATTGGATTCAACCCTTGTGTCGACGCGTTCCCGCATGGGCACAAGTAGGTTGTTAGTTAGTGGGGGTTTTGATAAGGGTAATGGTCACTCGCGGTCCATGCTGACGCGAGATCCGGGACCATACCCCTTCAACCACCAAGACGACAAACGAGAAAGGAGAAAAAGGACAAAGGGCCGTCTTCAAGAAACGAAGATCCAAGAGATATAACACACAAATTCGAAGAGTACAAGGGCATGAAAAAAGAGATAATGGAAATTAAACGTATACGAGAAGAAAAATATTTGACCTTGGCGGATGAGCAACGAGAGGCGTTGCGACAAACAAAGTTCGACAAGGACTTGGAGACGTATAATCGGCCTACCGACAATGTTCACCCTGCGATGTTGGAAATCACACTCGCTAGAAAACGTGAGATCGCAAAAAAAATATGGATGGCCTTGTGATTTTTAGTTTTTTTTTAAGTTAGATTTTATTTAAAATGTAATGTTTTATTTTTATTTAAGATGTAATGCTTTATTATTCAATATATAAATAAGCAACAACTTTGTGCATATCTTGGTTGTACCATGAGCTTAGGGAGCTTTTCAAAAAAAAACTTTGATTTTTCACTTTTAACCCAAGAACTTTCATATTTTGTATTTTAACCCTTTTTAATTTTTTACTTTTAATCCAAACTTTTCCAACTTTTATAATTTAACACAACACTTTATTATTTACAACTTTGGACACCCATATTTTTTTATCTTTCGCAAGTTTTACGTTTCGTTCTAAATTTTGCAAGTTAACACGTCGTAGCGTGCATGTGAGGTTCAACGTTTTTTGCTCTATTTTTTCATATTTGACAGGCCCGTCACAACGTGTCCCTTTTTTCCTTTTTGACAAGTTTGCTGCAACAGGCGGGTCCTAGATCAACTAAGTTATTATTTTCTACGTGTTCCATTTCTGGTTAATTTCTTCGCATTAACACACTGTAACGTGTGTGCGTGGTTCAACGATTTTAAATCTGCTTTTCGTTCAGTGTAATTTTTCCCAATTTTTCTATTTTATTTTTACGATGTTGAGAGTCGATGCCGTTGTG
Organism: Helianthus annuus; assembly: GCF_002127325.2. Taxonomy (NCBI): domain Eukaryota; kingdom Viridiplantae; phylum Streptophyta; class Magnoliopsida; order Asterales; family Asteraceae; genus Helianthus; species Helianthus annuus. The sequence goes on from NC_035445.2 coordinate 153,392,652, forward strand.
ACATTGGTGCTACTTGGCACTGTTTTACAAACGATTTTAACCTATTAATTTTTTTTACTAATATTTTGTTTTGGTTTACCCCTATACTTCCTTTACTTAAAAACTATTTTTTACGTGCATATTTTATGTACGGGTAGGTATAAATATGATTTGTTCTACAGTCTGACGTAAACTTTTTTTATAGACGAGTCAGGTCAAATTCAATACGTTTTCGTTTAAAGAAACCATTTTTACGTGCATATTTTTATGTACGTTTTGGTATAAATTCAAGTTGTTCTACGTTTCGATGTAAACTTTTTTGGGAAATGATATAGGTCAAATATAATATTTTTCGTGTTTATTTTATGTATGTTTCGTAAAGTTTGTTTCGAACCGGGTGGAGTCAAATTATGGTTTCTTTTTCTCCCTTTTTTTTTCGAAAGCTCTAATTAATCCCTTTCGATTACATGTGCAGATTTTCCTTCATACCCATTACGTTTTCTACGTATGAGTTGGGTCACATATAATACATTATGATTGTTCGATGTGAATTTGTTTTACTTTATGTTTGATCAAATCACAATGCTTGTACAGGTTACATTGAGTTCAACTGGATACGTCGAAATGTGTGTTTTCATATGGTTAATGCATCATATAACGTTTGGACCAATTCATTCGATGTTTATTATGTACACGCGCCGCAACGCGGGCGGATCTTAATCCTAGTTTTTAATTAAAATGTAATGCTTTATTTTTATTTTTAAAAAGTTTATGTTTTTTCCATTTTATCTTAAATATAAAAAAAAACAGAAAATAAAAAAAAAGTTTGCCACTCAGCAAGTGTTTAAACCATTGCCAACATTTTTCAGCAAAGTTTAAACACTTTTGACTGATTGACATGGCGCGCTCTGAGTGGTCGGTTTTTTGGTTTGCCACTTCAAAGTGTTTAACCACTTCGTACACCCTTATGAAGTATGTTTTGGAAGAAACTAGTATCTAAGACTTCTACTATGCGATTAGACCTTTAAACTGAGCAAAAATTAAACATAAAAACATTGAACCACGTATGCGTATTGCGGCGTCGCAAAAGTTAGAGCAAAACGTAAAATATATAAAAGAATAACTAATAGAACCAACGCATTACGACGGAGCCGTTAAACAAAAAAACAAATAACATAAAAACGTTGAACCACGTATGCGCATTTCAACTCGTTAACTCAAAAAATTTAGACGGATACGTAAAACAAAAAAATTGTAAAATATAAAAAGTATAAAGAAGGAAAGTTTGAAAATGAAAAAAGTTGAAAATGGAAAAGTGTTAGCAGTAAAAAAAAATGATTGAAAAGGTTTGTGACAAAGTTGTTAAATAAGCAGAGTATAAGAGTTGAATGTGTAAAAAATTTGAATAGTGAGTAACTATGGAAAAGTTTTGGCATATTCAAAGTTACTCGATCATGTTCTTTTCTGATTTAGTATGCTACCAACTATTATGGCTTAAACGTCAAAACAAGCTTCATTTTAAAGAAACTTTACGTTTAAAAATTTGGGAGTTTAAATTCAGTACGAGTATTGGTTCGATTTCAGGACTCGAAGTCATTTACTTATCCTTACCAAAAACGCATGTAGTTATCATGTATGATACGTAATTACTCAAACAAGCCGTCGTCCTTGTTATGTTAGTCATGTCGTGGAGTCATATGGCATTTATAGTGTCATATCAATCGTATGTTATCAACATACTAGTCATATGTAATTTTCTTTTTAATTTAGTTATAAAAAGTTGTAAAATTTGATTATTTTTATTAGAAAAATAAAAGAAAATATATCATATGTCCCATGTGACTTTGCATTTTTTTAGTTTAGTTATGAAAAGTCGTGAAATTTGATTATTTTTAATAGAAAAATAAAAGAAAATATATAATACGGCCCATGTGACTTTGCATAAATTTAGATGTGTAAAGATTTAGTAATATTATTGTTCTGGTTATTTTCAAATACGATTTAGTGACATGTATATTTTTACACACTACAAAAACTACGAGGAGGAATAGTGTCAGACAGCTGTCTATCATCATCTCATTGATTGATTTTTTTTGTATATAACATTTAAACCTTCAGCTGCGTTAATATACGTGTTTAGTTCATCTGTTTTAAAAAAAAAAGTTTCTTTTTATTGATTAACTTTGTTTATATGAGTGTTTAGTCCCTCAAATTTTATTATTTTAAGTAATTGATTGTCACGTTTTGTATTTTACTTTTAAATCTTCAACTTCGCTAATATACGTGTTTAGCCCCTTTATTTTTAGAAAAGAATGTTTCTTTTTATTGGTTAACTTTGTTTATATGTATGTTTAGTCCATCTGCTTTAACTTTGGTAGTGTACATGTTTAGTTCCTCTACTTTTATTCCTTTTAGTATTTAATCTTTACGCCTTTTCCTCTTGTTGCCGTAATGAATCAACCCGCAGGGAATAGTGACCGTTAGCTATTGGTGGGCACCGCTACTATTCTTGGACTTTAATAAAGTTACTTTATAATTTCTAAATTTTATTAAAACAAAAGTTATTTGACATGCGTATTTTTATGTTTGTCTCAGTGTAATTTTTATTGAGATCGTTTTATGAGTAATATGTACAAGTAAACGAAACATAGATCTGCATATTATTAAATTAAGAAATATTTCGCTTACTGTTCCGCAATACGTACGAGGTATAAACTAGTTAAAATATATGTTGTCTGCTGATATAATATAAAAATGATAGATGATATTATTGAATTTCAATTTATTTGTCTGCTGATATATTATAAAAATGATAGATGATATTATTGAATTTCAATTTCTTTTTATGAAATTCAAATTTATGTATATGTGTATATGTTTATTTTTTTTAAACGTTAAAGTAAAACTAATTTAAGTTTATAAAAACTCTTTAAAAACGAAGATAATGAAAGAAACACCGCATGGTTGCGGTTGGGGTGGGTTTCCAGCCATGTTAATTAGTTTAATACCTGTCCGGTGGACGGGTTATGCTAACAACGTAACAAACAAATATAATCTATATTAAGGGTGTTTGGGATTGCTTCTCCTTTTCTTCTTTTTGATCTCCCCTTTTCCTTTTTGAAAAAGTCACAACCATTTAACTTTTCTTTTTCTTCTTTTCAAACCACAAAAAATCCTTCTCAACACATTATCCAAACACTACAAAAATGACTTATTAACTTTTAATTCATTGTTTGTGCTTTCCACTATTGTTCACATAAAATCGTAGGCAACCACAAGACGTTACACATGACTTAGCCACGTAAAGCTATCCATGTGTGAATGTAGGCGTTACTAGATCGCACCCAGTGGCGGAGCTTGACCAAAAGTTCTGAGGGGGCGGAAAGTCATGGAACTCAATTTATATATTGTATAAATACTTAGGCAAAATTGGGGGGGACAAACCTATATAATTTTAAATTTTTGAAAGAAAAATATGAAATTTTACATTTCTAACCGAAACATTTGGGGGGGGGGGGTGCACCCCCGCTTTACACTAAGCTCCGCCATTGATCCCACCAATATGATTAAAAGTCTGTTATGTTTTATCTCTTATGGGTCCACCGTATTAAATTGAAAGAAGAGTAAATTACAAGTCTTGACCTTTATCTATGTACCATTTATCAGGCGGTCTCCTTTGTCTTTAAAATTGATAAGTTTTGTACTTAATGTTTCCAAATCCTACACGTTCTGTCCTTTAGCCCTAACTTAGTTAATTTTCTTTGTTAATTCTGATCATGTGTCATACACATAAGGGTAATTTTGTCATTTAAACCTCTATCTCTCTCAAGCCTCTTCTCCCCCTCTCTCTCTCTCTCTTTGCCACCACCAATAAATAACAAATCAAATCCTCAATCCAACCGAACGCCGGAACACGAAACTGATGAAATTGGTTATTAGGAGCATTAAGTCTAATGAAATTGGTGACTTCGAGGAACATCAATCTCCTTTTCACTTTCACCAAACCCCAACCACCTATTAAATGAAATCGTTTTCTCCCCTCGGAGGTCATATGATTGATAGAACTTCGTTATCAACGTCACCGGAAAACTATCGGAGAGAGAAAGTTGTCGCCGTACGGATATCGTCGACGGTTTCTGATTCACACTCGTACGACGTCGTTGTAGTTGGCGCCGGAATAGTCGGATTGAGTATTGCATGGAAGCTACTTAACGGATCGGATTTGTCCGTCGCCGTCGTCGACGCCGCCGTTCTGTGTTCCGGCGCTACCGGTATATGTATAGAAGACTTGATGAAATTGGTTAATTGCTGGGAGACTTCAAGGACTCTGATGAAATTGGTTACGAGGAGGATCAAGTCTTGCAGCTGCGACATGTGAAATTGGTTATGTATATGTATTGAAGAAGCAGTGGTGGTGATTTTGGAATTTAGGGATTAGGGTTCTTAATGATTTATAAGGGGGGGGGGGGGGATTGGGCTGGTGGTGGCAGGTAGTGGTGGTGACGGGTGGGGGCTGGTGGCAGTGGTGGTTCATGGTGGCGGTGGAGATCTGATGAGAGAGAGGGGTATAGAGAATGATGGAGAGAGATAGTGGTGTATATATATTTATAATATAATATTATATTAGTGTTTTAAAATTTATTTTTTTTTAAATTAGAATATTATTAAATAAATAGATAAAAAGACTAAAATACCCTTTTTGTTATCTAATTTAACTGAAAAAACTAACTGGGTTATTGCAAAAGATCATAACGTGTAAGATTTGGAAACATTAAGTACAAAACTCATCAGTTTTAAAGACAAAGGATAACGCCTGAAACTTGGTATAAAGATAAAGGACAAAACTTGTAATTTACTCTTGAAAGAATCAACACATACGAAAACATGTCAAACTATACATTAGAATGCATGAAAATTAAAATTGTAGGTATGTTGGCCCATCTATTTTGCCAAGCCTAATGCTCATACACCAATATCATGGGGTTTGAGGTAGTTGCCTAGTTGGGAAAATGTCAACTTGAGTTCGGCCTTCTTTGCTGATGCATAACTTACCTCAGCTTTATTAGGTCGACAATTAAACATTTCAATAAGAATTTTCTATAAAAATATAAAATATCAATGTTTAAATATTACATGTAAATGCCAACTCATCTAGTGTATAAAATAAACTACAAGATACAAATCTTTTTTACAACTATCAAAGTGCACACAAGTGCAGAATTTCCTTATTGATTTATGGATAGAATAATAAGATATATTTCAAAATCATAATACCTTTCTTGATGCCTTTTGAAATGATGTTACCATCTCCAAAACGTCCCTCTGCACATTCCCAACTTGTATATTTTACAACCTATAAAGGGAATAACAGTCAGCCAAAAATTAGATATGGTAAAAGATTCAAAACAATGCAAAAAATCATGTTCTTTATTAAAATTTCAACCATTCATATAACTTTTCACATGGGAAAAGGGAGCACAAGCAAACCATCTAATGCAACCGTATATAATTTTGGTAGGTCCTACGTCTATCTATTACTATTGCTTCAATTCCATTTAGTAACAATCAAACTTAACAACTAACGGAATAAAGCTACACAATTGATTGCACATGATAATCTTTTGTTGCTTAAACCACCCATTGACAACCTTCCCCCTTTTTTAGCACTTTGTCCAAAAAGTGCTTCCTATTCAGCCATCAACTGTTCATTGATAATCTTCCCCTTTTTTTTATATACCCTCTGCCTCTTATCTCTTTCTTTTCTTCTTTTTTATCTTAAGATTTTGTATTCCTCAAGCATTGAAAGAAGCCAAGCCTAAACGTGACATATTAGAATTAAAAAAAAAACGTTTAGTTCAGTATAATACAAGCTGAACAAAAGAGGTAGTAATTTTGGCCCGTTGACTTGTGTTTGAGTCAATTTCTATCATTTTCTTGTTCAAAAAGTTTGATACTGTAACAAATATAACCTTGGCAATCATATAGACACTCTAGTTGTTTCTTGTTTCTAAAAGGTTAACAATTTAGAAGTTAGAACACACTATTTTGGGTCTTCCTAAACCAACCTCTTTCTATCCTTACAAACAGTGCATGTGTTTGACCTGTTACTCGACCCATCCAATTTATCATAAATCAGCATGAAGCAAGTTATTGCATTTGTCATGTAAACTCAACACCCCTTTGATTATCCTATGCCACTATTATCACAGCTAAAGCTTCCACCATTCATGTTCCAAAATGATGCACGACAATATTAATATACGTAATTAATAACTATAACTATTCTGGCCTTCAGTTTTGGGAAAAAAAATAAATACTTAGGAGCTCATTTTACACCATTATAATTTTATAGTTCAAAGGTAAATGCGCGATTTACCTAGAAGTCTATTCACCGATGGGCGGGCTTTCTCTGCACGCTTAAAAGTAAGATGAGCGCCTCTTCGAGCATAATATCTGTTACCATCCTATAAAGAGAGGGTTGACAGAAGCCAATTAGTAACAACTGAAAATAGAGGTGTCATGATGAGCGGGTTAGGTGGTTTGGGCAACTCGTTAATGTGCAGATATAACCACTCATTCATCTGAATCAAGTGACGGATCAACTATTTTTATAGATGCGCCAGTCTCTGTATGCAGTTCTCTTCTGATAGACCCACCTTTACTAATTGAACTTTCAACTTTGTCATCATCTTCATCTGTTGTGGTATGAAGCATTTGGTTTGGTGGTTTGAAAGTCACTTTAATAATAAGGAGACACAGGTTCTAATCCTGGTTTTGTTTTTCTTTTTGTTTCTTATCTATTTGTAAAATGTAAATGACATTAATTGTCTAATTTTGTCAAATATATTAAATGATTGGTGTTGATTCAAATGACATTAATTCATTTTCATATATTAAAATTTTATATATATATATATATATATATATATATATATATATTCTTTTTAAAATTTATATTTAAGGGGTCAGTATTTTCTGTTCGCACACGGTCTTAGGGATGGCAATGGGTCGGGTTCGGGTCGGGTATTGGTAATCCCATACCCGTACCCGGTTATAAAATCGTGTCCCATACCCGACCCAATACCCGTCGGGTAATTACCCGTTGGGTATCGGGTTTACCCATTAGTTTGTTAAAAGATATACGTTCGGATTTCTAAATACATTTTTTTTACTATTGTAATTATTGTATTATTTTATTTATACAACAACTATTATAAATTAAAAATGTACATTATATACATATAAGTTTTATCATAAATTAATAATACGTTTATAATACTTATACACTCACATGCATATACTTCACAACATACAAAATATAAATACTAGGGGTGAGCAAAAGGAAAAACCCGACCCGACTATTACCCGGCCCGACCCGAGAACCGATCAAACATAAAATACAGAACTGATTCACTACCCTAAATGTAGGGTCGGTTCCGGTCCATAGGTCCAAGTCGGGTTTCACCATGAAAAGAACCGAGAACCGACCCGACCCGACCCTATTTTATATGAAAAATTGGAACCGATCTAAATACCTAGGTGTTTAGGTTCGGGTCGGGTTAGGTATATTTTCGGTTCGGTTCTCGGTTATTTTCGGTCCGGACCTAAACTTGCTCACCCCTAATAAATACTATTATCAAATGTATATACTAAAGGTAAAATTATTTTTTTCACATTATGAACATACTAAAAAATCACTAATAAACAAGGGTTAATGGAAATAAAAGTATAAATTAAAAAAAATTCGGGTATATGATCGGGTATATAGTTCGGGTAAACGGGTATGTGATTTCGGGTAATCGGGTCGGGTATCACCTAATCCCATACCCGACCCATACCCGCGAAAATTTTTAAAATTAATCCCATACCCGGCCCAATACCCGTCAGGTATCGGGTATACCCGTCCCATTTGTGTCGGGTTTCGGGTATACCCGTCGGGCTCGGGTTTTTTTGCCATCCCTACACGGTCTAAAGAATTCCGAACATTTTCGGAGACGGCCTGTAAGGTGATCTGTATGTATCAGTTTTTAATTATATCATCTCTTTCGCTCCTACATACCCCATTCATCCAATTATTTTGACTTTAACCCCTAATTAAATAAGTCTTATGCCACATTATGATTATCGTAACAACAATGTGTATTCAAATATATTTTAAAATTTGCATTTTTATTAGATCTTTTCGTAACTTGTTTGACATGTGATGGTCATGTGTTGCGTGAATATGTTTTTTTATTTAATGAGTTGTATTCTTGATTAGTGTAGTTTTTGTCTATGATGCTGTTTAATGTAGTTCGCTTATGACGTCCTATTACTTTTCTTAATTACTAAACTTTGTGCTTTTTTTGGCATTATGCTAACAGTTTGGGAGATAATGACAGCAACTTCAATTGCAGCCTTGGTTTTTTTATTTATCTTTGAAGATCAACTTCATCGGTCACAAGGGTTTTTTTTTTTGGTTTTTTTATTTAAGTTTCTTTTTCTGATTGCTTTGGTTCATACGTAATGTTTGTAATTTATTTACTCTCTTTTTGTTTACATTTTGTCAAAACATAAGATGTCAAAACACCAAGACAATGAAAAAAACTTGAATGTTACACTAACATCACAAAAGAAAACATGCCTTTATGAACATCCACGGAGTTAGAACTCCGAAATACTTCTTGTCGAAACTCTTTACTTTTTATAGATAAAAGTGCATTGAACTTTTTCAAAAACTATATTAGTTTAATGATAATTATTTTTCTAATAAAATAATTTAGGAGGCTACATGCACTGAAATAAGCTTTCGACTTTCAACTTGCTCGTCAAATTGACCCATTTCCTTTTAAACAAATGTTTTATTTTACCAACTTGACCCGTCCGCGATAAACATAACTCGATTTGACCAGTTTATAAGCAAATGTGTCAAGATTGCCACCTCTACTTGATCAATATAGTTTTATGTACCTTGAAAGCAGAAATATTTGCAAAATTTTGAATCATGGCTGGCTCAAGAAGTTGCACTTCAAAACCACCAAAACCTGCACTAAGCACATACTTCTTTAACATAGAAAAGATCCACAAATCACGTTTTACGCAACTTGTAACAGTGGTTTACCAAAAGTAACAAATAAACAAATTATACCAACCTTTCTAAGATATTTTATCTTAAATATCTACATAACTGTCTATAGAGGTTGATAACTGGGCATGATGAAGACCATTGGAATGGTTTGTAGCATGACAAGATGGCTTCACATGTTGATATGCAAATTTTTCCTAAATGTAAAAAACAAAAACAATGTGAATAACTTGTAGTGGTGGCAAAATGGCTTCAATTCAATCGACACATTAAAACAATGAATGTTACCTTCAAATTAGCGTCGGTTCACTGATAACTTTCGGAGAATCATAAACCGAACCTAATACTATCGCCTGTAACCAGACCACAAACACGAACTATCTCAACTTAAAATTGTTAACTAAAAGTAGCAAAATCAAAACTGAAATTGGAGTTACAACTACTTCCAACGGCGGATGGCAAACCGATGGTGGTTAGGAGATCGTGGATTGGACGGCTTTCATGGTTGATTGGGTTGCGTGACTACCGATTGAGTGGCAGAGACCGTCGATTGAGAGGTGGCGATTATTGCCTTGGTGGTAACAGTGACCAATGGGATAATATTTTCTTACGAATGTAAATGGATAGAGAACAAAGATGATATTTATGAATCAAAATTGTGGTGGTTGTGAATCGTGGGTCGGAGAAAAAGGAGGAAGAAAACCGTTCAAGGAGTAAAACTGAACATTTTAACCGTGTAGAAACCTCCCCTTCTAGAAGGTTTCATGTATTTTGAAAGGCTGAGATTTGATCTCATCTTCATCCGACGATGGAGATTGATTCTAGGACCCGATTTACAGTTGTTTTTGGAAGAGAAAATTGTTCACTTGATAATCATCAGCCCTAGTTTTGTGGATGGACGTGGGAATGTGGGCAGAAAAAATGCTAGCCAAAAAAACCGCCGAGAACCGCCCTGAACCGCCATTATAGCGGTTATTTTTGGGAGTTTAAACGGCAGCATGATCCGACGGTGGATGTCGATTTAGAAAGCGGTTAGACTTAATGGGTTTAATATATATATATATATATATATATATATATATATATAATTACGTATCAAGTTGTATAGCATTAAATAAATCAATTTTTTTAACAACAAATCCTATATATTCTAGAATAAATAGATCACAATCAAGTCTACTACGTAAGATTTAAACTCTCAATACTTTGAAACTTACATTATGTAGTTGGTAAACACGATATAACTATATTACTTTAGTTTCGGACTTTGAAATGGCGGAATGTGCAAATTGATCAATCGCACGCTTTGATGCTAAAAAATGATCGTGTTGGAGATATTTCAGTCCAGAGTTTCTAAGACCGTAAACAAAATATTTAGAAAAAATATTTTCACAAGAAATGTGCAATAACCAAATCCAAACTACACCAATCCAAACTTTCTAAGGCAAGTTAATCTATCCTAACCAATTGTCAAGAGCAACACATTTTGATTGGGTAGATGGTTTTGGAGGAACGAATGTTTGAGAATTGAGTGTTTTTATATGAGAACGAGTGTTTAAGGATAAAGGGTTTTGATCTTTTCTTAATCAATAATTCTTTAATAATTTTTTACTGAAAAAGCCGTGTAATTGCCATATATAAGCATTAGGAATTTAAAAAAAAGTGACATGGCACGTCATTAAGGTAATTTCGCAAGATTAAGTGATTTTAGTGAAATTAAGGGGAAATTTGATTATTATTGTGTGAAGTTTTTACAATAATAACAAATGAGTGTTTAGTTTGCATTTTAAAGTATGACCTTTAACAATTTTAAGGTAAGCGCCATCTTATATGCTAATATCACAATATGTAATCATCTGTAATGGTTAATGCTTTTTAATGAGTATTTTCCGCTACATCGGCATTATAATGTTCTTTTAGAAAATGTGTAATGGTTAATTCTTCCTAATGCCTTTTAATTGTTACTTTCCATTTTTTCCTCATTTGGCGTTATACTAGAAATGTCATCCCCCATTTCATGCCCTTGTAATGCCCAAAGGATGTGTTGAGGGGCATTATAAACTCCTTCACACCCCTATAATGCTGCATGGTCTTATAGATATTGGATCTCGTACAAGAAGGAAATTGTGTACGAAGTGTAGGGAAGAAGGAGAGCCATTGATCTCTCAAGATCAAGGGTTCAAAATCAAGCGGTGACACTTTGGTAAATATCATGTTCAAACAAATGAACAAACAAGCAGAGAAAGGGTATTCTGGTCTTTTATCACTTGAACTCATTTCTCTTTGTTTTTAAACGGCTATAACTTTTTCATACGTTAATATTTTTCAAAAAAAGTACACCATATTAACGAGCATTTGATTCTTTTTAATTCGAACAAACTATTGCTATAGTTTTCTAAAAAATTACAGTATACGTGATTACACATTCAATATAAATCATTACAAGATTACACATTCGAACATAACTCATTACGTGATTAGACATTCAATATTAATCCATAACGTGATTATACATTCAATATAATTTGTTATAATTATGTACTCGAACATAATCAATGAATACATAAATCACATACCATATGTGAAAAGCAGTAACAAATTACGTGACTACGTGATTTTGAATACCCAATATGTGATTACGTGATTTCACTATAGTATTTTATGTGAAACCCCACTAATTGATTACGTAATTATATAACAATAGTTGACTATGTATTATTACGTGACTATGTGATTTTGAATACTAATTTCGTGATTGCGTGATTTCATTATGTTATTTATGTGAAACCTCACTGAGTGATTACATAGTTACGTACTAATTATCATAATTCTAATAAAAAACAAAACATGTAATACATAATATTACCTAATATTTTAGGTCTAATCACGTATAAAGTATAAACATTAGCCAATCAACCTATAATAACCACGTAATGTTGTATATTAGAGATTTAATCACGTAATAAAGCATAAACAATTAAGTTCTTATTATTGAATATGTGATTACGTAATAAGCATAATTGCAATTACATCAATTATAACAAATCATATTGAATGTGTAATAACACAATGGATCATATTGAATGTGTAATTATGTAATGATTTATGTTGAATGTGTAATCACGTAAAATTTATATTGAATGTGTAATCACATATCCTGTAAATTTTTTAAGAAAACTATAGTAATAGTTTGCTCGAATTAAAGATAATGAAATACTCGTTAATACGGTGTAATTTAAAAAAAAGTATTAACTTATCAAAAAGTTATAGTCGTTTGAAAATCAAGGGAGACAGTAATTCACTTGAGAAAAGACTATATTAACCTTCCTGCTTCAGAATATAAATGACACTTGTCACTCGTTGGGTCTATGTATACTTCGCACGAAAATTTGTTTTTGTACATGATCTCTTATCTGGTCTTATAATCTATTAAGCTATAAATCTTTTAGCAATTATACAATTTGAAATTGTTTTTTATTTATCTTTAAGGTATTAAACATATTGTTAACATGGAATGTGTACTCATATAGACTTTATCCTAGTTTGAATTTCGGCCTACCTACAAAATGAAACCCAATTATTTATTATGAGCTTTATACACAACAAGACCATGGACTACAAGGTTTAATCACAATTTTGAAATGTGAAATCAATTAAAACTCTCAGAGCATTAACGATAGTTGGTTTTGGGTGTTTTGAGGTCACATGAAGGAGAGAGAGGAAAGGAAGGGGAGGGGTTGTTTATGGTAGAACAATCTCGTAGCGGCCTTTCTGAGATGAAGAGGGGTCGGGAAGGGGAAATAAAGGGTGTTTGATGACTATTTTGGAGTCTGTTTTGGCTGTGAGAGGGACAAAGTTCAGGCAATGCCCCACAATGGTGACTTGGAGCTGTTTTGAAATCTCTTTTTGTAAAGGAACATATCGAAAAAGAACGTGGATCGCATCCCCAGAGACACGTGATGAAAGGTCGGCAGTACAAAGTTAAATAAGGGTCACACTCTCTACTATACCTTACGGTGGCCCCATGCCCAACGGATTACCTCCCATGCACATCGTGAGTGTGGACTCCTTTTCCACCACTCATAGCAAGGGCAACACACCCATGCACACCTTAGGCATGGAATGTGCTCCACCAACTGGAGCATGGGAGGTGTCACAAAGACAGTTAAAGCCGTGGAGACCCTCTCACCTGCAGGTGGATACTCTCTCACTCTTTTACTATACTCTCTCACTCTTTTACTATACTAAAAACCCTAATTCCTCAAACTAATACTTATTTTCACGCTTAAGGATGATCACAGGAGGGATTCCTATCCTGTGGTAAGCCTAATGTGTTGATCAGTTCTGTTTAAACATTATGGAAAACATGAATGACATACCTGTTACAGCAGACAGGCCAGCAGAGAATCCAGTCAGAGATGCAACCATTGAGTTCGACATACTTGTCAGGATGATCTGGTTCCTCCTTAGGGTGTAAAGTTATGATGGTGATGAACCGAAACTAGGGTTGGCTTCGGTTAGGAGAGAGAGTCGAGAACGATGTTATGAGGGTTGTATGATTCTCTAAAATTGTGTAACTGTCTAACCCTTAAACTCTCTAATGATCTCCTTATATATACATCCAAGAGGAAACCTAATTAGTTAATAAGGGTAATATGGTCCATCAACAATTACCAACTAATTATTAATAGGTTATTAACATATTTTGATCTATATAATATAAATGATTATAATGGCTACAAGATTAAATAATATAACATTAATATATTTAATCTCACATTCTCCCACTTAGCCGAGTAATCATTTATCATGAGTATTAGATGAGCCTGGCCAGGAGTTAACATTCATTTTAGCCTTAAACCAAGAACTATAGCAGAGAAATACAGCCGTTGAATCATCATTCGACTCAGGACCCCCATTAGTCATACTATAGCCTCAATTTAAGACCTAATAGTTATGATCAAAATACTTATAAGCCCTTTAGCGTCTGATTTGTATTTATATTTGTCTATATGTCATTACACCGGCAGAACATATGTTAGAGACATACAAAATCAATCTGAGTAAATTTTATTAATTAAAACATAAGCTAGTACAATATGCCATTAAATAAGGTCTTTAGTAAGTCCCATATTCGATACATGTTCTTCGAAAACTTTAGGTGGGAGACCTTTAGTCATCGGATCCGCAAGCATATCTTTAGTACTAATATACTCAATACAAAGATTATTTTCCTCAACTCGTTCACGTACGAACAAATATTTTGTATCGAGATATAAACCAGCTCTAGTAGAACTGTTACTGTTCGAGAAACTAACGGCAGCTGAGTTATCACAGTAAAGCTTCAATGGTCTAGAAATGAAATTAACTATTTTGAGTCCAGTGATCAGATTTCTAAGCAACATTCCATGTCAGGTTGCGTTGCGTTGTAAACAACAATGTATTCTGCCATCATTGTGGAAGTTGTAGTTAACTGTTGTTTATGACTCTTCCATGAGATAGGTCCGCCTGCTAACATAAAGATGTTGGCGGAAGTGGATTTCTTGTCATCTTTGCATTTGGCAAAGTCAGAATCAGAATAACCTACCACTTCTAAGTGATCACTTCTTCTATAAGTCAGTTTATAGTCTTTCATCCCTTGCAGATATCTAAGGACCTTCTTAGCTGCTTTCCAGTGATCTAGGTCAGGATTAGTCTGATAACGGCCTAGCATTCCAGCAATATAAGCGATATCTGGGCGAGTACAAACTTGAGCATACATCAGGCTCCCGACTACTGACGCGTAAGGTATCTGGCTCATTTGCTCCTTTTCAACCTCTGTTGTCGGACACTAGAATGAACCCAAAACATCTCCCTTAACTACTGGAGCGACGGAGGGTTTGCACTGTTGCATGTTGTAACGTGTAAGGACACGATCTATGTAGGTCTTTTGAGACAATCCTAAGATACCTTTATGTTTATCTCGGTGAATTTCGATGCCAATGACGTAAGAAGCATCTCCGAGATCCTTCATGTCGAAGTTATGCGAGAGTAACCGCTTCGACTCATGCAACATGTCTAAACTATTACTTGCGAATAGAATATCATCTACGTAAAGGACAAGTATAGTAAAGTTACTCCCACTCATCTTGAGGTAGGTGCATTGATCCACTTGATTCTTCATAAAACCTTATCTCTTCATGACTTCATCAAACTTGAGGTACCATTGACGTGATGTTTGTTTTAACCCGTAAATGGATTTCTTCAACTTACAGACTAGATACTCATGACCTTCAGGCCTTCAGGTTGTTTCATGTAAACATCTTCGTTTAAGTCTCCGTTAAGGAAAGCAGTTTTGACGTCCATCTGATGCAGCTCTAAATCAAAATGAGCTACTAGGGCCATAACGATCCTTAATGAATCTTTATGAGAGACAGGTGAAAAAACGTCTCTTGATAATCAATTCCCTCTTTCTGAGTGTAGCCCTTTGCAACCAATCTCGCTTTGTAGTGTTCAACGTTCCCATTCAGATCCAGTTTTGTTTTGAACACCCATTTACAACCTACAGGTTTAACGCCGTTGGGTAATTCTACCAAATCCCAAACGTCATTTTTCTTCATGGATTCAAGCTCATCAATCATTGCTTTATTCCATTCAGAAGACTGATCACTGCTAATGGCTTCATTATAAGAGATAGGATCATTGAGCTTTCCAGCATCCATTTCAGTCAGGTAGGTAACATAATCATCCCAATTAGTAGGCCTTCTTTGCCTAGATGACCTCATGAGTTGATTATCGGGTTCGGCGTTGTCTTAGTTTTGAACGTTTGATGTGCCTTCGTTATGAGGTATAATGGGTTCTGGTTGTGGAGATGGAATTTGTGCAGTAGCTTCAGGTGCAGTTGCATGGGGTACAAGAGGAGTAAATGGAGTAATGGTAAGCGACGAGTCTCTCCCCCCGCGTCTTGTACTTCTTGCAATTCTTCGTAAGGGTTGGTACTGCTCCCACTGACCTTGAAATCCTTCAGGAACGCAACACGCTTTGTTTCAACAATACGGGTGACATGGGAAGGACAATAGAAACGATAACCCTTCGAATGATCAGGATACCCAATAAAGAAACAGGTAACTGTTTTAGAGTCAAGTTTCCTTAGGAAAGGATTATAGAGTTTTGCTTCAGCAATGCAGCCCCATACTTTCATATATTTAAGACTCGGTTTCCTTCCTGTCCAAAGTTCATAAGGAGTTTTAGGGACAAACTTAGAAGGAACTCTATTGAGTATATGAACAACTGCTTTTAACGCTTCAGTCCAGAGGAATAATGGTAAATTAGTGTTGCCTAACATACTACGCACCATGTTCATAAGGGTACGATTTCTTCGTTCAGCGACACCATTCTGCTGAGGTGTACCATGCATGGTGTATTGGTTCACAATCCCCTGGCCCTTACAAAACTCATAAAATGGACCAGGAGCTTGACCCACATCAGTATGTCTTCCATAATATTCACCGCCTCTATCTGATCTCACAACTTTAATCTGACGATCTAATTGCTTTTCGACTTCAGCTTTATAATCTTTAAAAGTTGTAAGAGATTCAGACTTTTCCTTAATAAGATACAAGTACATGTAACGAGAATAATTATCAATGAAAGTGATAAATGAAGTATGTCCTGTTATGCCAGCGATTTGGTAAGGACCACTAATGTCAGTGTGAATGAGTTCTAATAAATTAGAACTCCTAGTGGCACCTTTCTTATTCGCTGATGTCATTTTTCCTTTAAGACATTTGACACATGTTCCAAAATCAGTGAAATCGAGAGGAGGTAAGACTTCATCCTTTACGAGACGACTTAATCGTTCTCTTGAGACGTGGCCTAAACGTTGATGCCACAACATAGATGAAGTCTCTAAGTCTCGTTTCTTTTCCATCTTTGTGAGTGATTCATTAATATTATATGACAACAAAGATTTGGAAAAATTATCATCTAGTTCTAATCTATAGAGACCACCATCCAGAATGCCAGTACCATAAACAACGGAATCATAGAGAATAGAGAGTTTGCGATGACCATGAGAAACGACAAAACCGTCCATGTCTAACTTTGGTCCTGATACAAGGTTCCGAGTTACCTCAGGAACATATAAGGTATCATAAAGTTTAATACATAAACCAGTTTTCAAAAATAATTGAATGTTCCTATGGCCTTCACTTCTAATTCCCGATCATCCCCAACTTTAAGTGTTCTTTGGTTTCTTCCCAGCTTTTGGATTGAAAGGAATCCCTGAGTAGAGTTAGTCACATGAACCATAGAACCAGAATCAAACCACCAAGAATTAGCAGGAACATTTAAATTAAAGGACTCAAGTGTCACACCCCAACCGATGGCGGAAACATCGGGATGAGACGTACAAATTGTCCAACGACATCATAACACTAAATGTGACAATATAATTAAGTTTCATTTATTAAAATTTGCAAAGTTCCATACATTGTCATAAAAAGGAAATAACAAACATTAAACATAGTTTATTTCAAAAGTGGGTTTCTAGGCCATCCTATTCATTTCTTCAAATCTTGACTTCCTCATCCTGCAGTATGCATTTAAAATAAAGTCAACAAAACATGTTGGCGAGTATACAAGTTTGAATATAGTATAATATGATTGAAATAGTTTAACATGCTCAAATCCACGTGACTATATGATTTCATATTAACAGTTATACTCGTAACGATGAAATCTATGTGTTCAAACCAAAGTTTAACGCAATTAACATAGCCTAACCCTAGAAGGGTGGTAACATGAGTAACATAGAATAAACCTAACAATACCCATAATATTATGGGAGGGGCGTTACAACCTACAGCGCTGCCATTGTTAGGGGAGGCTTGCAAAGTTAATGAACACACAGTCATAAATGTTTAACAGTAGCATAACATGATTAACATGAGTCAAATAGATTCACATGAAATGTGGATTGATAGTGCAAAAATGTTTAACATAGTGTGTTTTGATATAGAAATGCATACTACACCCAAAAGTGTAAAATAGAAAATGGGTCATGTATACTCACCTTAGGTTGCGTTGCGTTTTTCTTGGAAAAGATTAAGAACAAGAGTTTGCCCAAGAGGATGTGCACAAGATATTTACCCTATTAATTTTGAGGATTTGTTAATTATAGGGAATTTAGAGATTATTTAAATAACAAGGCATTTATAAAAATAATATTAACATTTCTAAAATAACAATCATATGTCTCATTTTTATATTTTGTATTTAATGAAATACATGTCAATTTATTTATAAATAAGTGAGTAAAAATAAATACTGATTTTTATATATTATTATAATAATATTACTGATTTTACCAAAATATTATAAGTGTTATTACTAAAATTCTGGATTATTTAGATAATAATTTCCTATTATTATATATATAAAATAATAATTCTGATTATTATACAAAAATGATAATTCTGATTTAATAAAATAAAAATTTTGATTTTAAAATATAAATTCTGATTTAATAAAATAAAAATTCTGAATAAATGAATAATAATTCGGATTGTTTAAATAATAATTCTGATTATTTAAAAATTCTGATTTTATATAATAATTCTGAAAATTTAAAATAATCTGATTATTATAATAATTCTGAATAAACTAGTAAATCTGATTAAATAAAAGTAATAATTCAGATTTTAAATAATAATTTAAATAATAATTCTGAAAGTTTAAAAATAAATCTGATTTATTTTATTGTAAAAATTCTGATTATATAAAAAAAACAGAAATAATAATTCTGTTTATAAAATTTCAGATTTAAAAATATATTAATAAACCTGTTTAATAATATTTCTGATAATATTAATATCTAATAATAATAATAATATTAATAATAATAATGGTAATAATAATAATAATAATAATAATAATAATAATAACAATAAACTGTAATTATATAAAGAAGGAAAAAAAAAAGACGAACGGAACGGTTACCAGACGGGTCACCGGCGGCAATGGCGGTGGTCGGCGGCGAAGGTGGCTCCGGCGGCGAGGGTGGTGGCTCCGGCGACGAGACGAAGACTCGTATCGGTTTTGTTTTGGTTTGTTTCGGTGATCGAGTGAAAGGGAAGAAATGATGAAAGCTGGATCGGGTTTTATAAAGGAGGAGGCCATCGGTTACGATCACAAACGGTCGGGTTCCGGTAAGCACTCGAAAGGTCGGAGAAGAAGAACAGTTCAGGCGGGTAACTGGGCGGTTATATTTGAATTTAGCGTAATTAATTAGATGTTAAATAGAATTCGATTCCAAGTTATGCTGGATGTGGCATGCCCGGCCGAGTGGTTAGTGCGTTGCTTGTTAAGGTCAAGGTCACGAGTTCGATCCCCGGCGTATACGGTTCTTTGGGGTTTAACCCTTTTTTTATTAAAAGTTAGTCTGACTAACTGGGTTAGTCACTAACTGAGTTTTCTAACTCAGTTAGTGCTGCCCTTTGATAAATTTAACCTGGTTAGCTGATTTAACCAAGATTTAGCTAACCAGGTTAGTTTAACTAACCAAAATACTCAAAAATCATAAAAAATCAGTTTTAAATATTTATTTATTTAATTTTAATTATTAATTTACTTATTTAAAATATTAATAAAATAATATAAAAATTATTTTAACCCAAATTTTGATATTTTTACCGAATTGACGTATAAATTCCCAATTTTTGTACGGTTTAGGGTAATCTCTTGGCAATGATGAATTTCAGAGCTGAGATTAAGATGTAATTTCACTGTTTTTACGTGCTTAACATAGTTTCAACATGTTTTTAATTGTTTTGACAATACATAGCATTCAAACACAAATATGAATAAAGTAATGCACTTTCATTATGATTTCAAGTCTCGAGTACAATTTGGGAATAAAACCAAATACCACAAAGGTACAACTTACAAAAATAGAAAGTACAAGTAGACTTGCCAAAAATGGAAAGATCGAAAATACGAGGTGTCACAGTCTCCCCTACTTTAGGAGATTTCGTCCTCGAAATCTTAAGAAAAAGACTTTTGAAAAAAATAACATCTAAAGATTCAAAAGAGAGAATAGATGAGACTTGATCATAATGTTTGTTTAAGAAAATTGTTTTCATGAATGCATCACATAGCATATAGTTTCATATAGCACATAAAAGGATCATTTAGTTTCACACAGCATAATCATGAATTTCACGCAGGGTAACATTGATAATGAAAGCATCGTAAATTTAGTTTGTTCACGAATGAGTAATTATTAATTGTTTTAGATTGCGATAATAACGTGATTCGTGTTCCCAAACTTGAAATGAAGATAAGCTCAAATGTAAATCACATAATAATTGAGATGACATAAAAAGAGATTTATCATAAAAATATGGATTGTCACGGAACGTAACATAAGACTATTCCAAAGTGAATCGAAATCCTTTTCGAATTAAGGAGACGTGCTTTGGCCTAATAGACAAATACTCTCATCGAGGAGCGACTAATGATATTTGTCCTTCCAGTTACTACACGTCCTTAATCGATTGGGAAAATCGAAACTTTGGCGAGATCGAAAATCAAGGAATGGGACTAGTTAACAAGATGCGAGTTTCACCTCTAACTTGATAACATCGTACCCTAATGTGGTTGGTACTTATCCTAAGATAAGGGTCCACTAGAATATGAAATGGAAAACTCCCAACAAGGTTTGGATATCACTCCTAACTTGAGGGTAGATTTCGTGCAAAAATCAAAGTATAGTTGAGTGAAAATCATCACCAAGTGTGGGAATCACCCCTATCTTGATGAATCATTTCGATTGTGTTGTAAGAGTGTCTTCAAAGCTTCCATGTGTGTATTGTGTTAGCCTTAGGAAAGGCTTGTATATTAGAAGTCCAAAAGAATAGAGGGAAGCAAGGAAGAGAGAAGGGAATATTGTCTTAAACAGCAAATAAATGAGAAAGCTCCTAAACTATAGACTAGGCAAAGCAAGGCATTCCTAATTCCCTATAGTTATGGCTCTGATACCAATCTGTCACACCCCAACCGATGGCGGAAACATCGGGATGAGACGTACAAATTGTCCAAAGACATCATAACACTAAATGTGACAATATAATTAAGTTTCATTTATTAAAATTTGCAAAGTTCCATACATTGTCATAAAAAGGAAATAACAAACATTAAACATAGTTTATTTCAAAAGTGGGTTTCTAGGCCATCCTATTCATTTCTTCAAATCTTGACTTCCTCATCCTGCAGTATGCATTTAAAATAAAGTCAACAAAACATGTTGGCGAGTATACAAGTTTGAATATAGTATAATATGATTGAAATAGTTTAACATGCTCAAATCCACGTGACTATATGATTTCATATTAACAGTTATACTCGTAACGATGAAATCTATGTGTTTAAACCAAAGTTTAACGCAATTAACATAGCCTAACCCTAGAAGGGTGGTAACATGAGTAACATAGAATAAACCTAACAATACCCATAATATTATGGGAGGGGCGTTACAACCTACAGCGCTGCCATTGTTAGGGGAGGCTTGCAAAGTTAATGAACACATAGTCATAAATGTTTAACAATAGCATAACATGATTAACATGAGTCAAATAGATTCACATGAAATGTGGATTGATAGTGCAAAAATGTTTAACATAGTGTGTTTGATATAGAAATGCATACAGCACCCAAAATGTGATAAAATAGAAAATGGGTCATGTATACTCACCTTAGGTTGCGTTGCGTTTTTCTTGGAGAAGATTAAGAACAAGAGATTTCCCAAGAGGATGTGCACAAGAGATTTACCCTATTAATTTTGAGGATTTGTTAAATATTGGGAATTTAGAGATTATTTAAATAACCAGGCATAAAATAATATTAACATTTCTAAAATAACAATCATATGTCTCATATTTTTATATTTAATGAAATACATGCCAATTTATTTTATAAAAAGTGAGTAAAAATAAATTCTGATTTTTATATAGTATTATAATAATATTACTGATTTTACCAAAATATTATAAATATTATTACTAAAATTCTGGATTTTATATAAATGATAATTCTGATTACTATGTACTTAAAAATAATAATTCTGATATATATATAAATATTTTAGATTAATAATTCTGATTAAAAATATAAATCTGAAAATAATAATTCTAATCTAAATAAAATAGTACATCTATTTATTATATAATAATTCTGATTTAATAAAATAATAATTCTGATTTTAAAATATAAATTCTGATTTAATAAAATAATAATTCTGATTTTAAAATATAAATTCTGATTTAATAAAATAAAAATTCTGATTTTAAAATATAAATTCTGATTTAATAAAATAATACTTCTGATTTTAAAGTATAAACTCTGATTAAAATAATAATTCTGATTCTAAAATATAAATTCTGATTTAATAATAATTCTGAAAGTTTAAAAAAATAAATCTGATTTATTTTATTGTAAAAATTCTAGTTATATAAAAAAAAACAGAAATAATAATTCTGTTTATAAAATTTCAGATTTAAAAATATATTAATAAATCTGTTTAAAAATAATAATAATAATTATATTAATAAATCTGATTTAATAATAATCATTATTCTAAATAAATATAGTAATAATATATTTGTTTTAATATTATTAAATATATCAGATTATAAATATAGATAAATGAATAATTACAGATTATAATATTAATATTAATAATCTAATAATAATAATAATATTAATAATAATAATACTAATAATAATAATAATAATAATAATAATAATAATAATAAACATAATAATAATAATAATAATATTAAAGAAACTGTAAATATATATAAAATAAGAAAGCGGGAAACGGAACGGTTACCGGACGGGGTCACCGGCGGCAATGGCGGTGGTCGACGGCGGCGAGGTGGTGGTCGAAAGCTCCGGCGGTGGTGCAAGATTCCGGCGACGAAGGTGTGAACGAGTTCGGTTTGTTTCAGGAATGAAAGGAAGGGTCATGAGGACTTGGTCGAGTTTATAAAGGTAATTAAGGGTGTTGGTTACAAGTAATGGAAGGTCACACGGTTCCGGTCATTAAATCACGTCGGAGAAGATGAACAGGTTCTGGGCGGTTATATTTGAATTTAGCGTAATTAATTAGATGTTAAATAGAATTCGATTCCAAGTTATGCCGGATGTGGCATGCCCGGCCGAGTGGTTAGTGCGTTGCTTGTTAAGGTCAAGGTCACGAGTTCGATCCCCGGCGTATACGGTTCTTTGGGGTTTAACCCTTTTTTTATTAAAAGTTAGTCTGACTAACTGGGTTAGTCACTAACTGAGTTTTCTAACTCAGTTAGTGTTGCCCTTTGATAAATTTAACCTGGTTAGCTGATTTAACCAAGATTTAGCTAACCAGGTTAGTTTAACTAACCAA
This sequence comes from Helianthus annuus, assembly GCF_002127325.2. Classification (NCBI taxonomy): domain Eukaryota; kingdom Viridiplantae; phylum Streptophyta; class Magnoliopsida; order Asterales; family Asteraceae; genus Helianthus; species Helianthus annuus. The sequence goes on from NC_035445.2 coordinate 153,416,114, forward strand.
AATACTCAAAAATCATAAAAAATCAGTTTTAAATATTTATTTATTTAATTTTAATTATTAATTTACTTATTTAAAATATTAATAAAATAATATAAAAATTATTTTAACCCAAATTTTGATATTTTTACCGAATTAACGTATAAATTCCCAATTTTTGTACGGTTTAGGGTAATCTCTTGGCAATGATGAATTTGAGAGCTGAGATTAAGATGTAATTTCACTGTTTTTACGTGCTTAACATAGTTTCAACATGTTTTTAATTGTTTTGACAATACATAGCATTCAAACACAAATATGAATAAAGTAGTGCACTTTCATTATGATTTCAAATCTCGAGTACAATTTGGGAATAAAACCAAATACCACAAAGGTACAACTTACAAAAATAGAAAGTACAAGTAGACTTGCCAAAAATGGAAAGATCGAAAATACGAGGTGTCACATCAAGTATCACGAAAAAATCGTTACCTTTCTTAGCCAGCCACTCCTTAAAGTCAGGGCATTCCTTTTGCTTATGTCCTGTTTTCTTACAGAACTTGCAGTAGGGTTTGCCTATGGAGCTCTTAGAGCTGGAAGGTGCACTTGTATTAGGATTTGGCTTTTGGACCTTAGAAGCATCCTTTCTTTGATAATTGTCCTTCCTCTTCTTAGAGTTGGAGGTGGTGAAGTTAGCAACATCAGTAGTGCGATCCATCTTCATACGCTCTTCCTCCTGCACGCACATAGCGACCAGCTCACTCATCGTCCATTTGTCCTTCTGAGTGTTGTAATTGATCTTGAATGCTTCATAGGACGAAGGAAGCAAAGTGATGATGAAGTGAACAAGAAAACCATCACTGATTTCCATCTCTAGCCCTTTCAGCTTATTGGCCATGTCATGCATCATCATGATGTGCTCGCGAATGCCGCTCCTCCCATCATACTTAGTCGTCACCAGCTTGAGGATAAGAGTGCTAGCGTGTGCTTTTGATGTTCCTTTGAATTGAGCCTCCACAGAAGCCAGGTAGGTTTTAGCATCCTCAGAATCAGGAATAGCTCCTCTAATTGCATTATGAATGGATTGCTTCATGAACATGAGAGACATGCGGTTACACCTAGTCCATTTTTCATGAACTATCTGCTCAGCAGCAGTACTTTGAGTGGTAAGGTCCGTTGGCTTATTCTCTCTAAGAGCATAATCGAAGTCTAGCAATCCTAGTGTAAGCATGAGGGCATCCTTCCATTCAGCAAAGTTATCACAAGTCAAAGGTGGAATCCCGCAATTGGGTGCTGATAGTGGAAATAAGATTAGAAAGTTATGATACTAAGAAAGAAGTCCTAATGTGATCTAAGGGCATGTTATACTAAGGCAGACATAAATAATGACCATTTTAATTATGAAGCTGTGATAACGTCTATTACTAACATCAAAATAATAGACTTAGTAAAATTCTACTTAAACGAAGACAAATCAGCTTTGGCCAGAAGTGTAATCATTTAAGTATGTGTGCAAAGTAATCGTGACAAATCAGCTTTGGCCAGAAATGAGACAATTACTTTAGTTATGCACTTGTCAAGCATGCTAAACATAAATGAATTAAATCAGCTTTGGCCAGAATTAAGACATTTCACGTTTGTAATGCATACTCAACATAGCTTTTATAATACTTAAACAATAAATAGATGTATTAAATCAGCTTTGGCCAGAATTAATACATCAGAAGCTCATTCAAGTTAAGCTATTTTGAGACAATCCTAAGATACCTTTATGTCTATCTCGGTGAATTTCGATGCCAATGACGTAAGAAGCATCTCCGAGATCCTTCATGTCGAAGTTATGCGAGAGTAACCGCTTCGACTCATGCAACATGTCTAAACTATTACTTGCGAATAGAATATCATCTACGTAAAGGACATGTATAGTAAAGTTACTCCCACTCTTCTTGAGGTAGGTGCATTGATCCACTTGATTCTTCATAAAACCTTATCTCTTCAAGACTTCATCAAACTTGAGGTACCATTGACGTGATGTTTGTTTTAACCCGTAAATGGATTTCTTCAACTTACAGACTAGATGCTCATGACCTTCAGGCCTTCAGGTTGTTTCATGTAAACATCTTCGTCTAAGTCTCCGTTAAGGAAAGCAGTTTTGACGTCCATCTGATGCAGCTCTAAATCAAAATGAGCTACTAGGGCCATAACGATCCTTAATGAATCTTTATGAGAGACAGGTGAAAACGTCTCTTGATAATCAATTCCCTCTTTCTGAGTGTAGCCCTTTGCAACCAATCTCGCTTTGTAGCGTTCAACGTTCCCATTCGGATCCAGTTTTGTTTTGAACACCCATTTACAACCTATAGGTTTAACACCGTTGGGTAATTCTACCAAATCCCAAACTTCATTTTTCTTCATGGATTCAAGCTCATCAATCATTGCTTTATTCCATTCAGAAGACTGATCACTGCTAATGGCTTCATTATAAGAGATAGGATCATTGAGCTTTCCAGCATCCATTTCAGTCAGGTAGGTAACATAATCATCCCAATTAGTAGGCCTTCTTTGCCAAGATGACCTCCTGAGTTGATTATCGGGTTCAACGTTGTCTTAGTTTTGAACGTTTGATGTGCCTTCATTATGAGGTATAATGGGTTCTGGTTGTGGAGATGGAATTTGTGCAGTAGCTTCAGGTGCAGTTGCATGGGGTACAAGAGGAGTAAATGGAGTAATGGTAAGCGACGAGTCTCTCCCCCCGCGTCTTGTACTTCTTGCAATTCTTCGTAAGGGTTGGTACTGCTCCCACTGACCTTGAAATCCTTCAGGAACGCAGCACGCTTTGTTTCAACAATACGGGTGACATGGGAAGGACAATAGAAACGATAACCCTTCGAATGATCAGGATACCCAATAAAGAAACAGGTAACTGTTTTAGAGTCAAGTTTCCTTAGGAAAGGATTATAGAGTTTTGCTTCAGCAATGCAGCCCCATACTTTCATATATTTAAAACTCGGTTTCCTTCCTGTCCAAAGTTCATAAGGAGTTTTAGGGACAAAATTAGAAGGAACTCTATTGAGTATATGAACAACTGCTTTTAATGCTTCAGTCCAGAGGAATAATGGTAAATTAGTGTTGGCTAACATACTGCGCTCCATGTTCATAAGGGTACGATTTCTTCGTTCAGCGACACCATTCTGCTGAGGTGTACCAGGCATGGTGTATTGGTTCACAATCCCCTGGCCCTTACAAAACACATAAAATGGACCAGGAGCTTGACCCACATCAGTATGTCTTCCATAATATTCACCGCCTCTATCTGATCTCACAACTTTAATATGACGATCTAATTGCTTTTCAACTTCAGCTTTATAATCTTTAAAAGTTGTAAGAGATTCAGACTTTTCCATAATAAGATACAAGTACATGTAACGAGAATAATCATCAATGAAAGTGATAAATGAAGTATGTCCTGTTATGCCAGCGATTTGGTAAGGACCACTAATGTCAGTGTGAATGAGTTCTAATAAATTAGAACTCCTAGTGGCACCTTTCTTATTCGCTGATGTCATTTTGCCTTTAAGACATTTGACACATGTTCCAAAATCAGTGAAATCGAGAGGAGGTAAGACTTCATCCTTTACGAGACGACTTAATCGTTCTCTTGAGACGTGGCCTAAACGTTGATTGCACAACATAGATGAAGTCTCTAAGTCTCGTTTCTTTTCCATCTTTGTGAGTGATTCATTAATATTATATGACAACAAAGATTTGGAAAAATTATCATCTAGTTCTAATCTATAGAGACCACCATCCAGAATGCCAGTACCATAAACAACGGAATCATAGAGAATAGAGAGTTTGCGATGACCATGAGAAACGACAAAACCGTCCACGTCTAACTTTGGTCCTGATACAAGGTTCCGAGTTACCTCAGGAACATATAAGGTATCATAAAGTTTAATACATAAACCAGTTTTCAAAAATAATTGAATGTTCCTATGGCCTTCACTTCTAATTCCCGATCATCCCCAACTTTAAGTGTTCTTTGGTTTCTTCCCAGCTTTTGGATTGAAAGGAATCCCTGAGTAGAGTTAGTCACATGAACCATGGAACCAGAATCAAACCACCAAGAATTAGCAGGAACATTTAAATTAAAGGACTCAAGTATCACGAAAAAATCGTTACCTTTCTTAGCCAACCACTCCTTAAAGTCAGGGCATTCCTTTTGCTTATGTCCTGTTTTCTTACAGAACTTGCAGTAGGGTTTGCCTAAGGAGCTCTTAGAGCTGGAAGGTGCACTTGTATTAGGATTTGGCTTTTGGACCTTAGAAGCATCCTTTCTTTGATAATTGTCCTTCCTCTTCTTAGAGTTGGAGGTGGTGAAGTTAGCAACATCAGTAGTGCGATCCATCTTCATACGCTCTTCCTCCTGCACGCACATAGCGACCAGCTCACTCATCGTCCATTTGTCCTTCTGAGTGTTGTAATTGATCTTGAATGCTTCATAGGACGAAGGAAGCAAAGTGATGATGAAGTGAACAAGAAAACCATCACTGATTTCCATCTCTAGCCCTTTCAGCTTATTGGCCATGTCATGCATCATCATGATGTGCTCGCGAATGCCGCTCCTCCCATCATACTTAGTCGTCACCAGCTTGAGGATAAGAGTGCTAGCGTGTGCTTTTGATGTTCCTTTGAATTGAGCCTCCACAGAAGCCATGTACGTTTTAGCATCCTCAGAATCAGGAATAGCTCCTCTAATTGCATTATGAATGGATTGCTTCATGAACATGAGAGACATGCGGTTACACCTAGTCCATTTTTCATGAACTATCTGCTCAGCAGGAGTACTTTGAGTGGTAAGGTCCGTTGGCTTATTCTCTCTAAGAGCATAATCGAAGTCTAGCAATCCTAGTGTAAGCATGAGGGCATCCTTCCATTCAGCAAAGTTATCACAAGTCAAAGGTGGAATCCCGCAATTGGGTGCTGATAGTGGAAATAAGATTAGAAAGTTATGATACTAAGAAAGAAGTCCTAATGTGATCTAAGGGCATGTTATACTAAGGCAGACATAAATAATGACCATTTTAATTATGAAGCTGTGATAACGTCTATTACTAACATCAAAATAATAGACTTAGTAAAATTCTACTTAAACGAAGACAAATCAGCTTTGGCCAGAAGTGTAATCATTTAAGTATGTGTGCAAAGTAATCGTGACAAATCAGCTTTGGCCAGAAATGAGACAATTACTTTAGTTATGCACTTGTCAAGCATGCTAAACATAAATGAATTAAATCAGCTTTGGCCAGAATTAAGACATTTCACGTTTGTAATGCATACTCAACATAGCTTTTATAATACTTAAACAATAAATAGATGTATTAAATCAGCTTTGGCCAGAATTAATACATCAGAAGCTCATTCAAGTTAAGCTATTTTGAGACAATCCTAAGATACCTTTATGTCTATCTCGGTGAATTTCGATGCCAATGACGTAAGAAGCATCTCCGAGATCCTTCATGTCGAAGTTATGCGAGAGTAACCGCTTCGACTCATGCAACATGTCTAAACTATTACTTGCGAATAGAATATCATCTACGTAAAGGACAAGTATAGTAAAGTTACTCCCACTCTTCTTGAGGTAGGTGCATTGATCCACTTGATTCTTCATAAAACCTTATCTCTTCATGACTTCATCAAACTTGAGGTACCATTGACGTGATGTTTGTTTTAACCCGTAAATGGATTTCTTCAACTTACAGACTAGATGCTCATGACCTTCAGGCCTTCAGGTTGTTTCATGTAAACATCTTCGTCTAAGTCTCCGTTAAGGAAAGCAGTTTTGACGTCCATCTGATGCAGCTCTAAATCAAAATGAGCTACTAGGGCCATAACGATCCTTAATGAATCTTTATGAGAGACAGGTGAAAACGTCTCTTGATAATCAATTCCCTCTTTCTGAGTGTAGCCCTTTGCAACCAATCTCGCTTTGTAGCGTTCAACGTTCCCATTCGGATCCAGTTTTGTTTTGAACACCCATTTACAACCTACAGGTTTAACACCGTTGGGTAATTCTACCAAATCCCAAACGTCATTTTTCTTCATGGATTCAAGCTCATCAATCATTGCTTTATTCCATTCAGAAGACTGATCACTGCTAATGGCTTCATTATAAGAGATAGGATCATTGAGCTTTCCAGCATCCATTTCAGTCAGGTAGGTAACATAATCATCCCAATTAGTAGGCCTTCTTTGCCAAGATGACCTCCTGAGTTGATTATCGGGTTCAACGTTGTCTTAGTTTTGAACGTTTGATGTGCCTTCATTATGAGGTATAATGGGTTCTGGTTGTGGAGATGGAATTTGTGCAGTAGCTTCAGGTGCAGTTGCATGGGGTACAAGAGGAGTAAATGGAGTAATGGTAAGCGACGAGTCTCTCCCCCCGCGTCTTGTACTTCTTGCAATTCTTCGTAAGGGTTGGTACTGCTCTCACTGACCTTGAAATCCTTCAGGAACGCAGCACGCTTTGTTTCAACAATACGGGTGACATGGGAAGGACAATAGAAACGATAACCCTTCGAATGATCAGGATACCCAATAAAGAAACAGGTAACTGTTTTAGAGTCAAGTTTCCTTAGGAAAGGATTATAGAGTTTTGCTTCAGCAATGCAGCCCCATACTTTCATATATTTAAGACTCGGTTTCCTTCCTGTCCAAAGTTCATAAGGAGTTTTAGGGACAAACTTAGAAGGAACTCTATTGAGTATATGAACAACTGCTTTTAACGCTTCAGTCCAGAGGAATAATGGTAAATTAGTGTTGGCTAACATACTGCGCACCATGTTCATAAGGGTACGATTTCTTCGTTCAGCGACACCATTCTGCTGAGGTGTACTAGGCATGGTGTATTGGTTCACAATCCCCTGGCCCTTACAAAACTCATAAAATGGACCAGGAGCTTGACCCACATCAGTATGTCTTCCATAATATTCACCGCCTCTATCTAATCTCACAACTTTAATCTGACTATCTAATTGCTTTTCAACTTCAGCTTTATAATCTTTAAAAGTTGTAAGAGATTCAGACTTTTCCATAATAAGATACAAGTACATGTAACGAGAATAATCATCAATGAAAGTGATAAATGAAGTATGTCCTGTTATGCCAGCGATTTGGTAAGGACCACTAATGTCAGTGTGAATGAGTTCTAATAAATTAGAACTCCTAGTGGCACCTTTCTTATTCGCTGATGTCATTTTGCCTTTAAGACATTTGACACATGTTCCAAAATCAGTGAAATCGAGAGGAGGTAAGACTTCATCCTTTACGAGACGACTTAATCGTTCTCTTGAGACGTGGCCTAAACGTTGATTGCACAACATAGATGAAGTCTCTAAGTCTCGTTTCTTTTCCATCTTTGTGAATGATTCATTAATATTATATGACAACAAAGATTTGGAAAAATTATCATCTAGTTCTAATCTATAGAGACCACCATTCAGAATGCCAGTACCATAAACAACGGAATCATAGAGAATAGAGAGTTTGCGATGACCATGAGAAACGACAAAACCGTCCATGTCTAACTTTGGTCCTGATACAAGGTTCCGAGTTACCTCAGGAACATATAAGGTATCATAAAGTTTAATACATAAACCAGTTTTCAAAAATAATTGAATGTTCCTATGGCCTTCACTTCTAATTCCCGATCATCCCCAACTTTAAGTATTCTTTGGTTTCTTCCCAGCTTTTGGATTGAAAGGAATCCCTGAGTAGAGTTAGTCACATGAACCATGGAACCAGAATCAAACCACCAAGAATTAGCAGGAACATTTAAATTAAAGGACTCAAGTATCACGAAAAAATCGTTACCTTTCTTAGCCAGCCACTCCTTAAAGTCAGGGCATTCCTTTTGCTTATGTCCTGTTTTCTTACAGAACTTGCAGTAGGGTTTGCCTGAGGAGCTCTTAGAGCTGGAAGGTGCACTTGTATTAGGATTTGGCTTTTGGACCTTAGAAGCATCCTTTCTTTGATAATTGTCCTTCCTCTTCTTAGAGTTGGAGGTGGTGAAGTTAGCAACATCAGTAGTGCGATCCATCTTCATACGCTCTTCCTCCTGCACGCACATAGCGACCAGCTCACTCATCGTCCATTTGTCCTTCTGAGTGTTGTAATTGATCTTGAATGCTTCATAGGACGAAGGAAGCAAAGTGATGATGAAGTGAACAAGAAAACCATCACTGATTTCCATCTCTAGCCCTTTCAGCTTATTGGCCATGTCATGCATCATCATGATGTGCTCGCGAATGCCGCTCCTCCCATCATACTTAGTCGTCACCAGCTTGAGGATAAGAGTGCTAGCGTGTGCTTTTGATGTTCCTTTGAATTGAGCCTCCACAGAAGCCAGGTAGGTTTTAGCATCCTCAGAATCAGGAATAGCTCCTCTAATTGCATTATGAATGGATTGCTTCATGAACATGAGAGACATGCGGTTACACCTAGTCCATTTTTCATGAACTATCTGCTCAGCAGCAGTACTTTGAGTGGTAAGGTCCATTGGCTTATTCTCTCTAAGAGCATAATCGAAGTCTAGCAATCCTAGTGTAAGCATGAGGGCATCCTTCCATTCAGGAAAGTTATCACAAGTCAAAGGTGGAATCCCGCAATTGGGTGCTGATAGTGGAAATAAGATTAGAAAGTTATGATACTAAGAAAGAAGTCCTAATGTGATCTAAGGGCATGTTATACTAAGGCAGGCATAAATAATGACCATTTTAATTATGAAGCTGTGATAACGTCTATTACTAACATCAAAATAATAGACTTAGTAAAATTCTACTTAAACGAAGACAAATCAGCTTTGGCCAGAAGTGTAATCATTTAAGTATGTGTGCAAAGTAATCGTGACAAATCAGCTTTGGCCAGAAATGAGACAATTACTTTAGTTATGCACTTGTCAAGCATGCTAAACATAAATGAATTAAATCAGCTTTGGCCAGAATTAAGACATTTCACGTTTGTAATGCATACTCAACATAGCTTTTATAATACTTAAACAATAAATAGATGTATTAAATCAGCTTTGGCCAGAATTAATACATCAGAAGCTCATTCAAGTTAAGCTATTTGGGTTTTGCAAAAATTATCTGATTCTTATTAGTTAATTAAGTGTTAACAAAACCAAGTTTTTAATAGCAAACCACCTGTTAGCGCGGATCGAGTGAGGTTTCGAGTCAGGTCTCGAGTTAGGTCTCGAGTCATGGTCTCGAGTTAGGTCTCGACTGAGTTTTGAGATCTCGAGTCAGTTATGAGGTCTCGAGTCGCAACCTAGGTCTCGAGTTGTAGCCTTATGGTCACGAGTCGCAACCTTATGGTCTCGAGTTCTGACCTTATGGTCTCGAGTCGTGACCTTTGTCTCGAGTTTTAAATATTTGAGCCCTTATGATTTCGAGTCGAGACCTTGTGGTCTCGAGTCGAGATTTTGTGGTCTCGAGTCGAGACTATTGTCTCGAGTTGTAAAGTTTTGAGAACCTGATGATTTCGAGTCGGGACCTTATGGTCTCGAGTCGAGACTGATGGTTTCGAGTCGTAATCTGATAGTCTCGAGCCCACTGTTAATAGCTGTTTTGTGATAATAACTGAAACTCGAAACTTTAGGGATTGTGGGATAATGTTTCCTGTTTTGTTGCTGATCTAAACTTATCAAAGATTTCGAAAATAATAGCTGAAAATCTATTAACAGTTTTCGAAATTTTAATAGATAAAATTCGGATCAAAAACAGTAAAAACACCCACTAATCCAAATTATATTCCAAAACTTAAGGAATTTTCGAGTTTTCTTAGAACAATATGATGAACCCTAAAAAATTTAAAACATAATTCTGGGATCCGAAACCTGAATTTTAAGACTTTTATTAACAGATTTCGGATATCAATTTACCCATAATGATTTCGAGTGACATAATAAACCACCCTTTACTTAAACAATGATTTCGGCTCAAATAAAAACCGAAAACAGCCGAGATTTTTAAGGCTTTAAAATTTTCCCTTTTCCAGATTATAATCCCAGAATGATGGATACGAAAAAAGAACTGATTTATCAACATATGCTCTGATACCACATGTTGATCAGTTCTGTTTAAACATTATGGAAAACATGAATAGCATACATGTTGCAGCAGACAGGCCAGCAGAGAATCCAGTCAGAGATGCAGCCATTAAGTTCGACATATGTCAGGATGATCTGGTTCCTCCTTAGGGCCGGTGTAAAGTTATGATGGTGATGAACCGAACTAGGGTTGGCTTCGGTTAGGAGAGAGAGTCGAGAATGATGTTATGAGGGTTGTATGATTCTCTAAAATTGTGTAACTGTCTAACCTTTAAACTCTCTAATGATCTCCTTATATATACACCCAAGAGGAAACCTAATTAGTTAATAAGGTTAATATGGTCCATCAACAATTACCAACTAATTATTAATAGGTTATTAACATATTTTAATCTATATAATATAAATAATTATAATAGCTACAAGATTAAATAATATAACATTAATATATTTAATCTCACATAATGGTGTTTTTCTTTTCTAGGTTTGCTACTAACAAGGAATCAATATTGTGGACGCTCTTCTATTTGTAAAGAAACTTGAACCGACAATTAATGGCCAATATATTCGGTACTAGAATCACATTGCATTTGGTACTAGTTGGTTCTTAGACCAAGAATTTAAGTCTTGTCATGACACTTTTTAAATATCACACGATTGGGTATAATACATTTATCCATATAATTATTACAAATTTTAGTTAAAATCTCACTCTTTATGATATAATTAACTAAACTAGTTTGTACTTGTATAGTTGATTCCATATTGTGTTTCTTCTGGCTTCTAAGAAGAACACACTTAAAACAACAAAGATAGATCAAATTTCCATCCTCAACTCTTGCAACATTACTGGTGCAACTTGTCTCTTCTTTACTCTTACAGGCAACCCATTTTTCATATTCAAAAGAAGAGATAAACTATACGGCGGATCCACCATTCTCTCCGGCGTACCACCGCCGCCAACCACCTCAATCTCAAACTCATGCATAACAGCCACAGCCACCAACTTCATCTGAAAGTAAGCCAAGTCTTTTCCCATACACAATCTAAGCCCACCATTAAAAACCAGATACCCAAACGGATCATACGCTTGCTGGTATACCCCATTATCGTTCAGCCATCTTTCGGGTTTAAATTCTCTACAATCACACCCCCACAAACTCTCCATTCTTCCCATTGCATAAACCGAGTAATCAACAAACCACCCTTTTCGTACGTATGTACCATCAGGTAGTATATCATCATCCACCGTCGATCTAGAGCTTATGGGCACGGGTGGAAACAATCGCATGGATTCCGATAGAGCAGCATGCAGGTAATTCAGACTTTTCAAATCGTCGAAGGTGAGATTTAGTGGACGAATATCGGGAGATGATGTCGTTAACATAGATAGTTCTTTGAGGATCATGTGTTTACAGTGCGGGTGTCCGTTTCTATGACCCCGCGGGTCATTTATACTTTGGTTTTACAATGCCCTTTTGTTTTTGTCTACCATGGTTTTTGATCGGTTTTTCCCATGTGGGCAATACCTTTGTTTCTATGGCCCCGCGGGTCATTTATACTGTGGTTTTACAATGCCCTTTTTGTCTACCATGGTTGACTCGTTTGACCCGCTTTCACTCCAAGCTTCACCTAGCTTGTTTAAGCGCCAACTATTGTTCATCATTTACAAGGTGGTTAGATTAGTCATTAACAATCACGACTATACCACTTTACTTATTTTCTTAGCCGAAACCACTTATTCGACTTCATCACTAGTTAGTTTGACTTTCTAAAGTCAACTACATTTAATCATATAATATGCACGATTAAGGCAAATCAACATTATGATTAGAACCCGTTTTATCCCATGTCTCATGAAATTAGTCAAGCTTGTCAATTACGCGTTTCACTTGAATTTCAGCATTTTACTTCTCATTTAGGCATTTTAACAAACACCTAATGGGCATCATTCTACACTTTTGCTAACTAGTCTGTAATTAGTCATTTTTAGCAAGATTAACATCAAATTTCCAACCCTCTATATCTAGTGTTCATGAACTACATCAAGAACTTATATCATAACAATCAATATTCATCAAATTAACACTCCGATCCGAGTGTTCATCATAACATACAAAAACCCATTTAGCACATAATAGGGTAATTATCAAATCCCTAGTTTTGACAACAATTCATCAAATTTTCTACTAGGGTTTGTTTCTAAACCAAGATATAATCATAATAACACTCATAGAATCAATATTCATTCCAGAATTTCGATTATGATTATTCATCATAATCTCAAGTATCACCAAATCATAATTTTTAACATACCTTGTAATCCCCATGACTAGGTGATCACGAATTTGTGTTCATGCAATGATTTGGCTCTTGATTTGGGCTTCAATTGAGAGATTCTTGAGGGATTAGGGTTTTGAGCAAGAGAGCCCTTCTTGGCTCTGGTTGAAGTCGCAGACACACACACGTATGTGTGTGTTTTGTTTATTAATTTGTTTAATTGAAACTTTAATTCAATTGTCCATGTCTAGTCCCTTCACTTTACACAAGTTATTTAAAGGGTAGCTTAACCACATTAGTTCTATTTTGTCAAGACATTAACTAACTAGGTTAATACTCCTAGTTACTTGGTGGGTTCCGGGAGCTAAAAACCCGTTTTATTTTAGTCCCGTTGACTCGGGTTCTTATAAACTCAATTCCTTAATTCTTTGATTCGCTTGTATTTAAATTATTAGGATTTCTTATTAAATCCAAATATTTACCGGGTTATCTTTACTGCTAACGGTACTTTACCCGTCTTTTGGTATTAACGGAGTATGATTACCAAACCCGTTTTAGGGGTGTTACAGGTTGGGGATGGAGAGATGGTGGATATGTGAATGTCTGTATGTATGTATGTATGTATGTATGTATATATATATAATATAATTAATTTTGTTTTAATTTATTAAAAGAGTAAATTAAAATGACCAAAATGCCCCTACACTAAAGGACAAACTAGGAGGTTGCAACAGTCAAAAAATAGGGTTTTTGGATTTTGGACTAAAATGGCAACAAAATGCAAACCACAGGGACCCAGATGTAATAAGTTTGAGATTTGGACTAAAGTGGCAAAATTGGCCAAACCACAGGGACCAAAATGGCAGTTTACTCTATAATATATTTTGTTAGAATTTGAGGCCCTAGGAAAATGGAGGCCTAAAGCTCTTGCTTTATTTACTCTCCCTTGAGCCGGCCATGTATTTATTCAACCCGTGCAATGGATTTTTAAAGATATATTGTTTTATTATTTAGTATATAAAATTCATTTATTTGACCCGTGTAATACACGAGGTTATAACCTGGTTGCCATATATATGCATTAGGAATTTAAAAAAAAGTGACATGGCACGTCATTAAGGTAATTTCGCAAGATTAAGTGATTTTAGTGAAATTGAGGGGAAATTTGATTATTATTATTGTGTGAAGTTTTTACAATAATATCAAATGAGTGTTTAGTTTGCATTTTAAAGTATGACCTTTAACAATTTTAAGGTAAGCGCCATCTTATATGCTAATATCACAATATTTAATCATCTATAATGGTTAATGCTTTTTAATGGGTATTTTCCGCTTCGGCATTATAATGTTTTTTTAGAAAATGTGTAATGGTTAATTTTTCCTAATGCCTTTCAATTGTTACTTTCCATTTTTTCCTCATTTGGCGTTATACTAGAAATGTCATCCCCCATTTCATGCCCTTGTAATGCCCAAAGGAGGCGTTGAGGGGCATTATAAACTCCTTCACACCCCTATAATGCTCCATGGTCTTATAGATATTGGATCTCGTACAAGAAGGAAATTGTGTACGAAGTGTAGGGAAGAAGGAGAGCCATTGATCTCTCAAGATCAAGGGTTCAAAATCAAGCGGTGACACTTTGGTAAATATCATGTTCAAACAAATGAACAAATAAGCAGAGAAAGGGTATTCTGGTCTTTTATCACTTGAACTCATTTCTCTTTGTTTTCAAACGGCTATAACTTTTTCATACGTTAATATTTTTCAAAAAAAAGTACACCGTATTAACGAGCATTTGATTCTTTTTAATTTGAACAAACTATTGTTATAGTTTTCTAAAAAATTACAGTATACGTGATTACACATTCAATATAAATCATTACATGATTACACATTCGAACATAACTCATTACGTGATTAGACATTCAATATTAATCCATAACGTGATTATACATTCAATATGATTTCTTATAATTATGTACTGGAACATAATTAATGAATACATAAATCACATACCATATGTGAAAAGCAGTAACAAATTACGTGACTACGTGATTTTGAATACCCAATATGTGATTACGTGCTTTCACTATAGTATTTTATGTGAAACCCCACTAATTGATTACGTAATTATATAACAATAGTTGACTATGTATTATTACGTGACTATGTGATTTTGAATACTAATTTCGTGATTACGTGATTTCATTATGTTATTTATGTGAAACCTCACTGAGTGATTACGTAGTTACGTACTAATTATCATAATTCTAATAAAAAACAAAACATGTAATACATAATATTACCTAATATTTTAGGTCTAATCACGTATAAAGTATAAATGTAATGTAATACAAAACATTAGCCAATCAACCTATAATAACCACATAATGTTGTATATTAGAGATTTAATCACGTAATAAAGCATACACAATTAAGTTCTTATTATTGAATATGTGATTACGTAATAAGCGTTATTGCAATAACATCAATTATAACAAATCATATTGAATGTGTAATTATATAATGATTTATGTTGAATGTGTAATCACGTAAAATTTATATTGAATGTGTAATCACATATCCTGTAAATTTTTTAAGAAAACTATAGCAATAGTTTGCTCGAATTAAAGATAATGAAATACTCGTTAATACGGTGTAATTTTAAAAAAGTATTAACATATCAAAAATTTATAGTCGTTTGAAAATCAAGGGAGACAGTAATTCACTTGGGAAAAGACTATATTAACCTTCGCTTCAGAATATAAATGACACTTGTCACTCGTTGGGTCTCATGTATACTTCGCACGAAAATTTGTTTTTGTACATAATCTCTTATCTGGTCTTATAATCTATTAAGCTATAAATCTTTTAGCAATTATACAATTTGAAATTGTTTTTTATTTATCTTTAAGGTGTTAAACATATTGTTAACATGGAATGTGTACTCATATAGACTTTATCCTAGTTTGAATTTCGGCCCACCTACGAAATGAAACCCAATTATTTATTATGAGCTTTATACACAACAAGACCATGGACTACAAGGTTTAATCACAATTTTGAAATGTGAAATCAATTAAAACTCTCAGAGCATTAACGATAGTTGGTTTTGGGTGTTTTGAGGTCACATGAAGGAAGAGAGGAAAGGAAGGGGAGGGGTTGTTTATGGTAGAACAATCTCGTAACAGCCTTTCTGAGATGAAGAGGGGCCAGGACGGGGAAATAAAGGGTGTTTGATGACTATTTTGGAGGCTGTTTTGGCTGTGAGAGGCGCAAAGTTCAGGCAATGCCCCACAATGGTGACTTGGAGCTGGTTTTGAAATCTCTTTTTGTAAAGGAACGTATCGAAAAAGACCGTGGATCGCATCCCCGGAGACACGTGACGAAAGATCGGCAGTACAAAGTTAAATAAGGGTCACACTCTACTATACCTTACGGTGCGGATTACCTCCCATGCACATCGTGAGTGTGGACTCCTTTTCCACCAATCATAGCAAGGGCAGCACGCCCATGCACACCTTAGGCATGGAATGTGCTCCACCAACTGGAGCATGGGAGGTGTCACAAAGACGGTTAAAGCCGTGGAGACCCTCTCACCTGCAGGTGGATACTCTCTCAATCTTTTACTATACTAAAAACCCTAATTCCTCAAACTAATACTTATTTTCACGCTTAAGGATGGTCATAGGGAGGATTCCTATCATGTGGTAAGCCTAACGGTGTTTTTCTTTTGTAGGTTTGCTACTAACAAGGAATCAATATTGTGGACGCTCTTGTATTTGTAAAGAAACTTGAACCGACAACTAATGGCCAATATATTCGGTTCTTAGACCAGAATTTAAGTCTTGTCATGACACTTTTTAAATATCACACGATTGGGTATAATACATTTATCCATATAATTATTACAAATTTTAGTTAAAATCTCACTCTTTATGATATAATTAACTAAACTAGTTTGTACTTGTATAGTTGATTCCATATTGTGTTTCTTCTGGCTTCTAAGAAGTACACCCTGAAAACAACAAAGATAGATCACACTTCCATCCTCAACTCTTGCAACATTACTGGTGCAACTTGTTGTCTCTTCTTTACTCTTACAGGCAACCCATTTTTCATATTCAAAAGAAGAGATAAACTATACGGCGGATCCACCATTCTCTCCGGCGTCCCACCGCCGCCAACCACCTCAATCTCAAACTCATGCATAACAGCCACAACCACTAACTTCATCTGAAAGTAAGCCAAGTCTTTCCCCATACACAATCTAAGCCCACCATTAAAAACCGGATACCCAAACGGATCATACGCTTGCTGGTATACCCCATTATCATTCAGCCATCTTTCGGGTTTAAATTCTCTACAATCACACCCCCACAAACTCTCCATTCTTCCCATTGCATAAACCGAGTAATCAACAAACCACCCTTTTCGTACGAATGTACCATCAGGTAGTATATCATCATCCACCGTCGATCTAGAGTTTATGGGCACGGGTGGAAACAATCGCATGGATTCCGATAGAGCAGCATGCAGGTAATTCAGACTTTTCAAATCGTCGAAGGTGAGATTTAGTGGGCGAATATCGGGAGATGATGCCGTTAACATAGATAATTCTTTGTGGATCATGTGTTTACAATGCGGGTGTCCGTCTAATAACCAAAAAAACCATGTAAGTGCAGTTGAAGTTGGATCTTTACTAGCAAATACAAAGTTGATAATAGTGTCTCTCAAGAAATTTCTCCTTTCTTCGTCTTCAAACCCCATATCCAAACTGAAAACGATGAATCTCGACAGTAAATCTCTGTCGGTTTCACAACCATTTTGCGCGTCTTTAGAATCTATCACATCCATAGCGAATTGATTCAGGGTTTTAATTGTTTCTTTGTACTTCCTCTCGTCCCCGATGTTGAAAAACCTCTTTAACTTCCACACCACCTGAAATGGTGAAATGAACCGGTTGGACGTATGTTCAACCGCTTCATCAAATGCTTGAACAAAAGAAATACACGGGTCAGCCCCAAAGACGACGTTACATATGGTATCAAAGCTGAATTTCCGAAGGACATGTTGTAAGTCAAAAGTATTTGATCCTGCGGATAAAAGTAAAGGGATTAATGATTTCGAAAGTTGCGATTGGACGCTGTCGGAGATGAAGGTTTTAAGTGATACGACGGCGAATTCAGGACCAGTGATTTTGCGATGGGACGCCCAGAGGAGGCCGTTAGAATTAAAGATGCCACTACCAAGGAGTTCTTGCATGACGGACGTGTAACGGTTGCTTTTGATGTAGTTACGGAAATCGGACTCGAGTATGTATTCGATGTTGGTGGGGTCAGCGGTGCAAATACTTTGGGAGAGGCCGAGAAAGCCGTTGACTCGGAAAGTGAGCGTAGGGGAGGCGGAGAGCATGTCCGTGACCCAATCGTGGTAGCGATGGCGGTTGCGAAGGAACCCAATGAGGTTTCCAATGAGTGGGTAGGATTGGGGACATGGGGTTTTTACGGTGGAGTAACCGCGGCGGGTGAGCCGGTAGAAGAAGGTGGATAGAGTGAGTAATGACAGAGAGAGGATGATGAGATTGTAGTTGTTCTCACCCATAATTTTTATCTAGCGTTGGAATATACATGATTGAACGCATTCTTAAAGTGTTATACTATTAGTCTTGTGTTAACTCATCATGTGCTTCTTATTTATGAACATGTTACATGTATGTATGGCCCATAAAATCCTCCTTAATTACATCAAAAAGAAGAACTTTAAAGTCAAATTAACATTACTACTCCACATAACGTATCGCAGTTGAATTAATGCAAGTCTCCAATAATATATAACTACTGTAGTCTGTATAGAACTTTTTTGGTTTCAAATAAGTTATGTTAGGATTCACGAGTACAATTTGTGGGTTGAATCCGACACAAACACGAAAAGTTTATATGAAGTGTCAGAGACGTGAAACCAAGGCCCGAACACCTTGTCTATCATTTTGGAGGGCGTTGCCCAAGCCCAAAGGCAAAACTTCCACCGGTGTTGCCCCTCTCACTCCCTCACTTGACTTTACCCCTTGTCTTTCACCACCCCTTTCCTTTTGTTTTTGGAGGGCAAAGCAACCAATGTCTAGGTGGCGCCTACGTGGAAGCCTTTCTCTTGCCCACCACACTCCGACACTTCTTAAACATGCCGCACTGCTTAAAGTTTATACACATGAGGTTGCCTAAAGTTTATACACCGACCGACTACCCCTATGATCTCTCTTGAGGGTGATATAAATCTAAAAGTTGCATGTTAACACATCTAATCTAACCATCTATACACGAAACGCCTAAGCCGAAAGCAACCTCTCAGGCAAAAAGTGACAGCCTCAGCCCCCTCATAAGATCACCACACTTGTATGTGGTGAAGCCATTTGTTCAAGAGCTAGACCACCTTGCGCCTCAACTCATCAAGCGCGCTTTAATGTTAAATGATCAAGAAACAAGAGAAACAAAAATACAAATCACCATCAACCAAAAAGACATATAGCCAACTCAATCACAACACTTAAATGGGCAACGAAAGGTATCACTAAAATCCACTTACCAAGTACATGAGTCGATTCATGTTTTGATAGTCTACACGATACACCCACGCAGCAGAAAATTTATTATTGGAAAACAAAATAAACTAAATTTCATACGTCTGCTTTAACATTATTAACCTTCTTTCAGACAGCCATGAAAAGTTGGTCTGGAGATACACCCTAAGGCTTTATTTTGCAAGAACGGTTTGAAATGGAGCTAAAACGAATCTAGCATGGCTTTGCAGTTCCATAGAGACGAACAAGATCAACACGTCGTCGCTTTAGATAACTTTTCTCCAACGCCTGTCACAGAAACCGTTACGTTAGTCTGTTTAAAAGTGGAATAAAGTGATCTATATGTTCAAAAAACGTACCTCAACACGAAATCCACAAAGTGAGAGTAATACAAAACCTCCACCAGCATCCACGAGAACTCGGGCCTGATGCAGGATTCTATCCTGCACCAGCATGTAGAGGATTACTGATTGCTATTCGGAATCTCCATACAACTCATCATCAGAAAGCTCATCAAAAGACCGAATATCCAGCTGGTAACGAAGAATCCCCCCTATTCCACCAAAACCCCTGCAAAACTGAGATCCCTCTTGCGATTTATTCGTAACAAACTCAAGCGTGCAACCGAACTTTCGGTATTCATTAGCAAACCACTCAAGCAACGACATCTTTTCCTGAACTTCTAATTCAGCGTTTGTAGTCGGATCCCGAAAGTTTTTCTGATCACCCTCTTGCTCCTTGTTCAAATGTTTTATAGTCACTTCACCTGTCGTAACATTCTTAAGCGTAAACCTGTTAATATCGAGATTTTCCCAAACGATGAGTATATCAACCGCACCCATATCAAGACCCTTCAACGTATCATCCACACCGAAAACATATTTCCCGGTATCTTGACTGATTTCCTCAAAGTACTTACCGATCAAGCGTTTTTCTTGTATAAACTTAACATTCGCAAGAATTTCAGAAGACAACTCTATGGCTTGATTAAACCCGTTTTCACCTCCGTACGAAACATCAACCACATTCAAGATTTTTGCCTGCAGACGCGGGTCAAACATATCGGATTGACTAAGCTCGGTTTTGAAGTCAGCGGAGCCAGCGAGTATGAGTCCTGAAACATTCGGCTGACTAGTTGACGGATTGATGTAGAACTGTGTCGCCAGCTCAGCAGTCTTCCTCACATAGTTATGTCGCTTCTCCATACGTAAACGCGCAAATCGTAAAGCGGATTGACCTCCTCTTCCATGCTTCTTCGGGAGATCAACACTGAACTTGTGAAGTACTTCTCGCGTATTACCACTCAACGTTCCAAACAGAGTCCCGTTACCATCCATGATTATAAAACCGAATTTGTCATCGGACTCTAGCAGTTCGTTCAACGCTTCGGTATGGAATTTGTTATCACAAAGATATAATGACGCGTTAATGGGCCGAAAAGGCTCAAAATCAATGGTGACCTTTTTTTCCTTTCCTTCTTCGGTCACAATGGTTCCGGTGTAGAGCACGAGCCCGTTTGGAGGAACCTTATTGTAGAGCTTGAGTCTTTGTTGAGCAGATGTGATTGCACCCAAAACGGATTGACGGTTCACTCTGCTTTTGATGTTTGAAGCGGTTCCGAATTCATCTCCGAGCATTTTTGTAACCCTGGATACTTGATCGCGTGGAGGCATAATAAGAGAGATCATGCTGGTACCGTTACCACGAGCAGCTTCCAGTGCCTTGATAAGTTTCTTGATTTTCCATATTTCGATGTTCTTGTCGGTTTCATGAGCATCGGCCATTGTGTGTTGAATTGAGAGTGTTGTGTAAGTAGTACAACTAACAACGCTACCTGCAATCGTTGATTTAACCTTGAGTTCAGAAGAAATGTGTTTAATCAAATAACGCTATTAAATAAATCTCTTTATGCATTAAAACACATCAAAGACCTCATAACAAATCATGAGCAGATGGTTCCGACCTCTTACTGGTTCAAATAACACTGTTTACCTCTTAATGAGGCTCTTAATGGTTCAGACCTCTTACTGGTTCAGCACTTAATGGTTAAGATTTATACAGAGTCTGAATGGTTAAGACCTCTAATCTGAATTGGTCATACATTTTCCTCTGAACGGTTAAGCATTACACAGGCTCTTAATGGTTCAGACCTCTTACTGGTTTAGACCTGGTTTAGACAGCACTTAACCATTCAAATGTTGCCAAACAGTCCCTAAATAAACAAATTTCTCATGTTCTACAAAACCATATTTAAACATTTCCTGATCAAAATCATAAAGATTTGTCGAATAAATTCTTTGTACACGTTTGATATACATAATATTCGGCTCAAATCAGCTAATTCGGAGTGGCAATGATCACAGCAAAACAGAATTTCGAACCAGATCACAGTTTTAAAAGCCAAAATGCAACAAATTTAATCAAATAACGAAACCCTAAAACAGAACATACACGCAATTATCTTACTTTCTTCACAAAATCAGAAGATTAATAATATCTGATCAGCAAATTAATAAAATAACATCGGCTACACATTTGGAATGAATTATATGAATAATATAAATTGCATACGATTGAAATGAACAAATGATGAACGTAAGAATGTAAAACAGAACTGATTACGTGAATCACCTGAAGGAGAATTTGGTTTTGGATTTATGCGGATGAGAAAGAAAGGGATTTATGGTGGTTTGGGGGTGAATTTGCAGTTACCGATCAGCACGGATTTGAATGGATGTTCCAGACAGAATCCATGAATTCGTTTTTGGATTCGGGTTTGATATCAACGGTTGTTGCAACGGGAAATTATATACTTGTTTCTTTTTTTAATGGTTTATTTTTTTACGTTTGGTATGTATGTACGAGAGAGGTAATAAAATTGACCACTAAAGCATATGTTTGAAGCCTCTAGAGGCTTTATTGTGTCAGAGCATCACATCACTAATGGAGTCTCGTGTTTAACAACCAAGTTATGTTAGGCCTTGGGGTATGGGGCGGGGTTGGGGTGTGGGTTGGCTGAAAACGTCCAAGTCATCACTCCGGGGGCTTGGGTTGGGGCGTGGGTTTGGGGCGTGGCCCCAATAGCGTGGGTTTGAAGCCGGGCGTGGGGCGGGGTAGTAAATGACATGGCAGGCTCTCAATAGCCAAACCAAAATCATGCCCCTAAACCCAAGCCCCCAACCCAAGCCCCACCATACCCCTTGGGCGTGGGTTTGAGTGGTGTGGGACCTCCCATTTCACGTGTCAACAAATGCTCCAACCCAAGCCCCAACCCAAACCCCACCATACCCCATAGCCTTATGTGATAAAGCTCTCTTTTATCAATAGCGCCATCCCCTCATCAATACCCTCGAGCCTCGCACACACATAACCTCGTTATTGTTCACTGTTTTAACAACGTACCACCAATAGCGCCCCCATGATAGCGCGGGTGGTATGGTGTGTGTGTAAGGGGTGTGTGTGTGGGGGGGGGGTATTAGCCTTTTCTGGCTGAGGTGGCATAGAGGTGGCGCCTCATACTACATAGCCTGGGGGTGAGTATTTAACCCCTTACCCTAAGTTCCATCAATCTTCTTTCGTCGCATCACTTAACCATCTACAACTCTCTCCTACCATATTTAATGGAGCCAGTTAGACTGTGTTAACGTTTCATTTTTCTTTTTAACATAAATAAATATAGCATATGAATTTAAAATATAAAAAAATAAATTTAATATACAACTTACATAAATAAAAATATCAAAAACAATAATTAAAATTAAAAAAGTTACATTGTAAATAATTAAATGTGGATAAACTACATAATTAAACGGTCACAGACTAAATAGTAAAACTTAAAAATAACTAACTAGTTAAACGTAAGTAGACTTAAGAGAAATAAACGTAAACAAACTAGAGAATTAAACTAATCATCAATGTCTCAACGTCTGAGGAACTACCAGAGTCGACATCTGGATGCATAGGTGGTTATAGTATACGGGGTGGTTTCTTAGTGATCGCCAAAGTTTGATGTATGCAAAAAAAATTGTGTCTAATCTGGTATTCACGACAGGCCTAAGAATTCCTTTGCGGCTCTGTAGACCCTTGACCGTTGGCCACCATCACGTTGTAGACTTGATGTAATTTGCAAACCTCATTGAAAATAACACACCACTTTGAGTTAACTTGGTCATAAATGAGATCGCTTTCAACTACACGTGGATGAAATTCTTCAAATAAGGCTACACTAAATCGAACCTTTCCTCGCATGAAATTGGTCACATGGATCCAAAAGTTGACCAAGGGCTACTTCTTCATTTACGTTTCACAAGCGTCTTGCCATTTTTAAGGTATTTGAAGGTGTATATATGGTTGGGTATTTGTTTGAGAAGGGTATGTATTTATAGTAAAGTAAAGATTTAAATAATAATAATAATAATAATAATAATAATAATAATAATAATAATAATAATAATAATAATAATAATAATAATAATAATAATAATAAACAAATATGACCGTTGAACGGTCAAAAAATTAAAAAACAATCAATATCACTCACAAGATAGATCGGTAAAATGTTAATCTAATCTATACTCGCACCAACCCGCATCACCAATGGCGGTGTGTCATAGTGAGTAGGGGTTACCCGCCCTCATATCCGGGAGCGCCCCGAGTGCCCTTATGAGGTAATGAAGGAAAGGGTGTTTGGTTGGTCAATGGAATGAAATCGCCCATTGCACAAGACATCCCTGTGACAACTCGAGTTTCTGACTTTCACTTTCGCATTAAATGCGCGTTGACTTTGACTGTTTAGTAGTTGTCTTGTTGGACTTGTAATTGTACGCGTTGTGTTTTAATGAAACGTGTTGTCATTGTGCATACATGTAACTACTTGTTGTTGTAAAAGATAATATTAGAAATTATTATTTAATACACTTAGTCTAGATCACGAAACCTGGCACACAGTTCGAAGGATTCGAAGGACCACGAAACATATCCTTCGATTCGAAGGATCAACTTTCGGTCCGAAGGATCTCGAAACATATCCTTCGACCAAGGATCCTATCCTTCGACATCTTTCGGCCCAGCCTTTCTAATGGGCTTGGCCCATTCCTGTGAAACCATTTATATACGTGATGCATGTAGTCGGCAGATTATTTTCAAACCCTAGTTCCATTGTGTGTGAGTGTGACGGCATATAGCAGACCTGCTCTCTGTTCGAAGGATTTCCTCCCATAATCCAGATTTCCGGTTAGTATGTGATGTTGTTTATGATGCCTTGATTTCGTGATTAATAAATTGTTTGGCAATATATTGTTAGTAGTGTCAATCGTACTTGTTTTCATGATGTTTTGTGGATCGGCTATGATAACCGGATATGTATGATAGTATTGCTATATGTTTGTATGTTAACCAGACACGTATGTTAATTGAATATGAATGTTAATCGGATATAGGTGCTAATCGGAGGTGTATGCTAATCGGATATATATTGTGATGATGTTGATTATGGAATCGTGCTCGTATGATACTCGTTATGTAGATGTACTGTTAAGATTTGGTACTTGTTGTTATTTGTTTGGGCATGCATGATTGATGATGACGGCTGTAGATGATTAGGGTTTCTGTTCCTGTAACTGGCTGCGTGATAAGCGTAACTGATTATGAAAACGTAACTGCTTATGTCGAAAGATACTTGTCTACTCGAAACATAGTTATTGTCGAAAGATGCTTGTAGTCGAAACATAGTTGTGACCGAAAGATATCTGTTGACCGAAAGATACATGTTGACCGAAAGATATGTGTGTGATCGAAAGATGACAATAGGTTCGAAACATAACCTTCGGTCCGAAAGATAACTGAGATAACTAATGTGTCGAAAGATAAGGGTGGATCGAAAGATGCTTGGTTATGAATGTACTTTGAAAGATGGAATTATATGTTTGATTTATTTGGCATGCCATGCTTGATGAACGTTAACATTTGTATACGTGAAGTAATACGTGTTGTGCCGTTATGCAAACTGACTGTTATGTGAACATTAAATTGCATGCGTATCATTGCGAACATGAACTGATTTGTTATACGTGCATACAATAGGACGTGACTAATTACTTGTGAGTGCATAATCTAGCATACCGAGCAAACCAAGGTGAGTTCACACTCTTACCAAGGCATGGGGTTCCCGGGGTGTTGGGAATGGGATTGAAAGGTTGATTAGATACATTATTGACACTATGCCTAGACTACCACTTTACTATCCTCGGTTGTGAAGGATACCTATAGTTACGAGTAGTCTAGTGGTTATACAACGTGGAACACCACCACACAGTAACGTGGAACACCACCACACAGTAACGTGGAACACCACCACACAGTAACGTGGAACACCACCACACAGTAACGTGGAACACCACCACACAGTAACGTGGAACACCACCACACAGTAACGTGGAACACCACCACACAGTAACGTGGAACACCACCACACAGTAACGTGGAACACCACCACACAGTAACGTGGAACACCACCACCAATAGAACATACAATCGGCCCGGTAGAGCCACCTGTTACAAACGAACTTACTATTACGCATTTACTTTCTGTGAACTCGCTCAACTAGTTTGTTGATCATTCTGTTACATGCCTTGCAGATCGTTAGGTACCTGGAGCTTGCACTGGAGAAGCGGGTCGTTGTGGACAAGGATCGTGGCTTTTCTGTTAAGCTATTATGACACTTGAAACTGTTAGCTACTACTGGTTTATTTACTATGCTTCCGCTACATTTTGAAACGATGATTTGTTTGATCACCTTTTGTATTGAATGGATGGTTTTCATTTATTTTACTTAATATTAAATGCATGTTCAATATGATTGGTGGCTTGATCCTGGTCAGTCACGCTCCCAAGCGGTGATACTCCGCAGGTGGATTTTGGGGGTGTGACAGATTGGTATCAGAGCCATTGGTTATAGAGAACTTGGTTTTAATAAGGGGAAAACGTTTTTATTAAAACCAGACTATAACCAGAACAGTGCTCTCAACGATCCACAACGACGCTTCGCTCCACGTGCAAGACTCAACTTCTTAGGTAATAAGGTTTATGTTTATTGCCTACATGCTAGAATTTGCTTAGAACTTTGCTCGTAGTATGCTTACATTACTTTGCTCACAACTTGTTATTGCTTGAGAACACATACGTGCTTACACTCTTCTGTCATCGCACTATTCGTGAACCATTCTTACTTATGCTACCTTTACTGTTCGATCATGTCTGGACGTGTTGACATGACTCAAGCCCAGTTGACGGCTCTCATTAACGAACAAGTTGCTGCGGCACTTGCAGCCGCACAAGCAGGAGGTATAACCTGCTATCCCAGACCTATCCTAGGTCGTTAGATCCTACTCTCGTGACCCAACTCTCGCGCTTAACCTTGACCTATCTTTCTCACGCAACGGGTCAGAACGCACATCAACCTCTCTGCACATTCCAGAACATCATGGACTGTCGTCCAAGCACATTCAGTGGCACATTCAAGAACTTCATGTGTGAACGCCCTGAGGCTCGCAGGGTCAAGTACGACACGGGTACTTTGGTAGGAATCGCGCTAACCAGGTGGAACGCGCAAGTACAGATACTAGGGTTGGCAGCTGCTAACGCCACCCCCTGGAACGAATTCAAAGAACACATTAAAAGGGAATACTACACGCGTGATGACATCCACAAGTTGGAAGTGGAGCCTTACCATTTGAAAATGATGGGGTCAGAAATTGAAGCTCATACGAAACGATAGAACGGACTGGCCATCTTGTGTCCAACCATGGTGGACCCTCCAAACAAGCGTATCGAATTGTACCTCAAGGGTCTAGCCTCAGAGATTCAGAGCCAAGCTACATCGGCTAACCTCGACAAAATCCAAGACATTCAGTGTCTTGCTCATCGCCTCACGGATCAGGCAGTGGAACAGAACAGGCTACCTAGTTGTATCAGCGCTATTACTATCGCTACCACTTCTGCTACTCCCGCTACTCCTAGT
Organism: Helianthus annuus; assembly: GCF_002127325.2. Taxonomy (NCBI): domain Eukaryota; kingdom Viridiplantae; phylum Streptophyta; class Magnoliopsida; order Asterales; family Asteraceae; genus Helianthus; species Helianthus annuus. Next base: position 153,443,071 of record NC_035445.2, read on the forward strand.
GACAACAAGCGGAAATGGGATGGGTATTCCAGCAAGGGTTCAGCTACCGCTCGGTCTCAAGCACAACAGCAGCACAGGAATAGTGATCGCCTGAGCACAGCAGAAGCTAAGGAATTCAGGAGCCCACGGCTTGCACACCGGAATCGCCAGCAGCAACAGCAAGCAGGAATCCTATACAAAGAAAAGATTGTTCGCATTCCTCGTTCTGGTCAAGAACCTCTCGAAGCTCAAGGCGACAAGAGTGGTGCCGTGGTTGGCATCACCTCTTTCTTGAAGGCTCAGGAATGTTTGCGGAAGGGCCACACCGCAACTTTGGCGAAGACCATTCAGTTGTACGCGACTTTCCTCAGGTGTCTCGCAAGGATTTACCTGGTCTACCGCCGCATCATCAGGACGAATTTCAAATCGAGCTCGCTCCAGGAGCAGCACCCATAGCTCGAGCACCGTATCGCTTAGCTCCACTAGAATCGGAAGAACTATCGACACAGCTACCAGGAATCTTGGATATGGGATTTATCCGACCTATCTCTTCGCCTTGGGAGCTACAAGAACTATTAGATACCAATTATCGGTGAAAAAGAAGGATGGCACCTTCAGGATGTGAAATTGATTACCGTGAATTGAACAAGATCACAGTGAAGAACCGTTATCCTTTTCCACGCATTAATGACTTATTCGCCCAGTTGTAAGGGTCGAGTTACTACTCCAAGGTTGATCTACAGGCTGATTATCATCAGCTGAGAGTCCGGGATGAGGACGTCTCCAAGACAGCTTTCAGAGCTCGCCTGCAGTTTTTCATGGATCTTATGAACAGGGTGTGCAAACCCTACCTTGACAAGTTCGTCATTGCCTTCATCGACGCCATTCTGATCTACTCCAAGAGTCAGGAGGAACACGAGCAGCACTTACGTCTTATCTTGGAACTTCTTCGAAAGGAACAATTGTACGCCAAGTTTTCAAAATGCGACTTCTGGCTTCATGAAGTCCACTTCTTAGGCCATGTGGTGAACAGGGATGGGATTCATGTTGATCCATCCAAGGTAGATTCGATCAGGAACTGGCCTGCACCGCGTACACCGACAGAAATACGTCAATTCTTGGGTCTGGCAGGTTACTACAGACGATTTATTAGAGACTTTTCAAAGATCGCGCAACCACTTACGCTACTGACACAGAAGGGTGTTACCTATCGCTGGGGAGAGCCCCAGGAGACTGCTTTTCAGCACCTAAAGGATAGACTTTGCAATGCACCTATCCTCTCATTGCCAGAGGGCACAGACGACTTCGTGGTTTATTGTGATGCATCCATTCGGGGACTGGGATGTGTGTTAATGCAGCGCGACAAGGTTATCGCTTACGCCTCTCGTCAACTCAAGGTTCACGAGCGCAACTACACGACGCACGATTTAGAGCTGGGAGCTGTTGTTTTCGCGCTTAAGATATGGCGACACTACCTGTACGGTACCAGGTGCACGATTTACACCGATCACAGGAGTCTCGAGCATATCCTTAAGCAGAAGGATTTGAATATGCGTCAACGACGATGGGTCGAGTTACTTAACGATTACGAGTGCGCTATCAAGTATCATCCAGGCAAAGCCAATGTTGTGGCGGATGCCCTTAGTCGAAAGGACACTTTACCACGGCACGTGCGAGCGCTACAGCTTACGATTCAGCCTAGCCTTCCTGCTCAGATACGAGCTGCTCAGACAGAAGCCCTGAAGCCCGAAAACGTCAAGGCTGAAGCCTTACGCGGCTCACGACAACAAATGGAACAAAAGGCGGACGGCGCCTACTATGTCACGGGCCGGATTTGGGTCCCTCTCTATGGCGGTTTACGCGAACTCGTAATGGACGAAGCACACAAGTCTCGCTACTCGGTACATCCAGGGTCGGATAAAATGTACCACGACATCAGCACTACATATTGGTGGCCTAGTATGAAGGCCCACATTGCTACGTACGTTGGAAAATGCTTGACCGGTGCGAGAGTCAAGGTCGAATATCAGAAACCAGCTGGCCTACTTCAACAGCCTACGATACCACAGTGGAAATGGGAAGAAATTTCCATGGACTTTGTTACAGGCCTACCGAGATCTCAGCGTGGGAACGACACAATATGGGTGATCGTGGATCGACTCACCAAGTCTGCACACTTCCTGGCTATTAAGGAAATGGATAAGTTCTCCACTCTCGCAGATATCTACCTCAAGGAAGTTGTTTCGAGGCACGGGGTGCCCATTTCTATTATTTCGGATCGGGATGCACGATTCACGTCAGAACTACGGCATGCGATGCACAAAGCGTTTGGCTCACGTTTAGACATGAGCACAGCATATCACCCTCAGACGGATGGGCAGTCTGAGCGAACTATTCAAGACATGCTTCGAGCATGTGCTATTAATTTCGGCAACGGCTGGGAAAAGCACCTCCCTTAGTGGAGTTTTCGTACAATAACAGTTATCACACCAGCATTCAAGCCGCTCCATTCGAGGCATTCTACGGACGTAAATGCCGGTCACCTCTCTGTTGGGCAGAGGTGGGGGATAGTCGAATTACGGGTCCAGAGATTGTAGTGGACGCTATAGAAAAGATTGCACAGATACGACAACGCATGACGGCAGCACGCGACCGTCAGAAAGCCTACGCGGACAAGCGTAGCAAGCCTTGGAATTTCAGGTCGGGGACCGGGTTTTATTGAAAGTCTCACCCTGGAAGGGTGTGGTTCGATTTAGTAAACGAGGCAAACTCAATCCACGGTATGTTGGACCATTTGAAATCACTGAAGGAATAGGCCCAGTAGCCTACAGACTGAACCTACCAACTGAACTCGGTGCAGTTCACTATGTATTTCACGTGTCGAATCTGAAGAAATGCCTATCAGATGAGACCCTTATAGTTCCTTTTAAGGAACTCACTATCGACGAGCGGTTGCAGTTCGTCGAGGAACCAGTTGAAATCACGGACCGGGATGTTAAGGTCCTCAAACACAAGAGAATCCCTCTTGTTCGAGTTCGTTGGAACTCCCGACGTGGCCCAGAGTACACCTGGGAACGCGAAGATCAAATGACAGAAAAGTATCCCCAGTTATTCGAAACCAATGCATCCACTGCTGAGGCTGAAGCTACTACTACTGAATTTCGGGACGAAATTCCAAATCAACGGGGGGATGATGTGACACCCCAGGAAAACCGGTGAACGATGTAACTTGCCTAGCTTCCTCAGTGAGTGCGTACCAAATTTCGGGACGAAATTTCTTTTAAGTTGGGGATAATGTGACAACTCGAGTTTCTGACTTTCACTTTCGCATTAAATGCGCGTTGACTTTGACTGTTTAGTAGTTGTCTTGTTGGACTTGTAATTGTACGCGTTGTGTTTTAATGAAACGTGTTGTCATTGTGCATACATGTAACTACTTGTTGTTGTAAAAGATAATATTAGAAATTATTATTTAATACACTTAGTCTAGATCACGAAACCTGGCACACAGTTCGAAGGATTCGAAGGACCACGAAACATATCCTTCGATTCGAAGGATCAACTTTCGGTCCGAAGGATCTCGAAACATATCCTTCGACCAAGGATCCTATCCTTCGACATCTTTCGGCCCAGCCTTTCTAATGGGCTTGGCCCATTCCTGTGAAACCATTTATATACGTGATGCATGTAGTCGGCAGATTATTTTCAAACCCTAGTTCCATTGTGTGTGAGTGTGACGGCATATAGCAGACCTGCTCTCTGTTCGAAGGATTTCCTCCCATAATCCAGATTTCCGGTTAGTATGTGATGTTGTTTATGATGCCTTGATTTCGTGATTAATAAATTGTTTGGCAATATATTGTTAGTAGTGTCAATCGTACCTGTTTTCATGATGTTTTGTGGATCGGCTATGATAACCGGATATGTATGATAGTATTGCTATATGTTTGTATGTTAACCAGACACGTATGTTAATTGAATATGAATGTTAATCGGATATAGGTGCTAATCGGAGGTGTATGCTAATCGGATATATATTGTGATGATGTTGATTATGGAATCGTGCTCGTATGATACTCGTTATGTAGATGTACTGTTAAGATTTGGTACTTGTTGTTATTTGTTTGGGCATGCATGATTGATGATGACGGCTGTAGATGATTAGGGTTTCTGTTCCTGTAACTGGCTGCGTGATAAGCGTAACTGATTATGAAAACGTAACTGCTTATGTCGAAAGATACTTGTCTACTCGAAACATAGTTATTGTCGAAAGATGCTTGTAGTCGAAACATAGTTGTGACCGAAAGATATCTGTTGACCGAAAGATACATGTTGACCGAAAGATATGTGTGTGATCGAAAGATGACAATAGGTTCGAAACATAACCTTCGGTCCGAAAGATAACTGAGATAACTAATGTGTCGAAAGATAAGGGTGGATCGAAAGATGCTTGGTTATGAATGTACTTTGAAAGATGGAATTATATGTTTGATTTATTTGGCATGCCATGCTTGATGAACGTTAACATTTGTATACGTGAAGTAATACGTGTTGTGCCGTTATGCAAACTGACTGTTATGTGAACATTAAATTGCATGCGTATCATTGCGAACATGAACTGATTTGTTATACGTGCATACAATAGGACGTGACTAATTACTTGTGAGTGCATAATCTAGCATACCGAGCAAACCAAGGTGAGTTCACACTCTTACCAAGGCATGGGGTTCCCGGGGTGTTGGGAATGGGATTGAAAGGTTGATTAGATACATTATTGACACTATGCCTAGACTACCACTTTACTATCCTCGGTTGTGAAGGATACCTATAGTTACGAGTAGTCTAGTGGTTATACAACGTGGAACACCACCACACAGTAACGTGGAACACCACCACACAGTAACGTGGAACACCACCACACAGTAACGTGGAACACCACCACACAGTAACGTGGAACACCACCACACAGTAACGTGGAACACCACCACACAGTAACGTGGAACACCACCACACAGTAACGTGGAACACCACCACACAGTAACGTGGAACACCACCACACAGTAACGTGGAACACCACCACCAATAGAACATACAATCGGCCCGGTAGAGCCACCTGTTACAAACGAACTTACTATTACGCATTTACTTTCTGTGAACTCGCTCAACTAGTTTGTTGATCATTCTGTTACATGCCTTGCAGATCGTTAGGTACCTGGAGCTTGCACTGGAGAAGCGGGTCGTTGTGGACAAGGATCGTGGCTTTTCTGTTAAGCTATTATGACACTTGAAACTGTTAGCTACTACTGGTTTATTTACTATGCTTCCGCTACATTTTGAAACGATGATTTGTTTGATCACCTTTTGTATTGAATGGATGGTTTTCATTTATTTTACTTAATATTAAATGCATGTTCAATATGATTGGTGGCTTGATCCTGGTCAGTCACGCTCCCAAGCGGTGATACTCCGCAGGTGGATTTTGGGGGTGTGACAATCCCATTCGCTCAAATTCATTCCACCAACCCCTTGTTTTTTCCATTCCATCCCCCTTTCACCCTTCATTAACAACACCACAGCCCACCATCACCACCCACTACCGTTGTCACCATCCATCACCGGCGTCGCTCAAATTCATTCCACCTACCCCTTGTTTTTTTCATTCCATCTCCCTTTCACCCTTCAATAACAACACCACAGCCCACCATCACCACCCACTACCATTGTCACCATCCATCACCGTCGTCGTCACTCACCACCGTCACCTCCACCCACTGTCACCAACCATTCGTTGCCGCCACCTACCATCGCTGTTGTCACAGCCCCAAAATCCACAAGCGAAGTGTCACACCCCAAATTACCACATAGGGAGTGTCCCTGTTAGGCGTGTGACATACCAATAACGAGCCACCAATTACATTGAACCCATACAAGTTATAAATAAAATCCCCATTATTCATAAAAACATCCTCAACAAGTTTAAACGAAAATCAATAAGTTCAGCGGAAGCAAATGATAAATCAAAGTTAAACAGTGTCAAATCCAATATATATAGTATCAAGAAAACCATCACATAAAATCCCATCAGTCGACCCATGACCACTCCAGCTACTCCAGACAGCAAGTTCCCCAAATCCAAGATACCTAATGACCTGCGAGCATGCAACAAGTGTGTCAGACAACGCTGGTGAGTTCATAGTTTTACGAAAACGTTAGTTACCAAGTGTTTAATCCAGTTCATTGAATACCATTTTGAAAACGATGTTGATAATACCCCAATACAAGACGGCTTCTGATTATTTTGCCCTTTCTCCAATGCTCCTATCAAAGCATTGGTCATGACTAGGTCATTAGTTCAACACCCGTCCTCCCAGGTACGGGGTGAGGTTGCCAAACCTAAGTAGCGCTACTAACTAATACCATGTTACCTCCCAGGTAACCAAACAATACGGAGGGACTTTAAAGGTGATAGGATGAGTATATTATCCAACATTCCCGTTTACCCAAAAGACTTATCCTCTCCCGGGATACCCACTGACTGTCCCAACCACCGGGACGCATGCTCAAAAGTAATGAACTCACCTTCGGTTTGCTCGGTAAGACTAACTACCCGTTTATCAGGGGAACAAACACGTCCTAGCATGAGTACCAGTATCAATCAGTTTCAACTTTACACATACGTTGTTCACATTTATACACGTAATATACATTCATCAACAGACATGTTCCAACACTTAATCATGCACGAGTTTCGATCATTTAAGGTACGTCCACTTACTAGGTGCTACACGTATTAAGTTATGCTTCGCCTACCACGTTTCGAATATCCAAATAACATCACATTTCAAACATACATAAATGTGCAAGTTCATGTACCCCTCACGTGAACCTATCGTGCGAGACCCAGGCCCAAGTTAAATTCAATGATATGTGGCCCAGATTTAATGGGCTAATCAACATGTGTGTTCAACCAATGTGTGCGGCCCTATGTCAAGACATAATTAGAATGCATGTTACTGATTGTTGAAATCCATTTGACACAACCCAAGCCCAGCAACTTCCCTTTAGTGATCGGCCCAACTATAACATTTATCCCCTACATTAAGTCTACTCAATTTATCACTACATATGTCAGTTCGATCATACCAAACTCATTTAACATATTAGGGTCAACATATATGTGTTTCACTAGTACCCAGCCCAAGGCACTGTACGGCTGCCCCCCCCCCCTTATCTAAACAGTGAGGTGGGCTCAACTAATTTTGGGGCGGCTTGCTATGTGTATGGCTCAATAAACATGTGAACCCAACTGAATGTATATGTTACATATTTCAAATAAATCGGCCCAAGCTAATATACAATTGTTACTGTGAATCAGTTAATTATTTGTTAAGTTATTAAGTTAATGCCCAATATTTCAATCTGATGATTACTGGCCCAAAACAATTTTCGATTATCATATTACACTTTCACATAATTAATTAACCACGCAGGTTTGATTATCATACACTTTCACATAATAGTTCTAATATTTGATTCACACTCAACAGATCCATATAATTAATCCATCGATTATTACACACTTATTAATAAAGAATATCAATAATATGCTTAAATAAAGTCTATCTATAAAATCCCTATGTATTCTAGTCTTATCAAAAGCACATGCAATCTGACACTTCACATGATTTATTTATGGCCAACTATCACTTTACAAGCAAGACTGAATTCACAATTAACATCATCATAGCATGATCAAGTAGTTAAGCATTAACATAATATAAATCATAACCAGCACATGGTTTACTTTGATATTACCAAACCAAATCTGACAAAAATAGGATATGCACATGACTCTTACTTTGATCAATACTACAAACACACTCTCATTAGCCGCCATTTATCTTATTCAAGATTATCCCACTTTGTGAAATCATTACCTTTAAATATATATTGAACCGATAACCTACTGTTACATCAATGCTAGTTATGAATCACATATCATTCAATATTATTCCCATCATCATTCATGCACCCAAAATATTTACTATCAATCCATCACCATAATATTTCTTGATTAGATCTACCAGTGAGTTTAATAAAGTGTTTATTATTATTACACATATCATATCATGCTTACATGAACACAAAACAATCAACAAGATAGACAAACAAATAGAATACTAACCGGTGCTGGTGATCTCGACTGGGAGGGGGTTTGCGATCGCACAGCAGGAAGAGGAGAACAATGCCTTAGGGTTTTATTTGAATTATCCTCTAATAACTAACCTAACACATTTGATATATATGATAAGGGGTTGAGGCGGTCACAGGACATTCGAAGTGGGCTTAAGCCTAGCCACTTGGGCTATCAATAATACTTGAAAGGATCCTAAGATAACCGGCCCCCAACCAAGGCAATTGTACATTTGGGCTTTATCCGGACCAATCATTATCTTAGCGTGTGTGTGGAGATGCAACCCAATATACGTGGCCCAACATACTAACATGCTAATTACTCGAGTTATCATAAACGCTGAAGTTTAACGGAATTATTAAAGACGCATTGGAAAGAAATAACAATGACATACGATCGCAAGGTTAAACATTACTAACCTCGAAGGTTCGGGTTGTCACCGCAGGGAGAGTGACTGACCAGGATCAAGCTACCAATCATATAGAACAATATAAGTAAGTAAATAAAACCCAAACAAAAAATATAATTGGTGTCAAACAATTTAGCAAAAGTCTAAGTTAACAGCGGAAGCATTAAGTTCAAAACCAAAATATAAGTTTAAAGTTTCATAAAGTTTCTCATGAACACACAGCAGTTCATGTCCCACAACGACTCCTCCAAATGCAAGCTCCAGCAAATAACCTAACGACTTGCAAAGCATGTAGTAACGTATCAACAAAAATGTTGGCGAGTTCACAGTTGGTTGTCTGTTTTAATGTTGTTCCAAAAACCATAAGTTGTTAAGTTGTTTCGAAAACCAAAAGTTATCCAGTTCCATGTTCCCATAACCATATACCGTGCTGCTACCCCATGTTGTAAACCACTAGACCCGTTACCATATCGACTACTGACTTAAGTCATGTTTATGTGCCCTGCGTCAATGTCTATCATCATTGACAAAGTGCCCGAGTACATTAGTCCACTCCCGTCCTCTGCGGCACGGTGTGAGGCTTGTCAGACCTAATAACGCTATTTAACTAATGACCCGTTCACCAATGTGTAACACCCCAAAACTTGTTTTGTTTAATAATAGGTGAAAATAAACAAATAATTCAACATAGTAATGAATTATGACAAAAATGATAAGTTAGTATTGGGAAAGCCTAAGTTGAACACTTTTTCTAAGTGGAAGGGTTCAATGTGTAAGTAATAAACTAAATGTTTTAGTTAATAAACAAAAATTAAAACCAAACACCCATATTTGGGTTCTGGTCGTTCGAGAAAGAGAGCAGGCAAAAGAAAGGTGAAACCCTAGCTTCAAGAAATCAAGAATCAAAGCCAAATACATAAGATAATCCGGTGCATGAACCCTCCTTGCGAAAATCTAACCCCAATTTGTTAGTGGTAAGTTTAATTTTCTGAATTTGATGATTTGTAGAATGAGGGGCTCGACCCATTCTCGAATTTTGTGTCTAAATTTGAGAAATCTGAGTTAGGGTTACCTTCTAGAACAAGAATCATGTTTGATTCTAGGTTATTTGAAGGATTTTAGTAAAAACCCATTTTATGAAATTGTAATATGAAAAGGATGATCAATGTGATTATAGATATGTGAAATCTTGATGTATGGTGATGTTGTAATGCTTGAATTATAGAAAATTTATCTAGGGTAAATAAAGATATGAATGAGGATCGATTGTGGAATGAACTATATGATGAACTAGTGGAAATTCATGCCTTGTATGTTTGTAAATAATGCTTGTAATTATGATGAACACCAAGTGTTCGATGAAATGCTTAAAAGAATAATGTATATGATTTGAAAGATGAATGAATGAAATGTTGATGTACTAAATAAACGAATGAATGTGTAATTATAGGCGTGATGGAGGAAGGTTCCAATACTAGGAAAACGGAAGGTTCACAAGATCGAGGTACGTTAGTGTACACTTTATGTTTTTATTATGTTGTCATATGTATAATAATTTCTAATGTATTAAATTGTTATGTTGGAACCGTGAGCGTTGAGATATCCGATTGTTGAAAGTAAAGTTAGATCCGTCATAAGCGGATGTTGAGAAATGATTATGATACGAAAGTTAATGCATCATACCCGGTACTTTTAGTCGAACCGGGTATGGAAAGCTATGTATGTTTCGTTGCATACAAGTCCTTGTTATATTTTCTATTTATATAATTTGATGTAAGACTATCCTTGTATAACAAATGCGACAAGTAGTAAGTAAGCGACAAATCCCTAGTGGATTTGGGTATGCTAACGAAAGTGGTGATAAGCTATGCATTTTGATCGATTGAAATTCAATCGTGTCAAGTAAAGATGAACGCCATCCGTTCTAACGGATAGCTTTGAATGCTATAATAAAGATGAAAGTTATAATCCGTTTTACGGATAGAAGAAAGAGTAATGTTGAAAGCAAATAAACCCAATTAAACGGGTCGAATGTGTATGCTTAACTCTCGATGAGAGTGTTTATGCTAAACCCAATTAAACGGGTTGAATGTGTATGCTTAACTCTCGATGAGAGTGTTCATGCTAAACCTAATTAAACGGGTCGAATGTGTATGCTTAACTCTCGATGAGAGTGTTTATGCCTAACCCAACTATTGGGGTAGTCGAATGCGTAAAAGTAAGAATGTTTTTGTATGGATAAAGCTAAAACGAAAGGTTATGATTTACTATGGTGATAACTAACCTTTTAAAATTTTGATTGTTAATGTAGGTAAAACACCTCTATAGGCGATTTGGAGATATGGAGCGAGCACGTGTTCAAGCCTTATTATACCAAGCGCTTCCGCTAGTTTATATGCATACTTTTGGGTTCACGTTTTGTCACTTTGATTAAATCTTGTTAGAAGTCTTACACTTGAAAACTTGTTGTTTTTGTTTGGGGTAGTTTAATGTCAATAGGGTCGTAGGTGAATGTCGTCTATTATGTCAAAACAGGGGGTATGTCCGTTTTACAAACGGGTCATGCCCAAATTTTGTAAAAATTTTACTATGTATCAAAGTTGGTATTTTGATGTCCGAAAAATTGTTCTTTTGTAAGTAATCTAACATTATGGAAAAGCGGACGTTACAAGTTGGTATCAGAGCCAAGGTTTGAGGGATTCGGGCAAGAGTCATAGTGCTCGAACTCAAACCGATGGCTCGTGCAAAAGTGTGCTCGCTCCGAGATCGCCAATGAGGTAAAACTTTAAGTTTTTGTTAAACACGAGTATGTATAGTGTGTTTATGATGAATATTTAAGTTAAGTATGTGACAGGGTAATTATGGTGGGCAAAAAAAAAATGATGAGTTCTAGGGACCGCACGGCCGGAAATGGACCCGAAAAGAGTTAAAACACTTAAAGTGAAAGCAGCAGCGGATTAATAAACGGCAGGCCGTCGCCGACGGCTGGGTGCCCGTCGCCGACGCCACCCCCTCCCGGGCCGACGCCCTATCTGTCTGTCGACGGAAACAAGTGGCCGACGCCACATTATGAGGCTCGTCGCCGACGGACCATTAGCCGTCGCCGACGGGTCGTGCAAAGTTGGTCCGCCAGAATTTTTTTTGTTTTTCACATTTTGAGTTGCCGGGTTATCCGAAAGCCTATTTAATGACTATGTAAGGTCCACATAAGGCCTAATAGATGTATGTAATCACAATTAGTGGTTACAATAAGAATGGATTCGTAAGAGTCGGAAGTGATGAATCGAATGATAAGATAAGAGTTACGAAATTTAAAAGATTAAAAAAAAATTTTTTTGGAATGTAAGAATGTAAATTAAGTAAATGCAGACTAATGAATTATGATATAATGAAAGGCATGTAATGGTGTAAAAAAAAAAAAAAAACTGGAATGCATGATTACAAATGTTGTAATCAAAGGTCGAAGTATGTGTTATATTGAAAGCTTGCGAATTATAAATTAAGTTCCCGTACTTCTCAGAAATGCCCGTTTTATGTTCTTGTCAAGTTATTAGAAGATATAATAAGTTATGTAAAGTTACGTAGATATTTGGCGATAAAGTAAAAATTTATAAAAGTCGAATGCAACGTATGGAATGGCATGAAATGAATGACGAATGTATAAAGTGGAGTTGGAAATGTATGCTAATGAATAATGAAGGAAGTAAATGTAGACTAAAGTACTTGAATATGTGAAGGAACCTGAATTGATTTATAAATGAAAATGAAAAATGATAAGATTAGTGGTGAAAATAATTTAAAGAATGTGAGTTAGGTGGAATTCGTATGAGAATTCGGATAAATATATGCTTTGATAGAATTATGCACTTGAGGCTTGTACCTTATACATGAATGGAATGATGCTTATGTGTATTTAATGGTTTGCTCTAGTATGATTAAGAGACGAATATGTGCTAAATGCGAATCATACGAGCTTACTAGTAAAGGATACGTTGGAATTATGTTATATAGTTAACTTGAATGATATTTACTATTTGTAGAATCATGAAGCATTAGCCATTAGCATGAGAAAGTACGTGAAAGTGAATGCGTATATGTGTATTGTTTGGAGGATTACGTAAATTGTATGTATGAAATACGAAGAATATTAATATTACGGTCTATCATATTTAGATGATTACATGTTCAAAAGTTTGAAGTGTGTAAGCAAGACAGTTGACTATCTAAAAGTCAACAGTATAGGGATATCATGAAATGGTCATCAGACACAAATGCTAAAGTAAAGAGTTAATGTATTATGTATTAAGTGATTTACGTGTTATGCTTGATGTTAGATTAGTTGTATGGATTTGAAATGAGATAGTTATTAATAAATGTCTCGTTTATACGAAATTTGACTAACAAAAGTCAATTAACGTATGAATAGAAAGAAAATGAATAGTTGTATGTATGCTCACATAAGCTAATAATGTTACGAATGTAATAATATGTGAGGATGGAAATCTCGTCAGTTGATTCAAATATGGATAGCAAACGGGGTAAGAGGAAGCAATGAGGCAAGCATGAACGTGAACACTAAAGGTAAGTGATTTTGCAATCACTTCAAATTTATCTACATGAAGGTGTATACATGTTTGCATATTCGAAATCAAAGTGAAATGTATAAATAAATTAGAAATGTTATGGTACGATTTGTTGAAATTGTTGGCATAATGTTAAGCCGATAAGACCTCATTATAAGGGTAAATCGGTCATAAATTTTAGTTGAGAAGTTCTAAGGCAGGAATGAAAACTTGGCAATGTTGATGAAAGGTATGGAAAGAATATTAGTTGGGGTGTTAGCTAAAGACATTTTGTAAATATGTTCGAATTGAAAGTAAGTACAACGCGTACAACAATACTTATATACAATAAGTACTAAGTGTGATTAATTTTAAAAGGTCAAATTGTAAAAGACAGTAAATAATAATTACTTACGATTGCTAGAAGTGTTACGTAAGAAATGACATGGTAAATGATACGACAGAATAACGAAAGGTACAGATGAAAATGCTAGAATCTGAGAAATGAATTCAAACTGGTAAGAATGAAACGTAATAAATTAAAAGTTCGAATCCGTAAGTGAAGACGGATTGAACAAGTGAGAATAAAAAGTAAGTACCAAACTCAAATAAGTTATACTGGTCAAATGGCGATTGCCGTTTGAACCCGGTATTTAATGTTCGGTTTGTCAAGTTTATTACTTATAGGTGAGCATAATGTATGGGCATGCATTGTCACAGTTTGGAAGACATTAACCATCGCAAAGTATAAATAACGAGTCAAGGGTTTTGACCCGCGCCAGGTACGTATAAAAAGATTATATTTTTAATAAGAGCTTAGGGCTCGACTAGAGAATGATGTGTCAGAATAGGATAACTGATACCCATATGTAAGAATGTATTTACAATTAGACTTCCGAAAAGTTAAACGAAATAAATGAAGTCCTTGCAATTATGCGAGTATAAGGTACGAACGTGTACCTCGATGCAACCACAATAGGTAAAGGGGCGTTAGTCTGATCGTGAAAGGTCAAACTGTGAAAGTTGACGAAATAACCAATAAAATGAAAGAATAGTATGTAAGAAATGGAATGTATGATATGTTTTAGCATGTACGTAAGAAAATTGTGAAAGAGCCAATAGGCGAACAAATACCATGTAGGACGCAATTATGAAAAGTTATGTGCTAACTAATTATTTATAGATAAATATAATGGAATTCTTCGTGAGATGATAGTAATGAAGCTAGTGGAAGGATGCTCACGAGTGGGAGCATATTTTATGAATGAATGAGACCAATTCTGGTACGGGAGGTACATATAAAGAAGCGGATCGATCCGGCACACGGATAACTGACTTATGCATTGAAGGCGAGGTTAGTAAAATGTTTAATTCTTGATTAATGATTAAGAATCTATAGATTTAATTGTAAGTATGAACAAAATGAATGGTATAATAATTATGGTATGGTATACATTGATCGACCTGTAATGGTCAGCGTGAGAAGGTATGAATGTCGTTAAGAGGGAGGTCTAAAGGCCTTAAATGAAAGTTTGAGCTGAATTGGTTAAACGCTCGTATGGTGCTCATACACAACATACCTAGTTGTATCATAAGTAGTTTACGCAAGGAGCTAATAATAAGTGTGCGAAGGATTAAATTTGAGGCTAAAATCAAACTTGTAATTAGTTCAAGCGACGGTAGTAACCGTAGAATGATGCTTTATACTCATATTAAGTATGAAGAAGTAATTAGGAAGTGGGTAGCTTTGTATTAGTACCACTAAGTCATTAAATGTTTATAGTATACGTAAGATGTTATGCTCAGCCCTCCTATGAACAAGAAAGTAATTAGAAGAACGCTATTAATGGGATAATAGGGTTTGCTCATGATTACAATAATGAATCATATCGTGCATGATTCGTGTGCAGAATGAAATAAATCGATTTATTTATATTAGTAAATGTATGAATACGTTATGCTTATTTAGAAAGATAGAAACAAGTCGTAAGCATAAGCTTGTACGACCAATAGTATACATTCTGAATAAACTTCAATGAACGAACTGCCAGTGATGAGGTGTGCTAGGAACTAGCATTATAAAGTGAAAACGACACTAATAAGAGCTCTGGATCAGATTCTGACTTATATGTGATTATGAAAGTAATTTACTTGATTTAAGAACGGAGGGACAATGCGTACAAATACGTTTATGCAAGAATGAAACTCTGGCCAAGATCCCGAATGCATCTATGTTGTATTAAGCGTCGTGAATGAATAGATGAAAAAGTAAGAGTAGAAGTGGTCTAGTTGGAATGAGAAAGGTTTCGGGGACGAAACCTCCTTTAAGGGGGGTAGACTTGTAACACCCCAAAACTTGTTTAGTTTAATAATAGGTGAAAATAAACAAATAAATCAACATAGTAATGAATTATGACAAAAATGATAAGTTAGTATTGGGAAAGCCTAAGTTGAACACTTTTTCTAAGTGGAAGGGTTCAATGTGTAAGTAATAAACTAAATGTTTTAGTTAATAAACAAAAATTAAAACCAAACACCCATATTTGGGTTCTGGTCGTTCGAGAAAGAGAGCAGGCAAAAGAAAGGTGAAACCCTAGCTTCAAGAAATCAAGAATCAAAGCCAAATACATAAGATAATCCGGTGCATGAACCCTCCTTGCGAAAATCTAACCCCAATTTGTTAGTGGTAAGTTTAATTTTCTGAATTTGATGATTTGTAGAATGAGGGGCTCGAGCCAATCTCGAATTTTGTGTCTAAATTTGAGAAATCTGAGTTAGGGTTACCTTCTAGAACAAGAATCATGTTTGATTCTAGGTTATTTGAAGGATTTTAGTAAAAACCCATTTTATGAAATTGTAATATGAAAAGGATGATCAATGTGATTATAGATATGTGAAATCTTGATGTATGGTGATGTTGTAATGCTTGAATTATAGAAAATTTATCTAGGGTAAATAAAGATATGAATGAGGATCGATTGTGGAATGAACTATATGATGAACTAGTGGAAATTCATGCCTTGTATGTTTGTAAATAATGCTTGTAATTATGATGAACACCAAGTGTTCGATGAAATGCTTAAAAGAATAATGTATATGATTTGAAAGATGAATGATGAAATGTTGATGTACTAAATAAACGAATGAATGTGTAATTATAGGCGTGATGGAGGAAGGTTCCAATACTAGGAAAACGGAAGGTTCACAAGATCGAGGTACGTTAGTGTACACTTTATGTTTTTATTATGTTGTCATATGTATAATAATTTCTAATGTATTAAATTGTTATGTTGGAACCGTGAGCGTTGAGATATCCGATTGTTGAAAGTAAAGTTAGATCCGTCATAAGCGGATGTTGAGAAATGATTATGATACGAAAGTTAATGCATCATACCCGGTACTTTTAGTCGAACCGGGTATGGAAAGCTATGTATGTTTCGTTGCATATAAGTCCTTGTTATATTTTCTATTTATATAATTTGATGTAAGACTATCCTTGTATAACAAATGCGACAAGTAGTAAGTAAGCGACAAATCCCTAGTGGATTTGGGTATGCTAACGAAAGTGGTGATAAGCTATGCATTTTGATCGATTGAAATTCAATCGTGTCAAGTAAAGATGAACGCCATCCGTTCTAACGGATAGCTTTGAATGCTATAATAAAGATGAAAGTTATAATCCGTTTTACGGATAGAAGAAAGAGTAATGTTGAAAGCAAATAAACCCAATTAAACGGGTCGAATGTGTATTCTTAACTCTCGATGAGAGTGTTTATGCTAAACCCAATTAAACGGGTTGAATGTGTATGCTTAACTCTCGATGAGAGTGTTTATGCTAAACCCAATTAAACGGGTCGAATGTGTATGCTTAACTCTCGATGAGAGTGTTTATGCCTAACCCAACTATTGGGGTAGTCGAATGCGTAAAAGTAAGAATGTTTTTGAATGGATAAAGCTAAAACGAAAGGTTATGATTTACTATGGTGATAACTAACCTTTTAAAATTTTGATTGTTAATGTAGGTAAAACACCTCTATAGGCGATTTGGAGATATGGAGCGAGCACGTGTTCAAGCCTTATTATACCAAGCGCTTCCGCTAGTTTATATGCATACTTTTGGGTTCATGTTTTGTCACTTTGATTAAATCTTGTTAGAAGTCTTACACTTGAAAACTTGTTGTTTTTGTTTGGGGTAGTTTAATGTCAATAGGGTCGTAGGTGAATGTCGTCTATTATGTCAAAACAGGGGGTATGTCCGTTTTATAAACGGGTCATGCCCAAATTTTGTAAAAATTTTACTATGTATCAAAGTTGGTATTTTGATGTCCGAAAAATTGTTCTTTTGTAAGTAATCTAACATTATGGAAAAGTGGACGTTACACAATGGCCTGACGATTAAGTCGATACAAAAAATGAGGGACTTCATGATAGAGTTTTGTCTAGTAAGTTTAAAGTTGTTGTCCTGCCCAAGGAGGACAGAGGTAGGTATTCTACCCAAGGAGAATGCGCAGGTTATATCCCACCTAAGGGGGATAGTTGTTATTTAACCCATTCCCAAACCACCGGGAATCCCATGCTTTGACGAAAGTGTGAACTCGGCTTTGGTTGCTCGGTTGGACTCTTAAAAATAGCTAACAGTCAGGGTTGGTCAATCACGTCCAAGTATGATTACCATTTAGTTTATTAGTGATTTCAAATAAAGCACGAAGCTCCTACACGCACCTACCACATAACATGCACTCACTTTAACAGTTCATGCCGATATACACATTTCACGTATAACTACTGAAGAGCAAGCACACATTACTTCACATAGCACATTCTTTGACGTATAACAAGTTGGATCATTATCCGATAACATACCCGACATTTAGACAGGCAAATCACTACTCATATTGTTTCAGCTTTAACATCCAAAACTGGGCTGTTTTCGGGTATTTTAATAAAATAGTTAACTTGTTCCCAAAAATTCCCAAAATTTTACAGAATGTTTTAAACCATCCACTTCACATTGAGTAAAAATCTCGGGACTCAATTCACTACCAATTATTTTATAAAAATCATTTACCGGAATGCAGTCCATAGACAAATTCTTTTAAAATTTATCATAAGTCCGATTGACGAAATTCCAGTTAGAGAATTACGGCGACACCTGTCACCATCTACTTTACGAATTTCATGACCTAAATCTATCCAGATTCCAGGTTATGCCTAAAAACATATCACACATTTTCTGCAGAAAAACGCAGCGTTTGCTGCTGTACAAAACGGACCTTTAAAAATAGCAAACGACCTCAAAAAAATATGATTCCAGTGCCATTTGAAGCGTTTTTTGAAAACGTATATTTTAGACTTCAGAAAATCAATTTTTCGATTCAAAACTTTCCGTTTAAAGCCTACTGAAGTTGGCTGTTTTCATCAATCAGCATTATGTTTGACAATCAAACGACACCAAAACGCGTGTAAATGATCCCAACCCTTCCTAATAACAACCAACAGCAGGCTAATCATCAATTACCATCTAACCATATCAAAATCACAATAAACCCTAGATATAAAACATCATGATTTTCACCAAAAACTCAGCCAATGATCATGTATGCATGCGTATCATCAATTAATTCACACAATCACCTAATTATCCGAAACTAATCATGCAACAACAAAAACCCTAGCATAATAAATCAATATCACAGCCATGTCCACACAATTTTCACACCATGAATCGCAATCCAATCAAGAATACTAACCTTGGAGCGAATAGAAGGGCTAACGAGGAAGAAGGAGGCGAACAAGAAGCTGAACAAGGATCTAGTTTCCGCAAGGGGGGGAGGGGTTTCTCCTGGCCGTCGCACCCTAGAGGGTGTTAGGGTTTCTGTTTTGATTTTCTTGTTCCCAAAGTGATGGAAGGTGTGATACCCGGGTGTTAAAGTACCTAAATTATGTGTTTTAGTGCATTTTGGGCGGTTAGATATTTCGAATGTGATAACTACGTATGTTTGTGGTTTTACAGGTAAAAGGCATAATACGGCGAAGTTAGAGAACTTAGTGATAAAACGGAACAAGCATGGATGATTATCGAAGAGATATCACGTAAACGGGAACTTGTTCGGGTCGAAAGATAGTTCAAAGAAACAAGAAACGAGAAATAATAAAGTTTGAGTGCCTTTTGGTCATTAATTAAAAGTGGCAAAAGTGGATTTAAAAGATACAAGCTTCCATGTGAACTTGGGACGTGACTTACGGTGTCTTAAGTGTCATCTACGGCTAGAATATGAACAAAGAAACATAATGTTTCAACCGTAAACTACGGTGGAAAACGTAACCTACGGCAGTTATATGGAGCCGTCATATGCATTACAAAGACCAAGGGACATAATGGTCAAACACTATTAAAAAAACATCACGTGCACTTCTTGTCAGTGGCGGCATATATTGGATGCACATGTGAGGCAAATTATCATTATTATTTGGTTTTTGGGAGCTACAGTCATATTCACGTGGACCGCAAACTTTGGAATAACAAAACAATAATGGGCCGATTTGGAGGGCTGCTTGTGGACGGCACATGCAAAAGTTTCTTTGGGGAACTAATATTGGGCCGACAATTCACGTGAATGGATTTTTTTGGATTGGAACACCACAAAACATACATCATCGATCAACACACTTTTTGGACTTAGTGGGCTGCACATGTTAGCCGACATCAGTCAAGTTGTGGAGGATTTATTTATTAAAAAACAATATCAATTCATCAGGAATCTCGACGGCAGACGGGGGATCGGCTGAGAAGCAGGCGAAGATCAACCCAGATGAGCGGCTAGTCTTTGTATGGTTTCCTCCGGATGGAGGGTTTTTGTAAGTTTGTGTAGGATCGGATTCGACCTTAATGAGTCGTTCAGAAGAGCTTTCGTATGTTTCAGAGGCGGAAACTAAGAAACGCACTACAAAACAGCTTGAACTACACTTTAATCCTCTTGTTCATTCATTTAACAACGTTTATAGTGAGAGGAAATACCGGCAGCACTTCGGTATTACTTGGACTGACCGTTACAAATGACAAAGACATGACAGCTATTTATACTATCTACCTAACCGTTTGAAACCTTTCAAATGGACACTTAACTTCAAACGGATCCTACTTCAAACGGAAGTTATAGCTTCAAACGGCCAACAGTTGAACTTTCAAACGGTCAACATTATTTTACATAATTCAAACGGCCATGAATGAAAACTCTCATTTGACCATCATATGCTCATCTCTTGTGATTGGGCCTTCATCATTTTGCTTCTCATTGGACCTCCAAGTAATTTGTCTTTTGTGTGAACATTTATATCATTTTTGGCTTTTGACAACAAACGGCTACCACACAATTTGTTGTTTCATGACATCACTTGTGATGTCACCTAGGTGATGTCACTTGTGATGTCACCTATGTGATGTCACTCGTGATGTCATGCCCGATCGGATCCGCAACGAGACCGAGACTCGATATTAAGACGAAGACGACAGATGACTGCACCAACAGACTCCCCCTCAGATGTTGACGAGTCTTAAGTGTCGAGTCTTCAACGACTTCAGTCTTTCTCACAATGTAAGCATCCTCAACTCTTTCTCTTTTCTTTTCATCATCATCAACAGACTTTCCACGAACAATCCCTACTCGGATGTCTTCAGACTCCCCCTTTCGATATACTGGGATCGCAGCCTGGCTTGTTGAAATTACACAATCTTCAGGTATCGGAACCTGGCACTCTATCTTCATATAACCTGCACATTCTCTACCCAAAAATAAATTCTCTGATGATAACTTGTAAAAACAATCTCACCAGCTAATAAACCACTTTCAGGAATAATACAATCAAAGAATGATTTTACAATGTTAATCTTTGATAAACCACTTGAAGATATATTTTAATTTTTCAAAACAACACACTCTTCCCAAACCATTTGTTCATCATGTTTAGCACTCGGAATTTTGAAAATTAGCTCTCCAACACCAGTTGTCGAAAATCTTTTTGAATTTTCAAAAATTTATGCTAAAACACACTAAAAATCTTTTTGGATTTTTGACATAAGAGAAATAAAATGCAGTAAAGAAATATTTACAGACAATATTTTTGTGAGTTCGTGTAAGAGGATCATATCAGTTTTGTGACAAATCACTAACACCATTAAGCTTTAAACATACTCAGTTCTAAACAATTTACCTAGATTGTCAGTATATTGGTCCTCTTTAAATTTTCACACAAATTTCAATCGATTCGAGATACGATATTAGTGTTTTAGAAACTTAAACTTAATTGTGTATCACTCCACTCGAATATACTCCTGTATCCAGATCCCAATATTCAGTCTTACATGTGAGTATACCACAGATGATATCTGTAAAGGGGTTATGTGCGAGGGCCGTGAGAGCTCAGGTCGATACTTCCGTATACGCAGAGAGATGACGGCTTCGACTTTAGGTGGGTCCCCTTTAGAGGATCTTTTGATTACAACAGCAGCGACTATCAATTTTATTGTTTCATCAGCTTGCTGAGGGCGATGCTATGTTTCAAGCATTTTGCGAAAAGCATTATCCGGGGACTAGGTCAGTACTTCCATACAGCAGAAGTCCCGGGATAATACCCCAGATATCACTGAGCATAAAGACCTAGTATCTCAGAATAAGGGACCTTTCAAACAAGATTTCAGGGGTTACCTATATATCCAAGCAGTTTTGTTAACCCACAGAATAAGCAAGTTTGAAATTTAGGTTTATATCTCGTCACAATCTACTAAATGAGTAAAAATCTACTGACACATCCGCAGTAAGATTGTTTATCACTTTTAAACTTTCCAATTCTTTAGCATGTTGTGATAGTTCACTGATGTACTGTCATTTCCTCTTTTATACAACAAAACTCATTTTTGATTTTATCATCTTTTTGGCTTTTTCAAATTTTCTAATATTTTTGGATTTTCTGAAATTTCTTTTCTAATATTTTTGGATTTTCTGAAATTTCTACTCCCCCTAAAATATTGCTCAAATCCGTTTTGCGGCCTAAACGAGTCGTTCGGAAGAGCTCAAATTCGTTTCAGAGGTGGAAACTAAGAAACGGATGTGTACACAGCTTGAATCATACTTTAAACCTCTTGTATATTGATATTACAGCGTTTACAGTTACAAGGAACACCGACAATACCTCGGTATCAAATCTGGAATTGTTACAAATCATGACAGTTTGAATGCTATTTATACTAGCTATCCCTATCGTTTGAACATCTTCAAACGGTCAACAATGTTTCAAACGAACCCCTATTCAAACGGTGGCTTCATATGGCCATGTCTTCAAACGGTTGACTTTTAAAGAACAAGCTTCAAACGATTGGACCAAACTTATTTTTGTCTTTAGTGAAATGACGCAATTATGATGTCACTCATGTGATGTCATCATCAAAGATGATGACATAAGCCTTGATCAAATCTGCAACGAGACCGAGACTCGACATAAGACGAAGACGACAGATGACTGCACCAACAGACTCCCCCTCAGATGTTGACGAGTCTTAAGTGTCGAGTCTTCACAATCTTTAGTCTTGATCTGTCTCTGGGCTTCATTCTCAGTCTTTTCTTGCAGGTCTTCAGACTCCCCCTTGCGATATGCTGGCATTTCTTCAGATCATCAGCATCATCAGCATTAGGATCGTTGTCTGTCTTTCCATTTCACAGCTTTTCATCTTATCCTGCAAAAACTCTACCGCACAGTAAATTTCTCTCACATATATATCTCAAACATAAACACTCGCACTAATTCAGACTCTCCCTCAAAACAAACACAAATTTTCCAATCTGATGAACCACTATAGGGTTAGATTATGAATACTTTTAATTCTAAACATACACTCCCCATCAAATATTGCTCATCATGTTTAGCACTCGGAATTTTGAAAATCTGCTTTTCAATACCAGTTGTCGAAAATATTTTTGAGTTTTACAAAAGTTTATGCTAAAACACACACAAAATCTTTTTGGATTTTCTGAAAGAAATATGAAATGCAGTAAAGAAATATTTACAAACAATATTTTTGTTAGTTCGTGTAAGAGGATCATATCAGTTTATGAGACAAATCACCAACACCGTTAAGCTTCATTTCATTTTAAGTTCTAAACAATTCACCTAGATTGTCAGTATGTTTGTCCACTTAAATTTTCACACAAAGTTCAATTGATCCGAGATACGATATTTATGTTTTAGATACTAACTTATCCGTGTGTCCCACTACTTGAATATACTCCCGTATCCAGATCCCAATATTCAGTCTTACAGGTGAGTATACCACAGATGATATCTGTAAGGGGTTAGGTGCGAAACCGTGAGAGCTCAGGTCAGAACTTCCGTTCAGCAGAGAAATGACGGCTCGACTTTTGATGGGTCCCCTTTAGAGGATCTTTTTTTACAACAGCAATGACTATCAATTTTATTGTTTCATCAATTTGCTGAGGGCGGCGCTTTTTCAAGCATTTGCAGAAAGTATTATCTGGGGACTAGGTCAGTACTTCCATACAGCAGAAGTCCCGGGATAATACCCCAGATATCACTGAGCATAAAGACCTACTATCTTAGAATAAGGGACCTTTCAAACAAGATTTCAGGGGTTACCTATATATCCAAGCAGTTTTGTTAACCCACAGAATAAGCAAGTTTGAAATTTAGGTTTATATCTCGTCACAATCTACTAAATAAGTAAAAATCTACTGACACATCCGCAGTAAGATTGTTTATCACTTTTAAACTTTCCAATTCTTTAGCATGTTGTGATAGTCCACCGATGTACTATCATTTCCTCTTTTATACAACAAAACTCATTTTTGGTTTTATCATGTTTTTGGCTTTTTCAAATTTTCTAATATTTTTGGATTTTCTGAAATTTCTACTCCCCCTAAAATGCAAACACATTAAAGAAAATTGAAAACAAACTGTACAGAAATATGACAACCGATATCAAATCGCATCAATTCGCCATTCACTAGGCATAAACAATCTGAACTCCCCCTATCACAAACCATTTTCTCATTTAGATTTCAAAACACTTAAGTTTGTTTTAATCAAAATGATTTTTCCGGAAAATGAGTTTATGTTTATCACTTGTAAGTTTACCACTTGGTTAAGTACGGGGATATGGTTCATCATATTGTTCTTTGAGCTATCATAAGTAGTAAATCAAGTACAAATCAATGTCCCTGATTTACCGTTTTTCAATCAAGCAACCTGTACCACTTGTAAAAATCACCAAACAAACCACTTGTAGGAATGTCACCTCTACACAAACCGTTTTACCAATCAGAATGTCGATTCCTGCTTCGCACTTACCAACCTAGAAGCTCCGGCGTAGTCCTTTAACCTGTAAATTTTTAACAATTTTAAGAATTTTTCATACAAACTCATAATACATGAATGATGCCGATTCCTGATCCACGATTACAAACTTGGGATCTCCGGCGAGTCAGGTTTTTCAATCAAAGAAAATGTCCACCCAAGCCTGACCAGCCTTGGGTGATTTCAATTCGGATTTAGTTGGGGTGTAAGTTGCTTTCTTTTTAGCGTAGAAATCTTTTACCCCTTTCACCTTCCCATCGACCATCTTTCCGAAAATCTTCTTTACTTTCCCATTAAATGCTTTCTCAACATCAAAATTATCCTTTTCAGAATAATCCTGATTTGAGATTTCAGACTTTCCAGCTTTCCTTTTAAAATTCTCAATCCTCAATGGTGGAAAGTTGTCGTCATCCATTGAAGGAACTGAGTTTTCATCACTCTCATCAAACTGTGGCTCCTCTGATATTGTGGAATCAGATTCATCGCTAGATTTTACCTCAGATTTCTTAACAACCCATTTTTGGTTGCCAAGTTTCACACTTCGTCTGTAAAATCTCTTCGAACACTCACCAACTTCAAATGTTGAATTTTTGAAAACTTTAAATTTTTCAGTTGGTGGTTCGGTTTTATCAACAACAACTTCTTTCAGTTTTCCAGAAACTCCCTGTTTTGTGTTTGTCGCTTTCGGACAGTTCCATGCAATGTGACCGACTTCATTGCATCGGAAACAGGTTCTGGTTTCTTTCTTCACATAAGCTCCATTCTTTTTCTTCTCGGCAAGAAATTCTTGGTTAGATTGTTTCCAGAATGGACTTTTTGCTTCCTCTTCTGAGCTTGTACCTGAAACAAATTTTGTATTTGTTTTAGAAAATTTTCTGTTTTTATAGTTTCCTGGTGGAGTAAAACCAAGTCCTTTCTTTTTGTAGCTACGATTTTGGTTTGGTTTATTTTGAAAACCAGAACCAGAATTGTAACCTTTTTTCTTGTTTAACCTTTGTTGAACTCTTGAGGTGTAAAATTTAGGTTTACCATTAAGATTTAAATCTTTTATTTCAGAAATATTAATTTCTGTTAGTTTGAAAACCTTTTTAATCATTTCTGGTTTAACACCTCTTATAGGAAACTCTTTATCAAAATATAATTTGTCAGAACCATTCAAAGTATATGCAACTTCAAACGTTTCGTCATTCAAATTAGATTTTGACAGTAAAAACTCTTTACTGTAAACCCGTTTTCCCGATGATTTAGAACTCTTTTCAGACGAACTCGAACTCCTGACTGACTGACACGAACTTTCGGACTCGGACTTTGACTCTAACTCCTCATCCTTATCCAACACCTGATCGACCACTCGTTTTATCAGTTCAGACTCATGATCTGTGTCGGACGCTGTGAACGTGACGTCAATATTGTCCGGTAAAACATCGGTTATCTCGGATTCTAGCTTAATATTGATCGCCTGTTTTAGTTCTTCCTCATTAGGTTTTCTAGGCGAGTACCTGTCACGGCCCCCGACCCGGTTTGACCTGTTTCCGGAGCCGCGGGACAGAAACCCCGTGATATTTGTTTAATTGAGTTTCGCAGCGGAAAATTTTGAACATCAGGATCGTTGTAAAGCTAAATTTTTCCCGATTATTTTTATTTCACAACTCGGGATAAAACCCCGATAATTTACAATACATAAGTTTAGTGATAAATTCTTATTTTAAAACATCTTTATTCATTTTATATTGAGCCACTATTTTAAGCTTGAAATGCTCCTCAGCACTTTTCCTGATTTACAGCAGATCACCTGAAACATGTTTGAAAAAGATTTTGTCAGCGGGGAAATACTGAGTGAATCATTCATTTTACTGAAAATGACACATTTGTTATAATTCACAGTATTAAGAGTTTTTACATATGTTTATTATCAACCAACATTTCAAGAATAAGTATTTGTCACAGACCAGCTCTGTGACTGTGGTCATATCACCATTGGCTGGCCCAATGAGTGACGTATATCACTTTCTTTTAGGCTCGCCCACCTAATGTGATTAAAACAATAATAATACTGTGCACAATACCCCACATATACCGGCTGTAATTTGGTGATTACATAAACTTAATCACTGTAATTATAACTTTGAAAAATGATTTGGAGTATTGTAAAATAATTGATAAAAAGAGAATGACTCACATTGCAGATTTAGTACTGACAGAATATGATTTTATCCCTGTTAACCTAATTTCACAATAATGCACACAAAACAGAGTTAGTGATCAATACAGCAGTTACGATAATTTCCCGAGATCAAATACTCGCAATGAATGACCAAGTGCAATACTTCAACTCATTTATCAAAATGACAAACGACAAAGTATAGTACTTCAACTCATTATCGAATTATCGACAACGACAAAGTACAATGCTTCAACTCATTTATCGGATTACCGACAAACGACAAAGCATAGCCCAATGTGGGCGGCACTTAGACATTCTTTGGGTATATTGATTCCGGAAACTGAATCGTAATAGCGATCGAGTAATTACCCTGTTCTGCGGCAGCAATTCGATATTAGTGTGTGTTTGGTAGTAATTTAAGCATAACTCAACGTATATTATGAGTTTTTCCGTCGAATGAACATCTGAATCCAAGTCCCAACCCCTTCTATTTATACTGAAAATTGGACTCCCCCGCGTGTCGCGACAGGGAGACCTGGTCCTGTCGCGTGTCGCGACGGGTAACAATTTAGGGTAGGGTAGGTTCGTGTCCCAGTAGCTTGGATGAGTTGTTTAATCAATGAAATTTTACTTCTCCAGCAAGTTAGAGGATAAACGTTACTAGGGTTTAACCCCCCCTGAGTTTTAGGGGCCCTGATCCTGATTCCGATTGTTATGAAAATTTTAGGTTTAGTGCAGAATTACTTGGGTGTCTCAATTAGGGTTTTCTTAATAGCTAATTACCATTCTAATTATTAATTTTAATGAGAGTTGTTACATCCTCCCCACCTTAGGAAAAATCTCGTCCTCGAGATTCACTGAAATAGATGAGGATACTTGCGCTTCATCTCGGATTCCAGTTCCCAAGTATATTCTGGTCCTCTCTTGGAATTCCATTTGACTTTCACCAATACAAGTCGCTTGTGTTTGAGGAATTTGACTTTCCGGTCTTCTATTTGTAAAGGTTTTTCTATGAATTTCAGTTTTTCATTCACCTCCATGTCTTGAAGAGGTACTACCAGAGATTCATCTGATAAACATTTCTTAAGGTTGGATACATGAAATACATCATGTACTCCAGCTAGTTCTTCTGGTAGCTGTAAGCGATAAGCAACTGGCCCGATTCGTTGAATCACTGGAAATGGTCCAACATATCGGGGACTCAGTTTTCCTTTCTTACCGAATCTTACCACTCCTTTCCAAGGAGATACTTTTAAAAGTACTTTGTCTCCTATTTGGAATTCGAGCGGTTTGCGACGATTGTGTAGGATCGTGTTTCGACCTGTTTGAGTCGTTCAGAGAAGCTCTCGTCCAGATTAAAAGGCGGAAACTAATAATCTGGTGCGATTGAAGCCGTATTCACTCTAATATTGCTGTTGTATTGATTTCAAGCACAAATACAAGGTCTGACAGCACTTCGGCAGCACTTCGTGGCTCGCCGGAAGGATTATACTGTTACTATGTGCTGGATCGCCCCTAGATATATATAGTCATCTTGGACCGCTCACACGACATGTCCGTATGAGCGGTTCCACCTCAAAGCACTATAAGCGATCCACATCATGTTCAAATAGGCGATCCAGAACATTACAAAGTCACATAAGCGATCCTAGACATGTACAAATAAGCGATCCCTATACTAGCATGCTATTCTAGGATTCCATGTCATCTCCATCTTGTTCAAACTTCTAGACTTGATGAAAGACATAGTCAGCAGACGTAGGTGCACTAACAAACTCCCCCTCGGATGTTGACGGAGTTTTCATCAATGTCTTCATTCCAGTCTGCAATCTACAATCTTCATCAGTCACAATCTGCTTCTGAAATATTTGTCGATCCAAAAATCCTGGTTCTCTATCTCCATCATCAACAAATTTCTTCTCTCTTGAAGGTTGGCACGGTGTCTTCAGACTCCCCCTCTCACATAGCTGGGATCGTAGTCTGAAAGTCAATCTTTCACTGGTTCTGAGATCTTTAACAGGCTCTCATCAGGTTCTAGATCGAAACCTGGCTCTTTATCACCTGCACAATCTCTACCCAACCATAAGTTTCTATAAAGATAAACTTTTCAACAATTTTAGAAACTATATAGAACCAATCAGCAATAATGATTTTGCATTCAAGAACATTACTGGTTTTTATCAAAAACAATTTCATCATTTAACTCTCAAACACTCCCCAAACCAGTTCTTCAAGTTTAGCACTTTGAATTTCGAAAATCAGCATCTCAACACCAGTTGTCGAAAATATTTTTGATTTTTCAAAAATTTATGCTAAAACACACTGAAAATCTTTTTGATTTTTAGGAATGAAAGTAAATGCAGAAAATGAAATATTTACAGACACTATTTTTGTGAGTTTGTGCAAGAGGATCATATCAGTTATGAAACATATCACTAACACCGTTAAGCTTAATTACATAATAAGTTCTAAACAATTTACCTAGATTATCAGTATGTTTGTCCACTTAAATTTTCAACACAAATTTCAATCGATTCGAGATACGATATTAATGTTTTAAAGACTTAAACTTAATTGTGTATCACTCCACTTGAATATACTCCCGTATCCAGATCCCAAATATTCAGTCTTATAGGTGAGTATACCACAGATGATATCTGTAAAGGGGTAATGTGCGAGGGCCGTGAGAGCTCAGGTCGATACTTCCGTATACGCAGAGAGATGACGGCTTCGACTTTTGGTGGGTCCCCTTTAGAGGATCTTTTGTTACAACAGCAAAGATTACCAATTTTATTGTTTAATCAGTTTGCTGAGGGTGGCGCTTATATTTCAAAGCTTTTTGCAGAAAGTATTATTCGGGGACTAGGTCAGTATTTCCATACAGCAGAAGTCCCGGAATAATACCCCAGATATCACTGAGCATAAAGACCTAGTATCTCAGAATACGGGACCTTTCAAACAAGATTTCGGGGGTTACCCATATATCCAAGAATAGTTACCCACGAATTAAGTAAGTTTGATTTAGGTTTATATCTCGTTTCAATTTACTAAATGTGCGAAAATCTACTGACACATCCGCAGTAAGATTGTTTATCACATTTAAACTTTACATTTCTTTAGCATGTCGTGATAGTTCACTGATGTACTATCATTTCCTCTTTATTGCAACAAAAACTCCTTTTTTAATTTTATCATGTTTTTGGCTTTTTCAAATTTTCTTATGTTTTTGGATTTTCTAAAAATTCTTACTCCCCCTAAAATTCAAATACATCTAAAGAAAATTGAAAACAAACTATACAGAACATGACAACTGATATCAAAACACTTCAATTCTCCATCCGTTTGGCTTAAACAATCAGAACTCCCCCTCACAACAAACTATTTTCCCATAATGATTTCAAAACACTTAAGTTTGTTTTAATCAGAATGGTTTTTCCGGAAAATAAGTTTAGTTGTTTTTATCTTTTGTAAAATGGGGTTCAAATCATCACTTTGTTTACCAAATTCTTGAATGATAATTAAATCAAGTCCAATTTAATGACCTTGATTTAACCACTTGTAAGATCTACACCAATCACTACCATACAACCACTTGTAAGTTTAGCAATTCAAGCTCTTCAAACCTGTTTTTCAACCAATTACCATCTTTTGGTTGAATTCTCAAGGTGTCGATTCCTACTCCTCGCTTACAAACCTGGGAGTTCCGGCAAGTCCTGCAACTTCACAAACAGATTTAGAAAGATGCCGATTCATGATCCGCAATACCATCTTGGGATCTCCGGCAAATCAGGATTTTATTCTTGGAAAAATATATCCACCCAAGCCTGACCATCCTTGGGTGTAACCTCATCATTTTCATCCCTCTTTTCAACCGACTTGTAAACCCATCCTTTGGAAGCATAAAACTCCTGAATGCTTTGTGCCTTACCACTGGCCATTTTTCCAAAGATGCGTTTTACATTGCCGTTGAAAGTTTTTCCAACATCAATTTTCTTCTTGTCTGAATAAAATTGATTTGGAACATCAACTTTTCCGATTTTAGATTTGTAATTGTTAGCATGTAGTGGCGGAAAATTCACATCGTCCACTTTCGGAATTTTCTTTACAACCTTTCCTTCAACACGTGGCTCCTCTGATTTTATGGAATCAGATTCATCACCAGAACTGTTACCTGAACCTTTCACAACCCATTTCTGATTTGATTCTTTGGCTATGCGTTTGGAAGCACTCTTTGAAGATTCTCCTTTTTCAAAAGTTGAATTCTCAAAGCCTGTAAACTTCCGGGTTGATAGTTCAGTCATTTCAACAACTTTTTCTTTCAATTTTCTTGAGATTTCTTGTTTTGGTCTGGATGTCTTCGGACAATCTTTTGCAAGATGACCAACAGCTTTACACTGAAAACAAGATCTCTTTTCAACCTTCTTCAGAACTTCGGTCTTCTTTGGTTCTTCTTGCTTCTTGGCAAGGAATTCCTGATTTGTCTGATTTCTGAATAATTTTTCTTTTTCAGCTTCCGAAGTTTTCCCTGAAACAAACATATTTTTTCGTTTATAAAATTTTTCATTTTTATAGTTTTTCGGTGGAATAAAACCAAGACCTTTCTTTTTGAAATTACGATTATGGTTTGATTTCTGTTGAAAACTGTAACCACAATTGTAACCCATTTTCTTGTTAATTCTTTGTTGATCTCTTGAAGTGTACTGTTTAGGTTTTCCATTAAGATCAAAATCTTTTATTTCAGAAATATTGATTTCTGTTATTTTGAAAACCTTTTGAATCATTTCAAATCTGACACTTCTTATTGGAAAACTCTCGTCAGAATATAATTTGTCAGAACCTTTCAAAGTATAAGCCACTTTGACTGATTCATCATTCAAATTAGATTTTGAAAGTAAAAACTTATTGTCATAAACCCGTTTGTCCTTTTTATGTGTCGGCTTTGACATATTTGACCCTGACTTTGACTCGGGTTTGGACTCCGGATTTGACTCCTCATTGTCATCTTTGTCTAACACCTGATCGACCACACTTTTTATCAACTTTGACTCATGATCAGTGTCTGATGACGTGTACGTGACATCGATACTTTCTGGCAAGTTATCCGACAGCCCAGACTCCCATTTCAGATTGATCGCTTTATTGACTCTTTCTGAATTAGGATTTCGGGGTAAATATCCATTTTCGACCGGGGGCGGACATCTATTGTAGGATACACTCGGTTTCTTACCAGAAGCTTTCACCTTTTCTTCATCTTTTGTCACGGATTTTTCTTCTTCAAATATCTTCACTTCTTCGAACGTCTTCAAATCTTTCACCACCGGATAAATCCTGTCAACAACAAAAGTAGAACATGAGTAGCTGTCCAATAATTTCTTGACTTTCTCAGTTTCTATCTTTTGTGTCGCTAACTGAAGCTCGAGATCTGCACACTTCTTAATGTTATAATTTGCTGTATCAAGCTGTCTCAGATAAGCTATTTTCAAAGTGTTCATAGCTTCAGCTTGTTCACCATCCGAATCTGTATATTTGTTGATTTCTCTGTTCATTGTATCATACGATTCTTTCAGCTTGTGAATGTTGTGCAACAACTCATTGTTCTGCTTTATCAACGAATCACAATTCATGCATTTTTCTGGGACCATGACCGGTTCAGCCTCTACTTTAATCTCGAATTCAGGAACCTCTTTGACTGTCTTGCTTGAATTTAAAAATCGAGCTCTCCTCAATTTTTCCGCTTTTGCTTCTTCCTTCAATCTCTCTTCCTCTTCAGCCTCCTCTCTGATCTGTCTTCGTCTCTCTTCAGCAGCTTCCATGACTTTTCTGCACCTTTCTGCACATTTCAAATCATAAGCATTAGCAAAGAAAGCATGAGAAGTATTTTTGGCCATAAACTCTTGATCTTGACAAAAATCATCCCAAGTAAATCCTTCAGCCATCTTCTCGTCATTTTGTTCAGCTACACATACTTTGCTTTCTTTTGGAAGATACTTTTCCCAAGTAAAATTATCATACTTTCCCTGACTAACAACACAAGCCTTTTTATCAATCACATCTCTTCCATGAGCTGTTTGTGCCTGATGCTGTGGTGCTGGTTGAGTGATTTGATGATAGATGGCCTTCTTGTGATAATCATTGTTTCCGAAAGGATTCTGGGCACCGGTAGCTTCACGATTTTTACATTCCCTCTTGAAATGCCCCTTCTCCCTGCAACGAAAACATGTAACTTTAGATTTGTCAAAACCTAAAGCTGAAACATTTGCATCACAAAAATCATCACGGCCAGTAATTTGTTTGAACTTTTCAGCGCGTCTCATCACACTCGCCATACACCATTTTATATCCATCAACTCCATTTCTTCAGCATCAATTTGATCGTAATCCTCTTTCGTGAGCATTGGATTACCGATCTTTCCTGCAACAAAACAACTATAAGATTCTAGAATCATTCCTAACAAAGACATTTGGTTTTTAGCAATATCTTCAAAGTAGTCTTGATCATTTTCAAGACTCAACACAATGTTACACTGAAGTTTTCTACCACTCTTTGTTACAGAAATGTTAGGATCAAAAGATGAGAATCTTGTGCTGCTGCTTGATCCCTGGGGTGTTGTCTTCTCAGCAGAATCTTTAACACTGTAAGCAGTTTCGATCTTAGGAGAAAACTTTGTTGAATCAGTAGCACCATGCTTGTAGTACAGACTGATATCCTGCTCTCCATTGTAGTTCTTCATTCTAGCGATCTTTCTCTGCTCCATCTCTTGTGCTTCTAAATGCTTGATGAAGTCTCCTAGTTTCATTCTTTTGTATTCTTCTTTGTTTGACTTCAGCATCATTAAGAATGTTCCTCAGATTTCATATGGAAGCGCATCTGCAAGTTTTTCAATTAACTCATCAGTATCTTTCTTAACACCCAATTTTGTCATATTTCTCACCAAATTACAATATCTGTCAATAATTTGTTTGGTGGTTTCATTTTTCAATCCCCTAAACAGATCAAATTCCTTTTTCATGAGCGACATTTTGTTTCTTAACATTTCATCACTTCCTGTAAACTTTGCTTCTAACTCTGTCCAAATTGAATATGCAGTTCCGTCATGTTGAAGCAAGATCAGAATATCTTCTTTTATCGCCTGCTGAAGTAGACTCACCATAAGCTTCTCATCTCGATATTTCTTCTTATCCACAGTACTCATTTCCCTAAGTGTTAGTGGAGTACCATTTACAACATTGTCTTTCGTGGGTTTAGTATATGGTACTTCGGTGTGTTCCCACGCATCAAGATGATAAGTTTCTACCCAATTTCCGAATCGTTCCGACCACACATTATAATTATCAATATCCATGAGTTTCGGTGGTTTTTGAGACGTTCCGGTTTCATTTTCGATCAAAGCACTTTGGGTAATTGAGGTTGGTGTAGCAAAAGCGTTATAAAATTCAGAGTCCATTGTTCAAATGTTCACAAAAACACAAAGATTTTCAATTTTTAAACTGTTCACAAAAACGGTCCAATGAAATGACTGAATAAGCGGTCCAAGTAAAGATGTCTGTTCGAGCGGTTCAGAATGGTAATTTGGAGCGGTCCATACGAATTTGACTAATCCGCGGTCCTAAATTTGTCAAATGAGCGATTCAAGAGTTGGTCTTTCGAGCGATCCAACTATTAATCTTTCGAGCGGTTCAAGCTAGTCACTAAAAGCGGTTCTTAACACTTTGTTCGAGCGGTCCAAGACTTTTAATTCGAGCGATCCAGAAAGATTGAATGAATAAGCGGT
The DNA here is from genome assembly GCF_002127325.2 of Helianthus annuus. Classification (NCBI taxonomy): domain Eukaryota; kingdom Viridiplantae; phylum Streptophyta; class Magnoliopsida; order Asterales; family Asteraceae; genus Helianthus; species Helianthus annuus. The sequence goes on from NC_035445.2 coordinate 153,477,515, forward strand.
TCTGAAATTGTCGAATGAGCGATCCAGAACAAAAATTTCGAGCGGTTCCACGGCTTACGTCACCTAATGAGCGATCCGAAAAAAACGATTCACCAAAATAAACACCTTTCTAGGTCGAATTTGAAGTTGAAACTTTCAAAGCTTTATTAGTCCATGATTCCGAACGTACTGTGCAAATTTGAGCCGATTTCACCGTGAAAAATTTTGAAAAATGAAGAAAGTGTAGAAAATCAGAAGAATAGCAGCTACAACGGCATGAACTCCTCCTCCTGAGCTCTGATACCACTTGTAGGATCGTGTTTCGACCTGTTTGAGTCGTTCAGAGAAGCTCTCGTCCAGATTAAAAGGCGGAAACTAATAATCTGGTGCGATTGAAGCCGTATTCACTCTAATATTGCTGTTGTATTGATTTCAAGCACAAATACAAGGTCTGACAGCACTTCGTGGCTCGCCGGAAGGATTATACTGTTACTATGTGCTGGATCGCCCCTAGATATATATAGTCATCTTGGACCGCTCATACGACATGTCCGTATGAGCGGTTCCACCTCAAAGCACTATAAGCGATCCACATCATGTTCAAATAGGCGATCCAGAACATTACAAAGTCACATAAGCGATCCTAGACATGTACAAATAAGCGATCCCTATACTAGCATGCTATTCTAGGATTCCATGTCATCTCCATCTTGTTCAAACTTCTAGACTTGATGAAAGACATAGTCAGCAGACGTAGGTGCACTAACAGATTGTCTGCATAGATCTTCTGGCGATCTCTGGCTGTTTTCAATCTTTCCTTGATTTGAGTTATCTTATCTGTAGTTTCTTGTACAATTTCTAGACCTGATAATTGACTTTCTCCTATTTCTGCCCAACACACGGGTGTTCTGCACTTGCGTCCATACAGTGCCTCGAATGGAGCGGCTTCAATACTTGAATGATAACTATTGTTATAGGAGAATTCAATCAATGGTAAATGGTTATCCCAATTACCTCCAAAGTCAATTACACATGCTCTGAGCATGTCTTACAGAGTTTGGATCGTTCTTTCACTTTGTCCGTCTGTCTGTGGATGATATGCGGTACTTAGATTAAGTCGGGTTCCCATTGATTCTTGGAAACTTGTCCAAAATCGAGAGGTAAAACGACTATCTCTATCCGATACAATGGAGAGCGGAACTCCATGTAAGGATACTATTTCATCTACATATAGCTTGGCTAATCTTTCCATGCTAAAGGTTTCTTTTATTGGTAGAAAATGAGCGGATTTGGTTAATCGGTCCACGATTACCCAAATAGCATCATTACCTTTTCTGGTTTTGGGCAACTTAGTAACAAAGTCCATTGTTATGAGTTCCCATTTCCATACAGGCATTTCTAACTGTTGTAGTAAGCCTGAGGGTTTCTGGTGTTCTGCTTTAACTTGTGAACAAGTTAAACACTTAGATACATATTCAGCTATGTCCTTTTTCATTCCTATCCACCAGAAATTTTTCCTTAAATCTTGGTACATCTTATTGTTTCCTGGGTGTACAGTATACCTAGATTTATGAGCTTCTTCTAAGATTTTCGATCTTAAATTTCCTTGTTTAGGTACCCAAATTCTGCTTTGGTGAAATTTCCAAATTCCATCATTTCCTTGTTTTAATTCTTTTAGGTAACCTTTCATTCCTTCGGCATCGTCCTTGATTGCCGTTTTCTGGATTTCTTTCACTTGTTCCCGTAAATCTACTTGTAGATTTATTCTAAGAGCACGAACTCGCCTTTGTTTTTCATGATACTTACGACTTAAGGCATCTGCTACTACGTTGGCTTTTCCTTCGTGATATTGAATATCACAGTCGTAATCACTCAGGACTTCCATCCATCTTCTTTGCCTCATGTTTAACTCTTTTTGTCCGAATATATACCTTAAACTCTTGTGGTCTGTATAAACAGTAAACTTACTTCCATACAGATAATGTCTCCAAATCTTAAGGGCAAAAACTATGGCTCCTAGTTCTAAATCATGAGTCGTATAGTTTTCTTCGTGCTTTTTCAATTGTCTAGAGGCATACGCAATTACCTTCTTGCGTTGCATCAACACACATCCGTATCCTAATTTTGAAGCATCACAGTATACTTCAAAATCTTCCGTTCCTTCTGGTAAGGCTAAGATTGGCGCATTGGTTAATTTCTGCTTTAAGATTCTAAAGGCTTCTTCTTGCTTTGGCCCCCATTCAAACTTAGTGGCTTTACAGGTTAGCTTAGTTAATGGTACAGCTATCTTGGAGAAATCCTTAATAAACCGTCTATAATAACCGGCTAAACCTATAAAACTTCTAATTTCCATTGCAGTTTGTGGAATCTTCCAGTTAGTTTTGGCTTCGATCTTAGCAGGATCTACGTGAATACCTTCGTGATTCACCATGTGGCCTAAGAATTGTACTTCTTGTAACCAAAATTCACACTTTGAGAATTTAGCGTACAACTTTTCTTTTCTTAACAAAGTTAAGAGTGCATGCAAGTGCTGACAATGCTCGACTTGACTTTTGGAATAAATGAGTATATCGTCAATGAGTACGATCACAAATTTATCCAAATATGGTTTACATATTCTGTTCATCATGTCCATGAATGCAGCTGGGGCTTTGGTTAATCCGAAGGGCATGACTGTAAACTCATAATGACCATACCTAGTTCTGAAAGCAGTTTTAGGTATGTCTTCTTCTTGAACTTTCAATTGATGGTATCCAGATCTTAAGTCTATCTTAGAGAAATACCTAGCTCCTTGTAATTGATCAAAAAGATCATCAATTCGAGGTAATGGGTATCGATTCTTAATTGTGACCTTATTCAATTCTCTATAATCAATACACATTCTCATTGATCCATCTTTCTTTTTCACAAACAACACTGGTGCACCCCAAGGGGATGAACTAGGTTGTATAAATCCTTTACTTAGTAATTCATCTAATTGCTTCTTTAATTCTAGCATCTCGGTAGGAGCTAATCGATAAGGTGCCTTGGCTATTGGTGTAGTTCCTGGAATTAGATGAATCCTAAATTCTACCTCTCTATCTGGTGGCAGCCCAGGTAAATCTTCCGGAAATACATCTGGGTATTCTGAGACTACAGGAATTTCCTTGAGTTCTTTGCCTTTAGTACAAATGATTACGGAAATCATATATACTATTCCTTGGTTCCGTTCATAATTAGCAACTTTCATTACTGATATGAACTTCAATGGTTTCCGAGGTTTATCTCCTGAAATCTTAATTACCTCTCCAGTAGGTGCTTGAATTTCTATAGAATTTCTATCACATATGATTTGAGCATGGTTGGCTATTAACCAATCCATTCCTAACACAACATCAAACTCAGCTAATTTCATAGGCAATAGGTTTGCAACAAACTTATGACCTGAAAGTTCTATTTCTACTTTTTGCAAAACCTGATTAATTTCTATGGAATTCCATCTGCAGTTTCAACTGTAAAGATCTGCCTAACTGTAGTTAATGGTAACTTAAGAACTTGACAAAATGAAGTATTTATAAAACTTTGGTTCGCACCAGAGTCAAATAATACTTTTGCATAGACGTTGTGGACTAAAAACGTACCGGCGATCACATCCGGAATGAGTTCTGCTTCTTGAGTAGTCAGCTGAAATGCTCTAACATTCTTCTTAGTAGTTCCTTCAGCTGCCTTGGGTTTGTTGTCTGCTGGGTTGATTAACTTAGGACACTCTGGTTTGATATGTCCAGCTTCTCCACAATTATAACAAATTATGGTTTTCTTTCTGCAATTTTCTTCCCGATGTCCGGTTGTTTTGCAAAAATTGCAAATTCTATTACATTTTCCAAAATGTCTCTTTTTGCAAAATTTGCATAATGGCACATTTGAAGATTGCCCTGTTCCTCTTTTCTTGAAATTACTACTATTACCTACCCTAAATCCTTGGGTAATTTTCTGAGCCAATTCTTTCTTCCAATCTTCATCTCTTGTACGGATTAGTTCATCGGTTAAGGTATTAGCTAATTCCACTGCATCGTCAATAGTGCGAGGTCTCGCAGCTTTAACGATATTGCGAATTTCACTAATTAATCCCCAAATATATCGAGAAATGAGTACTGGTTCTGGCGAAGCCAGGTTAGGTACCACTCTCGCATATTCGAAGAATGTCGAAGTATAACCACGACAATCTACTCCGGTCATTCGATGATTTAGGAATTTATTTGCCATTTGTTCCTTTTCATATTCAGGACAGAATTTTCTTTCGACAAGATTCTTAAATTCTTCCCAAGTCATAGCATAAGCCTCTCGTCTTCCTTTTGCTTGTAGCACTGTGTTCCACCATTCTAGTGCTCATTCCTTAAACAGATTTGAGGCATACATGACTTGATCTTCGTCAGCACATTTACTTATTGCAATTACTGCTTCGGTTTTCTCTAACCATCGCAGTGTTGCAGTTGCTCCTTCGTTTCCTGCAAATTCAGCGGGTTTACAAGCAAGAAATTCTTTGAAAGTGCAACCAGGTGTTGCAACCTTTCGTTTCTTAGGGCGCTGCGTGTGCTGAGATTCATTGTCATGATTTATATGATCATTGCCCCTGTTTATACTATTACTGAAATTATCTTCGATAGTATGTTTGCTAGGTATGATATGTTGCGGATCGTTTGGATTTTTCATAGCAGCAACGAACATTGGAATTGCGTTGGCTATTCCTTGGGCAACCATATTTTCAATATCTTGTTTGGTCATATATTGATCTTCTGGGTGTTGCTCCGATTGATTAACTTCATTTACTGGTTCGTTATCGTTATTTGCCATCTGATGATAAGTTATTATGAATAATTAGCAATTAACAATTTATACAAATCATTAAACAAGTTATAACACATAAATCCAAAATTATCGATTTCTCGATTGCATTTCATATCAGTATAGTATGCATCAATATACACCGATATTTTACAACGTTTTATTCGTTATGTTACAACTGGTTTCACTATTTACTTTTACTATTATACAAAGATAACTTTCCCATCCTCCTAGTTGTTATTCTAGAAACGTAATTCCCTCTCGTCATATTTCCAGGCAATCTGTCCCCCTATTTCCCTAATTCTATTCCCTGCATCTATCAACTCTTCACCGAAATGGCGAAGTTCAGCCAAATTCTCATTGCTCATTGGTGGATTGGGTAGGGGTTCTGGGTCGAACTGTGGAAGAAATGAGTAAGCGTTATTGACAATATTTTGAAATTGCCAATCGTTGGTCCACCATTCTTCCATTTCTACAGGTTGGTTATGGACTATTGGTTCAGTGATGGTTGGTGCAAAATTCATAGGAATTGGGTTTTCGATAGGATAAGTAAAAATACCCAGACTGGCAGGTTGCATAGTCTCACATTTTTCCAGTAAAATATCTATCTGATCCTGAAAGGTAATTTTCTTATTTTGATTAGAGCTCTCTCCAACTTCTACCTGAGTTGTTCTAGAACCTTGCCCTATTTCTATTTCTATTTCTTGAGAATACTGATCGAACTGCTCCTCCATTTGCCTAACCTCATTATTAGCTTCAGTTTCTTGTTCTTGCGGATTAGGGTTTTCCTGGATTACAATCGCTTTTCCTTTGTCTAAAGGTTTACTAGTTTTAGGGGTTTTTGTAACTGACTTTTTCTTACGTATACGGCTTCCCCATACATAATTTTTCTTTGGCCTCCTTTTTGGTTTGGTCACTGGTGGAGTAGGAGATTTTATAGGTTGGTCTACATCAGCAAGATATCCCGTGAATTCATGAGAAACTTCTATGTTCACTGGGTACAGATTGAGGTTCTGAAAAGCTTCAGATATCTCGTTCATGCTGTGTAGCATATATGCAAAATGCATAAAATATCAAGTTAAAACTTTGGAACAAAGTTTAACAAATAACATGGAAGTTTTATTGCACAATATTTGTACAAAATACAGGAAAACACACTCAAATTTATTTCACTTTTATTTATTTACTTATTGGGAAGTACTGCTTGCAAATTTTAGGGCATCTTTAAAGATTTGCATGTTCTGCCACAGTGGCTAGCATATATAAATTTGCCCATTTTTCATCGAGTTTATCTTCCCAAGGGGATTTATCGATTAAATCCTGGGTTTCCTTTTTAATTTTCCTTTCTCTGATTTGCTCCTTACTTTTCTTAATAATCATACTCCTTTTTCTAGGAGAAAGCGGATTTTCATAATTTGCTTTTTGCACAAATATTCCTTCCTCAGGAATCGTAGGGAGCTTTGAAATTTTAGTTTTAGACGAACTTCCTTCTTCGTAAATTGATCTATCTAATTTAAGATAGATATTTTGCAACTTTTGTTTACCCATACTGTAACTAACAAATAATCAGTTAAAAGCACATAATCACATAATCACATAATAGTAATCAGGAAAAATTAAGTATCGGTTAAATACTTAATTAGCTTAACTCAGTGGCTCTGATACCACCTTGTTTCTGTCACGGCCCCGACCCGGTTTGACCTGTTTCCGGAGCCGCGGGACAGAAACCCCGTGATATTTGTTTAATTGAGTTTCGCAGCGGAAAATTTTGAACATCAGGATCGTTGTAAAGCTAAATTTTTCCCGATTATTTTTATTTCACAACTCGGGATAAAACCCCGATAATTTACAATACATAAGTTTAGTGATAAATTCTTATTTTAAAACATCTTTATTCATTTTATATTGAGCCACTATTTTAAGCTTGAAATGCTCCTCAGCACTTTTCCTGATTTACAGCAGATCACCTGAAACATGTTTGAAAAAGATTTTGTCAGCGGGGAAATACTGAGTGAATCATTCATTTTACTGAAAATGACACATTTGTTATAATTCACAGTATTAAGAGTTTTTACATATGTTTATTATCAACCAACATTTCAAGAATAGGTATTTGTCACAGACCAGCTCTGTGACTGTGGTCATATCACCATTGGCTGGCCCAATGAGTGACGTATATCACTTTCTTTTAGGCTCGCCCACCTAATGTGATTAAAACAATAATAATACTGTGCACAATACCCCACATACCGGCTGTAATTTGGTGATTACATAAACTTAATCACTGTAATTATAACTTTGAAAAATGATTTGGAGTATTGTAAAATAATTGATAAAAAGAGAATGACTCACATTGCAGATTTAGTACTGACAGAATATGATTTTATCCCTGTTAACCTAATTTCACAATAATGCACACAAAACAGAGTTAGTGATCAATACAGCAGTTACGATAATTTCCCGAGATCAAATACTCGCAATGAATGACCAAGTGCAATACTTCAACTCATTTATCAAAATGACAAACGACAAAGTATAGTACTTCAACTCATTATCGAATTATCGACAACGACAAAGTACAATGATTCAACTCATTTATCGGATTACCGACAAACGACAAAGCATAGCCCAATGTGGGCGGCACTTAGACATTCTTTGGGTATATTGATTCCGGAAACTGAATCGTAATAGCGATCGAGTAATTACCCTGTTCTGCGGCAGCAATTCGATATTAGTGTGTGTTTGGTAGTAATTTAAACATAACTCAACGTATATTATGAGTTTTTCCGTCGAATGAACATCTGAATCCAAGTCCCAACCCCTTCTATTTATACTGAAAATTGGACTCCCCCGCGTGTCGCGACAGGGAGACCTGGTCCTGTCGCGTGTCGCGACGGGTAACAATTTAGGGTAGGGTAGGTTCGTGTCCCAGTAGCTTGGATGAGTTGTTTAATCAACGAATTTTTACTTCTCCAGCAAGTTAGAGGATAAACGTTACTAGGGTTTAACCCCCCCTGAGTTTTAGGGGCCCTGATCCTGATTCCGATTGTTATGAAAATTTTAGGGTTAGTGCAGAATTACTTGGGTGTCTCAATTAGGGTTTTCTTAATAGCTAATTACCATTCTAATTATTAATTTTAATGAGAGTTGTTACAGTACCCTTCCCAAATCGGAGGCGGACACTTATTATAACAAATACCCTGTTTCTTGCCAGTATCCTTTCTCTTCTTTGGTTGTTCATCTTTAAATGCCTCGAAACCTTCAACTGTTGGATAAATTCTATCGATTATGTAGTCACAACCTTTGTAACTTTGCAGCAATCTTCTGATTCTTTCATTCTCAGCTGCTTCACTATCCAACTCTTTCTTCAACTTTGCACATTCTTCTATGTACATGTTGATCTCTTTCTGCTTTGTCATCATTGTAGCATTCATCATATTGTCTTCCAACCAGTTGTAGGAAAATGCAAGTACAAATTAATGTCCTTGATTTACCATACTCAATCAAATCGTCTAACTACTTGCAATTATAACCAACAAACATAAACAAACCTCTTTACCGATTGTATGATTGACGTTACCGAATAAAATTCAAGAAAGATGCCGATTCATGCTCCACGCTTACCAACCTGGGAGCTCCGGCAAGTCAGGTTTTTTTTTTATTTAAACAGATTCACCCAAGCCTGACGGTCCTTGGGTGATTTCGAATTCTTGTTCAACAATGGTGGAAAGTTTGCATCATCCATTGTTAAACCCGAATTCTCAGTTTTTACCTCAACAACTGGCTCTTCTGGCTTTACCGTACCAGAATCATTGCCTGCACATGGCTTGTCTGACTTTGATCTGTCAGATTCATCGCCTACATGTGGCTCCTTTGTTTCCGAAGAAACAGATTCATCGCCAGAAAATGTTACCTTCTTCTTGTCCTTTTTCGTCCTCAGATTTGTATCTGATGAATTCAACTTGCTTGACTTTGTAGTTGAGTGAGTTAATTCATCAGAACTCTTATTCATTCTGTCGGGCGAACCCGAGGACAAAATCTTCTCTAGATATTCTCTGGCCTTCTTCCTCTTCTTTCGCAGTTTGTCTTTTTGCCCCTGAGAAAGCTTCACTTTCGTTTCCTGAACTTTAGGTTTTTGAACCTTCTGTTCTGAAACTTTCAGTTCCTTGGGCTTTTCTTTGACTTTGACTGACTTCATCACCCTTTTCTGAGATACAACCCTCGATCTCTCATTTGATCTCATTGGGCAATCTCTGGCAATGTGACCTTTGATTTGACAATTATAGCATCTTCTCGTCTCATATCTCCAACTCTGGCAGTTAACAGCAATGTGTCCTTGATAGCCGCATCTGTAACACACTCTGTTATCGTACCAATCACCATTTTCATACCAAACGCTCTGATCAAAGCACTGTTTGGCTTGGTGATACTCTTTCCTCATCTTGATTGCTGGATTTGACTTTTGAGCACTGTGGTCCGACCTGCACCACTTATTGCCAACAATTTTTTAGTTTTCATTTTTCAATTTTTGTGATTTTTCATTGCGATTGGATGATCGATCTGATGAAATTTTATTATCTTTTTGAACATTTTTCTCATTTTTAATTTTTTGTTTCTGTTCCACTTTCTTCTTCAAAGGTTTTTGCTTAGAGCATTCACCTTTTTCAGTTGAATGCAGAACAGTTTTCTAAAACTTTTCCTTTAATTTCAAAAACAATTTTTGTTTTTCAATTTTTTCATTTTCATCATCAGATTTCTCATCACAATCTTCAACTTTGACATTGTCAAAGTTTGTGACATCGTCACTTATTGGAACTGAATTGATAGGTTTTGGACAGGGAAAATTCAAACTGTCTGATGAAGTCACAAAACCTTTCAATTTCTTCTCAAGTTCATCAATCTTGTTTCTTGAATTCTTAGCTTCATTTTCAAGCTGAGATATTCTTACAAGATGAGACTTGATTGATTTTTCATTTTCATTCTTCATGTTTTCAAGAACAGACTTTTCATGTTCCAAAACTTTTATCTGTTCTTGAAATTTCGTTTCATTTGCTTTCAAGTTTTTGTTCTCAAGCTTTATCCAGAAATCTTCATTTTCTGAAGATTTCTTTTTGCTTTCAAAATCTTTTTCTTTTTCTTTCAAAACCTTGTTTTCTGATATTAAACGGTTTAAGTCATTTAACAGTTTAACATTCTCAGATTTCAACTTCTCACAATTTCCCTGTAAATTTAGAATCTGTTTTTCATCAATTTGTTTCTCATTGTTCAACTTCCTGACTTCAGATGTCAAACTTTCCGCATCTTTCAAGAGTTTGTCATTCTCAGTCTTGAAGTTGTCACATTTTGAGCAACCTGTTTCATTCTTCACAGATTCTTCAGCCTTTAAAGCTCCTTCTTCCCGATGAATGATCAAAGATAGGTGCGTTTTCTGCAATCTCTTTCTTTAACTCTGATTCAGGATTCACAGATACAGGTTTTTCAGATTCTACTTTCTCAATCTTGACCAATGGAACATGTTCAATCTTCTCAGCTCTGATCTTTTCTTTAACAATGACTGCCTTTTGAATCTTTCTTTTTGCATCTTGTTTTTCTTTCAATTTTTCAATTTTATCGGCATAAAATAACTTTCCACTACGTTGATCAGATGGAAGTTGTTGTTTAAGATATTCAAGCTTCCGGATTTTCTCTTCATAATTGTCACTTTCTTCATCAGACGAATGATCAAAAATCGGAACTTTTTCAACAACTTCTTTTGCTGAGATTGTTTCTCCTTCTTGCTTTATCGGAAAATACTGTTGAGATTCATGATACACATATGCCAACAATTCCTCAAACTCCATGTTTTGATCTTCAAAGTTTCTCAAAACCTTAATTCAAATGAAACCACAAGCTCAATATCTAAAATTTTCGGCCCAAAAGCCTTGATCCAAGCCCACTTAATCACTTTGTAATTTTTCTTCTTCAAATATAAATGGCCGTTACAATATATGCTCACATGTGCTGATTAAAATTTTTCACATGGGCCGCTGATGATTATTATATGAAATTGGCAATTTTGGGCCACACTATTTATTAATTCAACAACTTTGATTGCACCTTTAAAATCACTAAGGTGACAAATAATTTGCCCGCTAATACTTTGCATGCATTGGACCTTCAAAAACTAAGTCACATGGGCCAGCTACTTGTTGTTAATACTTGACTTTATTTAAGTGGCCGACAAAAATTTTATAGGACCTATTAAATGAAGTGAACACACAGGCCGACAATGACTATAAGAAATGAACTTTAATTTGACCTCAAATAACTAGTGGGCCGGTTACGTGGGCTGCCTATAAAAGTAAGTTGACATTTTGTCTCACTTTACAAGACTTTCACATGCAACCACAAGTGTTAATTGGACCGAATTAATACTCAGCAGCTGACATCACTTTAGTCTGACACAAGCAAACTTTGAATCAATTCTTTGTATTAAATCAATGTAAGTGACCGACAATAACAAAGATAGTCACATGCAATCAATTTTCATTTGACGTTTCAAACGGTGATCAATTTTCAAACGACTTGGATATCTTTCAAACTGACAAGGTTGATTTTCAAACGGTGACTTCAAACGAGAGTCTTTTCAAACGATGGGATTATTATTCAAACGATAATTTCAAACGGTGTGATTATTTTTCAAACGGACATGTCACTTTCAAACGATAGGAAATGTTTTTCAAACGACAGAAACCATTTTCAAACGATGGGAAGATGCTTCAAACGATAGATCTCATTTTCAAACGACAGGAAGTAATTTTCAAACGGACATGCAATGTTTCGTTCAAACGGACACCCTTTTTTAGGCCATTTTTGTCACTTTTACGTCGAGTTTTAAGCTGAGATTCTCAAGTCTTTGTTAAAACACCATTACGCACATATTGTGACAGTTTCAGCCAATTTCAATCGTGAAAACTTGAAAATTTTTAAAAAGAAAGGTGTAGAAGTAGAAAATGCAGCTGAATTGTATAGAACTTTTCCTCCTGAGCTCCGATACCACTTGTAGGATCGTTTTGCGACCTAAACGAGTCGTTCGGAAGAGCTCAAATCCGTTTCAGAGGCGGAAACTAAGAAACGGATGTGTACACAGCTTGAATCATACTTTAAACCTCTTGTATATTGATATTACAGCGTTTGCAGTTACAAGGAACACCGGCAATACCTCGGTATCAAATCTGGAATCGTTACAAATCATGACAGTTTGAATGCTATTTATACTAGCTATCCCTATCGTTTGAACATCTTCAAACGGTCAACAATGTTTCAAACGAACCCCTATTCAAACGGTGGCTTCATATGGCCATGTCTTCAAACAGTTGACTTTTAAAGAACAAGCTTCAAACGATTGGACCAAACTTATTTTTGTCTTTAGTGAAATGATGCAATTATGATGTCACTCATGTGATGTCATCATCAAAGATGATGACATAAGCCTTGATCAAATCTGCAACGAGACCGAGACTCGACATAAGACGAAGACGACAGATGACTGCACCAACAGTTAGACAATTCTATGTGTTTGCTACAATCGTTTTATCTTGGTGATCTAAGCATTCGATGCTTTTCACTTTGATTTGATTTGATTTATTGGTTGTAAACAATTGCATTTATTTAAACCTTAATTTCTAAGCATTCAGTTCCCGAGAGTTCTAGTAATTGGGATATATTTGACATGGGGTTAGGGTTTATAAGTGTAATTGATAATCATTCGATAACCTCCCGTTATGTATTGACCGGAGTACTTAGTCGTTGGTTATCACAATTGATGAATTAAGTTAAACACTTATGTCTACGTGAGTGTTTCGATTAAACACATAATTGAATCTAGCTGTAAAACCTGAAATCTGGAGGAACCATTGTTCTCTCCCATTATTTACAACTTGTTTTTTTCATAATTTTTAGTTTAATTAATCAAACCATCTATTGAGTTTTATTTTTTTATTAGTAGTTAATCAAAACTGAGCATTATACACTTTCCACAATCCTCCTCTGGTTCGATATCCGACTTACCCTATCTACTGGTTTAGTTGGTTTTTGCATGTCCTTAACGACAGACATCAAAATGGCGCCGTTGCCGGGGAGGCGTGCGCAAAGTGTTTAGTGTTGAGTTATTAGTAAAATAGATAAAAAAAAATTCAAAAATAGTGTCAGTTTTGTTTTTTTTGTTTTGTTCAGATTTATGCGTGGTGCTTGTGTTTTTGTGTTTGTGTAGGATGATAGATCTTACAATATTATTGTCACGACCCCCGACCCACCCTGGACGGAATCGGGTGCCGTGAGCAGTCCAGTGGTACCGGTGATTATTTTTATTTATAAAAACATTGCAGCGGAAATTTCATCAGGACCGTGAGTTAGGAAAAATATCAGAGTTTAAAAACACCGGATTTTATTTATTAAATAGATGGGATAAACCCATGTTTTACAAAGGTAGCTTTTAATATAAAAACGATATTTCTTAATTTGATTTAATTAATGAAATAAGCCACTTCTTGAAGTCCTTCAGTGCTGGATCTAATCCTTACTCCAATCTACTGTAATTACCTGAAACGCGTTTTAAAAAGGTTTTGTCAGCGGGAAATACTGAGTGAGTTCATTCAGGTTTTATAAAAACAGATTTGTTATAATTCACAGTATTAAGAACGATTACAATGTTTCTATCAACCAATTATCAAGAATGGGTATTTGTCACTCGACCGGATCTGTGACTGTGGTCATACCACTATTGTGTCCCGTCGCCCCACTAGTGACGGCTCACTCACCTAGAGTGATATTAGGCTCACTCACATAGAGTGATATTAGGCTCACTCACATAGAGTGATAAAGATAGTAATGTGCACAATACCCCACATACCAGCTGTAATTTAGTGATTACAAAGACTTAATCCCTGTAATTATAACTTTGAAAATAACTTGAGGTATTGTAATACTTACTCACAAACTGTGAGAAAATAGTTTAAAAGAAGAATGACTCACATTATAAACATGCAGATTCATACGGCCAAAGTTTAGTCTACAGATAAGCCTTGATATATTGCAGATTTATACAGGCAAAGCTTAGCCTATTGATTTAGCCTTGTAACCTAGTGCACACGAACTAGGTAGGTAACTTAATACAACAATTACGATAACTCACGAGATCAAATTCTCACAACGAATGACAAAGTGCGATACTTAAACATCCATCGATTTAACGACGAACGACAAAGTATAACCCTAATGTGGGTGGCACTTAAACATCCATTGGATATATCGATCGGTCGGAAAATGAATCGTAATAGCGATCGAGTTAATACCCTGTATCGTAGCAGCACCCTGCTATGCTAATTAGTGATTCGCGTGTGTGTGGTGGGGAGTATTTTCGGTAGTTAAACATATAGCTTAACAGAACGGAATACGTATTTGTGTAAAAACCCAAATCAAACCTCAACGATAGTCACGAGATTCGAACCTTAACGAACTTCACAAAGTGTAGTCTTATTCAGACAGTACTTTGGCATCCGTTTAACGAACTCACAAAGTATAGCACTTTGGCATCCGTTTAACGAACTCACAAAGTAGTACTTTGGATTCCGTTTAACGAAATTCACAAAGTATAATACTTTGGCATCCGTTAGTTGGTTCCTGAATCGACCGAACAGAATATCGTATCGGTGATTATTGGTTAGAACACCAACGTATAGAGAGAAGAAGAGAAATGAGCAAATAAAAATGAATCCTAAGCTTCCTATTTATAGCAAGCAAGCAAGCAAGCACCTCAACATATTTATGTCGATGTGGGATAGTGACGTGCCTGCCTACCTGCTTGACATGCTAGCTAGCTTGCTTATATATATTAATTCAGCTGCTTCACTCGTTTTTCTCGTATAACTTTTAAAATATAACGTTTTATAAAACGACGAATATGTCTTTAGAATGAGCATATTTTTATCTACGTTTTAACCTAAGTTTCATTAAAAACGGAGTAAGGGAAATAAAATAATATATTTAATTATTAATATTAAACGTTCTTATACGACCCCATATATATCTATTTTTAATAAGCCTTACTTGGCTTAATTAATCTTGTTAGCTTAATTAATATTGATTAACTGATTAATTAATCATACTAAACTTAATTAGGGTTTCCTTATTGCATAATTATCATACTAAATATTAATTTTAGTGAGAGTTGTTACATCCTCCCCACCTTAATAGAAATCTCGTCCTCGAGATTTGGACTATGATATTTTCTTTATGCTTCTTCTTTTAATTTAAGAGAAATAATGTATCGTGGAATGGAATCAAAAGATATTTTGAGGGGTATGAATTTTTTTTTTTAAAAAAAATAGAAATGATTTATAGAAACAATTGGATTCAATATCCGAAATGAACTTACTTTGATCAATTAGGGGAGATTCTGAATTGATAAATATCTGTTTGTGAATGGAAGTATGGAAAATGATTTGTCAATGATTATCCGAAAGTCAATATCGTTTACTTAAATGGTACTGGACAATAGAATTTAGTGTATCGTAATCTGAGTACATAATTGTACCAAGAATATGACAAATCAAACGAATGGCGTATGAATAGGGTTTAGCACAGGCTACAAATCTATTCGGACGCTACAAAGTGTTTGTAATGATTGAAAGAATTCAATGATGACCGAATAAATTTATTGTTTTCGAATTTGAGAGTTTCAAGGAGGCGAATCTGGATATTTCAAAAGATGAAATGTTCAAACGAATAAGATGAAATGGTATATTTTTTTTTTCAAGGTGATTGGGTTCAAGCCAAAAGATATATGATCTATAGATTCTTAAAATGAATGTGAAGAACTTTTTGGAATTAGTAAAATTCTTTGTCAGAAGAAAAACTTACCTTGATTGGTACCTAAGGAAGACTTAAGATTGACTGGTTCAAAATGAAATGAAAACATGAAAATGTTTTGTCAAATATTAATTTATGATATAAGAAAATCAATGTGCTGAAATGGGTGATTTGTAAGAATACACGAAAAGCCAATAAAGTTAGTGTATTTTTGTCTTAATACATAATTGTATTCAGATGACTTTAATCAAATGTTTAAAGATAGGTGATATTTTAATTTATTAAATACCTTTTCCTTTTATGTTATCATAAAGTAGAATAATAAATATAGATAGGTTTAGAATATCAAAACCTGTGGTAATAATGATATATGTTTTATAAATAGGTTTACCCAATATTGTAGAACTCACGATTATCATTTTTAAAATCAAGTATGTTTAACTATAAGATTTTATAACAGGATATTTTAAATTATAGAAGTAAAATAATAAAGGTTTATTTTAATACCAAATATACTTAAATATTGACTTGAGTAAATAACATTTGATATTTTAATATATTAAAATACATATATTATTAAATAATATTTCTATAAGTATTTAATAGTTGTAGAATATTAATCAAGATGAACAATTGTTTATAAAATGTCTTGTCCATGACTACTTAGACAGTTATTTAAATAATTTTATTCGTTCATCTAATTCTTGTATTTGTTTTATGAAAATATGTCTTCTCCTTAACTGGTTATTATCATGGTTGGGTATTGGTTAGTGCTGCCTTGTTTAAGCATAGGTGGCCAGTCCATGCCTAATTAAGGCTAGGCTATTCAATACATGCCCCTGATAATAACTCTAGTATCTGAAAATAATACTAATACTATTACTATTAATATATTATTACTAATAATAAAACTAATATTAATTGCTAATAATAAATGCATAAACTTAAATGAGAATATACTTCAAACAAAATTTTATACGTAAAAATATAAATTCTTTACCTTAATGGTTTTAACAAAAATTTTAAATGTAGGAATACTATATTGTAAGTTTCTATATATAATTAAGTTTATATAATGTTTTTCGATCAATGATGATAAGGTAAGAAATATCACGAAAGGCTCGATTTAGGTTGTAAGGACTAAGGAATTAGGACATAAAATGGTGGATCATTATCTTAGCACACAATTGTGTTAAGATTGCTTTCATAAAATAAATCAACAAAGCGGATTCAATATAAATAAATAAATAAATAATTAAATCCTAGATTAGCGCAATCTTCAAATTTGTGAAAATGTCATCATAAAGGGATCGTGATCAAAGAAATGATTTGATGAATTCGAAGACTAAACAAGCATGTTATGGTTCAAGAGAATTGAAGTGCTTGTTGGGACTATTTTGAATATGATGGTTTCAACCCATCATATGGGACTTCGGATTGATTACGTATTGAGAGCAAGTTAACTGGGTTTGGATAAAACGAGTTTTAATAAGGAAGTTCGGACATGATCACAACAGAAACCATGTATAACCTTCAAAAAGAAAATCGAATTTTTTTTTTCAAAAAAAAAATTTATTGATCAAATATCAAAGAGTAATCATTTTGCAAAACGCGGTTTACAATGCAAAGATCAAGTATAGCGAAATGATATTTGAGGTTGAATAAAACAATAATTTGGAATGAAGCCTTCCTAGGGTCTTATAACTCAAATGAACCACATGCGCAACAAATAGTGCATGTGCATCGTATGGATTTACCAAGAAACGAAATGGATCAATATTTGCTATTATGAAAGAATTCTTTATGGTATGATGACCATTAAAAGAACACGAAAGTCAACTTATTATAGGCAGAAGTCAGAATTGCTACGAAAGGAATATAAGAACTTTTATCTGGAATTTTGTGTGATAACCGTTGTTAAGTGACATTATCAAGGAATGTCGGTATGTGACTCCTTTTTCAGTGATAATAATTATGACTTAGTTTAGACTGTGCACCGATGATTGTGAAATCTTGTTCCAACGTACCTCTGCGAAATGTAGATCGTTTGTAGGATCACGTGGCAAAGTGCTTCTTTTTTATTAGTAGTTTTCTACTGACAGAATTAGTATTGTTGTCATCGTGCCCAATTTATACTTTTCAAAGTTCTTGCCTTGGAAAGTCGTGTGTGATATATTTCAACGTCTGTGGACGTATATTTTAAGTTTCATGTGTTTTCTTGTGCATTAGCACAACTTTATATGTTTCTTACTTGTGCATTGTAAATTTTTATACTTTCGATGATATCCCATCTTTAAAGGGTTCTCATTGTATGAGTTACGAGGTAAATGATCAAACAAAATAATGTTTGATATTGGAAAAGAGATTCCTGATAAAGAATTCTAGACACGGATGCTTGTGCTTTATTTCAATTTGTCAATCCTTATGGTTTTTTGGAATTTCCGTATAGATATACCTATCTATATAATCACATATTTCACATGCTGAAATAAACATACCATTTATCAGGTCAATGTATTTAACAGATTCATATTTCCAAGAACCACTCAGGTATTTGGTCATGATACTATTTAGGGAAATCTTGTCACTGATTTGACATATCATTTACCCCGTCTTATCCGGTTCGCGCCGGAGCGGTAATCTCAATATGTCCGGACAAGCTGGAGAGTCTGCTACTCTATACCCAGTTTTGCCGGAGAAAATTTTCTATTTCCCATAAATAGTATCTTTTCAAAAAGTGCCTCTTTTATTAGGGCTTTTATCCAGAATCAAGGAAATTTGTATTCCCATAACATATCTTATTCTAGACCAAATAATATCAATAAGCAAGAATAAATAGCAATTAAGTGCTATTGCCTGTTAACCGTCATACCAGTATCCATTACATTATACTTATATAAGTAATTTACCTTAAAGTTTATTTTAAGGCAAAATTCTTAAGTTCAAGTCTAAATACCATCCGGAGTGCTATCAGATAATATTAAGTTTCTAATTGTCCGTTTCACTTAGGTATTATTATGACACCTAATTGTGTAAACCAGTGGCTTAGCTTATACTAAGGCATCTTTTCTTATGTTCAAGTCTAACTGCTATCAGCTGTGCTACCATTTAATAGAAATCTCCTAACTCTTTTTATTTAAGCTTAAGTATTATTATCACAACACTTATAGGCTTAAAGCAGTGGCTCTGATACCACCTTCTGTCATGACCCCCGACCCACCGTGGACGGAATCGGGTGCCGTGAGCAGTCCAGTGGTACCGGTGATTATTTTTATTTATAAAAACATTGCAGCGGAAATTTCATCAGGACCGTGAGTTAGGAAAAATATCAGAGTTTAAAAACACCGGATTTTATTTATTAAATAGATGGGATAAACCCATGTTTTACAAAGGTAGCTTTTAATATAAAAACGATATTTCTTAATTTGATTTAATTAATGAAATAAGCCACTTCTTGAAGTCCTTCAGTGCTGGATCTAATCCTTACTCCAATCTACTGTAATTACCTGAAACGCGCTTTAAAAAGGTTTTGTCAGCGGGAAATACTGAGTGAGTTCATTCAGGTTTTATAAAAACAGATTTGTTATAATTCACAGTATTAAGAACGATTACAATGTTTCTATCAACCAATTATCAAGAATGGGTATTTGTCACTCGACCGGATCTGTGACTGTGGTCATACCACTATTGGGTCCCGTCGCCCCACTAGTGACGGCTCACTCACCTAGAGTGATATTAGGCTCACTCACATAGAGTGATATTAGGCTCACTCACATAGAGTGATAAAAATAGTAATGCGCACAATACCCCACATACCAGCTGTAATTTGGTGATTACAAAGACTTAATCCCTGTAATTATAACTTTGAAAATAACTTGAGGTATTGTAATACTTACTCACAAACTGTGAGAAAATAGTTTAAAAGAAGAATAACTCACATTATAAACATGCAGATTCATACGGCCAAAGTTTAGTCTACAGATAAGCCTTGATATATTGCAGATTTATACAGGCAAAGCTTAGCCTATTGATTTAGCCTTGTAACCTAGTGCACACGAACTAGGTAGGTAACTTAATACAACAATTACGATAACTCACGAGATCAAATTCTCACAACGAACGACAAAGTGCGATACTTAAACATCCATCGATTTAACGACGAACGACAAAGTATAACCCTAATGTGGGTGGCACTTAAACATCCATTGGATATATTGATCGGTCGGAAAATGAATCGTAATAGCGATCGAGTTAATACCCTGTATCGTAGCAGCACCCTGCTATGCTAATTAGTGATTCGCGTGTGTGTGGTGGGGAGTATTTTCGGTAGTTAAACATATAGCTTAACAGAACGGAATACGTATTTGTGTAAAAACCCAAATCAAACCTCAACGATAGTCACGAGATTCGAACCTTAACGAACTTCACAAAGTGTAGTCTTATTCAGACAGTACTTTGGCATCCGTTTAACGAACTCACAAAGTATAGCACTTTGGCATCCGTTTAACGAACTCACAAAGTAGTACTTTGGATTCCGTTTAACGAAATTCACAAAGTATAATACTTTGGCATCCGTTAGTTGGTTCCTGAATCGACCGAACAGAATATCGTGTCGGTGATTATTGGTTAGAACACCAACGTATAGAGAGAAGAAGAGAAATGAGCAAAGAAAAATGAATCCTAAGCTTCCTATTTATAGCAAGCAAGCAAGCACCTCAACATATTTATGTCGATGTGGGATAGTGACGTGCCTGCCTACCTGCTTGACATGCTAGCTAGCTTGCTTATATATATATATTAATTCAGCTGCTTCACTCGTTTTTCTCGTATAACTTTTAAAATATAACGTTTTATAAAACGACGAATATGTCTTTAGAATGAGCATATTTTTATCTACGTTTTAACCTAAGTTTCATTAAAAACGGAGTAAGGGAAATAAAATAATATATTTAATTATTAATATTAAACGTTCTTATACGACCCCATATATATCTATTTTTAATAAGCCTTACTTGGCTTAATTAATCTTGTTAGCTTAATTAATATTGATTAACTGATTAATTAATCATACTAAACTTAATTAGGGTTTCCTTATTGCATAATTATCATACTAAATATTAATTTTAGTGAGAGTTGTTACAATTATGCACCTCTCTTACATGCATTTTGTGCAAGGAACCACTTCACTCGTGTATCGGTTACCACGAGGCCCGATTTAAACGGGAAAGAGCGAAATTGGAAGAACCATCGATGCCTGTCTATGGTAATCCTTCCCCTCCACCATATTTCTATGATTCTGATACAATGGTGGAGGATGATTATTACTCGGATGGATATGATCAGGACAAGGATGCTTATTATGAACCAATGACGGATGGACGATGTTTCTGTTGCGGTCATAATCATACTTCTGTTTATGAAGATGTGTGCGCGGTGTATTTGGAAAATCCAGAGTTTTCGAATAAAAAATGATGGATGTGTACATCTCAACACCGTATCAGGGATACCGACAGTATCATCCCGAGGAATATCCTGAGCCCGAGGGTGTCTATACTTATCAGACCGAGGAGGAGAAAAAGCTTGCTATGTTAGAAGCAAGTTTGTCCAAACTCGAGCAGTATTTATCAGCACCCACCCTTTCCGATGAAGATCGAATCAGCTGTTTAGTTTCTAAGTGTCAGAATTTGAAAATGAAGATAGAAATAGAACAACGCCTTTCACCATTACCTGATGACATTAGAGATTATTCTCACATGAAGGAGGAGGTTGTGGAGGATAATACCACACCAATGAATCCTTTATCTGATGAAGAGTCACTGGTGGATCAGATGGTGTGTGAGGATGATGAGGCAGAGCAGTCTGATGATATGAATGTGTGTACCGAACCTCTTCCCATATCAATCATTCAAATTAATAAGTGTGGGGAAGAGGGTTCGAGGAAGAAGATGAAAAGGGTAAAGCTACAAGACATCGGTGTATATCTCGTGAAGTGGATAGCGAAACCCGCATGTGCAGTCTGAACATGCCAATTATACTGACGAAAATATGGAGATGGCATGTAAATTTCCGGGCATTCGTTGGGAATACATTAGGTAAGTGTGCATTGAGACCACCGTAGCGTATATCAGGTATGGTCTGGCTGAAGACCTTTAAACTTAGCGCTCTCGGGAGGCAGCCCGAGGATGTAGAGTATTGTATTTGTTCTTTTGTTTTGGTGTTGGTTATGTTTTGGCAGGTTACTACGTTTAATTCCCGCGGATGCAAGGATTCAAGTGTGGGGATGTTTGGCAACATCCCCGATGAGATGTCAGAGAATCCAAGAGAAGTTTACGTCTCTGTCCAATCACAGCAGCTGCATCATTATCGACACTGCTGATTTACTGATCAGGTCCATGTGTCTATCTATCTTGTGTTTTATTTGTTTTCGTGTATTTGGTGGTGTGAAATTTTTGTGTTGGGAGTGGTTTTATGTGTCGAGTCGTCAAGCTGCTAGCCGTTCATGGTTTGTAGGTGGTATCTCTCGAGTTTAGATTATAAATTGCACCATACATTGGGGACAATGTATCCCAAGTGTGGGGATGCAGTAACTCGAGAGAGGGTTGGTAAGATTGTTGATCTCAAATGCTTAAAGGGTTGAAATTGCTGAAAATTGAAAAATTTTGAAAATTTTTGTCTCAAGTATGCTTGAGCTACATGAAAACCAACATTTTCAATCACTAAAAGGTTTCTACTGATATTAAGCTAACTTAGATCCCTAATCATGGTTGCCCTTTAAGTTTCATGAGAGTATTTCTGGCAAGTTTTAGAAAATAGTTGAGAAGAGATGCCTAACTAGGGGTAACATGCTTTAGGAATTACACATGCTATGTGTCGGCAACCTATATTCCTTTTGTTCGGTGAGATATTTGAGCCTACTTAGATTGATAGTTGAATTGTTATAAATGTTCATTTGCTGAGAGTAGGCCATATGTTGCTTTGTGTAAGAACTTGTGTGGTTTGATACGTGCCGAGACTGTGGTTTAGCGTATATACATAGATGATAAAGGCATTAGGATCCCTTCATTGTTTCGTATGTTGATTGTTTACCCATCCACCCTTAGTTAACCATGTTGAGCCTTTAACCTTTTGTTTGATACACCTTGTTTGACCCATTTGATTACCAACCATAAATGACAATTATATTTTAGATATTTGTTGAAAAAGAAAAAAAAATAAAGAAGAAAAAAAAATGATGAAAAAAAATGAAAAGAAAAAAAAAGAGAAAAGAAAGAAAAAAAAATATTGCTATGTTCGTGTTAAATAAATGGGTCGAAAATTACCCAAGGTGTTAGTATTATTGTGAATAAGTTGTCATGGTTTGGTATCTTTATTTGTGTTCGCTAATAAACAAAAAAAGCCAAAAATATTTCCCTACCTTTACCCTTAACCCAAAACCCGAAAGTCCTTTTGATATGTGTTGCGTTATTTGATACAGTGGAGGTATGATTGCTATACAAGCTTATGATTTCAAAGTAATATATTTGGTTTTGAGTGAAATATATACCAGCACATTACACGCTAGTCTTGATTAAACCGAGAGGAGTGATTATTGTGAGGGGCGTGTGGCATGTGTGTAGTATCATAAGCATGTTAGTTTTAGTTAGGCAAGTCTTAAAGTGTTTTAAATGCGTATCATTTACTGGTCAGATTGTCAATCTCGATTGTGTCAGTCTATGGGACGGGTATGATTTGGGACCTTGAATTGTTGATTCGGTAAGGGATTCAATGGTGATTCGTTAATAAGGAGAGTAATGTTTGTAATGGTTGCTTGAGGACAAGCAAAGTTAAGTGTGGGGATGTGATGGAAGGTGTGAAACCCGGGTGTTAAAGTACCTAAATTATGTGTTTTAGTGCATTTTGGGCGGTTAGATATTTCGAATGTGATAACTACGTATGTTTGTGGTTTTACAGGTAAAAGGCATAATACGGCGAAGTTAGAGAACTTAGTGATAAAATGGAACAAGCATGGATGATTATCGAAGAGATATCACGTAAACGGGAACTTGTTCGGGTCGAAAGATAGTTCAAAGAAACAAGAAACGAGAAATAATAAAGTTTGAGTGCCTTTTGGTCATTAATTAAAAGTGGCAAAAGTGGATTTAAAAGATACAAGCTTCCATGTGAACTTGGCACGTGACTTACGGTGTCTTAATTGTCATCTACGGCTAGAATATGAACAAAGAAACAAAATGTTTCAACCGTAAACTACGGTGGAAAACGTAGCCTACGGCAGTTATATGGAGCCGTCATATGCATTACAAAGACCAAGGGACATAATGGTCAAACACTATTAAAAAAACATCACGTGCACTTCTTGTCAGTGGCGGCATATATTGGATGCACATGTGAGGCAAATTATCATTATTATTTGGTTTTTGGGAGCTACAGTCATATTCACGTGGACCGCAAACTTTGGAATAACAAAACAATAATGGGCCGATTTGGAGGGCTGCTTGTGGACGGCACATGCAAAAGTTTCTTTGGGGAACTAATATTGGGCCGACAATTCACGTGAATGGATTTTTTTGGATTGGAACACCACAAAACATACATCATCGATCAACACACTTTTTGGACTTAGTGGGCTGCACATGTTAGCCGACATCAGTCAAGTTGTGGAGGATTTATTTATTAAAAAACAATATCAATTCATCAGGAATCTCGACGGCAGACGAGGGATCGGCTGAGAAGCAGGCGAAGATCAACCCAGATGAGCGGCTAGTCTTTGTATGGTTTCCTCCGGATGGAGGGTTTTTGTAAGTTAGACAATTCTATGTGTTTGCTACAATCGTTTTATCTTGGTGATCTAAGCATTCGATGCTTTTCACTTTGATTTGATTTGATTTATTGGTTGTAAACAATTGCATTTATTTAAACCTTAATTTCTAAGCATTCAGTTCTCGAGAGTTCTAGTAATTGGGATATATTTGACATGGGGTTAGGGTTTGTAAGTGTAATTGATAATCATTCGATAACCTCCCGTTATGTATTGACCGGAGTACTTAGTCGTTGGTTATCACAATTGATGAATCAAGTTAAACACTTATGTCTATGTGAGTGTTTCGATTAAACACATAATTGAATCTAGCTGTAAAACCTGAAATATGGAGGAACCATTGTTCTCTCCCATTATTTACAACTTGTTTTTTTCATAATTTTTAGTTTAATTAATCAAACCATCTATTGAGTTTTATTTTATTTTATTAGTAGTTAATCAAAACTGAGCATTATACACTTTCCACAATCCTCCTCTGGTTCGATATCCGACTTACCCTATCTACTGGTTTAGTTGGTTTTTGCATGTCCTTAACGACAGACATCACAAAGCCATATATGTATAATTAAAACACAAGGGTGTTTGGGCTAATGGGCTGCAAGGAACAAGGAGGTGTAGGTTGGGCTTACTAATTCGCATGGGGGACATGGGTTGGGGTTGGGCCTAATTGTGGCACAAGGGGAGGGGGGGGGGTTGGGTTGAGTTTGCTAAATGACGGTTTCGCAAGTTTCACGGAATAACTAAAAACGCTTCGTATCGCAGAACAATATTTTACCATGCTTCGATTCACAAAATAATGTATTCCAATATTTCAGTTTCGGGTTTCGGTATCACATAATTCACATTACACATCACCAATCACACAATCGTTCAAATAAAATCAATCACCAAATTCAATTCATTTAACGTACATGAAATTACACAGTAAAGCGAAACGTTCAGGAATTTACACGAGTTGTCACATCATCCCCAAGTTGAAAGAAATTTCGTCCCGAAATTTAGCACATAGTCACTAGAGAAGCTAGTTGTGTTGTGCGTTTTACTGGTGTAACACCTCGAAATTTTGTGTCCAATAATGTGTTAACACGTGTCATGAGTTTACACGTGGCATTTAATATTAAATAAAGGACTAAAGTTGACAAACCTTGAATGTATGTAAATTCGAGGGTTGAAAATGTCAACGAGGGATAATTATACTGTATAGTAACCCTAAATGATGCTCGTACCTTCAAACGAATATATCATGGATCGTACGGAGCGAAATGCGGAAAAAAGTGAGAGATTACAAGCTACAGGGGTTAATTGTGTAAACATGTTTAATTTATACCTCTGAGTGACCCTTTGACGAACCCGAGGCTTTGTAACAGTAAAATACGCTCACTAGAATATACGATATAAATTTCGCGAAGTTCCGTTTTAAAACGAGAAAGTTATGATCAAATTCGTATGCGAGGGGTTAAAAGCGTCAACAATAAAAGTTAAGGCTTTTCGGATAGTAATTAAACTAACCGGGGACTTAACAATGCGGGTAAAAGTCACGAGGCCCTTAATTGTAAATAATCGAGGGCCAAATCGCAAAGTTACCCCTTCGAAACCGAAAGGTCAGGTTAATGATTACAAAAGATTTGAAAATCTTGGAAATCAGACCTCAGGCGGGCCGCGTGAGTGAAACCATCAAGCTGATGCGGGCCGCGCGCCATATCAAGATACGTTTACTGACATGAGGATTCAGGCGGCCCGCGTCCATGTTGCCTGAATTCTAATGCGGGTCGCGTACGACCTCCAGATGCAGAAAGTTTGGACAGATTCAATGTTTGAGCTTGTAAACGATCATTGATGCATTAATTGAAGCATGGGCGCCCTCTACATGTCCCCTAGCACTCAGGGACACCTGCTGATCATCCATAAGCAATTATAGGGTGAGTTGTAATGATCTTATGCCAAAATTTTCACTATAAAAGGCAATGCATTGCACACATTTGAAACACACCTCAAACTTGCTTTCTTCATCATCTCTGGAGCTCTAAAGCATTCTTCTAACATCCCTAGTCGTGCACCAAGCTTCTGTAAGTATGCCTACCCTTTTATGGCTTAGTTTTGCATAGTTTAGCTTAAAAGTCAATCCGTCGTAATTAACGATTGACTTTACGATAAATCACAAATGGTCCAGTGGTTTGTCGAATCAAAGGTAGTTATATGTTGGTAATCATGTGGGCTTTAAATCCCTAAAAAGGCACCCTCTGATTTCCACTCTAACTAGTCCGAATGTCGAGTCAAATGTGCTTAGAAAAAGTCAACAGAAATGCTATTTTGCGATTTAATGCATAATCAGTAATGTAGATGGCATGTAACCTGTTTTGACACTCATAAAACATGATAATAAGTATATTAACTAGTCTAAGCTTGTTTGATCCGACCATTCATTGTTTTGACCCGGTTCGGAGCCGAAAGTCACAAAACTTTGACTTTTGCTTTGACTTCAGTTCTGACCCGTTAAAGTATGATTTAGATATGCCTTAGGACTCTCTTAGGACCAGGTTACATGATGGTATAACCCTCTGTGACCGGTTCGTTGTTTGTCCGAGTCTTTTACACCTTTCCGTTAAAAGCTTAAAAGTTGACCGTAACGCCCCTTTTAATTTAAAACGAGAATTTCGGACATGTGAAAGGACCATAACCTTGGTTACTGACTTCTAAGCATGTCCCTAAAATTTCACGTCAATCCGAGGTCCAGAATAGGAGTTATGCTAAATAGCTCAAATTACGGAAACTTTAGTAATTAAATAGCGCAATTAGCATAACGCCTATCTAAACCCAGATTTCGACACCAAACCTTTTACACATTGATGTAAAATAATATTTTGGGATTTTTAAAGATTTTTAATTATTTTTAACCTGCTCATATCCTGCGGTTATGGCAACGGTTCGGTAAATACCGAATATACCCTTTTCGGCCATAACTTGAGTTCTACAAGGTCTTTTGACCCGATTCCAGTTGCTACTGATTTTAAAATAATAAATAAAGTATTTTGGACTTTATAAACTGTTCGGGAAACTCAGATTTCCAGTAGAACTCAGAAACCTCTTTTAGAATCTTTAAAAAAGACCGAAATACCCCTACGGGGCACAATATGAACCTAAACTCGTTACGGGCATTATGGAAGGTATCCTACTGATACCACAACCTCTTTAAAGCATATTGACTTAGGAAACCTGTGTAGGACTCTTACGGTTACCCGTTACGCCTTTTGCGCGCACGGTTCGGCTTATGTAACTAGTTTACATAAACTAGCCGAAACGGGTCAAACCATATTGTTTTGACCCAAAATCCAGAGTGTGGTTATTATACCCATATAAAACAAGTCTTCAAACTTGTTGGGTCCAAATCACATTCCATTCCCGGTTTTCGCCTTTCACGTGATTAAACCGTAATTATCCTTTGAAACTGACCGGTCTAAGCTACGGCTAAATTAAAGACCCGTTAGGATTCTAATAGGTTACTTTAAACCTTCGTTCCAGAATAGGAGACCAGTAAAAGCTATTTGCAATTTATTCGATTAAGGATTTATACTTGCAAAGGTAAATACTTTTAACTTATTTTCCGTTATACGGGCTTGGGTTACGGTATATAGCATACCGCTTGATCGGGCATCAAATTCTCCACCGTTGAGTGGGTAATTGAATAAATTTGATCGGCTCGTTTAAACAGTCTTGTTACTTAAAGCCTTTAGGGGGTTAATGACCATGTCCCGGATATCCCAGGCTGCATTTTACGAAATGGCCACGACCTAAGCGCGGAGTGTAGGCGTACACTCGTCAGTGCATAAATAGTTGATGTGGTGTGTCTATTAATCTTTAACCCGGACAAGATCTGGGCTACTGAACGCATAAGGAACATGTAATCTTTAACCCGGACAAGATCTGGGCTACTGAACCAGTGTAAACTGACGTATTTTCCCCAAAAAGATTAAATGCAGGTACTAAGCGTAATTGGCTGGCTATTTCTCCTTAGCATCAATAAAGAGTCTCGCAAGCTTAAGATGCCTACGTCTGTTGAACAATTGTTTTTATATTATTATTGATCCCCTGTGGATACTTTTCGACTATTCGTAATACATTGATATTACAAACAATGGTTGAAATATAATTATCTTTATGCTTCCGCTGTGCATTCATATATTGTGTGGTTTGACTATATTGTTGCCAACTACGTCACGGTAATCCCCCACCGGGCCCACCGGTGAGACACGTGGAAATCGGGGTGTGACAGGTTGGTATCAGAGCCAACGTTGAGTGAATTAAACACTATCCTTATGTGTTTAATCTCAATGACACAATTGCACATACTTGAGTCTAGACTAGAACATAGGACAAATTCGAATTGTTATTCCAGTTTGTCTTTTTATTGTTTATTGTGATTTAAAGTTTTGAAAGCAGGAAATATGCCACCAAGAATTAGAAGAGGAAGAGGAGGAAGAGGCAAAGGGCCGATCACTCATAATGATCACGAGGCCGGACCTTCGAACATGCGAGCTCCTTCCAGTACAAGAAGTGAGGAACCACAGAGACGAAGAAGGAACCTCTTTGAACCTGCAAGACATTCTACCTCGCATAGTTCGATACCCTCATACCGTCATTCTTTTGGACCAAACTCAGAAAATGAACCCAATAACCCTCAACCATCATTTATACCTCTCCAGCGATCTGCTTCGCACCGTTCTTATGGCGATCCTACTCCTTTCTTCGTAGGACAGTTTAACCCGACGGATTATGTCCAAGAGCCCATAGGGTATAACCCTTTAGGACCAGAGGATCACTTTTCTGAAGATAATGCAGTGGATATGGACGAGGATACAGATCCCGTCGAGCCTGCAAGGGGTACTCCCAACCATCTTATCGAGATCTCTGATGGGTCATCCTTCCATGGAACACCCTATCAAGGTCCCGACAGTTACCAGTCGAGGTTTGACCAATGTAATTGGTACTTCACACCTTCACATCATTTCTCGCCTCATGACCAACAGCAACAACAGGATCCTTCTGAGGATTCGCGGTTTGTGGCAGTTACGCCACCGCCTCCTCCGCCACCACATCAACCAGTACTTCCAGATCCGCCAAGGCGTAGGAGATCAGGCGCACGGATGTCCACCCGAGGAGGGGAATTCCATTTCAGCACCCCTCGCCACTCGAGTGCGAGTCACTTTCCGTCAGTGCCTGAAGAACCACAATTAGGTGAACCTTCGGGTCACCCTGCAGAGGTGAATTCTTCACCAGTTGCACCACCTACGCCACCTTTCGGATATGACAATCCGATACCAGCGTACGACGGTTCCACCGCGTACAACCCGTTTGAGCAGCCGACTCACACGCACTACAACTATAACTATGATGCCGATCCATACGCGGTAGCGGCTAATTACAATGCCCTCCATGGAACCTCTTGGAGACCAGATTACTCAGCTCATGGGTATCCAATACCTCCAAGACCTCCGGTTCAGCAACTGTCGCAACAACCACGTTTTTCTCCATCGGAGCAAGAAGAAATCCTACACCGTTTAAACCATGTGGAACGAGACTTCGAACAAGAACGTAAGAGTAATCGTGGATTCCTCAAAGGCCTAGCAAACCTACTAAAAGGGAGGAAGAAGCGAGATCATTAGTCTCCTTATTTATTATTGTATTTACTATTACAACTATGTCCCTGCGAGGACACTTGTTTTAAGTATTTTAGTCCCTGCGAGGACAATTGCATTTCAGTCCCTGCGTGGACTCATCTTTAACTCCCTGTGCGGACATCTATCTATGTATTTGGTCCCTGCGTGGACTTGTTTTTCCGTAAGCCTCTGCGTAGGTATTTGAGTATTTAAAAGTCCCGTTTAGGGCAGCATGTAATCATTATTATAATTAATGGAATGTTATGTTATGAGTTTCATTTTTGTTATTATATACAAAATAAATCAAAAATCATTTCCTCTTAAATTAAATCTGCATAAATAAAGAATCTTAAGAGTGAAACCTAGCCAGGTGTCCTTATAAGACCCGGCCAAGATGGTAAGACCTGATTAAAAGATTCAGATTTCCGGTTAACCTCTGTAAACATGTTAACGTTCTTGGCAGATGTGATTCGTTAAAATCGCACGCGTCATTCTTATATAAGAATCCTTCTAAGGATTCCAAAGCCCAAATTAATGATGTGTAAATCGTGGGTTAAATCGTCAATGAAGACGATCATTTACTAAACATCCATTAGCGACGTAGTGCCTACGGGCCAGACTTATTAAGCATCCATTAGCGATGTAGTGCCTACGGGCCAAACTTATTAAACATCCATTAGCGATGTAGTGCCTACGGGCCAAATTTATTAAACATCCATTAGCGATGTAGTGCCTACGGGCCAAACTTATTAAACATCCATTAGTGATGTAGCGCCTACGGGCCATACTTATTGTCATATAAGACAAAAGACAGTTGTAGTCTATGACTCCCTGTCCGAAAAGGTAAAAGGACTACGGTTCAAACCTTCATGCCTTGATTCTCTATAATCCCAGCTTATATTATAAAAAACGTCCTTGTGACTAGGCTTTTGCGCCACTAACAATATTGTTTGTAATTAGGATAAGTTATATTCAAATCCTAAATTAAAGTGAGTAACAAATTAACCAGATATGGTCTCTGTTACCATGGTTAATGAATTGCCATAAAAGACAATTCCATAATTAACTCCTAAATAAAACTTTGTCATTATTCTTCTGTAGCAGATTCAAGTTACAATGGCTGATCCTAATGAAGTGAGTAGTCATTCGAAAGAGGATGAAAATGACAACGCCCAGATTCATCTAACGGGCGCGGAGTTGAAAGCTCTTGTCGACGGTGCTGTTAAGGCAGCCTTGGATCAACAGTATGAAGAATACACTGAATCTCGGAGCAGAACCATATCTAAACCACACTCAAAGCCAAAAACCCACTCAAAATCTCACAGCAAACCACCGTCTAAGCCTAAAAAGGACGATGATAAACACTCATCCAATGAAAACAGTGTTCGTCCTAGGGAAAAAGTGTTTACTGATGCATCTCGCGCCAGGGGTTGCACCTACAAGTATTTTGTATCTTGCAAACCCCGAGATTTCACTGGGGAGAAGGGCGCGGTAGATTGTATGACATGGTTAGACGAGATGGACACCGTGGTGGACATCAGTGGCTGTGCAGAGAGAGACGTGGTAAAGTTTGTTTCGCAATCATTCAAGGGCGAAGCCCTGGCTTGGTGGAGGTCGTTGGTTCAGGCCTCGGGGAAGGCTGTTTTGTACAGCATGACGTGGGAGGAATTCATTTCTCTCATCAAGGAAAATTTCTGCCCTCAACATGAGGTTGAAAAGATCGAGTCCGACTTCCTATCGTTGGTTATGACAAACCTTGACTGTCAAGCTTACCTAACGAGCTTCAACACAATGTCCCGGTTGGTTCCGTATCTGGTAACCCCGGAGCCAAAGAGAATAGCTCGTTTATCGGTGGTTTAGCCCCCGAGATAAAGGCAAGCGTAAAGGCCTCTCAGCCAGCTACCTTTAGATCTGTAGCTGACATTTCTTTGTCCCTCACTCTGGATGCGGTCAGACAAAGATCGCTGAGGAACAAAGAAGCTGAGAAGAGAAAACGTGAAGATGATACTTCACGAAGATCGAGCAAGAAGCACCGTGCAAACGTTGACAACAAGAAAGGGTCTGAGTCAAGGAGAGATGGGCAACAATCTGGTGAGAAGCCCAAGTGCAAGAATTGCAAGAGACATCACTTTGGAAAGTGTAGACTCGAATCGAACTCGCAGACTCAGTTGAAGTCATTTGCTTGCGGGATATGCAAGTCCAAGGACCACAAGACCTTGGATTGCAAAAAGCTAAAGGATGCAACTTGCTACAGTTGCAATGAGAAGGGGCACAATAGAACCAACTGCCCTAAAGACGCCAAGAAGCCTGAAGAGGCCAAGAAGACCAATGCAAGAGTCTTCAGGATGGATGCGAAAGAAGCGGTGCTAGACGATAACGTGATCACAGGTACTTTCCTTGTAAATGATGTCTTTGCAAGAGTATTTTTTTATTCAGGCGCTGATAAGTCTTTCGTAGATCATAAATTTTGCAAATTGCTGAATATGCCTGTCAAAACCTTGAGTATAGATTATGAGGTAGAGCTAGCAGATGGCACCATAGAAACCGTCTCCACTGTGTTAGATGGATGTGTGATATCCATTAAGAACCACTCTTTTCCTCTGTCTCTATTTCCCTTTAAATTGGCCGGTTTTGACATAGTATTGGGTATGGACTGGTTATCTCACAACCAGGCCCAAATCGTCTGCAACAGAAAGCAAGTGGTGATAAAGACTCCGTCTGGTGAATCGCTTACCATTCGGGGAGATACCCAGTATGGATTGCCTGAGCAAGTGACTATGCTCAAGGCTTCAAAATGTTTAAAAAAAGGTTGTGTCATCTACATGGCACAGGTGATTATTGATGAGCCTAAACCAAAGATAGAAGACATCCCCGTCATCTCTGAATACCCAGAGGTTTTCCCTGAAGAACTACCTGGTTTGCCACCAAATAGGCAAGTGGAATTCAGAATTGACATCATCCCTGGAGCAGCTCCTGTTGCTAGAGCACCTTACAGGTTAGCACCAACCGAAATGAAGGAGTTAAGGACACAGCTAGATGAACTGCTAGCTAAAGGTTTCATTAAACCTAGTTCGTCTCCCTGGGGAGCACCAGTCCTGTTTGTCAAGAAGAAGGACGGATCGATGCGTCTGTGCATCGATTATCGCGAGCTTAACAAGGTCACGATAAAGAATAGGTATCCTTTGCCGAGGATCGACGATTTGTTCGATCAGTTACAAGGGGCAAGTTATTTCTCGAAGATTGACTTGAGGTCAGGCTACCATCAACTGAAAGTCAGAGATGAAGACGTACATAAAACCGCATTTAGGACTCATTATGGTCACTATGAGTTCCTAGTGATGCCTTTTGGGCTCACTAATGCACTGGCTGCGTTCATGGATCTCATGAATCGCGTTTGCAAGCCGTACTTAGACAAATTCGTCATCGTTTTCATCGACGATATTCTTATCTACTCGAAGAACCAAGCTGGCCATGAGAAACACCTTCGCTGTATTCTCAAACTCCTGCATCATGAGAAACTCTATGCCAAATTCTCTAAGTGCGAATTCTGGCTTCGAGAAGTCCAATTCCTAGGACATGTTGTCAGCGAGCGTGGTATCCAAGTGGATCCCGCTAAAGTGGAAGCTGTCATGAATTGGCAAGAGCCAAAGACGCCTACAGAGATTCGTAGTTTCCTGGGGTTAGCAGGATATTACAGGCGTTTCATTGAAAATTTTTCAAGGATTGCTGCGCCCCTAACTTCCTTGACCAAGAAGAAAGTAAAGTTTATTTGGGGCCCTAAGCAGCAAGAGTCCTTTGATATTCTGAAGCAAAAGTTGAGCAACGCTCCTGTACTGACATTGCCTGAAGGTACCGAAGAGTTCGTAGTTTACTGCGATGCATCACACACTGGCATGGGGTGTGTGCTTATGCAGAAAGGCAAGGTTATTGCCTATGCTTCAAGACAGTTAAAGGTGCATGAAAAGAATTACACCACCCATGACTTGGAGTTGGGTGCCGTTGTGTTCGCACTAAAACTGTGGAGGCATTATCTGTATGGTATCAAGTTTGTGATCTATTTGGATCATAAGAGCCTTCAACATCTGTTTAATCAAAAGGAATTAAACATGAGGCAGCGCCGTTGGATGGAGACTTTAAGTGATTATGATTGTGAAATTAGATATCATCCCGGCAAGGCGAATGTAGTCGCCGATGCCTTAAGTCGAAAGGAAAGGGTGAAACCCATCCGAATCAATGCCAAGAGCATTGAAGTGAAGAATAATTTGATTGAAAGGTTGTTAGCTACACAGAGGGAAGCTGTGTTGGAAGCTAACTATCCTAAAGAAAAGCTAAGAGTAACTGAGGAGTAGTTAACTCTTAGCAAGGATGGAATTTTACGATTAAATGGATGAATATGGGTTCCAATTTATGGAGGACTACGAAACGTTATCCTCCAGGAAGCCCATAGTTCCAAATATTCTGTTCACCCTGGAGCTGATAAGATGTATCAGGATCTAAAGACAAATTATTGGTGGATAGGCTTGAAAAAGTCAGTAGCCGCTTATGTAGCCAAATGCTTGACTTGTGCACAAGTCAAAGCTGAGCATCAAAAGCCGTCAGGCTTGCTACAACAGCCTGAACTTCCCGAATGGAAGTGGGAATGTGTAACTATGGATTTTATTACCAAGTTACCCAAGACGAGGAAAGGAAATGATACAATATGGGTTATAGTTGATAGACTGACCAAGTCAGCACATTTCTTACCCAGCAAGGAGACTTATAGCTCCGACATGTTAGCCCAGTTATACGTTGATAAGATTGTAGCTGTACATGGCATACCTGTGTCTATTATCTCTGACAGAGATACTAGATACACGTCGCATTTCTGGAAAAGTTTCCAGCAATCTTTGGGCACCCGTTTGAATTTTAGTACGGCTTACCATCCTCAGACAGAAGGTCAGAGTGAGCGTACTATTCAGACGTTGGAAGACATGCTACGTGCATGTGCGATCGATTTGGGTGGTAGTTGGGATAAGAACCTACCATTAATCGAATTCTCCTACAACAATAGCTACCATACCTGCATTATGGCTGCGCCCTTCGAGGCATTATACGGTAGAAAGTGTAGATCGCCCGTGTGTTGGGCGGAAGTTGGAGATGTCCAATTATCAGGACCGGAGATAGTCTTCGAAACGACGGACAAGATTGTCCAGATTCGAGACCGTCTCAAGGCTGCCTGAGATAGGCAGAAAAGTTACGCAGATCCAAAGCGTAAAGATTTTCACTTCGAAGTAGGTGAAAAAGTGTTGCTTAAAGTATCACCCTGGAAGGGGGTGATGCGTTTTGGTAAGAAAGGCAAGCTAAGCCCGAGATACATAGGACCTTTCGAGGTTATCGAACGTGTCGGGTCAGTTGCCTATAAGTTGAACTTACCTGAAGAGCTCAATGGAATTCACAATGTGTTCCACATCTGCAATCTGAAGAAGTGCTTCGCTGATGAATCACTGGTGATACCACATACAGATGTGCATATAGATGAGAGCTTAAAATTTGTGGAAAAACCTTTGTCGATTGAAGATCGACAGGTAAAGAAGCTTCGAAGGAAGCATGTACCTATTGTTAAGGTCAAATGGGATGCCCGTAGAGGTGCCGAATTCACGTGGGAGGTTGAATCCACGATGAAAGAAAAATACCCTTATTTATTTTAGTAAATCTCGGGTCGAGATTTATTTTAAGGGGGTGAGGATGTAACACCTCGAAATTTTGTGTCCAACAATGTGTTAACACGTGTCATGAGTTTACACGTGGCATTTAATATTAAATAAAGGACTAAAGTTGACAAACCTTGAATGTATGTAAATTCGAGGGTTGAAAATGTCAACGAGGGATAATTATACTGTATAGTAACCCTAAATGATGCTCGTACCTTCAAACGAATATATCATGGATCGTACGGAGCGAAATGCGGAAGAAAGTGAGAGATTACAAGCTACAGGGGTTAATTGTGTTAACATGTTTAATTTATACCTCTGAGTGACCCTTTGACGAACCCGAGGCTTTGTAACAGTAAAATACGCTCACTAGAATATACGATATAAATTTCGCGAAGTTCCGTTTTAAAACGAGAAAGTTATGATCAAATTCGTATGCGAGGGGTTAAAAGCGTCAACAATAAAAGTTAAGGCTTTTCGGATAGTAATTAAACTAACCGGGGACTTAACAATGCGGGTAAAAGTCACGAGGCCCTTAATTGTAAATAATCGAGGGCCAAATCGCAAAGTTACCCCTTCGAAACCGAAAGGTCAGGTTAATGATTACAAAAGATTTGAAAATCTTGGAAATCAGACCTCAGGTGGGCCGCGTGAGTGAAACCATAAAGCTGATGCGGGCCGCGCGCCATATCAAGATCCGTTTACTGACATGAGTATTCAGGCGGCCCGCGTCCATGTTGCCTGAATTCTAATGCGGGCCGCGTACGACCTCCAGATGAAGAAAGTTTGGACAGATTCAATGTTTGAGCTTGTAAACGAACATTGATGCATTAATTGAAGCATGGGCGCCCTCTACATGTCCCCTAGCACTCAGGGACACCTGCTGATCCTCCATAAGTAATTATAGGGTGAGTTGTAATGATCTTATGCCAAAATTTTCACTATAAAAGGCAATGCATTGCACACATTTAAAACACACCTCAAACTTGCTTTCTTGATCATCTCTGGAGCTCTAAAGCATTCTTCTAACATCCCTAGTCGTGCACCAAGCTTCTGTAAGTATGCCTACCCTTTTATGGCTTAGTTTTGCATGGTTTAGCTTAAAAGTCAATCCGTCGTAATTAACGATTGACTTTACGATAACTCACAAATGGTCCAGTGGTTTGTCGAATCAAAGGTAGTTATATGTTGGTAATCATGTGGGCTTTAAATCCCTAAAAGGGCACCCTCTGATTTGCACTCTAACTAGTCCGAATGTCGAGTCAAACGTGCTTAGAAAAAGTCAACAGAAATGCTATTTTGCGATTTAATGCATAATCAGTAATGTAGATGGCGTGTAACCTGTTTTGACACTCATAAAACATGATAATAAGTATATTAACTAGTCTAAGCTTGTTTGAAACTGACCGGTCTAAGCTACGACTAAATTAAAGACCCGTTAGGATTCTAATAGGTTACTTTAAACCTTCGTTCCAGAATAGGAGACCAGTAAAAGCTATTTGCAATTTATTCGATTAAGGATTTATACTTGCAAAGGTAAATACTTTTAACTTATTTTCCGTTATACGGGCTTGGGTTACGGTATATAGCATACCGCTTGATCGGGCATCAAATTCTCCACCGTTGAGTGGGTAATTGAATAAATTTGATCGGCTCGTTTAAACAGTCTTGTTACTTAAAGCCTTTAGGGGGTTAATGACCATGTCCCGGATATCCCTGGCAGCATTTTACGAAATGGCCACGACCTAAGCGCGGAGTGTAGGCGTACACTCGTCAGTGCATAAATAGTTGATGTGGTGTGTCTATTAATCTTTAACCCGGACAAGATCCGGGCTACTGAACGCATAAGGAACATGTAATCCGTTAACAAGATTATAAATTTAAATAATTCTCCCAAGTTATAAAAGAGTTTGTGCCTTGTGCATTCAAATCAATTTTAATAAACATTTTACAAAAGTGTCGGTTGAATGTATTTACCAGTGTAAACTGACGTATTTTCCCCAAAAAGATTAAATGCAGGTACTAAGCGTAATTGGCTGGCTATTTCTCCTTAGCATCAATAAAGAGTCTCGCAAGCTTAAGATGCCTACGTCTGTTGAACAATTATTTTTATATTATTATTGATCCCCTGTGGATACTATTCGACTATTCGTAATACATTGATATTACAAACAATGGTTGAAATATAATTATCTTTATGCTTCCGCTGTGCATTCATATATTGTGTGGTTTGACTATATTGTTGCCAACTACGTCATGGTAATCCCCCACCGGGCCCACCGGTGAGACACGTGGAAATCGGGGTGTGACAACTGGGGTATCACATCATCCCCCCGTTGGTTTGGAATTTCGTCCTGAAATTCCGAAGTAGCTTCAGTACTGGACTCACCTTTCTTACACAACTAGGGGGTACTTGCGTTTCATCTGGTCCTCTCATTCCCAAGTGAACTCTGGGCCACGATAGGAGTTCTAACGAACTCGAACAATAGGTATCTTGGTTCGTTTGAGAGTCTAGATTGCTCGATCCATAATCTCCACCGGTTCCTCGACAAAGCGCAACTGGTCATCGATAGTGAGTTACTTGAAAGGAACAATGAGGGTCTCATCTGATAAACATTTCTTCAAATTCGACACGTGAAAGACGTTGTGAACACCACTGAGCTCTTCGGGCAGATTCAATCTGTACGCCACCTTGCCGATTTTCTCAGTGATTTTGAAAGGTCCGACATGTCGCAGATTAAGTTTGCCCCGTTTGCCGAAACGAACCACACCTTTCCAAGGTGAGACTTTAAGTAGCACTCGATCCCCGACCTGGAACTCGGGCGATTTCCTACGCTTACCAGCGTAGCTTTTCTGACGGTCACGAGCTGCTGTCATTCGTTGTCGGATTTGGGCAATCTTTTCCGTTGTGTCGATAACAAGTTCTGGGGCTGTCGCCCACTTCTGCCCAGCATAGAGGTGATCGGCATTTCCGCCCGTACAAAGTCTCGCATGGAGCAGCCTTGATGCTGGTGTGGTAACTATTGTTGTATGAAACTCCACTAAGGGTAGCTGCCTTTCCCAGCCGTTACCAAAGTCGATAACACATGCTCGAAGCATGTCTTCTAGAGTCTGGATGGTGCGTTCAGTCTGCCCATCTGTCTGTGGGTGATAACCTGTGCTCATGTCTAAGCGTGAGCCAAAGGATTTGTGCATCGCCTGCCACAAATCAGATGCAAAGCTCAGGTCTCGATCAGATATGATGGAAGTTGGCACTCCATGCCTAGCGACCACTTCCTTCCAGTAGATGTCTGCGAGTGTAGAAAACTTATCCGTTTCCTTGATTGCCAGAAAGTGTGCAGACTTAGTCAGTCTATCAACAATCACCCAGATAGTGTCGTTTCCTCGCTGGAATCTGGGTAAGCCAGTGACAAATTCCATGGAAATTTGCTCTCATTCCCATGTTGGGATCTCTGGTTGTTGAAGTAATCCTGATGGCTTCTGGTATTCAACCTTAACCCTAGCACAGGTCAAGCATTTACTAACATAGGTCGCTATGTTGGCTTTCATGTGGGGCCACAAGTACAAAGTTTTGAGGTCTTGGTACATCTTGTCAGAACCAGGATGCACCAAGTAACGAGACTTGTGTGCTTCGTCCATCACAAGCTCTCGTAGGTTTTCATAGGATGGAACCCAGGGACGTTCCATGAAGTAGTAAGTACCATCTTCCTTGCATTCTAGTTTCTTCTCCATGCCCCATAGGGATTCTACTTTGAGGTTCTCTTCCTTCAATGCTTCAATCTGAGCGTCACAAATCTGGGTAGGAAGACTGGAGTGGATAGTAAGCTGTAACGCACGTACACGCTTAGGTTTGGTTTCCTTACGACTGAGGGCATCAGCCACAACGTTGGCCTGCCTGGATGATACTTGATTGCGTATTCGTAGTCGTTAAGGAGTTCGACCCATCGACGCTGTCGCATGTTCAACTCCTTCTGATCCAAGATATGCTGGAGATGCTTGTGATCGGTGTAGATAGTGCACTTGGTACCGTACAAGTGA
The DNA here is from genome assembly GCF_002127325.2 of Helianthus annuus. Lineage (NCBI taxonomy): Eukaryota > Viridiplantae > Streptophyta > Magnoliopsida > Asterales > Asteraceae > Helianthus > Helianthus annuus. Next base: position 153,517,360 of record NC_035445.2, read on the forward strand.
TGTCTCCATATCTTGAGTGCAAACACTATTGCTCCCAACTCCAAGTCGTGGGTAGTGTGTTTCTTTTCGTGAGCCTTGAGTTGGCGTGATACGTAAGCAATGACTTTCTCACATTTCATCAACACACAACTAAATCCTTGGATAGACACGTCACAAAAACAACAAAATCGTCTGTGCTTTTTGGTAACGAAAGAATGGGTGTACTACAAAGTTTCACCTTCAAGTATTGGAACGTGGATTCTTGAGCAATCTTTCGAGTTAGAGTTGCGGGGGGTGGGGTTTGTGCATACGATTGAGAAAAGCGGGCTTCGCAATGTCAAAATTCATTTGTTGGAAACTAAACATAAGGTTGTTTGTGTTGCAGGGGCTCCATGGTAAGGTGTAGGTATTGTTCAGATTCCTACTAGTTCTTGGAGTAGTTTCAGATGTCACCAAAGAAAACAAGTGGCATATCTGTTAAGGTAGGCTAAATTCAAATGTCGTGACTGGGAACCTATCTCGGTCATATCGAATTCTAAGGTCAGTTCTCGTGATACCTCCATATCTGTGATATTCATGGCCCATTGCTCCTAGAGTATCGTTCGTAGAGAGTAACTCCTCCAAGCGAGAGTTCGCGAAGAATGTTGTTAGGATAAGGATCATAGGATTCGAAAAGTATATCGTGAATGGATGTGGAAACATGCAAAAAGGGTAGTCGCAATCGACGCGTAGGCGTTTAAGAATCCGTATCAGGGGTTTACCTGTTGTCGAGGGTATATCTGGTCGCACACAAGTTGCATAAGGTTAAAATGAAGAACGCCGTTTGTTGAATAGAGGTGCCACGTTGGTATATTAAGCATAAAAAGAATTAACCAGAGAAGAATGGTTGTTGCACAAGTTTGTAGTGTTAAGGTTCGCTGAAACTTCCGTCAAAGTTGTTGGGCTCGCCCACATGCGAAGGAGGAATAATTCACCTTGATCCATGAACTTAGATGAGTTTGCAATTTATCGAGTCGGTAAGCAACCAAATTCGGAGGAGTTTCCTTAAGTCGTGTGAATGAATCTGAAATATGCCTGTGTAGTCAAGAGGTTTCAAAGAAAGGACGCGAAAACATGTTCAAGAGGGTATGATCGTATCAACACTACATCACTATCCTCAGGGTTTCAAGAAGTGATCACCAATGATCGAAAGTCGAGCCTTCCAAATTCTCTAAACTAGAGTGAGTTCGTATTAGTGTCTTTGCATGGAGAAACGAGAATGTAGTGTCACTGTGGTAAAGGAATGCTGGTTTTGTCTAAGTCAATAGTAGAAATTAGGCATTGCATTAATCGACAAGCACAGGTCGGTACAAGGGCTAGCGAAAAGATTTCACATAATTAAGATAAACTATCGTAGGATCAAAATGCGACTCTTGTAGTGTAAGGGGGAAAGGGTGAGGTAATGTGTAGTTCATCGTGTCCGTATATAGGTTGAGTAATCCGTGTCGCCGTCCTCGAATGTCCCGAAGACTATCCGATCATTAGGAGGCATCCACTTGTTAAGTTGGGTATACGAAGGTGTAAATCAAAGTAGAATAATAATTAACCACCCAACAGGGTAATGGGGGGTGTGATCTTGTGATCGATGGAAATCGTGGTATGGTTGTTAGTGTTTCGTTATATCGGTTGCGGATCGAAGAAACAGGAGGTTGGTGATGTTCATACGAAGAATTAAGCGAAAACGAAATCCAACAAATAACCGAAGAATTCCGCAACTATTCTGTTCTCCATAGGCAGTTCCAGTAATGGTAGATGGCGGCAACGGCACGAAAGGAAAGTTTGTTGCCTCATGGTCACGTGAGTATATCATTGGTCCAAAACAGAGTTTGGATAATAGGGTTTCGAGTTGTACAATGACAAACGCGTGTAACTATGATTGCTTCGTTTCTGGTGACGACGACTAGTGGAGATGATGGGGTTTGTTGACATGGACGCGTGGGTATATTGTTCTCCTAAATCCGAGTTCATTTGGGCCGGCTCTGGTCTACGTGAATGTTGTCGTGCAAACCGAATGTATAGAGGGTCAGATCCAAATTCTAGCTGTAACGGCGACGTCATGTCAAGACAGTCGTATGGATAAATAGAACGCATAAAACAGTTGTCGTAGTGGGGTGAGGAGAAAACAGAAAAAAGAATTTGATCACTACTTGTCAAGTTTCAAGTAGACAGTTAAGTGTCAAAGCGAGCACACTAGGGCTAATAAGGGCGACATGCTACTACGTTTACTAAGCATACCATAAACAACACACCATGAAAATGTAACTATCAAGTAGGTAACATAAACATAGACCATACCATCTAAAGTGTTGAGCCTTGCACGTGGAGCGAAGTGTCGTTGTGGATCGTTGAGCACTGAATAGGTTATAGTTTGGTTTTTGTCAAAAAGATTTTTCCCTTTCTAAAACCAAGTTCACTATAACCAATGGCTCTGATACCAATCTGCCACACCCCCCAAAATCCACAAGCGGAGTATCACCGCAGGGAGCGGGACTGACCAGGATCAAGCCACCAATCATATAGAACAATATAAGTAAATAAAACCCAACACAAACAATATAATTGGTGTCAAACAATTTAGCAAAAGTCTAAATTAACAGCGGAAGCATTAAGTTCAAAACCAAAATATAAGTTTAAAGTTTCATAAAGTTTCTCATGAACACACAGCGGTTCATGTCCCACAACGACTCCTTCTCCAAATGCAAGCTCCAGCAAATAACCTAACGACCTGCAAAGCATGTAGTAATGTATCAACAAATATGTTGGCGAGTTCACAGTTGGTTGTCTGTTTTACTGTTGTTCCAAAAACCATAAGTTGTTAAGTTGTTTCGAAAACCAAAAGTTATCCAGTTCCATGTTCCCATAACCATATACCGTGGGGGCTACCCCATGTTGTAAACCACTAGACCCGTTACCATATCGACTATTGACTTAAGTCATGTTTATGTGCCCTGCGTCAATGTCTATCATCATTGACAAAGTGCCCAAGTACATTAGTCCACTCCCTTCCTCTGCGGCACGGTGTGAGGCTTGTCAGACCTAATAGCGCTATTTAACTAATGACCCGTTCACCAATGGCCCGGCGATTAAGTCGATATAAAAAAATGAGGGACTTCATGATAGAGTTTTGTCTAGTAAGTTTAAGGTTGTAGTCCTGCCCAAGGAGGACGGAGGTACGTATTCTACCCAAGGAGAATACGCAGGTTATGTCCCACCTAAGGGGGATAGTTGTTATTTAACCCATTCCCAAACCACCGGGAATCCCATGCTTTGACGAAAGTGTGAACTCAGCTTTGGTTGCTCGGTTGGACTCTTAAAAATAGCTAAGAGTCAGGGTTGGTCAATCACGTCCTAGTATGATTACCATTTAGTTTATTAGTGATTTCAAATAAAGCACGAAGCTCCTACACGCACCTACCACATAACATGCACTCATTTTGACAGTTCATGCCGATATACACATTTCACCTATAACTACCGAAGAGCAAGCACACATTACTTCACATAGCACTTTCTTTGACGTATAACAAGTTGGATCATTATCAGATAACATACCCGACATTTAGACACGCAAATCACTACTTATATTGTTTCAGCTTTAACATCCAAAACTGGGCTGTTTTCGGGTATTTTAATAAAATAGTTAACTTGTTCCAAAAATTCCCAAAATTTTACAGAATGTTTTAAACCGTCCACCTCACATCATGTAAAAATCTCGGGACTCAATTTATTACCAAGTATTTTTTAAAAACCATTTACCGGAATGCCGTCAGATTCGTCACTTTCTGACTGCGGTCCACGGAAAAATTCGTTTAAAATTCATCGTAAGTCCGATTGACGAAATTCCAGTTGGAGAATTACGAAGACACCCGTGGCCATCTACTGTACGAAATTCCAATTGGAGAATTACGAAGACACCAGATTTCATGTTATGCCTAAAAACATATCACACATTTTCTGCAGAAAAACACAGCTTTTGCTGCTGTACAAAACGGACCTTTAAAAATAGCAAACTACCTCAAAAAATATGATTCCCATGCCATTTGAAGCGTTTTTTGAAAACGTATATCTTAGACTTAAAAAATCAATTTTTTTGATTTATAACCGTCCGTTTACAGCCAACTGAAATTGGCTGTTTTCATCAATCAACATTCTGTTTTAAAATCAAACGACACCAAAACGCGTGTAAACGATCCCAACCCTTCCTAATAACAACCAACAGCAGGTTAATCATCAATTACCATTTAACCATATCAAAATCACAAAACCCTAGATATAAAACATCATGATTTTCACCAAAAACTCAGCCAATGATCAAGTATGCATGCGTATCATCAATTAATTCACACAATCGCCTAATTATCTGAAACTAATCATGCAACAACAAAAACCTTAGCATAATAAATCAATATCACAGCCATGTCTACACACTTTTCACACCATGAATCGCAATCCAATCAAGAATACTAACCTTGGAGCGAATAGAAGGGCTAACGAGGAAGAAGGAGGCGAACAAGAAGCTGAAAAAGGATCTAGTTTGCGCAAGGGGGGAGGGGTTTCTCCTGGCCGTCACACCGAAGAGGGTGTTAGGGTTTCTGTTTTGATTTTCTTGTTCCCAAAGCCATATATGTATAATTAAAACACAAGGGTGTTTGGGCTAATAGGCTGCAAGGAACAAGGAGGTGTAGGTTGGGCTTACTAATTCGCATGGGGGACATGGGGTGGGGTTGGGCCTAATTGTGGCGCAAGGGGAGGGGGTGGGTGGGTTTGGGTTGAGTTTGATAAATGACGGTTTCGCAAGTTTCACGGAATAACTAAAAACGCTTCGTTTCGCAGAACAATATTTTACCCTGCTTCGATTCACAAAATAACGTATTCCAATATTTCAGTTTCGGGTTTCGGTTTCACATAATTCACATTACACATTACACATCACCAAGCACACAATCGTTCAAATAAAATCAATCACCAAATTCAATTCATTTAACGTACATGAAATTACACAGTAAAACAAAACGTTCAGGAATTTACATGAGTTGTCACAGCTGTCACCACTTACCACCGTCAACACCATCCACCACCGTCACAAACCTGCCGCCACCGCCACCCTCTTGCCACCACCATCGTCGCTGCCACCTGCCTCTGCCGCCCGTCGTTTCTGCCACATCGGCACCCACCACCATGACCACCTGCCACCACCATCACACGCCACCCATCGCCTCCACGCCACCGTCTCTACCATCCGACACCACCGCCACTCACCACTGATTTTGTTCCTTCATATTTTCTTGCTTATCAGACAAAAAAAAATAGTGATTGATTTTATTCCCGTATGATAACTAAACATGATATGGAATGGTAATGATCCATTCTATTACCTCATCTATTCCATTACCTTATCCATTCCATTCCCTCATCCATTCCATTCCCCTATTCGTTCCATTCCCCATACCAAATAGACCATTTGCATTGGGTCTACCTTAACACCTAGACCATTAATGGTGACATAGCATGTTGATCGGCATTGTACATCACTTTTTATGTTAAGGAGCGTTGAAGGGGTTATCTGTTGACATGTTAAGAAATTGAGTTAATTTTTCTTTTTTTTTTTAACCAAAATCACCAAAAAATAGGGTTAGATAGTTAACGGGGTTAAACCAGAGACAGAGTGAAATGGAGAAAAGTGAGTGTTGTGGCACCTAGATAGAGTTAAAGTATAGCCCAAAGCTTTATATGGTAATGAAATGAAAGGAGAGAGTTAGGGAGTCGTTAACTGAAACCAATGTTTTGCAAGACTTGAGACAAACTCAAGTTAACCGTGTCGTAATCCTTCTCAAATCCACCTTGAAAATCATGACCTCCTTTTTAGCTTTTTTTTCTCCCAAGATATAACCTCGCTAACGATCAATGGCCCATACAAAATAGATATACCTTCCATGAATGCCGATTGAACCAGAGATGGGTTTTGTCATTGGTTTCAATCGATTTGTAAGAACCTTCACCACTACCTTGTACACGAAACTGATTAAGGAGGCTTTTGGGATCATTTACTTTTGGAATTAAAGAGATAAACGAGGAGTTTCTGCCAATGTCAAGGATCGGGTTTGTGTGAAACTTGTTAAGGGCCACTAGAAATAAACGAGGAGTTTCTGCCAATGTCAAGGAGTTTCTGCCAGGCATGTTGCTTATTGAGTTGTTTTCTCTTCTAACCTCTATTCTAGATTTAGATTCATCATTGGTACCACTTTTCAAGCTCACTAAACTTTCTTCTTTGAACCGCTAATGTTATCCCCTTTACACAATAATTCTAAATATTTCCACTTGCCTAGGTTTGAACCTAGGAACTCCTTTACAAGTGGCATGTGCTTCTACCAATGGACTACCCCACATTGGCAAGCTCTCTAAACTTATATTCCTCTCCTATTTTCTCAGTTCTTCAATAAGAATAATGGAGGAATCTTTTTCGCCTAGCAATACCAAGGTGCAATGATCTTCATTAGGTTGAAGGTTCATATCCAATGATAAATGAATGTGTAGATTTAGAAATAGAATTAAGGGGTGTGTAAGTTAGCCAGGAAAAAAGAAGTTAAGGCAGCTATACATGAAATGCCTAAACCAAAAGCAGCCTCTCATACAAAAAGTTGCCGCCTTAGGCTGCTCATCAGATCGCTACATGCGCCTAAAGCACACTTTAATGTTACATGATCTTGAAGGTGCTATCTTTGCACACATTATAGCTCAAAACAAGAACATGTACAAATCACAATCAACCAAAAAGATGTTAGCCAACATAACCACAACACTTGTGAACGAGTAAGGAAAGACGGATAGCATTAAGATGCACTCTACAAGTACAGAGTCAATTCATGTTTAGATTGTCCACACCGTAGCAAATTTATCATCAGCAAACAAAATAAACTCAACATCATATGGTTGGCTGTTTGCCTAACATTATCAGCACATCAAAAAAAAAATCTTTCAGAAAGCCATGAAAAGTATGGAATGGAGCTAAACGAGTCCAGCCTGTTTTGCAGTTCCACAGACAAACAGGATCAACACCTCTTCGGTTTACATAACTTTTCTCCAACAGCTGTCACACAAACCATTTCAAAAAAAATGTTTAAAACTGGAATAAATCATCAAAGTGATCTAAATCGACTGTGAAATTGATGTTCTCTTAATTTTACATAAAGATGAAAGTCTGTTCAAATACGCACCTCAACACGTAGTCCATTTTGAATAATACAGAATCACCAGCAGCATCTGCGAGAACTCGGGCCTGGTGCAGGTTCATTTCCGGCACCAGCAGGTATAGGATTATGGATTGCTATGCATTCAGCTCATCATCAGCTACAATATCCAGCTGGTAACGAAGGATTCCCCCTATTCCACCAAAACTAGTGCAAAACTGAGATCCCTCTTCTGATTTATCAGTAACCAACTCAAGTGTGCAACCAAAGTTTCTGTATTCATTAACAAACCACTCAAGCAAAGACATCTTTTCCTGAACTTCTAATTCGGCGTTTGTAGTTGGATCTCTAAAGTTTTCCTGATCACCCTCTTGCTCCTTGTTCAAATGTTTTATAATCACTTCACCTGTTGTGTTATTCTTAAGAGTAAACCTGTTAAAATCAAGATTTTCCCAAACTATGAGTATATCAACTGCACCCATCTTAAGACCCTTCAACGTGTTACGCACACCTAAAGAACATTTCCCGGTATCTTGACAGATTTTGTTAAAGTACTTACGTAGCAAGCGCTTTTCTTGTATAACTTTAACATTTGCAAGGAATTCAGCTGATAGCTCTATTGCTTGATTAAACCCGTTTTCACCTCCATAAGAAACATCAACCAGATTCAAGATTCTTGCCTTGAGACGCGGGTCAAACATCTTAGATTTACTAAGCTCGGTCTTGAAGTCATCGGACCCAGCGAGTATCAGTCCTGAAACAATAGGCCGACGATTGATATAGAGTCGTGTTGCCAGCTCAGCAGTCTTCTTCAAATAGTTATGTCTCATCTCCACTTGTAAATGATCAAATCTTAAAGCGGATTGCCCTCCTCTTCCATATATCCTTGGGAGATCCGCACTGAATTGGTGAAGTACTTCTCGAGTATTACCGCTCAAAGTTCCAAACAGAGTCCCATTTCCATCCATAATTATAAAACCAAATTTGTCAACAGACTCTAGCAGTTTAGTCAACGCTTCAGTGTGGAATTTGTTATCTAAACGATAAAAGGATGCTTTGATGTGCCGAAAAGGCTCAAAATCAATGGCGACCTTCTTTTCCTTTCCTTCATCAGTCACAATGGTTCCAGTATAAAGGACAAGCCCATTTGGAGGAACCTTGTTGTAGAGCCTGAGTCTTTGTTGGGCCGATGTGATTGCATCCAAAACAGATTGTTGATTCACTCCTCTTTTTTTTTCTAAGTCGAAAGCATTCCTGAATTCGACTCCAAGCATTTTTCTGACCCTAGGTATTTCATCAAATGGATGCATAATAAGAGAAATCATGCTAGTACCATTACCGCGTGCAGCTTCAAAATCCTTTATAAGTTTCTTAGTTTTCCATATTTTAATGTTCTCATTAGCACCGGCCATTGTGAGGTGACTTGAGACTATTCTGCAAGAAGTGCAATTAACAAAACAACCTAAATTCATTAATTTAACCATCAACACGAAAAGATGGTAAAACATGGCCGAATAAACATGTCAATATATAATATCAAAACAGGAATAGTGCTTGAAACATAGATTTCTCATGTGGTGAGAAACCAAATTTTAACATTTAAAGTTTAAAACTAATCAGGTTTAATTTCTCATGCAGTGAAAAAACAAATTATAATATTTCAAGATTAAAACAATCAGATTTCTCATGTGGGGAAAAAACAATTTTTAATATTCCCATATCAAATCAAAATAAACATATTTCTCAAGTGGTGAAAAAAATATAAAATTTGAAGAACGATGTTTAATCAAGTCCATCCGAGTGCAAGAAACGGCTTTCGGGCCGGTATTGTTTTATTTATTTGTTTTAGTTTATTATGGGTCAAAACAGTTTATGTCTATGTTTATGTATTTGGGCCGGAGGCCATGTCTAATGGGTCGAACAGGATTGTAAGTCCAGTAACTTATGTAACGATAGGGAACATGCGGGTTTGGGCCAAGGTTTTCATGAACCGGCACGTCTCAAAGATAATAACTGCATGAGCGGTTATCAAGGGAACGGCACATCCCTTCGTTTGAAACGTTGTGACTGTGGAGACGTGACTGTTCATCAAGTATAAAGCCGGCTGCAAATCCCCTTGTTCAACGTTCGGTTCAGTTATTCAAGTTCGTGTATTTACAAGTGATTGTTATTCAAAGTTCAAGTTCGTTACAAGTTATTTTCGGTTAGTTTCATTATCATTCACAAGTTAGTTTTGTTCGATTCATGATGATGCACTGTGATTATTGTGGGTTGTATGAAAACGATTGTGTGTGCGGTCACAACACCGTCCGTTCCGAATGGTCCTGGGTTTCCGATGACGATGATACCAACATTGGTATCAGAGCCAAAGGTTTAACAGGAAGCGGAAGGAGTTGTGATCAAGATGGGAACCGGGTTTGTGGAAACAAAGGAAAATCGGTGGAAACCGATTACGGTGAGGATGTTATTGTTCGTAGTGGAAAGTGCGGCCGGGGGGCGGAAGAGGATGAGTACGCGCAGGGGAAGCCAACCATGCGAACCGGGAAATCACCAACGAAGAAGTTTCCAAAAAAAGTGTTTCAAAAGGGTTTCGTGAAGAAGTCCGGTAAGAAATTAAATGCACCAGTGGGTAGGCCGAGGAAACCGGGGATCCGGTGTTTCAAATGCAAGGAATTCGGTCATATCGCATCAATTTGCCCAAGTAAGTATATCAAGTTATCACCGTTACCAATTGAAAGTGATTATGTTGTGAAAGATACTTGTGGTGGCAAATGGGATTCAATATGGGTTGTTGATCCCACGTTCAAAACACATATGACGGGAAACCGGAATATGTTTAAGTGTTTCAAGAGACACTTTGGGGTTGTGACAAACGAAAGTAGGAAAGATTTTTCGTTTGTGCATGGAATAGGAGAAGTGAGAGTGCCGGTGGACGGCAAAGACAAGACGATCCCGTGCGTAAGTTATGCACCAAGTCTAGACAAGAATGTTCTAAGTCTAGAACAACTCTTGTTTCAAGGGATAGAAACGGTTACCATGGGAGATACGTGTGTGTTAAAGAAAATGTTTGGTTGTCGGTCGAAAGGGTTCGACATTTATGAAGACAAGTCGGAAGTCGACTTGGAACAAGATTATCTCAATGCGTTCTACGATAATCTTGGGGTTGACAACGGCTACAAGAAGGAAAAGAAAGAATTCCAAGAATGTTTGGGTGAATACTACGAAAGGGAATTCGAGAAAGCAAGAAACAAGAAGAAAGTATACGGTGAAAATTCAAAGGCTAGGAAGAAAGAAGTTGTGTATTCCAAGAAGGTGAAAAAGGCACTTTTGATTTACATCGAAGGCGAGAAAGATAACCCGCGTCAATCAAGAGAAACGCTTCGGGAACGGGCGTTAATTCTCTCACAACTCGAGGAGGACGTCGTTGAAAGAAACATGATTATGGAAAGTTGTGTGGAACCGGGAGATCTTATTATATTGCACGAGGAAATAAAGAAACACCAAAAATTCTTTGATGCACCGTTCGAAGAAGTCTTGGTTTGGTTCATTACGGACTTCCTCGGGATCGTATGTGAGAAAGCAATGCCGCCAGAATTAATCGATGGCCGAGACCTTAGTCTCATATTGTTACACCGCATCGTGAAGCACAACGGAGGATTCAAAGAAGTAATGGAGAAAAATATGTGGGATGTGATTGCGGCCAAATACGGTTACGAACCGGATGATGCATACGAGATGAAAGTCGCCTACATCTATTATCTAGAACTAGTCGAGTGGTACTTCGACTACATGAAGAAAGAGCGTGAAAGAAAGGAAGATGGCATGGCTGGAAATTCAAGTAACAATTGCGGTTGGCTCGACGAATCAAGCGACGACGACGTGGTGGTTAAGATAGAGGTCACCAACAATCGCAAGGAGTAATCGCGGTCGGAGACTCGGATGTTCTTGCTTAGGGCGGTGAATGAAGAATGATGTTTAATCAAGTCCATCCGAGTACAAGAAACGACTTTCGGGCCGGTATTGTTTTATTTATTTGTTTTAGTTTATTATGGGTCAAAACAGTTTATGTCTATGTTTATGTATTTGGGCCGGAGGCCATGTCTAATGGGTCGAACAGGATTGTAAGTCCAGTAACTTATGTAACGATAGGGAACATGCGGGTTTGGGCCAAGGTTTTCATGAACCGGCACGTCTCAAAGATAATAACTGCATGAGCGTTATCAAGGGAACGACACATCCCTTCGTTTGAAACGTTGTGACTGTGGAGACGTGACTGTTCATCAAGTATAAAGCCGGCTGCAAATCCCCTTGTTCAACGTTCGGTTCAGTTATTCAAGTTCGTTACAAGTTATTTTCGGTTAGTTTCATTATCATTCACAAGTTAGTTTTGTTCGATTCATGATGATGCACTGTGATTATTGTGGGTTGTATGAAAACGATTGTGTGTGCGGTCACAACACCGTCCGTTCCGAATGGTCCTGGGTTTCCGATGACGATGATACCAATATATCAGAGCCTAGGGCTCAAATTCGTTTCAGAAAACAATCATCGGGCGGGTGGTTGAATTCCCCTAACAATTCTGATCACGCAGGAGGCGTCGATTAGGTTGTTTTTTTGTTAAGTTTTAACACCAATCGCATCAAGCGGGTACGATTGTTGTTTGTTCGTTAATCGTTCATCAGGAGGGTGTTCGATTTTTTATCTGATCATCACTGACGGTGTTCAGATTCTGAGTTTTTTTGTTAATTCAAATCACGGCAAGAGGCTACGATTCGGGTTAAGAAGACGGAAGCAAATCTGAGAAATTTGTATTCCGGGTTTTGAAGAAGCAATCGCAAGAAGTTTAGGTTGTTTGAAATTTGCAAAAAACACAAAATCTGAGAAGTTTTGTGATATCAAAGCATCAAGAGGGTGTTTGGTTGAGAAGGTTAGTCGCAAATCAAGCGGGTTTGGGGCAGATTTTTTGGTTTGTGTTTAGAGAGTCGCGAATCAAGAAGGAAGAAAAAAAACCACAGCCAAGAGGGTTGTTAAGAAAAGTCAGAAAACCGTGCGGAGAATCACGATAAGAGAAGTCGGTCGGTTCGCATATTCCAGGTTCTACGTTCTATTTTTTTCTGGAATTTATATAAGGTTTAGAAATTAGTTTGATTCCACGTTAGAAAGTTAGTGTAAATTTTTGGAATCATAGACTTCGGTTTTAGGAGAAAACCAAAGTTTAGAAAGTGAAAATTGTTGGAAAGAAATTATGGTGGATTCAGGAGGAGCCTCTCCGTCAAACGCGGTAGTAATTAGAGAGGGTAGTTCGTTCTCCCAGTTTCAGTGTCCTATTTTAAAGTCTACAAATTATACGGTATGGGCAATCCGTATAAAAACCATTTTGAGGGCAAACGGATTATGGGAAATGATAGAACCAAAAGAAAATACGCAAGCGGATGAAAAGAAGGATATGATGGCGACCGCTTATTTATTTCAAGCACTACCGGAAGATATGATAATACAAGTTGCAAGTTGCAAGAGTGCAAAAGAAATTTGGGATGCATTAAAGACTAGACACGTCGGTGCAGATCGAGTGCAAAAGGCACGTCTTCAAACGCTCAAAACAGAGTTTGAGATGTTAAAGATGAAGGAGGAAGACACTATCGATTCGTTCACTGCAAGGCTAAATAGCATTGTCACGAGGGCAAGTGGTCTTGGACCAACTTTTGATCAACCAACTTTAGTACGGAAACTTCTGAGTTCTGTACCAAAAAGGTTCGTTCAAATTGTTGCAACCATTGAACAATTCGCTGATTTAGAAACAACAACGCTAGACGAGACAATTGGAAGATTAAAAGCCTATGAAGAAAGGACCGGTTTGGTGGATGAAAACCCGGCATATAATCAAGAGAAACTTATGTATACGCGACGCGACAAGAACTATGGTCGTGGAAGGCGTTTTGGGAAGAATGGACAAGGAAGGTTCAACTCATCGCAAGACAAATGGCGTGATGGAAAGTTCAAACAAAAGATGATGATGAAGATTCATCACATGATGCTTACAAGAATAGAAGCAACCAAAGGAAGTTTGGGAAGGATTTAAGCAAGATAAAATGCTACAATTGCCAAAAGTTTGGTCATTATGCCTCAGATTGTCCTGAATCAAATCAAAGAGGAGAAGAAACAAATCTGGTACAGGAAGACGAGGAACCAACTCTCCTAATGGCAATCAAAGAAGACTGCAATGATCTACTTCAACAAGCGCATGATGGCAAGCAAGACATGGAGAAAGATCAAGGTGCAACTTAAGGATGTTCAAGATTAGGGGGGTGAATGAAAACATAATCTCTTCACATCCTATAAGTATTAGGGTTTATGATGTAATTAGTTAATAGTTAGTTTTATTAGAATTAGATTAGTGATAGAAGTGCGGGGACTAGATATGACAACTTGAAAGTTAACAACCTACAACATCAAAGAATCGACACATACAGGGGACACACCCCTTCACTGATCGACGGCAGGAAACAAGAACACAGGGACGGAACTCTTCAAATCAATTGAGAGCCACAAGATCAAAAGATATACCTGTTCGTGAAGAGACACGTCTATTGGATTCGCACCTCTTCAGTTAGTATAAATAGGGTTAGATTTTCTATTGTAAAAACATTCTCATTCATTCACTTGTACATACATTCACGATTTGTATTCTTTCAATCAAGGTTAGTTTGTGTTTATTTCATTCGTTGTTATATTCATTGTTTGTCAAGAAGATTCTGGGCAACAAAATTTACAGATCAAAATAATCAGATTTCTCATGTTCTGCAAACATATTTTAATATTTAAAGTTCAAAATAAACAGATTTGGAGAGAAACTTGTTCATTGATCTTTGGATTTAATCAACTGAAAATTGCAATAAGTTTTCAAACTACCGCGGAATAAACTAAACTCCAAAAACAGAAAATAAATAACTGCAATAATTTTTAGCAAATAACGAACACCTAAAATGGAACGGATGCACGATTGTCCTACTTTCTTCACAATTTTTGGTTATGTCTATCAGAATCATAAGAGATACAACAACAAAACACACATGCATGTAGAGTTGATCAGCAAAATAGAGGACTAACATATTCTACACATGCAGAGCGATATAATTTAAGACAAATCAATAACACAAATTGCATACGATTGAAAGAAACAAATAATGAAGTAAAAAACAAATATAGAGATTTGATGGTGTGAATTACCTGAACGAGAATTTGCAACAATGGCGAATTAGGGTTTGCAATAGCTATTTAGTTTGCTGCGTTTGTTTATATAATCCTTTTGGAAACCCTCACAGCAAAACCCATTTAGATTAAGTTATTAACCGCCACTCAAAAAAATATGTATGAGTTATTAGCCTTTAAGTTATTTACGCTAAATATATTATTTTTGATTGGGTTAAATGGTTTAAAATTCAAATTTTAGTTTGATTTTACATTAACTTTATTATTTTCAACTGTTGCGGATCAAGTGGTGTTTTGGGGTTCCTGGGGACTGCTTTCGGTTTGGAAAAAAAATAAAAAAAGTAGTGGAATTTTATATGATTTAAAAAATAGTGATAATTAGTGAAAATCTACAAAAGGAACCCGATGGAAAAAATTCCTGTATCCGCCACTGATTTTGAATAATTTAAGTACAGGGTGATGTTCCTCTACAAAGTGTGTTTTTTGTACAAAGTGTAGGAAGTATTTTGTGTCATTATATGTGTTTGATCAATGGTTCAGATTAGTTGGGTGGCATTTTTGTAATATTTGTGTTTTAGTTATTGATTCATTTAATAGGCGAGGGGCATTGTAGCCATTAATCGTGTTTTAAATAAAGAAATTACCATCAGTTCCTTTATTCTAGCCATTTCTTCATTAATTAACCACCAATCTCTAAAATCATGGATATGGACATCAACATGATTCAAGAACATTCAAACAATGGAGAACACTAACACTATAATCTAATCCAAAAAAATGTTCATATTTTTTGCGATCTAATATGTTTATACTAATAAGTTATACGGAATGCAAGCTTTTGTAATGGTCTGTTATACATAATCTAAGTTGTTTATATTGGTATATTATACTGGAGATCGAAGGTGTTTATACTGGTGTGTTATACGAAATCTAAGTTGTTTATACTAGTGTGTTATATTGGCGATCAAAGTTGTTTATACTGGTGTGTTATACGGAATCTAAGTTGTTTATACTAGTGTGTTATACTAGCGATCAAAGTTGTTTATATTGGTGTGTTATACGTAATCCAAGCTGTTTATATTTGTGTGTTATAAGGAATGTAAGTTGTTTATACTGTTGTGTTATAAAGTATGTAAGTTATTTATATTGGTGTATTATGTAGGATCGTGTTTCGACCTGAATAAGTCGGTCAGAAGAGCTCTCGTATGTTTCAGAGGTGGAATACTAAGAAACACACTTCAAAACAGCCTGAAATACACTCTAAACTTCTTTTCTATTGATATGACAACGTTTACAATCAGAGAAACAACCGGCAGCACCTCGGTATCAAGTTTCTCAATCGTTACAAATGAATCCGTTTGAAGGACTATATATAGGCATGACCTGACTGTTTGAACATGCTCAAACGGTCAGCATTCAAACGATGGACTCTTCAAACGGACACCTCTCAAACGGACAGGCTTCATTCAAACGGCCAGCTCTCCTTCAAACGGCCAGGCTTTCAAATCTCTTGATTTCTTGTCCAATCTGATCTGCAACGAACCTGAGACTCGACATAAGACGAAGACGACAGATGACTGCACCAACAGACTCCCCCTCAGATGTTGACGAGTCTTAAAGGTCGAGTCTTTACAATCTTCAGTCTTTATCAGTCCTTTGAGCTTCTATCGCTCTCTCTGTCTTCAGACTCCCCCTCTCTATTTGCTGGTATTTCTTTGTTCTTCAGCAATATCTTCAGGATCGTTGTCTGACTCTACTTGGTCTTTCAGGATCAATCAACCTGGCTTTCCTGCACACTATTAACCCAGAAATAAATCTCTAATTTTATCACTTTACGTGCACCAACACTTGACTCCCTCTCATGTGCATCAACTAACACTCTCCTTTAAATCTCTTTTTCTGTGATGAACCACTTAGGAAGATTAGATTATGAAAAACATTTAATCTCACACAAACACTCCCCCTCACAACAATGTCATCATGTTTAGCATTTGGAATTTTGATAATCAGCTTTCCAACATCAGTTTGTCGAAAATCTTTTTGAATTTTTCAAAATTTATGCTAAAAACACTGAAAATCTTTTTGGATTTTTCAATGAAAAGAAATGAAATGCAGTAAAGAAATATTTACATACATTATTTTTGTGAGTTCGTGTAAGAGGATCATATCAGTTTATGAGACATATCACAAACACCGTTAAGCTTCATTACATTTTCAGTTCTAAACAATTTACCTAGATTGTCAGTATATCGGTCCACTGAAATTTTCACACAAAGTTCAACTGTTCCGAGATACGATATTAATGTTTTAAGAACTTAAACTTATTCGTGTGTCCCACTACTTGAATATATCCCGTATCCAGATCCCAATATTCAGTCTTACAGGTGAATATACCACAGCTGATATCTGTATAGGGGTTAGATGCGAGGGCCGTGAGAGCTCAGGTCGATATTTCCGTATACGCAGAGAGATGACGGCTTCGACTTTTCGGTGTGTCCCCTTTAGAGGATCTTTTGATTTCAACAGCAGCGACTATCAATTTTATTGTTTCATCAGCTTGCTGAGGGCGATGCTTTTTCAAGCTTTTCGGAAAGTATTATCCGGGGACTAGGTCAGTACTTCCATACAACAGAAGTCCCGGGATAATACCCCAGATATCACTGAGCATAAAGACCTAGTATCTCAGAATAAGGGACCTTTCAAACAAGATTTCAGGGGTTACCTATATATCCAAGTTTGTGTTAACCCATAGAACAAACAAGTTTGAAATTTAGGTTTATATCTCGTCACAGTTTACTAAATGTGTAAAAACCTACTGACATATCCACAGTAAGATTGTTTATCACATTTTATCTTTTCATTTCTTTAGCATGTTGTGACAGCATACTGATGTACTATCATTTCCTCTTTTCACAACGAAACTCATTTTTAAATTTTATCATGTTTTTGTCTTTTTCAAATTTTCTAATGTTTTTGGATTTTCTGAAATTTTTCTACTCCCTCTAAAATGCAAACACATTTTAAAGGAAATTTGAAAACTACTAGACTATTGACCCACTTGAAAACATAGAAATCAACACAAACTGTACAGAAACTTGACAACTGATATCGAATCACATCAAATCTCCATTCACTAGGCATAAACAATCTGAACTCCCCCTTTCAACAAACCATTTTCTCATTTAGATTTCAAAACACTTAAGTTTGTTTTAATCAAAATGATTTTTCCGGAAAATGAGTTTGTATTTACCATTTTTAAGTTTACCACTTATGAAGCATGGGGATATGGTTCATCATCTTGTTTATCAATCTCATATGAATAGTAAATCAAGTACAACTTAATGTCCCTGATTTACCATTTGCAATTCAGAAACCTCTGCATCACTTGTAAACATAATCTTTTCAATGTATAGCTAACAACTACCACTTGTAAGTAAAACCAACACAAACCATTTGTAGGTTTTACTGTAGGAATAACACATCTACAGAAACCTCTTTACCACTTGTCGAATTAGACAGAAAGATGCCGATTCCTGCTTCTCAATTACCAACCTGGAAGCTCCGGCGTAGTCCTTTCACCTGTAAACATTCAAACACTATTCAAAATCTTTCATAGAAACTTTTCAAACACTAGAATGATGCCGATTCCTGATCCACGATACAAACTTGGGATCTCCGGCGTAGTCCTAAGACTATCATGGGAAGCACACTTCCATCCAAGTCTTCTCAGACTTGATGGATTTCAACTCCTGCGCAGTGGGGTTGTATGTTGCCTTTTTAGTTGCGTAAAAGTCTTTAACCCCCTTCGCTTTCCCACTTAACATTTTCCCAAAAATCTTTTTAACACTCCCGTTGAATGTTTTCTCGACATCAAAATCTTTTTTCTCATGATAAAACTGATTTGAAATCTCAGTTTTTCCAACTTTCTTTTTAACTTCCTCAAACTTCAGTGATGGAAACTCTTCATCATTCACTGAAATTTTCTCCTCAACCTGTGGCTCTTCTGGCTTTGTGGAACCAGATTCATCGCCGACATTCACATCAACCTTCTTAACAACCCACACCTGGTTGTCTTTTTCTTTCTTTTTGTAAAAATTCTTTTCCGAACACTCACCAACCTCATATTTAGAATTTTCAAAACATTTAAGTCTATCGGTTGGTGGTTCAACATCAACAACTTTTTCTTTTAGTTTCTGAGAAACTCCCTGTTTTGTTTTTGCATTTGCAGAACAATTCCATGCAATGTGACCAGTTTCATTGCATCTGTAACAGGTACGAGTCTCCCTTTGATAAAACACTTCAGTTCCATTCTTCTTTCGCTCAGCAAGAAACTCTTGGTTTGACTGTCTCAAGAATGGTTTCTTCTGTTCTTCATCTGAACTTCCACCTGACACAAATTCTGTTTTTGTTTTAGAATTTTTATCATTTTTATGGTTTTCTGGTGGAACAAAACCTAAACCTTTCTTTTTGTAGCTACGATTTTGGTTAGGTTTCTTTTGAAAACCAGAACCAGAATTGTAACCCTTTTTCTTGTTTAGACGTTGTTGGACTCTTGAAGTGTACTTTTTAGGTTTTTCAGTAAGATTAAAATCTTTTATTTCAGAAATATTGATTTCTGTCATTTTGAAAACCTTTTTGATCATGTCAAAACGAACATTTCTTATTGGAAATTCTTTGTCATAGTATAATTTGTCCGAATCATTTAAAGTGTATGCAACTTCAA
This sequence comes from Helianthus annuus, assembly GCF_002127325.2. NCBI lineage: Eukaryota > Viridiplantae > Streptophyta > Magnoliopsida > Asterales > Asteraceae > Helianthus > Helianthus annuus. The sequence continues at coordinate 153,536,497 of NC_035445.2, forward strand.
ATGTTTCATCATCCAAATTAGCTTTCGATAACAAAAATTCTAGACTGTAAGACCGTTTAACCGACGAATTTTGACTGTTGACTGACGAATTTGACCCTCCTGACTCAGATTTTGACTCGGACTCCTCATCAGTATCCAACACCTGATCGACCACCTTTTTAATTAACTCGGACTCATGATCGGTATCGGACGAGGTAAACGTGATATCAATGTTGTCTGGTAAAACGTCAGTTGTATGTATCGGTTTTTAACTTTATATTGACTGCTTTCTCAAGTTGCTCCTCATTTGGTTTCCTAGGAGAATACCCATCCCAAATTGGAGGTGGACACTTGTTATAGCTAACAGTCGGTTTCTTACCACAGTCTTTCTTCTTCCTTGGCTTCTGGTCTTGAAAGGCTTCCAATCCTTCAACAGTTGGGTAAACACGATCAATGAGATAATCAGAAGTAGAACAGCTTAACAATAATCGCCTAATTCTCTCATTTTCTATTTTTTCAGTTTCCAACTCTTGCTTCCATTTGGCACTCTCTTCAATGTAGAAATTGATCGCTTTTTGTTTTGACATCAAAGTTGCATTCATCATTGTCAGTGCCTGTTCTCTTTCTGAGTTTGTAGTTTGGAGACCCGTTACTGTTTTGTTCAAGACATCGTATGATTCTTTCACATAATTGAGGTTGAACAGTAACTGCTCCTTCTTCTTCTCGTACTCAGCTATAATGTCGTCTTTTGTTGCACATTCCTTGCAAGCTTCCAAACACTTCTCACAATGCTTGACGACTTCAACAATCTTCTCAACCTCGATTGTTTTCACAACTTCTATCACTTTTTCAGCTACAGTCACCTTTTCTTCTTCTTTCTCCACTTCGGTAACCTTCTCAGCAACATTTTCAACATTTTGAACATCACCTTCAGACTTCTCTTGTTGTTCTATATCCTTCAGTGTATTCATGCGATCTGCAAAATAAACATGAAAACTTTTAGGAGAAAAATGAGATTCAGCAACATTTACATATTTTTCTTCTACATCATCACTGCTTTTGTCAATCGGTGATTGATCAAACTCTACAGATTTTTCAGAATCAGCATCTGATACACCAGAATCAGACGGTGTTTTATCAAATACAACTGTTTTTTCTGAAACAACCTCATTCTGTACACTCTCATCGAAACTCGATAAACTCTCATCTGAACCCTCTGAAATTTCTCCAGATCTTTCTGAAAGTTCATCGGTACTTTCTGAATTTCCATCAGACGCAACAGACTTTTCATCCTCACTAGACACATTCACTCCAATCGATTTCATCCAAGTAGCAAACAAATCTGGCTCTCGGACGATCTTGGCAATGAATGCTTTAAACTCTCCCTTCTCATCAACAAACATATCCCAGCTGAAGCCTTCAGGAAGTCTTTCATCATCTTAATCGATTATGCGTGCTACTTTGCCTTCAGATGATATGTAATCACTCCAGCTAAAATCCACAACACATGCTCTTTTGGGGTCTTCAATCTTCCTCCCATGAGCCGTCTGTGGTTCTTGAGATTGACCAACTTGTTGATAGATAGCTTTGCGGTAGTAATCATCTTTCCCGAATGGATTCTGTGCACCACTAGCTTCTCTTCCTTTGCATTCCCGTTTGAAATGGCCTTTCTACCTGCACCGAAAACAAGTAACTTTAGATTTATCAAAACCTAAAGTAGATACATGAGCATCAAGAAAGTCATTTCTCCCGGTGATGGTTTTGAACTTCTCAGCACGTCGAAGAACACTTGCAAGACACCATTTGATATCCATGAGTTCCATCTCTTCGGCGTCTATTTGATCGTAATCCTCTTTGGTGAGCATAGGATTTCCGATCCGACCAGCAACCAGACCTTCATAGGATAACAGAACAGAACCCAGAAGTGCCATATGGTCTTTTGCAGTGTCTTCAGAGAAGCTTTGACCTTCTGGAAGGTTGAGGGCTATATTGCATTGAATCACATATCCATTTCCTGTTTTTGTACTCTGAGACTGAAAACTTGTGTTTGTCTCTTTAGGATTTACACTCGGAAATGATGAAAACCCGCTGCTACTAATGTTTGACCCCTGATCAGCTTTGTCAGATGAATCACCAGCACTGAACGCAGTTTGTATTTTCGGACTTCTCTCAGACTCAGTGGCTGAAATGCTACCCCTATAGTACATTTTTACATCTTGTTGACCACTCGGACTATTCATCCTGGTGATCTTTTGCTGTTCCAGATTCTGAGCCTCTAATTTTTCGATAAACTGTCCAATTGTCAGTTCGTCATAAATACTCGTGTTTTTCAATATCATTAAATACGTTCCCCACTCCTTCTGAGGTAACGCATCAGCCAACTTATCCACATACTCTTCACGACTTTTATCAACACCAATCATTGTCAATGATCGCACTAAGTGACAGTATCTCTCAATCAGCTTCTTAGTATCCTCTCCTGGTAAGCTACTAAAAAGATCAAACTCTTTCTTAAGCAATGCCTTTTTGCTTTTAATCATACTCTCACTTCCCTCGAATTTGACTATAAGAGCATCCCATATCGACTTAGCAGTTTTGTCGTGTTCTAACAGAATGAATATATCTTCTTTAATCGCTTGTTGCAATAAACTGATCATCATTTTCTCCGCTCTGTACATTGCACGTTCTTGATCTGTGAATTTCGGATATCTGTTTGATAACATTCACCTCCATTCTCGGTAAAACATACTTTTTCAAGATGCATTCCCACGATCTAAGATGATTTGCTTGAACCCAGTTTTCAAATCTATCCTTCCACCCGTAGTATTCTTCGATACTCATCAATTTCGGGGGCTTTTGAGTGGTTCCCGTCTCGTTTTCTAGATTCATGGCTTGAGCAATCGCAGCTGGACTTGACGGTGTTGCAAATGCGTTGTAGAACTCGGTACTTATTTTTCACACAATGAACAGTTTTCAAATGATAACACAGTTCAAATGGTAGTTGATTCAAACGGTGGAGGTTCAAACGGAACAGGTTCAAACGATCAGTGAACTTTTTAAACGACAGGACACTTTCAAACGACAGAAAGTACTTTTCAAACGACCGAATCACATTTCAAACGAACGGTTCAAACGGACATTATCACTTCAAACGATAGGACATCGTTTCAAACGATAATTTCAAACGAATGGTAATTTCAAACGATGAAATCATGTTCAAACGATTGGACAACAACTTCAAACGATAGGAACTGTTTTCAAACGACCAGTTCAAATGATGGAGCTGATTTCAAACGGAAAGGTTCTGTACACGTTCAAACGGTCACCAGTTTTCAAGTAAATTTCATCATTTTTACTTTGAGTTTTAATCTGAAACTTTCAAGGCTTTGTCTATGTCCAGTAACACACAATCTATGAAATTTTGATCCAATTTTATCCAGTAAAACACACTGAACTGATGAAAGAAGGTGTAGAAATCAGAATTTTGAGCGAAAAACGAGCTAAACGGCAAGAACTCTTCCTCCTGAGCTCTGATACCAATTGTAGGATCGTGTTTCGACCTGAATAGGTCAGAAGAGCTCTCGTAGGTTTCAGAGGCGGAATACTAAGAAACACACTTCAAAACAACCTGAAATACACTCTAAACTTCTTTTCTATTGATATGACAATGTTTACAATCAGAGAAACAACCGGCAGCACCTCGGTATCAAGTTTCTCAATCGTTACAATTGAATCCGTTTGAAGGACTATATATAGGCATGACCTGACCATTTGAACATGCTCAAACGGTCAGCATTCAAACGATGGACTCTTCAAACGGACACCTCTCAAACGGACAAGCTTCATTCAAACGACCAGCTCTCCTTCAAACGGCCAGGCTTTCAAATCTCTTGATTTCTTGTCCAATCTGATCTGCAACGAACCTGAGACTCGACATAAGACGAAGACGACAGATGACTGCACCAACATATTATACAGAATCTAAACTATTTATACCAGTGTGTTATACGGAAATATAAGATGTTTACACTTGTAACTAATAAAACACAACATGAATAAACTAATAACTGCTAAAACACAACGTCAAGAATTTGTTCATGAGTGATCGCATGTAATGTTAATTTGTACTGTATACGTTATTTGTATTATAAGTAACTGACAATTTTGAATTCTTAAAAGATATGTTGTTTCCTTAAAAATCTCCTTATGTTGTTTAAGAAATAAATCTTTCATAAATAACTTAATTATTCAATTACCTTTATACCCTTTAATATAAAATCTCTAAATACCACATGTCACTCTTAAAACACTTCCTACACTTTGTAGGAAAAATAGACTTTGTATCTAACTCCCACCTTTAAGTACATATCTATACATTGCTACATAAAATGAGAAACAAAGATAGGAAAACATATGATACAATTTTTAAAGATATTATTGACTTGTAAATCAACTTTTTTTATTACGATATTTAAATGACTATAATTTCTCATACATAAAAATAAATATTTTATTCTCTTTAGTTTAAACAGTCTATGTTCACCGCTTTAAGTATATAGTACTGTTGTAGTTTTTTTAAATGTAAAAAATTAACATGTTAAGTAATTAATAATGTCTGTGTTCATCATCGCGTCGCATTATACTATATTATAATACATAAGTAAAATACATTTTAAAATACCCAAAAGTTAAGAACTTTTGTTAGTTTTATGCATAAAGTACAACCCAAAATTTAGGGTATAAAACTAGAAACAAAGGCAATTTTACATAATAGATTAAGTGATTATAACTTTGGAAAACATATGATACAATTTTTAAAGATGAGTAAATTACAAGTTTTGTCCTTTATGTTTGTCTCAAATTTCAGTATTTCTCGATTCAATAGAAGCCCAAAGAGGTGAATAGGGTCCCAAATAACGAGAGATATGTAAAAAGCAGGTCTGATTACGCCTATTCCTAATCTTAAATGGAATGTAACGACGTCGGGATCCACATTTAACCACCAAGTCCGGGATGGATTGGTGTGGTTCCTCTACGCCTAGTTAACCAAAATATCAAACCATGAACGAAGAAAGGCATGAGGTACAATAGTGATTGCGAGGCCCCAATTACTGGGTTTACCTTTAAAATTGATGACTTTTATACTTATTGTTTGAAATGTTGCACGTTATGTCCTTTAGAGCAAACCCAATTATAATTTTCAGTTAAGTAATGCCACGTGCACTGCACATGAGAGTAGTACTGTGACAACCCAAACTTTCAAGGTCAGCGTCTTCTAGTCACGTGATCCTGTTTTCTTGTTATTACTCTTTTACGTTCTTTATGATGATAAAGATTATTAAACACTCGTGTATGTAATATACTTGCTAAACGTAAAACGTGATTGAGTATGGCTACATGTGCTTGACTGATTAACTATGAGAAACCATTAAAACACTTTTATGTAGCGATTAGAGAACTAACCTAATTTGGGCCCGAGTTACTTAATACCTTTGGGCCGCAAAAACTCGTTTAACACACACACCTTAGTTCCTCTCATTATCTCGGCCCATATGTGAATCCGACCCGAGTTGCATGAGCCCACTTCTCATGGACTCTACACATGTAACCATCGCAATCCACTTCAAACCCTTGCTACTCCTTGGCCCGATCTCGTAAGCCCACATCAATCTAGCCAATTTGGATTATCAAGTGGTACGCGCACATATAATCCCTATATTTTCATATTACGTACTTTAAAACCTCAAACCCTAATCACCCCTTGAAGTCGACAGTAACAAGGAGGAGAGCCAGACTAGTCGCAATCCCCTTCTTTCGTGATAACTTATCTCCGTAGTTTGTTTATCTGGTTAGTGTTTCACTCTCGTTACTTTGTATGTATTCATGCACTACGAGATGTTGTTGTTCTTGTTGATTTATTGGTGCTCGTTGCTACGTCTCTTGTTTGGTATGAATGAAACAGAAATCGGTAGAATTGAGGAACTTGACTTGGCTTGTTATTATAAATGAGAAAACCCTATGTGTATATTGGCCACATATTAATTGGATGTTTATTTAGGTCAATATGCAAAAACCTAATGTGTGTGATTGTGGTAACGTTAACTTACGATACGGAAGTATATGAACTATTATGGATACATATAAATAATTGTAACTATTATGGGTATAATGTTGATGGATGATGTCAACGAACCAAGGGAGGTTGCATGTTAACAGGCGTGTGATCTTGATCCATATGTGAATGTATGAATATAGTGATTTGGTTCATGGTTGCATGTGATGATTTGTTAGAATAGTGACACAAAGTGGCTGCATATGGGTGTTGATAAGGGTTTGAGGATTGGAGAATTAATGCTTATTTACTTCAAGGATTAAATGATTATATCATATATTGATCTCGATCAATAGTAGGTTAAGTATACATGAAGCAAGTGGATTAGGGGTGTTTGTTAGTGGGCCGAAGTCTTAATGTACATGGGCCTAATTAACAGTGCTGGAATATACATGCTTATGTAGTGGGCCGGGACGGGTTTAGGTGCTTTGGCTGGGCTTTATGTGGTTTCGATACAACGTCTTTGTTACCAAAATGATCATAAAGTGTTATGAGTTATTGTTATTACGTGCATATTCATGTGAATGAGGTGTGAGCTGTCAATGTGTGTCATTATGATATATGAGTTTGTATTGTGAAGATACATACAACCTGAATACTCGTCATAACTTGTGTGATTATGTGTGCCATACTTGCTTACAACTTGTGGATTATATACAATGAATAAGTGAATTCTATGTAAACGAAACTGACTATCATTGGAACCATACTAGTGTTTGGGGTGTCCAATGATAAAACAAGTAATTAGTCTTACCGAGCAATCTAAGGTGAGTTCATCTCTTGAGCATGCGTCCCGGTGGTTGGGACAATCAATTGGGTATTACTGGGAGGAATGGGTCTTGGGTAATTCACTGGGTATTCCTGAGAGGAATACATCTCTTGGTTAAAACGGGAATGTTAGATAATACACTCTTTCCTATCATTTTAAGTCCCATCTTATACCGAATAGTTACCTAAGAGGTAACGGGGTGTTAGTTGATAGCGCTATTTTGCTTGGCAACCTCACACCGTACCTGAGAGGACGGGCGTGGACTAATGACCTTAAATCATGACCATTGCTTATATAGGGGGCAGTGGGGACGGGCAAAACAATCTGGTAGCCATCTTGTACGGTACTCGAGTTATTATCAACATTATCATCAATGAACTGAACTAAACACTTGGTTACTAACGTTTTCGTAAAACTATGAACTCACCAGCATTGTCTGATACACTTGTTGCATGCTCGCAGGTCGTTAGATGTCTTGGATTTTGGAACTTGCTGTCTGGTGTAGCTGGAGTGGTCATGGGTCGAACTCGATGGATACATGTGTTGGAATTATTGATATGACACGTTGGTTTTGAAACAGTTAAACTATGATTTCTTTTATTTGCTTCCGCTGAACATGTTGGTTTTCATTTAAACTTATTGATGGTACTTTTCATTAATAATTGATGGTTTTTGTTTAGAAACTTGTGATTGGTTCAACTTGATTAGTGGCTCGTTATTGGTATGTCACACGTCTTGCGGGGTATTCCCTTGGTGGTAATTTGAGGGTGTGACAGTTTGGTATCAGAGCCACTGGTTATAGTGAACCTGGTTTTAAAACGTTTTCATAAAACCAAACTATAACCGAACAGTTCCGAAATCGACCATGACGCTCAGCTCCAGACTGCAAGGTTCGTTTCTCGTTTACTATTGCATAGTATATCTAGTGTACACTTATGTATGACATTACACGTGAATGCACACTTGGCACTACAGTATGAGTCCTTATGTTACAAACCCCTGTTATGTGATCTGCTAGTGTGACACTACCCTTCGATTATTGTGATTCTTAATCCTATAATACCCTTCGTTTGCTATTTGGATGTGGGGAACCTTTTAGCGCGAGTTAAGAGGCACTGAGATAAGCATGCAAATTGCCTTATTATTTTGGGTGCACACATAATAATAATGTGGGGTGCATGTGAGTCCCAGTGAGGCTTAATGAGTGTGAAAGGGGTTCCGCTCTGTTAATTGACGTAATGATAGAACTCGGTAGTCTATGGAGGTCATAGTAATGTTTGACTCCTACTCGAACTCGCATTTTAATCCTTCCTTTTCTTGTATTGAATCATGAGTGGACATGGTGGACGTGGTGGAGGCCGCGGTGGTGGACGTGGCCACATTGCTATGACTCAGGCCGAACTAACTAATCTGATCAACACTCGTGTGGCGGAAGCTTTGGCAGCTCAGCAAGCTGGTACGATATGTGCCAAACACTCTTTATCCTTGTGTTGTGTACTCGAGTCTTACTTGTGTGTTGTACTCTCTGTCGTTTTTAGGTCAACCTGCAAATCAAAACAATCCACCTGTTTGCACGTTTAAGACGTTTATGGATTGTAAGACACAGACATTCATTGGGACTGAAGGAGCTGTGGGACTCCTACATTGGTTTAAGAAAGCTGAGTCAGTGTTCGCTATGTGTAATTGTCCCGTGGGGGACCGTGTAAAGTATGCTACAGGCACTTTGGAGGATGGTGCCTTAACTTGGTGGAATGCCCAGGTGCAGATGTTAGGCATTGAGATGGCTAATGCAACGACTTGGGATGATTTTAAGGAGTTGATGCAGGAAGAGTACTGTTCTCGTGATGAGATTCAGAAGCTTGAGAATGAGTACTACGATTTGCAGATGGAAGGATCCAAGATCGAGGCTTACACGAAACGATCTCATGAACCAGCAATTTTGTGCCCTAACCTGTCTCGACCTCCACATCAACGAATTGAGTTGTATCTCAAGGGCCTAGCATCAGCTGTAAAGGGTTATGTCACTGCTGCAAACCTTAACAATCTGCCCCAGATCATCCGTTTGGCACATAAGATTACTGACCAAGAGGTCGAGCGTGGCTTATTGCCGCCTCGTAAATCTGCTACTACCACTGTTGCTACAGCTACCACACCTGCTAATGATAACAAGCGTAAATGGAATGATGCTGACAAAGCAACCAGTGCCAATCAATCTCAGAAAAGGCCTGACAATAGTATCAACCGCAGTTTTAGCTAGTCGTCTTCTGTGAATCAGAATCAGAGCGACAATTCAAATCAGGGTTCATATGCGGGGAAGCATCCAAAGTGTAACAGGTGCAACTTTCATCATCGCCGGCCGTGTACCCGAGTCTGTCATAGGTGCAACAAAGTGGGTCACATGGCTAGGGATTGCAGGGCTCCGCACCCGAGACAGCAGCAGCAGCAACCCCCACCGCAACAGCAGCCGCAACAACAGGATAGGCAGCAACCTCAGTAGAATTAGGGTAATCGCAAGGGTTGTTTTTAGTGTGGTGATGAGGGTCATTTTAAGCGGGATTGCCCTCAGCTTAATCAGAATGCTGGCAACAACAATAATACTAGGAATAACAACAATGGGAACAATGGTGGAAACGGGGCACATGGAAGAGTATTCACTATTAGTTCTGGGGAAGCTCGCAATGATGGCAACGTTGTGACCGGTACGTTTTCTGTGAACGATTTTTTTGCTTCTGTTTTATTCGACTCTGGTGTCGATTGGAGTTATGTGTCTTTGGGGTTCAGTCGTCAGTTAGGGTTGACTCCCACACCTCTTGTAAATAAGCACGTAGTAGAATTAGCTAATGGTAAGTCGATTGAAGCTTCTCATGTTCTTTTTGGTTGTAAACTTGATCTCAAGGGTTAAATGTTCGACATTGACTTACTCCTTGTCACTCTTGGAAGTTTTGATGTGGTCGTTGGTATGGATTGGTTGTCCAAGCATCAAGCGGAAATTCTCTGTAAAGAGAAAATCGTGCATATCCCTCTCCCTAGCGGAGAATCTTTATCGGTTCAGGGTCATCGTAGTGGTGCTATGGTTAGTATTATCTCAGCGATGAAGGCTCAGAAGTGTCTGCGTAAGGGCTACCCGGCTATTTTAGCTCTTGTTACTGATTCGCAATCTTATGAGAGAAGAATCGAGGACCTTCCAGTTGTTCGTGAGTTTCCTGATGTGTTTCCTGAAGAGCTTCCTGGTTTACCTCCGCATCATCAGGTAGAATTTCAGATTGACCTCACGCCAGGAGCAGCCCCGATTGCTCGTGCTCCTTACCGTCTCACGCCAGGAGAGTTGCAGGAGTTGTCAAACCAACTCCAGGAGCTGTTGGATAGAGGTTTTATCCGACCCATCTCTTCGCCTTGGGGAGCCCCAGCACTGTTTGTGAAGAAGAAGGATGGGTCCTTTCGGATGTGTATAGATTATCGTGAACTTAACAAGGTGACAGTCAAGAACCGCTATCCCTTACCACGTATCGACGATTTGTTTGACCAGTTGCAAGGGTCAAGTTTTTATTCCAAGACCGACTTAAGGTCGGGCTATCATCAGGTACGAGTCCGAGAGGAGGATGTTCCCAGAACAGCTTTTCGAACACGGTATGGCCACTATGAGTTTTTGGTTATGCCGTTTGGGTTGACTAACACACCAGCGGTCTTCATGGATCTCATGAACCATGTGTGCAAACCGTACCTTGACGATTTTGTTATTGTGTTCATCGACGACATCTTGATTTACTCCAAGAGCAAGGAAGACCACGAGCGACATTTATGTCTTATCTTAGAGCTCCTGAGGAAGGAGCAGCACTACGCGAAGTTCTCTATGTGTGATTTCTGGATTCGGGAAGTACACTTTCTTGGGCATATTGTTAACGAAATGAGGATACACGTGGATCCTGCTAAGATCGATGCTATTAGGAATTGGGCGGCACCGAAGAATCCTTCAGAGGTGCGACGATTTCTTCGTCTTGCGGGATACTATCGTCGGTTTATTCAGGATTTCTCAAAGATCGCTCAACCTCTCACTTCCTTGACCCAGAAGAATGTTGTTTACTCTTGGGGAACGAAACAGGAAGACGCGTTCCAACTCTTGAAGCAGAAACTCTGCAGCGTGCCGATTTTATCTGTACCTAAAGGAACGGAGGATTTTGTGGTATATTGTGATGCTTCCATTCAGGGTCTCAGTTGCGTGTTGATACAACACGAGTAGGTGATAGCCTACGTCTCACGACAGTTGAAGGTCCACGAAAGGAATTATACGATACACGACTTAGAATTGGGAGCCGTGGTGTTTGCGCTCAAAATCTGGAGGCGCTACCTGTACAGTACTAAATGCACTATTTATACCGACCACAGGAGCCTTCAGCATATTTTCGACCAGAAGGATTGGTATATGCGACAACGTCGCTGGGTAGAACTTTTAAACGACTATGACTGTGCAATCAAGTACCATCCGGGTAAGGCTAACGTTGTAGCGGATGCTCTCAGCTGAAAGGAATCGAAACCCAAACGTGTTCGCGCCTTGGAGCTCACCATTCATTCTAACCTACCTGACCATATCCGTTCGGCTCAGACCGAAGCATTGAAGGAAGAAAACTATGAAGCTGAGTATTTACGGGGCATGGAGAAACGACTCGAGAAGAGATCGGATGGCATTTACTGTTTTATGGAGCGGATATGGATTCTGTTGTTTGGCAACCTTAGAGATCTTGTGATGGATGAAGCGCACAAGTCTCGATACTATGTTCACCCAGGTTCGGATAAGATGTATCAGGATCTTAGAGTTATGTATTGGTGGCCAAAGATGAAGGCTCACATAGCAACGTACATGAGTAAGTGTTTGACTTGTGCTAAAGTCAAAGTGGAGTATCAGAAACCCTCAGGCCTACTTCAGCAACCAGAGATACCCACGTGGAAATGGGAGCAGATTGCTATGAATTTTGTCACTGGTTTGCTAAGAACTCAGGGCGGAAGCGATACTATTTTGGTGATCGTTGATCGTCTCACAAAGTCAGAGCATTTTCTTGCAATCAAGGAAATAGATAAATTCTCACAGCTTGCAGCAGTTTATCTTAAGGAAGTGGTTTCTAGGCATGGGGTGCCAACTTCTATCATCTCAGATCGAGATCCGCGTTTCATTTCTGATTTATGGCAGTTGATCCATAAGTCATTCGGTTCACGTCTCGATATGAGTACTGCTTATCACCCACAGACGGATGGTCAGAGTGAGCGAACCATCCAAACACTTGAAGACATGCTGCGAGCATGTGTGATTGATTTTGGTAAGGGCTGGGAGAAACATTTGCCGTTGATCGAGTTTTCCTACAACAACAGTTACCACACTAGCATTCAGGCAGCTCCGTTTGAAGCGTTGTACGGCCGGAAATGTCGTTCCCCTCTCTATTGGGATGAGGTGGGTGACAGCCAAGTCACAAGCCCAGAACTTGTCCTTGAAACTTTAGAAAAGATTGTTCAGATCAGAAACCGTATGGCGGCAGCGCGAGATTGTCAAAAAAGCTATGCTGACAAGCGTAGGAAACCGTTAGAGTTCACTGTCGATGATCGTGTTATGTTGAAAGTTTCGCCGTGGAAGGGTGTTATACGCTTTGGGAAGCGCGGCAAGCTTAATCCGCGTTATGTTGGGCCATTTAAAATCTTGGAGCGAATCGATAAAGTGGCTTACAAGCTCGAGTTACCTGCTGAGTTGGGTAATGTTCACGATGTTTATCATGTTTCGCAATTGAAGAAGTGTTTATCTGATGAAACATTGATTGTGCCGTTTCAAGATCTCAGGATTGACGATAAGTTACAGTTTGTCGAAGAACCTATCGAGATCATGGACCGGGAGGTCAAGGTGCGTAAACATAGTCGAATCCCGATTGTGAGAGTTCGTTGGAACTCAAGACGTGGACCGGAGTTCACGTGGGAGCGTGAGGATCAGATGAAGCTTAAGTATCCTCAACTTTTTCCTGATGACCAATCTAATTCTGGTACTACTGGTGAATTTCGGGACGAAATTCCATTTCAAGTTGGGGATGATGTGGCACCTAAGGAGAATCTGCAGCAATCTTGATTCGTCACTTCACTTCTCTGTGCTTACTTGTCAAATTTCGGGACGAAATTTCTTTCAAGTTGAGGATGATGTGACAACCCAAACTTTCAAGGTCAGCGACTTCAAGTCACGTGATCCTGTTTTCTTGTTATTCCTCTTTTACGTTCTTTACGATGATAAAGATTATTAAACACTCGTGTATGTAATATACTTGCTAAACGTAAAACGTGATTGAGTATGGCTACATGTGCTTGACTGATTAACTATGAGAAACCGTTAAAACACTTTTATGTGGCGATTAGAGAACTAACCTAATTTGGGTCGTGAGTTACTTAATACCTTTGGGCCGCAAAAACTCGTTTAACACACACACATTAGTTCCTCACCTTATCTCGGCCCATATGTGTTGGTGCATACGTCTGTCGACTTCGTCTTGTATCGAGTCTTGTATTAGAAATGTTAGATCAGGGCACGTAGTATGAGAAATCTAGGGTTTGTGTGTGAAGGGTTGATTTCGCACGAAATAGCAAGAGGCTATTTCGTACGAAATGGCACTTGGTCATTTCGCACGAAATACCATTTACGCGTTTCATGCGAAATACCCACCCCTATATATACCCTTGATGCGAATTCATTTGTAATGTTCATGATTTCGGTACTGAAGTGCTGCCGATGTGTCTACTGATCTGTAAACGTGTTATATCAATAATACAAGACAATTAAGAGTGAGTCAAGCTGTTACAAAGTCTAAACAATGAATTCCGCCTCTGTTTAGCCCGATAACTCTTCTGATAGACTCGTTCGGGTCACACGACGATCCTACAAGTGGTATCAGAGCTCAGGAAGAAGAGTTCTTATCAAAACAACCATAATTTCTGACTTCTACACCTTCTTTCTCAAAATTAACAAGTTTTTACGGACAAAATGGTTTGAATTTCACATATTACACGCGAAATAGTGTTTTAATGAATCCTTGAAAGAATTCGATCTTAATTCGGCTTAAAACTTGGTTATTTTACAAAAATCAGATCGAATATGGTGACGTCAGCAGCATTCCGTGCGAAATAGGCTATTTCGTGTGAATTTGTTATCTCATTTCGCACGAAATCACCTTCTTAATATTCATTCCGCACGAAATCACCTTTGAATTTCGCACGAAATCACCTTTGAATTTCGCACGAAATCACCTTTGTATTTCGCACAAAATCACCTTTGTATTTCGCACGAAATCACCACTGTATTTCGCACGAAATAAAGTTCTTGAAACTCATTTCGTACGAAATCAATATCCTGGACATTATTTCGCACGAAAGTCGATTTCGTTTGAAAATCTTCATTTCGCATCAAACTGATTTTGTATCAGTGTGCTATTTTGTTTGAAATCTCATTTTGTGTGAAATTTCATTGTTGTTTGAACTTCGTGTATTTGTGATACAGGTTATTGAATCATGGAAGAAGAATTTTACAATGCGTTTGCTACACACCAATTGCTCCAGTTACAGCTGCTGAAACTATTTACAGTGAGAATGAGACGGGAACTCATCAAAAAGCACCAAAGCTAATGTACATTGAAGATTTCAAAGGCTGGCAAAATCGTTTTTGAAAACTGGGTGCAAGCATATAAGTTTGACGCATGGTGTTCGCTAGATGTGGATTATACTAAACCGAAAAATGAACGTGGGATTGAAAAAGCTTTCAGTGATTTTTCAGATGGTGAGAAGTTAAAATACACAAGTGAAAAAATGATGATTAGTCTTCTCCAACAATCTGTAAAAGAAGATATCTATGTGTTACTTCAACATAAAGGAACTGCTAGATCAATTTGGTTGGCGTTAATATTAACAAGTTTAAAGGAAGCGCTGATATGATGAAGAACAAAAAAGCTTTATTAAGTCATTTGATATGTTTGTTGCACTTGAAGGAGAGACTACAAAAGCAACTATTGATAGATTTTGTCATCTTGTTCTGGAAATGGGAAGGCTTGAAATAAAGAAAGATGATGATGAATGGGTCGATAAGCTAGCCGACGCGTTACCACAACATAAATGGGGAACATATTTGTTGATTTTGAAACACATGAGAAAGTCTGCAAGTATGAATTTGGCAAAGTTTATTCAGAAAATTGAAGAACATGAATTGGATATTCAGAAAACGGCAATCATGAATAATCCAAATGTTCAACAAGATGTCAGTTTATACTACAGAGGCAATAAATTTGAAACTACTCCAAGTCCAAAAATTAAAACTGCTTTCAGTGCTGATAGTTCTTCTGGAACTAATGGTAGCACAGTTACTCAGAGTGGTGGATATTCGTCATCATTTTCAAGTTTTGATCCAAATAGTACAACACCAAGTCCTCAACAACATAATTCAACCAATTTGCAATGCAATGTAACTTTGAACATTCAAAATGGTGAAAATCTTTCTCCAGAAATAACTAAGCAACACATGGCATCACTTGTGACTATGTTAGAATCGTATGAAAGCTTAGTGGCTGGAAGAATCGGAAATCCGATGCTCACAAAAGAGGATTATGTTAAGATTGATGCTGAAGAACTTGAATTGATGGACATCAAGTGGTGTCTAGCAAGTGCTGTAAGAAGAGCAGAAAAATTCACACAAATCATTGGTAGAGATAAGTTTCGTGAAATGGGTGCATCTCCGATAGGGTTTGACAAATCAAAGGTTACGTGTTTTCGTTGCAAAGAAAAGGGACATTTTAAACGAGAATGTAAAAATAAAGAAGCAACTAGAAGACAAGATGGAAAGAATGATTATTATCAAAAGTCAATTTTTCATCAGCTTGCTCAACAACCATCATCATCCCATGTCACTGAAGCTGAGAAGAAGAAAGCATTTCTTGTTAATCAAGATGATGAAAAAGTAGCAGAGGGATTTAGCTGGGACAAATACATTCCGGCTGATTCAGGTCTTGTTGCTCAAATCTTGGAAGCAGGAGAAGTCAAAACTAAGCCAAAAAGAACAAAGATTTTCAGATCAACAGAGAGTGATGAAGATACTGACGTTGAGGAAGAATACATTAATAATGCTAGAAAAAATTTAGACTCAGTTTTAATTTGTTTTTTGCAGATAAAATTGAAGTGTTGAAAGAAAATGAGCTGTTCGTCTGAAGAAAGAATTGGAAGAACTGGAAGCAAGAAAGATGTGTGAGAAAGAATTGGAGACAAAAAGGATTGCTGAAGAAAAGGCAAAATTGGAAGCTGAGAAAGCAGATGTTGAAGATAATTTAACTGAAAAGGTTGAAGTTGAGGATGGGAAGCTGAAATAGAATTTGATGAAGTACCAATGATTGAAAAGGTAGTGGAGAAAATAGTTTAAAAGCTCGTTGAGGTTGAGAAGATCGTTGAGGTTGAAAAAATAGTCGAAGTTGAAAAAATTGTTGAAGTCGTGAAACCTTGTCTACAATGTTTGGAGTCCTGCAAACATTGTGAAGAAAAAGACAAGAAGATCCGTGAACTTGAGGAGTTGAAAGAAAATTTATTGTTTGATGTAAAATATGTGAAAGAATCATACGATGTGCTGAACAAAACAGTTGATGGTTTAAACAAAACAAATCGAGAAGTAGATGCTGCTATGACAATGATGAGTTCAACTTTAATGACAAAGCAGAAGGTCATTAATGAGTATATTGAAGATTGTGCTAAATTGAAGAAGGATTTGGAACTTGAAAAGATTGAGAGTGAAAGAATCAAAAGATTATTGTTGAGTTATACAAGTTGTGATTATTTGATTGATCGAGTTTATCCTACTGTTGCAGGTCTTGAAGCTTTTCAAGATACAAAGATGGAAGAGGATACTGGTAAGAAACAAAGTGTCAAATGTAACAAGTGTCCACCTCCAATCTATGAGAGTTATTCTCCCAGGAAGCCTAATGAGGAACGATTAAATAAGGCTCTCAACATCAAGTTAAAGTCTGAAACAATTGATGAGTTACCAGATAACATTGATGTCACATTCACAGCATCTGACACTGATCATGAGTCTAAGTTGTTAAAGAAAGTGGTTGATCAGGTGTTGGATATGGATGAAGAGTCAAAATCGGAGTCTAAATCTGAAAATTCGAGTTCATCAGACAAGAGTCCGAGTTCACCAGTCAAACGGGTTTACAATAAAGAATTTATGTTATCAAAGAATAATTTGAATGATGAAACAATCAAAGTGGCATATACTTTGAATGATTCGGACAAATTATTTTCTGATGAAGAATTCCTAATAAGAAGTGTCAAAACTGAACAGATCAAACAGGTTTTCAAAATGACAGAAATTAATATTTCTGAAATAAAAGATTTAAATCTTCATGAAAAACCTAAAAGATACACTTCAAGAGTTCAACAAAGGTTAAATAAGAAGAAGGGTTACAGTTCTGGTTATGGTTTTCAAAAGAAACCAAACCATAACGGTAATTACAAAAAGAAGGGATTAGGTTTCATTTCCCCAGAAAATTATAAAAATGAGAAAAATTATAAACCAAAAACAAAATTTGTTTCAGGTACAAGCTCAGTTGAAGAAGAAAAGAAGTCTTTCTAGAGACAGTCAAATCAAGAGTTTCTTGCTAAGAAGAAAAAGAATATGATGATGAGATCTGAACAAAGAGTTGAACGAAGAAAATGTTTCAAATGTCACAAGATTGGACACATTGCTTGGAATTGCCAACAGTCCAACAACACAAAACAGGGAGTTTCTTTTAACTCAAAAATCAAAGAAAAATATGTTGATGAAAAGAAACAACCATTTGAGAGATCTAATGTGTTTGAAAATTCAAATTTCGAAATTGGTGATGTTTCAAAACGTTTTTACAAAAGGAAAGTTGATTTGAACAAACAAAGATGGGTTGTCAAAAGTTCAGATGAAAGTTCTAGCGATGAATCTGATTCCATAAAATCAGAGGAGCTATCTATTGAGAAAAATGAGAAGAATTTCGTTCCAGTGATGAACGATGAAAATTTTTCGCCATTGTCAAAAGAAAACTTTAAGTTGAAAGTTGGTAAGATTGAGATTTCAGATCAATTCTTTGTTGGTAAGAAAGAATTTGATGCTGAAAAAGCTTTCAATGGGAAAATCAAACATATCTTTGAGAAGACGGTTGACGGGAAGGTAAAGGGTGTAAAAGATTTTTACAAATTAAAAAGATGGTGGGATAGATGTGAGTCAAAATCACCCAAGGCTAGTCAGGCTTGGGTGACAACATTTTCTACTTAAAAATTCCTGACTTGCCGGAACTCCCAGGTTGGTGATAGGGGGAGTAGGTATCGACATTTTTCTTGAGAAATTCACCAAAGTGATTTCGACCTTCAAGTGGTAAATAAAGGACATTAAGTTGTACTTGATTTATCTTTCCTACAAGTGGTATTGTTGTTAGAAACTAAAAATGTTAAATTGCTTCAATTGGATGAAAGTACAAGGTGATGATATGAACCCCAACCTTACAAGTGGTAAAATCAACGAAACTTATTTTCCGGAAAAACCATTTTGATTAAAAAAACTTAAGTGTTTTGAAATCTTAATGGGAAAATAGTTTGTTGAAAGGGGGAGTTCTGATTGTTCATGTCAAGTGAATGGTGAATTAAAGCAATTCACAGCAGTTGTCACTTTACTTGTATAGTTTGTTTTAAAATCTTCTTTAGATGGTCTTGAATTTTAGGGGGAGTAAGAAATTTGAAAAATCCAAAAACATGATAAAATGAAAAAGAGTTTTGTTGTGAAAAGAGGAAACGATAGTACATCAGTGGACTATCACAGCACGCTAAAGAATTGGAAAGTTAAATGTGATAAACGATCTCACTGCGGATATACCAGTAGGTTTTTATACATTTAGTAGATTTTTTTCGAGATATAAACCTAAATATCAAACTTGCTTATTCCATGGGGAACATCTCTCGGATATATAAGTAACCCCTGAAATCTTGTTTGAAGGGCTTTCTATTTCTGACATACTAGGTCTTTGTGCGTGATGATATCTGGGGTATTATACCTGGATTTCTGATTTTGCGGAAGCATAAGCCTAGTCCTCATATAATACTTTGCTTTGCTTAAAACTTTAAGCTCACCCTCAGTACAAAAAATGATGAAACATTGAAAAATGTTAATCATGTGCTGTTGAAGAAAAGATCCCCAAACGGGACACACCTTAAGACGAGCCATCATCTCTTTGTCTGAACGAAAGTTCTAACCTGAGCTCTCATGGTCTCGCATTTACCCGTTTACAGATATCATTAGTGTACATTCACCTGTAAGACTGAATATAGTAGTCTGGATACGAGAGTATATTCTGAGGTGGTACACGCGAATAAGTTTAAGTTTATTAAAACATAAATCTCGTATCTCGAAACAGTTGAACTTTGTGGGAAAATTTAAGTGGATCAGTATACTGACAATCTAAGTGAATTGTTTATAGCTTAAAATGTTTAAAGCTTAACGGTGCTTGTTATGTGTATCATAAACTGATATGATCCTCTTACACAAACTCACAAAAATATTGTATGTAAATATTTCTTTACTGCATTTCTTTATAAAAATTCCAAAAAGATTTTCAGTGTGTTTTAGCAAAAAGTTTTGAAAATACAAAAAGATTTTCGACAACTAATGATGAAAAGCTGATTTTCAAAATTCTGAGTGCTAAACATGATGAACAGGTTTGGGAAGAGTTTGTTTGAAAATGATGTTTTCTTACAAGTGGTCATCAGAGATTAAAAAAATTGTTAAATCATTTTTGATGTGTCCTCTGTCTAGTGATGATTTCTAAAATTGTTAAACTTTAAATTTTATGAAATTTATGTTTTGGGTAGAGGATGTGCAGGTTAGCCAGGATTCTGATTCTGAGAAGAGAGCCAGGCCACGATTCTGATCCTGTAAAGGCTGCAAAACCTGAGCAGAAGTTGAGCCAGATTTTGATTCTGATCATGTGAAAGAGCCCAAAGACTGATCAAGGCTGAAGATTGTGAAGACTCGACACTGAAGACCCGTCAACATCCGAGGGGGAGTCTGCTGGTGCATACATCTGTCAACTTCGTCTTGTATCGACTCTTGTATTGGAAATGTTAGATCAGGGCACGTAGAACAAGAAATCTAGGGTTTGTGTGTGAAGGGTTGATTTCGCACGAAATAGCAAGAGGCCATTTCGTACGAAATAGCAAGAGGCTATTTCGTACGTAATGGCACTTGGTCATTTCGCACGAAATACCATTTGCCTATTTCGTGCGAAATACCCACCCCTATATATACCCTTGATGTGAATTCATTTGTAATGTTCGTGATTCTGGTACCGAAGTGCTGCCGATGTGTCTACTGATATGTAAATGTGTTATATCAATAATACAAGACAATCAAGAGTGAATCAAGCTGTTACAATGTCTAAACAATGAATTTCGCCTCTGTTTAGACCGAGAACTCTTCTGATAGACTCGTTCGGGTCACACGACGATCCTACAATATGTGAATCCGACCCGAGTTGCATGAGCCCACTTCTCATGGACTCTACACATGTAACCTTTGCAATCCACTTCAAACCCTTGGTACTCCTTGGCCCGATCTCGTAAGCCCACATCAATCCGAGCCAATTTGGATTATTAGGTGGTACGCGCACATATAATCCCTATATTTTCATATTACGTACTTTAAAACCTCAAACCCTAATCACCCCTTGAAGTCGACGGTAACAAGGAGGAGAGCCAGACTAATCACAATCCCCTTCTTTCGTGATAACTGATCTCCGTAGTTCGTTTGTCTAGTTAGTGTTTCACTCTCGTTACTTTGTATGTATTCATGAACTACGTGATGTTGTTGTTCTTGTTGATTTATTGGTGCTCGTTGCTACGTCTCTTGTTTGGTATGAGTGAAACAGAATCGGTAGAATTGAGGAACTCGACTTGACTTGTTATTATAAATGAGAAAACCCTATGTGTATATTGGCCACATATTAATTCATATTAATTGGATGTTTATTTAGGTCAATATGCAAAAACCTAATGTGTGTGATTATGGTAACGTTAACTTATGATACAGAAGTATATGAACTACTATGGATACAAATAATTAATTGTAACTAGTATGGGTATAATGTTGATGGATGATGTCATCGAACCAAGGGAGGTTGCATGTTAACAGGCGTGTGATCTTGATCCATATGTGAATGTATGAATTTAGTGATTTGGTTCATGGTTGCATGTGATGATTTGTTAGAATAGTGACACAATGTGGCTGCATATGAGTGTGGATAAGGGTTTGAGGATTGGGGAATTAATGCTTATGCACTTCAAGGATTGAATGATTATATCATATATTGATCTCGATCAACAGTAGGTTAAGTATACATGAAGCAAGTGGATTAGGGGTGTTGGTTAGTGGGCCGAAGTCTTAATGTACATGGGCCTAATTAACAGTGCTGGAATATAAGTGTTTATGTAGTCGGCCGTGACAGGTTTGGGTGCTTTGGCTAGGCTTTATGTGGTTTCGATACAATATCTTTGTAACCAAAATGATCATAAAGTGTTATGAGTTATTATTATTACATGCATATTCATGTGAATGAGGTGTGAGCTGTCAATGTGTGTCATTATGATATATGAGTTTGTATTGTGAAGATACATATAACCCGAATGCTCGTGATAACTTATGTGATAATGTGTGCCATACTTGCTTACAACTTGTGGAGTATATACAATGAATAAGTGAATTCTATGTAAACGAAACTGACTATCATTGGAACCATACTAGGGTTTGGGGTGTCTAACGATAAAACAAGTAATTAGTTTTACTGAGCAATCTAAGGTGAATTCATCTCTTGAGCATGCGTCCCGGTGGTTGGGACAATCAATTGGGTATTCCTGGTAGGAATGGGTCTTAGGTAATTCACTTGGTATTCCTGAGAGGAATACATCTCTTGGTTAAAACCGGAATGTTAGATAATACACTCTTTCCTATCATTTTAAGTCCCATCTTATACCGAATAGTTACCTGAGAGGTAACGGGGTGTTAGTTGATAGCGCTATTTTGCTTGGCAATCTCAAACCATACCTGAGAGGACGGGCGTGAACTAATGACCTTAAATCATGACCATTTCTTAGATAGGGGCAGTGGGGACGGGCAAAACAATCTGGTAGCCATCTTGTATGGTACTCGAGTTATTATCAACGTTATCATCAATGAACTGAACTAAACACTTGGTAACTAACATTTTCTTAAAACTATGAACTCACCAGCGTTGTCTGATACACTTGTTGCATGCTCGCACGTCGTTAGATGTCTTGGATTTTGGAACTTGCTGTCTGGTGTAGCTGGAGTGGTCATGGGTCGAACTGGATGGATACATGTGTTGGAATTATTGATATGACACGTTGGTTTTGAAATAGTTAAACTATGATTTCTTTTATTTGCTTCCAGTAAACATGTTGGTTTTCATTTAAACTTATTGATGGTACTTTTCATTAATAATTGATGGTTTTTATTTAGAAACTTGTGATTGGTTTAACTTTATTAGTGAATCGTATTGGTATGTCACACGTCTAGCGGGGTATTCCCTTGGTGGTAATTTGGGGGTGTGACAAGTATAGTCATTTCACCTCCCTACTTGTCTTTCCCCCCTTTTAATACCCTAATTTACTTCATCTTCAACCTTCATACTCATCTGAACCATCATCCCCTTCATCTTCAGTTTGGATCAATCACTCAAGAACAAAAATCATAATCTTGATGAACATTTGCACTCAACGTATATCGACATATATAAGTGTGATTCGTATGAATAATTAACTGTAATCTAACTACAACAGTGCAATTGTTTGATAACTAAGTATATCAGTGCAATCTTATGAATTTTTAATGTCAATCTAATTATTGTATGAATAATTTACAGTAATCAACATATATCAATGCAACCACATGAATCATTAACGGCAATCAAATTACAATAATGCAATTGTTTGGATAGTTAGCTGCAATAGATGTATATCAGTGTAACAATATCAATTTAGATGGGTGCAATCATATGAATAATTAACCGCAATCATAACCGCAATCGAAGTGCAGTTGTATGAATGATCTACAACAATCGATGTATATCAGTGCAATCATTTACATCGGTGCAACTGAAGATGAAGGGGATGATGGTTCATATTATGATTCTTGTTCTTGAGTGATTGATCCAAACTGAAGATGAAGGGGATGATGGTTCAGATGAGTATGAGGTTGAAGATAAAGTAAATTAGGGTATTAAAAGGGGGGGCGGGGGGAAAGACAAGTGGGGAGGTGAAATGACCATCTACCCTCATGTGCAGTGCACATGACATAACTTAACTGAAAATTATAACTGGGTTTGCCCTAAAGGACATAGCGTGCAACATTTTCAAACATTAAGTACAAAAGTCATCAATTTTAAAGGTAAAGGACATCGCCTGAAATTTGGGACAAATATAAAGGACAAATATTGTAATTTACTCTTTAAAGATATTATTGACTTGTAAGTCAACTTTTCCATCACAATTTTTCAATGGCTGTAATTTTCACATACATGAATGCTTTTTTGGAAAATAATAATAATAAAATTATACCATAAAAACAGATATTTTATTCTCTTTAGTTTAAGTATAGTATTATTGTATTTTTTTTTATTTAAATAAATTAACATGCTATGTAATTAACAATGTCTGTGCCTATGTTCACTGATGCATTGCATTTTAGAATACCTAAAAGTTAAGAACTTTTATTAGTTTAACTCATAAATTAGAACCCAAAATTAAGGATAATTAGTCTTTCAAACACTAGGTATACTTTAAACCCCTAATTTTAGTAACAATTTAATTCCCCCATTTTGAACCAAGCTAGGTTTTCGCCAACCGTGCGTTGCGCCGACCGAACAAAGCATTAAATCGCAAACCTAAAAGTGTGAACATAAAATTACACAAAAAACGCGCGACTGGTGGAATAAAGCATAAAATAGCAAACCTAAAAGTGTGAACTTAAAATTACACAAAACCCCTTTCTTATCACACCCATACACTGTCCTTTGTTCATTACGGTATCAATAATATAACAACTCTCCTAAAATCCTTAAAACATCCCTATATGTCCTAAAATACACCCCGTATGCGAAAAATGGGCCTAAAATACATTTAATTTAACAAAAATCAAATAAAAAAAGAATTATGGGGCGCTCGCGGGGCGCGACTCCCTTGAGCTATGCTGTCGTGGGCCGCGACCAAGTGCCACCAGGCGGACTCTCGTGATGCCACATGGCCCATTGCGTGGTGAAGCTAGCTTGTGACTGGCCAAGGCTAGGCCCTAGCCAGCCTAGCTCGCGGGGCGCGAAGACCCTGTCTTCATCTCTCGCGGGGCGCGAGGAAGTGACGATCAGGCCCTATAAATAGAGGAGATCGACTTAAGTTGAAATCGTTCACAACTTTCGAATCTCTCTCAAATTCTGAATATTAAAAAAGAATTCTCGGGCATAATGCCCACTAAATTAGCGAAGCTCTGCCTCGTTGTAAGTATTATAACCCCGGATACGTATTAGTTACTCTGCCTGATTGATCTAGAGCTTCGTAACGCATGTCTATGCTCTGCCCGACTCAGTCGTTCAAGTTCTGTCTCGGGGGGAGGGTATAGATAATGTAAATTTGGGTTATTATACGAACGCGTGTGCATTGTTTAATTTAATAGATTATAACCAAGAAGTCACTAGGAAATACCTAAATTAACAATGTGAGTTAATCCTCTTTTGGTAAAACTTTTCGTGAACTGTTTTTACAAAACCTCAAATGTTTTAATTTACAATTCACAGTGATTGAGTATTTGTAAATCTACAATTATCATCGGTATGTTGGGATTTTGTATACATAACTTGTTATTACACTGTGAGTAGTAACATTACCACAAGTCAGGACTGACAGCACCGTGTATGTTAATTAAAGTAGATATAAACAAACGTAATTGCAGGTTGTCCTCAATGCTGGAAAATGATAAAACTTGTTTTGATTAAACTGGGATTCACTCGCCAGTATTTCTTATTGATAAAATGTTTTTAAACGCGTTTAAGGTAACAAAATGTGAAAGCCAATTAGAAGCCAGCTGGAGAGCACTAAAGGTTTGGAAAATTGGTTATAAAAGTTACCTAAATAAAGAAGAAGTTTTATTTCAAAAAATTAGGGTTTATCCCTAAAAACATGTTTGTAATAAAAACTTGGGTTTTTCCCATATATTTATTAATTATAAAAGTGTGGTATTTTACTCTGATAAACTATGTCCTAACTACGGTCCTCATGAAATTTCCGCTGTCAAATTAATAAACACCAATACCACCAGCTCTGCGAGCTCACGACCGCCTGCCTCCCGGGGCAGGGGTCGGGGGTTGCGACAAATAAGGTGCAGATGAAACTATAGCTTCCCTGGAGTCCATTGGGCACAACTGTATTACGCTTATTTGTCTTAGCCATTTCTTTCTATTCATTGCTCATAAAGCTCTAAATCGTTAAATGATATGAAAGGAACTAAAGTCTAAAGTTACCGATATATATATATATATATATATATATATATATATATATATATATATATTTAAAACCAACTTATTAAATTATCATCTTTTAAGCACAACAATTTTTTAACTAATATTATATGTAAATATTTTGATTTGGTTTTGGATTTCACGGTATCTCTTGTTTATTACACAATTTCACACCCTAATAAACTATAAATAACCAACATGTATGTGTATAGGGTAGTTGTACCATTGGTTTTGGGAGTTTTAAAAAAAATGGGTTTTTCCTTTCTAACCCTAAAGTTTCAATCTTTGGCAATTTAAGTCTAAAATTTCATTGTTTGGTAATTTAAACCCATTGATTAGTTTGATTTTTCACTTATAATTCAATAGTTTCTAACTTAATTATTCTTTTCTATGTTTTACACACAGGTTCATGGTCATGTTAGAAACATTTGATTTTCATCTAATATGATATATAACTAACGAATCCCGTCGCATTGCGGAGGGTGGTAATTCTAGTTATTAATATTCTACAAATAAGTTACACATATCATAACCATAACCGTGATGTCAGTTATTGGATAATTATAACCATAACCTATCGATTATGGCGGTTTTGGTTAATCGGTTTTGAAGGTTATAGCGGGTCGTTTATGGGTGGTTAACCTTGAATTTTTGGCATAGCTAAAAATAGTTCACTTTAAAAAAAACATAGAATAAATTGTTATTGCATAGTTCTATATATTAGTATATTACATAGTAGTAAAAATATATATAATCTATAAATTAATACCGAATGTTAAAACAAAGTGATATGATAGATTCCACAAATTCAAATAAACATTTAACCAACATGATATGAAATAACTCATAAATACTAAAAACATTCAACCAAAAAATATGAAATATTTAAAAAACGGTGAAAATCCTAAATCCGACAAAGAGTTTAATATACGTCGCTTCGATTCGGTTATGTTGGGTATGGAAACATTCATAACCATAACCGACCCACTACTTTCGATTTTGAGAACAACAATTAACCGACCAACTGGTTTTTGGTATGGTTCATTTTTTCGGTTCGGTTTTTACAGTTAATTTGGTTATGGGTCGGTTAATTCAGTTTTTTGCACCCTTCGAATTATTATTATTTCAATTCAATAAAGCTGGTCGTTCGCAGGTGTATGTGTTTTTGTTAAAGGAAATCCAGTTACTATTATTACAATTACATCTATGGTTTCGCAAAACCAACAGGTATTTGAACTCTTATACCACACACACTATTACACATGCATTAGAGAACAAGTGAGTGACAGGAGAACCATTGGGTCCCTTGCTACCATTTACGGCAAACTACCCCCAGAAAAGTTGGTAGCAATGGAAACATTCATAACCATAACCGACTCGCTACTTTCGGTTTTTAGAAGAAAATTAACCGACCCACTGGTTTTTGGTATGGTTCGGTTTTTTCGGTTAATTTGGTTATGGGTCGGTTAATTCGGTTTTTTGCACACTTCTAATTATTATTATTTCAATTCAATAAAGCTAGTTCTTAGCAGGTGTATCGGTTTTTAATAAAGGAAATCCAGTTACTATTATTACAATTACCATCTATGGGTCTCTGGCCACCGTTTACGGCAAACTGCCCCCGGAAAAGTGGGTAGCAAAGGCGGTTTCAAACAACTAATCAAACACGTTGGTTTTCTTTCCCTCTCTTCTCATCTCCCACCTCTCTTTATCTTCCCTCTCTCTAATAACCCAACATCTCGCATTCATTCCTTGGGCTTTTAAGGCACCAAAATACAACCGAAAACGTAACCAAAACAACAATCAGCCGACAGTGGGCATCCAAAAAAGCCAACAAGATCGATAGACAAGCAAACAACTGCAGGCAACATGGTCGGATGCCATGGTAAAAAAGACATATAAGAATTGCGCTGTGTACGGCCGAAACTCACCGGCAACATCAACAAAACAACCATCTCGCTCTGTTCCTCTCTCTGGAAACTGTAAGACCTATCATGTTTTATCAAGACAATTCTGCTACATTAACATTTAGTTTAAGGAAATACGGATTTAAAAATTTTCCGTTAAGTTTAAAGTTCCTACTTAAATAAAGTATCTAGGACTTTTACATCCTTACTAGTTAAGACAAACATAATGTAGCTTAAAGTGTTACATGATCCATGTTAAACTAAACAAAAGACATAGTTCGCGGAAGCTTCAAAAATTATGGTGTTCGGTTCTTGCTATAAGCTTGATCGGCATCCGAGATAACTTCTACATCACCTAACATCAAAACCATCTCAAATGTTAGTTTTGATGACATAATAACACGTGTAATCAAGTTCTAATGCCAAACAATGAAAACAAAAATAAAATTTTAGAATTTTGGTCTGTCGCGCCACGCGACAGACTCCACTCAATCTTTCGTGGACTGCGAGCGGCCCACGTGTCGCGCCAGGGTAAACGTTCTCTTTCGCATGCCACGGGGGAGACTGTTTTCCAGCGGGTGCAGGTTTAAATCTTGCATTTTTTCCCAGCACCTATTTTTCCAAAATATCAACTTCTAATGCACATAGCTTTTTACCTACATGTCCGTTTTAGTCGATTTTTTTTCCTATGTGCACGTAATAAAAATACGGATCCAACCATTCAAATTACGTACATCGAAACCCGGTTTATAAACGAATAGTTCATAAATCTATGTTTTGATTATTCGACCCGTTTGTGATGTGACATATTTTCATCATTCAATTACATTGATTTCTAAACTTAATTACCATTCCCCAGGCTTGTCAACTTTTGCGTATCATCACCATTACATGGTTTTACGCACACACTTGAATTTCATGCTCGTTTTTCTATATTTCAAGCATACCGCTTTATGCAAATTTTGCAAGTGATTTCTAATCATTTGACCCAATATCAAGGGTTCATAAAATCAACTTGGTGTATCCAATCCCTTGGCATATCACATTCTATCACTAGCATCTTATGAGGCTTTCAAGTCTCTACATACATTGTCGTTTTAAAAGCATAGTTTTGACCCGTTTAGTTGTCAAGTGAAAACCTTCACTTCGATGACAAACTAAGACTTATTCCGACCATTGTATTGACCCATTTCTAGGATATGTCGAACGGTTCTAACCACTCTTTTCAATTCGTATCGTTTATTTCAATCATGCCTTAACCATTCATTTCAAGTCCGTTTGGTTTGCCGAGTGAACTTCGTCACTTCTATGGCTTACTATACATATACAAGTTATTCAATTTGACCCGTTTGATTTATCGAGTGAACTTCGTCACTTCAATGATACATCAAACATCCTTATCACACTACAATATTATTAACAAGATATACTAAACATTTTTTGTACTAAGTAACGGAACTAATAGTTACGTACCTTTAAAGTGCCCCTTTCAAACGAGTATCTCCACCGGCTTGTCCACTTGACGATCCGGATTCCTTGCCTAAAGAGTTCAATTCACAACCGTCTTAGAACCCTTTTTATAAGTTTTTAACCCATAATTTGCCCTATAAATCAAACACGCGTTTTTGTCCAATTTTCAACATTTTATTTTTCACTTGGGCATTTTAACGAACACTTAACTGGTTTAAATTTTACATAATTAAAATCAAGTTCACCACTTGTCATTTTTGCCAATTATTAACATGCATTTCAATTCTATTACGTCAAGCATGCATACTAATATCAGAATCATCTCCTAGTAATTAAGTGACACCACTTTTGGTAGTCACAATTCTTGTGTTCATCCTATTTCTACAAAACCCATTAAACCTATAAATGGATTATCATGAATTTTATAATTTGAACACAATTTCAGCAAGTTATCAACTAGGATTCATTCCTAGACATGTTTTCATTACAAACTTCATCTAAACATCAAATAATCAAGTTCCAATTTCGATTTCACAAATCATCAAGAATTCGAGATGGAACTAAACGATGAAATTTAGCATACCTTATGATCCCTTCAACGAGGTGATCAGGAATTTGTGCTTAGATTTCGATTTGGAACAGATTTGAGCTTTCAATTTGATGGAAATAGTAGGAACTAGGATTTTGTGGGGGTGCCTTGGTCGCCCATGTGCTTGTTCGATCCAGACACACACATCAGTGTGTGTTTGGATTTTTTTTATTTATTGTTTTATTAAAACTAGTTTCCATTTTAACACCTTTGGTCCTCCAACTATTGTCACGTTTAATTCTAAATGCTTTAACCAAATTTCTTTGTTATCACTTGACTTGTGACTAACTAGGTTATTTATTCCTAGTTAGTTTATTTTCGTTTATTTTACACTTCAAAATATAAAGTTTTATATTTTCGGGTTGTTACAAGTCTACCCCCCTTAAAAGGGTTTCGTCCCCGAAACTAGAGTACGTACCGAATAATGTAGGGTGGAGTAGTTGCATCTCCTCTTCGGATTCACATGTAGTATTCAAACCCTTTCTATGCTCCCATTTGACCTTTACTTGGTTAATTTTCTTGTTTCGTAAACTTTTAACCTTTCGATCTAGGATTTCAATCGGCCTCACCGCGTAATTAAGGCTATTATCCACTTCGATGTCGTCGTAGGGGATATAAGGCGTCTCTTCGGCTAAACACTTTTGGAGATGTGATACGTGGAACGTGATATGAATTCCACTCAATTCCTCGGGTAGGTCGAGACGGTATGAAACCTTACCAACCCGTTCAATGATTCTAAATGGCCAATAAACCTCGGGCTTAACTTTCCCCTTTTTCTGAACCGAATAACCCCCTTCCACGGAGATACTTTAAGCATAACTTTGTCACCAATTTGAAATTCGATCGGTCTCCGTCTCTTATCAGCATACGACTTTTTCCTGTCTTGAGCCGCTTTTAGATGAGCCCGAACCATATCAATTTTCTCATTTGTGGCTCGAACTATTTCTTTATGTGCGATTTCACGTGGTCCCACTTCGCCCCAACACACTGGGTTCGACACTTCCTCCCGTAGAGCATCTCATATGGCACCATACTAATACTTGCGTGATAACGATTATTATACGAGAATTCGACCAACGGTAGATAAATATCCCAACTACCTTCGAATTCGATAATACATGCCCGAAGCATATCTTCTAATGTCTGTATTGTTCTTTCGCTTTGTCCATCCGTTTGAGGATGGTACGCAGTGCTAATAAACAATTTTGTTCCCATCTGTTCTTGGAAATCGCGCAATTATTCGAAGTAAACCGGGTATCCCTATCAGACACGATGGATACCGGTACTCCGTGGCGTGCTACTATCTCGTTAGTGTATACTTCTGACATCTTTTCAGACGTATACGTCTCACGTATCGGAATAGGTCCATTGTGATTTGCTCCCATTTCCAAACTAGGATGTCCAATGGTTGCAGTTTGCCGTATGGCTTTTGGTGCTCTGCTTTGACTTGTAGACACGTCAAGCATTTTTCCACGTACTTCACTACGTCTCTTTTCATTCCGGGCCAACAATAATTTTGCTTTAACTCATTATACATCTTGGTCGCCCCCGGGTGAATAGAATAATGGGATTTGTGAGCTTCGTCAAGTAAAAGCGTCTTGACTCCAAATGAACTTGGAACCCATATTCTTCCAAAACGAGTCTTTAACCCGTTGTTTCCATCCACCAATTCTTTCAATTGGCTAACTATTCTTTCTTTCTTCCAATTTTCCTCTTTCATCGCTTCAACTTGAGCTTTTCGGAGTTGTTTGAGCAAGCCCGATGCCACTATAAGCTGCATCGATCGCACTCGTATAGGAGCATAATCTGCCTTTCGGCTTAACGCGTCCGCCACTACATTGGCTTTCCCGGGATGGTAATGTATATCACAGTCATAATCTTTTACTGTTTCCAACCATCGCCTCTGTTTCATGTTCAACTCCTTCTGATCCAAGAAATACTTTAAACTCTTGTGGTCGGTGAATATAGTGCATTTCACCCCGTATAAATAATGCCTCCATATTTTTAGCACAAATACCACAACCGCTAATTCAAGGTCATGCGTAGGGTATTTCTTTTCGTGCACCTTCAGTTGCCTTGAAGCATAAGCTATAACTTTGCCTCTTTGCATTAAAACGCAGCCGAGACCCGAATGTGACGCATCCAAGTAAACCACCATGTCATCGACTCCGTCCGGCAGAGTTAATACCGGAGCGTGGGTCAATTTTTCCTTAAGCGTTTGGAACGCTCTTTTCTTGATCATCGCCCCATATGAACTTTTCCTCCTTACGAGTTAATTTGGTTAACGACGAAGAAATCTTGGAGAAATCTTGTATGAATCTCGTATAATATCCCGCAACCCCCAAAAAGCTTCTGATTTCTGAAGGATTTCTAGGAGGGTTCCATTTCGTCACCGCTTCTATTTTTGACGGGTCTACTAACACCCCGTCCGCACTAATGATGTGCCCGAGAAATTGCACTTCTCGTAACCAGAAGGCACCTTTCGAAAATTCTTTTAAGCGTCTCTAACACTTCGCGTAAATGACTCGCGAGTTCAGCTTCATTCTTTGAATACACCAAGATGTCATCGATGAACACTATCACCGACTTATCCAACATCAGTTTGCAAACCCGGTTCATGAGGTCAATGAAAGTTGCGGGTGCATTGGTCAACCCGAAGGACATCACGAGGAACTCGTAATGTCCGTACCGTGTACGGAAGGCCGTCTTCGGTACATCCTCCTCCTTGACCTTCAACTGATGATATCCCGATCTGAGGTCAATCTTGGAGAACCAACTCGCACCTTGTAGTTGGTCAAATAGATCATCAATTCTCGGGAGCGTATATCGATTTTTCACCGTGAGTTTGTTTAACTCCCGGTAATCGATACACATTCGCATACTCCCGTACTTTTTCTTCACAAACAGTACCGGTGCGCCCAATAGAGACACACTCGACCTAATAAACCCTTTGTCAAGCAGGTCTTGAATCTGGGACATCAACTCCTGTAGTTCCGATGGTGCAAGCCAATATGGCGCTTTGGCTACAGGTTTTGCACCAGGGATCATTTCGATCCCGAATTCCACCTCTCGTTCAGGCGGTATTCCCGATAAATCTTTCGGAAACACATCTTCATACTCGCGCACCACCGATACGTCTTCAACCTTCGGCGATCCCTTCTCCGGTTCATTTGCGTCTATCATAAATGCTCTACATCCTTGTCTCATAAGCTTGTGAGCTTTTAGCATTGAACACATAATGGGATTACCCCCTTTTTCACCGTAAATGGTAATGTGTTTTCCGCTTAGAGACGTCAGTTTTATCTCCTTACGGAAGCACACGACCTTCGCATAATGTCAGGATCACCAATCCATCCCGACCACTATTTGAAATTCTCCTATTGACATTGGGATCATGTCTATTGAGTATTCTTCACCATCATATTCAACTTATAATCTTGACACACGTCACACACAATGAAGCTTTTGTTATCACCTATTTCTACTTCTAAAGGCGTAGGTAACTTGGTTAATAAAAATGAAGGATGTCGAATAAATCCATGTGAAATAAAGGATTTATTCGCACAAGTATCAAATAACACACGTGCGGGAATTGAATTTATGGTAAATATACATGAGACCACATCGGGTTCTATCTTCGCCTCAGCCACGGTTAGCTGGAAAGACCTGGCCTTTGCCTTTTGAGTTTCTGCTTGCGAACCCTTGACATCTTTCTTTTCGACTAAGTCTGGGCACTCAGATTTCTTGTGGCCCGGCTGGTAGCATTTATAACAAATTGAAACTTTTCCAGGGCATAGCGAAGCCGTGTGCCCTGTCTTCCCGCATATAGGGCATGGCTTATCTTTGAACCGACATTCGCCCTTGTGCCCCTTTCCGCACACCTTATAACTCGGCGACCCGCCTTTTGCTTCCTGTTTCTTAGACGACTCCGTTGTTTGTGCCTTCTTTGTAGGGCTTGGATTAACAATTTGTGCTCTCCGTTTACTCCGCTCGACTTGCTTTTCAGCTCAATCTCTTTTTCCCGAGCAGTATTTATGATCTCGGTGAGAGTCTCATATTTTGAGGGAGTCATGAACTCCCGATATTCGGCACTCAACATATTGTAGTAGTAATATATTTTCTGCTCTTCGGTCGTCACTAACTCGTCACAAAATCTTAGTTTATCGAGAAAGATACTCGTAATCTTATCAATAGATTCACCCTTTTGCCTTAACTGGATAAATTCCTCCTTGATTCTGTTGATGACCGCCTTGGGACTGTGGTGTTTAAGGAATGGTGCCTTAAACTCGTCCCATGTCATCCCCCTCGCCGCTTCATTCCCAATCTCCTTTTTCTTATTATCCCACCAATCCTTTGCTTAACCTCTAAATTGACCCATATCGTAAGCTACGAAGTCATTCGTGTCGCAGTGGGTTCTTTCAAACACCCCCTCGATATCACTTAGCCATCGTTGGCATATTATCGGATCAACCTCCCCATTGTAGACTGGCGGTTTACAAGCCATGAACTCTTTGTAGGAGCAACCTTTTCGTTCTCCGGATTTTTCCTTTGCTAGGTTGGCATTTTCTTCCAACCTCTTAATCCGCTCTTCAACTACTGAAAGCACCGTATATTGAATCTTGCTATAAAACCGGATAGGCTATTCTCGATTGCCTTTCCTACCTCTTCGGAAATCACTTCTTTCAATTGTTCGGTGACTATCGGCACCACATCATTGTTACCTTTTTCCGTCATCTTAAAACTGAAATGTGTATACCAGTTGTTAAACATTTCATTTCGGTTTAGCCAAGTTCATAACTTGCTTTAACCATTCTCATTTAGTGCACTTTCCGGGTTTGACTGTGTTAACACGCTCTTCCCGTGCACGTCAATTCACATTTCTTTTTCTAACATTTAATAAAATCTACTAAAGTAACTAATTCTTACCGGATGTTTATCAAGCTTGAACCGAACACACTTTGTTAACAACCTTGAGCTCTGATTACCAACTTGTAAGTCCCATCATATTTTATCAAGACAATTCTGCTACATTAACATTTAGTTTAAGGAAATACGGATTTAAAAATTTTCCGTTAAGTTTGTTGCTGCTTGTTTCTCTTCATGTATTGCTTAGAGAATTCGGCTATGGAGGTTAATCCTGATATATGTATATTTGAATAAAGTATAGGTTACAGTGAAAAGTGAAAGAGGATTTAAGGATGAAAACCTCGAAGATCGAGTTCACGTTCGCGAAGAGCGTTGAAGAAGTGAGGGCTTTTCCGTATCAAATCGGCTGAAAGTCTCACCATTTTCATTTTGAGAAGGAATTTGGGAAAATTTGGGTTTGTTATGGCGGAGATCTGAGATATAGTTAGGGCAAATTTTGAGAGGGAGTTCAAAATTTTGGGAGGGAATTAATAATTAGGGGAAAATTTGAGAGGGATTTGAATAAGGATGGAAATGGATCGGGTTCGGGTTGGGTATTAGTAATCCCATATCCATACCCGCTAGTAAAAATGTGTCTCATACCCGACGCAATACCCGTCGGGTATTTGTCGGGTAATTACCCGTCGGATATCGGGTATACACGTGGATATCGGGTATACCCATTAATTTGTTAAAAGATATATGTTGGGGTTTCTAAAATACATTTCTTTTACTATTACAATTATTATGTATTTTATTTATACAACAACAATTATAAATTAAAAAATTACATTACAGAATATAATTTTATCATAAATTAATAACTTTATAGTACTTATACACTATATGTATATACTTTACAACATACAACATAAAAATAATATTATCAAATACGTATACTAAAAGAAAATTTATTTTTTCACATTATGAACATACAAAAATAAAAATACTAATAGACAACGGTTAATGGAAAATAAAAATACAAATTAAAAGATCCGGGTATATAGTTCGACTAAACGGGTATATGGTTTCGGGTAATCTGGTCGGGTATCACCTAATCCCATACCCTACCCATACCCATGAAAAATTTTAAATCTAATCCCATACTCGGCCCAATACCCGTCGGGTATCAGGTTAACTCGTCCTATTTGTGTCGGGTTTCGAGTATATCCGTCGGGCTCGAGTATTTTTGACATCCCTAGATTTGAAATTGTTAGCTGGAAAATTTGGTAGTTTAGTGGAGAAAAAACAAAGGGTTCCGGGTGGGATACCTAATACGCCCAGAAAGATGTCTTTTTGGGCCCTCCTCTAAAACGCCTAGAAATATACACTTTTTGGGCGTTATTCTTTTAAAATTGGGTGGTTCTTGATTTCCTATAATTACACAAATAGATTTTGAGCGCTTTTGGGTCCTAGATGCCAAAAATAAGTTTTCTAAGCGCCCAGAAAAATAGATATTCTAGTAGTGGCTGTTCAGAAGAAGCGACGCAAATTGTTTATATAGAGTAATATAAAATATAAATTTTGGTGAAACATGATTGAAAAAATAATATTGGAGGGAGATGTAGGAGGGAAAATATTTCAAGACACATTTTATTAAAGTGTTTTAAGAAGGTTAAGAGAAGATTTTAGAATTTAGAAGCACTTAGGAAATAGTGGCATATGTAAAGTACCATTAAAAGTTATCAAACATTTTATTTTAGTGGCATATGGAAAGTATCATTAAAAATCTAAATTAGTGGCATAAGGTCTAAATGCCACTAATAACGTGTGCTAAGCTAAGGTGGCACACGTAAAGTGCCACTAAAATCTAAATAAATGGTACAAAAGCTAAATGCCACTAAAAGTGTGTGCCACTAAATGGACTTTTTTTTGTAGTGATAGGCCACAAACACGTGTCAAACTAAAAAAGCAAATTATCCAAACGCCGTTAAGTCATCGTTAAGTTACTATTCACAACATTTATGCATTAATAGATTGTAATGTAATGTAATGTAATGTGATTGTAATGTAATGTAATTGTAATGTAATATGAAAAAAAGTTAGTATTTACATTTTACCATCTTATAAAAAAACTAACAACACTCATGAATTTTAAACAGCCATAACTTCTTCATACGTTAATATTATTTTAAGAAAATTGCCAAAAAAACAAGTACTTTATTCTCTTTAATTTGAGTATGGTATAGCTGTAGTTTTTTAATTTAAAAAATTGGTATGTTACGTAATTAACAGTGTCTAAGAGTGAGCAATAATTGAATCCTTAAACGAAAACATATGAAACCGAACTGAAATGAAACAAAAACTAAATTAACTAAAACCAATTAGTTGAAAAGTGAATTAACCAAAAACCGGTTATCAGTTTTTTGTAGCATCGTTTAACCAAAATTTAACCGAACCAAACCGATTATTTATATTTTTATATATTTCTAGTTGTTATACCTCTAGTTTATGTATTTTATACCTCCATTTCATGTATTTATATTTTTATTTTATATATTTACACATCTATTTCATGTATTTACAACAGAAATTCATGTATTTCTAAATAAAAGTTTTATCCAAAGATTGGTTATTGCTATTAACTGAAATTAAACAAACCGAATAAAAAACGATCAATCTAACCGAATAAACAGAACCAGTTAACCGGAAATTGATTGGTTAATAAAATAGACTAACCGATGACTTCGTTTCAAGATATAATAACTAAACCGACCGAATCATGCACTCCACAATGAAATGGACTAACGCATGACTTCGCATATCGCGCATATCTACCACAATAATGCTACAACAAATACTATAAGAATAAGAAAACTACCAACCACAATGCAAAGTGAGATCTGTGTGGTGTAACGCGCAGACACCCTGCTAGTAAATATATATATATATATATATATATGTATATATATATATGTGTATAGGCTAATTATAATGAGAAAACTCACTCCAGTTGAGAAAACCCAAGAAACCCACATATGTGGCTAGGATTCAGCCACGTCACATCTGCGACATTGATAAGTGAGGGGTATATATGTCATTTTGCATGATGGCAGAAAGTGTGACAGTCATTTTCTCTCTCTACAATTAAATCTCACCAAATCTTTTTAAAACTCACCATATCTCATTTCCTCCTTCATCTCTCTTCTCTAGCACACTTCTCTCTCTCTCTCTCTCTCTCTCTCTCTTGTTCCAATATAGAGAAAACAAGAACAAAAATAAAATCGGAGAAACTGATGAGCATTAGATCCATGTAGACGCCATCTAGATCTAGATCTAGACCGTCATCTAGATCTGGATCTATCATGTTTCTTTTAAACCCGTCAAGATCTAGATCTGGATCCATCATGTTTCTTTTCAAACCCCATGAAGACGGATCCTCTTTGGTTTATTTTGAAGAAAATCGTGCACCAAGAAGATGTCGAAGAGAAGGCTGAAGTTTTTGTTTGAAACCAGGGAAAGATCCGGTGAAATTTCACATTTTTTTACGTTTTCGAGGAGGCTGAAGGGGTTTGTTCGAAAATCATGTTAAAGAAGGTGAATAAGTATGTTTTCTTTCAGCTTTGTTTGCAAATCTACACTTTTTTAGTCTGAATTTTTGTTGTGGTTTGTGGATCTGCTATTTTTTTTATTCAAGAAGATGGAGGATTTTAAGTTCTTGTTTTAAGGGTTTGTTGTTTTTATTATTGATTGTATCAATTTTTTGTGTAAAATTTGTTTCAGATCTTGTTCAAGAAGGTGAATAAGTATGTTTTTTTTCAGCTTTGTTTGCAAATCTACACTTTTTAGTCTGCATTTTTGTTGTGTTTTGTGGATCTGCAATTTTTGATAATTAAAAAATGCATGTTACATATTTTTGTGTTACATAAATAATGCACGTTACTGAAAATAAAGTGTATTGTGTTTCTGGCATAAATTGATAATTAAAAAAATGCATATTACATTTTTTCGTGTTACATAAATAATGCACGTTACTGAAAATAAAGTCTGTTGTTACACTTTTTTAGAATGTTGTTTTTATTATTGATTGCATCAATTTCTTTTGTGTAAAATTTGTTTCAGATCTTGTTCAAGAAGGTGAATAAGTATGTTTTTTTAGCTTTGTTTGCAAATCTACACTTTTTTAGTCTGCATTTTCGTTGTGTTTTGTGGATCTGCAATTTTTTTTGTTCAAGAAGATAGAGGTTTTTTAGTTTTTGTTTTATGGGTTTTTTGTTTTTATTATTGATTGCATCAATTTTTTGTGTAAAATTTGTTTCAAATCTGTACCAACCAAAACAATTTGAAAATGATGTTTCAGATGTTGAAGATGATTCAAAAGATGTTTGATGTTGAACATAGTTACGAAATGTAACAATCGAAGAAAAAATGCATGTCACATTTTTTCGAGTTACATAAATAATGCACGCTACTGAAAATAAAGTGGATTGTTACACTTTTTAGACTGTTGTAAAAATAAAGTGTGTTGTTACATTTTTCCCAGATCGTTGTAAAAACAAAGCGCCAGTTACATTTTTTTGTGTTACAGAAATAATGTCCTTACAGAAAATAAAGTGCATTTAATCATGTAAAAATTATATGTTACGTTTCTGTGTAATATTTATGTTATAGAAATAAAGTGTGCTATTACAAATGTGGCATAAATTGATAACTATAAAATGTATGTTACATTTTTATGTAATACAAATACAGATGTATATAAAAAAGAAACAAAAGATCTGATTTATATAAAAATGAAAAAAGCAGAATTACATCAAAAGAAATAAAAAATCTGACACATGCAATTAGACTTTTCCCATTTTACCCTTCAAGTACATCATATATATTTAAATATTGAGAGAAAAAGCAACACATATCCCAAAATTAATCTTAGCCATCCATGCATCATAATCAATGGTTGTTATTGGGTTTTCAGGGTTTATTCAACTCAAGTGGGTTTTCAATACCTTGCCCTATATGTATATATATATATACACATATATACGTATATATATATATATTCGTATATATATATACGTATATATATATACGTACATATATATATATATATATATATAGGATTCGGTTCAATTAAGAACCAGCAAGAGTTGTGAGAACTATGAGAACTCCTACTTCGCATGCGAGTTGGGTCACCATTTTTTTTGCACAAACGTAGATGAAAATGTTATAAACACGTATGTAAAAACAATAACAAAAAAAAATTGTCGAGTCAGTACTTACGCCTGAAGTAAAAATTGTTTACGTCGATTTAAAATTTTTTTTACACCTAATATAAATTTTTGCATCTGACATTTTTTTTATTTTTCATTTTTTTAACTGGAACAAGTGATTTTTTTAAATATTTTTGAGACTTTGTTTTTCTGAAAAAAAAACCTTTTGGAAAGCCTAACGAATGACCTCTCTAAGTCAATTCAGTCGTTTGAATTTGATTCTTTCATCTAAGGTAACCAATTACCCCTATAAGTCAATTAATAAACCAGTCTTTCTTTCAAATCGTAGTAGAGGATAAATAATGTTGAAAATTTGAAGAAACCAAAATATGCATCAAGGCTCAAAAGATGTTGATTTATATTTTAATCGTCTTTCATATAGCATTTTTTCCCTTATTTCATTTAAAACAATCTGTATTGCATAAGAAAATGAATAGTATTTAGTTTTTAAATTTAGCACTGTGATATATTTAGTTAGAAACACGACACTATACTTCTAAGATATTGGAACACACAACCGTTAACTATGGAAAGTAAACTTTTTAGTTAATTTGTATTTCACTGTGAAGTAATTTGTTGTAATTAGAAAAGGCATAAAATATACAAAGTTTAAACGATATAAATTGTTAGAAATAATTCAAAATTAGTCGTTAGTTTTTATTATCACGTTTTTAACATGTGGTAAACTTAGGTTGTTATGTTTTACCGAGTCTTAAGGGTTTGTGAGTCTGTTCCGTAGTTTATTTGTTGAAGGAGTCTTTTGAACGTTGTAATCTCTGCTATTTAAGCAGTCTTGATCATCGAATAAAGTAACGAGTTCATATGCTTTGATATCTCCTCTGTTAACATTGTGGTATCGGAGCCAGCGAGTTTACGTTAAAAATCTTAGTGTGTAGTATCATGGCAGCATCAACAAACAACAGTGGCAATCAACCTCTTCTCCCTGTGTCTAAGGGAGAAGGGTATGAGTACTAGAGCATACGATTAGAAACTGTGTTACGTTCCCAAGAACTGTGGGAACTGGTGTCTATAGGATTCGATCAAGAGGATAAAGATGCAACACGACTGAAAGAGAATGTGAAGAAGGATGCTCGTGCACTAGCACTCATTCTGCAGGCGGTTCATGTCAGTGTTTTCTCAAGAATTGCAGCATCAACAACCGCAGAGATGGCATGGAATGTGCTACAAACGGAGTACCAATGAGATTCCAAGGTGAAGGCGGTTAAGTTGCAAGGGCTTCAGAGAGAGTTCGAGACACTATAGATGAAAGATGAAGAAAGTGTGGCTGATTTCTTGTCTACTGTTATGAAGGTTGTTAATCCAAGACGTGCTTATGGCAAAGATGTCACGGATCAAACAGTAATTGAAGAGGTCCTTCGAAGTTTGACCACAAGGTTGGATCATGTGGTCACGACAATAGAAGAATCTAAAGATCAGTCAACGCTCACATTCAATCAATTGATGGGGTCATTGCAATCCCACGAGGCAAGGGTTAATCGCAGTTTTGAAAAGGGTGAAGACGAACGTGTGTTTCTGGCTTGTGAAGTTGACAATCAACTCTTCACAAGAGGACGTGGAAGAAGCGGTATGCGTGGTCGTGGCAGGGGACATAGACGATCCGGTGGCTAGATTTGAAATGATTTGAGTAGTCCTTGCTTTAGCAGCTCAAAAAGGATGGATTGCGTATCAGTTTGATGTTAAGTCTGCATTTTTAAATGGTGTGCTAAAGGAGGAAGTGTATGTTGTGCAACCACCTTGTTTTGAAATCGAAGGGCAAGAAAATATAGTGTTTAAGTTGCATAAAGCCTTGTACGACTTAAAACAGGCGCCGAGAGCGTGGTACAGCAGGATAGATGGCTATTTAGTTCAAATGGTTATAAACAAAGTCAAAGTAAACCCACTTTGTATGTAAAAGGAAGCGGAACAAGTGATATGATTGTGGTATGTTTGTATGTGGACGATATTGGGTACACTAGTTCGTCGGAGAAACTACTTGTAGAATTTAGACAAAAGATGGTGAATGAATTCGAGATGATAGATATTAGACAGCAAAACTATTTTCTTGCCCTGGAGGAAACTCAAAGAAAAGATAGTACATTCGTTGGTGAGCAGAAGTATGCTCGTGATTTGTTAAATCGGTTTAGTATGAGTAAGTGTAAAATTGCTACCACTCTGATGAATGTTAGTGAAAAGTTACAACTGGAAGATGGAGGAGCGG
The DNA here is from genome assembly GCF_002127325.2 of Helianthus annuus. Taxonomy (NCBI): domain Eukaryota; kingdom Viridiplantae; phylum Streptophyta; class Magnoliopsida; order Asterales; family Asteraceae; genus Helianthus; species Helianthus annuus. The sequence continues at coordinate 153,578,252 of NC_035445.2, forward strand.
CTGCAGATGAATATCAGTTTAGAAGTCTAGTAGGTGGTCTCATTTACTTGGCTCATTCTCGTCCCGATATTGCGCATGCCGTGGGGGTCATTTCAAGGTTTATGCACAAACCTTCTATAATTCACTTGGGAGCAGCTAAAATGGTAATGAGGTATGTTGCTGGTTTCATTGATCTTGGTCTTTGGTATGGGAAAACAGGATGTGTTAATCCCAATGGGTACACCGATAGTGATTGGGCGAGTTATGTGGAAAATAGAAAGAGTACATCAGCAAATTTGTTCTCGATTGGGTCTGGTGTTGTCTCATGGTGCTTAAAGAAACAAGAAGTTGTGGCGCTTTCAATGATGGAGGCTGAATACATTGCTGCCATTGCTGCTGCAGTTTGTCAGGCTACTTGGCTAAGGAAAATTCTAATAGAGCTTGGACAGGAACAAAAAGCTGCTACACCAATCTTCAGTGTCGCAGAACAGCAACAACAGCAGCGAGCTGCTTCCTGATGTCTGCAGGTCCATTACGGACCGTAAGCCTCAAAGCCTAACGGTCCGTAAGGACCTAAGGCAGTGTAATACAGTTTCAGCACAACATCTTTACGGACCGTAAGCCAATATGCCTTGCGGTCCATAAGACCTCCTGACGCGCAACAATTTAAATACCTTACGGACTGTAAGCCAATATGCTTTGCGGTCCGTAAGGACTTCCAGAATGCAATATTTGAACATTTGACGCCTTGGTTAAACCAGTTATCGGTATACGCAATATGAATCCCTATCCTTCCGCACAGTGGGGATTAGTTGGACATCTGGGACGCGTTTCAGCTAACACACAATAATAGTCCCTCTCCTTCCTAGAGTCGGGATCAGTCAGAGATACAGGACACGTTTCAGTGAACTTATAGTGTGGGTCCTTCCTCCATCCACATAGTCAGGATTAGTTGGAGGATTGGACACGTGTCGTCGCATAGTTGGACGGAAATCTTCGGGATGGTACACGACACGTGGCAATTATTAAAAGTAGATATTAAGGGTATCAATGCAATTTCCAATATAATTCAATTTGGGGATAGAATCTTTAGTAACCATTTTTTTGACAATTTAGGATAGAAAATATTTTCTGACTAGATATACTGCCTGTTGCGTAAAACCGTGCCGAATAGCAGCAATGCCACACCACTACCAGTGATGACCAATACTAAAGTTACGACATGTTAATGCAACAAAAGTAGATGACGTAAAAACGTAGAAAATAATAATTAATCCGATTTAGGACCAACGCGTTGTAACAAACCTCTCAAATCGGAAAAAAGTAGATGACGTAAAAACGTTGAACCATACACGCACGTTGAGTTAACTCACAAAATCTAGTACGAAGCGTAACTCACGCATGTTACGCCGCGTTAACTCGTAAAATTTAAAACGAAACGTAAAACAAAAAACCAGTGAAATATGAAAAGTATGGGGACAAAGTTGAAAGTAAAGTAGTTGTGAGGTTAAATTTTAAAAGATAAGAACTTTTGGATTAAAATTAAAAAAGTTAAATAGATTTGGGTTAAAAGTCTAATAACAACTTGAAAAACGCCCAATGCATTGAGTACAACACTATATGCATTTGTTGCTAATTCATAGTTTGTTAATTATGTTTCTTACATATTATAACCGGTCTAATCTCCAGAATCATTCTCACCATAATAATTTCTTTTTTTCTACTACATGGTGATAATATTTTTACTCTGCGTTTGTGGCAATGGAGTTCATTATGGATTACTCAATGGTGTAAGACGATACAGTTATGGTGTTTTAACATTTAGAATGATTGTATTTTGCTATTCAAGTCATGGTGTTTTAACAACATTTGGGAATGATTGTATTGTTATTCTAAATGTTACAACACCATGACTTAAATCACAATACAATGTTTCAACCTTTTGTTATTTTGCAAGTATAAAACATCATACAGATTCCAAAAACATCATGACTTGAATCGTAATAAAGTTATAGTGTTTTAACATCTTGAATGATTATATTTGTTATTCAAGTCATCATGGTGTTTTAACACAATCTGGAATTGATTGTATTGCTATTCCAGATGTTAAAACACCATGACTTAACTTGAATCGTAAAATACATTCCTTTCAAATATTAAAACACCACAATTTGAATCACAATACAATGTTTCCAGATGTTTTAATACACCATAACTTGAATTTGATGAACTTTCAGGAACCTCCGTTAAAACACAATGAAGAAGAGGGTTGATCGATTGTTTTATAAAACAATCCGAATTTTAAATCTTCATTTATTATCTTCAATGAAAAAGGAAACTTGCATATTTTTTTTTGGAGTTTTGATGATAGTATTCTTTGTTTTGTGAGGTGGTTTATTTATTTTCATGAAGAAAACACCATTATCTTTATTGAAGTCAAATTCGTCAAAAAAAAAAAAAAAAAAAAAATTAAAACAAAGATTACAAATTTTTCATTTTTATCTCAACCATTAAAATCTAGATCTAGACAACCAACGATTTGAATTCAAAATCCTGAGGCAAATCAAAATGAAAAACTCACATTAGGTGGTCTAAAACACTTCTTATCATTCTTACATAAAACTTGTTTTTTACAATAAACTCACCCTATATTAAATAAGACGTATTATATCATATAGATGTTAATCTCCTACAATCTCACAAGCCTTTTCAACCTTTTTATATAAACTTTAGGCTCATTTATTAAAAGAGCTTATTTTTACACTTGAGCTTAAACTTAAACTCGTTTAAACTTAATGGTTTGAGTTTAATAAACCGCAACCGGTAGCTCATCTACTCAGTTATACCCTATTAGGGGGACGAGGTGTCGTCACGTGATGGCATCTCCACCATGCGTGGAACCATCACGCACACCACCGCCGGTCATCTCAACAATGCGTGGAACATATAACGCGCTGAGATCTTCAGGCGTGAAGAAGTTGATGATGCAATTCAGTTTTTTTTGAATGATTTTGATAGTGTATGGTAAGTGATGAACATTTCCACTAAAATCCATCACTAGTGATAGAATAATGCTCCATAACATGACAGAAATTGATTGGATGTTGTAAGTGATGAGTGAGTGGTGAGTGATAGGCGCCCCTACCCCTTTATAAACTCAACAAAAACGTCCAACTTGAATGAGTTTGGGGTTTAGTACCATAGCATGTTTTAAGTTTGTGACAGAAGCTTTCAAACTTTATAGTACGTTTACAGTATTACGTCCAAAGAACAATGTGGGGTCGTCCCACTCACATAACTACAAAAACTAGAGAACAAAGTCTTCAATTCCTTACACAACCTTCGATTATTGGAGAGAGAATCAACCCCAACCCACCAAACTCCCCTCACTTTCCCATAAAATCCACAAACCAATGAATACATGATCTTCTAAGATCTTACTGATATTCTAACCTCACTGCAATCTCGTAATATATACCATCTGTGAACTTCACAGATGTTAGTTTTGTTTCTTGTGTTAAAAAGGGTTTGTGGAATACAGTTTTGCTGAGAACATAATAATTGCAAGAATTTAATTTACCATAATTAAATATTTTTAATTGTGGCTTCTAGTAGGGGTACTAGGTTGTCTTCTGATCATTCTGGTGCATTTATAGACTGGGTGGCTAGCCCTTCTTCTGGTGGTAGGGCTGCTGACCAGGACCTCTCTTTGGGCTATCATGCTGCCCCCGCCCCCGTGGTTGGTCATGGGGGCGGGACAACGGAGTTCTGGTCAGCATCATCTGGTCGCCAGATAAGTTATGGCACTCCACATGAAATGGGGATGTTTTATCATCCGCATGCTCACTCTCTCAACACCACGGTTTCCACTGCCGCCGTTGTGACTAGTCATGGTTTTAGCAGCGGGGGCGGTGGTATTTCGGTGTTACCCTCAGGGTCTACTCTGAATTGTCAAGACTGTGGGAACCAAGCTAAGAAAGATTGTACCCATCGGAGGTGTAGAACTTGCTGTAAAAGTAAAGGTTATGATTGTGAAACTCACGTGAAAAGCACGTGGGTACCTGCCGCTCGTCGTCGCGAACGTCGCCCTATCACGTCCACCGGCTTTCCAGGAGCGGGTTCATCAGTTTCTACCTCCGGCTTGAAGAAACCACGGCTCACTTCTCATACCCCCACCCCATCACACACTTCAACTTCAAATACCACACCTCCAAGAAGCTTCGACACTAGTTCTAGTCATCACCAAGGTAAGTAGTATCGGTTTTTGAGTGCTTGGATGTTTGTTAACTCAATGTCAGATTTTTCTCTTAGGCTTGAGTCACATAATTAATATAACTTTTTTTCTTATCGACCAGTCTATATTAAGGTTTTTGAGGTAATATTATTGACCAATGTTTACCGGTATAATCCGATACTGGACACAAGCCCGGTACGGTAAAGGCCGGTAATTAAACTCGAATACGGGGTATGTCTTATGTATCGACGGTAAATCTGGTACTTCCAGTTCAAAACATTGAACCAGTTTGCATTATCTAAGATTTTGATTTTTAATTTTAATAAAATATGATACTAAGGTAATATTGACCTTCCATGTTTTTGTTAATTAAACTAAAGCGTTCCATTCCAATATTCATCACTCTTGAGACTATTACCCACCTCCTCCAATATAATATTGTTTATAAATAATAAAAATGCTCCAAAAATGCTTAATATTTTACAAGAAAATAGTTGTTTTATATATAAAACTATGATCAGTTACGTAAATTCTAATTGAGGTTGGTTTATTTTTAGACGAGTTTGTATATTATGGAAATATAGAGTTAACTAGAAATCCAGTCACAATCCGGTTGAATTAGAGTCCAACCTCCAACCCGGTATGATTTAAAAACCGGGTTTTTAAACATCGATGTCGATTAAGAAAAGGTAATATACCGTTCAATGAGTGTTTTGAAATTAATATACTCCGTAACTTTTTTTATCGACTAGTCTATAATAAGGGGTTTGAGGTAATATATCGTTCAACGACTGTTTTGAAAGAATAACCGATATAGTTAATCAAATTCGATACTCATGTTTTTTTTTTTTTCACTTTTTGTTTTTTCAAATGCAACATTTATCTATTAATTTTTCCTATGTAACTTTAAAAGACTCTGGGTTAGGCATTCAAAAAAGTTGGGAGTCGATAAAGAAATCGTAATACATGTTACATATATATAAAAAAAAGTAAAAAAAAAAAACTAGGATCACCCTATATACTAGATTTGTCCATAAAAGTAACAAAACAATATGGTTGTTATATATCCAAAATGTTTTATCTTTTGGTGCAATGACAATTTCTTTTTAATGCTCGTAGATGCAAGCTTTATGAAATCATTGCCGGGTCAAGTGCGTGCTCCGGCGGTGTTCAAGTGTGTGAGGGTAACGACGGTAGAAGACGAAGCCGACGAATATGCTTACCAAGCATGTGTAGTAATTAGTGGTCATGTGTTTAAGGGTTTTCTCTATGATCAAGGAGTTGAGCCAAGAGACCAAACCCATGTTCCAAATTTGTCTGAATTGCATCTAGGCGGTGGTGGCGGTGGCGAAGGACAGCATGTGGGTGGCTCTTTAAGTACACAGCCACCACCGGAGTCACCGGTGGTGTACGGTTCCTCCGGTGGCGGATTGCTTGATTGACACCATTATTAATTGTCGGTATCTTTTGTTTTGTTGGGTTCTATTATAACCCCAAAATGTTATGGAATCAATTTTTGAAATGGGTTCGGTCAGTTTGTACTATTTAAGTGATACTATTTGTTGTCCAATCAAATTTTTATTAGCTCCGGGTTTCCTGTGTGCATGTTTTATGCAAACGCCCCGCAATTTTTGCGGTAGGGCCGATGCCCAAAACACGTTAAATGTTGGGTTTGGTATACTATGTTGATATGTGTTGGCACAATCTATTTTGATGTGGGTGAGTGGTTTCTATCAATGATGTGTAAAACTATTGAGAACATTCTTACTATATACATGTACTGTTATCATGATAAAAGTAAGTAATAGCATCCGCGTCACACCATACGACTAGCGACCATCATCACTCCTTCACGTAACTCGAAGCTTCAGAGACGGCCACTCTCTCCTCCCCTCTCACATATATATTCCCCTCATTTTCGTGCCTGTGTGGACATGGAATTTTCTTCATCTCTCTCCTCACTACATTCTCGCCGTTCGCCTCTCTCTTTCATATCTACCCTAGTGTGTCTATATACGTCGTGGTTGGAGATGGTCTGGCATAGGGATGTATACCGGTTCGGATATTGCTTAGACACTTTAATTCTTCTGGCCTTATCTGAAAACCAAACTGATCTGAACTAGAAAGGTCTAACTGAACCGAATGTAGCTGATTAAATTGAATTCGTTGATTTATTTGGTTAGGTTAAGCGATTAATAACAGGTTGTAATTCAATTTATTCGGATTGAGTTTGGTTCGATTATCCGAATAAGCAAAGTTTGTGGAGGTGAGAACCGAACCGTAAACTAAATCCACGATTCTAATACGGTTAGTAACTTAACTGGAAAACAAATTCACAATTCGAATCGATTTTTCTGGTTACGAATACGATTTACTTTTCGGGTTTTTTTTACATCCATACTCTAATATCAATATATTTTTCATGTACAAGAGAAATTCAATGTACCCTTTTAAGTATAATTATTCATAAATCTATACATATAATAAAAGAAACCCTTTTGTGGACACATGTCACCTCCTCAGCCACTCTCTAATTTTCCCTTTGGTTATACAACTCGAAATATATAAATTTTCCATAAGTTGTAGATAAGGTTTATTTTATATAACTTGATAGACTGTATTTTGCTTTTTAATTTTATCCGTCCTTAGTAATATATAACCAAAACAAACTCATTTAACTACCCGAGTTTCAAGCATTATATCTAATCCATTAACAATAATTATAAAATTTTACGAAGATTCCTTATTAGTTTTGTAATGTGATTGTTTTGTTTTTAAAGGAGGATAAAAAAGTTAAAGATCCCTGCTAAAACCCATAAAAACCCTTACGGCCACCGATATATTGCCGACTTACAAACTCTTGGGCAGATTCATGCTAACGAGTTTAAAAACTAAACTTAACAAAATTTATGATTCACATCAACGTTCATTTTATTAAATACATATCTTAACAGAGGAAGATTTAAATGAGAGTGCTAAATATTTTAAGAACCATGAGAACGAATGAAAAACCGCGAGAACTTGGTAAAAAACAATTAAAAAATTAAAAAAAATTACACCTATTATTTTAGAAATTTAATTTACATGTTCAAATTTACGTGAATTTGTAAATAAAAAAATTACATATGTTTAAGTTTGTCATTTATACGTGTGTAAATTTGTTATATTTACACATGTTTCATCATCATCATACTCAGTAAATCCCACTAATAGCAAAGCTAAGGTAGGGTCTGAGAAGGGTAAGATGTAGACAGTCTTACCTCTACCCCGTAGGAATAGAGAGACTGCTTCCAGTGCACGTGTGTAAATTTGTTATATTTACACATGTATAAAAAATCTAATAAGGGTGATTTTGAGAAGAGAAATGAATTATTTGATGTTGTAAATTCTTTTATTTGATGTTGTATCTTAATTTACAATGAGGTTTGCATTAAAAACATTTGTTTTAGTGGTTTATTTCTTTCGTTCTTACGGTTCTCGAAGTATTTAGCGTTCTCAAGATAACCGTCCCCTATATGTTAACAAATTAATCATATTTTATTCAATTATTATTTACCCGTGCAATGCATATTTTTATTTAACACACTGTTTTTAGTATTAATTATATAACATTACATTTATAAACCCATGTAATACACGAGGTTGTAACCTAGTTATGATTTAATAAAAAAATTGAAATCATTATTCTTAAATCATGATTTAAGAAAAATTCTTTTTTATTACTTTAAAAGGAATATATGAAATTGTACATTATTTAAGAAAAATATTTTTTTTTACTTTAAGAGGAATATATGAAACATAAAATTTCTCAATGATATAGCGATTTGGAAACATTTTTGTCACATATTGATTTATTTTTAATCTAATACTAATAAAAGATTGCATCTAATGCCATGTGTCATTCTCTAATTTAATTTATTTATATAATGGCATGCGGCATTCTCTTATTTAACTTATTTATTTATATATGAAATTAAAACTGTATTAGTATAGTAGATTAATCTCGAATATTATTAATTATTGATATATTCAATAACATATAAATATAAATAATTGTTATACATTATCCAATTTATCTCTGTGTTAATTTCTTAAACTTTATTTTTTAAAGATTACATGGATTTTGTTTTTGTTTCTTTTTCTTATTAAAATATTTAAATTATAAATTGATAAATAATTAAATGTTTATTTAAATTAAGTCGATGTATAAAATGAGTATTTAAAATTAATTTTGTATACTCCTTAACTTATATTTTAATTGATGGTCAATAATAATTAAGTTATTTCTAGTTATTGTAGAGGATATTTATATAATATTTTTAGTTTACATTTGATAAACTAACTGGACATATTTGATTTTGCTTTCGTTGTTAACAATAACAAATATATAATTTGAAGTCATAATTATAATTACTGAAATCCTCTGTGCGATTTGGCGGGTATTTAAATTCGATTTATATCGGTTTGGTTCATTATGGTAATGACACTCTATATAACAATGGAAAGAAAAAATCAAAGAAGTAAAGTCGTTAAACTTCAGAGTATTTAAATTTTGTAGTCATTTATAAAAAAAATATTTAAACTTTAATATTCTTCTCACAAAAACACAAAAGAAAAGAAAACCTTATTTAAAGTAAAAGCCGTTAATGAAATCTATACTCAAGCTGATGTTTAACATGTAGAAGTACTTGCATATTATTCATGTTAGTGTTCCATTTAACTTATTTATTTAATGATAATTAGCAGTAATTATCCGTTATATACTAGCCCTTCATATGTGTAAATTTAAAGAAACATAACTTATTTCTAACTTATTATTTTTTCTTTAAATTTAAAAAAAAATTGACACTTTTTTATTACGTGTAGTTTAATTTAAGCAATTTTTATATGATATTTATCATGTTTAACTTAGGTAAGATATTTACTTTTTTAACTCATGTAATACATGGGTCTATAACCTAGTATAATATAGATGCTAGTTAATAATATTGACTTTATCTTAAGAACAAGGATTACTAAAGAGTTCTTAACTCCATATATATATATATATATATATATATATATATATATATATATATATATATATATATATATATATATATATGGGATGCGGAAGTCACCGGACCTTAGAATTTCTATAAAACGGGGGGTGGAGGGTCAAAAATGTATATACCTAAAAATTTCTATACGAAAACTACATACTCTCCACTACTAAGAGAAAAGTTCAGAGGTCGGCCGCCCCCTCCCGCCCATGTATAGTGACCTGTGTGAACTAATCCTAACCCTTTTCCTCTTTACTTTCTATATTGCCATATGCAATGATGGAGATGGACTACTTCAAGTGTAAATAAATGGCTAGGATTTGTTGATGAAAATACACTAATGTGTTTAAGGATTTGATAATGTAAATTAATGGCAAGGATTATATATATATATATATATATATATATATATATATATATATATAGAGAGAGAGAGAGAGATAGAAACAGAGAGAGATAAAGAGAGAGTTAGGTTCTATGTGAACTAATTCTAACTCTTGATCATTAATACACAAGTGTTAATCAATGGCCAGGATATACACTAATGTATTTCATTCCGTTCACAAATACATTAGTGTTCACTGTAGAACCTCACCCTATATATATAATCACGCGTGAACACGCATGTACAAAATCAGAAATCACGCATGAGGTAAAAAAACCTAATCACGCATGTTATATTTTCATAGCGTAGGTAGCATACATTAAGCAAAATTATACAATACACTTTCGCTATATATATATACAGAGGATGGTTCAAATGAAAACCACTTTTATTGTGAAAGCTCGAAAACTAACTAAAAAAAGCCTAAAAAACAAAAAAAAATTTCAATATTTTTTATAAAAATCGCTGGTTTTTATATATAAAAAAAACTTTTTTTCAAAAGAAAAAAAAAATTTGTGTAGTGCACATGTGTAATACTACTACACACACATATGTAGTATTACACATGTGCACTACAAAAAAAAAAAATTTGAAATTTTTTTTATTTAAAAAACCTGCGAAATTTGGTTTGCAAAAAAAAAAATTGTATGTTTTTTTGGCTTTTTTTAATTAGTTTTCGAGTTTTCACAATAACTAGTGGTTTTCATTTGAACCTTCCCATATATATACATATATATATACATATATATATATATATACATATATATATATATATATATACATACATACATACATATATATATATATACATACATACATATATATATATATACATACATACATACATATATATATATATATATATATATAGGCTAATTATAAGGAGAAAACCCACTCCAGTTGAATAAACCCTGAAAACCCACATGTGTGGCTACAATTCAGCCACATCACATATGAATAAAGTTGAAGAGAGGGGTATTTACGTCAATTTACCATAGCCTGAAAATGTAACAGGTACATTTATGAGAATTCTGACAACTTTTTTACATATTCTCTCTCTAGAATTTATAATGGCTACACTTATAAAAAAAACTTACTTCATTCCAGATCTAAGATCTGAAACAAAACTCCCATTTCCATATTCCAAACTCTCTGCTCCATTTCTCTACCATCAACATCGCCTCCTCCTTCCACCACCACCATCACCGCCGTAACCTACTTCCAACACCAACACCACCGCCGTAAACTATCATCCCTTTCTTTCCCCCATCTCCCATCTCTCTCTTCGGAAATAATCAGAATTAAACATCACTCTTCCTCTTTCTTTCCACCATCTCCCATCTCTCTCTTCGGGAACCAGATCTGCAATGGCGGTTGCATATTTGGTTCGATTATCCGAATAAGCAAAGTTTGTGGAGGTGAGAACCGAACCGTAAACTAAATCCATGATTCTAATACGGTTAGTAACTTAACTGGAAAACAAATTCACAATTCGAATCGATTTTTCTGGTTACGAATACGATTTACTTTTCGGGTTTTTTTTACATCCATACTCTAATATCAATATATTTTTCATGTACAAGAGAAATTCAATGTACCCTTTTAAGTATAATTATTCATAAATCTATACATATAATAAAAGAAACCCTTTTGTGGACACATGTCACCTCCTCAGCCACTCTCTAATTTTCCCTTTGGTTATACAACTCGAAATATATAAATTTTCCATAAGTTGTAGATAAGGTTTATTTTATATAACTTGATAGACTGTATTTTGCTTTTTAATTTTATCCGTCCTTAGTAATATATAACCAAAACAAACTCATTTAACTACCCGAGTTTCAAGCATTATATCTAATCCATTAACAATAATTATAAAATTTTACGAAGATTCCTTATTAGTTTTGTAATGTGATTGTTTTGTTTTTAAAGGAGGATAAAAAAGTTAAAGATCCCTGCTAAAACCCATAAAAACCCTTACGGCCACCGATATATTGCCGACTTACAAACTCTTGGGCAGATTCATGCTAACGAGTTTAAAAACTAAACTTAACAAAATTTATGATTCACATCAACGTTCATTTTATTAAATACATATCTTAACAGAGGAAGATTTAAATGAGAGTGCTAAATATTTTAAGAACCATGAGAACGAATGAAAAACCGCGAGAACTTGGTAAAAAACAATTAAAAAATTAAAAAAAATTACACCTATTATTTTAGAAATTTAATTTACATGTTCAAATTTACGTGAATTTGTAAATAAAAAAATTACATATGTTTAAGTTTGTCATTTATACGTGTGTAAATTTGTTATATTTACACATGTTTCATCATCATCATACTCAGTAAATCCCACTAATAGCAAAGCTAAGGTAGGGTCTGAGAAGGGTAAGATGTAGACAGTCTTACCTCTACCCCGTAGGAATAGAGAGACTGCTTCCAGTGCACGTGTGTAAATTTGTTATATTTACACATGTATAAAAAATCTAATAAGGGTGATTTTGAGAAGAGAAATGAATTATTTGATGTTGTAAATTCTTTTATTTGATGTTGTATCTTAATTTACAATGAGGTTTGCATTAAAAACATTTGTTTTAGTGGTTTATTTCTTTCGTTCTTACGGTTCTCGAAGTATTTAGCGTTCTCAAGATAACCGTCCCCTATATGTTAACAAATTAATCATATTTTATTCAATTATTATTTACCCGTGCAATGCATATTTTTATTTAACACACTGTTTTTAGTATTAATTATATAACATTACATTTATAAACCCATGTAATACACGAGGTTGTAACCTAGTTATGATTTAATAAAAAAATTGAAATCATTATTCTTAAATCATGATTTAAGAAAAATTCTTTTTTATTACTTTAAAAGGAATATATGAAATTGTACATTATTTAAGAAAAATATTTTTTTTTTACTTTAAGAGGAATATATGAAACATAAAATTTCTCAATGATATAGCGATTTGGAAACATTTTTGTCACATATTGATTTATTTTTAATCTAATACTAATAAAAGATTGCATCTAATGCCATGTGTCATTCTCTAATTTAATTTATTTATATAATGGCATGCGGCATTCTCTTATTTAACTTATTTATTTATATATGAAATTAAAACTGTATTAGTATAGTAGATTAATCTCGAATATTATTAATTATTGATATATTCAATAACATATAAATATAAATAATTGTTATACATTATCCAATTTATCTCTGTGTTAATTTCTTAAACTTTATTTTTTAAAGATTACATGGATTTTGTTTTTGTTTCTTTTTCTTATTAAAATATTTAAATTATAAATTGATAAATAATTAAATGTTTATTTAAATTAAGTCGATGTATAAAATGAGTATTTAAAATTAATTTTGTATACTCCTTAACTTATATTTTAATTGATGGTCAATAATAATTAAGTTATTTCTAGTTATTGTAGAGGATATTTATATAATATTTTTAGTTTACATTTGATAAACTAACTGGACATATTTGATTTTGCTTTAGTTGTTAACAATAACAAATATATAATTTGAAGTCATAATTATAATTACTGAAATCCTCTGTGCGATTTGGCGGGTATTTAAATTCGATTTATATCGGTTTGGTTCATTATGGTAATGACACTCTATATAACAATGGAAAGAAAAAATCAAAGAAGTAAAGTCGTTAAACTTCAGAGTATTTAAATTTTGTAGTCATTTATAAAAAAAATATTTAAACTTTAATATTCTTCTCACAAAAACACAAAAGAAAAGAAAACCTTATTTAAAGTAAAAGCCGTTAATGAAATCTATACTCAAGCTGATGTTTAACATGTAGAAGTACTTGCATATTATTCATGTTAGTGTTCCATTTAACTTATTTATTTAATGATAATTAGCAGTAATTATCCGTTATATACTAGCCCTTCATATGTGTAAATTTAAAGAAACATAACTTATTTCTAACTTATTATTTTTTCTTTAAATTTAAAAAAAAATTGACACTTTTTTATTACGTGTAGTTTAATTTAAGCAATTTTTATATGATATTTATCATGTTTAACTTAGGTAAGATATTTACTTTTTTAACTCATGTAATACATGGGTCTATAACCTAGTATAATATAGATGCTAGTTAATAATATTGACTTTATCTTAAGAACAAGGATTACTAAAGAGTTCTTAACTCCATATATATATATATATATATATATATATATATATATATATATATATATATGGGATGCGGAAGTCACCGGACCTTAGAATTTCTATAAAACGGGGGGTGGAGGGTCAAAAATGTATATACCTAAAAATTTCTATACGAAAACTACATACTCTCCACTACTAAGAGAAAAGTTCAGAGGTCGGCCGCCCCCTCCCGCCCATGTATAGTGACCTGTGTGAACTAATCCTAACCCTTTTCCTCTTTACTTTCTATATTGCCATATGCAATGATGGAGATGGACTACTTCAAGTGTAAATAAATGGCTAGGATTTGTTGATGAAAATACACTAATGTGTTTAAGGATTTGATAATGTAAATTAATGGCAAGGATTATATATATATATATATATATATATATATAGAGAGAGAGAGAGAGAGATAGAAACAGAGAGAGATAAAGAGAGAGTTAGGTTCTATGTGAACTAATTCTAACTCTTGATCATTAATACACAAGTGTTAATCAATGGCCAGGATATACACTAATGTATTTCATTCCGTTCACAAATACATTAGTGTTCACTGTAGAACCTCACCCTATATATATAATCACGCGTGAACACGCATGTACAAAATCAGAAATCACGCATGAGGTAAAAAAACCTAATCACGCATGTTATATTTTCATAGCGTAGGTAGCATACATTAAGCAAAATTATACAATACACTTTCGCTATATATATATACAGAGGATGGTTCAAATGAAAACCACTTTTATTGTGAAAGCTCGAAAACTAACTAAAAAAAGCCTAAAAAACAAAAAAAAATTTCAATTTTTTTTTATAAAAATCGCTGGTTTTTATATATAAAAAAAACTTTTTTTCAAAAGAAAAAAAAAATTTGTGTAGTGCACATGTGTAATACTACTACACACACATATGTAGTATTACACATGTGCACTACAAAAAAAAAAATTTGAAATTTTTTTTATTTAAAAAACCTGCGAAATTTGGTTTGCAAAAAAAAAAAATTGTATGTTTTTTTGGCTTTTTTTAATTAGTTTTCGAGTTTTCACAATAACTAGTGGTTTTCATTTGAACCTTCCCATATATATACATATATATATACATATATATATATATATACATATATATATATATATACATACATACATACATATATATATACATACATACATATATATATATATATACATACATACATACATATATATATATATATATATATATAGGCTAATTATAAGGAGAAAACCCACTCCAGTTGAATAAACCCTGAAAACCCACATGTGTGGCTACAATTCAGCCACATCACATATGAATAAAGTTGAAGAGAGGGGTATTTACGTCAATTTACCATAGCCTGAAAATGTAACAGGTACATTTATGAGAATTCTGACAACTTTTTTACATATTCTCTCTCTAGAATTTATAATGGCTACACTTATAAAAAAAACTTCCTTACTTCATTCCAGATCTAAGATCTGAAACAAAACTCCCATTTCCATATTCCAAACTCTCTGCTCCATTTCTCTACCATCAACATCGCCTCCTCCTTCCACCACCACCATCACCGCCGTAACCTACTTCCAACACCAACACCACCGCCGTAAACTATCATCCCCTTTCTTTCCCCCATCTCCCATCTCTCTCTTCGGAAATAATCAGAATTAAACATCACTCTTCCTCTTTCTTTCCACCATCTCCCATCTCTCTCTTCGGGAACCAGATCTGCAATGGCGGTTGCATATTTGGTGGAAGGTTAGGGTTTGTTCGAAATAAAAATTTGGGGTTTTCAGATCTGCAATGGTGGTCACAGGTGGGTGGTGATCGTTGAAGTTTGATGAAGGATGGTGGCAAGTGGAGTGGGTTTTTCATCTTACACGATTGAAGATCCAGATCTTGAAGATCTAATTCATTTTCAGATCCGGTTTGATGTTGAAGATGACCCCAAAGATCCTCGAGGTCCATAAGTATGTTTGTTTTCAGTTTTTTTTTTTTTTCAGATTTGCAATTGTTTTGCGTTTTGTAGTTCTTCATTTTTTGTATTTTTTAGATCTGCAACTTTTTTCTGGATATGTTGTTTTTTTTTTGTTCAAGAAGATGAATGTTTTTAATTTCTTGATTTATCAATTTTTTAATTTCTTGATTTATCATTTTTTTTTGTATTTTGTAGATATGCAACTTTGTTTTTTGTTCAAGAAGATGAATGTTTTTAATTTGTTTTTTTGTTGTGGTTTGTGGATCTACAATTTTTTATTATTAAAAAAATGCATGTTACATTTTTTCGTGTTACATAAATAATGCACGTTACTGAAAATAAAGTGTGTTGTGTTTCTGGCATAAATTGATAATTAAAAAATGCATGTTACATTTTTTCGTGTTACATAAATAATGCACGTTACTGGAAATAAAGTGTGTTGTGTTTCTGGCATAAATTGATAATTAAAAAAAATGCATGTTACATTTTTTCGCGTTACATAAATAATGCACGTTACTGAAAATAAAGTGTGTTGTACACTTTTTTAGACTGTTGTTTTTATTATTGATTGCATCATTTTTGTGTAAAATTTGTTTAGATCTTGTTCAAGAAGGTGAATAAGTATGTTTTTTCAGCTTTGTTTGGAAATCTACACTTTGAAGATGATTTTTCAGATGTTGAAGATGATGTTTCTGATGTTGAAGATGATGTTTCAGATGTTGAAGATGATGTTTCAGATGTTGAAGACTGAAGATGATTGTAAAAATGCATGTTACATTTTTTTGTGTTACAGAAATAATGTCCGTTACAGAAAATAAAGTGCATTTGATCATGTAAAAATTATATATTACGCTTCTGTGTAATATTTTATGTTATAGAAATGTGGCATAAATTGATAACTAAAAAATGTGTGTTACATTTTTATGTAATAAAATACAGATGTTTCTAAAAAAGAAACAAAAAATCTGATTTATATAAAAATGAAAAAAACAAAATTACATCAAAAGAAATAAAAAATCTGACATATAGAAGTAGACTTTTCCTATTTTACCCTTCAAGTACATCATATATATTTAAATATTAAGAGAAAGGGAGAAAAAGCAACACATATCCCAAAATTAATCTTAGCCATCCATCATGCTTAATCAATGGTGATTAATGAGTTTTCAGGGTTTAGTCAACTGGAGTGGGTTTTCGATTTATCCTTGCCCTATATATATATATATATATATATATATATAGGGTAAAGATCCTGTAAAAAGTGCTCAAAGTGTAAGAAGTGTGAGAAGGGTATTATAACACTATATATAATACTATATAACACCATATAAACACCGTATAACAATATGTAACACCATATAATACCATATAACACTATGTAACACTATATATCATTATATAACAAATATAACACTATACATCTATCATAGACATGCTATCAGACAACCTATAGTGTTATATTTATTATATAATGATATATAGTGTTACATAGTGTTATATGGTATTATATGGTGTTACATATTGTTATACGATGTTTATATGGTGTTATATAGTATTATATATAGTGTTATAATACACTTCTCACACTTTTTACACTTTGAGCACTTTTTACCGGATCCTCTACCTATATATATATATATATATATATATATATATATATATATATATATATATATATATATATATAGGGAGAGGATCATGAGAAAACTAGATATAAATGAGAAAACTAGAAAACTAACTAAAATCCACTAAAAGGGAGAGGGAGGGAGACTTTTAATGAAGGAGGGGGGACTTTTAATGAAGGAGGGGTAAAATTGGAACAAAAAATATATAAATTTTCAAACATTTCCCATTTCTCCATACGTTATCATTTTAAAACAAAAATGGCACCATAAGATCACAAATTTTCTTATCTTTCATTCAAGTATATTCGAGCATATTTTTTATGACATAAAAAAAGATTTATGGTGTCGTCTTGTTTTCTCCACTATTATTATAGTAGTGCACATGTGCAATGTAACATGTACTACAATTGCATTACATGCTTAAAATTAGCTTTTTGAGTCTAGTTTAGCTTTTAGGGTTAGTTTTTTTGGAGGTTTAGGATTAGGATTAGGTTTTTGGGTGTGGGGGAGGGGGGTTTAGGTTTTTTTTTTGGGGGTGGGGGGGGGGTGGGGGGTTTAGGTTTTTTTTCGGGTTTATGTTTAGTGTTTAGTTTTAGGTTTTTGGGGGGTGGGGGTGGGGGGTTTAGGTTTTTGGGGGTGGGGGTGGGGGGGTTTAGGTTTTTGGGGGGTGGGGGGTGGGGGAGGGGGGTTTAGGTTTTTTTGGGGGGGGGGGGGGTGGGGGGTTTAGGTTTTTTTCGGGTTTATGTTTAGGGTTTAGTTTTAGGTTTTTGGGGGGTGGGGGGTGGGGGGGGTTTAGGTTTTTGGGGGTGGGGGTGGGGGGGTTAGGCTTTTGGTGGGAGGGTGAATTTAGGTTTTGGGGGGTGGGGGTGGGGGGGGGGGTTAGGTTTTTGGGGGGTGTCGGTGGGTGGTGGGTTAAGTGGTTTAGTCTTTCCGTATTAGTGCACATGTGCAGTACAACAAAAATTTTTTTTTTTTTTTTTTTTGAAAATTTTTTTCCATACATATAAAGTAGCGATTTTTTATTAAAAAATTGTAAAAAAAAAAAAAAAAAATTTTGGTATTTTTTTTGGTTTTTTTTAGGTTTTTTTAGTTAGTTTTTTGGTTTTCTCATTTAAACTAGTTTTCTCATGATCCATCCCCTATATATATATATATATATATATATATATATATATAGTAGGAGTTGGCTACAAAGCCAATTTTTTCTTACAAAATGTACGAACCACCACATAATGACATTAATGACATGTGACAAGCAGTTATTTTAATGAAAAGGGCAAGAAGGTAATTTGATATTCATTCTATTTATGGTATATATTTATTATAACTAACACGTGAGAATTTAAGAAAACCAAATGTCACATTGAAATCGAATTGACAGTTATATTAGGATCGATTCATTGTTTATCATTCAAGTCACAATTCTTCTTCTTCTTCTAAAGTGGTTTGCTGAAAGAAAAAAAAAAAAAAAAAAAAAAAACCAGGTGTCACAATGTGTTTGTAACACCCACTTTCTTAAAAAATGTTTAAAAAAATAAGAAGTTAATAAACTTGTAATTGCATAAAAGTCCAAGTGTAAACACATTAAACTACTTCAGTGGAAGCAAAACCTAGATCATTTGCATGTTTAACTATATATACAAAAATTATTGTGGGTGGGGTTTATAGAAGTTGGCACAAACAAAATTCAATGAAAGTTAACTAGATAAACATCAGTGCTAGTTTACTAAGGTTGCCTTTGTCTTTCTATCCAAGAATTCATAGTAGATCAACCATCAAGGTGTTCACCTGAAAGGCCAAAGGCACCATAAGTATATTATAGATTAAAACATTAATTAAATACTTGTAGGACATTCTTTCAAAAAGTATATAGTATCTTATTATACTCGTTTAATTTTAGAACACGTTGTATGTATTTGAAACCTTTCACCACATACCATGGTCTTATAATCAAACATAATATGACAATTAATAGCTTGTCATTTAGATGCAGTTCCAAGTTCATGGTAAAAAATGGAAGTTGCTATTATTATTTTTTTTATATTTTGCATACTTCAACAATCCAATTTTATCTCATCATATGTAATACTTCCATAGGTAAGAATAGATACACCAGGTTTGAAGTCACGTTACCTCGTCATTGTTACGTTGCAATACAGATTGAAATAACAAATCTAAGTATACAATCCAAGATAACAAGGTTAGGGTGAATGGGGCGCCTGTGGGGAGGGGTGCGGTGAGTGAGTTCCCCACTCGGGAACACCGCCGCCGACCCCTCAGGAGGCTAAGCGGGGAGTGGGGAGCGGCATTGGTTCACCTTACATCAAATTGATTTTTTGAACGATATTTACTTAACTAAAAAAAAACAAAGTCCCCCGAGTGAGGAGTGCCGCCATCAAATTGAGGGTGTGGGAGAAGTTAAGTGGGGAGTTGACTGGCGCGTGCTGATTGGCTGTGGGTAAGAGAGGTCACTCCCCACTTAGAGGAGTGCCTCTTACACCCTTAAGGTTGTACTACAATAACTCAATTCATTTCCAGTATAATCAAACAAATTAGTTAGTAAATAGTATAACCATGTAATTGTTCTTAACGAGAGGAATGGTCAAGAAACTTACATTATGTGTTCAGCAGTCCCATCGACTCATTTATAATCAACAATCGAATTCTAGTATGCCAAACCATCTGAAACGTCACATTAGCATAATATTTTTGTCACACCCCAACCGATGCGGAGTCATCGGAGTGAGACAAAATAGATTGCTCATCACACATAACACTATTTGCGACAATAATTAATCCAAATCAATTTTCATTAATAATCATAAATTGTCAAATACAATGAAAGAAGTACAAGTACATCATCAAAATACTTAACTTCTCGTTATGATTCTAATGGGTATCTTAACCCATGAAACCGCATCAACACATAAGGGTTTTAATAGTGTTAAAAACGAGAATTAAGTCTAGATGATTATTTTCTCATATACATACTTTGGTGTATTTAAATTCCTAATCCTTCGTTAAAATCCGAATACTCACACACGTATGTTTCCTCGTGTAGGAGAACTCAGTGTTCCATCTCTAAACCAACAACTTTTCACGGATTAACAAGTGGAAGTTTGTAGAACCGTGAGTACACTTGACCAATTTCCCTTTTTAAAACACTTTGGGTTGTAACATGTTAATGTACAAAATTCACAAACACACACTTAAACATACTTTATATTCTCAATCCGTTATACATGCTACTTATTATACTTAGGTTCATGCTAGATTCATACTTATTACTTCTCATTAACTTAGTTAGCCCAAACTTAACATATATAGAGCTATAGGAGTAGCAGGTCGTCTGTCGGGATATTGTTAAGCTTTTTCTTCATAAATAGTCTCGTTACTTTTGTGGCGAGGGACACTTAATTCTTGTGGACACTTGTGGTTTGACATTTAGTATTGCATGCTAGTTTACCTTGTATACGATTGCCATGTGGATTCGAGTAAATTCTTTTATACTTATGATATGTAATATAAAACCTGTGTACTCGCCAATGCTTTTGCGTTGAACCTTTATTTTTAACATGTTACATGTTGATGTTGATGCTATAACGAATCTAGTAGAGAAGACTTAGAAACACGCTTGAATTACTAGACTTGAATATTTCGTTATGTTATTGTTGTTGTATTTTGCCATTTCGATGATGTACTTGTACTTCTTTCGTTGTATTTGACAACTTATGATTATTAATGAAAATAGATTTTGGATTAATTATCGTCGCAAATAGTGTTATGTGTGATGAGCAATCTATTTTGTCTCACTCTGATGATTCCACCATCGGTTGGGGTGTGACGGATTGGTATCAGAGCCATAACTATAGGGAATTAGGTAGAATTGCCATGTTCGACCTAGTCTATAGTAGGTACCATACTTTGACCATTCTTATTACTTGTTTGAAATGTTTATTCTTCCTATTTACTTCTTCTTCTTTTTGTCTTAATACTTACAATATGTCTTTTCTAAGACATTTTACACAATACACGTTGAAGACACTCGTGTTACAAACGAGATGAGTTTACCAAAATAGGTGTGAAACCCACAATTTGGTGAATGACTCTCATTCCGCTTATTCTATTTTGCACGAAATTACGCCATCAAGTTAGGAGTGAAATCCACATCTTGATGGTAAATTTCCAATTCAAATTCTAGTGGACCCTCGTCAAAGTGTCGAAATTATATTTTGACTCGACGAGTACCAACCAGACTTAGGTTACGAAATCGTCAAGTTAGGGGTGAAACCCACATCTTGTCGATTAAGTCCCATTCCTCGATTTTCAATCCCGCCAATGTTTCGATTGTTTCAATCGATTAGGGACGTGTAGTAACTGGAAGGGTAAGATACCGTTAATCGCTTCTCGGCGAGAGTATCTTATCTATAGGCCAAAGCACGTTTCCCTAATTAGAAAGGACTTTCGATTCACTTTGGAATAGTCGACGTTTCTAAACCCGAAACAATCCAATGTTTTATTGAGCCTCTCTTTTATGTTAATTCAATTTATATGTGATTTTATACTTGTTATCTCTGTTTATTTCAAAACCGACACACGATTCAAACGTCTCCCGCAACCAAAAACAATAATAATTCTCGTGAACAAACTAAATTTATACACTTTTTACGCATTTATACGTGTTTATGCTTGTTGTATACTTGTCGAATACATGTAATTTATGTGAATCGTATGTGCTACATGATCTTATACATGAAAAACTTTATTTTGAATTAAGATCAAGTCTCATCCTTTCCTTCTCTTTTGTTTCTTAGATGTCTTCTCTTAGTCTCTCTAAGAAGACCAAGTCCATGAAGGGTTTCAGCTCGAACTCGATGTCCAAGAAAGACTACATGAAGTTCATTGCCAAGCAAATGGCCAAAGTCATACCCGACATCGTCAGCAAGATCAACCCCGATTCACCCCATGGTTCCGTTGACTCAAAGGTGGAAACACCTAGATCGACGTTCCAATTCAAACAGTTCATGGCCTGTAAGCCTCTCGAGTTTACTGGCAAGGATGGTGCCACTGCCATGATGAACTCGTTTAATGCTATCGAACTCTCCTTCCTTCAGAGCGGGTGTCCCGACAACCTGCGAACCCTGAACACGATAGGGGTATTCCATTTGAGGGCTCTCGAATGGTGGACCTCCGAGCGTAACAAACGAGGAAGTGACGCAGCCCACGACTTGCCCTGGGACAAAGAAAAGCAACTAATGAAGGACTAGTTTTGTCCTCCCAACGAGCTTCAAAAACTCGAAAACGAGTTTTGGAATTTGAAGCATGTTGGGAGCGACAACAATGGTCTGACATCGCGCTTCAAACAACTCAGTGTTCTCTGCCTAGGACAGATCGACTCCGTCCCCAAAGCCGTTGCCAAATACATTCGCTGCCTTCCACCCACCTTGATGAACCATGTTGCGTCTGCCTACCCCAAAACCCTTGAGGATGTATTCTGTATATCCGCTGAACTCGACAACAATTGTATTATTCATGGAACCTTCGACAAGGTTTCAACAAAGAATGCACATCAAGCAACCACCGACACCACCACCGTTGAACCCTCACCCTCCCAACCTTCCAAGAAAAGCAAGAACAAGAAGTGGAAGGCTTCTGGTCAGAACTGTGCGGTTGTTACTCCGCAAAACCCGATACCTTTACTGTCTGTTCCTTCTACCTCAAACCCTGAACCACCAAAGAGGAACTATACAGGACCGTGGCCCAAGTGTAACCAATGCTCTTACAACCATCTGGTAACACCTCGTGTTGCAAATGCGCAACCTATGGCAGGTTTGGGCATTTCGCCGTTCGATGTCGCCTTAACCTAAAACCCACCATGACCAAGCCATCGTTGCGAACCCTGTTCCAAACCAGATTCACCCCCAAGCCGTTCCTATGTGAGCATGTTTCAAATGTGGTGATCTTAATCATCTCGCCAATGTCTGTCCTTAGCATAACCAACCACAACAACAACAACAACAACAATAATAGCCTCAGCAAGCTTGAGACCGAGCTTTTGTCATCACTGCCGCTCAGGAACAGAATGCCAATGACGTCATTGCTGGTACCTTTCTTGTCAACCATGTTTATGCTTCGTGTTTATTTGATACTGGTGCAGATAAGAGTTTTGTATCAGTAGAATTCGAACCTTTGCTTAAGTATAAACGCTCTAAGTTGCCTTGATCATTCGATGTTAAAGTCGCAAATGGTAAATCCATCACTGTCGATTCTGTTCTTTCTAAGTGTTCCTTGAATCTTAACGATTATACGTTTCACATTGACCTCATACCTATGCAAATGGGTAGTTTCGACGTCATAGTTGGTATGGACTGGCTTAAGCGAGTTCGTGCTGAAGTTGTTTGTTTTGACAAGTTCATTCGTCTTCCTCTTCCCATTGGTGATTCTCTACACGTCTATGGCGGGAAACCATCTCAAGGTCTCAAGCTTATAGCTTGTACTCAAGCGAACAAGTGCTTGCGCAAGGGTACCTTCGCCTTTCATGAGCACATTGTGGAAAAGAAGGACAAAGTCCCAAGCAAAAGCGATGTTCCTGTTGCTCATGATTTCCCCGATGTGTTACCCGATGGTCTTCCTGGTCCGCCTCCTGCTCGTTCTGTTGACTTTCGAATTGATTTAGTGCTTGGCGCTACGCCTGTCGCTAAGTCTCATCAAGTTTTGAAATCTAGCACACATCCGTGGCGTAGCGTGACGGCACAAATTCCACAGACTGTTGCATCCATTTTCCAGCTCTAGCATCCCAAAAACTCAGAAATAACTCTAACTCCTTTTCAACTTGTTCCGGGACTTGGTATTTCGGCGTTTTAGCTCGTTTTCACTCAATTTCCAGCGAATTTAAGCACCAAGACCTGCAAAACTCAATCTGATCAATAGTATGCATTTTCTAACGAAAACTAAACTTAATGTAACGCAAAACTTTATAAACTAGGTCGAGTCTAGAATTAAAGCTTTCCGATTGGGCCCTTTGTGAAAAATTCTATAACGGTCTCACCCAAGAGACTCATGATCGTTTTGACACTAATGCGGGGGGTCATATGATGGGCATTCTTACTGTTGCCGAGTATTTAGAGCGTTTCGAGGCATTTGCCCAATCTCAATCTCACTCGCGAGCCGATCAACGGTATCAAAGTGGTAATTCGAATACCACTACTACTGCACCCGCCCGAGGGGTGAACCATGTCACCATGGACCCTAGTTTAGCCGCTGTGTTGGAAAACGTGACTAGGGAGCTTAAAGAGATTAAGGCAAAAGTAGATAAGTGTGAGTTTTGCCGAGGGGGTCACGATACGAATGCGTGTCCATTGCTAGTTGGTGAGGAGCAGGTCGATTTTGTGGGAGGGGGTCAAGGTAGGTTAACCTAGTGGGTTTGGTAATTTTAATTCGGGTTGGAGAAATAATAATAATTTTGCTAATAATAACAATTTTCCCTCAAATGGACCTCCTGGTTTTCAAGTAGCTCAAAATCCAAATAGGGGTCAAGGTTCAGTCTTTGGTGGGGGTTCAAATGGGCAGTTCAATAAGGGGTTCAATGGGCAGGTCAAGGATAGGGGGTCAAGTAGTCAGGTTCAATCAGGTCAGGGTCCAAGTTATGATCTAGGGGTAGTTTAGAGAGAATGGAGGCAATGATGAGCCAATTAATTGTTAAGGACCAAACCACCCAAAAGACACTTAACGAACATGACCTTATTCTTAAGAACCACCAAGCTTCTTTCCAAGACCTTCAAAGGGTCGTAGGTGATATGTCGAGGAAACTAGAGGAGAGATTACCCGGTCAGTTTACGGGTAACACCCAACCGAACCCTAATGCTCAAGCAAAAGCCATTACAACTCGTAGTGGCAAAACAGTAGGGAACCCTAGAGTTGAGGAGAGAGTAGTTGAGGAAGATGAGGAGATCGTAGACGAAGAGATCGAGATGGAGGCTCCCAGAAAAATGCAATCGAGGCTAAGCCCAGCAAGTACAACACAGCCCGGTGAGTCTCAAGGTGAGAAGAAGGTATAGAAACCACCCGTAGACGTTAGACCTTCCCCACTCATAGACCATTCGCGTGTCCTGTTTCCTACACGTCTTAGGAACCAAAAGTACTTAAGGGAATACAAGCAATTCTTAGATATCTTCAAGCAATTGAAGATTAATCTACCTTTCATCGAGGCACTTCAGTCCATGCCAAAATACGCGAAATTTTTAAAGGACCTCCTTAGGAACAAAGAGAAGTTAGAGGAGTTAT
Source organism: Helianthus annuus (assembly GCF_002127325.2). Taxonomy (NCBI): domain Eukaryota; kingdom Viridiplantae; phylum Streptophyta; class Magnoliopsida; order Asterales; family Asteraceae; genus Helianthus; species Helianthus annuus. The sequence goes on from NC_035445.2 coordinate 153,603,960, forward strand.
CGAATGTCCCTTTGAATGGAGGGTGTTCCGCCGTTGTTCTAAATAAGCTTCCGGAAAAGCTTAGCGATCCCGGTGTTTTTACTATTCCCTGTCTATTTAGTAGTAACACTAATACTAGAGCCTTAGCCGACCTAGGTGCTAGCATCAATTTGATGCCCTTTTCTCTTTATGAGAAGCTAGACTTGGGAGAGCTTTCACCTACCCGAATGACATTATCCTTAGCCGATCGGTCCGTGAAATACCCTAGGGGTATAGTTGAGAATTTGCTAGTTAAGGTAGACAAATTTGTGTTTCCCGTCGATATCGTCATTCTCGATATGGAAGCGGGTGAGAGAGTCCCTATTATACTTGGTCGTCCGTTCTTGCGTACCGCTAAAGTCCTTATAGACGTTTATGATGGTAAGATCACCCTTAGGGTCGGTGAGGAGAGAGTCACCTTTGAGATAGATCGTTCCATGAACCACCCGAGTGCTTCCGATGACTATAGTGGTCCTTACCATTCCGTATACTTCTTGAACTCTTTTATCTCATGTGTCGACCATTGTTTAGAGTATATTAGTGGTGCCGATTTAGTGGTAGGAGAGAAGGTAGAAGAGGAGTTGAAATTGGTAGATGAAGTTGAAGATGAGGGGATCCCGTTGATTCCCGAAGTTTTAGCCGTTAGCGATGACACCACCGAACCCCCACCCTTAGAGCTTAAAGTGCTTCCATCTCATTTAGAGTATGCTTTTCTAGGGGAGGGTTCCGAGCTACCCATTATTATCTCGTCAAAGTTGGAAGAAGGAGAGAAATTGAGGTTGTTGGAGGTGTTGAGGGCCAATAAGGAGGCTATTGCATGGAGGTTGTCTGACATTAAAGGCATAAGCCCTTCTTATTGCACCCACCAGATACTCATGGAGGATGATTACAAGCCGGTGGCGCAACCCCAAAGGCGACTCAACCCCAACATGCAAGATGTTGTGAAGAAGGAAGTTCTTAAACTCCTAGATGACTACGGGATGATATATCCCATTTCCGATTCTCCTTGGTTTAGTCCCATTGAGGTTGTCCCTAAGAAGGGAGGGATGACCATTGTCATGAATTCTAAAAACGAGCTTATCCCTTCTCGTACTCTAACACCTCGAAATTTTGCGTCCTATAATGTATTGACACGTGTCATAAGTTTACACGTGGTTATAGATACTAAATAAGGACTAAAGTTGACAAACATAGAAAGTATGTGAATCCGAGGGTTCAAAATGTCAACGAGGGATAAGTATATTGTACATTAACCCTACATGATGATCAAACTTCAAACGAATAAATCACGGATCATACGAAGCTAAATATGAAAGAAAGTGAGAGATTACAAACTACAGGGGTTAAATATGTCAACATGTTTAAGTTATACCTCTGAGTGACCTTTTGACAAACCCAGAGCTTTGTAACGGTTAATTATGCTCACTAGAATGCACGATATAAATTTCATAAAGTTTCGTTATCGTATGAGCAAGTTGTGATCAAATTCATATGCGAGGGATTAAAGTGTCAACGTTGAAAGTTAGGACTTTTCGGGTAACAATAAAGTTAACCGGGGACTTAACAAAATGGGTATATGTCTTGAAGACCCTAAACATCAATTTGGAGGGCTCAAAGTGCAAGAAAATGATGCCTATTCAAAGTTTGAAGAGCCAAGGACCAAAGCGTAAAAATCAGAAAATTGAAGATTTGGTGCAGAAAGGCTTAGCGTGACGCGATGCCCAAGGGGGGGGGGTCTTAGCGTCACGCGAGGGCCTGTCTGGTCCGATTTTATTGGATTCTTGTCTGCCATAGCCCTTGTAACTGACTTAGATCCATTAATGATGCAACATGGGCGCCCCCTACATGCTTTGGAGCCCTTAGGGACACTTGTTGATGTCACACCCCAATTTTCCACGTGTCACCGGTGGGCCCGGTGGGGAGTATAGTGACGTAGTTGGCATCATCATAGACAAACAACACAATATATAAATGCACAGCGGAAGCAAAAGATAAATATATTACATTCCGAATATAAGTAATGTCAAAGTATTGCAACGGAAGGTAAAGGATCCACAGACGGATCAATAAAAGAAAACTGTTCAATAGACTTTAGGCCTCTAGGACTTGCAAGATTCCCTAGTGACGCCCCGAGCTCCCAGCCAATTACGCATAGTACCTGTCACTTAACCTTTTGGAAAATACGTCAGTTTACACTGGTAAATACAATTAACTGACTCATTTTGGAAAAAGAGTTTGAAAAGTGATTCGAGTGCAAACGGCACAAAATATCTTGACACATTGATTAAAATGCACAGAGGCAAAATTAATCTTTATACTTGGGACAATTTTATTAATAAAAATCTTGTATCCGATTTACATGGTTGTCCAACATTTAGGGCCGGTGATTATACAATACAAGCCGGACAAGATTAATCGACACACCACAAATATAATCTCACAAGAAGATACCCTTACGAGTGAGTATACGTTATACATATGCAACAGGAGGTGTTTTGCCTACACCTTGTGCTTACGTCGTGGCCATTCACTTTTTAAAATGAGCCAAGGATATCCAGGACACGGTCATTAACCCCCAATGTTATTTGTTATCAATCAATACAGATTAAAACGGGATTATGCAATTTAATCATCTCCGATTAAACGGTTTCTATACCCGACCAAGCGGTATTTTTATAATACCGTATCCCAAGCCCGTATAAGGGAAAATAAGTTAAAAGTATTTACCTGAGCTAGCTCCTGTCTTAAATAGCAAGAATAATAACTCAGCCGTATTCACTTAAGTAAGCGTAGGTACAATTTACCGGAAGGCTCTATTCTGGAATAATGGTATAAATAACCAATTAGACTGCTAACGGGTCTTTAATTAAGCCTAAGCTTAGACCGGTTAGTCTTAAAGAAATATACAGTTAACACGCATGATTAAGCGAAAGACCGGATAGAATGTGATTTAGACCCGACAAGTTTGAATACTTGTATAATATGGGTATACTAAATACATTCTGGATTTTGAGATAAAAATGATAACGTTTGACCCGTTTCGGTCAATTTACGCAAACTAGTTACGTAAACCGAACCGAACGCAAAAAGGGCGTTACGGGTAACCAAAAGAGTCATATGCAAGTTCCCTGAGATAATATGCTTTAAATATGATATAATATCAGCAAGTTATGTCCTATTATGCCCCGAATGTATTTAAACTCAATTTACGCCTCATAAGGGCATTTTGGTCATTTAAAAGATTATGAAAGAGTCAATTTGGTAATCTGAGTTACAGGTCTGATTTATACAGTAAATATACTTAATTTGCCATATTATAACAGTAGGGTATGACCCGTAGACAAAACTTATCATTTAAAATCAAACTATGCACCGTAGGGGTATTTTAGTAATTTCACAAGGGCTAAAAACGACAAAACTGGAAATCTGAGTTCAAAATCTTATACTTACTGTTATTATATGAAAATATGCTAAATACATCAGTAGGTATGAGTCTTATATGTTTAATATGAGTATAACGCTTACAATGCGCTAAAAATGCTAAAAATGCAATTTAGAGCCGTTTCCGGGTTTTTAAAAGAAAGCTGAGATTTTTATATTTCCAGAATGCCCAAAATAATTTATTTAACAAATAAAATCAGTAGAAAAAGGTTTGGGGTCAAAAGAATGTATAAAACTCATTTTATGGCTTAAACGGTCAAAACCGGCATTAACCGAATCGACTTAGCGACGTATGATCCGATCAGCCAAAAATTAAATAAAAATCTTCAAAAATCCCAGAATATTATATAACATCAGTGGGTAAAAAGTTTTATATCGAAAAGTGGCCTGAAATAGGTTATACGCTAAATGCGCCGTTTATTTAACATAAAGATATAGTTTTACGCTATCGGCCATAACTCAAAATCTGGACCACCAACTGATCTCAAATTTTTGGTGCAAGTTTATAAATTAATAATAAAGATTTCTACTCTTTTACTTTTCCAAAAATCACGTTTTATATCAAAAAGGGCAAAATAGTCAACTTTTAAGCATAATCGGAAACACGCATATGAATCGGTTAAGCATAGACTCAAGATGTAAAAATTCCAGAAAGTTATACATAAATAAAAATGGTCAAAAATACACTCTAATACAGATCTCAAACATGCATGCACGGATCCGAATCGATAGTCTACGAAAAAGTCGTTTTGTAAGACTTTCGGTTCCGATCCGAGTTTATACTAAAGATTGTCGAGTTGATTATGATAAAACACATTCTTATATTCATTATAAGTTATTTTTGATGATCAAACTGATTGCATGTCATCTACATTACCATTTATGCTATATTTCGCAAAAACGATTTCTGTTGACTTTTTAAGAACATCTTTGACTCGACAAATAGCATGCTTAGAGTGGGAATCAGAGAATACCCTTTTGAGGGTTTGTTCCCCACATAAATACCAACTTATAAGTGGTTTCAATTTGAGAAATGACAGAGCCAATTTCGTTTAATCGAAAAGTCAAACTTTATGAACAGCGGTTTGACTCTTAACTAATAATCTATGCTAGAACGGATTTGAGGATGATATGAATGCTTACAAAGGTCCTAATGAAGCCTAGAAAACACTTGGAGGCTGCCTTGTCGATCAGATTGCTCCTGGAAAGCCTTGAGAGTTCTTGCAAGTTGTGGGTGTTCTTGTTACTATCACAAGTGCCTCAAAAAAATGGAGAAATGAGCTGATTTATAAAGGAAATCAGATGTTATAAGGAGTCTACAGGTGCCTATACTTGCATGTCCATCCATTGGTGCATTTAGGAGGTGATCCCAGCTGTTTCCCACAAAAAAAATGGACTAAACAGCCCCTGATTCGCAAAAAGCTGCACCTGGGCTGCCAAACTTGGATTAAAAATGGCAGCTTTGGTCCCTGTCTTTGCACGCGAGGTTTCGGCTATTTATTTTGACTCGTAAACCCTCAAATCTGGTTTTTAAGTACCTTGGGACATTTACCAACATGGTAATGTCCTCGGATAACTTTGCGCTCACCCGAAAAGCCATGAAATTCGAAGTTGACGCTTTTAACCCCTCAAGTACGGTTTTGGCCATAACTTTCTCATACGATAACGAAACTTCATGAAATTTTTACCACATATTCTAGTGAGTATATTTTAGCATCACAAAGCTTCGGGTCTGCCAAAAGTTCACTCAGAGGTATAAATTCAACATGTTGACACTTTTAGCCCCTATAGTTTGTAATTCCTCACTTTTGTGCAATTTCCGCTTCGTATGATCCATGATCCATCCGTTTAAGGTTATAAACATTATGTAGGGTAATTATAGAGTCTATTTATCTATTGTTGACACTTTGGACCCTTACGTTCCATAGTTTCCACCGTTTGTCAACTTTAGTCCCTCTAAAGTTTGTTTTTGCATATGCAAAGTCTATGACACGTGTTAATACATCATTGGACGTAAATTTTCGAGGTGTTACATCCTCACCCCCTTAAAAGAAATCTCGACCTAGAGATTTACTGAAACAAATGAGGATATTTCTCTTTCATCGTGGATTCCACTTCCCACGTGTATTCGGGACCTCTACGGGCATCCCATTTGACCTTAACAATAGACACGTGCTTCCTTCGAAGCTTCTTCACCTGTCGATCCTCAATCGACAAAGGTTTTTCCACGAACTTCTAACTCTCATCTATGTGCATATCTGTGTGCGGTATATCCAGTGATTCGTCAGCGAAACACTTCTTCAAATTACAGATGTGGAACACATTATGAATAGCGCTAAGTTCTTCAGGCAAGTTCAACTTATAAGCGACTGACCCGACACGTTCGACAAATCTCGAAAGGTCCTTTGTATCTCGGGCTTAGCTTGCCTTTCTTACCAAATCGCATCACCCCCTTCCAGGGCGATACCTTAAGTAACACTTTTCCACCTACTTTGACGTGAAAATCTTTGCGCCTTGGATCCGCATTCGATACGGGTTTATCATTATATCACAAGTCTTCCAACCGTTATGTGATAGTGCTTCTTGACCTATTGGCGAAACATATCCCTTAATCCTTAGGGTGATGAAGTACTTCTATACAATTCACGATTGAAATTGTTTGCGGGGAAGTTGAAATCATAGTGGTCGAGACCTTATATGGTTCATTACGTGCTTCCGTATGGAGCGGTGGAGATTATGGATGAGTCGGATGGCAGAAGTTGGAAGGTGAATGGCCACCAGTTGAAGCACTACATTGGAGGAGCAATAGACAAGAATGAGATGGAGGAAACTCCTCTCGAAATTCCATCAAAAGCCGCCACTTAGTGCTTTGGGATAAATCCCAAGTGTAGAGTATGTATCGTTTGTAATTTCGTTAATTTTCGTGATTTTTCATAGTTTTTCGTGTCTTTGTTTTGTGTGTTTGAGTAAATTTGCAGGAATCGTACCATTGAGGAGCTAAATTTGCGAAGAAAACGACATTCCAGGTAAGTCCCAACACTTAGAAAAAATTTGGGATGGTTTGGGGAAGGTTTGGTAACACTTAGAAAATTTTCTAAGTCATAAAACTTGAAAAATTTTGCAACCTTCTGCCCAAAAACCGCCCTTGCGTCGCGCCACACCGAAACTAGTCCCCTGGTCGTGCCACGCGACCCCTAGGTTCACAAAACTGATTTGACCCCACCTGTGGCGGCACGCCAAGACCTTTGAGCCTCCCCGTCACGTCACGCGACCCCCCCACTTTGACCTCACGTTCTGAACCGCCCCGTGGCGCTACGCCACGGGTAACCTATTTTAACGTAGTGCGACGCGACGGCTTAACAGGTCGTTTAAAAAACCCCTTTTCATCACTCTTCCCAAAAATCAACCTAACCCTTTTCTTCTTCACCCCACCGCCGAAAACCCATAAACCACCCTAAATCCACCATTAAACCACCGAAACTCCACCATTTTTACCCATGATTTCACCCTTGTGACCGGTTTCACGTGAGAAACAAACCCCACCCAACTAAACTTGAGTTTATCCGGCCGTTTGCTTCGAATCGGGACCCGCCACTAACGAAAATTTCCAAGTTTTTCATTCCAATTTCGACGCTTCAGGTACGTTTCTGTGCATTGTTCTCTTATATGTCTTGATTAGAGTCATTGTGTGAGTCCGTAGGTTAGTTGAGTCGTGAGTGTCGAGTCTTGTTTAGTCGGGTCTGTAGTGAGTCAGTCGGTTCATATTGAGTCAATGTTAGGTTCCTTCAGTCGGTTCATGTTGAAGTCATGTGTCTTCGAGTCTTATGCTTCGAGTTTGGTTAGTCGGGTCGATAGCTAGCCGTGTGTTGGGCTTGAGTTAGTCTAGTGTTGAGCCGATTTACTTCGCGTCTAGTATATGTATGTTTGTTAGTATAGTTCAGGGGTGCGGTTGGTTTGGTTTGGGAGTAACGGGACTTAATTTAGAGCTTGCTAATGTCACGTTATCGCTTATCATATGCAAGTGTTCTTGGTCTTGAGTATGCTTAGGCTGTTTAGTATCGACATATGGGTGCTGATGGTTTTGGTTTGGGTTCGTGAATGTGCTTCGATTAATGATTGATTGGTATGGAACACGTTGACACATAAAGTTTCGACCTTGCATAATGAAACGGAATTTTTTGCAACGACAAAAACCTCCTTTAATTAGGCGGAATTTTTCGACGTTAAAATCTGTTTTCAACTAATAAATGGCTGATTTTTTTAAGCAAGGTTGGACTTCAATGTCTTGGTTAGGCACTCGTTTTAAATGCAGACAATTAAAGTGCCGAGGGGAGTAGTGTACATTGAGTCCAGTTTAGTGTCTTTGTGTCTTTTTGTCTTTTTAGTCCGTTTTAGTATAGTTTGAGTCATTTGAGTCGTAGTTAGTTGGTCTTGGGTTTACTTGCATGTACAAGTGATTTAGGCTCGCCCGTACTCAATCTCCATTCGGCCGAGTTTAACTATCACTTAGCATTTGTAAAAAGGTTACCCGGTTTTTATTCCAACTTTATTTTTTAGAATTAGCCGCGAGCCCTCGAATGAAATGCTATACGGCTATTCTAATTTTTTCGAAAATTTTTATAAAAATCCAAAAAAAATATAAAAATTTCAAAAAAAATTCAAAAAAATTAAAAAATTAAAAATACCAAAAATAGTTTGTTATTACTGATTGTTTGCTTGTTTCGCCTTGTTTAATATCTGTTTTGCAGACATGGCTAGCAGTTCGCGCAGCAGTAGGTCTAGAAAAAGGGTTGCGGGTCAGACAACACCACAACTGGATCCACCCCAGCAAGATCCGGTTCCACAGGATACCCCGATTATACAGATAGATATGAACGATCCAAAGTTGAGAAAGATACAGTATCAGAGGTATCACGAGTTTATTCCAACGCATAAAGTCAATTGACTCGATCACCCGATACTTCAATTCGAGCCGAATACATCTGAGTGGGAAAAATATGATAAGCTGAGGAATATGGATTTGCTTCAGCACAGGGTTATAGATTGGCATTGGTTGGAGGAAATAGGGTCAAGGCAGGAAGTGTTGGACCTTTTGGGTCCAAAGTTGTCTAATGCATTGGAGTGTATGCAGACTCAGTATGAGGAGCTGGTGCTGGAGTTTCACGGCACATGGAGACATAAGGAAGGAAAGTTTGATCAGGACACAGTTGTGCCTTTCAGTTTAGGTAGGCAGGTTTTTGAGATGAATATGACGAGGTTTGCCATTGTGTCGGGGTTTTATACTGAGGGGGAGGTGAGATAGCCGAGATTTTTGACTAGTTTGAGGGGTGCTTATTCTACTGCTAGGGATTACAATGTTGGTTCGGCTGAGCTGCGGAATATTTGGAAGACGATATCTGACCACCCGTTCACGGTTACGAACCTGATCACTTCGGTTCGTAACCCAGTTTATAGGTATGTTTTAAAGATTTTGTCTACTATGCTGGTGGGTCGGAAATCTGGGGAAAACAAGGCGAATTAGATAGAACTGTTCATTCTCATGTGCCGTGTGGAGAACCGTGAGATGAACTTGGCTACAGTATTAGCAGACTCGTTTAGCAGAGGTCGTCGAGGAGCTCAACGTGCTGGTTTGCCTATGGGCCCCTATATTACTCGGATTACACAAAATTTGGGGGTGTTCACCAAGTATGTTCCCCAATTTTTACACGAGGGGCCCAAGACGATGACATTTGGAATGAAAGAGTTGCAGCAGGCAGGTATAGTGTCGTAGACTGAGCCCTACGGCTGGGGGCCGATAAGGCAGGGCCCGCAGGTGCAGCCGCCGAAGGGACATCCAGCTGAGGATGTGATGATTCAGATTGACCCTACACGCCGACAGCGGCCACCATAGCGCCACAAGCTACCAGCACATCAGTATCCGAGGTGGCAGCCTCCACCTGAGCCTCTCACTTTGCAGTCGCTCTCTAGCTATATGGAGCAGAGATTTGACGAATTGAGAGCATCTTAGGCGAACTTTGGATCATTCATTGGGCAATCTTAGAGATTTTGAAGCTCTGGAATCATTGGTACGAGTTCGGGACGAAGGATTGAAGACTACACGGGTTTTCTAGTTCTTTGTTTTTTATTTTTCTTACAAAACTTGTTACAATGAATTCTTACTTGAGCATCTTTACTTTGTTTTCATTACTTAACATGCTCGGCTAAACTTTTAAGCCACCTAGACTTTGATGAATGGATTGATATGAAGTTTTACCTTTTTCGTTAATTGTATGATTTTTATGGATTGATTGTGTTTAGTAAACAGTTTGGTCTATTGATTTGATGTGCATGCATACTTTGATTTGGTTTATTGTTATCAATTGCTTCGTATGATTCTAGGTGACGGTCTTTATCACATAATAGAGTCGTGCTAGGGTTTTAGATTTTGGTGAATGTCTATATCACATAATAAATCTTAACTCTTTAGGGTGAAATTGCGCAAATAACCTTAGAAGTAATTGTTAGTGATTTGCTAGATTTTAGTGTTCTACTACTCCTTATAGCTGGAAGGTGCGGGGCTATTGATAGGTCTTACCCGGCGAATTACTTTAGATAGTCCTTGGAAAAGGTCGTGTCTTAGTTTCCCCGTCGGTTTATTAGTCTATCAAGTCAAATTAAGAAATCCAAACTACCCTAGATCTATGATTGGAAAAGAGTAGGTCAACATTAGGGTACTTACACAATAATTAGACAACTAGAGAGACGTCTAATAACCGATAGGATTAACGGCCTAGGTAGCGTCATAAGTTTCACCTCGAGAAGGGTTGAGGGGCTTAGTTAGTGTGTTAATAGGTTTAGTATTATAAGATCCCGGTTCCATAAATCATGCAGTTAACTAAATCGGTAATTCTTTAAAATAATTCCAGGATTCTAGTCTAGGTGGCCCCGTTCATCATATAAGAAAAGCCTTTGCCTTACTTCGTATTAGTCTAGTTTTAGTTTAATAATTAGTTTAAATAGACTTCCTTAGATTTTCCGAACCCCCCCCCCCAAAAAAAAATAAAACAACTAAACAAGTTTCAGTCGTGTCTATCAGTGTCTATTAGAGTCTAGTTTACGTGATAAATAGAGTCTTGTGGTTCGATATCCGGACTTCCAAGGGTTATACTACAGTGATCGGTACACTTGCCGATTGTGTGGTTTAGGTCGACTCTAGAATTAAAGCTTTTTAGTGTCTAGCTTAGAGAGTCTTATTTAGTTAATTTTTATAGTCTGTTTAGCACACATCAAGTCTTATTTAGTTAATTTTTATAGTCTGTTTTGCAAAATACATCCTTTATTTGTGTATAGTTTGTATAGTTTTGTGTTACATTTAGTTTAGTTTTCGTTAGAATGTGCATACTATTGATCAGATTGAGTTTTGCAGGTCTTGGTGCTTAAATTCGCTGGAAATTGAGTGAAAATGAGCTAAAATGCCGAAATACGAAGTCCCGGAACAAGTTGAAAAGGAGTTAGAATTATTACTGAGTTTTTGGGATGCTAGAGCTGGAAAATGGACGCAACAGTTTGTGGAATTTGTGCCGTCACACTACGCCACGGCTACCTACCTTTCTCGTCGCGTGCCGCTACCATTGATTTCTGATATTTTATATTGTCGCGCTACGCGACCTCAAAGGACTTCACCCGTCGTGCCTTAGTTGCCCCGTCGGTTTATTAGTCTATCAAGTCAAGTTAAATAATTCAAACTACCCTAGATCTATAATTGGAAAAGAGTAGGTCAACATTAGGGTACTTACACAATAATTAGACAACTGGAAAGACGTCTAATAACCGGTAGGATTAGCGGCCTAGGTAGCGCCATAAGTTTCACCTCGAGAAGGGTTGAGGGGCTTAGTTGGTGTCTTAATAGGTTTAGTACTATAAGATCCCGGTTCCATAAATCATGCAGTTAACTTCATCGGTAAGTCTTTAAAATCAATCAAGGATTCCAGTCTAGGTGGTCTCGTTCGTCATATAAGAAAAGCCTTTGCTTTATTTCGTATTAGTCTACTTTTAGTTTAATAATTAGTTTAAATAGATTTCCTTAGATTTCCGTAACCCCCCCCCCACAAAAAAAACAATTAAACAAGTTTCCGTCGTGTCTTTCAGTGTCTATTAGAGTCTAGTTTACGTGATAAATAGAGTCTCGTGGTTCGATATCCGGATTTCCTAGGGTTATACTACAGCGATCGGTACACTTGCCGATTGTGTGGTTTAGGTCGAGTCTAGAATTAAAGCTTTTTAGTGTCTAGCATAGAGAGTCTAATTTAGTTAATTTTAATAGTCTGTTTAGCACACATCAAGTTTTTGGCGCCGTTGCCGGGGAACTCTTGGCAATCGCGTTCATTAGCTTTGATAGACTTTATTGACATATACGTGCTACGTGTTTTGTTTGTTTTGAGTCTTGTAATTTTATTTTTGTGTTTATTTTTGAGTCGTAGTGACTAGTGTTTGCTTTTCTCATATCTAGGTTTTTGCTTGTAGTGGATGCCACATTTGCGCTCGCTGGGACCGCCGAAGCCGCCAGTCACAGAGTCATCATCTCGATTGGGTCAGGCCCACAGGTCAGTATTTCTTTCTCTTCTCAATTTCCTCATTTCGATTCCACTCCGATACCCACCCCTTTCCCATCACCACCCTATTCACCTAAAACATCACCTAAGGTTTCCCCACCCGATAGTCCCACTTCTAGCACCTCTAGCGCCACAGAAAACGTAAACTTAGAAAACATGGCCAACGCTAGGCAAACCGTCCATCAACAAGCCACCCAAAATTTCACCGGTCTTGCTTCACCCATCACCGTTCCATCCATAGTTAGCAAAAACTCATGGCAGATCCCATCTTATGCCATGCAAGCCATCACCAATAGCAAAAACTCCCGTATCCTTGCTACTTTTAGCCTTCACGGAGCCCCAAATGATGCTACTTACTTGCAGCTTTTCCCATTTTCACTAGCCGGCCCTGCGGCTACTTGGTTGGACTCTCAGCCAAGCGGTACTTTTACCACATGGGCGGGCCTTCGTCAAGCCTTTTTGAACAAGTATTTCCTACCCGCTAAAGCCTCACGTTTTCGTGACCAAATTCGCTCCTTCCGCATGGAGCCCGTCGAGCCATATTACCTTGCTTGGGAGCGTTTCCAAAACCTTTGTGCTCGTTGCTCCTAGCATGGTCTTTCCGATTGGGCCCTTTGTCAAAAATTCTATAACGGTCTCACCCAAGAGACTCGTGATCGTTTTGACACTAATGCGATGGTCATATGATGGGTATTCTTACTATTGCTGAGTGTTTAAAGTGTTTCGAGTCATTTGCCCAATCTCAATCACAATCGCGAGCCGATCAGCGGTATCAAGGTGGTTATTCAAATACCACTACTAGCGCACCCGCCCGTGGGGTGAACCATGTCACCATGGACCCTACTTTAGCTGCTGTGTTGGAAAACATGACTAGGGAGCTTAAAGAGATTTAGGCAAAGGTAGATAAGTGTGAGTTTTGCAGAGGTGATCACGATACGAATGCTTGTCCATTGCTAGTTGGTGAGGAGCAGGTCGATTTTTTGGGAGGGGGTCAAGGAAGAGGTCAACCTAGTGGGTTTGGTAATTTTAATTCGGGTTGGCGAAATAATAATAATTTTAATAACAATAACAATTTTCGCTCAAATGGACCTCCTGGTTTTCAAATAGCTCAAAATCCAAATAGGGGTCAAGGTTCATTCTTTGGTGGGGGTTCAAATAGGCAATTCAATAAGGGTTTCAATGGGCAGGTCAAAGATGGGGGGTCAAGTAGTCAGGTTCAACCACGTCAGGGTCCAAGTTATGATCTAGGGGGTAGCCTAGAGAGAATGGAGGCTATGATGAGCCAATTAGTTGTTAGGTACCAAACCACCCAAAAGACACTTAGCGAACATGACCTTATGCTTAAGAACAACCAAGCCTCTTTCCAAGACCTTCAAAGGGTCGTAGGTGATATGTCTAGGAAATTAGAGGAAAGATTACCCGGTCAGTTTGCAGGTAACACCCAACCGAACCCTAATGGTCATGCTAAAGCCATTACCACTCGTAGTGGCAAAAACTGTAGGGAACCCTAGAGTTGAGGAGAGAGTAGTTGAGGAAGATGAGGAGATTGTAGACGAAGAGATAGAGATGGAGGCTCCGGCAAAGTGCAATCGAGGCTAAGCCCATCAAGTACCGCACAACCCGGTGAGTCTCAAGGTGAGAAGAAGGTAGAGAAACCACCCGTAGACGTTAGACCTTCCCCACTCATAGACCATTCGCGAGTCCCGTTTCCTACACATCTTAGGAACCAAAAGTACTCAAGGGAATATGGGCAATTCTTAGATATCTTCAAGCAATTAAAGATTAATCTACCTTTTATCGAGGCACTTCAGTCCATGCCAAAATACGCGAAATTCTTGAAAGACCTTCTTAGGAACAAAGAGAAGTTAGGGGATTTGTCGAATGTCCCGTTGAATGGAGGGTGTTCAGCCGTTGTTCTAAATAAGCTTCCGGAAAAGCTTACCGATGCCGCTATTTTTATTATTCCTTGTCTATTCGGTAGTAATACCAATACTAGAGCCTTAGCCGACCTAGGTGCTAGCATCAATTTGATGCCCTTTTCTCTCTACGAGAAGCTAGACTTAGTCGAGCTTTCACCTACCCGAATGACATTATCCCTAGCCGATCGGTGTGTGAAATACCCTAGGGGTATAGTTGAGAATTTGCTAGTTAAGGTAGACAAATTTGTATTTCCTGCCGATTTCATCATTCTCGATATGGAAGCGGATGAAAGAGTCCCTATTATACTTGGTCGTCCGTTCTTGCGTACCGCTAAAGCCCTTATAGACGTTTATGATGGTAAGATCACCCTTAGGGTCGGTGAGGAGAGAGTCACCTTTGAGGCAGATCGTTCCATGAACCACCCGAGTGGTTCCGATGACTATAGTGGTCCTTGCCATTCCGTCTACTTCTTGAATTCATTCATCTCGTGTGTCGACCATTGTTTAGAGTATATTAGTGGTTCCGACTTAGTGGTAGGAGAGAAGGTAGAGGAAGAGTCGAAGTTGGTAGATGAAGTCGAAGTTGACTAGTTGAGGGAATTCCGTTGATTCCCGAGGTCTTAGCCGTTAGTGATGACACCACCCAACCCCCACCCTTAGAGATTAAGGTACTTACATCTCATATAGAGTATGCTTTCTTAGGGGAGGGTTCCGAGCTACCCATTATTATATCATCAAAGTTGGAAGAATGAGAGAAGTTAAGGTTGTTGGAGTTGTTGAGGGCCAACAAAGAGGCCATTGCATGGAGATTGTCCGACATCAAGGGCATAAGCCCTTCTTATTGCACGCACCGGATACTCATGGAGGATGATTAAAACTGGTGGTGCAACCCCAAAGGCGGCTCAACCCCAACATGCAAGATGTTGTGAAGAAGGAGGTTCTAAAACTCCTTGATGCCGGGATGATATATCCCATCTTAGATTCACCTTGGGTGAGTCCTACTCAGGTTGTCCCTAAGAAGGGAGGGATGACCGTTGTCATGAATTCTAAAAACGAGCTTATCCCTTCTCATACGGTCACGGGTTGGCGCGTGTGCATCGACTACCGAAAGTTGAATGATGCCACCCGAAAAGACCACTTCCCATTGCCCTTCACCGATATAATGTTGGAGCGTCTCACCGGTCAACAATTTTATTGTTTTCTCGATGGTTTTTCTGGGTACTTCCAGATCCCCATCGCACCGGAGGATCATGATAAGACCACTTTCACATGCCCCTATGGCACCTATGCGTACCGACGCATACCATTTGGGCTATGTAACGCTCCATCTACCTTTCAGCGGTGCATGGTTGACATATTTCAGGATATGATTGGGAGTTCCATGGAGGTTTTCATGGATGATTTTTTGGTGTATGGCAACTCTTTTGATGAGTGTTTGAAGAATCTCGAGAAGATGTTGAAGCGATGTGTCGAGACGAAACTTATGTTGAATTGGGAGAAGTGTCACTTCATGGTGACGGAAGGTATTGTGTTAGGACACAAAATTTCTAGGGATGGTATAGAGGTAGATCGCGCGAAAATAGATACCATTAGTAGGTTACCTCCACCCACGAGTGTGAAGTCAATTCGGAGTTTTCTAGGGCATGCGAGCTTCTATAGATGCTTCATTAGGGATTTCTCTAAAATCACCCGCCCCATAACCAGTTTGCTAGAGAAAGATGTTCCATTCGTCTTTGACGAGGAGTGTCTTAAGGCTTTCAACTTCATGAAGGAACAGCTTGTGAATGCACCTATTCTTATCTCGCCCGACTGGAGCTTGCCGTTTGAGCTCATGTGTGATGCGAATGACTATGCCGTTGGAGCGGTATTAGGACAAAGAAAGGATAAGCACTTCCAACCCATATACTACGCGAGCAAAACATTAAGTGATGCTCAAGAGAACTACACCACCACGGAGAAAAAACTCTTAGCCGTAGTCTTTGCTTTCGATAAATTCTGCTCATACCTCGTTCTATCCAAGACCATAGTTTTCACCGACCTTTCTGCATTGCGTTTCCTTTTTCAAAAGAAAGACGCTAAACCCCGACTCATTCGGTGGATTCTATTGCTTAGTGAGTTTGATATTGAGATTAGAGACAAGAGAGGGGCCGAAAAGGTGGCGGCCGATCATCTTTCGCGGTTAGAGGACCCTAGGCGAGAGGAGATTCGTGAGGAAGAGATAGGAGACACATTCCCACACGAGTCTATTGATTTTGTAGAGGCTGAGAAGGAGGGATTGCCTTGGTTTTGTGACTTAGCAAATTTCCTTAGTGGCAATATTGTGAAAGGAATGACCACGCAGCAAAGGAGGAAGTTCCTTAGTGAATCGAGAAAGTATGTGTGGGATGATCCTTTTCTCTTCAGGATGGGAAAGATAGGATTCTAAGACGATGCGTGTCGAGAGAGGAGGGTTGGAACATCGTTAAACATGTGCATGAAGGCCTCACGGGAGGACATCATGGTGCATATGCCACCATTCAAAAGGTGTTCGATTGTGGCTTTTATTGGCCTAGTGTACTTCATGATACCATTGAGTTTGTGAAAACGTGTGATGCGTGTCAACGAATCGGCAACATTTCAGCCAAAGATGAAATGCCTCAAAACCCGATCCAAGTGTTTGAGGTTTTTGACGTTTGGGGCACAGATTTCATGGGACCCTTTCCCATCTCCAAAGGAAACTGTTACATACTTGTGGTGATTGACTACGTGTCTAAGTGGGTTGAGGCTTAAGCTCTTCCTACAAATGAAGCCCGAGTAGTGTTGAAATTCCTTAAGAAGCTCTTTTCCCGATTCGGCACACCTAAAGCCTTAATTAGTGACCGTGGTACTCACTTTTGCAATGCATTGATGGAAAAATTGCTTGCATGCTACGGAGTCACTCATCGTTTGTCCACCGCATATCATCCACAAATAAGTGGTCAAGTGGAGAATGCGAATCGCGGTATCAAACGTATCTTAGAGAAGACCGTTGGTAAAAATAGGAAGGATTGGTCCGCCAAGCTAGTCGATGCATTGTGGGCGTTTCGAACCGCCTATAAGACGCCTTTAGGCACCACACCATTTACGATCGTCTATGGAAAAGCTTGTCACCTTCCCGCAGAGCTAGAGCATCGAGCACTTTGGGCATTGAAAACCGTAAATCTTGATATGACCGAAGCCACTAGGAAGCGTTTCTTTTAAATCCATGAGCTTGAGGAGCTTAGGGATGTGGCTTATGCTCGATCATTGGGAATCAAGGAGAAAACGAAGGCCGCACATGATTGGAAGTTGAGAAAGGTTAAGGAGTTTAGCAAAGGGATAGAGTACTTCTCTACAATTCACGATTGAAATTGTTTGCAGGGAAGTTGAAATCGAAGTGGTCGGGACCTTATATGGTTCATTATGTGTTTCCGTACGGAGCGGTGGAGATAATGGATGAATCGGATGGCCGTAATTGGAAGGTGAACGGCCACCGTTTGAAGCACTACATTGGAGGAGCAATAGACAAAAATGAGATGGAGGAAACTCCTCTCGAAATCCCATCAAAAGCCGCCAATTAGTGTTTTGGGATGAAATCCCATGTGTAGAATATGTACCGTTTGTAATTTCGTTATTTTTCGTATTGTTTTCGTAGTTTTTCGTGCCTTTGCTTTGTGTGTTTAAGTAATTTTGCAGGAATCGTACCATTGAGGAGCTGAAATTGCAATGAAAACGACATTCCAGGTAAGTCCCAACACTTAGAAAAAATCTAGGATGGTTTGGGGAAGGTTTGGTAACACTTAGAAAATTTTCTAAGTCATAAAACTTGAAAAATTTCACAACCTTCTGTACAAAACACGCTGTCGCGTGCCGCTACACTGAATAGGACCACCTGGTCGTGCAACGCGACCCCTCAGTTCAGTTTTGCTGTTGAACCCTGTCATGGCATCACGCCACACCTCTTGAACTTTACAGTCACGCTACGCGACCCCTACTTGAACCCTTATGTTTTGAACCACGCCGTGGCGCTACGTAACGGGTAACTTGTTTTAACGTAGCGCGACGCGATGGCTTAACAGGTCGTTTAAAAATCCCCTTTTCATCACTCTTCCCAAAATTCAACCTAACCTTTTTCTTCTTCACCCCACCGCCGAAAACCCTTTAACCACCCTAAATCCACCATTAAACTACCGAAACTCCACCATTTTTACCCATAATTTCACCCTTGTGACCGGTTTCACGTGAGAAACAAACCCCACCCAATGAAACTCGAGTTTATCTGGCCATTTGCTTCGAATCGGGACCTGCCATTAACAAAAATTTCCAAGTTTTTCTTTCCAATTTCGACGCTTCAGGTACGTTTCTGTGCATTATTCACTTATATGTCTTGATTAGAGTCATTGTGTGAGTCCGTAGGTTAGTTGAGTCGTGAGTGTCGAGTCTTGTTTAGTCGGGTCCATAGTGAGTCAGTCGGTTCATATTGAGTCAGTTGTTAGGTTCCTTTAGTCGGTTCATGTTGAAGTCATGTGTCTATTATGCATCGATTTTGGTTAGTCGGGTCGATAGCTAGCCATGTGTTGGGCTCGAGTTAGTTTAGTGGTGAGCCGATTTACTTCGCGTCTAGTATATGTATGCTAGTTAGAATGTTTCAGGGGTGCGGGTGGCTTGGTTTGGGTTTATGCACATCACGTTACTTCATTGCTTAACTTGACATTGCTACTTTGACATAAAATTCGGTTTTTGTTTCAAAGCTCTTATTGGGTTCGGGTGGTGTCGGTTTGGTAATATTGAATGTGATTTGCTTGATGATTGAATGGTATGGGGATATTGGCGCTTGAAGTTTAACCTCGAAACTTAAAATGAAATTTTTGCAAACGGAAAACCCTCCTTTAATTATGCGGACTTTTTCAATCGCTAAAAATTTTGGTTTTAAACTAATAAATGGCTGACTTTTAAGAAAGATTGGACTGCAATATCATTGTTAGGCACTCGATTTAATTGCGGACAATTAAAGGGCCGGGGGGGGGGGGTAGTGTACATTGAGTCTAGTTTAGTGTCTGTGTCGTTTTAGTCTAGTTTGAGTCGTAGTTAGTTGTTTTTGGGTTTACTTGCACGTACAAGTGATTTAAGCTCGCCTGTATTCAATCTCCATTCTGGCGAGTTTAATTATCACTTAGCATTTGTAAAAAGGTAACCCGGTTTTTATTTCAACTTTATTTTCAGAATTAGCTGCGAATGAAATGCTATATGGCTATTATTCTAATTTTTTAGAAAAAATTAGAAAAATCCAAAAAAATATAAAAATTTCAAAAAAAATAAAAAAACTAAAAGAATTAAAAATACCAAAAAAATAGTTTGTTATTACTGATTGTTAATATCTGTTTTGCAGACATGGCTAGCAGTTCACGCAGCGGTAGGCCTAGAAAAAGGGGTGCGGGTCAGACAGCACCACAACAGGATCCACCCCAACAAGATCCGGTTCCACAGGAGACTCTGATTATACAGATAGCTGCAAATGATCGGAAGTTGAGAAAGATACAGTATCAGAGGTCTCACGATTTTATTCCAACGCATAAAGTCAATCGACTCGATCACCCGATACTTCAATTCGAGCCGAATACATCTGAGTGGGAAAAATATGATAAGCTGAGGAAAACGGATTTGCTTCAGCACAGGGTTATAGATTGGCTGTGGTTGGAGGAAATAGGGTCGAGGCAGGAAGTGTTGGACCTTTTGGGTCCGAAGTTGACTAATGCATTGGAGTGTACGCAGACTCAGTATGAGGAGTTGGTGCTGGAGTTTCACATCACATGGAGACACAAGGAGGGAAAGTTTGATCAGGACATAGCTGTGTCGTTCAGTTTGGGTAGGCAGGTTTTTGAGATGAATATGGCGAGGTTTGCCACTGTGTCGGGGTTTTATACTGAGGAGGAGGTGAGACAGCCGGGATTTTTGACTAGTTTGAGGGGTGCTTATTCTACTGCTAGGGATTACAGTGTTGGTTCGTGTTGGTGCATACGTCTGTCGACTTCGTCTTGTATCGAGTCTTGCATTGCTTGTGGCACGAAGTTCAAGAAATGAAGCAAAAAGTTAATTCCGCATAAAGGTCTTAATTCCGTTTGAAAAGTGATCCAGTAATTCCGTGCGGAATTAGAATGTAATACCGTGTGAGTTGTAATTTCGCTTGAATGTATTTGCGTTTGAGTAGTGTTCATGCGGAATTAGTCTGCCTATATATATAGGTTTGTTTTCGTGTCAGTTGGTACGAAATTACTTTGGTGTTTTCCGACGGCGAAGCTCTGTCGAAGTGTCTTCAGATCTGTAATTGTTTCAGAATCAATACAAACACAGTTATTAGTGTAAATCTAGCTGAATTCAACTCATTATGTCTGTTTCCGCTTTTCATTCTGAGTAGAACACCTCTGATCGACTCATTTCAGGTCCGACAACGATCCTACAACTGGTATCAGACCACAGGAGGAGGAGTTCTAGCCAATTCAGCTTGATTTCATCTCATTCTCTTACTTCTACACCTTCTTTTATCAATTGAACTAGTTCTAGTGGTTAAAATGATCTGAATTTCAAATATAACATGCAAAACAGTGTTTTAACAAAGCCTTGAGAGAATTGGACCATAATTCAATCAAAATCTGACAAAATATGTAATTTCGCATGAAATTCTGTTCGAAAATGATGACATCATCCTAATCTCGTTTGAAAGTGTACTTTAATTCCGCACGAGATTACAGTTAAAAGCTAATTTCGTTTGAAATTTCATTTAATTCCGCATGAGATTCTAATTTCGTTTGAGTAATCTCGTGTCAAATCTAATTTCATGTGAAACTGAGTAATTCCGTACGGAATTACTTGATTTCGTTAGAAAGATACTAATTTCGTTTGAAGGTTGTCTGTTGCAGGTAATTTCGTTTGAAGGACCTAATTTCGTGTGAAAGGGTTTGTTTGTGAAACTTTTTACCGTATCATGGAAGAAGATTTTTACAACGCGTTTGCTTCATCTCCGACTACTCCGGCTGCCATTGCTCAAAGCATGAACATGGAGAACGAAACCGGAACTTTACAAAAACCCCCGAAGCTTATGGGCATTGAGGAGTATTATGGGTAGAAAGATCGATTCGAAAACTGGGTGCAAGCTAATCATTTGAGATCTTGGGAATGCATTGAGAAGAAGTATGTTCGACCTCATACAGATTTAGGTGTTACAAAAGCAATTTCAGAATTGAATGACAAAGAGAGAGACATGTATAAAGCAGAAAAAAAATGATGATTAGTTTGTTACAGCAAGCTGTAAAGGAAGACATTTTTATCTTGCTTCAACATGATAACACTACGCGTTCAATCTGGGATGCATTGAAGGTTAAATTCGAGGGTAGTGAGAAAATGATTAAGATCAAGAAAGCATTGCTAAAGAAAGAATTCGATTTGTTTTCAAGCTTGGCGGGAGAAACATCAAAGAAGTTGATTGAAAGATTTTGCCACTTAGTTCGATCTATGTCTTTGTTGGGAATTGAGAAAAGCCAAGATGAGTGGGTAGACAAACTGGCTGATGCTTTACCTCAGAAAAAATGGGGTACGTTTCTGATGTTCTTGAAGAACACAGTGGAATATGATGGATTGACTATTTCACAGTTCATTGAAAACATTGAAAGTCAAGATCTTGAACAACAAAAGATTACAAGGATGAATAATCCGAGTAATCAACAAGATGTGAAAATGTATTACAAAGGCAGTGCTCAAGAGGTTGAAATGAGTCCTAAAATCCAAACTGCTTTTAGTGCCGGGAACTCATCTGGAACTGTTGATCAAAGTTTAAACAGTAGCAGTGGAATCTCTTCATATCTAAGTGTGAATCCAAAGAGTTCAACTACAATCTTTCAACATCAAATCTCAAAAACTGGAAATGGTTGTGTGATACAATGTAACATTGCATTAAATCTTCCAAATGGTCAAAGCTTTTCCGAAGAAGTTGCTAAAGATCACATGGAGTTACTTGCTACTGTGCTACAATCTTATGAGGGATTGGTTGCAGGAAGGATCGGAAATCCTATGCTGACGAAAGAGGATTACGATCAGATCGATGCTGAAGAGATGGAGCTCATGGACATCAAATGGTGTTTAGCGAGTGTCTTGAGGAGAGCAGAAAAATTCAAAATGATTACCGGAAGAAATGATTTTCTGGATGCACATGTTTCAACTTTGGGTTTTGATAAATCTAAAGTTACTTGTTTTCGATGCAGGGAGAAAGGTCATTTCAAGAGAGAATGTAAAAATCAAGAAGCTAGTGGAGCAAAGAATCCTTTTGGAAAGGATGATTACTATCGGAAAGCCATATATCAACAAGTTGCTCATCAACCACAACAACAACAACAAAAGGAGCCACAAACTGCACATGCTAGAATGCTCAAAGATGCAAATAAGAAAGCTTATTATGGTATCGTTGATCAAGATGAAAAAATGGCAGAAGGTTTCAGCTGGGACAAATACATTCCACCTGATTCAAAAGTGGTTGCTCTCATAGCAAAAGTCATTCAAGAACCTGATTTATTTACAGAATGGATGAAAGTGTTTGCTAGTGATGATAAAAGTCAAGAAGGAGAGTCTGTCTCATCAGATGAAAGTTCAGAAAGAACAACAGTTTTTGATCAAACACCATCTGATTCTGGTTCTTCAGGTGATAGTACAGGAAAGACAATAGAGTTTGATGAATCACCAATAGAAACTGATGATTTTAGTGATTATGAGGAAGAAATGCATATTGATGTTGCAAAAGCTCATTTATCTTCTGAAAGTTTTCAATTTTATTTTGCAGATCGTGTGGAGAAGTTGAAGGAGAGACGAGCAGCAAAAGAACGAAAGAAGATGAAATGTGAGAGTTTTGCTCAAAAGGAAGAGACTGTTCAAAAGAATGAAGTTAAAATTGCTGAGAAGAATGGTGATGCTGAGAAGAATGGTGAAGCTGAGAAGGTGATTGAGGTTGAGAAAGTTGTTGAAGTCGAAAAAATAGTCGAAAAGTTTGTTGAGGATATCAAGCCATGTGAAAAATGCTTGGAATCTTGCAAGCAGTGTGCAGAAAAAGATGAGAAACTAAGAGCGAAAGACAAGATGATAGAAAAGTTACTGTTTGATCTCAACTACGTGAAAGAATCTTACGATGTGTTGAATAGAACGGTAACTGGTTTGCAAAAGACTAATTCTGAAAGAGAAGATGCACGGACAATGCTGAATGCTGTGATGATGTCGATGCAGAAAGCTATCAATTTCTATATTGAAGAAAGTGCAAAGTGGAAGCACGAGTTAGAAACTAAAAAGATAGAAAACGAGAGAATCAGACGATTATTACAGAGTTATTCTAGTTCTGATTATCTTATTGATCGAATTTATCCAACTGTTGCAGGTATGGAAGCATTTAAAGATGAAAAGCCGAAGAAAAAGGATACTAGTAAGAAACAGAGTGTTAGCTATAACAAGTATCCGCCTCCGATCTGGGAAGGTTATTCTCCCAGAAAACCAAATGAGGAGCAAGTCCAAAAGGCAGTCAATATAAACTGAAGTCTGATATAACCGATGAGTTACCAGAAAACATTGACATCACTTTTACATCGTCTGACACTGATCATGAGTCCGAGTTAATAAAAAAGGTGGTCGATCATGTGTTGGATAAAGACGAGGAGTCTGAGTCTGGAAATTCGAGTTCGTCGGTCAACAGTCCAAAGACGTCGGTTAAAAGGGCTTACAGTAAAGAGTTTTTGTTATCAAAATCGAAATTGGATGATGAAACATTTGAAGTTGCATACACTTTGAATGATTCTGACAAATTATATTCTGATAAAGAATTTCCAATAAGAAGTGTTAAAACTGATTTGATAAAAAAAGGTTTTCAAACTAACAGAAATTAATATTTCTGAAATAAAAGGTTTAAATCTTTCTGCAAAACCTAAAAAATACACTTCGAGAGTTCAACAGCGATTAAACAAGAAAAAAGGTTACAGTTCTGGTTCTGGCTTTCAAAAGAAACCAAACCATAACGGTAATTTCAAAAAGAAAGGTTTAGGTTTTATTCCACCTGAAAATTATAAAAATGATAAAATTTCTAAAACAAACACAAAATTTGTTTCAGGAGGAAGTGCTGAAGAAGAATAGAAGAAACCTTTCTGTAGACAATTAAACCAGGAGTTTCTCGCTGAAAGGAAAGGGACTGGAGTTTTTCATAGAAAGGAGACAAGAACCTGTTACAAATGCAATGAAGTTGGTCACATTGCATGGAACTGTTCTCAAGAAACAAAAACAAAACAGGGAGTCTCTGAAAAACTCAAAGAAAAAGTTGTTGAGAAAAATGAACCACAAACTGAAAAATTCAAAATTTTTGAAAATTCAACTTATGAAGTTGGTGAATGTTCAAAGAAAAAATTTTATAAAAAGAAATCCAAAGACAACCAAATGTGGGTTGTTAAGAAGTTTGATGTAAAATCGGGCAATGATTCTGGTTCCACAAAGCCAGAAGAGCCACAGGTTAAGGTAAAAGAGGAAGACTCAGTACCTCTAGTGGATGATGCAAATTTTCCATCATTGAAGGCTGAGAATTTTAAATCAAGGGTTGGTAAGGTTGAGATCTCGAATCAATTCTATTCAGAGAAGAAAGAATTTGATGTCGAAAAAGCGTTTAATGGCAATGTGAAAAAGATTTATGGAAAAAATAGTTGAGGGTAAAGTTCAAGGGGTTAAAGATTTTTATGCTACAAAGAAGGCAACTTATAACCCGACTGAGTCAGAGTTAAGATCACTCAAGGCTGGTCAGGCTTCGGTGGACATTTTCTTTACTTGAAAAACCTGACTTGCCGGAGCTCCCAAGTTTGTAATCGCGGAGCAGGAATCGGCATCATTCTTGATAAAAATTGATTTTGTGAATGAATTTTTAAGTTGATAAATTTTTACAGGTTGTGGACTTGCCGGAGCTTCCAGGTTGGTAAGTGTGAAGCAGGAATCGACATCTTTATTGGTAAAATGAATTTGTGTAGATGTTTTATTCCTACAAATGTACAGAGGTTTATTCTTATTAATGATTCGTCAAGGTCATTAATTTGGACTTGATGTAATCTTCATATATGTGGTTGAAAAACAAGATGATGAACCCCTATTCTACAAGTGGTTTTAATAAAACTTATTTTCCGGAAAAACCATTTTGATTAAAACAAACTTAAGTGTTTTGAACTCTAAATGGGAAAATAGTTTGTTGAAAGGGGGAGTTCTGAGTGTTTATGCCAAGTGGATGGCGAAATGAAGCGATTCACAACAGTTGTCATTTTTTTTGTACTGTTTGTTTTCAAATTTCTTTTAAATGTGTTTGCATTTTAGGGGGAGTAAAAATTTTCAGAAAATCCAAAAACATGATAAAATTAAAAAAAATGAGTTTTGTTGAGAAAAGAGGAAATGATAGTACATCAGTGGACTATCACAAGATGCTAAAGAAATGGAAAGTCAAATGTGATAAACAATCTCACTACGGATATATCAGTAGGTTTTTACACATTTAGTAGATTGTTTTTGAGATATAAACCTAAATATTTCAAACTTGCTTATATCGTGGGGAACATTTCTTGGATATATGGGTAACCCCCGAAATCTTGTTTGAAAGGTCCCTCTTTCTGAGATACAAGGTCTTTATACTCAGTGATATCTGGGGTATTATCCCGGGACTTCTGATTTTGCGGAAGCAATGGCCTAGTCCCCGTATAATACTTTGCAGTTGCTTGAAATATAGCGCTGCCCTCAGTACAAAAATGATTAAACATTGAAAAATGCTAATCATGTGCTGTTGAAGAAAAGATTCTTTGAACACACCAAAAGTCGAGTCGTCATCTCTCTGCTGAACGGAAGTTCTGACCTGAGCTCTCACGGTTTCGCATTTAACCCTTTAACAGATATCATCCAGGTATACTCACCTGTAAGACTGAATATTGCGATCTGGATACGGGAGTATATTCAAGTGGTGGGACACGCGAATAAGTTTAAGTGCTTAAGACATTAATCTCGTATCTCGGAACAGTTGAACTTTGTATGAAAATTTAAGTGGATCAATATACTGACAATCTAGGTGAATTGTTTAAAACATAAAATGAAATGAAGCGTTGATGATTTGTCTCATAAACTGATATGATCTTCTTACACAAACTCACAAAAATATTGTCTGTAAATATTTCTTTACTGCATTTCTTTATCAAAAATCCCAAAAGATTTTCAGTGTGTTTTAGCATAATTTTTGAAAAATCCAAAAAGATTTTTGACAACTGGTGTTGAAAAACTGATTTTCAAAATTCCAAGTGCTAAACATGATGACAGTTTGTGAGGGGAAGTTTGTGTTTAAAAGTTTTTAAAATGATTAAATCTTTCCTACAAGTGGTTCATCAGAAAGGGATCTACAAGTGGTGTCTGTAATTTTCAAATCCTAAAATCATAAAACTTATGTTTGTGGTAGAGACAATGCAGGTTTGAAATCTAAGAAGAGCCAGGTTCCGATACCTGAGGACTCTGTGGTTAGAGAAAGCCAGGTTCCGATACCTGAAGATCAGAATGGATGCCAGGTGACAATCCTGATTACGAGCATAACTCGAGGGGGAGTCTGCTTGCAAAAGGAGAGCATGTGGATGCAAAGAGCCATGTTACGATCTTGAAGCTGAGGATGCTGATGAACTTAATAAATCAAGAGATCTGATCAAGAGTTAGAAAGTTGAGAGCCAGATTACGATTCTTTTTTTATAAAAGTAATGTTGTGATCAGGCATGTTGAGAGGGGGAGTCTGTTTGGTGCTGATGGAAAAGAGAGAAGACAGACTGATAAAGATTGAAGTTGCAAAGACTCGACACAGTAGACTCGTCAACATCCGAGGTGGAGTCTGTTGGTGCATACGTCTGTCGACTTCGTCTTGTATCGAGTCTTGCATTGCTTTTGGCACGAAGTTCAAGAAATGAAGCAAAAAGTTAATTCCACATGAAGGTTTTAATTCCATTTGAAAAGTGATCTAGTAATTCCGTGCGGAATTAGAATGTAGTACCGTGTGAGTTGTAATTTCGCTTGAATGTATTTCCGTTTGAGTAGTGTTCATGCGGAATTAGTCTGCCTATATATAGGTTTGTTTTCGTGTCAGTTGGTACAAAATTACTTTGGTGTTTTCCGACGACGAAGCTCTATCGAAGTGTCTTCAGATCTGTAATTGTTTCAGAATCAATACAAAGACAGTTATTAGTGTAAATCTAGCTGAATTCAACTCATTATGTCTGTTTCCGCCTTTCATTCTGAGTAGAACACCTCTGATCGACTCATTTCGGGTCCGACAACGATCCTACAGTTCGGCTGAGCTGCAGAGTTTTTGGAAGATGATATCTGACCTCCCGTTCGCGGTTATGAACCTGATTACTTCGGTTCGTAACCCAGTTTATAGGTATGTTTTGAAGATTTTGTCTACTACATTGGTGGGTCGGAAGTCAGGGGAGAATAAGGCAAATTGGATCGAGTTGTTCATTCTCATGTGCCGTGTGGAGAACCGTGAGATGAATCTGGCTACGGTGTTAGCAGACTCGTTCAGCAGAGGTCGTCGAGGATGCCATCGTGCCGGTTTGCCTATGGGCCCCTATATTGCTCGGATTGCACAAAATTTTGGGGTGTTCACCAAGTATGTTCCCCAATTTCTACATGAAGGGCCCCAGACGATGACATTTGGGATGAAAGAGTTGCAGCAGGCAGGTAGTGTGTTGTGGACTGAGCCCTACGGCTAGGAGCCGATTAGGCAGGGCCCGCAGGTGCAGCCGCCAGAGGGACATCCAGCTGAGGATGTGATGATTCAGATTGATCCTACACACCGACAACGGCCACCACAGAGACACGAGCTACCAGCACATCAGTATCGGAAGAGGCAGCCTCCACCTGAGCCTCTCACATTGCAGTCACTCTCTGGCTATCTGGAGCAGAGATTTGACAGGCTGGAGCATCTTATTCAGTCAATTCAGTTGGGTCCGGAGAGGCAGGATGATGCTCTCAGGTACATGATGAGTACACATATGATGGGGATCCCAGACTTCTTTCAGCCGAGACAGCAGGGAGGCTCGGCTGGTGCTGGTGGGAGGTTTGATCCGGATCCCCCATTCCATGTATTTGGTGAGAGTAGTGCTGGTGCAGGTGGACGACAGCAGGGCAGTGAGGAGTCTGTCAGCGCAGGAGCAGGACTAGTGTGGGGATGACATGAGGATGCAGCAGCTGACTATATCTTTTGTTTGATTATTTTTATGCTGTTTTTATCCTCATTTGTTGGTTTGTACTATTACTGATACATGTTAAACAGGTTGGTTGGGCAGGATGGGTTGGTTTATGTGGTTGAAACTGACACTACAAGAACAGGGCACCTTTAGCGGCGACGGGTGTCGCCGGTATTGACCGCTTTTGTCGCCGCTATTGACTATTAGCGGCGACATGTCGCCGGTAAAGCATCACCGGTATTGCTCGGACGCTATTGACTGACTGTCGCCGGTATTGATAGCTGTCGCCGGTATTGATGCTGCACTTTTAGCGACGACAGCTGTCGTCGCTAACTGTGTCGCCGGTGTTGACTTTCGTCGGTAAAGGGTGAAGAGTAATAGCGGCGACACGTGTCGCCGCTAAAAGTCTATTTTTTTTTAATACAGCAGCTGTATATACAGCTGCCCAGCCAGTTTTACGGCCGAAAAAACAAAACCTGCCTATTTTCAAACAACGCAAGCATACGCAATGAACATAATCAACATATACTAAAGGTAATATAATTAAAAACTACGTTTAAGTCGTACATTATATCCTACAACGTTTAATTAAATCCAAAGCATACATTAAAAACAAGTCACTCATCGTCATCGTTATCGTTGGGTTCATCGTCGGATTCATTATCGAATAAGTTGTCAGAATCGTAGTCTTTTGACTTTCCTTTTCCTTTTCCTTGTGAAGCAAGATAGTTGTTAAGTTGGTTCAAAAATGACGGGGTTTGGAACAAGCTGTTAACAAAATCCTACAATAATAGATAGCAAAACGTATATTAGCATATTAATTAACGCTACCAACATATATTTAACAACGAAACATGCGTTCGTTTGTCATTTTTTAAATTGCGCAGTTTACCTCGGAAAAGGGTTCTTGCGTCCGAGCTTGCGAAGACGACATGTTAGATGACGAGTGCGAGGACGTGTTGGAAGAAGGTTTAGGCCCCATCCCGCGGTACCATCCTCGCCGCTCACCCAACGCTTCCTGATACGGGGCAATTGGCGGACCCTCACCGCTCCATTGACTTGTGGCCTGTTGTATGTTCCGCTGTATTTTACGAAGATGATTAAATATATGTGTGTGTATATATATATATATTTGTTATAGAAAATAATACTTAAAAGAAATACTTACGTAATTTTGTTCAGCAACCGGATCAACCCAATTCCCTTGATTGTCCGTGTGGGTTTTAGCATACGTAGGTACCCAATCCATATCCTGTTTAACATTAAACTTAGATTAGACATTAAATAAACAAAAGCTTACACACACGCACACATACATAAAACATTACATTTTTATAGGCGGTGCTACCGTACGAAGATGTCCCCCCACGGTATGGGAATTGTTGTTTCTCGCGTACTAGTGTGTTGGCCTCGCTTCTTTTAATATATTTAGCTTCCCGGAAACCTTCAATGGTTCTCAACCAGTTATCATAGGGCATATCCTCGGGATGGAATGCCCTTGCACTCTCAAGATCATTGTAACCTCCCTTGCTCGTTATGTTTGAAATGATGATTTCAATTTCGATTGGGTGTTTTCTTAGCTCGTTATGTTTTAAATCATGATTTCAATTTCGATTGGGTGTTTTCTTAGCTCGTTATGTTTGAAATGATGATTTCAATTTTGGCGGGTATTTTCTATGTTCGTTATGTTTTAAATGATGATTTTAATATAAAGAGGCATTTCCTAACTAATATATATTTGTCAAATACACCTACATTATACTTCTATGTTCGTTATGTTTTAAATGATGATTTCAATTTTGGCGGGCATTTCCTAACTAATATATATTTGTCAAATACACCTACATTATACATTTGACATACAAACATTCATCCTTACATACACATTTGCATACTTTATACAAACATACATACTAACATACACATTTTTCACCAACATACTAACATACACCTACATAAATACATTCATTCATACACTTACATACCCACATACATTCTTACATACACCTAAATACACAAATAAATAGAGTTTCATATACTCATTTTCTCCAAATACACCTACATTATACATTTGACATACAAAACAATCATCCTTACATACACATTTGCATACTTTATACAAACATACATACTAACATACACATTTTTCACCAACATAGTAACATACACCTACATAAATACAATCATTCATACACTTACATACCCACATACATGCTTACATACACCTAAATACACAAATAAATAGAGTTTCATATACTCATTTTTTTTAAATACACCTACATTATACATTTGACATACAAACATTCATCCTTACATACACATTTGCATACTTTATACAAACATACATACTAACATACACATTTTTCACCAACATACTAACATACACCTACATACATACATTCATTCATACACTTATTTACATCCTAAACTAAAAATTATACAATTTCTAAACTAAAAACAATACAATTTACATCCTAAACTAAAAATTATACAATTTCTAAACATATTTACATCCTAAACTAAAAATTATACATACTAACATACACATTTTAGAATTATACATACTAACATAAGTCGTCAAAATTATACATACTAACATACTCATTTTCACCAACATATTTACTTCCTAAACCAAAAATTATAAAATTTCTAATCTTTAAAAAAAATACATATAAAACTAACCGTTTTTTTCAAGTTTCAAGTAGACTAAGACCGCTGAGACGAGGTGGTGCCGGAGAAGTTTCGGTTGTGACCGGAGAAGAGATGGTGGTGATCCGAATATTCTTCCATAAACACAAATATACCCAAAAACGAGCAAAAATTAAAGCCTATAACATGTAAATAACAAAATAGAGAAGAGATTTAAGAAAAAAAAAAGTTAAACTCACCGATTCAGGCGAAAAACGCGGTGTAGCGGTGGTGGTTGCAGAGAAAATGGGGGGAAAATGAAGGAGGAGGGAAGGAAAAGGCGCTGTCTGTGGTTTTACGGACAGAGCAATACCGGCGACACCTTTGTCGCCGCTACTAACTCATTCGTCGCCGGTAATAAGCTAACTAGGGTTAAAAAGGATAAGATTTCTGTGGCTAGGGATTAAAGTGGGCCACAAACTTTTAGCGGAGACCGCCTGTCGCCGCTATTAATGATCCCTTGTCGCTGGTATTGCTTCTGGAAACCCCAACCGTTAGATCAGAATATTGATCAACGGCTGGGGAATAGGGTTGACGTGGATCGACCAATAGCGGCGACAGGTGGCCTGTCGCCGCTAAAGGTGTCGCCGGTAAAAGTGGGACGTTCTTGTAGTGTGATCATATTTTGATGATATATACTATGATATGTTTTGCTAGTTTGTTGATGGTGACTGATAGGTTGATTGTAGTAGCCGCTTTCGTTCGCGTGTCCGAGATTAGGAGTTGTTTGCTGAGCGCGTTTCGAATTGGAGGGCTTATGTGGAAACGAGTGGCACTTTGACAGTCTCACATATAAAGCTAAGTCGCTTCCCTTGTATTCTTTTGTATTTTATTTATTTGTTTCATCTTTAGTTTCCAGTTTTTAGTGTTTAGGTAGTTTTTGAGTCGTATTTCCATTCTTGCATTAGGGACAATGAAATCTTTAAGTGTGGGGATGCGATACATGTAAATAATCGAGTCATAAAATTGAAAAATACAAAAAAAATGAAAAATTGAAAAATTTTGAAAAATCCAAAAAAATTGAAAAATCAGAAAAATGTCCTTTGAAATGAGAAGTTTGCAAATAAAAAGCGGAAAATGATAGAAAAGATGAATTTGTGCTTGGGTTCGAATAATAACAATATGAGATTAAATAAATCGAGCTTGTGTCTAGTTAGGGATATGTGGATAGGCCGGGGTTTGGTTGTAAGTCCCTTTAAGTTAATACACCTTAATTGTCGGTCTACTAGTGGGTTTTCGCCTGTGAAATATGGGAAATTGAAACCGCCAATAAGAGTATAAGGGACACCGTTATAAGTTAAAACCGTTAGAATTTTTTTTCATGAAAAATAAAATAGAAAAAAATAGGAAAAAATGAGCTAGAAACTGAATGAAAGTAGCGCAGTTCTATGTAGTCTGGGTTGGGGATAGTGACTTTACATCCGGATTACCTCTAGGGTGTGTGAAATCGACATTGCAAAGAAAAGTAAAAAAGTACCGAAGCCTAAGTAATCCGAGTTGGGGATAGCGACTCTACAGCCGGATGCCTCTTGGTTAGGGAAAGCAACGTCTGCGCTCATTGAAAGAAAAAAAAAGAAAGAAATGTGAAAAAAAAATGGAAAAAAGAATGAAAAAAAATTGATTGTGAATTCTCTTGGTTTTGATATAAGACGGTTGGGAATTGGTCTAGTGATCGTTCCTTTAGTTCTATAAACTTGAGGCGGGAGTAGGTGGACCGTAGATTCTAGCGTGAGACCCTGGGTAGATTCACCGCACTTAAATTAAATTCACATGATAAGGGCTTAAGACCGGATTTGGGTTTAAAGGGACAAGTATATTCGCAATCGCGGCTAACGCAAGCTTTGGTTTTAATAAAATATAAATATGCTTTGACCCAAGTGACTATTCAATTCTCATTCCGTTGCATAATTCTTTTTCGAGGATGAAAAAAGAGTAAGTGTGGGGATATTTGAGGTATTGCAAAATACATCCTTTATTCGGGTATAGTTTGTATAGTTTTGCGTTACATTTAGTTTAGTTTTCGTTAGAATGTGCATACTATTGATCAGATTGAGTTTTGCAGGTCTTGGTGCTTAAATTTGCTGGAAATTGAGTGAAAACGAGCTAAAATGCCGAAATACCAAGTCCCGGAACAAGTTGAAAAGGAGTTAGAATTATTTCTGAGTTATTGGGCTGCTAGAGCTGGAAAATGGACGCAGTCGCGCTAAGCCACGGCTACCTGCCTTTCTCATCGCGTGCCGCTACCATTTAATAATTGATTTTTGATATTTTATATTGTCGAGCTACGTGACCTCAAAGGATTTCACCCGTCGCGCGACGCGACGGGGTTATTTGACGGAAATAATTCGCTGCTCATTAGGGTTACGTATAAAATCCCAAGAAACTCATTATCAAAACCCTAACTACGAATTGAGAGCATCTTAGGCGAACTTTGGAGCATTCATTGAGCAAGAGCGGAGATTTTGAAGCTTTGGAATCATTGGTACGAGTTCGGGACGAAGGATTGAAGACTACACGGGTTTTCTAGTTCTTTGTTTTTTATTTTTCTTACGAAACTTGTTACAATGAATTCTTGTTTGATTGTCTTTGATTCGTTTTCATTACTTAACATGCTTGGCTAAACTTTTAAGCCACCTAGACTAAGATGATTGGATTGATATAAAGTTTTTACCTTTTCATTAATTGATTGCATGAATGTTATGGATTAATTGTGTTTAGTAAAGAGTTTGGTTTATTGATTTGATGCACATGCATACTTTAATTTGGTTTATTACTATCAATTAATTCGTGTGAATCTTGGTGGTTGTCTGCTACGGAATAGGTTCACGCTAGGTCTTCTACTGTGTGTTTTTGACCTTTAGGGAGAATTGGCCAATAAACCCTAGAAGTAGTTGTTAGTGATTTGCTAGATTTTAGTGTTCTGCTAGTGCTTATAGCTGGAAGGTGCGGGGCTATTGATAGGTCTTACCCGGCGAATTGCTTTAGACAGTCTTTGGAAAAAATCGTGCCTTAGTTGCCCCGTCGGTTTATTAGTCTATCAAGTCAAGTTAAATAATTCAAACTACCCTAGATCTATAATTGGAAAAGAGTAGGTCAGCATTAGGGTACTTACACAATAATTAGACGTCTTTCCACGAGCCACGTAATCACTTTTTGCATATTAAAAATTCCCTATAGCTCCCTTTAACAGCAAAACGCAGTTCATTCAACAGCTTCCGTAAAACGCAATCCAAAATCGACGATCATGGTGATGACGGCGGCGATGAACGACGCATCGGAGAGAACACCATCGATGCCGATCTGTTAAACTCTTTTGTAGGCTGATGTGTCAAGCTTGAATCAGGATTAAGAGATCTTCAGCTGTGGACGGTAACAGAGTGGTGGGAGTGGGGTGACGGTTGTGGTAGCAGTGGGCGACGAAGTGGTGGCGAGGGGGGGGGTGGTGATGTAGGGATGAGATGAATTGTAAAAGAGAAAGACGTTCTGATTTTTTTAGAACTGTGTTTTTTAGATTTAGGGTTTCATGAGACTAATGGTTGGTTGACTAAAATGCCCCTTCTTATTTATTTTCCTTTTTGCCACATGTCACAACCCCATTGCTTTCTATCATTCTACCCAAATTAAATTTCCTATTTGATCTCACCCTAGAAAGTGTTTGCTTGCTTTAGTCGATCTATAGAAATCATATCACTCGATCTTGAAAATGAAATAATTTAAAGCCGAGTGATTTGCAATCATGTTATCAAGGATTATTTGTCACTATGATACCGTTCAACCTGTCAATATAAGAAAATCCGTAGACCATTTCCAACCCTATAATCCCTCCCCATCATTCCACCTAAACTCGTCTTCTTTCCACACACTTCCATCCCATTTTGCAATCTTTCTTCACTTTTCTCTCACTCTCTCTCTCTTTCTTCTTTCCATTTACCTTCTTTCTCGCACTAGGTGTCTCTCTCTCTAAACCTTTCTTTCTTCAATATCCCAAAACCCTAATTTTCTTTCTCATTTTCTTTTGTTCTTATAACACTCATCGGACACCAATCATCCAATGGGATGCTGTTGTTCCCGAAAAGAACCAACCACCGAGAACGGTCCGACAAACCCTAATGATAATAATGCAGAAAGATCCGAAAACGATCCATCGAGAGCCACCCCTCAAACTGCATCCCCATCTCCCACAGCAAACTCCGGCAAGCAAAACCCGATTGGACCCGTGTTGGGACGCCCAATGGAGGATGTCCGCACGGGTTACACAATCGGGAAAGAGCTTGGCCGGGGCCAGTTTGGTGTCACACATTTGTGTACGAGCAAACAAACGGGTGAACAATTGGCATGCAAAACAATTGCTAAACGGAAACTTGCGAACAAGGAAGATATGGATGATGTACGGAGAGAAGTGCAGATCATGCATCATTTGAGCGGGCAACAGAATATTGTGGACCTTAAGGGTGCATTTGAAGACAAACATTCGGTGCATTTGGTGATGGAGTTGTGCGCTGGCGGCGAGTTATTTGATCGGATTATTGCGAAAGGTTACTATACCGAAAGGGGTGCTGCATCATTGCTTAGAACAATTGTTCAAATTGTTCATACTTGCCATTCAATGGGAGTTATTCATAGAGATCTAAAGCCTGAAAACTTTCTTTTGTTGGATAAAGATGAAAATGCTCCCTTAAAGGCTACAGATTTCGGTCTCTCAGTGTTCTACAAGCAAGGTTATACATATCACTCCATTATATTCTAGATGTTTTCCGTTTATAATGCATGGAATTGGATTCATCACGATAGGAATCCTAGTAACATGCATGAATGAATCTGATACCATGAAAGAATTCAATGTTTTTTTCGGTATATTGGTGAGCCATATATTATTAACCTTTTTAACGAATTCAGGTTTGCCCCGTCTCAGTCTCGGCATACCCTACTAATAGCTTTGCTACATATGTAATTTTACTAGATACGTTTGTTTGTTTAAATAGTGTTACCAAATTTCAAGATAATGAGAAAATGATAAAACGTCAACAACTATCCAATATTTAAATACAAATATAATATTTTGACAAACAAGTAAACTTAAAGATAAATGACAAATGAAATAATAGTAACTAATCAACCATTTTCGTTTTAAATGTTTCCATTTGCGATGCATGGAATTGGATCCATGAAAGAATTGATTGCCTTTCGTAGGAAACAGTCGTTTCCGACTCATTTCCCACAAAAGGCAATGGTAGGTAAAAAGCTCTTGTGAAATACTTTTACAACGCATTTCCGACAAACCTTCCTACGCAACCATGATTCAGTACTTTTAAACATATATAGAGGTGTAACTGAATTACAGGATAACGTATAAAGATAAAACGTCATTAATTATGCTAATATTCAAACTAGGGATTAAAATAATAACTAACAAAAAACTTAAGGATAAATAATAAATCAAATAGTAAATAATAGAATATAACAGATAATAAACTCGGCTAACATGAAGTAGTTGTTACATTTTGATGCAGGCGAGGTATTTGGTGACATTGTTGGAAGTGCATATTATATAGCACCTGAAGTTTTAAAAAGAAAATATGGGCCAGAAATTGATATTTGGAGCATTGGTGTCATGTTGTATATTCTTCTTTGTGGAGTTCCTCCTTTTTGGGCAGGTAATAATGTCGAAAAATGAATCACTTAGCATTGGAGAAAGCTTCAAAGATTATCTTTGTTTGAGAAATACAAAAGTAAATAACACTAAAAACATTGGATTAAAACATTTATGTGTTATTGCAGAATCGGAGCATGGGATATTTAATGCAATCCTGCGTGGGTATGTAGATTTTACAAGTGACCCTTGGCCTACCATATCTCCCCAAGCTAAAGATCTAGTCAGGAAGATGTTGAATTCAGATCCCAAGCAACGGCTGACGGCACAAGAAGTGCTTTGTACGTACACTAGTGTATATTTCTATGTCTGTCTATGCGACTAGTAAAAATGAGTCTTTATAATACACATAAGGCCACTGGGGGCGGAATAAAATCAACGCGTGATAGCATAAAATAACGCGTGGAACAATTGTGGAAGTCCACCGCCACCTAAACGACAACACGTTATAGCACCATGAATTCAGATTTCGTTATTTTCTACACGGCCCGTGATGGTTTTTTTGTGAGGGTAATTGTTGGTTGGGGAAATTGTTGGGTGTGGTGGTGAGTGATGACCATTGCCACCAAAAAAGGTTGTGAGTGATGGAAAAATGGTTGATGAAATGGCGGAACTTGATTGGGTGCTTGTAAGTGATAGAATTCTATCACTAGTAACCACCCCACCCCTAAGAATGAAAGATTTTTTTTTCACAAAATTTTAAGATTTTAAGCAATTAGCATTTTTTTAAACAAATGGTACAATTTTTTAAAACATAATGTTAATTTTTAAACCAACTTTCCACACGATTTTTAAATTGATATAACTTTTTTATACATTAAGACCTTAAAAAAATACACCATAAGAGATGAATAATGATTATCTATACAACTAGATAACTAGATGAATGTCATATTTTAGGATTTATATGTCATAATGCTTGTAAATTGTGGTACGAGCGATGAAATGTTGTTTGTTTTTTCTTTAGGTCATCCATGGATTAAAGAAGATGGTGAAGCACCTGATACGCCACTTGACAATGCTGTTATGGGCAGGCTAAAACAATTTAGAGCCATGAACAAATTCAAGAAAGTTGCTCTTCGGGTACATACTTCGTCTAATACAAATAATATGTTTTCATCATAATTCATTGAAGGTTGAAAAAGCGAGTACTCTTTTTACAGCAGTAAAAGTACAAGTTAATCATTGGCTATAATACATGCACATCAGTTTATAAACCTTCACCTCTATAAAAACCGTTTATGCCACAGAAAAAATTGTTACCGAAAATATTGGTTACAGAAAAACTCGGTTGTAAATTTTGCGACAAAACTCGCTTCAGTAGTTTTACGACGGAGGATTGCCATGTTGTCCGTCAATAAGTTTAGTACTTTGACGGAAAGTTCCGTGGTGACAAAGCTATTTGCAACCAACCTTTTTCATTGCAAACCCGTTGCAATGGCTGTCAGAGGCGGATATAGAGTGTAATAAGGGGTAACCCCCGTTGCCCCTTAACGCTTATGCGGTAGTGTAAGTTTCAGAAAGATTTGGGGGTTTTTTTTACATTTCGGTACCCCTTTAGATTTTTTTTAAATGTAGCGCCTATAATGATTTTCTAGATCCGCCATTGATGGCTTTTTGTGATCATTTTGCAGTCGCAAATTTCCATTCTAGGCCTATAAATGTGGTTAAGTTGTTGAAAATTTGGATTAATTTCAAAGTAAGAACAACTTAACTACATGTTCACACTTTCAAATTTACCCCAAATTCTATATATTTATACATGGGAACTTAACTTTTTATACATTCGTAACATTGGATAATTTTTAATTATTTCACAAATTTTAAAGGCTAAACTATATTTACATTTCTTATAAGTGCTATAGTTATGTTTATTATTATTTTGTGATCAGTTACCACAAAGAAATTGCATATAATTTGCGAATCTGAGTTTGCAATCTTTCCTGGATGAGCAGGTTATTGCAGGATGCCTATCGGAGGAAGAAATCATGGGCTTAAAGGAAATGTTTAAGGGAATGGATACCGATAATAGCGGAACAATAACGCTTGAGGAGCTAAAACAAGGGCTTTCCAAGCAAGGGCCAAAATTATCTGAAAAGGAAGTTAAACAACTACTAGAAGCCGTAAGATATCCGAAGCTGAAGATTAATTGATTATTTGAGCTCTTAATTATTGAAACATTTGAAAACAATCATATAAAACCTCATTTGATCATTTTAAATGAACTGAAAATAAAACAGGCGGATGCAGACGGGAA
Source organism: Helianthus annuus (assembly GCF_002127325.2). NCBI lineage: Eukaryota > Viridiplantae > Streptophyta > Magnoliopsida > Asterales > Asteraceae > Helianthus > Helianthus annuus. The sequence continues at coordinate 153,642,785 of NC_035445.2, forward strand.
TGGAACTATAGACTATGACGAGTTCATAACAGCAACGATGCATATGAACAGAATGGATAGAGAAGAACATCTATACACTGCATTCCAGTATTTTGATAAAGATAATAGTGGGTAAGTTAACTTAAACACTCTTCTCCATCTAAAACTGAAGTACATTTGACAAGACAAAGTTTTTGGACAATCGACAATCGTAACTTTCACTTTCGTTGTTAAGCATAATCCCCTTTTAACGGAAAAGTAACTACGTCGGCCTCTAGATGAACGACTTAATGATTTTGATCCTAACCAGAATGTTGTAAATTGTTTTGGAATGACAAAACGAAAGTTAGAGGCAAATGGAAGTACTTTTCCGTTATAGTTGGATTGCTTTTGGCAACGTAAGTGACACTTAAAAGTGTAATTGGTCACATTATTCGTATGAGTCAATAGGACATACTTTGAATTATGACGATCAAATTTGCCTATTAAAGATACTTATATAAAAAGTCCTATGATAAATAACCAAAAAAGTTAAATTTAGAGCCACAAATAAGGTAATTTGGGCCGGGCCGATGGTTACGTTTAAGGCCTGGCCAATTAAAATCTTGTGAACAACTCACGGGCTTCCTAACTGACTACTAGCTAGAAAAGCCTAATTTGCCTACGCAAATTTTGGACAAAATTTCGTAGGAAACCAAAATTATGGATTTGTCCGATTTTCATGCTCTCACTATCTAATGGAGTCTACCAAATACTCAATCTTTCCTCATGATTAAACAACAGAGAATGGTTTGTAATATATTATGGTCTCTCATGATGACAGATACATATCTATAGAAGAAATGGAGCAAGCTATACGTGACTACGGTATGAATGATGGAAGAGATATAAAAGAGATCATATCCGAGATTGATACGGATAATGTAAGTAATCCAATGAAGGCACGATTCAAACACATCTTATAATGACATCTTTGGGTAATTGAATGACTGTTTATTTTGCAGGATGGTCGCATCAACTACGACGAGTTTGTCGCAATGATGAGAAAAGGGAACAAACAAAATAGTGTAAATCCAAAGAGAAGAAGAGATTCCTTTGTTCCTAATATATGAGTTCGACTCATTTATTACATGCATGCGTGTACATATTTTCCAGAGACGTGAAGAGCAGAAGGTTATGCATACTATCACCCAGAATTTTTTGCAAAATTCAAATTACTTCAGCTGCAGTGAAGATAATTGATGAATCTTGATTTGATCTCCGGAATTGACATTGGTTCGGATGTGGGTTTTTGTCAACAAATTCAGCAGAAAAATTGTCATGTGAATACTTGTAATACTAGGCGAAAAAGCAAAAAAAATGAAGGGTTCTATCTGTGTGTTTAGAAATATATGCAATGGATCCCTTTTATGTTTATAGACTAATATGTAAATTTACTTAGTTTTCCATTGTTTACATTGATTGATCCATTCATATGAAATTATATATTACTTATTTTATTTATTATTTTTTACATAGAGTTTATTAAACCGAGTTTTTTTTTTCCAAATAGGTGTAGATGGAAAAAATATTTACTAAAATGGGTGATTTGAAAAATATTTACTAAAATGAGTGTTCTTTATTTTCTTTATTTTTAACAAATCTATTGTAAATCTTCTCTTTTTTTAACTAAATTATCACTTTTATACTTTTTTTTCTTCAATCGACTCATTATTTTTTTTATATATAGCTAACTTATTATATTTTTTATTTTATAAGCTTAAAGTATTATTCATTATAGATTAATCTAATTTTATTAATTTTTTTGTCCAATAAGTTGATGTTTATGCTTTAGGAGTGAATATTACCATTATCTTCGTGTTCATTTATAATCCTGAAATCACATGAGCAAACATTATATTTAAATTATTTATCTTACATAAATATAAAGGGAAAATAAAAGAAAAACATTAAAAAACCAAAGAATTAAAATAAGTTAGTTAAAAAATAAAATAAACTGTATAATGACTTGTTTGGTATAAAAAAAGCGTGATATTGAATAGATATTGAATAAAAAATAAAAGCAAAAAAATGCAATATATTAGTTTAAAATAAAGAAATAAATAAAAACACTCTTCTTGGTAAATAATTTTTTTTAAATAAACTATTTTGTTAATTATTTTTTCCACCACTACCATTGTGGGAAAAAACTTCAAAAGAAAACAACTATTTTGGTAAATATTTTTCAAATCACCTATTTTAGTAAATATTTTTTTCATCACCACCATTTTGGGAAAAAAAAACTCTTATTAAACCAAATAATAACAATTTTCAAAATTTAAAATACATACAGTCAAAAGATATTTATATTACTAATTTTATTTATTATTTTTTGCATACAGTTTATTAAACTATGTAATAACAATTTTCATAATTTAAAATACATACAGTCAAAAGACATTTGTCACAAAAAAATGTTTATTTTTTAATATGCATTACATATACCAGCGAAAAATAGATGGGGCCAGGGCACCATCAGACCTAAAGGAAGCTACACCCTAGCCTGTACGTATGAAAAAAAATTATCCGTTTTATAAACGAAGGGAAAAAAGGTTTTTTTTGAAGGACTGTTAAAATGACAAATTCAGTGGGGAAAAATACAGGAATAAAAGGAAACTAAGGGTGTAAAGGGTGCTCATCTAAGAGGTGAATCCCCTCTCTTACGCCCAACCAATGCTTGTGTGCCACGTCAACTCCCCTCTTAAACTCCCCTAACACCCTAAATTGATGGCGGCACTCCCCTCTTAGGTGACTTGGTTTTTATTAAAAAAAAAAAAAAAGTTTTGATTGGTCCACTCATCCTCTCTCCTCCCTCTCTCCTCCCCCTCTCTTCGGTGAAGCCCCACCGATTTCACTCCCTCTCTCTACCTCACCGATATGTTGGCGGTGTCTCCCCTAATCGGTACCGGGGTCCCCGCGTGGGTTTTCGGTGGGTGCCCCGCCCACCCTAAGGGTGAGAGGTGCACTCCTCTTTTAGAGGAGTCCCTTCTCTTACGCTCGGTCAATCAGCATGCGTCACGTCAACTCCTCTCTTAACTTCCCTCACACCCTTAATTTGATGGCGGCACTCCTCTCTTGGGGGACTTGCTTTTTTCTTTTTCTTTTTTTTTTGTTTTTTATTTGTTGTAATTATGCATGTTAATAAATTAAACAAATATTAATAAAAATTAAATAAAATTTAATAAAAGACATTTCATTAAATTAAAAATAAAAATTACATACAAACTAGAAAAATAAAAAAACAAACTACTCGTCGTCCGAACTCACTTCAAGGTGAGGTAGATCTAAACGTCCGAGATGCTCAACGAGATCGTGTTTTAGTCTCCAATGCGTTTCTTCGTCAATGAGCTCGTTAAAAGCTGTATCATCGAAGATAGGAAAGTCGGGTAGGGGAGAAAAAAACGGGAACTTGGAATCCATTTTTTTTAAAGATTGGTTAAAAAAATTAGATGAGTTGAATGGGTGAGAGTTGTTTTGGGTTTGAAAAATAAAAAGATTAAAGAGGTAGTATTTATAAGGGTTAAGAAATTTTTTTTTAAATGTATAACGGCTATATAGCCGTTTAAACTTTGATTCCCTCATCGGTGAATACACACCGATCCCATTCACCGAATTGCCTCCCCGCGTTGATGGCGGCGGTGTTGCCGCTCGGGGACTTGGGTCACCGCAGGCCTCCCCGAAAAGTGCCCCGCTCACCCTAAAGTAAAAAAAAAAAAAAAAAAAAAAAAAAAAAAAAAAAAAAAAAAAATCTACCAAGTGAAGTGCCCCTTAAAAGGAAAATATAATTATTAAATATTACTTCTGGGCGTTGCGGGGATGTACGGTGAGCCTTTGTCCACCCAAAGGTATGGGATATCCACCATTTTATCGTGTTTGTAGACTAACATGTAAAGTTAATCCCAATCCTAAACTAATGAGATGCGAACTTGGGACAACTAACTAATTGAGGTTTATTTCTCACCTTGTACATACAAACTAAATAGTAGATTTGTTCTTACAATTGTTTTTAATTTTTTTAAACGACAAATTTGGATCACTGACGGACCACTGGAGTATCATCGTATCACCAAGGGAACCACCCGATCATATCCATCTCTAGTAGATAATAATGCCTATACACCAATTCAGGAGAAAACCAAATAAATCTGGAAACCCCCCTTAGGAATCGAACCCATAACCTAATGAGATAATAGGTCTTATCTCACCCCTAACACTACAAGAAAAAAGACTTTTCGCGACGAATCAAAATAGGCTTTTCGCGACTAAATTTCGTCTCGATAGGCTATGGCGACGACATTTTGTCGCAATAGGGTCGTTCCTATTGCTCGGTCGTATTAGGTTGTTTTTTCGTCGCTAGCCTATGTCATGGCCTATAATTAAATATTAATATACTTGAGAAACAAATACCAGAAAACTATTACTATATAATATCACAATTTTTAAGCTTTTTATATTATAATTATTGTTTGATAATAAGCTTTATATAATACAAATAAACAAATTTGTGGCACTTAATCTATATGTTCAAAAGTAAGTTATTCAAATTTTGGGTTTAGCTTATGCTATGCTAGTATTTAACTGTAATAGAGGAGCGAACATTGCATCGACAAATAGAGTTACTCTAATAACCACAAAATGAGTATACCACCATTGAACCCGACAAAACAAAATCTAAAAGTAAACACCAATATTTAAGAAACACAAAGCCCAATCAACTAGCAAGTCGCTACTCCCCTGCGATTCTTTGAGATAGAATAGTAACTCCCATGTATCTGCGTTAAAAGAAAACCTTATAACCATAATCCATTAGTTAGTTACATAACAAACTAGAGCTGGTTTCCCATCCACTAGTTAATTAACGAGTGTATGATAAGTTCATTACAGTTTAGAGGTAGCAGAGTAAATTAGTAATTGGTAATTTCTCATGTCCCGCGGCGAGCTGAAAACGTAAATAAAAATAGGTAAAGCGCAAAGATTGGTATTAAAAAGGAATAATACAATTTTGTCGTTAAATTTCAAAAAGTGAGACGCTTAGGTCCAGTTCAAAAAGTGAGACGCTTAGTTAATATTAACTTCTACATAAAGTGTAAAGGGTAAAAGTAAAATTTCAAAATATAGAGGATTACAAAGTAAATTACATAAAAAAACAATAAATTAAATAAAGTGTAGAGAGGCAAACACAAATTTCAAACTATAGAAAGAAAAACTTATGTGATCAAATTGTAATCTACAAAACTTTAGTGGTTCAATTAAGAAAACAAAAACTAAACTATTACCAAAGATGGTTTTTAAATAATTGTACAAGTTTTTAAAATCGACGTGTTGCAGCGGGTCCGTCAAACTGCACAACAAAAAAGACATAAAAATGTTGAACAACATGCCCGTATTGCGGGGTGTTAATTTGCCAAATTTATACTAAAACATAAAACATTATTTTGAAAAATAATAACTAAGTAATAACAATAACAAAACCATGAAAAAAATCAAAGAATAATATATATATATATATATATATATATATATATATATATATATATATATATATATATGGTAGGGATCCTAAGAGAAGTCCACCCTATATGAGAAACTTGAGAAGCATTCTGGACCACACATTTTTCTAAGCCTTTCGTAATATACACATATGTATAGTTTAAAATTGACTATATACATATATGTATATTGAGTTATACACATATGTATATAGTCAATTTTAAACTATACATATGTGTATATTACGAAAGGCTTAGAAAAATGTGTGGTCCAGAATGCTTCTCAAGTTTCTCAACTAGCCTATCACTTCTCACATGATCCTTTTCCTATATATATATATATATATATATATATATATATATAGGGGAAGGTTCAAATGAAAACCACTAGTTATTGTGAAAACTCGAAAACTAATTAAAAAAAAGCCAAAAAAACATACAAAAAGTTTTTTTTTTAATTTTTTTTTTTGCAATCAAAATTTCGCAGGTTTTTTAATATAAAAAAAATTTCAAAAAAAAAAAAAAAATTTGTGTAGTGCACATGTGTAATAGTGCACATATGTATGTGTACTACACATGTGTATTATTACACATGTGCACTACACAAAAAATTTTTTTTTGTTTTAAAAAGTTTTTTTTTATATATAAAAACTAGCGATTTTTATAAAAAAAATTGAAAAAAAAAAAAATTTGTGTGTTTTTTAGGCTTTTTTTAGTTAGTTTTCGAGTTTTCACAATAAAAGTTGTTTTCATTTGAACCATCCCCTATATATATACATATATATATATATATATATATATAATATAGTTATTTAACAAGTTATAAAAAATAAAGAAAGAAAGCAAAATATAATCGTTTTTTCGACCACCAGTGCTTCACGGTTAGTTTGAAACGTGAATAAAAAAATCATGATGATACATAATACTTTCTTGTGGCGGCCCACTTTTGAACATCGAAACACAAATAAAAACGCTATCCTGGCTGTATATCTAAAAGTGTAAATGACAAATAGCAAATTGTAGGCCGTAGGAAGTTTATGGGGAAAATTTTTGTGACTTAACTTTAAGTTATAAAAGCTGTGGTGAAATTTAAAATAGCGGAAAATAACTTTAATAAAGTTCAAAGGTGGTACAATAACTTTTATTAAAGTGCAGGGTATGAAAGTAAATTAGTTAGAAATTTAAGTAAAATAAACAAATTATAGGCCGGGGTGCAAAATGTAAAATAGGAAAATGTTGTGAAAAAATAAAGTTACGTAAGTGTATGGGGTCAAAAAAATAAAATAAAATAAAATAAAATATCTGGTCAAAGTTTAAAAAAACAAAAGAGTAAACTTCCGTTTTCCTCTCTATGGTTTGGTCGTTTTAACGGTTTTGTCCCAATCCTTTAAAAACAACTATTTTACTCCCTGATCTATAAAGTTTATCTCTATTTCACACCCGACCCCTAACGTCATCCAATTTAACTATTAAATCCTGGTCACATGCCCCTCACATGAGGGGCATTTTAGTCTTTTCCCATCCCAGATCTGAACCAGGATTTAACAGTTGAATTGGATGGCGTTAGGGACAGGGACTGAAATAGAGATAAGTTTCATAGATCAGGGAATAAAATGACTGTTTTTAAAGTATTTGGGCAAAATCGTTAAAACGACCAAATCACAGGAAGCAAAACAGAAGTTTACACAAAACAAAATGTATATAGTTACCAATGTTGTTTTATAAATAATTTCCTTTTTAAAATGTTTTATCTTACTATTGGAAGACCGCTTTTAAGTAATTAGATAATTGCATTGAATGGGTATGGTCCCAAAAAGCCGCGCAGACCAATAAGGTCGTGCGATGAACCATACTCCTTATTCGTTAATCTGATTAGTCTGCAGTTCCCGCGCGAGCTACTTAGACAAAACCTAAGCCTCGCGCGAGGTACAAGCAAGACATAACATCAAGTTTCACACTTAGCATCTTGAATAAGAGCCCTCAACCCCAGAACCTCGCGCCGACTACTTGGACACACACCAAAGGTCGCGCGCGGATAGCGGCGCAGGGCCACTTCAGGAAACGTCAAAGGTACAAGTGGCAGAAGAATGAGCAAACCAGCGTCCAGCAGGCGGTACCCTATCGTGCACCACGATTAACGATCGTGCAGGAGACAAAAGGTACACAAGGACGCCTACGTGGCACCAATCAGGGGAGGCGACAACTGCCCCACGAGCTCCACTCACCTGCTGATGTCAGAAGGACAACAGGGTTGACAACCCAGACATGTGGCTCCAATCAAGGTGCGCTAGCACCGAGGATCTTCTAGTAGTCACTAACGGTCGACACCAGAGAGACAAAGAGGATATTCCTTGTTGTCACCTTCCGGCCAAAGGCCCATCAGCCCATCTCCTCCTACACCACTCCGGCTATAAATAGGGACCTTCATTCACAGGTTAAAGATTCTGCTCTCTACAATCTCACTCTTAACACACACTAATTTTACTCAAAGCAGTTACTTATTCTCACGCCGGAGAGTTGTTAAGAGGGAAACCCCCATATTCCCATCTTGACGAGCTTAACGATGTTACTGTTTTGCAGGAAGGATCGCACCCGAGCCCAGGAAGGATTAAGAAGAATAACCCTCATGTTTGAAACATAAACCCACCTAATAAGCTTAAAATTAGTTCTGTGTTTTTCATTGGCGCCCACCGATTTCTACAATCATTTCATCTTCTTTTTTCTGAGCTTTTTTCTGTTCTCTTGATGATGGCTGGACAGGGAATACCTGATTTCGGCTTCGGTACACACTCTCAAGTAGGAGCGGGGGAGGACAACTCGCACGTCCAGCCCCATCCTACTGACAAGTTCGTCGAAGGTAAAGCAACAAACACTGGGGGACCCCGCGCGAGCATTACTCACATCACTCAAACGGGTACCCCAGCAAGTAACGTTGCTGGACCGTCAAACTTAGCTCCAGCTCCAAACATCTCGGCGTTATTAGGCCTACCAGAGGGCGAAACCTTAGCCTCTTGGTATGCTAAACAAATTGCTACCATCAATGCTGCTTATCAGTCATTGAGCGCACAACAAGCAATTTTGCAATGGACCAAGGCATAGTGCAAGGAACAAGGGCAAGCGCCCATTCGAACCAGCATGGCAGGAACAACAAGTCATTTTTCCAGTAGTGCGCGGGGGACAACGCGCCACGCGCCCCGTTGTCATTACCGGCATCATAGGCCACTATGAAACAAATTACGTCTTCATCGATCCAGGTAGCACAGCTGACATCATTTACGAACAATGTTTCAACCAGTTTGAGCCAGAAGACAAAGCGCGCCTCGAGCCTGTTGATTATCCTCTGTCCGGATTTTACAATGAGACAGTCTTCCCACTGGGACAGATCAGCTTCCCCGTCACGCTATCTGACGGGAAGCATTCAAGAACTACAAACGTCAACTTTATGATGATGCCAGTCAAGTCAAGGCATGACGTTCTAATCGGAAGAGAAACCCAGGGAGAGATGAACATGGTAACCTCCACGCCCCATTCAGCCATTGGTTTTCCAATTGAAATAGGGGTGGCGATTATCTATTCAAAGAAGGAAGTGGTGGCAACAGAAGATGCGCGCCCGGTCAAAGCAACTAAGGTCTCATCAACCGAACCAGAAAAATGGGTCTTGAATCGCAAGTACCCCGAGCAAATGGTGACGATTGGCCACGCAATTTCACCAAGTATCAGGACGTACCTCAAGCAATTACTGTTCCGAAACATGAACATCATCGCCTGGACTCCGTCTGACATGACAGGCGTCCCGCGCAATATCACTGAGCACTTCTTGAATACTTATCCATCTGTCGAGCCTAAGGTCCAGAGGAAGCGCAACCTAGGATCAGACAAGACAAAAGCCATGAATGAACAAGTTTGTGAACTGCTGAAGGCAGGTATACTAAGGGAGGTGCGCTACCAAAGTTGGGTTGCAAACCTTGTAATGGTCGAGAAGTCTAAAGGAGGATGGTGCATGTGTGTTGACTACACAGATCTCAATAAGGCATGTCCCAAAGATTGCTATTCATTGCCTGAGATCGATAAGAAGATAGACTCTCTCGCGCCATTGAGGTGGAAATGTTTTTTAGATTGTTACAAGGGATATCACCAAGTCTAGATGAAACTGGAAGACAAAGACAAAACAGCCTTCTGCACTGACATTGGAATCTTCTGCTACACAAAAATGCCCTTCGGGCTCAAAAATGCTGACGTAACCTACCAGCGATTAATGGACAAGATATTTGGTGATGACATTGGGAAACATATCGAAGTATACATTGATGATCTCGTGATCAAGAGTCCCGAAGAGGACCAGCTTGATGAAACAATGGTTAACCGGGCAGGGTTAACACACTGGTCTCGTCAAGAAGGGTTAATCCCTTCCTCTCGAGGATCGCTGGCTGGATCACCGGTGGTTGATCTCCTGCACAAGGAAACAAGCCGTGACTCGTAACAAGGAGGATGGGGTGGGGGGTGCTCCTTGTTACCACTCTCCGGCGTGAGAATCAGTAGTTTGCTTGGGAAGCAAAGTAAGATAGTAGTAGTAGTGAGAGAGTTGTGAGAAGATACCTCAAACCTGGTTTGGGGTTGGTATTTATAGCCGAGGAGTGGAGGAGGATGATGATGGATGGACTGACGACGTGCTGCCCCTTTTCAGGTGTGTCAGGCTCGTCGGTTATGGAGGTTACGCCACGTCAGTCCATTGCTTACGTAGCTCTGACAGGTAACTGTCATTGGTGCCACTTGCACTGTGGTGTCAGTACCACTTGCTTGAGTACATAGGATGCGGTGCAAGCCGCATCGCTACGTGCGGTAACATCTGAAGTTACCGCGTCACCTACTTGTGATCAAGGAATACGCGAGATGCGGTGCTAGCCGCATCGTCGTCTTGCCTGCATCCCTTGTCGTGACGAAAATGTCCGTATGGTGCGGTGTCAGCCGTACCGCTACGTTCATCTTCTTCTATGCCCAAGGTAAGGCTTTCCTGTATTGATAGAAGCGTTCACTGGACGCGGTGCGATGCCGCGTCGCTGTGAATACTTCCGTTTTCGTACACCAGATGTGATGCTATGTCGCATCATTCTACCGTTCTCCTGTTCCATGTAAGTCCTCCTTTGTTATTAGATAGATTGGATTCAACCCTTGTGTCGACGCGTTCCCGCATGGGCACAAGTGGGTTGTTAGCTAGTGAGGGTTTTGATAAGGGTAATGGTCACTCGCGGTCGATGCTGACGCGAGATCTGGGACCATACCCCTTCAAGTCCCCCCAGTCTAGTGTTGCTGCCACATACAAGGTGTATGTGGGAGGAGTACTGGACTATGGTGTTTGGAAGGTAGTTTGGAGTCTGGAGAAGATCCTAGACCATGTGTGGTCTTTTCTGTATGTAAATGAAGCTGGAGGTCCGGAAGGGTCATCTGACGCCTCTTCCGTATCGGTGAAGGAATCTCGTCTGATGCGAGATTCTCAGCCGATTTATGTCACCAGGTGGTCTGCCACCTGTTGTTGTGCCGAAGGTCTCTTGGAGACCTTGTTAGTAATGCTGCACAAACTTCGAACCAACCTCTGAGATGGTGGTTCGAAGGTATGTGGAGGTTTCCCATCCTTTAAAGGTGGGCTTTTCTTCATACCAATTGTTGAATTGGTGCATGAAGAAGAAAAGAAACTTTTGGACCAATCTTTGAGACTGGGATCAAAAGTTGCTGATGCTTGCAAGTGCTTTGCTCGAGCTCTATGTTCAGCATCGAGTTATGAGACGACGATCCCTTTTTTGTGGGGTGTTCGTGTTTATCGTCATAGCTCTCTAGTAACCGCACGTTCTTTGCGGTTACCTCGTTGCGTCATTGTTGTCCATGTTTGGTCGAACAATGTATATTCATACTATGGGTAAATAAACATGGTCATAGGTAAGGGAATGCCCACCATTGTTTATTCTATGCGGCCCATAGTCGGGTTAACAAAGTCATAAGCAGACTTGTTACCGCTGTTCGGACGCTTGTTGTTCGACGAGAGTTTATTTAGAGCGCTGTTCTGCGTTCGTTTTGGAGCCACTTACCTTCCCGCTCCAATACCGAGTTTGCCATGCAGTAGCATTGTTCGGTGATGTGGAGTGAGCTTGGCTCTTCCGTAGCAACCACTCTGCGGAAGCTATGGTTATGTCCGTAGCTCCTCGTGAGTGTCTGTGGTTTTGTATTACCACATTTGTTCGAAGCGGGTGTGGGTCGGATGTAGCTCTTGAAGGTTCAGGAGACAGGGTTGCTGATGTGCGTTCACGTGCATACCCTTCCTTCCTTTTGTTAAAGAAGGTGTTCATGTACCCTCTGCGGTTGTGAACCGGGCAGGAGGGATTTGAAGCTTGAAGAGAATGAAGGCAATCCGGTTCTCTTGTCTCTGAGATGCGGTTCAGTCCAACGGCCAACGCTGGTTCTGAGCATCTAACACACCTGAACGGGCTCGTGTGTGTCATGTCCGCATATTCCACGTGTGCTCGTGGGTCGTGCGGATAGGTATTATACCCCCTTATATTGTAGAGATATATGTTTTTACCTATTTTTAGAGGTATGTTAAAAAACGACATGCGGTATGGGTTATGGTGCGGTATACCAGAGAAACCGCATGCCGCTTATAATTGGATAATGTAGTCGCTTTTTGTTGCATACGTGGCTGGACGCACGTGTGAGTTGGTGGAAGTTGGTGAGATCTTCCTGGCATGTGCTGAAATGAAAGGACGTTTGCACTGCCCGAGGCATTAAATGCACTGTAGCGAAGAGTGTAAACGTCTCTTGTGTCAGGCGCGTGGGCGGCCACGCGCGCGTGATAACCGTCAGCGGAAACGGCGCTCGACACGTGGTGTCCTATGATTCGCTCTTTTTGAACGTGATCATTTGTTTTCTCCCTCCGCATTAATTGCGATGGGTATATAAGGGGAAACCGTTCGTGGTTTCCCGTCACTTGTTTAAAATTTCAAAAATTTTCCGGTGAGAGAAAACCTGTTATCTGTCTTCTCCGACGAAATTTCTTGAAGTTCCAGTGAGGGTTTTTAGATTTTCTGTTCACCATCTTCTCTTTCTTTGATATTCTTGATGGCTGAACCATCTAATCCACACAATGTGGAGGGTGAAAACCCTGAACAGCCGGTAGTATCGGCTGATGAAGACGAAGATGATGATGTTGAGGTTCCCGGTGGTGGGTTACCGGTGTTGAAGTGGTCAAAGGGTAGTTTTAAAACCCTGATGGCCACTGTGCAGATGGCCAAAGACTGGAATGCTACTTACCCACAAGTGGGGGACACCGGTGCCGATGCTCCGGCCGGTTATATAACCTTGTGGGCGGATTTTTTCAACCACGGCAACCTTAGGTTGCCGGTGACGGTGTTTGTGGCGGAGGTATTGGAGTATTATCACCTCCATATCTCCCAGCTTAGTCCTTTCGGAATGTTCCGAATTCGGAATTTTGAGTACACATTCCGTGCCCATGGCCTGCCCATTACAGTAGAGAATTTCCGGCGGTTCTACCAGTTGACGGTGAACACCGGTTTTTTCTCGTTTACTCAAAGGCATGGGAGTCTGAAGTTGATGACACCCCCTAAGGGTGTGACAGGCTGGAAGAAGAGGTTCTTCTACATGAAAGCCTGTGCGGTCTATGCTAGCATGTCTTTCAGGAATGTCAATGTTGGAGTTTCCGATGAAGATATTCATGTTGCTTCCGCGAAGACCGCGGACTGGTTCTCTAGGCTGCGGCCTATTGAACTCAAGAAGTTGGATAATGACCAACTGTGGATATTGCGGATGATGCTCTCCAGACCGGATAGGAAGGAAAGGCCCGTGTTGCGGGAACAGGGTGGTGGTAAGCTCGTTACCCTTTGTTATTTTCCTTATTTCCTAAGCCTTTGTAATAACCTGCATGCATGTATCAGCGGATGCGGTTGGCTTGTGGAGGATGTTTGAGCCTGATTTCAAGGGCCAGGTTGAACTGATTGCGGTTGAGCTGAAGAAAGGTTTCAACCTTGAAATTCTGAAGAACTTCCGTGTGCCGTCGAAAGCGGTGTTGGATGCCCCGGTTCCGGGAGACGCAAGAGGTACGTCTTACGTGGCATTAGTTTTTTCAGTTTATCTTTTTGACTGGTTCTGTTGATTGTGTGAATCCAGGTGTCCTTGCGGATTTGGGGAAGTTTGAGAAACGCGTCCCCAAAAAGACTGTTGAGAAGAAAACGGTGAAGAAAACCGTGCGGGGTCGTGGCAAGGGGAGTGTTGAAGGCTCAGTTGCCCCTTCTTCCGTTTTTGAAGCCGCAGGTACCTATCAATCTTGTTCTCGGGGATATACCGATTACGTCGTAGTATCTGACACCCTTGAGGGTTTGGGTGTTATAGGTAGTGGTGCGGCCGCGGGTGGAACTGCTGTGGTTCCCCCCGTTGTTGGAGAGAAAAGGGGGCCAGAGCAGAAAACTGCTGGTGGTGGTGAACCGAAGAGGCGGAGACTGCAGACCAGGAGAGTTGCTCCGGTGCAGAAGAAACCTGCAGCTACTGCTGGTAAGTATATCCCTTTTCTTTGTGTTGTATGTACAATGGGTGGGAAATACTCATTGAATACTCTTTGTATTGCAGAATCCCGAGATGCGGGGTATTCTTTTTTCGACATCCCTGCGTCTCCTCCGCACACCGCTACCGCGGGCGCGGGTGTATCGAAGGAGAGGGTCGCGCCTAAGGAGCCTGCGGCCCCTTTTGTTGGGCCAGTTCGTGATCCCCCTTTGGAGAAGACGGTGGAGGCGACTGCTGACCGGATTTTTGACACTGTGGACTCCTCGGACAATCTGATCTCTCCTGATGAGGGTGACGGATTGAACTTGAGGTTTTCAGATGCCGGTAAGCAGAAGTCTGATGCTGAGGTGCGGCAACAGGATGCTGAGCCGCAGAAGTCTCCTGCTGGGGAGAAAGGTAGCGGCTCGTCTGCTGGTGGTGCGTGTCACACCCCAACCGATGGCGGAAACATCGGAGTGAGACGAAAACTAGATTGCAAGAGACTTCATAACACTAATTGTGACGGGTATTTAATAATTACTTTTTACATTGTTTGATCTATAGAAATACCACAAGTTTGAAATAAATAGCATACAACTAATTAAGTTTCATTTCATTTCATTGAGTAATGGTCTCATACAAAGATTGGAAACAATTACTACATGTTTGAAAATAAGACATAGTACAACAAGTATTAGAGTTTAAATGTGTTTCTAGGCAGTCCTACTAGATTCCTTGCATCATCAAAACCTGCAATACATGTTAAAGCATAGTTCAATACAAAAAGTATTGGCGAGCATACAAGTTTGAGTATAAGTACAAAAATGTTTTAAAAAGATTTTTCATGGCAATGACTAAGTACAAGCATATGAATTTAAACACGTATGATTGCAAGTATAACACGTATGAATGTGAGTATAACACGTATGAGCAAATATAGAGATTCTTTGTATAAAAGAATTTCTAGCATGTTTGTATATGTGATTCAAAGTACATGTATTGCATCCCAAAGGTAATAAAGCGTACAGAGGGATTGAGTATGCTCACTCTGGTTACGTAGGAAACAATCCACGAGAATTACCGCACGAGCATACGAGGTGAGGCAAATGACCAAATCGCCCTAAATTGGATACAACAAGTATATTCTAAATTAAAAAGGAATGATATAATGGGTCTAGTGCTTCGGAACTAGTGATTGGTTCTTGTATTTGTGAACTTATTGTATAAAATATCATTTTGATGTATAAATAGAAATTCCTAACCGAATATATATCTTTAAGTGAATGCAACCGTGGTTAGGATTAATTATTTTAAGGTGTAAAAAAAAAACCCATGATTTATAATTTACATGCATTTATAGAAACTGTGGCTATTCATTCAAATAATATTACACTTAATGATATAAAAAAAAACATTATCTATTTGGAGTCTTATATAAATCCATACAAATGTTTTATTCGTTAATTATTACTATAACCAATGTATGTAGTCTTACAAGGTATTATTAATTTACTTGAAAGTTATTCAACTGTTGTGAAAAGTTGGAAAAAAGAACATATTTACATTGACTAACAAGTGGGTCATAAGCTTTATATTGTTTTAAAGGAATATTCATAATCTGTTGGTATATTATCTTCTTCAAAAACCAAATGACATGCGTAGTAACCAATACCCACGGTTAACATATGTATAATTATGAAAGTTATCAAATCCTATTTGATCCGTATGTTGTGAACTAAAACGAAAAGATTACAGGGCGAAAGGTATACCGAAACATAGAGATGATTTCCGTTGCGAACTGAGCCCACTGGTGTGACTCGAGCCGAAACTAGTCGCACCAGTTTTGAACCGAGACTCGAAACTGAACCGACATCCGAACCGCTGCTGACCCGGAACTGGAACTACTCGTACTCGAACCGTGACCTAATGTGAACCAAGATGAAACCCGGGCCAAGCACCACCACTGACCCGTTTTGACCGAGACCCGAAAACAAACAAGCACCAAACCACCTGGGCCGATGCTAGTCGAAACCGAATGAAACTAAACTCGGACGAACCCGAACCGGAGTGAACCACCTGAAGCTTGAACCAACTGATGTTGAGACCCGAGCCATGAATTTTAATCCGCTGTTGAGCGTAAATCTGACCTGAACCGACGACCCTGATGGAATGAAATAAAACCCCGCCACCGTCGCCGCTGTAGACGACTCCACCGCCGTCGTACGCCGTCGAACTACAGCCTATTACCCCCCTCTCTCTCTCTTGTCGTCTCTTCCGATTCTCTGTTTCGTCGTCGCGCCACCACCAGACGGTGGTGGTGGTGGTGGTCGTTTACACAGATCGAAGGAAGAGGGTGGGGTTGCAGGTGTTGTAGGTGGCGGCTGTAGTTTTTGTAGATGGGTTAGGGTTTTCTCAATTTGGAGTATGTAGGAGAAAGGGGAGTGCAGACCCTTGTGTGCGTGTGTACTGATATATGGTTTAGAGTTTGTATTGATTTAATTGGGCTTTGGGCATGGGCCCAATGCCCACAAGCTAAATTCCCGGGTTTAAGTGGCCCGTAATTCCTACGAGCCCCGTTATCAACACCCGAGCTCCGTGAAACGTTGTAAAATAAAATTTTAGATTAAAAATATTTAAAATAATGTAAGTAGTCGTTGTTGTTGCGTTTGAGCGTCGGTTGCGTAAAAGCGCGTAAATTTGCGTCGTTTGACGTTTTTATTCCGTTTTCGATCTGATTTTCTAAAAATAGAAAACGAACTTGAATTTTCTAAAAATATAAGAATACAAAAATACGAGGCGTTACAGTGCGGGTTATGACGGGCCTCCAATTCAGCCTGGGGAGTCTGAATTGGAGTATTATTACCGCACGTACTCCCCGGGTCGCAGTATGGTGTATCACCGACCCCCCTGGACTGTTATGCAGGGGGATGATATTTCTAACGACCCTGCGGCATGTAGGGAGATTTTGGGTGGTCTGGGGACCCCGTTTGAAGTCGAGCGTGCCCGTGCCGCGCCCCGAGAGTTGCGTATTAACCAGCTTTCATCGATGCTGGTGGGGACTTCCATTGTGGCTAATGCCATTTTGGACGATTATAAGGTGCTGGGCCGCCGCGAGGAGGAGGCTACTCGTATGCGGGCGGAAGCAGAGAAGTTAGTCGAGGCTGCTCGTGCGGGTGCGGAGCAGCTCGAGAAGGATAAAGCTGCTTTTGAGAAGCAGAAACAGACTTCGGAGTGGGCTGCCGCTGCCCAGCTGAAACAGGTGCGTACCCTTGCTAAACTTCTTGCTGATGAGCGCAAAAGTTGGAATGAAAAAATGTCCAATGAGCGCAAGAAGTGGAATGCATCGTGGGCTAAGCAGAATGACATTCTGTTTCATGCTCGGCAGGAGCTGACAAATGCCAAGGCAGCGAATGCTACCTTGAGCCAGGAGAAGGCTGCGGCTGAGGCCATTTCTGTTAAGGCACTGCAGGCGAAGGCCGATGCCCTGAAGGCGCTTGGAGAGGCCAAAGAAGCCGGGGCTCGTGCCTCAAAGGCCCTTGAAGAGGCCGCAGAGAAGGAGAGCCGTGCTTCTAAGGCTCTTGAAGAGGCGAATGCGGAGCGCATTCGTTTAGGCAAAGTTGTTGAAAGCCTGCAAGTACGTTTCTTTAACTTTGTTGCTTTCGTCCTTTATTGTTTTGAACATATTTATCGAGTGAACTGTTTGCTGTTTTTGTAACAGGCTGAGGTTCAGGCCCGGGAGGTCGCGGTTACGGACCTTACTGCCCGCGTGTCTTCTGCGGAGAAGCGGGCTGACGCTGCTGCTGAGGCCAAGGATGCCTTGGTATCCTCTTTTAACCAGCTGGAAGCTGACCGTGAGTGGCTGCGGACTCACGGCATCGCGCGTGTAAGTATCCCTTGCCTTTACATTTGCTTGGATTAGCATTCAAGACTTATGATCTTTTTATTGCAGATTGTCGAGGCTATCATGAATGCCCCTGAGACCTCATCTGGTTTGGACCTGGTTAAGGAACGTGCGCGCGATGCTGGCTTCAAGGCTGGTTATAACCGCTGCATTGGGCATATCAATGTATTATCCGCAGGCGGTTATACTGATCAGGCATCCGGGTTCCGTGATGTGGATACCGAAGGTCGTCTGAAAACGGCCGTAGCCTCCTTTTATGATACGCCCCTTGCCTGTGTAGGTGAGCTGGACGAGTGTTTGGAGGTTGCGGACTATGTTGACCGCTTGCGGATGCTTTATCCGGATGTGGAAGAGGAAGAACCCGCTAGTGGTGCCGGAGGAGACGCGGGGACCAGCGGTACAAAATAGGGTTTAGGTTGGCGAGTGTGCCTCCTTTTTGTATTCCTCTTGTATAGAATAGGAACTTTATGTAAATTCAGTAAGCATCATGTGGATACTTGAATTTTTTGAATATAAAGTTTCTTTGTTCAGTTTGTACAAGTGTTTTTAATTCTTGCATGTCTGAACGTGTGTATGCGTAACTTTACCCATTTATGAACGGGGTCAAGTATACTCCATACTTTTGTTGTATGTGTATGCATCAATTCTGTTACTTACCGTGTGAGGGTTTTAGAATTGCTTTAAGCTTTGTAAAAGCTTATATTACCGGAACTCTACCCATTTGTGAATGGGGTCGAGTGTACTCCATACCTTTGTCGTATGAGTCCGCGTCAATTCCATTGTTTGCCTTTTTAGGCTCAGGAATTGTGTCAAGTGTTTAACAAAAACTTGTGTATCCGGCCGGATAAAACATGCAAGTCTTTTTGCCTTTTGCTGGCCTATTACAATATTTGTGTGTGGTTACCACTTTGTATGGGTATCACGAATGAAGATTTTGCCAATCTGTTTTTGGGATACCGCAAAGTGGAACACGCATTTGTAATAGTAATAACAAACAATAATGTAGAAAATTGCTTATTTATTTATTTGCAAATGGCCTGCGGCCCAATAGGTTACATAGAGAAATGTAAGAACATGGCTTACATATAACAGCGTCGAAGCTGTTGTGCATTCCATGTGCGTGCGATAGGTTCGCCTTCTAGTGTTTGCAATCTGTACGCGCCTTTCCCTAAGACCTCGTTGATGAGGTAGGGTCCTTCCCACTTGGGGGCGAGTTTGCCTGGGCGCTCGGCATTAGATGCCTCATTGTCGCGTAGGACGTAGTCTCCTGGGTTGAAAGTACAAACGCGGACGCGCGCGTTGTAGTACTTTTCAAGTTTGGATTTATATTTGGCCTCGTTGATGGCAGCGTTTTCGCGCCTTTCTTCCAAGAGGTCCAAATCGATCCTGCGTTCCATGTTGTTGTCTAGTTTTTCAATAGCCAACATTCTAGGAGAGGGGAGACCTACTTCTGCGGGGATCACCGCTTCTGAACCGTAGACTAGGCTGAAGGGTGTTTCCCCATTGCTTGTTTTTGGGCTTGTACGGTGAGCCCATAAGATACTTGGGAGTTCATCGACCCAGCCACGCCTGGCCGTTCCCAACCGTGCCTTGATCCCTTCGACTAGGCTTTTATTGATACTCTTGACTTGGCCGTTCCCTTGCGGGTGTGCGACTGAGGAGAATATGTGCTCAATGTGTAGTTCCTCTAGCCATTTTTGAAATTCGTCGGCAGCGAAGTTGGTGCCGTTATCGGTGACGATGCACATTGGTAATCCGAAACGGCAGATGATGTGTTCCCAAATGAACTTTCTTGTTATCATAGCAGTGGTTGAGGCGAGTGGTTTTGCTTCTACCCATTTGGTGAAGTAATCAACCGCCACTATGATAAATTTAACCGCACCTGGAGCGTCAGGGAAAGGTCCCACAACGTCAATTGCCCATTTCTGAAAGGGCCATGCGGTTGTAACGGGGACTAAGTTGTTTTTTGGCCGCAAGGTTTTTGGAGCATGACGTTGACAGTCGATGCACCTGCGCAACTCTTTGACGGCATCCAGGTGCATGCCGGGCCAGTAATACCCGGCATTCATGATTTTGGCCACTACCATGCGTGGTCCAGCGTGTATGCCACATATGCCCTCGTGTATCTCTCGAATGAGGTATGTGGCATCCTGGGGGTTGACGCATCGTAGTAGTGGCCCGAGGTATGATTTGCGGTATAAGATACCGTCTCCCATCTGATAATGGCACGCTTTGTATTGTAGTTTGCGTGCTTCTGATTTGCTTTCGGGAGTCACACCGGATTGTAGATATGCGATAATAGGTGTCATCCATGATGTTGAACCGTATTGAATGACGTTGACTTGGCGCAGGGGTACCGAAGGATTTTGCAGGATTTCGATGCGTATCTCCTTTGCCAAGTGTTGGAAGCTGGTAGATGCAAGTTTTGATAGTGCATCTGCGGACTTGTTTTCGCTTCGATTAATATGGCGAATATTGAATCAAGCGAATTTGGATTTTAGTTGCAGGACTTGCTCGAGGTAGAGGATCATGATATCCCCCTTTGCGGCATAGTCGCCGCGTACTTGGCCTGCAACTAACAAAGAGTCGACGTGGGCTTCCAGATGTTGCACGCCGATTTTTACTGCCAAACGTAGCCCCGCTAACAGAGCCTCATATTCTGCCTCGTTGTTTGTGCTTTTGAATTCGAGGCGGATTGCATATGTAAGTTCTTGGCCGTCAGGGCTGACGAGTCGCAGACCTGCACCCGCCCCTTCGTCGTTAGAGGCACCATCTGTGAAGAGTGCCCATGTTTCTGAGGAGGGTGGCGTTGGTGCAGGAGTTTGTGCTTCTTCGCATTCTTGGATGCGATTCACCGGTACTTCGGCGGCGAAATCAGCTAAGATCTGGCCTTTAATCGCGGGGCGCGGTTTATAATGTATCGTGTGCGCGCCCAGCTCGATGGCCCATTTCGCTAATCGCCCAGAGATGTCGGGTTTGGAGAGGATCGGGCCGATCCTGTAATTGGTTAGCACTGTGATGACGTGGTTTACGAAGTAGCGACGCAACCGTCTCGAAGCGTGCACTAATGCTAGCACCAATTTCTCCATTATTGAGTACCTCGTCTCTGGGTCGTTGAGCATCTTGCTGATGTAGTAGATGGGTGTTTGAACCCCCTTTCGCTCCACAATTAGTACCGCACCCACCGCGTTGTCCGCGGCGGATAGGTATAGTATGAGTGGCTCATCCTTGCGTGGTGCAGTTAAAGTTGGGAGTTGTATCAAACACTCCTTCATTTCCCGGAAGGCCTGTTCAGCCTCTGCGGTCCACTGGAATTGTTCTTTCTTTGAACAGCTCCGCAGGGTCTTGATGAACGGATAAGACTTAGCTGCGTGGTTGGCTAAGAATCTGTTAAGTGCCGCTAGCCTGCCGGCTAGCCGTTGCATATCCTTCATCGATGAAGGCGATGGCATGCGCTCGATCGCCTGGACCTTCTCCGGGTTTACCTTGAATCCATCTTTAGTCACGATGAACCCAAGGAATTTGCCTTCTTCCATTCCAAACGAGCATTTCCCTGGATTGAGCTTTATGTTAACGCTTCACAGAGTTTGGAATGTTCTTTCAATATCTGTGAGCATGGTATCTTCTTCCATGCTCACGACGACCAGGTCGTCCATGTAGATTTCGACACTTTTGCTTATTTGGCCGCGAAAAGTGTCGTTCATCAACTTTTGGTAGGTTGAGCCGGCGTTGCGCAACCCAAACGGCATTTTTGTATAGCAGTAATTTCCGGTGGGAGTCCGGAATGCCGTTTTGTCTTCATCCTCGATTGCCATTTGTACCTGATGGTATCCCTTATAGCAATCGAGGAAACACTTCCACCTGAATGGTGCGAGATTATCGACCTTTTCGTCGATTTCTGGAAGCGCGTAACAATCCTTGGGGCAGGCTTTGTTAAGGTCTTTGTAATCGACGCACATGCGCCAGCCCCCGGACGGTTTTTCTACCATGACTGGGTTGGACAACCAAGTCTGGTATTTAACTTCCCGCAGGATGCCTGCGGAGAGCAGTTCTTCGATCTGCTCTTGCATCGCCTGATTTTTAGCTGACCCAAGGTGGCGTTGGCCTTGGATCACTGGCTTGATACCTGGCATGGTATTCAAGTGATGTTGCGCAATATCACGTGGGACCCCGGTCATGTCTGCGGGTGTCCACGCGAAGATGTCTTGGTTCCTGAAGAGGAGCTGCTTCAGTTGCGCTTTGGTGGTCGGGGACAAGGCGTGACCCAATGTGACCTTTTGTTCTGGGTATCTCGCGTTGAGAACCCATTTTTCTGGCTGGTCATTGGGGGTGGGCCTTGCGACCTTGGTCGGACGTATTTCGTCCGACATCATGACGTCCCTGCGGGCATAGATTATCGCGACCCCCGATTCGGTTGGGAAACCAACTGCAGAGTGGGGGACCGACGTAATCATATTGAAATCTCCTTGGGATTCTCTCCCGAGGAGTACGTCATATCTGGAGGTGTGAGGTAAAACCATGAAGTTTACCTCTTCTGTCCTTGTGCGGTTTCCGCTGGAAAGACGCACAGGGAAAGTAATCTGGCCTAGGGCAAAGACAGTTTCCCCTGCGAACCCGGTTAACGGGTAATCTACTGCTTGCAACCGATCTTTGTCCTCCTGGTCGAACTGGTTGAAGCATTGTTCGTAGATTATATCAGATGTACTGCCCGGGTCGATGAACAGACGCTCGGTGCAGTAGTGTGCTAGTTGGCCTGAAATGACGACGGCGCGCCTGTCGCGCGGTCCGCCTCGGACTTTTGGAAAGACGACTTGCTCGTCCTTCCAGTCACATTCCGGCCTTCTTGCCGCTTTTCGCGGCCTGCCCTTGCCTCCGTGGATCATGTGGGTGGAAGCCACGTGCATGGTTCGCTTCCCGGAGGAGGTACCTTCGCCGTGAGGGGTAATGCGCTTGGTGGGTTTTTGCCCACCTGGCAAAATATGTTGCAGTTTCCCCTCCTTTAAGGCGCGCTCAATCTCCAGTCGGAGACTGATGCAGCTGTTGGTGGTGTGGCCCGAGTCCTTGTGGTACTCACAATAGAGTGTGAGGTCCTGATTTTTCTTGGACTTCATTGGTTGGGCCGGTCGCAAGAACTGTGGGTCCGCAAGGAGGACCTCACTTGGCGACATGGTGATCTCGGTCCAGTTGCGGTCCCGAGATTCTTTCTTGGGCGCCCGACTGTCTCGGGCGGGGTTGTAGTTCTTTGGGTCGAACGTGTTGGTTTGCGGGAAGTATGGTTTGGAAATATCGCGATTTCCAACGTCCCGGTTGCGTTTATTGTTACGCTTGGACCCTTGTTGGGATGTTTCGGCTTGGGGTTTCGCCTTTGACACATGCGGTTCGAGTGACCGCTGTGTCTGGGCGTATTTCTTGACCGCAGTCATGACGTCTTCCCATTTTTTGGGTAAGCCCTCCTTGCCAGAGATGGTCATGATCATCTCTCTGTCTTTGACGGCCCGAATAAAGTGGTTTCGTGCCATCTGGTCTGCCACGCCACCTATCTCCAGGCACTCTTTATTATATCGGACGACGAATGCTTCGAGCGATTCGTCGTTCCTTCGCCAGATGTTCATGACGTCACACGAATCTCGTTCGTGGCGTCGCTGCTGGCAAAAATGTGCGAGGAACTTGGTACGCAAGTCCTCGAATGAATCCAGTGATCCCACTGGCAAAGAATCGAACCATGCCCTGGCCAGGCCCGTGAGGGTCTGGGGGAAAAAATTGCACCAAGTGGGTTCATCCCACTGGCCGTTGATGCCCGCGCCCATGAAGACGTTCATGTGGTCGTCCGGGTCGGTCGAACCATTGTATTTCCCAACGTTGAATGGGAACTTTGTCGTGGTGACATGGGCGTTGGCAATCCGCGTGCCGAATTTGGAATTTTCGGCCGCTGCCTTTGGCCTGTATGGTTCGTTTGCAGGGCGCTTTGCCGCCCTAAGGTATGTGTTGCGGGGGTGACTGGGAGGAACATAGTTGCGTCCTCCTGGTCTGCTACTGGTGTCATGCGAATCACCGCGGTAGCTATGGTCGTCAGGGTCGGTATGACCGTACCCTTCGGTGTATGGTTGTGGGCCCAATCGGCTCTGAATGCCGGGGCCGCGTGTGGAGGTTGATCGCCTCCTGTCCTCGCCATGGGGGCCAAGGCGGGTGTGTACCGGTCCTCTGGTGTGGGACCCGTATGAGGAATCATCCTCGTTGAGGGTGTGGACCGAACAGTAAGACGATCCCCTTTCTTCACGCCGGCTTCTTGAAGCCGGGCGTGAATGGATCCTGCCGTCGTATTGTAAAATACGCTCAACAGGGGTGTGCGGTGCTGGGGGAAGCCCAGCTCGTATATTCGCTTCAGTACAAGCGCGGTTGTATGCTGCAGTCAGCGTAGCTGCCTGCTGCTCGTACCAGGCATGAATGGTCGTGCCTGGTGGGATCACAGATGGGAACTGTGATAAGTCATGTCCGAACATAAAGGAGGGGCTCCTTTGTGTGGACGTGCCAATGTGTCCGGGTTGGGAGGTCGAGGCATTGACCCCTACCGGGTTTGGGATTGGAGGATTTTGGTTATCCGCAGTGTTGTTTTGGTGATCAGTCATGATCGTGAGAGAGGAAAAAGGGATGGATTAGAAAATGCTAAGAGTAGCGGTGGGCGCCAATGATGAAACAATGGTTAACCGGGCAGGGTTAACACACTGGTCTCGTCAAGAAGGGTTAATCCCTTCCTCTCGAGGATCGCTGGCTGGATCACCGGTGGTTGATCTCCTGCACAAGGAAACAAGCCGTGACTCGTAACAAGGAGGATGGGGTGGGGGTGCTCCTTGTTACCACTCTCCGGCGTGAGAATCAGTAGTTTGCTTGGGAAGCAAAGTAAGATAGTAGTAGTAGTGAGAGAGTTGTGAGAAGATACCTCAAACCTGGTTTGGGGTTGGTATTTATAGCCGAGGAGTGGAGGAGGATGATGATGGATGGACTGACGACGTGCTGCCCCTTTTCAGGTGTGTCAGGCTCGTCGGTTATGGAGGTTACGCCACATCAGTCCATTGCTTACGTAGCTCTGACAGGTAACTGTCATTGGTGCCACTTGCACTGTGGTGTCAGTACCACTTGCTTGAGTACATAGGATGCGGTGCAAGCCGCATCGCTACGTGCGGTAACATCTGAAGTTACCGCGTCACCTACTTGTGATCAAGGAATACGCGAGATGCGGTGCTAGCCGCATCGTCGTCTTGCCTGCATCCCTTGTCGTGACGAAAATGTCCGTATGGTGCGGTGTCAGCCGTACCGCTACGTTCATCTTCTTCTATGCCCAAGGTAAGGCTTTCCTGTATTGATAGAAGCGTTCACTGGACGCGGTGCGATGCCTCGTCGCTGTGAATACTTCCGTTTTCGTACACCAGATGTGATGCTATGTCGCATCATTCTACCGTTCTCCTGTTCCATGTAAGTCCTCCTTTGTTATTAGATAGATTGGATTCAACCCTTGTGTCGACGCGTTCCCGCATGGGCACAAGTGGGTTGTTAGCTAGTGGGGGTTTTGATAAGGGTAATGGTCACTCGCGGTCGATGCTGACGCGAGATCTGGGACCATACCCCTTCACAGCTGCTGAAAGACATAGAGAAGACATTCAATTCTCTAAGAAGCGTGAACATGAAGCTGAACCCAGCAAAGTGTTCTTTTGGTATGGAGGAAGGCAAGTTTCTGGGTTTTGTGGTTACAAACGGAGGTTTCAAAGTTAACCCTGAAAAGGTTCAAGCCATCGAGCGGATGCCATCACCGCGCACAATCAAAGAAATGCAAAGATTAGTTGGACGCTTAGCCACGCTCAATCGTTTTTTGTCAAATCACGCAGCAAAGTCTTATCCTTTCATCAGTATGTTGCGCAAGTACGTAAAAAAGCAAGAATTTAAATGAACGCCAGAAGCAGAAGCAGCCTTCCAACAGATGAAAGAGTGCTTGATTAAGCTCCCTACTCTAACAGCGCCATTCGAGAAGGAACCACTCATTTTGTACTTGTCATCTTCAGACAAGGCAATTGGGTCGGTATTGTTGGTAGAAAGGGATGGAGTCTAAACTCTGATCTACTATGTTAGTAGGGTGCTCACTGATCCGAAAACACCCTATTCAACTATGGAGAAGTTAGTACTCGCGCTACTACACGCCTCCAGGAGATTGCGTAGGTATTTCACTGGGCATATCATAACTGTACTCACTAACTTCCATATTGGCACAATCTTGCAAAAACCAGTGACATCAGGCCGTTTAGCGAAATGGCAAATTGAACTGGGGGGCACAACATCCTGTATAGGCCGCGCGCAGCTATCAAAGGCCAAGTATTAGCAGACTTCATCACTGAAGTCCCTGAAGACAAAATCAAGGCATGTGAAGAAGTAGATACTCCCATCAAAGACACATCGGATGAATTATGCCTGTTATTCACCGATGGAGCTCCAAATGAAGACAGCGCGGGAGCTGGTTTGCGCCTGGTCAGCCCGGAGAAACATCAGTTCACTTACGCCATCAAGTTGGATTTCAAAAATACCAACAATGAGGCAGAATATGAAGCGTTTTTGGCAGGCTTGCACCTGGCCATCAAGATGGGGGCACATAATTTACAAGCGCATGTCGACTCTCTCCTAATCGCAAGTCAAATCAACGGGTTGTATGATGCAAAGGGCGAGATCATGGCTTTACACTTGGAACAAGCGAAAGAGCTGCTCCAACAATTCAAATTGTACATGGTTGTTCATATCAACCGATCGGAAAACAAGCCCGCTGACGCGCTAAGCAAACTTGCTTCGACAACATTTCAGCAACTCGCCAAAGATGTAAGGATCGAAGTTTTGAAAAAGCCGTCTGTCCTGCTGCGCCAGGTGAATGTTATCGAGGTAGGACCACCTTCGTGGATGACCCCTGTCATCCAGTATCTACAAGAGGGGATCCTCACAGAAAACAAGGCGGAAGCCAGAAAAATACAGAACAAAGCGCTGCTTTACGAGATGAACGGGGGCATTCTTTACAGATGATCTTTTTTGGGCCCACAACTATGATGTGTAGACCCCCAAAATGCAAACTATCTGATAAGAGAAATCCATGAAGGCATCTGTGGAATACATGCGGGCCCGCACATGGTTGTTGCAAAGATAATGAACGCAGGCTACTACTGGCCAGGGATGCACGTCGACACTTTGAAAGAGTTGCGCAAATGTGACGCCTGTCAGAGGCACACGCCGAAGCCCCTGCGCACAAAGAATGATCTGATTCCTGTATCAATAGCTTGGCCCTTCCAACAGTGGGGGATTGACATGGTGGGACCATTCCCTGAAGCCCCAACCGTTGTAAAGTTCATAATCGTTGTTGTTGACTACTTCACCAAGTGGGTGGAGGCAAAGGCCCTTGCTTCAACCTCCATAATGATGGTGTGAAAATTCATCTGGGAGCACATCATTTGCAGATTTGGCCTCCCACTTAAGATCGTGACTGACAATGGCACCAATTTCGCCTCTGAAGACCTTCAAAAATGGATGAAGGAGCTGAACATCGATCACACTTTCTCATCCGTTGCGCACCCTCAGGGCAACAGCCAAGTAGAAAGTGTCAACAAAAGCATTGTCGAAGGGATAAAAGCCCGTCCGGGCACAAAAAGAAGAGGCTGGGTTGATGGCTTCCTAGCATCGTTTGGGCTCATCGCACCATGCCAAAAACAAGCAATTCCGAAACCCCCTTTAGCCTTGTTTACGGCTCAGAGGCGGTTATCCCTGCAGAAATAGGCCTCCCCTCGCAGCGTTTATCAGCAATCAACAATATTGATAACGAGGCGGAGCATCGTCGGGACTTGGACCTACTCGAGAAGAGGCGCGAGATCGCGCGAATCAAAGAGGCCAAGTACAAGACTCAGCTAAAGCGATACTACAATACGAGGGTGCGCATTTGTACGTATACCCCAGGAGAATATGTGTTCAGGGACAATGAAGCCTCTAATGCCGAGCGCCCTGGAAAACTAGCACCAAAATGGGAAGGCCCATACTCGGGTACAATGGCAGCAGACCCCCCCAGCAATGGATATGCCTTGTACAGTTTGGGTGGGGGCGTCACGTTGCGCAGGTTCGGTGGACTTAACAACCTCTGGCTCTTTTTTCTTTAAGGGTTGGTCAAGCCTTGTGATGTGCACAACCTCCGGACCCTGCGCCATGTCGTGCTTAATGGCAGCACCGGTCTCGGTTTCCTTCGGTTTCTCCTTCTTAGGAATTACATCGCCCGCAGGCTCCTCAACCGTCTTCTCAATCTCCTTCTCGGTAGTTCTAGGAGGTTTGATAACAAACTTCGTTTCTTGGGTGCCGGCTCCTTGGCTTTCTGTAGCTCAACACCCTTAACCTTCTAAGGGGTTTTCTTCAAGGCCTCTGCAAAAGCTAAGTGTCATGGAATTTACTAAGGAAGAAAACATAAAGCATGAGGTTCATAACACTAACCTGGTGAAAAATTGTAAAGGGAGCGCAGCCTACTCTGCTTCCCTATAGTTGGACCCACAACAACTTTCTGCGCCGGTCCAGCACCAGCAGCAGCACTTTCCTCACACGACCTTTTCCTGGTTTTTAACTTAGCAGCTTCTTCTTCTTCCTCCACTGGGATTGACGACGGAGTCGCGTCAAATTCAAGAGCCCTAGACCTAGCGCTCCTGGAACTTTTAGATGTAGTCGCGCTGCTTTTCTTCTTCTCACCTATACGGGACAAACCCTCTAGTGAGTTACTAGCGACAACGTAATCCTCAAGGTTACTCTGTCGAAATTGAAGACTACCTCTATCCCTAGATCGCGTAACACACCTGCAAATATGTTAGACCATGAGCTCAACTCTTCTTGCGATGAGCCTTACAGACTCCTCGCTGGAAAGGAACAAGATCTCCTCTCCAGCAGAAGTCATGCGGCGCAAAGGTCTCAGTTTGGGAAGTTGCGCACCTTCAGTCACGGTAGGAGGATTGGCAAAGACTCCCGCCGGTGGATAGAGAAAGTGACCCTTAATCTGTTCATACCAGTAAACCTCACCAGCTGCTAGTGGCCGCATGCCCATAGACCCACCAAAAGTGGGGAATGCAGCCTGGTAAAGTTGCACAGCTGTAACAAAGAATAACAGTCAGGCGTATATGTACTAAAAGAAAGGAGAATATCACAAGATATACCTTCGCCATTAAACATCAAGACAGGAACTTCTTTGCTGCGCTCCGACCATTTGTCACTCATGCCCGCAGCAACAAACACCTGCTCACCAAAAATCCGGTTTGGTGTAGCCAGTAAGTGTAGGTACCAATCAGCAGTCTTCGGGATAGGGAGTTCCTCCTTCTCAATCTTGTCCGATTCACGAAAGATCAACGCGATCGACATCACTTCTTCCCTGATGAAGAAGAACTTCATCTTCCAGTAATGGAAGCTTTTTGGAGGGCTTATCAAAATCTTCTTCGCAGCACCTCTGTTTCCTAAGGATTAGAAACCAATGTTTCCTTCCAGGTGCAGAATTGAAGCCGTGAAGTTAGTCGCCAGTAACCGGAAGTTTCCTTCCAGGAAAAAGTTAGCAAATAACATTATATATCCCGGCGGTGCGTCGGCGGCCGTCTGGCCTTGCCGGGGATAACGAGCATCCCATTGTACTGCAAATTGATAACCTCTAACAATTTGCTCGAACAATCCTTGATCCCACTTCAAAACTGGGACCGGACCTTCTTTGACCTGAACTGCTTCTTCCTCAGCCATGGATATAGGGAGTAAAAAAGTCGGATGAAGATCTACTATTTTCTGGAAAAACTTGAAGACTACTCAAGAAATTCTTGAAGATTTGAAGGAAGTTTGAATATCAGAGAGAGAAAAGAAGAGAGTGCAAAGGAAAGGATATGCACTTCTCTCTCTACAATCGGATATATATACCCATCGCATTTAATGCGATGGGTAAACGTACCGAGATCACCGTGCGCGTATCTAATCAGCAATCGCCACGTAAGGCGGGATTCTCAGAGTGACAGTTACCACGCGCGCGTGGTCCTCACTCGCCTGATAGAGAGCCGAACCATCAGTGACTGCATAATGATCGTCGTGTCAGCAGTCAACTCAACCGTCGCCTTCAACGACATTTGCACCAACCTGTCAGAATTCAAAATTCGAGGGTTTTCCCGCCTAAATTTACTATAAAACTTCATGCAGAAGTTAGCAAGGACCGCGCCGCATACATCAGTAGCCAATGAGCTTGCGCGCAAACCCTCAAAAGCAACATCCATCAGTAAGCAAGTTTGATAGCCATGCTGTAGTAGTCAACAAGCACCTACACGCACCCCAGCCACTAGGGCATAGCAAACGCTTTTAAAGTCCAGCACACTTTCTTTTTTCTGAGTCTAGAGCTCCAACCATTTACTACACGAATGGAAGCAGCACTGGACTTGGGGGACTTGAAGGGGTATGGTCCCAAAAAACCTTTCGGACCAATCAGGTCGTGTGATGAACCATACTCCTTATTCATTAATCTAATTAGTCTGCAGATCCCGCGCGATCTACTTAGACAATACCTAAGCCTCGCGTGAGGTCCAAGCAAGACATAACATCAGGTTTCACACTTAGCATCCTGAATAAAAGCCCTCCACCCCAGAACCTCGCTCCGACTACTTGGACACACACCAAAGGTCGCGCACGGATAGCGGCGCAGGGCCACTTCAGGAAACGTCAAAGGTACAAGTGGCAGAAAAATGAGCCAACCAGCGTCTAGCAGGCGGTACCCTATCGTGCTCCACGATTAACGATCGCACATAAGACAAAAGGTACACAAGGAAGCCTATGTGGCACCAATCA
Organism: Helianthus annuus; assembly: GCF_002127325.2. Taxonomy (NCBI): domain Eukaryota; kingdom Viridiplantae; phylum Streptophyta; class Magnoliopsida; order Asterales; family Asteraceae; genus Helianthus; species Helianthus annuus. The sequence goes on from NC_035445.2 coordinate 153,673,589, forward strand.
GGGGGCGACGACAACTGCCCCACGATCTCCACTCACCTGCTGATGTCAGAAGGACAACAGGGTCGACAACCCGGACACGTGGCTCCAATCAAGGTGCGCCAGCACCGAGGATCTTCTAGAAGTCACTAACGGTCGACACCAGAGAGACAAAGAGTATATTCCTTGTTGTCACCTTATGGCCCAAGGCCCATCAGCCCATCTCCTCCTACACCACGCCGGCTATAAATAGAGACCTTCATATACAGGTTAAAGATTTTGCTCTCTACAATCTCACTCTTAACACACACTTATTTTCCTCAAAGCAGTTACTTATTCTCACGCAGGAAAGTGGTTAAGAGGGAGACCCCCATATTCCCCTCTTAACGAGTTTAACGATGTTACTGTTTTGCAGGAAGGATCGCACCCGAGCTCAGGAAGGATTAAGAAGATTAACCCTCATGTTTGAAACATAAACCCAACTAATAAGCCTAAAATTAGTTCCGTATTTCTTCATGCATGATCGGTATATCACCGCTAGAAATTACCAAATTTTCCTACTAAAATTTTCGACTAAAAGAATTTTTCAATAAATTCCGACATTTTCCGATTCAATGCCAAAAACTGGAAAATTAATATTAGTTGGAAATTTGCCCTTTTTTTCTAACTATAAGTGCATTTGTTCGGAAATTGGTAGGAAAAGGTGAACTTTTGGGTCTGGAATTACGTGTGGGGAGTAGTTTTGTCAGAAATCGATGGGAAAATGTTTTGTTGGGAAATTTATCCGAAAAATTTCCCAATTTTTCGGACGAAATAAGTTTTATCAGAAATTCATTGGAAATGACCATTTCCTTCCGAAGAAAATGTTGGTCCGAAACATAGGTAATATTTTGAATTTCAATATAAGGTACCTTCCGAGCATCAACAAGCTAGCTTGAGGATTAGTTCCCGGAGAGTTAAGTAAAGTCGACCCATCAATGACACGAAGAGAATCGACACCAAGAACCTTATATTCATCATCAACAACCTTTCCGATGTGACACCCGCCGTGATAATGCCATATAGTTCTTACAGTGTCCTTGCAATGTTGTTTTAACGAGGTACTTGTATTGCCATGTGGAATCATGTTGTAGGGTAGTTTCATGTTGAGATCGAGAATATCTTGGTCTGTCATATTGGGGAGCTTGTACTTTGAGAATGCTTTTGAATTAGCTGTTTTTAGGATGGTTTCGATCCCCTTCACGCATTTCTGCAAGTCTTCAGGTTCGGTTAAGTAGTTGAATGTTACTGATGGGTTGTCAGTTGGATTACGATTGACAATCTTTAGGTTACCCTTAGATAAAGGGCCATTAACCTTTTCATATATGAATCCCCCCTTCTGCAAGAACCAAAAAAAAAAAAAAAAAAAAAAAACAGGTCAGATATTTAATCAAGGCCAAACAATTTTAAAATGCAAGAATTTTTTAGCTTTTACAAATTTAAGCAACAAAGTGGTTTTTACCATTTATATATCAAGTTATAAACGTTTTTATATCAACTGAGTGTATATATATTGGTCTAGTCATATTTTCTATAAAGTGGTCGCAACTTATAAGACGAACACATACATATATAGGAAAAAAAGCACTTTGTTCATTACTACAGCCGGTTATCTGTGACACGAGTGGAGAAAAAGGGTCCTAAATTTGGCGTCCAACTTGTGACTAAATAACAACACTATATAATTAGTGATCGCACCAACTAAATGAATTCTGGTCGCAACTTTCATAAAACTGGCTATCATTTCAATTCCACTAGCAAAATGGTTGAAAAAATGAAAAATAATAAAATGAAGTTAAAGTTAGGTCATATAGCAGTCACAAAACACAAAAGTTAAATGTCAGTCGCAAAAGATCACATAAATTTGTGAACTAAAATAAATGTAAACTAGTCGCAATATTGGATTAATCGCGAACATTTTACAAGACAGTTTCCATCATAATTTCCTCGCAAGAAACGAATTCGTCACTAGATTTACTGACCAAATTCCAGTTTGTATAAACAAAATTCGAATACAGTTTTAAGTAGTGTTCTATTTAATCTATATATTCAAATCGATAATAGATCATACCTCAGGTGTATAACCCTGATAGACTGAAAGATTTGCGAAGAGAATATCAAAGCCACCACTTGCTTCAATATAGCTACCGAATGAAGTAATGCCCACAACTTGGACTAGTAAAGATGGCTCAACAACGATCGGAGAAGGGATGAAGAGTACGTTTAGCGGATTATCTGCCATATCTTGACCAACAAAGGGTTGTTCAAGAACAACTTTGATGTTATGGGCATCAAGTTGGTCTTTGGGACCAATGCCACTCAACATCAAAAGTTGTGGGCTTCCAAGAGCCCCAGCAGACAATATGATTTCATCCTTCTTTCTACCTTTTAGATAGGCCACATGCTTTTTCCCGAACGTATCTTTAAAGACTACTCCATAAGCCCTTGGCCTTGACCTTCCTGTGAAAGATTAACAAGTAAGAAATGAGTAAATAATTATAATGTTACAATACAACAAATATATTTTTGTAAACATTTGAACATCTGTATCAAGTTGTTAACATTGTTTATATAAATAGATAAAGGAGCATCTATTAATCTATTACATATATATATTGATAACAGTCACTTAGGACAAACCAAAACATAAGTTGATAACCAGTCACTTAAAGTACTTAGTTGGTTTACCCACACGTAGAATAGGTAGGCAAAGAACCTTATGCGTAGATCTATAGAGAACAACGACTATGAGGATTTGGAGATAAAGTTGGACTTTTTTTATTTTAATTCTACAGCGGAAATTTAACATACTTTGCAGAGAAAAATTACGAAAATAAACATTTTTATGGGATTGTGATACCCCTATAGTAATGCTAGAACCATTTCATCCTGGTATGTGTTGATACATGATATGTGGACGCGACTCGACTTGACGCGACTCGGCTTAGCAACGACATTCCTCCGTCGTGTGCTTCAAGATTTCAAGCGGGCCAAGAGAACAAAAGAGTTGAAACTTAGTCCTTGGGCTAAAGTCAAGACGGCGAAACACAAACATGGGCCACATCTGTTGGGCCTAAGCCCATAAACGGCGAAACAGAAGTAATGTCGACGAAACAAGACTTGTTTCGTCGACTTGTTTCCTTTTCGTGTCACACCCCGATTTCCACGTGTCTCACCGGTGGGCCCGGTGGGGGATTACCGTGACGATGTTGGCAACAATATAGTCAAACCACACAATTATATAATGCACAGCGGAAGCTTAGTTTAAATATATAATTTCAACCTCTGATTGTAATATCAAAATGTATTACAAAAGTTGAATATCCACAGTGGATCGTAAATACAGATAAAGTATTGTTCCATTAGATACTGCAATCAAGCTTGCGAGGCTTATCCCGACGCTAGGGAGCTAATACCAGCCAATTACGTTTAGGTACCTGCACTTAATCTTTTTGGGGAAAATACGTCAGTTTACACTGGTAAATACATTCAACTGACACATTTGAAAATGTTTATTAAAATTGATTTGAATGCACAAGGCACAAACTCTTTTATAACTTGGGAAAATTCATAATGATCTTGTGAACGTTTTACATGTTCTTTTATGCGTTCAGTAGCCCGGGTCGTGCCGGGTTAAAGATTTATAGACACACCACGTTTGCGTAAAACCGTAGTATGAAAACCAACGGCTACGTCTTTTAGTTTTAATGTCGACACTTTATACCGGGTGTACGCCTACACCGGGATGTCGATGGTCGTGGCCATTTCGTAAAATGATGCCGAGGATATCCGGGACAACGGTCATTAAACCCCCCAAAGGCTTATAAGCAACAAAACTGTTTAAATGAGCCAATCATATTTAATCAATTAACCACCTAAGCGATGGAAGTATATAATGCTCAATCAAGCGGTATTAATATACCGTAACCCAAGCCCGTATAGGGGAAATAAGTCAAAAGTATTTACCTTTGCAAGTATTAATCCTTAATTTAGATCAAGTCACCGATAGCTTTTACTGGGGCTCCTAATCTGGAACGAAGGTTTTAATTAACCTCTTAGAATCCTAACGGTCCTTGTATTAGCCGTAGCTTAAACCGGTTGATTCCGATATTTAGATATGGTTAATTCGCACGGAAAGGCGAAAACCGAGAATGGAGTATGATTTGGACCCAACAAGTTCAGAGACTTGTTTCATATGGGTTTATAGTTCATACCCTGGATTTTGGGGTTCAAATAGTATAATTTGACCCGTATCGGCTATTGCACGAAAACTAGTTTCATGAGCCGTACCGTGTGCGCAAATAGGCGAAACGGTTAACCATAAGAGTCGTACGCTTATTTCCTAAGTCAATATGCCTTAAAAGTATTTTGGTATCAGTAGGATACCTTCCGTAATGCTCGTAACGAGTTTAAGTTCATATTATGCCCCGTAGGGGCTTTTCGGTCATTTTAAAGACTTTAAAAGGGATTTTCGAGTTCTACAGGAAATCTGAGTTTCCCGAACAGCTTATAAAGCTTAAAATACTTTATTTATTATTTAAAACCAGTAGCAACTGGAATCGGGTCAAAAGACCTTGTAGAACTCCCGTTTTGGCCAAAAAGGGCATATTCGGTATTTACCGAACCGTAGCCATAACCGCAGGTTATGAGCAAGGTAAAAATTATTAAAAATCTTTAAAATTCCCAAAATATTATTTTACCACAGTGGGTAAAAGTTTTGGTGACGAAAACTTGGGTTAGATGGGCGTTATGCTAATTGCGCCGTTAATTACAAAACTTTCTTAAAAGTGCGCCTTTTAGCATAACTCTCATTCTAGGCCTCGGATTGACGTGAAACTTCAGGGACATGCTTATAATTTAACAAGCAAGGTTTTGGTCCGTTCACGTGTTCGAAATACTCGTTTTAATTTTAAAAGGCCGTTACGGTCAACTTTTAGGCGAATGACGGAATTGCGTAAAAGACTCGGGTAACTCATGAACCGACCACAGAGGCTTATACCAACATGTGACCTGGTCCTAAGAGAGTCCTAAGGTATATTTATACCTCACTAAAACGGGTCAGAACTGAAGTCAAAGCAAAAGTCAAACTTTTGCGACTTTCGGCTCCGAACCGGTTCTATATAGTAAATGATCGATTCAAACGAGCGCAAACATGTTTATATACATATTATCATGTTTTATGATTGTCAAAACAGGTTCCATAACATATATATTACAGATTATGCATAAATCGCCAAAATGGCTTTCTGTTGACTTTTTAACCGCACGTTTGACTCGATATTTGACATAGTTAGAGTGGTCATCAGAGGGAACCCTTTTAGGGGTTTATTACCCACATAAATACCAACTCAAAACTACTTTTGATTCGTCATAAGACTGAACCATTTGCAAGATATTGCAATGACAACCGTTAGTTACGACGGTTGCGTTTATGAGCTATAACTATGGAAATGTGAAACCAAAATGGTTATGAATGACTTACAGAAGCTAACTCTTGATGAGAGAACAGAAAAGAATGCTAGGGAGCTCTTGAATGATCAGATATAAGTGTTTTTGAGTTGTGTGAATTGTTATGCTTAAGGCATGCTATTTATAGCCAATGCCAAGCTTTGTTGATCATTGCAAGCACTACCATCTGACCAGAGGTAATGGTAGGTGTCCCCTAAGTGATATGGGTCATTTGTAGGGTGCCCATGCCTCTTTGTTTGTGGTTTGATCGTTCACAAGTTCCAAAAGCCAAGTAGTTACTATAATTCTGCATCTGGGCACTTTACGCGGCCCGCATGGGAGTTCCATGCCATTTTAACGCGGGTCGCCTAAAGTTCAAAAATCAGACGCGAAATAGAGGAGGCTCGCGGCCCGCCTCAACTTATGTTGAAACCTTACGCGGGTCGCCTAAGGTTATATTTTCTGAATTTTTAAATCTTTTTGTAATTATTACAGAATCTGGCCATTAATAACGAAATCTTTCGTAATGATTCGCCTGACCTTTCGGTTTTGAAGGGGTAACTTTGCGGTTTGGCCCTCGGTTATTTACCGATAGGGGCCTCGTGTTAATTACCCGCATTATTAAGTCCCCGGTTTATTTATTAATTATATTGGAAAGCCTTAACTTTCGCTGTTGACGCTTTTAACCCTTCTTCTACGAATTCGATCGTAACTTTCTCGTTTCATATCGAAACTCCGCGAAATTCATATATATTATTTTAGTGAGGGTATAATACCGTTACAAAGTCTTTGGAACGTTAAAGGGTCACTCAGAGGTATTATTAAACATGTTGACACAGTTAACCCCTGTAGTTTGTAATCTCTCACTTTCTTCCGCGTTTTATTTTTGTACGATCTATAATTTATTCGTTTGAAGGTTTAAGCATTATTTAGGGATACTATACAGTATATTTACCCTTGTTGACATTTATAACCCTCGAATTTATATATACTTTCAAGGTTCGTCAAAATTAGTCCTTTATTTATTATAGATGCCACGTGTAATCAAATGACACGTGTTAACACATCATTGGACACAAAATTTCGAGGTGTTACATCCTCACCCCCTTAAAATAAATCTCGACCCGAGATTTACTCAAATAAATAGGGGTATTTTTCTTTCATTGTAGCTTCGACTTCCCACGTATATTCGGGACCTCTACGAGCATCCCATTTGACCTTTACAATCGGTACGTGCTTTCTGCGAAGCTTCTTCACCTGTCGATCTTCAATCGACAAGGGTTTTTCTATAAACTTTAAGCTCTCATCTATATGCACATCTGTGTGTGGAATCACCAACGACTCGTCGGCGAAGCACTTTTTGAGATTGCAGATGTGGAACACATTGTGAATTCCATTGAGCTCTTCAGGCAAGTTTAGTTTATAGGCAACTGATCCGACTCGTTCAATGACCTCAAAAGGCCCTATGTATCTCGGACTCAGCTTGCCCTTCTTGCCGAAACGCATCACCCCCTTCCAGGGTGACACCTTAAGTAATACCTTTTCACCTATTTCGAAGTGAAAATCCTTACGCTTTGGATCAGCGTAGCTCTTCTGCCTATCGCGGGCAGCCTTGAGACGTTCCCGGATCTGGACAATCTTGTCCGTCGTCTGGAAAACAATCTCTGGTCCCGATAATTGGACCTCTCCTACTTCCGCCCAACAAACAGGCGATCTGCATTTCCTACCATATAATGCCTCAAAAGGCGCAGCCTTTATGCTGGCGTGGTAGCTATTATTGTAGGAGAATTCGATCAGGGGTAGGTTTTTATCCCAGTTACCACCTAAATCGATCGCACATGCACGAAGCATGTCTTCTAGCGTTTGGATAGTACGCTCACTTTGACCGTCCGTCTGTGGATGGTAAGCCGTACTAAAATTTAAACGCGTGCCCAAAGATTGCTGGAAACTCTTCCAGAAGTGTGATGTGTATCTAGTATCCCTGTCGGAGATAATAGACACAGGTATGCCGTGTAAGGCTACAATCTTATCAACATAAAGTTGGGCTAACATATCGGAGCTATACGTCTCCTTGATGGGTAGAAAGTGAGCTGATTTAGTCAGCCTATCGACTATGACCCATATTGTATCATTTCCTTTCCTGGTCTTGGGTAACTTGGTTATGAAATCCATAGTTACGCATTCCCACTTCCACTCGGGAAGTTCAGGCTGTTGTAGCAAGCCAGACGGCTTTTGGTGCTCGGCTTTGACTTGAGCACAAGTCAAGCACTTTGCTACATGGGCGGCTACAGACTTTTTCAAGCCTATCCACCAATAATTTGCCTTTAAGTCTTGGTACATTTTATCAGCACCAGGATGGACTGAGTATTTGGAACTATGGGCTTCCTGGAGAACAACATCTCGTAGTCCCCCATAAATCGGAACCCATATACGTCCATTCAGCCTAAGAATTCCATCCTTGCTAAGAGTCAACTGCTCTGCAGTTACTCCCAGCTTTTCATTAGGATAATTAGCTTCCAACACAGCCTCTCGCTGTGCAGCCAAAATCCTTTCAATCAAATTATTTTTAACTTCAATGCTCTTGGCATTGATTCGAATGGGTTTTACCCTTTCTTTCCTGCTCAATGCATCGGCGACTACATTCGCCTTGCCGGGATGGTACCTGATTTCGCAGTCATAATCATTCAGGGTTTCCATCCAACGGCGTTGTCTCATGTTCAACTCCTTCTGCAAACCTTATTTAGATAAGTTCATCATCGTTTTCATTGACGACATTTTGATATATTCTAAAACGCGAGCTGATCATGAGCAACATCTTCGTCTTACATTGGAACTCCTAAAGAAAGAACAACTTTTCGCCAAATTCTCCAAGTGTGAATTTTGGCTTAAAGAGGTTCAATTCTTAGGACATATTGTCAACGAACAAGGTATTCATGTAGATCCCTCCAAGATCAGTGCGATTAAGGATTGGGATACACCTACTACCCCTACTGAAGTTCGTTCTTTTCTTGGTCTAGCGGGTTATTACCGCCGCTTCATAGAAAATTTCTCGAAGATTGCAGTTCCTCTAACTGCTCTAACTCAGAAGAACAAGCCATTTGATTGGGGAGTCAAACAAGAGGAAGCGTTTCAGACTTTGAAACAAAAGCTTTGCGACGCGCCTGTCCTAACATTACCTGAGGGCAACGATGATTTCGTCGTTTATTGCGACGCATCTAAATTAGGACTTGGCTGCGTCCTAATGCAAAGAAACAAAGTCATAGCATACGCATCAAGGCAGTTGAAGATACATGAGAAGAACTACACCACTCATGATCTTGAGTTGGGTGCAGTTGTCTTCGATCTCAAAATTTGGAGACACTATTTGTATGGTACAAAGTGTGTGGTTTTCACTGACCACAAAAGTCTTCAACATATCTTCAATCAAAAAGAGCTCAACATGAGACAACGACGTTGGGTTGAACTTCTAAACGACTACGACTGCGAGATTCGCTACCATCCTGGTAAGGCGAATGTCGTAGCCGATGCATTGAGTCGCAAGGAACGTATTAAGCTTCATTGTGTACGTGTCCAATCTGTTGTTCAAACCGATATCCAAGCCCGTATTTCTCAGGCTCAACAAGCCTGTGTTTCACAAGGTTTAATGGATAAGGAATTTCCTTATCACATAACACCTGCTCTTGAACTGAAAGACAATGGATCGTACTATTTCATGGACCGTTTGTGGGTCCCAAGCCAAGATGATCTTCGTACCTTGCTTATGGATGAAGCCCATAAGTCTCGTTATTCCATTCATCCTGGCTCAGATAAGATGTATAAGGATCTTCGTATTCAGTATTGGTGGCCTGGTATGAAGAAAGACATTGCCTTATACGTATCTAAATGCCTTACTTGTCTTAAGGTTAAGGCAGAACATCAGCGTCCTTCTGGTTTATTGGAACAACCGGAGATCCCAGTTTGGAAATGGGAAAACATTACTATGGATCTCATTACTAAACTCCCGCGCACAAAGAAAGGTCACGATGCCATCTGGGTAGTCGTTGATCGTCTTACCAAGTCAGCACATTTCTTGCCAATCCGTGAGGATTATTCAGCTGACAGACTTGCTCAAATCTACGTAGATGAAATTGTAGCTAGACATGGTGTTCCTTTGAGCATCATTTCTGACAGAGATGCTCGTTTCACTTCTCATTTTTGGAGAACCATGCAATCTGCTATGGGGTCTCAACTCAATTTAAGCACAGCTTATCATCCGCAAACGGATGGTCAATCTGAAAGAACAATCCAGACACTGGAGGATATGCTTAGAGCTTGTGTGATAGACTTTGGTGGTAGTTGGGATTCACATCTTCCATTGATTGAATTCTCCTACAACAACAGTTATCACTCCAGCATCAACATGGCTCCTTTCGAGGCTCTCTATGGTCGAAAATGTCGTTCACCAGTCTGCTGGAATGAGATTGGCGAGGCTCAACTTACTGGACCTGCCCTCATTTTGGAGACAACAGAAAAGGTAAAGAAAGTTCGTGATAACCTTCAGACAGCTAGAAGCCGTCAGAAGAATTACGCGGACCAAAAACGCAAACCCTTGGATTTTCAAGTCGGTGATCGTGTATTACTTAAGGTCTCACCTTGGAAAGGTGTGATCAGATTTGGAAAGAAAGGAAAACTTGCACCTAGATATGTTGGACCATTCAAGATCGTCGAAAGAATCGGTAAGGTAGCCTACAGACTTGAGTTACCTCCTGAACTTGGAAATGTTCATCCAACCTTTCACGTATCCAATCTCAAGAGGTGTTTAGCTGATGAAAACCTCCACATACCGCTTGACGAAATTCGTGTTGATGAAACACTAAAATTTGTTGAGAAACCGGTAGAAATCATGGAACGTGAAGTCAAGTGGCTCAAACGCAAGCGCATTCCTTTGGTCAAAGTTCGTTGGGAATCTAAGCGTGGACCCGAGTTTACTTGGGAACGTGAAGACCAAATGAAGGCAAAATATCCGCATCTTTTTCAATCAGTTTCCTCTAAATAAATTTCGGGACGAAATTTCCACAAGTAGGGGAGACTGTAACATTTGTGCCTGTAATCATCATGAACAGTTCAATTATCAATAAAATAATGTAATTTGATCCCAATGTTTGTTTCATTGTGTTTTACATTTTTCATGTTTTGACTTTTATTCAATTCCAAACTCTACATCGCTTTCTGGAGCATTATACGCAAACTGGTGCGTAAACGTACTCAGTTTAATGCGACAAATACTCCGGAACATCAACATATACTCAACATACCTTAAATAACCTTTACATAACTTAGAAATAAGTTTTGAAGGCTTTGGTATAGCAAAAACAAGTTAATTCGCTTACAGGGACTAAACTTAACAAACTGCGAAAGTATGCCAATTTGAACTGTAACGAACATTCCGGAACATATCCGTAAGTTAAACATACCATAAATATCCTTTACATAGCTTAGAAATAGGCTTTGAGAAGTCTGGTATGCTAAAACAAACTTTTGGGTCATTCAGGGACTAAAAGTGTCAAAAAGTGCCTAAGTTTGCACTTTTGCACATAACTTACGTTCCGAATACATCCGGACATCCAAAAATTTATGTAAGCATCCTTATATTATGCCTTAGTATTTGGCATGAGAAAAATCCATTCGTCGCGTCATTTGGATCGTCTTTCACGCTTATGCGCTTTCCGTCGTAATTAAGCGAACATCGCGATCGTACGGCCAAACGAACCGACATCCGACATATTTTTGGGCATGTTTCATGTCCACAATGTTTAGGCATCATTTTAGGGCCTTAAAGATGACTTTTCAGGTCTTAAAAGGGCTGGAAATGGCTTAAAAACGCAACAGGGGCCAAAAGTGTAAATTCTGCAAGTGGGCAGATCAGAGGACTTCAGGCGACCCGCGTAAGGATTGCCCAAACTTGAGGCGGGGCGCGTGAGACTGTCAGACAGAAGATTTTGCATTTAATGCAGAATCTGGCCTTTCGTTCGACCAAAGGGCGATGCCTTTTCACCCAAATGAAGGGCCAAGGGTCAAATACACTGAATCTAACCCCTGGACACGTGTACGCACGAGATCAAAGCACGTTATTCGATAAAACGATCCTAACGGTTCCACCTTTCCTATAAATACCCCCCCCCTTTTTGTGTAAAAACCCACAAATCAGATCTAAATGCTCTAAGTTGATGCTTATGCTTCATACCTGAGCTATTGGATCTTGATTAGCACTCGGGGACCCTCCGTAAGTCTTCTTTCGCTCTTTTATTCGCTTTTCGAGTCCGAAAGTCAACGTTTTGTTGACTTTCTGCATTGACCAGCTTATGGTCGATGCGAAGTTCATGGAACTTCATAACGTGAGCGTGATCACGATGGTCATGGTCCGTAGTGACCATACCTACTGATCACCACGCTATCTAGGCTCGGTGACGAGTCGTAGTTTCGGCCAAAATGTGCATTCTTGCATATTTTGTAACCAAACTACTCGTGGGCATCAAAGCCGTTTGTTTTGATGTCAAACCTGTTTCTAAACTTAGTTAAGCATGTTCTAACATGCTTAGCTCGTCACTTTTAGTTTAGTGCTTATATAGGGTCGTAAGGTAAGCGATCTAAACCATCGCTTATGCTTTCGAACCCGACCCTTTTGGTCGGTCATTAGGATCCGACCAAACATATTAGGTGACCATAGCTATAACCTTCCGAGGTTATACCTTGTGGTCACGATGTTAGGTGTTCCGAGCGCGTTCTACGCGAACGACGCGTTAGGGTAGCATAAGCTACCTAAACGGGTCGTGATGGACCGTAAGCACTTAGATTAGGTTTCATTTTAGTATGTGGGCTTTGTTAAGCCATATTACACGAGTCTCCATACTCGTTTGGTTTACGAACCCGCGTACTGTCCGATCCTTCCGATTTGGTCCGGTATATTAACATAGCTACCAATTAGGTGCCGTTGATATTCCGTGACCTCTCGCATTACCTGGTTATTTCACAAGAACAACAAAGCAACCTCAGGTGAGTACATTGAACCCCTCTTTTACTGTTTTCCAAACTGTTTTGGGGTGAAACACATGTGCCTATCTGTTACATTCATGCTTTCCATGTTTTCACATCATATGCCTGCTATGTTGTTAGTACATTATAGTACACGATTTCATTACATTTTATGCTATGTATGCCCATTGTGTGCGTACTTAGTGCATCGATTTACATGAACATTTCAGTTGCATATGTTTACTCAGCATATGGACACATTGATTTACATGAACATTTCTGTTGCATATGTTTACTCAGCATATGGACACATTGATTTACATAAACATTTCTGTTGCATATGTTTACTCAGCATATGGACACATTGATTTACATGAACATTTCTGCTTCGTATGTTTACTTAGCATACTTAGTACAATTGTTTACATCACATGCCTTCATTTTGTTATGACATTTGGGTTGTTTAACATGGGACAATACATTCATTAACACTAGCTACGCCGTTCGTTAGTAGGTAGTGGTACCATAGGAATTGACAACTCCCATCCCTGAAGTCCTGGGTTTGATAGGACTGGAAGGAATGACCGAATTCGATATACATAACTTAGATAAACCTTTAATTTGTTTAAGGGTTTATCGCCGCAGTCTCAAGGCTTGGATGTATGCATAGTTTACAATACCGCATAAATGTTAATATCAATTGAGCATGCATTTTCCGCAGAACATAACGTTGATTTAAACCATGTTTTACTTCAACGACTTGCTTTGTGCATATGGTTTAAGTTGATACATTTCGCTTACCATACATGATACATTTTGGGATTTACACATTACATGATTTACATTGAACATAAACACGTTGACATTGACATACACATTTGGTGGTTTACATTGCACATAAACATTTGACATGGTTTACACAATAACACTTGACATTTGGTTTATACATGAACAATTTACATGGTGGATTGGTTTGGGTAAATGGTTCGGGTAACGTGGAGTATATAATATAATACAAACATGGTGGATACGCCGCTGGTACTTCCTATATATAAATGTTTGTATGATATTACATATCTTAGCGTTATCCAAATCATTTCAGTTTAGACATATAACATTTTATACAAATAACATACTTTTAATGAAACATTGTCTTACAAAAACAACTTATCATATTCAACTCATTTTACTTGGTTACTCGTTTAACCTTGCACTTATCTATATATATCATCTGATGTTATCGTTTTTCAAATGATTTACAAAGCAAGACAAAGTACGAGGTTCATGACTGACTGTTATTAAACATTCTCTAAAACTCAAGTCATGAATCACATTTTCACAAAACCTATGTATCTCACAGGCATTTTTATGTTGACGTACCTATTTTCACATGTGTTTTCAGGAGTTGTTCCATAAGGCGTTGATCACATTACTAGGGCGGACCTGTGCCTTAGTGCCTAACAATGAAGATAGGCTAGTATAATTATGTTTTGAACTTTGTGCTTTCTGTTTTAAGACAATGTAACACCCATGTTTTATGAATAAAATACAACTTGTATGCCATGGTTATGAGACAATTAATTCTGTCCACGACACTCCCCGGCGTTTCCGCCGCGGTTGCATGTTACACGTGGCCGGGGCTTAAACGTGCCAAAAATGGGCCAAAATACGTGGTTTAACAAAGCCTACATACTAAAATGAAACTTAACCTAAGTGCTTACGGTCCATCACGACCCGTTTAGGTAGCTTATGCTACCTTACGCGTCGTTTGCGTAGAACGCGTTCGAAACGCCTAACATTGCGACCACACGGTATAACCTCGGAAGGTTATAGCTATGGTCACCTAATGTGTTTGGTCGGGTCCTAATGACCGACCAAATGGGTCGGGTTCGAAAGTATAAGCGATGGTTTAAATCGCTTACCTTACGACCCTATGTAAGCACTAAACTAAAAGTGACGAGCTAAGCATGTTAGAACATGCTTAACTAAGTTTAGAAACAGGTTTGGCATCAAAACAAACGGCTTTGATGCCCACGAGTAGTTTGGTTACAAAACATGCAAGAATGCACATTTTGGCCGAAACTACGACTCGTCACCGAGCCTAGATAACGTGGTGATCAGTAGGTATGGTCACTATGGACCATAACCATCGTGATCACGCTCACGTTATGAAGTTCCATGAACTTCGCATCGACCATAAGCTGGTCAATGCAGAAAGTCAACAAAACGTTGACTTTCGGACTCGAAAAGCGAATAAAAGAGCGAAAGAAGACTTACGGAGGGTCCCCGAGTGCTAATCAAGACCAAATAGCTCAGGTATGAAACAATGGTTTCAACTTAGAGCTCTAAGATCTGATTTTGTGAATTTTACACTAAAGGGGGGGGGTATTTATAGGAAAAGTGGAACCGTTAGGATCGTTTTATCGAATATCGTGCCTTGATCTCGTGCGTACATGTGTCCAAGTGGATAAGTTCAGTGAACTTGACCCTTGGCTCTTCATTGGGTGAAAAGGCATCGCCCTTTGATCGAACGAAAGGCCAGATTCTGCATTAAATGCAAAATCTTTCTGTCAGACATGTTCACGCGGCCCGCCTAAGGATTTGGCAAATCCTTACGCGCCCCGCCTAAGGTTCCCAGACCAGAATTTTCAATTTTGGTCCCTGCACTTCAGAAACACGTATTTTGGCCCATTTTTGGCATGTTTAAGCCCCGTTAACCTCATTTCAAGGCTCTAAGATGAAGTTAAAGTGTAGGGGACTTGAAATATGCTCAAAAATATTCCGGATGTCGGTTCGTTTGGCCGTACGATCGCGATGTTCGCTTAATTACGACGGAATGCGCATAAGCGTGAAAGATGATCCAAATGACGCGACGAATGGATTTTTCTCATGCCAAACACTAAGGAATAATATTAGGATGCTTACATAAATTTTTGGATGTCCGGATGTATTCAGAACGTGAGTTATGCGCGAAAGTGCAAACTTATGCACTTTTTGACACTTTTAGTCCCTGAATGATCCAAAAGTTTGTTTTAGCATACCAAACCCCTCAAAGCCTATTTCTAAGCTATGTAAAGGATATATATGGTATGTTTAACTTATGGACATGTTCCGGAATGTTCGTTACAGTTCAAATTGGCATACTTTCGCAGTTTGTCAAGTTTAGTCCCTGTAAGCGAATTAACTTGTTTTTGCCATACCAAAGCCTTCAAAACTTATTTCTAAGTTATGTAAAGGTTATTTAAGGTATGTTAAGTGTATGATGGTCTCCCGGAGTATTTGTCGCATTAAACTGAGTACGTTTATGCACCAGTTTGCGTATAATTCTCCAGAAAGCGTTGTAGAGTATGAAATTGAACAAGAATTGATATGTGCAAAGCATACACATATTTATACAAATCCCAAGTATGAAATACAATATTTCCTTGGTTTGGCATTTGTTTGATGGTTGGAGTGACACAGGTGTCACAGTCTCCCCTACTTTAGGAAATTTCGTCCCGAAATTTAATTCTAGAGGAAACTCGTGAGGACAGCTTTGAAGGTTTCGCCTTATAATAGATCCATTGAACCCTTAGGTAAAACCCTGGGCCATGTTAGGATTCTTAGCGAATTTGTTAACCCTCAGAGTGAATTCCTTGAAATAGTAAAACATGAAATTTTGAACTACTGATTGACGAACGTTTCTTATGAAGGCTTATCATAGGAAAACTTGGTGTGTGATTGAGATCAGAATTGGGGGAGTGTGAGAATAAATGACATTGGTCGAGGTCCGAGACTTCTCCCGTATCATTATTCTTGTCACTAGGTCTTAACACATGATGAAACTTCCTGTGGTTCCTGTGCACTGAATTCCATAATTATGTAGGCCTCCATAATTACGTAATTCCTTGCACAGTCCGCACAGTCCATTTCATAATCCGTAGGAAAAATTACTTGAATGAATATGAAGCGATTTGACTAGACCACCAAAGGATCCTTTTAATTCGATCAACGAACGATCTTTTTAACTAGATCAACACATGATCTTCTTAACTAGACCGTCGTACGATCTCTTTAAATAGACCGCTTAAGGGATCATTTTTATATCATCACATGATATTTCTAATCAGATTTTCAAAATCAATCTGTTTAAGCAGACCTTTCAAGAGGTCCAATTATAGAATAATACTTTATAACCCGAGGGACTTAACTACACTGTTGAAATCCATTAAGGGTTTAAGATAGTATCTTTGGATATCCCATTATGAATCTCTCGTATGAAGATATGAAAGATTCTATGAGGATTTGGATGGATCACATACAACCACAAAACATGTAAGAAAATACATAAGCACAAATTTAGTTAACTTGATTCTTTATTTTGTTATCCTTTGGTATGGATATTAAGGCACACTAGGAATCCAACCTATGGATTTCATTTGGCACTTTAACGATTTATGAAGATCTATCTATAAAGATAGAGGGATTCTCAATAAGTGTTTGACTTTGTTTCTTAAAAGAAACGAGAGTTTAAGGTTCTTGGGGAGATCACAAGTGATCATAAAATGACAGAACCATACGAGTAGTTTGTTTTTGGGTTGACATCATAAAGTTGCATCAAGCATTCACACAAACGCATAAATTTTGCAGAAATAAAAACAACAAATCTTTATTTATGTAGCAACGGATTTGTCTTGAAGTGTCAAAAGATAGCAACTAAGGAAATACAAAACACTAATTGTTCACTGCTGCATCATTGTTCATGTTTGCCTCATTGATGTTGAACACTCGTCCACGCGCTGGAGGTATGTTAACAAGCCTTGGGCAATTGTTTCTGTAGTGGGTAAGGTCACCACAGTTATAACATGACCCTGGAGGGAACCGTGCTTGAACAGCAGCAGGGTTTGCAGCAGTTTGATTTGCATAACGACAAACATTGATCAAATGTCCCAACCGCCCACAGTGGGTACATTTGTTACACTGCTCTTGCTCTAGATGATGACGGTTGCATTTGTTGCACAACGGTGCTGTACCAACATAGTTTTGTCTTTTACGAGGTTGTGTTGGCTGGTTTGGTGCAACTTGTTTGTCTTGAGCAGTTACAGCGTAGCTTTGAGAGGCTTTGCGCTTTTTCTTCTTGGACACCTCAGCACTTTCTTCCTTTGGTTCCACATGAGCAGTCTTGTCAGATGGTCTTAAGTCGCCCTTCCGAAATAGCTTGCGCTTCCTGATTTGGGATTCAGTCAGAGTGGCAGCCAATTCAATGGCTTGTCTGACAGTAGTAGGGTTGCTGCCAGTAACGATGTCCTGAACTACGTCAGGAAGCCTATCAATGTATTTCTCAATCGCCTTATCCAGAGGCGTAACCATAGTAGGGCATAACAAGCTCAATTCCTCATAGCGATCAGTATAGGCTCGATGTTCCCCACTGTCTTGCTTTAAATCATCAAATTCCCTTTCTAGAGCCCTAAGCTCATGACGAGGACAGAACTCCTTCATCATAAGAGCCCTAAGCTCGGCCCAAGTCTGTGCTAATGCAACCTCTGCACCGCGGTCTCTCATAACCCCGTTCCACCATGTAAGAGCCCTCTTCTGAAACACACTCGAAGAAAACTCGACCTTGCGATTTTCAGGACACTGAACGTGACGGAAAGTATTCTCAATGCTCTCGAACCATTGGAGAAGACCAGTTGCTCCCTCAGAACCATTGAACTTGAGCGGTTTAGCTGAGTTAAAAATCTTGAAATTGCATGGAGCATTGTTGTTGTTGATGGCTTGAGTTATTTGAGCATAAAGAATTGGGAAGGCAGCAGCCATTTGTTGCGCGATGATTTCCGCCAGTTCGGCATTCGCCATCTGATTGTCGCGTCGAGGAGGCATTCTAAAAGAGGAAACATGAGAGGAAACGAGTGAGAGAATTAGACGAAAAGAATGAGATGGAACAAATTTGGTGAAAGCAAGGATAGTGGCCGTCTGTCTGTTACTACAAAGCAACAAACGACCTGGTGATTAATCAAAGCAAATAGGTCAAAAATAATGTATCGCGAAGACATGCTCGCCTATAAGTGGACACTCACCCCAAGAGTTCCCAGGTAAGAGTGACTGGTCCGATTATGTGGATTTGTACGAACACTCTAGCCTTAGACAGAAAACTCAGGGTACAGGCACCCACCCTTCCAGTTTGCATGTGTTCACAATATTTAGACCAACTTTGACGAGAGTTTTGAAAATTTCAAAGGGGTTCAAAACCTTATAACAGAGGGTTCAAAACCTAGTAATCAATCATCCTAGAACAGATGATTAGTTTTCAAATCGGTTTTGAAATTTATGTTCTTGTTGCGGTCGTCGCCTAAGGATAGGTGACGGTGTTGTTTTATGACTAAACGCAAGTAAACTCGCGTTAGGGTCCTAGGAAGGTTATAGACTAGGTCAAAGCATTACTAATAACCTAATTCCCTATAACCATCAGCTCTGATACCAACTTTTCTGTCACACCCCGACCACGTGTAACAACAAAACGTGGCGGAAACGTCGGGGAGTGTTGTAACAGAATCATTGTTTCATAACACATGGAAATTTAAATATTGTTTTATTGATTAAATGAACTCGTTGTTCTATTACAATCACATAAGTACAACTATGATCTTCCAAGTTTTAAAGTTGCTAAGGCACGAGTCCATCCTAAATGTAGCATGCATCAACAATCATCTCAAGACAGCACCTGAAACATGTGTAAAAATAGGTACGTCAGCATAAAAATGCCTGTGAGATACATAGGTTTTGTGAAAACGGAGTTCATGACTTATGTTTGAGAAAATGTTTAGTCATGAACTTTGTAAATTTGCTTTGTCTTGTAAATCATTTGAAAAACGATAGGATCAGATGATATGTATAAATAAGAGAATAATGTATGGTTAACTGAATAACCATGTAAAATGAGTTTGTATAAGTTAAGTTATTTGAAAAACAATGTTTTAATAAAACGTTTATGGTATATATAAAATATACCTTGGTTTTAAGAAAGTTGAATAAGTAATATATTAAAATATATTTCAGTTCCAATATTGTTAACCCAAGTGTACTAAATAACGCCACGGTATGTAATGCAATGAAAACACTTATATATAAGAAGTACCAGCGGCGTATCTACCATGTTTTCATCACATTACACTCGTTCCGTTATCTAAACACTAACCAAAACTAAATCGTTTGATAGATAGTATATTAAATATACTTTAGTTGTTCAAAATAATAGTTTTTAGTAGTATATTACAAGTATACCTTGGATTTATAAATAACACATTAAACCATGTTTTAGTTTTGTAACTAACATATCAGTATATGCTTTGGATGTGATAAATAACATATTAAACTATGTTTTAGTTATGTAAGTAACATATCACAATATGCTTTGGATGATTACAAAATATATGTTGGTTCTGTACAACACCACACATGAGAGTATATCAAACTATACTTTTTGGGAGTATATCAAAATATACTTTAAAGGTGCGATTTAAGAATTCATTCAGACCTGGTGCATCAAACTACACCTTTGAGACTATAGGGATACCACAAAGGAAATCCCTATTTGGATGGAGAAACGAATTGGTTTCAGACATTCCATGACAACAGGAATGGGGTGTCTAGTCCTATAGCGCTATATCATACTACCAATCGGTCTGGTGAACAAAATAAGTACTATTCCAACAATTACTTTTGTAATTTTTGAGAAATCAGTGTTTAAACCATAGATAGTCATTTAGTTTGTCAAAAGATAAATATTAACATGTATAATCAATTATACTTTGAAATCATGAAAATAACAGATAGGTACACATGCTTCACCCCAAAAACAGTTCGGAAAATAGTAAAAGAGGGGAACTATGTACTCACCTGAGATTGCTTTGGAGTTCTTGTAAAATAACCAGATAATGCTAAAGATCACGGGATATCAAACGGCACCTAATAGGTAGCTATGTTAATATACCGGACCAAATCGGAAGGATCGGATAGTACGCGGGTTCGTAAACCAAACGAGTATGGAGACTCGTGTAGTATGGTTTAACAAAGCCTACATACTAAAATGAAACTTAACCTAAGTGCTTACGGTCCATCACGACCCGTTTAGGTAGCTTATGCTACCTTACGCGTCGTTTGCGTAGAACGCGTTCGAAACGCCTAACATTGCGACCACACGGTATAACCTCGGAAGGTTATAGCTATGGTCACCTAATGTGTTTGGTCGGGTCCTAATGACCGACCAAATGGGTCGGGTTCGAAAGTATAAGCGATGGTTTAAATCGCTTACCTTACGACCCTATGTAAGCACTAAACTAAAAGTGACGAGCTAAGCATGTTAGAACATGCTTAACTAAGTTTAGAAACAGGTTTGGCATCAAAACAAACGGCTTTGATGCCCACGAGTAGTTTGGTTACAAAACATGCAAGAATGCACATTTTGGCCGAAACTACGACTCGTCACCGAGCCTAGATAACGTGGTGATCAGTAGGTATGGTCACTATGGACCATAACCATCGTGATCACGCTCACGTTATGAAGTTCCATGAACTTCGCATCGACCATAAGCTGGTCAATGCAGAAAGTCAACAAAACGTTGACTTTCGGACTCGAAAAGCGAATAAAAGAGCGAAAGAAGACTTACGGAGGGTCCCCGAGTGCTAATCAAGACCAAATAGCTCAGGTATGAAACAATGGTTTCAACTTAGAGCTCTAAGATCTGATTTTGTGAATTTTACACTAAAGGGGGGGGGGGGTATTTATAGGAAAAGTGGAACCGTTAGGATCGTTTTATCGAATATCGTGCCTTGATCTCGTGCGTACATGTGTCCAAGTGGATAAGTTCAGTGAACTTGACCCTTGGCTCTTCATTGGGTGAAAAGGCATCGCCCTTTGATCGAACGAAAGGCCAGATTCTGCATTAAATGCAAAATCTTTCTGTCAGACATGTTCACGCGGCCCGCCTAAGGATTTGGCAAATCCTTACGCGCCCCGCCTAAGGTTCCCAGACCAGAATTTTCAATTTTGGTCCCTGCACTTCAGAAACACGTATTTTGGCCCATTTTTGGCATGTTTAAGCCCCGTTAACCTCATTTCAAGGCTCTAAGATGAAGTTAAAGTGTAGGGGACTTGAAATATGCTCAAAAATATTCCGGATGTCGGTTCGTTTGGCCGTACGATCGCGATGTTCGCTTAATTACGACGGAATGCGCATAAGCGTGAAAGATGATCCAAATGACGCGACGAATGGATTTTTCTCATGCCAAACACTAAGGCATAATATTAGGATGCTTACATAAATTTTTGGATGTCCGGATGTATTCAGAACGTGAGTTATGCGCGAAAGTGCAAACTTATGCACTTTTTGACACTTTTAGTCCCTGAATGATCCAAAAGTTTGTTTTAGCATACCAAACCCCTCAAAGCCTATTTCTAAGCTATGTAAAGGATATATATGGTATGTTTAACTTATGGACATGTTCCGGAATGTTCGTTACAGTTCAAATTGGCATACTTTCGCAGTTTGTCAAGTTTAGTCCCTGTAAGCGAATTAACTTGTTTTTGCCATACCAAAGCCTTCAAAACTTATTTCTAAGTTATGTAAAGGTTATTTAAGGTATGTTAAGTGTATGATGGTCTCCCGGAGTATTTGTCGCATTAAACTGAGTACGTTTATGCACCAGTTTACACAGGTCCAACGGCTTACAACCCGTTTGAACCGTCACAAGCACAATACAACTACGGCTATGAGCGCGACCCATATGTGGTGTCGGCAAGATATAATGCGCGCTACCCTGACGGAGCACATGGAAACATGGGACCACCGGATTACTCAGCTCATGGGTATCCAATACCTCCCAGACCTCCCGTTCCGCATCAAGCGCCACAACCACGATTCTCTCCTCCTGAACAGGAAGAAATACTCCATCGACTAGATCGTGTGGAGAGAGAGTTCGAGGAAGAAAAGAAAAGCCACCGAGGATTTCTCAAGGGCTTGGCGAATCTACTAAAGGGCAAAAAGAAGAAACGTGACCACTAGCCCTTAATAGTTGTACTACTGTAATTTCTACTTTAAAATAAGTCCCTGCGTGGACAACTTATCGTATTTCAGTCCCTACGTGGACTTATCTTTAGTCCTTGCATGGACACCTATCTTATATTAGTCCCTGCGTGGACTTGTCACTTATTTTAAAGCCTCTATGGAGGTATGTATTATTTGAAAGACCCGTTTAGGGCAATATGTAATTGTATTTGAGATTTTGGAATGTATGTTATGAGTTTTGTTTTAATAGATATAAAAATAAATCAAAACCATTCCTTTTACATTGATCTGCCTAAATAAAGAATCTTAAGGGGGTGAGGATGTAACACCTCGAAATTTTGTGTCCAATGATGTGTTAACACGTGTCATTTGATTACACGTGGCATCTATAATAAATAAAGGACTAATTTTGACGAACCTTGAAAGTATATATAAATTCGAGGGTTATAAATGTCAACAAGGGTAAATATACTGTATAGTATCCCTAAATAATGCTTAAACCTTCAAACGAATAAATTATAGATCGTACAAAAATAAAACGCGGAAGAAAGTGAGAGATTACAAACTACAGGGGTTAACTGTGTCAACATGTTTAATAATACCTCTGAGTGACCCTTTAACGTTCCAAAGACTTTGTAACGGTATTATACCCTCACTAAAATAATATATATGAATTTCGCGGAGTTTCGATATGAAACGAGAAAGTTACGATCGAATTCGTAGAAGAAGGGTTAAAAGCGTCAACAGCGAAAGTTAAGGCTTTCCAATATAATTAATAAATAAACCGGGGACTTAATAATGCGGGTAATTAACACGAGGCCCCTATCGGTAAATAACCGAGGGCCAAACCGCAAAGTTACCCCTTCAAAACCGAAAGGTCAGGCGAATCATTACGAAAGATTTCGTTATTAATGGCCAGATTCTGTAATAATTACAAAAAGATTTAAAAATTCAGAAAATATAACCTTAGGCGACCCGCGTAAGGTTTCAACATAAGTTGAGGCGGGCCGCGAGCCTCCTCTATTTCGCGTCTGATTTTTGAACTTTAGGCGACCCGCGTTAAAATGGCATGGAACTCCCATGCGGGCCGCGTAAAGTGCCCAGATGCAGAATTATAGTAACTACTTGGCTTTTGGAACTTGTGAACGATCAAACCACAAACAAAGAGGCATGGGCACCCTACAAATGACCCATATCACTTAGGGGACACCTACCATTACCTCTGGTCAGATGGTAGTGCTTGCAATGATCAACAAAGCTTGGCATTGGCTATAAATAGCATGCCTTAAGCATAACAATTCACACAACTCAAAAACACTTATATCTGATCATTCAAGAGCTCCCTAGCATTCTTTTCTGTTCTCTCATCAAGAGTTAGCTTCTGTAAGTCATTCATAACCATTTTGGTTTCACATTTCCATAGTTATAGCTCATAAACGCAACCGTCGTAACTAACGGTTGTCATTGCAATATCTTGCAAATGGTTCAGTCTTATGACGAATCAAAAGTAGTTTTGAGTTGGTATTTATGTGGGTAATAAACCCCTAAAAGGGTTCCCTCTGATGACCACTCTAACTATGTCAAATATCGAGTCAAACGTGCGGTTAAAAAGTCAACAGAAAGCCATTTTGGCGATTTATGCATAATCTGTAATATATATGTTATGGAACCTGTTTTGACAATCATAAAACATGATAATATGTATATAAACATGTTTGCGCTCGTTTGAATCGATCATTTACTATATAGAACCGGTTCGGAGCCGAAAGTCGCAAAAGTTTGACTTTTGCTTTGACTTCAGTTCTGACCCGTTTTAGTGAGGTATAAATATACCTTAGGACTCTCTTAGGACCAGGTCACATGTTGGTATAAGCCTCTGTGGTCGGTTCATGAGTTACCCGAGTCTTTTACGCAATTCCGTCATTCGCCTAAAAGTTGACCGTAACGGCCTTTTAAAATTAAAACGAGTATTTCGAACACGTGAACGGACCAAAACCTTGCTTGTTAAATTATAAGCATGTCCCTGAAGTTTCACGTCAATCCGAGGCCTAGAATGAGAGTTATGCTAAAAGGCGCACTTTTAAGAAAGTTTTGTAATTAACGGCGCAATTAGCATAACGCCCATCTAACCCAAGTTTTCGTCACCAAAACTTTTACCCACTGTGGTAAAATAATATTTTGGGAATTTTAAAGATTTTTAATAATTTTTACCTTGCTCATAACATGCGGTTATGGCTACGGTTCGGTAAATACCGAATATGCCCTTTTTGGCCAAAACGGGAGTTCTACAAGGTCTTTTGACCCGATTCCAGTTGCTACTGGTTTTAAATAATAAATAAAGTATTTTAAGCTTTATAAGCTGTTCGGGAAACTCAGATTTCCTGTAGAACTCGAAAATCCCTTTTAAAGTCTTTAAAATGACCGAAAAGCCCCTACGGGGCATAATATGAACTTAAACTCGTTACGGGCATTACGGAAGGTATCCTACTGATACCAAAATACTTTTAAGGCATATTGACTTAGGAAATAAGCGTACGACTCTTATGGTTAACCGTTTCGCCTATTTGCGCACACGGTACGGCTCATGAAACTAGTTTTCGTGCAATAGCCGATACGGGTCAAATTATACTATTTGAACCCCAAAATCCAGGGTATGAACTATAAACCCATATGAAACAAGTCTCTGAACTTGTTGGGTCCAAATCATACTCCATTCTCGGTTTTCGCCTTTCCGTGCGAATTAACCATATCTAAATATCGGAATCAACCGGTTTAAGCTACGGCTAATACAAGGACCGTTAGGATTCTAAGAGGTTAATTAAAACCTTCGTTCCAGATTAGGAGCCCCAGTAAAAGCTATCGGTGACTTGATCTAAATTAAGGATTAATACTTGCAAAGGTAAATACTTTTGACTTATTTCCCCTATACGGGCTTGGGTTACGGTATATTAATACCGCTTGATTGAGCATTATATACTTCCATCGCTTAGGTGGTTAATTGATTAAATATGATTGGCTCATTTAAACAGTTTTGTTGCTTATAAGCCTTTGGGGGGTTTAATGACCGTTGTCCCGGATATCCTCGGCATCATTTTACGAAATGGCCACGACCATCGACATCCCGGTGTAGGCGTACACCCGGTATAAAGTGTCGACATTAAAACTAAAAGACGTAGCCGTTGGTTTTCATACTACGGTTTTACGCAAACGTGGTGTGTCTATAAATCTTTAACCCGGCACGACCCGGGCTACTGAACGCATAAAAGAACATGTAAAACGTTCACAAGATCATTATGAATTTTCCCAAGTTATAAAAGAGTTTGTGCCTTGTGCATTCAAATCAATTTTAATAAACATTTTCAAATGTGTCAGTTGAATGTATTTACCAGTGTAAACTAACGTATTTTCCCCAAAAAGATTAAGTGCAGGTACCTAAACGTAATTGGCTGGTATTAGCTCCCTAGCGTCGGGATAAGCCTCGCAAGCTTGATTGCAGTATCTAATGGAACAATACTTTATCTGTATTTACGATCCACTGTGGATATTCAACTTTTGTAATACATTTTGATATTACAATCAGAGGTTGAAATTATATATTTAAACTAAGCTTCCGCTGTGCATTATATAATTGTGTGGTTTGACTATATTGTTGCCAACATCGTCACGGTAATCCCCCACCGGGCCCACCGGTGAGACACGTGGAAATCGGGGTGTGACATTTCGTCATTTGATTCTTTGTTTCGTCGAAAAAGGTTGTGATTCGTCAAGATCTGTTCCGTTTCGTGGTGCTGTGACTATAAATAGACAGTCTCTAGACAGAGAACAGATAGAGAGCACAGAACACACACACGAGAGAACTGAGAGAGAGTTTACAGAGTATATTTGTAAACATTGAGCTGTAACAGACTTTTCATAGTATTAATACAGAGGTGTCAATCGTTGAATCTTGTGTGTCGTTTGTTTACGTGTTCTATCTCGGTTTGCTATCTCGGTTGGATTCCGCACAACCGGGGTGGTTTGTATACAAGGATTAGGCGACTAGATCCTCCCCTAGCCGGACCTACAAGTGGTATCAGAGCTTTGGCTCTTCTCCTTGTTAAAACCGAGGTGTTCTTGGTTTGTTTTTCGGGTTTGAAAAGTTCTATTTTCTGAAAAACATTGTTAATCGGGTTTAATCTTGTTGTTTTGCTTTGTGTTTTGTTAAAAACCTTGTTAAGTTCATGTTCACATGTTAAATATTGGTTTTTATTAAACATATCTAGCAAAATCGCACTTTCGGAAAGTTTATCATGACCGGAAAACTCATAGTTTTACCGGAAAACTCATTGTGTTCTT
Organism: Helianthus annuus; assembly: GCF_002127325.2. Lineage (NCBI taxonomy): Eukaryota > Viridiplantae > Streptophyta > Magnoliopsida > Asterales > Asteraceae > Helianthus > Helianthus annuus. Next base: position 153,700,441 of record NC_035445.2, read on the forward strand.
GCCATATTCAAACTGTTCTTCAAGATTTACACTTTTTGATCTTTGAAAATTATCTGTGAAAGTTGTTTGTGTGTTGGAAAGAGTTATTTGATTAAAATATTATAAGCCATACCTGTTTGGTGAAAGCAGGATGTCTTGAGCCTAAAGTAGGGTCTGTGTGTGTCAGGATAAGGTCAAGTTGAAAAGTTTACCAACCCCTGACACCTTTTTCGACGAAACATACATCGACGAAACAGGATTTCAGTTTCGTCATCAGCATTATCGGTGAAACAAATTTCAGTTTCGTCGACCTCTTGGGCTTTACATTATAAATTGGGCTTTAAGATTGATTTGGGCTTCAAAAACATTTGGGCTTCTTTTGTTTCGTCGACCAGGAATAAGGGTTCAGTTTCGTCGACAAATAACCTACACATGTGTTTCGTCGATTAAGCAAAATAAAATATGGGTTTGGTCGAATATTAAAAATTCCATTTTCAAAAGCCAAATCTGTTTCGCCGTTTCTTTGGGCCTTTGATTTGTTGTTGGGCCGTTTCGTAAAATCTAGGATTGGGCCTTTGTTTCGTCACTCTACCATACATAAACTTTTTTCGCCGAAAACAGAATTTAAAATCTGTTTCATCAAGTTTAAAGTTACACAGTCTGTTTCGTGGAACGTGTTTCGTCAAAACACTTGTGATTTTTAAACAGAAGGTTTGCACTAGTTGTTTAACTGTCTGTTTGAGGTGTGTTTCTCAGGTGTTCATTTTTCCGTATAAAATATGAATCCAAGTTGGTGGGGTACTCCGTCTCCGGATGAAGGAAAGTATAGAAATACAAGTTTGTCTCCTTCATGGGCCGAATCTCCCGTGTCGGTCTCTTCGCAAGCTAGCGCAATTTCTACCGGTCAATGGGCATTTGTATCAAATCAAACTCTGAGTATTCAAAGCATTCTATTAAGCGAGAGCGAAACCGGAAGTTTGAATCGGCCTCCTAAGTTGATGCATTTAAACGAATATCCGGGATGGGTTGATAGGTTCTACACATACGTGCTTGGGCAAAACACAGAATTGTGGTTGCGTTTCACCACAGATTTCGATCAAGCGATAGAGGTTGCCGCTTCAACTGCTACCACATTTGCCGATCTTCCAGAAGATCAGAAAAAGACATATGATCTGGAAAAGAAGGCATATGCCATTCTTACTCAGGCATTAAGCAAAGATATTTACCATCAATTTGTCAGCTTCAAGACAACAAAGAAATTATGGGATGCGTTGAAGACCAGAGGGGTAGGAAATGAAGCAACACGCCAATTGCGACACGACTTACTCAAGAAAGAATTCGATGGCTTCACGTGTATGGATAAGGAATCTTTGGGAGATATGACAAGTCGGTTCTATCATTTGCTTACTGAGTTGGGTAATTTTGGGGTAGTGACAACTCCAGTAGAAGTAGTGAAGAAGTTTGCTGATGCTTTGCCACCTCAATGGAATAGTTTCTTGGAGATTTTGAAATACAACGGGGTGTTGGCTACAACAAACATCAATTACTTTATGCAGCTTTTGGAGAACAAAGATCAGGAAGAAACTCTAAAGGCAAAGAAGGTTCCAGTGCCACAGAATCCTGAGATGTATTATGGAACCTCCAGCACCTCTTCTGCAAGACCAGTTTCTCATGCTCCTCTTCAGACGGCATTTGTCACAAGCACATATTTGTATGGCAATCAGATACAGGTTCCTGTCAAGCCAGCTCCGACAAAAGACTTGTATGGAAATCCTCTACAGCCAGTTCCACAACAGCAAGCCTATCGACCATCTACTGTAGCAACTGATCTATATGGGAATCCACTTCCTGTTCAACAACAAGCTTGATATGGAAGTACATCATCTGCCGGTCAACCATCTAAGCCAAATACAGTACGGCTCGACATATCAAGCTTTTCAAAAGTCAGTGTGGAAGTAGCAAATGAACATATGGAGCTGCTAAACACCTTGGTGAGCGCGTATTGTGGATTAGTGAAAGGTCAGATTGGGAACATTAATCTGACACAAGAAGACTATCAGCAAATTGATAAGGAGGAGATGGATTTGATGGACATCAAATGGGCTTTTGCAAGTGCTGTGAGGCGGGCAAAGGATTTCATGGAAAGAACTGGCAGAACCAGCTTGGAAAGCAAGAAAGACACCAAGTATGGGTTCGATAAGCAGGCTGTCAAGTGTTTCAACTGTGGTGAACGGGGTCATTTTAAAAGGGAATGCACAAGGCCAACTCAACATGGGAACCAAAATCCGTTCAGAAATCAAGGCAACCAGCAGAATCAGAACAGGAACAATGAGCGTACTTTGATACCTGTCAACAACCCAAGTCAAGCGGGGCCATCAAATGCCAACCAGGCACTTGTGGTTCAAGTAGATGAAGGTTGTGATTGGTCAATTCAGTTGAGTAGTGATGCTCCGGATGGAACAGCTTGTTTTGCTGAGGTTGTCAAGGCTTTAAATCACGCCAGTGGTGGAGAATCTTCCGCCAATGGTGGTGAATCTTCTGAAGATGAAGACAGCTCTGGTTACAGTAGAAGTTCAGATGAAGAATCCTCGAGTACAGGCGATGATCATGTGGATGACACATCAAGTGCATCAATCGATGCAGATATTGATGAGCTTTTAGAAGAAGCTGCAGCAGGAACTCATAGGAGATCTATTCTGGTGGATCAAGCTGCTTATTCTTCTTCTTCTCTCCATTCAGCCTTTATGGCTAATGTCGACAGTTCATCAAGTCAGGTATGTGTCGATGAACCCACTGCTGTTGTTTGTGATAGTTGTGCTAGATTGAGTGTTAAATGTGTTGATTTAGAGGCAAACATGTCTGAATTGCAAGGCAAACATGATGCTTTACAAGCTAGTTTGTTTGACTTGCAAGACAAACATGTGTCGTTGAATGATAAGTGGTGTGAATTGCAAAGCAAACACGAGGCTTTGCAAGACAAGTATGACGTGACATTCATCCACAATCAAAAGTTGACCGTGGATCTTTCTAAGTGCATTGAAGCCAACATGTTTTATGAAAACCATGAAAAGGAGTTTAAATCGGTAATTGAGAAATTAAAGAAAGATAAAACCGAGCTAACAAAAATGGTTTCCAGAAAACAAACTGACATAAATTTGTATATAACTCGCCTTGAGATAATGCAAAAAGAAATGGCTTGTGTTAAAACTGAAAGTGAGGCGATCCAGCTTAAGTTAGACAGTTATTTGAGCTCTAGCTATGTGTTGGATCACATCATTGACGTACAGAAGGAGAAACGGGATGTCACATGCATAGGTTACAAGAAATGTCCACCACTTGTGAGACACAATTATGATGCCATGCCTGATGAGGAAGACAGAACTTACTTTGAACCATCTGTTCCTCTAGACATTAAGGAATTTGCAACAGGACTTGGATACAAGAAAGAAGTATCATCAGATTCAGATGTATCAGCAGATACATGTGTGTCTTCTGCTGAACCGAATCAGGATCCTCGAGTTATTATTGAGGATGCTGATTCTTCTGGTGATGAATCCGATGATACTAACCCAGCAAAGTCTGATGCGGAAATCAAAGAAGAGGACATACCTCTTGAGAATCATATTCTGTGTGATCCTCCTGCAAAACCCGTTAAGACTGTTGCAATCAAGTCCTCGTCTGCAAAAGAGTCGGAGAGTGTGAATTTGTTGTACACTCTTGTTAGTGATGATAAAATTTATTCTGACAAAGATTTTCCTATTAATAATGTTAATCAATCTTTAATCAGTAAAGTCTTTGAAAACTCGACAAGTAAGTTTTTGGGAAAGACAGGATCACATGTTACAGTAACACAGTGTCCTCCTATTCCAAAGGCTGGCAATCAGAAATTACCAACAGAGAAAAAGCAGCAAAATCATACCAAACCGAAATGTAAATCACCGACTCAGGGTCAGAAGAAACAGATCCAAAAGAAGAACAAGAAGGTGAACTTTGTGAAATCAAAGGGAACGGACAAAATTGAAACATTTGAAAACAAATCTAACTTAGATTTTGTTAAGAAAGCAACTGTGTTGAAAAGAAATGAACCAAACAGTTCGAAACCTAGTACCTCGGGATCACAAAGTTCATCATCGACAATACACTCACATGATGCTTCGGGGTTTGTTGAACGAAGATCATGTTTTGAATGTGGTGAAATAGGACATATAATTCAAAATTGTCCATATCTTCATAAACAAAAAGCCAAAGTTGATGATGGTCGTGACCAAATTAACCGCAAGCGATCTGTTTCATCAAAACCAGATCCCCGTCTTGTAAAAGAAAGGGAAAAGAAACAGAAATGCCAACAGGTCAAGACAATTGAAAAGGCGATTAAAACCGATGTGGTTAACAAAACATCTGTTTCTGTCAAACCAGACAATTCAAAAACTTCAGACAACCATGAAGTTAAGATTTTAAAGAATAACGCTGGTAAAACAAAACAGACCCGGAAACCAAAAACGGTTATTGAATCAGGGGGATCATCATCATTTCCTAATCATCAAAAAGTAGAAGTTATTGTTGTTGATGAAAATGGAAGACCCAAGACCACAATGGCTTGGGTCCCCATCTCCAACTAATCATATGAGTTCATGTGCAGGGTGTTCCAGGAGGAACTATCAGTAGTCATTGGATTGTTGATAGTGGGGCATCCAGGCACATGACAGGCGACATGAAGCTTCTCTACGACGTCAAATCTATTAGAGGAGGTTATGTTGCTTTTGCTGGAGATAAGGGCGGATATATTACTGGTGAAGGAATGATATCCAACGGGGTTGTAAGCTTTGATAAAATCAACTTTGTGCAACAACTTGATCACAATCTTCTCAGCGTTTCTCAAATTTGTGACAAGCAGTTCTCAGTACACTTTGATGCAAATGGATGTTATGTGCTGAAACCCGGCTTCAAAATTCCAAAAGAATGGATTCTCTTATCTGCTCCAAGGATAAATGATTTGTATGTCCTTGATATGAGCCAAGCTATCACAACGTCTGCACAAGCAACCTGTTTCGTTTCCAAAGCCACGGAAAAAGACTCAATCTCTTGGCACAGACGAATGGGTCACATTCACTTATGCAAAATGAATCATTTGGTATCAAATGAATTGGTGAATGGTGTTCCTCTTAAAAACTTCCATCTTCAAGACGTCTGTGTTTCGTGCCAGAAAGGAAAACAAACGAAGAAGCGACACCCGACTAAGAAGATCAACACGGTGGCCGTTCCGCTTGAACGTTTGCACATGGATTTGTTCGGTCCTGTCAAGCATAAAAGCATTCGGAATGATCAATATTGCCTCGTGATAACTGATGATTATTCAAGATTTTCTTGGGTGGCGTTCATGGCTCACAAGAGTGAAACCTTTGGTATTATCAAAACCTTAATCTTTCAGATTGAGAATTTGTATAAGTTAAAGGTTAGGCGGATACGTAGCGACAATGGTACAGAATTTAAAAATCATGCCATGGCGGAGTTTTGCACTTCCAAGGGTATTCTTCATGAATTTAGTGCAGCTTATACTCCTCAACAGAATGGCGTCGCTGAACGTAAGAACCGTACATTGATCGAGACTGCTAGGACTATGTTGGTAGAATAGCAGTTGCCCATTCCATTCTGGAGTGAAGCTGTGGCCTCCGCATGTTACACGTTGAACCGAGTCCTTACAGTCAAAAGGCACAACAAGACCTGCTATGAGCTTCTTCACAAAAGGAAACCAGATTTGTCATATCTTGAACCGTTTGGAGCTCCGTGCACAATAATCGATCCTAATGGAAAGTTTGGGGCAAAAGCAATTGAGGGATACTTTCTTGGGTATGCCACCCCAAACTTAAGAGTCTGGAATCTACAGACTAAAAGGGTCGAGGAATGGTCTGAGGTCAGAGTACAAAGGCACACACTGCCAGTCAAATGTCCTGGTCAGCCTTGGATGTTTGAGTATGATGACTTTTTCAATTCGATCAATGTTGAAGTAGTTGAAGAAAATGTTGCGGCAAGGATGTTTTTCGAGAGTGACAACGCAACAGTTTCACCGGTGGTTCGTCCAATTCTTGTCAATCAAGAACCATCTTTAGTGAACAATAATGCTCTCGACAATGAGGATTTTCACGATGCTACCAAATTGAACGAATCTTCAGAGGATGATGAATTTCTAGATGCAGATCAAGAAGCTCCAACAACAGCAGTTTATGGTACTTCAGAGGGTACACCTCCAATGGACGCCCCTAGAACAGCTGAAGCTACTGCATCTTCCTCTTCGTCAATTCCGGGTATTGAATTGGTTGTTGATCTCAATCGCAACAATCTGGGTACAAATTGGGTACAAATATTTCAGTTCGAGATAATCCTGAAACAAGTATTCGTAATAACCATCCTCAACAAAACATCATCGGAAATGTACAGAGTGGCATTCAAACACGAAACATGTTGCAAAACAACAACAATGCAGGCTTGTATGTAGCGATTCGAGAATCTGGTCAACAAAACGATTGGTCTTTCGCGTGTTATGTCTCACAGGAAGAGCCAAGAACTTGGAAAGAAGCTATGAAAGATAACTCTTGGGTTGAAGTGATGCAGGAAGAACTGCAACAATTCCAGAAGCTTGGTGTCTGGAAACTCGTAGAGAAACCTGCTGGTTACAAGAAGATTGGTACCCGTTGGGTGTTCAAATGCAAAAAGGGTGACCGTGGAGTTCTTATCCGAAACAAAGTAAGATTAGTCATTCAAGGTTTTCGTCAGATTGAAGGGATCGACTACAATGAAGTGTATGCACCTGTTGCACGTCTAGAAGCAATTCGGATCTTTCTGGCTTATGCCTCATTCAAAGGATTCAAGGTTTACCAGATGGACGTCAAAAGTGCATTCTTACATGGTGTGGTTGAAGAAGAGGTGTACGTCGAACAGCCTCCAGGTTTTGAAGATCCTATCCATCCCGATCGGGTTTGGTTGCTCAACAAAGCTCTCTATGGTCTACATCAAGCACCACGAGCTTGGTACGCAACCTTATCTAATTATCTGCTGGAGAATGGATTTCGCAGAGGTCTTATCGACTGTACTCTTTTCATCAAAGAACAAGATGGAGATCTTCTTCTGGTACAGGTATACGTTGATGATATTATTTTTGGTTCTACTAATGATGTTTTGTGTAGGAATTTCGAGCGCATTATGCAGGATAAATTCGAGATGAGTGCCATGGGGGAAATGACCTTCTTTTTGGGCCTACAAGTGCAACAAACCGAGTCTGGGATATTCATCCATCAGACTAAATATGTTGGTGACATCTTGATCCGGTTCCAGATGTCTGATGCAACGCCCATCGGTACCCCATTGCAACAAAATCACGGAATTACTCCAGACTTGAAGGGTGAATCTGTTAGCCCCTCATACTACCGCGCAATGATCGGATCTCTTATGTACCTCACAGCATCAAGACCAGATATAATGTACCCAACGTGCCTGCTTGCTAGATATCAAGTCAACCCGAAGGCCTCACATCTTGCAGCTGTAAAAAGGATTTTTCGTTATTTGAAGGGTTGCCCTGACACCGGTCTATGGTACCCTAGGGATAATAACTTCGACTTGATCGCTTTCAGTGATTCTGATTTTGGCGGATGCAAAATCGACGGCAAATCCACAACGGATGGATGTCAGTTTTTGGGAAATCGCCTAGTCACATGGCAGTGCAAGAAGCAGACTTGTGTCGCTACTTCAACATGCGAAGCTGAATACATTGTTGCCTCAAGTTGTTGCTCCCAAGTTCTATGGATCCAACAACAATTACGCGACTACGGTTTTGAATTCCTAACTACTCCTATTTACGTTGATAATTCTGCTGCCTTACAGATCACTAGAAATCCTGTGCAGCATTCAAAGACCAAACACATCGAAATCAAATATCACTTCATACGTGATTGCTTTGATAAAAGGCTAATCGATGTTGTTAAGGTCCACACCGATGACCAACGTGCCGACCTTTTTACCAAAGCATTTGACAAATCAAGATTTGACTTTTTATTATTGGTAAACGGCATTAAGGTCAAGCAAGAGTAAAACCAACATCGGGAAATCATTTTTGTAAATATCCTTGTGTCTTTTAAATTTATCTTAGTTTGTTGATTTTAGGGGGAGTAAATCCAAAATTTGAAAAATACAAAAATATCGGAAAATTTCAAAAACACAAAAACAATAGAAAAACAAAAATGAGTTTCCTGGCGAGAAAAAGAGAAAATGATGGTACATCAGTGGTCTATCCAAACCTCTTTAAACCTAAACTGAAAAACGATAAGCAGCTCTATATGAGATGTATCGGTAGGCTCACAATCATTTTAAAGTGTGAAGGGTGATATAAATCTTAAATCGACTGAAGACCAGGTGGGAACCACTCATTGGCATATGGTCTTAGTACCGAAATTTCGTTTGAGAGACTGCCGAGGTTCTGAGATATTCGGTCTTTATGCTGCTTATCATCTGGGTATCATGGTTGTATCTTTTACCGAAAAATAACGGGGACGCAAGTCTAGATCTTCCATGATACTATACATACGTGTACATATTGCATTCGACCTCAATAAGTGATAAACAATCACATGTCCAAACAAATAAGTGATAAAATATCACATTTATCCGGGAATCAAGTTCGTCTCTGTGTTGTACGAAAGTACTGACCTGTTCACGGACTTGCTCCTGTGCCCTTATGCATATGAAAATCAAGTTCCTCATCAATAAGTGATTCTATCACACAGGGCTTGTTTTCAATCAAAATAAGTGAGAATCTCACATCATACACGGTCAAACAGATGATAATCGGTATACTCACCGGTAAGATGAACCCTCGTGCATACCTTGATACGGGAATGTGTCGTGATGTGGATAAACACCGGTCGGTAAGTATAAATCATACCTTAACGTATCCCCTCGCCATGATTACATCTGATAAGTTGAGCTTATGTGGACAACAATACCGATAATTGTTATAGGATGCTTATCTAAATGTTAACTAACTGCACAACAAGAGCGTTTTGGTATGACCGTACACTGATATGATTCTCTTACCCTCGAAACTCGCAAAAAGAATGTCTGTAATATTTATTTACTGCTTTCTGTCCTTACATTTGAAATATTCAAAAATCCAAAAATATTTTAGGTGTGTTTTAATATAAACTTTCTAAAAGCCAAAAAGATTTTATTTCTATCTTATTTTCGATCGTACGATGTTGAATCTCGAGTCTTCGTTGCCTGAAACCTGATTGAAAACCAAATTGACTAAATCTTCATAAACGGTCAAAATTTGCAAGTTTTGAAAGTTAAAAACTAAAATTGATAAATTTGTTAAACTTTCAAAAAAATGTCGGACGATAGTTGATTGAAAGATGGTCATACGTGTGTCATTTGTTTATGTTAACTATTTTCCAAGCAGTTGTTCTCATTACGCGTTTAGATTTCTTGCATGTGCAGATGCTAAAGGCTAGGAGAACATGGTCGATGACAAGCTTCGGAATGAAGACACGACGTGAAGGCACTCAAATGATGAAGATGATCGAATTGCCGCTGACCATCATCAACACCACAAGGATCTCAAGCACTAATGATCAAGTCATTCACGAGCATAACTCAAGGGGGAGCTAATGTTAAGGGGGAGTTTGTCAACACACTTCCTACATGTAACAGGGGAGTTTGTTGATACACTTTCTGCTTTCAAGACGCGTGAAGAATCTGAAGATCCTCCGACATAGAAGACACGAAAGGCGAATCTCGCGAGTAGCGTCCAAGGGGGAGTTTGTTGATACATGATATGTGGACGCGACTCGACTTGACGCGACTCGGCTTAGCAACGACATTCCTCCGTCGTGTGCTTCAAGATTTCAAGCGGGCCAAGAGAACAAAAGAATTGAAACTTAGTCCTTGGGCTAAAGTCAAGACGGCGAAACACAAACATGGGCCACATCTGTTGGGCCTAAGCCCATAAACGGCGAAACAGAAGTAATGTCGACGAAACAAGACTTGTTTCGTCGACTTGTTTCCTTTTCGTCATTTGATTCTTTGTTTCGTCGAGCAAGGTTGTGATTCGTCAAGATATGTTCCGTTTCGTGGTGCTGTGACTATAAATAGACAGTCTCTAGACAGAGAACAGATAGAGAGCACAGAACACACACACGAGAGAACTGAGAGAGAGTTTACAGAGTATATTTGTAAACATTGAGCTGTAACAGACTTTTCATAGTATTAATACAGAGGTGTTAATCATTGAATCTTGTGTGTCGTTTATTTACGTGTTCTATCTCGGTTTGCTATCTCGGTTGGATTCCGCACAACCGGGGTGGTTTGTATACAAGGATTAGGCGACTAGATCCTCCCCTAGCCGGACCTACAGTATGAGTATGACTTATGCAACTACCTTAATGTCGAGTAACATTTTTTTCCAGCTAATCACCATTAGGGCGTTATACCCTACTACTCTATGTTACGCCATAAACAAGCTTCGGTCGAGTATAATCATTCGTATGTGGGTACAAAAAAGGTACGCAAACATCTTGTCTACAGGGGACTTGTGTCATATATGAAGCTAAATTTTGCATAGGTTTCTTTTACCGCATGATAGTCTCGTAAGTCATGACTCGTAACACTTGACCTCACGTACCTCCATTATTGTTCGCTTTGCCCCAATGGGGTTACACATTCAGGAACACACGAATATGTTTTTTATTTCTCGGGCGGAGCCTTCCCAAACGGTCACATCCTAGTACTACTTCAAACTGAACACACTTAAATGTGGAGTTTTCATAAGCTCCACAAGCAATACACCTAAAACGCGTTGGTGTTTTAAGAGGCATGGTATTCTTTATAAACCTATAATCTCTCTTGATCATGGTCGATGTTGGATTTGTCTAGGGTGTTACAATAGGCCATGTTCTCTGTAACGTTAGCATGAGCCGACAATTCTAAAGGAAAAAAGAGTTCAAAATTAAAAAGAGTTCAAAATAATTCTTAGTGATAGACAAATCGCAAATCGGTCGTGGACATGAGAGATGTTGGGTTCATAAGATATATCGCACCTCTTATTCACCGACACGTTTTTGGTATGCCTGATGTGGGTCTCATTAGAATTCCACAATTAAGCATGCTCGTGTAAGTGTAGTACCCAGATGGGTGACGTCCTACGAAGTCACCACTTAGGCAACCAAAACAAATATGTGAGATCCCAATTGGCATAGCGGACAATATTGGTGGTACGAGAGAGCATATGTTACTATTTATGTTTATCGAGTCTTTATATTTGAGAGAGGTAATGGTTAGGCACTTGTTTATTATTTGTTTCCAGATTAATAAAAACTAATTTAGCTTAGTTTACATTTTATTGTGTAGAATAAATAGGAATTTGTGATTGAGTTTTATATGTTGTTTTGACTTAAAATAAAGATAAAAGAGTTGAGGTAGAAAGTTGACCCAAATCCAGTTATTTGTATGTGTTGATTGACTCAATTAATTCTGACAATTGGTACCAGAGCAAGGAGAAGATCACGGTCTGTATGGTACTTAAAAAGATGGATCGAACAAAGAAGCTAGCCAACCAAAGACTATGAGAAGCAAAGTAGAAGGTCGAATCCCAATAGAAGAAGACTGGTCAAATCTATGTTATTTCGAACTAAGAACAAGAGACAAGTCGTGTGAGGTGACTATATAAAAGACGTCATTTGTGTGAACGCAAGAAAACCAATTAGCTTGTGAGACGCAAACAAAAAAACAATACATGTGGGGACCAAGGCAGGTGACTAATTAACCTACGAGATGTACTTGGAGACTTCTGTGGTGGAAAAGAACCTTAGTAATTCAGGTTGTGCGAATAGAATATGTGTAGTTCAAAGTGTAGTGATTAATCCAACTGAGATCGGACTGGGCATAGAAGACTTGTGTTAAGCATGATCGAAGACCTGTGTGACCAGTTTTGTGTGAACAAGAGGCAAGACAAGTTACGTGTGAAGGATAATCTCTGAAGAGGCATGCACATCGTTGTAAAAATTGATGCGCGCTAGTTGGCCGGGGAGGTATTGACTAGCGATTAATCGAATTGAGATTTTTATATGTAATTTCCAGTATTCTATATTGATGCCCATTTTCTAGGTAAATGTTGTGACACCCCAGGAAAACCAGTGAACAATACAGCTTACCTAGCTTCCTCAGTGAGTGCGTACCAAATTTCAGGACGAAATTTCTTTTAAGTTGGGGATAATGTGACAACTCGAATTTCCAAGATTCTGTTTCGCATTTATTGCACGTTCTTGTATTGTTTAGTTGATTGATTTCACAATTAGTTGCTATGGAATTGTATACGTTTTAATACAATGAACGGTATTATGTGATTATACATGGTTATGTGTTAATTGTGAAAGACTTGCCAAATGCATAAACTTAGTGGTGAAACTGTGAAATTGTGGTGAGATGGTGTGCTTGTGTAAAATGTAATAATTAAGGGTGTGTAGAGTGATTAGTGAAACTTATATGATACTTAACCCTAATCTCCTTCCCTAATCATTCACTAATCATCACAAGAATCAAAACACGTACCCTCACATTCTCTAATCCTCTCTACAACCATCTTCTCATCATTCTTGGATTCACAAGTCTCTTGCAACAAGTTTAACCTTCCAATCTAATTAGAATCAATCAAGGGTTTGGTAGATTCATTTCAAACGAATAGTGAAACGGGACATACCGAGCAAACCAAGGTGAGTTCACACCCTTACTAAGGCATGGGATTCCCAAGGACTTGGGAATGGGATTAAAGGAATGAGATTGACTAGATTCGTACATACACTGTTACTAGACTACCATACCATCGTCCTCGGTTGTGCAGGACACATACGTAAAACCTACATATACTTATGCTACTCGCTATCCTCGGTTGTGAAGGATACTCACGTAAAACCTACGTGAACTTATACTCACTACTGCCTCGGTTGTGTCAGGCACTTACGTAAAACCTACGTAAACCCCCGCGTACCCCTATCCTCGGTTGTGAAGGATTACTTACGTAAAACCTACGTAAACTTGTACGTGTTACTGTTCTCGGGATATGTAGAACACTTATGGTTACGAATAGTCTAGTGGTTATACAACATGGGAAGCCCCCACCAATAGAACGTATTATCGGCCCAGTAGAGCCACCTGTTACAAACGAACTTATTATTACGCATTTACTTTCTGTGAACTCGCTCAACTAGTTGTTGATCCTCTGTTACATGCCTTGCAGGTCGTTAGATACATGGAGCTTGCACAGGGAGGAGCTGTTCGTTGTGGGCTTGGATTTGTGACTATCTTGTTAAACACTTATGACATTTGATACTTTATTGTGATGGGTTTTATTAATACGCTTCCGCTAAACAATGATAACTTACTTATGTTTTGGAACACCTTTCATATGGATTTGGTTCGGTTTAATAGCAATTACTTTTACTATACATATTGTTTTATATGATTGGTGGCTTGATCCTGGTCAGTCACGCTCCCAAGCGGTGATACTCCGCAGGTGGAATTTGGGGGTGTGACAGATTGGTATCAGAGCCATTGGTTATGGAGAACTTGGTTTTAATATGGGGAAAACGTTTTTATTAAAACCAGACTATAACCAGAACAGTGCTCTCAACGATCCACAACGACGCTTCGCTCCACGTGCAAGACTCAACATCCTAGGTAATAAGGTTTATGTTTATTACCTGCTTGCTAGAACTGCATAGAACTTTGCTCGTAGTATGCTTAGATTACACTGCTCATTACTTGTTATTGCTTGAGAACACCTATGTGCTTACACTCTTCTGTCATCGCACTACTCGCGAATCAAACTCACTTATTCTACTTTTACTATGAAGATCATGTCTGGACGTGTGAACATGACTCAAGCCCAGTTGACGGCTTTCGTTAATGAACAAGTTGCTGCGGCACTTGCAGCTGCTCAAGCAGGTAGTATACCCTGCAGTTTAGACTCACACTAGGATCTTTAGATCCTACATTAACTCTTGTGTTTAACCTTGTCCTATTCGTACACAATTGGTCAACACGCTCAGCAGCCCGTCTGCACTTTCAAGAACTTTATGGATTGTCGTCCTAGCACATTTAGTGGCACTGAAGGAGCGGTTGGACTCCTCCACTGGTTTGAAAAACTCGAGTCTGTGTTCGAGATGTGTGAATGCCCTGAGGCTCGCAGGGTCAAGTACGCCACTGGTACTTTGGAAGGAATCGCGTTGACTTGGTGGAACGCGCAAGTGCAGATCTTAGGGTTGGCAGCTGCTAACGCCACCCCTTGGAATGACTTCAAGGAACTGATTAAACGTGAATACTGCACTCGGGAAGACATCCACAAGCTGGAGGATGAGTTTTATCATTTGAAAATGACTGGGTCAGAGATCGAAGCTTATACCAACGGTCGAACGAGTTGGCCGTGCTATGTCCAACTATGGAGGATCCTCCATACAAGCGTATTGAGTTGTATCTCAAGGGTTTGGCGCCAGAAATTCAGAGCCATGTGACATCGGCTAATCTTGAAAACATTCAGACTATTCAACGCCTCGCTCATCGCATCACAGATCAGGCAGTGGATCAGAACAGACTGCCTAAACGTATCAGCGCTACTGCTACCGCTACTGCTTCTACTACACTTGCTACTCCCAGTGACAATAAGAGAAAATGGGATGGGGATTCTAGCAAGGGCTCAGCATCAGTTCAGTCACAGGTTCAACAACGAAAGACTGACAGTTACCAGAGTCCCAGTCAGCATTCTTCAGGCAGTCACAGGCAGGGGGGATATCGAGGGAACCTCCCAAAGTGTAACAACTGCAACAGACACCACAGTGGCCAGTGTAACAAGGGTCGCTATCAAAGATGCCTCAAGATGGGTCATGAGGCCAAAGATTGTAGAAGCCCTCGACCTGCGAACCAGAATCAGCAGCAGCCACCAGCACAGCAGAATCAGCAGCAGGGCAACAAAGGATGTTTTCATTGTGGCGCAGAAGGGCACTTCAAAAGGCACTGCCCTCAGCTAAACAGGAACCAGAACAACAACAACCATAACAACAATCAGGGAAATGGCAACAACAACAACAACGGTGGGAACAACAATGGCAATGAAGCAAGGGGTCGTGCATTTGTGTTGGGGCAGGGTGATGCCAGAAATGATCCCAACGTCGTTATGGGTAAGTTTCTTCTCGACGATGTTTATGTTACTGTTTTATTTGATTCGGGTGCGGATACGAGTTATATGTCTTTGAAAATGAGTAAATTGTTAAAACGTACACCCACACGCCTAAACACCAAACATGTCGTAGAGCTAGCAAAAGGTAAAAGTGTAGAGGCCACACAGATAGTTAAGGGTTGTAGCATTGTCTTAGCTGGTCAGACTTTCTCCATCGACCTTATTCCTATAGTTCCGGGTAGTTTCGACATCGTCATCGGCATGGATTGGTTATCCAAGCAGCAGGCAGAGATTCTATGTAAAGAGAAGATCATTCGTATTCCTCGCACGGGTAAGGAACCTCTCGAAGTTCAAGGCGACAAGAGTGGTGCTGTGGTGTGCATAATCTCTTTCTTGAAGGCTCGGAAATGTTTAAGAAAGGGGCATACGGCTATCTTGGCACTAGTCACTGATGCAGCGACGAAAGAGAAAAGAATAGAGGATATTCCAGTTGTACGTGATTTCCCTCAAGTGTTTCCTGAAGATTTACCTGGTCTACCGCCTCACCGCCAGGTCGAGTTTCAAATCGAGCTAGCTCCAGGAGCAGCACCTATAGCTCGTGCACCGTATTGTTTAGCTCCAACGGAATTGGAATAACTGTCTAAGCAACTACAAGAGCTCTTGGATAAGGGCTTCATTCGTCCAAGCTCTTCGCCTTGGGGAGCTCCAGTATTATTCGTGAAAAAGAAGGATGGCACTTTCAGGATGTGCATCGATTACCGCGAACTACACAAAGTCACAGTGAAGAACCGCTATCCTCTTCCTCGTATTGACGACTTATTCGACCAGTTGCAAGGGTCGAGCTACTATTCCAAGATTGATCTAAGGTCAGGGTATCATCAGCTGAGAGTCCGGGATGAGGACGTCTCCAAGACAGCATTCAGAACTCGCTAGGGCCATTACGAGTTTCTAGTCATGCCTTTCGGGCTTACGAACGCGCCTGCAGTTTTCATGGATCTTATGAATAGGGTGTGCAAACCCTATCTAGACAAGTTCGTCATTGTCATCGACGACATTCTGATCTACTCCAAGAGTCAGGAGGAACACGAGCAGCACTTACGTCTTATCTTGGAACTTCTTCGAAAGGAACAACTGTACGCAAAGTTTTCAAAATGCGACTTCTGGCTTCGTGAAGTCCACTTCTTAGGCCATGTGGTGAACAGGGATGGGATTCATGTCGATCCATCCAAGGTAGACTCGATCAGGAACTGGCCTGCACCGCGTACACCAACGGAAATACGCCAATTATTGGGTTTGGCGGGGTATTACAGACGATTCATCAAAGACTTTTCCAAGATTGCACAGCCGCTTACTATGCTGACACAGAAAGGTGTCACCTACCGTTGGGGAGATTCCCAGGAAACCGCTTTTAAGTACCTAAAGGATAGGCTTTGCAGTGCACCTATTCTCTCATTGCCAGAGGGCACGAACGATTTTGTAGTCTATTGTGACGCATCGATACAGGGGCTTGGTTGTGTATTGATGCAGCGGGATAAAGTTATTGCCTACGCTTCGCGACAACTCAAAGTTCATGAACGGAATTATACGACGCACGATTTAGAGCTGGGAGCTGTTGTTTTCGCGCTTAAGATATGGCGACACTACCTGTACGGTACCAAGTGCACTATTTACACTGATCACAGGAGTCTCGAGCATATCTTCAAGCAGAAGGAATTGAACATGCGTCAACGGCGATGGGTCGAACTGCTTAACGATTACGAATGCGCTATTAAGTATCATCCAGGCAAAGCCAATGTTGTGGCTGACGCTCTCAGTCGAAAGGACACTCTACCTAGACGCGTACGAGCTTTGCAGCTCACTATTCAGTCTGATCTTCCCGCACAGATACGAGATGCTCAGGTGGAAGCATTGAAACCAGAAAACGTCAAAGCTGAAGCCTTACGCGGCTCGAGGCAACGAATGGAACAAAAGGAAGACGGCGCATACTATGTAGCGGGGCGTATTTGGGTCCCACTTTATGGCGGTTTACGAGAGCTTGTGATGGATGAAGCTCATAAGTCTCGCTACTCGATACATCCAGGTTCGGATAAAATGTACCACGACCTCAAAACAACATATTGGTGGCCTAGCATGAAAGCCCACATCGCGACTTACGTCGGCAAGTGTTTGACATGTGCAAAAGTCAAAGTGGAGTATCAGAAACCAGCGGGCCTACTTCAACAACCCAGGATACCACAGTGGAAATGGGAAGAGATTTCCATGGATTTTGTTACAGGCCTACCCAGATCCCAGCGTGGGAATGATACTATATGGGTGATTGTGGATCGACTCACCAAGTCTGC
The DNA here is from genome assembly GCF_002127325.2 of Helianthus annuus. Classification (NCBI taxonomy): domain Eukaryota; kingdom Viridiplantae; phylum Streptophyta; class Magnoliopsida; order Asterales; family Asteraceae; genus Helianthus; species Helianthus annuus. The sequence continues at coordinate 153,717,976 of NC_035445.2, forward strand.
ACACTTCCTGGCTATTAAGGAAACAGATAAGTTCTCTACCTTAGCAGACGTCTACTTGAAAGAAGTTGTTTCGAGGCACGGTGTGCCAACCTCTATCATTTCGGATCGGGATGCACGATTCACGTCAGAACTATGGCAAGCGATGCACAAAGCGTTTGGCTCTCGTTTAGACATGAGCACATCATATCACCCTCAGACGGATGGGCAGTCTGAGCGCACGATTCAAACTCTAGAAGACATGCTTCGAGCGTGTGTTATCGATTTCGGCAACGGCTGGGAGAAGCATCTCCCTTTGGTGGAGTTTTCGTATAATAACAGTTATCACACCAGTATACAAGCCGCTCCATTCGAGGCATTGTACGGACGTAAATGCCGGTCACCTCTCTGTTGGGCAGAGGTGGGGGATAGTCAGATCAAGGGTCCAGAGATTGTAGTGGACGCCATGGAAAAGACTGCACAGATACGAAAACGCATGGCGGCAGCACGCGACCGTCAGAAAGCCTACGCGGACAAGCGTAGGAAGCCTTTGGAATTTCAGGTTGGGGACCGGGTTTTACTTAAAGTCTCACCCTGGAAGGGTGTGGTCCGTTTTGGCAAACGGGGCAAACTAAATCCGCGGTATGTCGGACCGTTCGAGATCATTGAGAAAATAGGCAAAGTGGCCTACAAGCTAAACCTACCAGCTGAACTCGGTGCAGTTCACAATGTATTTCACGTGTCGAATCTAAAGAAGTGCCTGTCAGATGAGACCCTCATAGTTCCTTTTAAGGAACTCTCTATCGACGAGCGGTTGCAGTTCGTCGAGGAACCTGTAGAAATCACGGACCGGGATGTTAAGGTCCTCAAAAGCAAGAGAATCCCTCTTGTTCGAGTTCGTTGGAACTCCCGACGTGGCCCAGAGTACACCTGGGAACGCGAAGACCAAATGAAAGAAAAGTACCCCCAGTTATTCGGAACCAATGCATCCACTACTGAGGCTGAAGCTACTACTGCGGAATTTCGGGACGAAATTCCAAATCAACGGGGGGATGATGTGACACCCCAGGAAAACCAGTGAACAATACAGCTTACCTAGCTTCCTCAGTGAGTGCGTACCAAATTTCGGGACGAAATTTCTTTTAAGTTGGGGATAATGTGACAACTCGAATTTCCAAGATTCTGTTTCGCATTTATTGCACGTTCTTGTATTGTTTAGTTGATTGATTTCACAATTAGTTGCTATGGAATTGTATACGTTTTAATACAATGAACGGTATTATGTGATTATACATGGTTATGTGTTAATTGTGAAAGACTTGCCAAATGCATAAACTTAGTGGTGAAACTGTGAAATTGTGGTGAGATGGTGTGCTTGTGTAAAATGTAATAATTAAGGGTGTGTAGAGTGATTAGTGAAACTTATATGATACTTAACCCTAATCTCCTTCCCTAATCATTCACTAATCATCACAAGAATCAAAACACGTACCCTCACATTCTCTAATCCTCTCTACAACCATCTTCTCATCATTCTTGGATTCACAAGTCTCTTGCAACAAGTTTAACCTTCCAATCTAATTAGAATCAATCAAGGGTTTGGTAGATTCATTTCAAACGAATAGTGAAACGGGACATACCGAGCAAACCAAGGTGAGTTCACACCCTTACTAAGGCATGGGATTCCCAAGGACTTGGGAATGGGATTAAAGGAATGAGATTGACTAGATTCGTACATACACTGTTACTAGACTACCATACCATCGTCCTCGGTTGTGCAGGACACATACGTAAAACCTACATATACTTATGCTACTCGCTATCCTCGGTTGTGAAGGATACTCACGTAAAACCTACGTGAACTTATACTCACTACTGCCTCGGTTGTGTCAGGCACTTACGTAAAACCTACGTAAACCCCCGCGTACCCCTATCCTCGGTTGTGAAGGATTACTTACGTAAAACCTACGTAAACTTGTACGTGTTACTGTTCTCGGGATATGTAGAACACTTATGGTTACGAATAGTCTAGTGGTTATACAACATTGGAAGCCCCCACCAATAAAACGTATTATCGGCCCAGTAGAGCCACCTGTTACAAACGAACTTATGATTACGCATTTACTTTCTGTGAACTCGCTCAACTAGTTGTTGATCCTTTGTTACATGCCTTGCAGGTCGTTAGATACATGGAGCTTGCACAGGGAGGAGCTGGTCGTTGTGGGCTTGGATTTGTGACTATCTTGTTAAACACTTATGACATTTGATACTTTATTGTGATGGGTTTTATTAATACGCTTCCGCTAAACAATGATAACTTACTTATGATTTGGAACACCTTTCATATGGATTTGGTTCGGTTTAATAGCAATTACTTTTACTATACATATTGTTCTATATGATTGGTGGCTTGATCCTGGTCAGTCACGCTCCCAAGCGGTGATACTCCGCAGGTGGAATTTGGGGGTGTGACAAATGTGTTAGTGTAGTTTTGTGCCAGCTGCTATGCGAATAGAATAGATTATCTTTCTGGCTGAATATGTAATAGTTAGTGAGTGGTCAAACGAATGTATTTAGACCCATTCATTTAAAGTTGTCAAATGAAAATGTTTTCGGTTTGACTTTGTATGTTTGCAAGTGAGACAAGTGTGGTCAAACAACAATGGCTCGTTGTTTGACTATTGTAAACAAGATGCTTGGTGTTGTTTTTAATTTCCAAATGACATGGGACCTATATAAGCTTGTTCTTGTTTTATTTGCAAACCAAGTTTTTTGAGTTTGGGAAGAGACCACCACTTGGTCTTTCCGGATTTCCATGATGTATGCTCTTTCGATATGTTGGATATCTTATCATATGACTGATTGTAATGTAATGCTGCTCAAATTTATACATGAAAGTGTTTATCTATCTCTAACCTTTAGTCTATGAACTAATCTTGCACTAATCCATGATTAGCGGTCCTAAAAACCAAATTTCAGCTGGTATCAAAACCATGGTACTAGAGTTAGTGAATCTAACCATTTGCTAGGTCACATCAATTCTTGATTAGTGATTTTTGTGAGTGTTTGTTTAAGATGTAGAAATGGTGTCAAAACCCTAGATCTGAAAATTGAAGCTCAAAACTTGGATCTAGGATGAAATGAAACATGGAAGAGTGTTGGACAAATATGCAAGAGTGCAATTGGATTCAGTTTTTGTCATCTATTCAACGATTTGGATGAGTTTTGGATAAACATGCAGAAGTGCAATTGTGTTCTTCATTTTTACAGATCCAAACCACATTAGATCTACACTTCTAAATGACAACCCACTTTTCCAAACAACAACCCTTGTTGTTTGACTTTTCCAAACGACAACCGACTTTTCCAAACGACAACCCTTGTCGTCTGATTTTTCCAAACGACAACCCTTGTTGTTTGATTTCTCCAACCGACAACACTTGTTGTTTGACTTTTCCAAACCACAATCCTTGTTGTTTCACTTTTCCAAACCACAATCCTTGTTGTTTCACTTTTCCAAAGGGCAACCCATGTTTTTTGACCAAGGTGTTGTTGTTTGACGATAGTGGTGTTGTTTGACCAAAGCAGTATGGTTTGATCTTGTGTCATTTCAAATTGAGTTTTGTATATCTAAACTGATCTAATTCCTTAATTTCACCATATGAGACCAAGACCCTATCAATTCCAAAAAAAAAGGATTAAGGGAATGATTGTTGGGAAAAATTTTGGTAACATATTTTTTTTGGGGATTTATTCTGGAATGCGGTTATGGGAGCGCATCGGGTTAGTTTGGGATGATGAAAACACATGATATTAAAAAAAATCGGGTAGTCATGGGATTCAGAGAAGAGAATGTAGAGGTGTTCAATTCCAACATCCTTAGTAGTAGAATATTGGTGTTCCAACTTGTTGATGTGACTATCATGGGCCAAAACTTTAAATTTATTTCAGCATGAGAAAATTTGAGATTGCCGTTGATCAAACAATCAAGTTCTAAGTAATGTACATTCAATTATGGGCCAAATTGTCCAAAAGAGTTTCAAGAAGTTAGAGTAATGAAAAGTCTCATTATCGATGAGCTGATAATTTGGTTACAAGGCAGGATTTCAGTTTTTGTGAAATTTAAAAAATTCTACTTTGAGGAGGGAATTTGGATAGTGCAGACAAAGACAATTTTGCTTCATAGAGGGAAATTGATAAGTTTTAGAGAATTCACCAAAGAAATAAGGGGATGATTTTTTTTTGTTTTTTCATATTTTTGGATTTCTTCGGTAAATTCCTAAACACAATCAAAGGTGATAACGTTTGTGATTTTCTTGTGATACCTAAGGGTCTGCATGGAATGTTCTGCACATACTTATATTTGATGATTTTAATTAATCCTGCAACCAGGATGAAGAGTTTTGCCTGAAAACATACAAGTATCTAAAGTCGACACTAGTCTGCATAACACTATTCACTTAAGACTTGAGGAATCTTTATGAGAGCTGATAGTTCAAGGATGAAGAGTGTGGACTCCAACTCTATCATATGTCGGTTAGGTTCTGGATCGATCAGAGCAATGAAACCTTGCGAAGGGAGATTGTTGAAACATAACGCGGACAAGGTTACAGTTGAGGGGGAATTTTTGCAGGACTTAGTATTGGGTTTGATATTTTCATTGAGATTTTACAGGGATCCTGTGTAATTCAACTAGTTGAATTTGAAAATTAAGTAATTGGTCAAGCTGACATCTTAACTATTGATGCTGAAGATCCGTAGTGTATTACGTGGTCAACTTCACAATGACGAGACAATGAGATTTGGATGTATTTCAGCTAAGCGTACTGGTTGAACTTGCAAATGATATACTTGGTCTAGCTGACTTCCTGAGTATTGATGCTGAAAATCAAAGTGCATTACTTGGTCGCCTCCACAAAGATGGTTTATAGAAGAAATTTCACCAAAAAACTTTACCAATGCAGTAATTTAGTTTTCCCGACAAGGCCAAGATGCAGTTTGTTGAAGACGGAACCTTTATCAAATGACCGGTTAGCGTATTGGAAGATCATCTAGGGATCAGGCAATGATGCCTTACAGAGACATTGCATAACACTCAACACACATATGCCAACATTGAGTAGGAAATCTGATACAAGAAGCTTTAGGGGTTTGGTTTTGCTGTGAAGTCTCAAGTCAAGATTTTGCGTACTTGGATTATTGGTCAAGGGGGAATCTGTTAACATAGCAGAGCTGGCATCAACAGATGATTGACTGAAGATCGATTTAAGTTATATATTTAGCATTGGACAACAATGGACAAGCGGGAATTTGTTAGTGCATTTTTGTTTCCGCTACTAATAGAATAGAATAGATTGTGTTTTTGGTTGAATATGTAATAGTTAGTGAGTGGTCAAATGGATGTGTTTAAACCCATTCGTCAAATGGATGTGTTTAAAGGTTTTTCGTTTGACTTTGTATGTTTGCAAGTGAGACAAGTATGGTCAAATAACAAATGGGTTGTTGTTTGACTAGGTAGACAAGATGGTAGGTGTTGTTTGCAACCAAGGTTTGTGAGTTTGGGGAGAGACCACCACTTGGTCTCTCCCGGTTTCCATGATGTATGTTCTTTTGGTATGTTGTATAGCTTATCATATGACTAATTATAATATTATGTTGCCCAAATTTATACATGAAAGTGTTTATCTATCTCTAACCTTATATCTATGAACTAATCTTGCACTAATCCAGATTGAGAAACCCATCAAGAATAAGAAAAGATAACAATTTTCGACAAAAAGAACAAAAAGAGGAAAGCAAGCCGCTCTATCTAAACATAGCCGAGGAATAGGAGCTAACAGGGGCGAATGATCTATTAAAGGCTTGGAATACCCATCAACTTTCCCTATCAACTTTATGTATTGGATATACCGGCCCCTAAATGTAGGGTAAAATAAACTTTATTTCTTTGATGAGTGTAGTGTAAAAAAATTTGGGACACTCGTGATTTTTTCTTCTAGGTCCGCGATACCACATGCTTGTATTAGTCATCTTCCCTATATATTTATAACTATGTCTTAAAAGATTTATACATACCTTTATGTTTGAATAAAATTTTGTGAACCGTTGCGTGTAGAAAAAGAGACAACCCTTCAGGATTTGCATACTGTAGCAAATCAGCAGCTGTATGTCGAGTACCATTTTCATCAAATATAGTACCACTCAATTTAGTACCAATGAGGTGATCATAAGTAAACCCATTGTCAGGTGTGACCCCGGCTTCAACAAGACCAGCTCGAAGTGTCGATTGCCAATCCTTCACAACCTGCTCAAAAACCATAACTTTTTCGGTCCACTCATAGGAATCTTGGATCAAATCTTTATCCATTAATTTGGCCTCCATGTTGAATTTTGCTTCACCACGAGAGTAAAAACCACCATTGATTGATGTCCCACCACCCAACACACGAGCTCGTGCATTTGGAACACCTTCAGCTGTAAACTGTTGAGCGGGTGAATCCGGTGATGTGTCAAAGAAGAAGAGACCAAAATTGTTTACGTCGGTGATGTTGGGATCGTTGTAAGGTGAGCCACCACGTTCAAGTAATAAAACCGAGTAGTTGGAGGATAGGGTGGTGGCTATCGGGATACCAGTGGTACCTCCTCCGATAACAATGTAGTCGAACAACGAAACCCTCGGGGCTTCGTTTGCTTCATGCATGAAGGTATAGTTTGGAGCTATTCAAAAGAAACATGAAAATAGTAGAACATAATATGCCGCTCTATCGGTCATGTACTCAATGGGTTTAAGAACCGGATAACATCATATATAATCTCAAAATAATTAATACGTACATATGCTGTAACTAATTTTAAACAAATTATGCAAATGATTAATCTTTTTGTGAAGATTTACCGTGTTAACAAAATATAAAGTTTGAAATGATAAAAAAAATCAATAATAAATGAGAATTCGAAATAAGAAAGATAATTTTATTTGAAGTTTAGGCCAACAACCCGGTTCAGTTTGTATGTGCAACTAGTGACCAACTGTCAAAGTTGAAATAAATACAACTAGACCAATTCTGTTGCTGGTACCCAGTCTAGTCCAATATTAAGAACATCGGTATTTATCATAAAGACAATTTATCAGAATGACAAAATGTGCATACCTAATTCCGCGACATCAAAATCAAGTAAGAATAGAATGTTGACGAGCGCAGTTATCTTTCTCCATGAACCATAAGCCATGATGTTACCTTGACATACGATTATCAAGACATTTATCTGAAACTTAAGATTGTTTCAGTTTCTTGATGTTTTGTGTTTGTGTATGATTTGAGATAGAGATGATATTCAAGCTATATTTATGAACTTTGGGTGGAAGATATAACTAAGAGTAGGTATGCCATAAACATCAAGGAAATATTATATATCGGAAAAAAATTGACATTACAAGGTTTACAATGTATTCAACAAATTATAAATATCTGATAAATTAATGCCTTATCTTATCCTAATTTGTTTACTTCTTGAAGTTACCCATACATACAATGATAACATTTTATAATAGTAGTTTTTTTAATGCGTCTTTAGTTAGTCTTTGTTAATTATATAAGCCACCTCCAACATTTAGACTAAATAAATACAAGTTGAATATTGTTACTTAATAATATTTACGAAACGAATTTTGCAAGACATTTTCAATATAACGTTTGTTAATTAGGAGTACGTCATTACTTAAACCTCAACTAATTTAAATTTACTATATATTTGTTGTTTGGGAAAACTTTTTTTATCGTCACAAACGTACACATTTTTAATTTATCAATATATTATTAATTAATATTAATAAACGAGTGAATTATACTTGAGTCATAACTAAATGCACTAATATGAATTTATTTATACCAATTTTACTTAGGTTTTATTTAAAAAGAAAACAATATATTGTAATACCATAAACGTAGTTTTCTGGCCGGCCTTACATTAAACAACTCATCATTATGTCAAACCTTGCTAATCAAGTTGAAATTATTTTATTACCTAATTTGTGTATATGTTATTAGTGTGCCCGCGCAATACGACTAGGACGAAACTTTGTATTGTGATACTCGTTTCTAGTAGTTTTCTTAATTTTGTTTAATATTTTTACAAAGGTTTATTATGTTTTTTTTTTTTTCTGAGATGTTTTAGATGAGTAGCATCATTCTGGTGGATATACATCATAAGCATTCTACATGGTGTTTATTCACTCATGATTCTATCACGAATCTACCATTCATATACCGTATCTTATATTTCATTTGCTAGTTGCACAATTTCTGCAGTTTGACCTTCTGCAGTTTGACTTTTCAAGGTCAAACTGAAATTTTCTTATCTATTAATTATTGAAATACGCGTTTGTACTTTTCTTTAGTTCGGGCATACTTACAAAACATTGTTTTATCTTTTCTTGCAAAAAATTTCCTTCATGTAAATACTTAAGTCTTTCATTTGGGTCTTAGCCGGTTATTCATTCCGACTCTCATGAGTCGATTACTAGCATGCTAACTTGTAACTTTCTTATATACATATCTCTTTCAGTAAAATTCCTCTTGCCGAATAGTTGTACTTACTTCATGTACCAGACCTCTCATGCTATTTTATTACATTCGCATTTTAATTATCAATTCAATTTCTGTTGACTATTCAGAAAGTCAAACTATAATTACATTCTCATATAAACATCAAATATTATCTACAACCTATGTTCCCATAGGTTACTAAATGCGTTATATATATACATTCTTTTAGGGGAGCAACATACCTAACCTGGCAACGCCACCAACACTACCTACTTACAAGGCTATACTTATTTTAGTTGGGAGAGAACTTAACTCAGCCTTCGTTTTCGTCCATTTTTACACGCTCAAAGACCATTTCTATCATTCATTCATAACTTGTTCTTAAAGTTCTATCCCATCCTTCGTTTTCGTCTATTTTTACACACTTAAAGTTTTAATCATAGATTACATATGGCAATAAAACAGTGTTTCTGTTAATAGTGAGAAATTTGATGCTTGAACATGGGGTTAAAGTTTGGTATTTATAACTGAATTGGAGGGTTTGGAGAAGGAGATGTGCTAATGGGCCTTGTGGCAGACGTCGCCAACAAGGAGTATCATTTTGGTCCCCTCTAGCACGACATGTAGTGTTTGCAGAGGTGGAGAAACGTTGGCGCATAGTGGTTGGTGTCATGTCGCCTGCCAAGTGTACTTGTTTTCGAGTCTTTCATTAGCTATGAGTGGAGATCATGGAGTAGTGAATGGCGCACGCTAATTCACTACACGTCACTATCCATTCGTACTATTTGGCGTACCCAAAGTCGTCATAAAAAAAGAACTATGTTTCAACATAATATTTCTAATCCATGGTGTTTTGGTGATGTTCATCCATTGATGTTTTAGTTATAGCATGTACATGGTGTTTTATTTTGCAAGTTAGAAAATGTCCAAAACAGCATGGACTAGAAACACTAGTAGAAGACCCGCGCGATGCGGCGTCGGTAACAATTAGCGACGCAGGATCGTTCATGTTAGTTTATTATCCCCTCGTGGTACATTGTATTCTATTAGTTTTCTTATTCGTATAACATTTTACAAAATTTTATAACATTTATTGTTTTAGTTTTCTTTAAGTTTTCAAGTTAGTACCATCAAGTATAGTTTATCCTGTCATAAGCATTACATGTCTCAAAGAGGAAATATGGGAACATCCAAACAATTTACATGGTAACAAGTCATGCATAGTCATATGGAAATAAAATAAAGGCCATATTTGCAACTTCGTATATCATGGATAATAACAAGTTAATCTTATATTTAGTTAAAAATGGTTATAAAACTATATGTACATGCACAAACCACAATATCATAGAAGTGTTTTTCTTGCAAGTTTTGGTTTCAATGTGAATCAGATCCTAATGCCTCCATCATTTACTTACTTGGGTTTAAGTTGGTAAGGACCAGGAATGTATCATCGTGGCAAGTTCTAGGGTCGTAAGAACCAAGCGGCTATTCACACAAGAAATGAAAAATGAGCATTTAGTTTAAAGATGTATGCTTGCATTGCTCAATAAAGGCTCAAAACTCACTTATTGTGGGAATGCGTTTTTAATGTGATTAAGTATATGTAATCGAATTTTAATTAGATTTATCATGCCTTTTCATAATTTTCTTATGTTGGTTCCTTTTATCACAACGCTATTGGTTGTAAATTTGTAAAATATAACCTTTTTAGAACTTGTTATTCCCAAATTAAACTAAGACAAGTAAAAAATGAGAGTTTTTGCAAAAATTTGGGGTGATTAGCGGTTCCAATAGAGTTTTGTGTGAGGCTTGTTATTAGGACTTGCAAAATTCAAGGTTTTAGCATCCCGCCGACACTTAAATTACACATTGTCCTCAATGTGTCCCAAAAATAGGTTTTTAGGTTGATTGAATACGTAAAAAGGTGTTAAAAAATAAAATTTTGTGTTACTGGGCATCTGGCCATGGCCCCGTGTTGGTCCGGGCACGGCCCCGTGGTCAGATCGCCAGTATCAAAATTAAACAGAAGGCTGGGCACGGGGCATGTTCAGTGAGCACGGCCCCGTGTCCAGTTACCTGAACTGGGCAATTTCTGAAGAGCCTTGGGCACGGGGGCATGTTGGGTTGAGCATGGCCCCGTGCTGAACTTGCTGTTATGCTGGAAAATTGTCGGGAGGCTCCGTTTTTGTGCATGCGGTGCGGCTTTAAGGTTCCCTTGGTAACCTCCACCTTTTTGAGTGTATTTTATTCCTGAAAAGTAAAGCTAAACTAGAAAACATAAAAGTTATACTATACTAAAAACAATGGATAGTTCCGCGGAATGCCTCCGTGGTGCGCCACGTTTATAAGGTCCTTGGCTAGACCCTAAGTCAAGCATATGTTACCCGAGCGGGATGTCTCGCATCCCGTGTAGCACCGTCGGAGAGCGTCATCCAAGCTTGAGTCTATGACATCCATGTAGTTGACCGGGTCGTCTTCTACTCTTTTCCCAACCCCAAATTTCATCTCTTCGTCCCCGACTCTCAATGTTAGTTTCCCGTCACTCATATCTACTGTTGCATTAGCGTTAGCAAGGAATGGTCTTCCTAAAATGAGCGGTACTTCGGTGTCTTCCTCCATGTCGAGTATGACAAAGTCGGATGCGGAGACGAAGTCTCCGACTTTTACCAAAAGATTTTCGGCGACACCTTGTCAGTATTTGACAGACATATCGGCTAGTTGTATGTTCATCTTTATGGGGCTTGTTATACCTAGCCCGAGTCGGTGAAACATTGATGCGGGCATGAGGTTGATACTAGCCCCAAGGTCGGCTATTGCATTGCGTACAGGAGATCCCCCAATGGAACAAGGGATGGTAAAACTTCCGGGGTCGATTTTCTTTTGTGGGAGTTTGTTGTGTAGTACGACACAACATTCTTCACTTAAATTGACTAATTCTAATGTTTCAATCTTCCTTTTGTGAGTGAGGAAGTCTCTCATAAATTTTGAATATTTTGGCATTTGAGTGAGGACTTCCACAAATGGAAGATGGATATGCAATTGTTTTAGTAAGTTTATGAATTTTGTGAATTGCTTGTCGGTCCTTTGGTGAAGTAACCTACCGGGGTAGGGCACCGCGGGTTCTTAGTTGGTTCGGGATTTGGCGGAGGCGTTGCTTCCTTATGGGTTGGAAGTGAGGTCGTGTTTTGACTAGGTGGACTTTTTTCGGATGGGGGTAGTGGGGCCTCCTCGGGACCTACGGTCCAGTTTCTTAGTGTTATGAGGTGTACTTGCGCCTTTGGGTTTGTTTCGGTATTGCTAGGTAGTGCGCCTTGTGGTCTCTCAGAGAAATTTTGAGCTAGTTGATTTAATTGATTTTCCATGTTTTGTATGCTAACTTGTTGATTTCTAAAGTTTAATTCCATTTGTAGCAATCGATCCGAGTTCTTTTTTTCAGTTTCGGAGCTGAGGCGTGAAACAGTATCTTCAAGCCTCTCTCGTCCCCCTTGTTGTTGAGAGAAATTTTGTGATTCATTTCTGGGTTGTTGTTGAAAGTTTGTTCGTTGGCTTTGATTTTGTTGGTTACTACTATTGCCGGGTTCCCTCCAACCAAGGTTAGGGTGGTTACGCCATCCTTGGTTATAAGTGTCCGTTGGAGGACCTGACGACCTAGGTCTATTATAAATGTAGTTTACCGTTTCTGTTTGATTATCCATTTCTTTCATTCAACTCCAATTTTCATGTGGCCCACCACACCCTTCACAAGCCATAACCGAGGCCATTTTTTCGATTACTAATTTTTTGATTTTTGAAGATAAGGCCTCGATTTGGGCTTGTAAAGAGGTGCTTTCGTCCACCTTGTGGGCACCCGGGGCAATACATTTTGTGCCTCGGGGTGTGTGCCATTGAAAATTGTTTTGAGCAATTTCCTCAATTTGATTATAAATTTCATTGGGGCGACGATTACCTAGAAGTCCCCCGGAGCTAGAGTTGAGTGTTTGTCTTGTGTGTGGCAACAACCCATTATAGAAAGTGGATACTTATTGCCACACTGCGAGACCATGATGAGGACATTTCCTCAATAGCTTCTTGAATCTTTCCCAAGTTTCATATAAGGATTCCCCGTCCTCTTGTGAGTATGTATTAATTTCAGTCATTAATTTAGCGGTTTTAGAGGGCGGGAAATACTTATATAGAAACTTTTGGGCAAGTTCATCCCAAGTGTTTACCGAACCACTTGGGAGGGTGTTAAGCCAAGCCTTGGCTCGGTCTTTTAGTGAGAATGGGAAAATTCGGAGGCGGATGGCATCGTTTGATGCTCCGTTGATCCGAAAAGTATCACATAATTCCAAGAAGTTGGTAATATGTAGATGTGGATCTTCATCAGCTAGGCCATGGAAGGTTGCGGAATTTTGGAGCATTTGAATCAAATGCGGCCGAAGTTCGAAGTTGTTGGCATCGACATTCGGTGCATTGACAGCGGCTCCGAGATTACCTACCATGGGCCGTAGGTAATCCATAAGGGTACGCTGATCCGCCATTGAAAGTTGGTCCCCCGAGGCTTTCTCTTGGCTTTTAGCTTTTAGTCTCTTTCTTAGAAAGCGTTCGGGTTCTTCTAGAGGTTCTTTTATGTATTTATTGGAACTGGAGCTCATGCACTGTGTAGAAAGTTCAGTTGCTGTGCCTAGGTTCCAAGTCCTGCGATAAAACAAAAAGATCGTTGGTCAGAAGTCTCACCACGGCCCGTGGCCGTTGTTGCAGTGAATGTTTTCTGGATCCCAGTTAGTAGTTACTGGGGAGTTCAGCACGGCCCCATGGTGCACCGCCACGGCCCCGTGGTCACTCTTCTGTAACTCAGAAAACAAAATTGCTAGTAAGGTTGCTGGACACGGCCCCGTGTCCGACCAGGCATGACCCGTGCTGAAGTCTGCGGAAGCTGAAGAATTTAGAAAAATCCTAAAAAAATAGAAAAATAGGAAAAATGATTAGCCCGTTGATTCCTGACTTTCTTAAAATACTTGTGTCCCCAGCAACGGCGCCAAAAACTTGGTGTGCGTTAGGTGTGTTATGATTTACTGATATTTTAAGCCCATTTTATGCATTAGTCAAGTTTTAAATTTATAAAACACGATGTTCTACTTACACTAAACACACACTTGGGCAAGTGCACCCATCGTGAGCGTAGCGTTCATAAGATACCGAGGTCGTTCAAGGACACAAGAGCTTTTAGTACCGGTTTATCCTCAACGTCTAATCAATCTAAAATTTTTTGGCGAAAAGATTTTTAACATGAAAAATAAAAACTAAAAAGGCGGAAATAAAAATAAAATAAAAATAGATAGACAAGATGAATCACTTGGATCCGACTCGCCTTTAATGTATCCTTTGATGATTTCCGCACTTCTACACTTTTTAAGAGATTACCTTAGTTATAGTAGTAGGCCCCTCTTTTGAAGGTGACCCTCAACCTAGTGGTTTGAGTCAGCAAGGATACAATCCCAAAGGGTCGGAATATTGAAAGATAATTAGTTAAGTTATTAATGCGAAAAGTGGTGGGCCCCACTTTTAAAGGTGACGTTACCCTCGGCTAAGTGGTTTGAGTCAGTAGGGATACAATCCCAAGTAGCCGGTTTAATGTATTAATAGTAGTTTACATATGAGGTGATCAAGCCATTCGCACCCCCGCCATCCAATACCAATGGGTATTGAAGGAGCCCCTAGTAAGCTTGACCCAGGTTCTTGCAGGATCTATACACTGAACAAGGTAAGAACCTTACCAAACCATTCCCTTAATCCCCGACCAGGTAGCCAACATATCTCTATATAGACCGTAGATATATGAATGGTGTAAATCTTTTACTTTTGCAAGATTCTGCGAATCTTAGCATTGACCACGCCCCGTGCTGAGCTGGGCACGCCCCCTGGTGGGCGTAGAAGCTTCCACGGCTTTGTCCTTTCTGTAGACATCTGACCACGCTCCCGTGTCCAGTGGGCACGGGCCGTGGTCAGCCTTATGTTTCTTGTTTTTGCTCTTGGGGATGCTGTCGAGAGGTTGGGCATGTCACGTTTATTTCTTTTCTATGTATTTATGTTGGTTTTTTGCTATTTATTTGTTCCTTTTGCTCGTTTAAGCTCTTTTGGTCCTGTAAATTCAAAAGGAAGACAAAAGCACACTTTTTCCAACATTAGTACTAAAAAGGGGTTAGTTTTATGCCTCATTTGATGTCATTTATATGTTGCATTTTACACACATCACTAGCCTATTCGCACAGTGACGAACACACAAAATATGCACTAACAAGACGTCTCGTACATGCCTAGAAAAAAAGAAAGAAGGGCTGAAGGAAGATCCGAATCCATGTGTTGAGAAAAATTAGCAAGATGAAAGTTTCCGGATAGCAAGTCACGGAAACAAGAGCAAGAGTCGAATCGGATCTGTGTGAACTGATAAAGTAAGATAAGTAAGAACAGTGGTGTTTTCAGTATGTTGGGTTTATCTTGATATTACGAGTCGGGTACGGGTCAAGTTGGGTACCGGTTTTGTTTAAATGGATCATTGATTAGCAAACGAGTCATGGGTCAGCATCATTAAAGGGTCACATGTATGGAATTAGTCCATGTTGACTGAATTTCATGGAAGTGGATGTTTGGAAGTGAACATTGGGTTTGTTCCAAAATAACAGGAGAACATGGGTTTATTTTAGCATGTGTTTGTTTATGTTTTTCATTATAAATAGCATTAGCATAGTACGTAGTATTCATCTCTCTTGTACTCTCATTTTTATTTAAGCAAGAATTAAAGTAGTAAACTTTGTGTGTTTGATCTTGGGCTGATAACCAACACTCTCAATAGTTTATAATTGAAGTGTTCTGAATGCACAAACTCGTGTGTTGGGTGGTGGAACACCAATCACTGCTGGTGTTTACTCTCGTGGTGAAGAACAATTCAACACATGAAGATTTTATCCAATATTCCTACAAATGGAATGAGAAAGTGATGGTTTTTTTAGTAGGATGTGCAGAATTATTGACGGTCATAAGTTAGAGCTATGTTGAGCCTAATTCTAAAGTTAGTGAGTCATATTTTGAATGTGTTTGTTTCTTGAATAAATGTATTTCCTGGTCTGTAAGAGAGTATCGAGTCTTAAAGCATAAGTGGTTAGGTGGTTTTACTTTTCTTTGTTTTCGTTGTACTCCATTGATATATATATAGCAATTGTGTTATAAATGAAGATCATCAAGTATTCTGGCATTCATGGTATCACAAATAACAATGTTGTATCATAGCTTGAGTCCGGATCTATGTGTGCGAGATTACAAAAAAAATTCATATTGTCTGCAAGCAATAATCAACCAATCCTTCCGGTGTTTAAAGGGGATGGATATATTAGACGATATAAGCTAGATATTATTTAGTTAGATTATGTTATTATATTATGTTAGTATAAGTTTAGAGATAGTTAAAAATCTAGAGGCGGTTATGGCCATACATCCGCTCGAGTATATATGTATCAAATGTCACATTTTATCATTCACCAATTCTTAATAAAAGAACACATTCATATTTTTCTCTCAAACCCTAACATTCATTCACAGAAACCAGATTTAGATTCAATAAAGTGGTATCAGAGCCACATCGAATCCAGAAATCTCAGATCGTTTTAAAGGGTTACGAATATAATCACAATCAGAAACAAGTTCATGTATGGCGACGACGAATGGAAATCTTCAAACCCAGATTCCGAAACTGCAAGGGCAAAATTATTATCACTGGCACATTCAAATGAAGGTGTTACTAGAATCACAGGATCTGTGGACAATAGTTGAAGAGGGTTACAATGATCTTCCTGCCCAGGAATCGGAGAATGACAGAAATGTTCATAAAGAAAAATTAAAACGAGACAAGAAGGCATTGCATATAATATTTCAGGGAGTCAATGAAGTCGTATTTGAAAGGATTGCAATATGCAGAACATCAAAGGAGGCATGGGACGTGTTACATAAGGCCTACAAAGGAGAACACAGAGTAAAAACGGTAAAACTCCAAACCCTAAGATGTGAATTCGACGCTTTAAGAATGAAGGAAAGCGAAACTATAGAAGAATATATGAATAGAATGATGATCATAGTAAATCAATTACGGATGAACGAAGAAAAAATTACTGAACAACGAGTGGTAGAGAAGATTCTTAGAAGTTTAATAAGAAAGTATGAAGCGGTTGTAGTTGCAATATAAGAATCAAAAGATCTGACTACAGTTACAACAGAAGAATTACTCAGCATACTACAATCACATGAATTAAGGTTAAGACAATATGATGACAATCCGATGGAACAAGCGTTCCAAATGCAAAGTAATAGTGGTGATCAATCAAGGAAAAATAGATACGAATTTGCTGGTAAAGGACGAGGTAGAGGAAGAGGAAGATCATATGGCCAAATCAGATGTTACAATTGTCAAAAAATAGGATATTTAGCAAGATTTTGCAGGCGAAAAGATGAAGGTGATAAGAATGGAAGTGCCTTATTACATGAAGAAGAAACCGGAGAAAAGGATGATGAAACAATGTTCATGATATTCAACATGGAAGAAGTGACAAAAGATGATTGCTGGTATCTCGACAGTGGATGTAGTAACCACATGACTGGAAACAAGAATCTTTTTATTACACTAGACGAATCAGAACGAAAGGAGGTGAGAACCGGATATAACAAGAGGTTAAATGTGTTGGGATGTGGCGAAGTCTCAATCAAAGTAAAGGGCACAGAAAAGAAGGTACCAAATGTATTTTAAGTAGAAGGATTAAAACACAATCTCTTAAGTGTGGGACAATTAATAAAGAAAGGGTATGAAGTGAATTTCGCAAATCAAGCATGTGCGATTAAAGATTCTACTGGTGCATGTATCGGCCTAGTTAAGATGACAGGAAACAAGATGTTCCCACTCAATCTCAGTCATGACATTATACCTTGCGTGTGTAATGTGATGACACGGGATATACATGTTTTGTGGCACAGAAGATATGGACATATAAATTTCGATACGTTACACAAAATGGGAACCTATGAAGTGGTAACTGGTTTGCCAAAGATACCCAAATTAACTGCAAATATATGTGAGGGATGTTTGTTTGGGAAGAATGCAAGAAAATCATTTCCAAAATACACGACTTGGCATGCTGAAAAACCTCTTCAACTGATTCATTCGGATATCTGTGGGCCGATGAGAACACTGTCAATAGGAGGATGTAAATATTTCATAACCTTTATTGATGATCACTCCAGGAAGACATGGGTTTATTTTCTGAAACAAAAGTCTGATGCACTAAGTTTCTTTAAAGTTTCTAAAGCCTTAGCAGAAAATCAAGCCGGAAGTACGATAAAGACTATTCGAACAGACAGAGGAGGAGAATACTGCAGTCATAAGTTTCAAAATTATTTAAAAGAAAATGGCATTCACCATCAGCTCACTACGAGTTACACTCCACAGCAAAACGGGGTGGCGGAAAGAAAAAATAGAACTCTCATGGAACTAAGTAGAAGCATGTTAAGAATGAAGAACTTGTCTCACTCATACTGGGCAGAGGCTGTAGCTTGTGCAACATATCTAATAAATAGAGCTATCACCAAAAGTATACCGAATATCACACCACAAGAAGCATGGAGTGGAAGGAAACCAAGTGTCGGACACTTGAAAGTATTCGGATGTGTGGCCTATGCCCATGTTCCAAAACAGAATCGTGGCAAGTTGGATGATAAAGTAGAAAAGGCGATATTCATCGGATACAGTGAAAGCAGTAAAGCTTACAAGCTTTATAATCCAATAACAAGGAGAACAATCATAAGTAGAGATGTGGTGTTTGATGAAGAACAAGAGAGGAGTGAAAGAACTACTTATAAGGAGGTCTCGTGCATTGATTTAAATGGTCTAGAAGAAGAAGCAAGTCAACCGGATGTTACTGAACAAAATGAAGGTGCAGACTCAGAAGTAAATAATCAAAATGAAGCATCCCCGAGTGATGATGAAAATGACAACACAAACAATCAGCATGAAAATTGAAAATGAAGAGTCATCATCATCATCTTCTGAAAATGAAAAACTAAGAACAAGGCAAATCACTGAAATCTATCAAAATACTCAGCCCCTTACAGACACACAGGTTGAGGAGTTGTATCAAGGAGGTCAAAATGTGCAAAATGAAATGGCAGATTTTGTTCTGTATGCCGATGCTGATCCAGTAACATATAGTGAAGCTTTTAAAGATAAAAAATGGAAGGATGCAATGGACAAGAAGATGCAATCAATACTAAAAACGAAACATGGAATCTGGTAGATCCACCAAAAAAAACAAAAACCCATTGGTGTGAAATGGATTTTTAAGACCAAATACGACGAAAACGGAAATGTTAGCAAGTATAAGGCTCGACTCGTTGCTAAAGGATACAATAAAAAATATGGGGTTGATTACCAAGATGTGTTTGCACCTGTAATAAGGTTCGACACCATCAGACTTATCTTGGCACTGGCTGCACAATACGGTTGGCATCTGCACCAGATGGATGTAAAGACAGCCTTCTTAAATGGAACCTTAAAAGAAGAAGTATACACCGAGCAGCCAGAAGGCTATGTCAAGAAAGGAGAAGAAAGAAAAGTATGTCACCTAAAAAGGCACTCTATGGATTAAAACAACCCCCGAGAGCTTGGTATAGCAGGATTGATGAGTACTTCAGGTCTCATGGGTTCAAGAAATGCGTATACGAGCACACATTATTCACCAAAATCACAAGTCACTCTCGAATAATAGTATGTCTATATGTAGACGATATCATATTAGCAAGTGAATCCCTGATCTTGATCGAGCAACTAAAGAAATCCATGCAACGTGAATTTGAAATGACGGATTTAGGCACTCTTCACTATTTCTTAGGTATGGAGGCTAAATATGATAATGGAAATATTATGCTCACACAGCAAAAGTATGCAAAGAGTTTATTAGCAAAGTTCAAGATGAAAACTGCCGTGAAGTTCTAACTCCAATGGAATATGGACTCAAGTTATCCAAAGAAGATCATGAAGATGAAGTGGACCAAAACACTTACCGAAGACTAGTGGGATGTCTCATGTATTTGACCAACACAAGACCGGATATAATGTTCGCTATAAATAAAGTTAGTCAATTCATGTAGAGACCAAAAAGGAGTCATTGGGAGGCAGGCAAAAGGATATTAAGATATATCAAAGGAACGATAAACCATGGAATCATATACTCGAAGGGAAGTAAAGGAAAATTAGTGGGCTACAGTGACAGTGACTATGCAGGCAATGTAGACGATAGCAAGAGCACATCAGGATATGTCTTTAACCTCGGATCAGGAGCAATAGCTTGGCAGTCAAGAAAACAAAAGGTGGTGACCCTATCATCAACCGAAGCAGAATATATCGCTCTATCACAAACTGGGTGTCAAGCTCTGTGGATTAAAGGAATCCTTAATGAACTCAACATTAACACAGACTGTCCACCAACTATCTTATGTGATAACAAGTGGACTATAAGTCTGGCCAAAGACCCAGTTTATCACGGGAAAAGTAAGCATATACGGGTCAAGTACCACTTTATTTGAGAACTTATCAAGAATGATGTTGTGGAAGTCAGATTCTGCACCACCAAAGGACAAGCAGCGGATATACTGACCAAAGCACTGCAATTAAAGGATTTCAAACAATTTAAAGATGCAATCTATGTTGTCATGATCTAGCTTACGGGAGGGAATATTAGACCATATAAGCTAGATATTATTTAGTTAGATTATGTTATTATATTATGTTAGTATAAGTTTAGAGATAGTTAAAAATCTAGAGGCGGTTATGGCCATACATCCGCTCGAGTATATATGTATCAAATGTCACATTTTATCATTCACCAATTCTTAATAAAAGAACACATTCATATTTTTCTCTCAAACCCTAACATTCATTCACAGAAACCAGATTTAGATTCAATAGGATACGAGTTATGGAGCATTAGGGTTACCACAATCACAAGAACTCTGGGATCTGGTTTCCAGGGATTTCTCGGAAGACGATTATGAAGCTGCTAGATTCTAAGAAAATCAAAAGAAAGATGCACGAGCTATATCGCTCATTCCACAAGCTGTCCATAACAACATATATTCATATTGCTACAACAACATCTGCCAAAAATGCTTGGAATGTTTTGTAGATGGAGTATCAAGGTGATACCAAGGCGAAAACTGTGAAGTTACAAGTATTAGAAGAAATTTTGAATGAAAGACCATGAAATGATTGTCGATTTTCTTTCAAAGGTTATGCGAATAGTGAATTAGAATCGAGCCTATGGATAAGATCTTTCGGGTCGACAAGTGTTGCGAAGTCTGCCCACTGTTAAAACAACAAGAGTATGGCAGGGGGAAGGTCCATGATCAAATACAAAAGACAGCTCCTTGATCGGAATCAACCAAAGAACACCGCTAGCCTTAATGCGAGAAGTGGCCTACCGCGCTTGGACTCCAGCGTGAGAATCAGTAGAATGTTCTTTAAGAGTCTTAGCAAGAGAAAGGCTACGAGTTTAGACTGAGAGAGTGAGAGAATGACTTACTTTTAGCTAGACCAAGACTCTCCTTATATAGGCTGACTGTTCTGCTCAAGGAGCCTCGTGCCAGCTGTATACCTTCTAGTCCTGGTAAGCTTATCCTTCCCTGATGTTGCTTGCAGAGTTAGCCTTGCCTCTTTGGGTATGTTTCAGGTTTTGTGTGTCTTGAGGACACCTTTATGCTTTATAGAGGTTTGTCTTTTCACTTTGACTTATTCAATTCAAGTCCCGAGGTTGTACAGTAATTTTACCTTCCTGTCATCAGCTGTGTGTGTATCAGCTCCTGGTCGGGAGATTTCAGCTTCTGACTTTTAGCTTCTTGCTTTGTGCTTAGCGTTGTTTATTTTATTTTTACTATTGCTATTGACTTTGACTTTGCTGACTGGGATCTCCGAGTACCCACATCATTAGCCCCCCAGTCATGAGTATTGGTATTGTAAATTGCGGTACTTATGTAACGCCTGCGTCCTTGAACTTTTAGCTATTGTCAGTTTTGGCCTCTATACTATGTGACTCTTGACACTTTTGACACTTGTGGATTTTATGCTATGATACTTGAATCTTATTCATGCTTGATACTTCAATCTTGATATTTGATTCTTAAATACTAGATTCTTGATACTTGAATCTTGATTCTTGATACTATGAGACTTGATACTTAACTCCAGATACTTGATTCTTGATGCTTAACTCTAGACACTTGATTCTTAAATACTATGAAACTAGATTCTTGATGCTTGATTCTTGACACTTGATTCTAGATACTTGATACTTGGAAACTCGACTCTTGATTCTTGATACTTGATATTTGGTGCTTGACTCTTGAGACTCGTAAAACTTGAGACTTGGTTGAACGAGATACTAGAGACTTGTCACTGGTGTAAACTGGGAAACTTGGAAACTTTTATGTTAATGATATAATCTAGTTATATGAAACTATTACACAATAATACGCAACGCAACGCTTAATCTAACGTGCAAACGAACCAAAGATGGAAAAATGGCAAAGGATTGGATTGACCGAATGGCAATCCGATATGATGACCACCCGATCGGATGACTATCCGTTCGGATGACCATCTGATCGGAGGGCCATTCGATCGAACAGCCATCCGATTCATTGCCACACCACCTTACCTCCTCTCTTGCACTATAAATAGGACCTATCACATCATTCTTCACTAATGTGACAACCTCCTTCGATCCAGACGCACACACTCTTATTCTTGGGCACTTTCCTTCAATTTTAGGCCGATTCTTTTGAGTTTTCAACCTAAATCTTGTACAACTTCAATCTATACACTATTCTCTACATGATTCTTCTTTAAAATCACACTTTTTCACTGTGAAATCTATGAGATTTGAGCTCTTGAGGATGACGTCATCATGGCGGTTTGTACAAACAGTTGTGTGATGTCATTCCAGTAAAGATCTAGCTCACATCTAACGAATTTCATGTCCCTTTATACCAAATCTTTACTAAATCTAAGTTTTTCAGTCAATTTCATGTTTATCTTCAAACTTTCTTAAGCTTTTTACTTAAAACGGTGGAAAATGGATTATCTCCGGAGAAGATGGCCGGAGTACGGGTTCAGGCATAAACACCGTCAATAACAGACCACTGATCGGATGGGGTGATTCCCATCCGATCAAACAGGCTGAATCTTGATTTGTTACCGTTGTCTCAATACGTACCATGCCGTCACCGTTAAATCCAGAACTAGAAACCTTACAAGATTACAAAACGGGACAAGGTCCTCCCAATCGAATGGCAATCCAATCAGACTGCCGTCCGATCGAAAGGCCATCCGATCGAAGTGACCTGTGCCTTACAAACCTTCAACACTTGATCTATTTTTGAATCAGAAACTTTGAACTTTGAAAGTTTCACACGAAGGGTCATTCGACCGAACGGCCATCCGATCGGATGACCACCCGATCGAATGACCTGGTATGAACACTTGGTATAAAAGTTAAACATTTTGGAAATTTAATCTTGGATTGAATGACCATTCGATCACATGGCCATCAGTACGGATGACCATCCGATCGGATGTCGGTCCGTCCCAACACACAAAGTCATCCGACCGGATGACCATCCGATCGGATGGCCATCCGATCAGGTGAGTGATCCGACACTTTGCACAATTCTCGACGCTTATCAATTGTATTCTAATCAGGCTATTCCTAAGAGTTCCCTTTGATCCAATAACAGTTTTACTGTTAAGCAACCACTGTGAGTATACTCGATCCCTTTTCGTTTTAAACTTTTGGGATGCAACATGTATTCTATGAAACTTGAAACACAAGACTTTTGAATCTAAACTCTATCCTCTGTGAATGTGAAACTTGATACTTGTGATTCTTGATTCTTGATTCTTTATACAATGTGAACGTTTAATTCCTGTGTGTAGTTCCGCCTTGACAATAGTAGCGCTATAGGAATATGCACCTCCCCATTTTTCTCGGGGGTATTGTTAGGAGGATTCTATTTGCTTTCCGTGATTCTTGGGAAAGTGGTTAAAGTATCGGGACACTTGGGCTATCACTCGGACTGCGAACACTAGCATGGCTAAAACTATTTTAATCGTTTACATGATGGATATGAGTCTTTTAATCTACTATGCTATATACTCAAACTTGTATACTCGCCAGTACGTTTTTGTACTGACTTTATTTTAATACATGTTGCAGGCTGATAGGATGCTATGATTCAAGAAACATGCTAGGATGCTGCTTAGAAACACATCGTAGCTAAACTAGAATCTTTTGAACATTATTTGAAATGGTTGTATTTGATATTCTATGGTTGTAACTTTTGATGATTAGACAATGTTTGAATCTACTTAATCTATAATGAAACGATAGTGTTATGGAATCTCATAAGCAATCTGAACGCTTAGTGCCGCACCCCGATGTTTCCGCCATCGGTTGGGGTGTGACAGATTGATATCAGAGCCATAACTATTGGGAATTAGGAAAAGTAGGAATACTTTGCCTAGTCTATAGTTCTAAGAATCTTGACTCTTATCTGTTGTTTAAGACTTATGGATTCTACCGTATCTGCTTCCTAGCAGCACATTTCCTGTTAAACTTACATGCCTTTCCTAAGGCTGACACAATATACACTTGGATGCTTTGAAAACTCTGTTAACCAGTGTTTGTATTTTGCACGAGATTTGCCCTCAAGTAAGGAGTGACATCCGAACCTTGATGGGAAATTCCTTGTTATATTCTAGTAGGTCTTATCCTTTGATAAGTACCGACGCTATTAGGGTACGATGTTGTCAAGATAGAGGTGAAACTCATACCTTGATGACTAGTCCCACTCTTTGATTTTTATGTCTCGCCAAAGTCTCGAAATTCCCAATCAATTAGGAACGTGAAATGACCAAAAGGACGGATATCGTAGGCCTAACATCGATGACGTATTTGTCTAAGTAAGTCAAGACACGTTGCCTTAATTCGAAAGGGGTTCGAATCGCTTTGGTTAGTCACCGTTCCTCTACCCGGAACAATCCTATGTTTTATGAGCCTATATTTTATATTATCTCAATTTTAATATGTGGTTTTAAGCTTGATTGTTCATTTACCTTGAGACTTTTATACACAAATCGCACGTATGTCCGCAATCTAAAACTCTAATCATAATCTCTCAGAACAAACTAAATTTATGAAGCTTTATTCATAATGTTAATCTATGTGAAAATCTTGACCGACTATGATACTATGTGAATCCATCTAATGAATTTATGCGTTATTTTGGTTGTGAAACACTAAACGTAACGTGGCACTAAAATATGAGACAGAAGTGACATGTCTGAAAATGGTGGATACGCCGCTGGTATTTCCTATATATAAGTGTTTCCGACATGTTACCAAACTTTCGTACCACGTGCCATGCGAAACTTAATGTTTTGCAGACCGGAGATGAGAATGATGAACTCTAAACTATGGGAAACTACTTGTGTAATCTATGTGAAATCTATGTGTAATCTATGTGTAATCTACGTGTACTCTAGCATGAATGTGTTGTTTTGAGTAACAAAATACGAAACGTAGCCTAGCGCCGAAGACGAGGCGGACGTGGCATGTCCAAAACATGGTGGCTATGCCGCTCGTACTTCATATATATAAGTGTTTCTGGCATGTTACCGAACCTTTGTACCACGCGCTAAGTGAAGTTCGTAGTCTTGCAGACTCGGGTTGAAGTTGTTGAAACTACTTGGTTAATCTATGTGGAAGACTTGTGAGAGTAATGGAATCTAATGTTATGGTTAACGAAGCATGACACCGATGACGAGACGGACGTGGCATGATCGAAGATTGGTGGATACGCCGCTGGTACTTCCTATATATAAATGCTTCCGTCATGTTGCCGAACTTTCTTAGCACGTGCCATGTGGGAGTTCATTGTTCTCTGGACCTTGGTGAGATTGTTAACACTAACCTATGT
The DNA here is from genome assembly GCF_002127325.2 of Helianthus annuus. Lineage (NCBI taxonomy): Eukaryota > Viridiplantae > Streptophyta > Magnoliopsida > Asterales > Asteraceae > Helianthus > Helianthus annuus. The sequence continues at coordinate 153,743,547 of NC_035445.2, forward strand.
GAATCTATTAATCTACGTGTGAACGATGATGAAGATGAGTGTGTAGTTATATTTGGCAATTGCGACACGTAACATGACACCGAATACAAGGCGGAAGCAATGTGCCCGAAGCGTGGTGGATACGCCGCTGGTACTTCCTATATATAAGGGTTTCTGACATATTGCCAAACTTCGTACAACGTGCCATGTGAAGGTCATGAGTTTGCGTTGTTGAATCTATTGGAATCTATGTGAAACTAGTTGTAAACTTGAATCTTTAAACTACGTGAAACTTGTTGAATCTTGAGTCTTAATCTATCGTGTGTGAATCTTTATACTGTGAGACTTTATGATCTAGACTTATATGATCCTCTTGTTGGATCTTTAGATGTCTTCCCGTAAGCTATCTAACACTCTCAAGAGATCCAGGGAAAAGTCTCAGAAAAAGATGATGTCCTTCATGGCCGACCAGATCGCTCGAGTTATGCCAAAGATCGTCTCTGAGATCCAAGGGTCAAACACTCCTCCATCCTCTGTGGAATCTAAAGGCGAGGAGCTAAAGCCTACAAAGTTCAGCTACAAACATTTCATCTCCTGTAACCCTAAGCCTTTCACGGGTAGTGATGGGGTGACTGCTATGCTGGAATGGTTTGACAGCATCGAGGTTACCTTCATTGACAGTGAGTGCCCAGAACACTTGAAGACTAGGAGTGCAACGTGAATGTTTCAAGGCAGAGCTCTGGAGTGGTGGTCGAATGAGAGAAACATTCGTTCTAATAAAGAAGCCTATGCTCTTCTATGGGCTGAGGTTCGAGAATTAATGATGCTTGAATTCTGCCCTCCCCATGAACAACTGAAGCTCGAAGAAGAGTTCTGGCATCTCAAGCAGATTGGTGATGACAATCTGGCTTATACTACCCGTTTTAAGCAGCTCAGCTTAATCGTTCCTCACTTGGTTTCTACTCCGAAGCACATGATAACCAAGTACATCAATGGGTTACCTCCTGCTATGCGTGATTCGATCGAAGCAGCTCAACTGGAGACTATTGAAGAAGTTTATCGTCTAGCCGCAAGCTTAAATAACAACCGCATTCGTGACAAACAGTTTGCTACTCCTTCTCCCTAAAAGTCAGCCAACCAGGTTACTCAGCAGCCTAGTGGCAGCAAGAATAAGAGGAGAAAGTCACAGGGTTCAGGATGCAATGCTATTGTTCCTACTGCAAACCCTGTTGCTAAGCCTGCTCCTGTTGCTACTGTTCCAAACCCTGTTGCTCCTGAAATCAAAAGGCAGTACACTGGTCCTCATCCTAAGTGTACGACTTGCAACTTTCATCATCCTGTTGTTTCTGCTTATCGTTTGTGTACCAACTGCAATCGCTATGGTCACACGACTCCTTATTGCCGTCAAATTAACCCGGCCCAACAAGCTCAGCAACCCCCAGTTCAGGCAGTTTTACCAGCTCTTCCAGCTTCTCAGCAGAAACCTAGGCCGGTCAATGCTGTTCGTGCGTGCTACAAGTGTGGAGATACTACTCACCTCCGTAATCAGTGTCCTCAGCTGAACCAGGACCAACAGCCAGCCGCTCATGGACGAGCATTCAATCTTAATGCTAATCAAGCTCGTAACGATAATGACATCGTTAATGGTACGTTTCTCGTCAATAACATTTACGCTTCGATACTATTTGATTCTGGTGCCGATAGAAGTTTTGTGTCCGTAGAATTTGAATCTTTGTTAAATTTTGCATGCTCTAAGTTACCTAAGTCATTTTCGGTTGAGATTGCCAATGGTAAATCGATTCTAGTTGAGTCTATTCTCAGTGGTTGTTCCTTGACTCTTAACGACCACGTATTTACTATTGATCTAATACCCATGCAATTGGGTAGTTTTAAAGTCATAATCGGTATGGATTGGTTGCGTAAGAATCATGCCGAAATTGCTTGTCACGAGAAGTTTGTTCGTCTACCTCTTCCGTCCGGTGATATCTTACACGTCTATGGAGACCGACCTTCTAGAGGACTGAAGTTGATGTCATACACTCAAGCGAACAGGTGTTTACGAAAATAGAACTTTGCCTTCTTGGCCCACGTAGTGGGACAAAAAGGGCAAGGGGAAGAACATAAGCGACGTTCCAGTAGTGTGTGATTTCCCTGATGTCTTTCCTGAAGATCTTCCTGGTCTTCCTCCTCCTAGATCCGTTTCGTATTGATCACATACCTGGTGCGACTCGTGTCGCCAAGGCTCCTTATCGACTTGCACCTTCCGAGATGTAAGAGCTATCCAGTCAACTGCAAGAACTGCTCGACAAGGGATTTATTCGTCCAAGTACCTCTCTGTGGGGTTCTCCCATGCTATTCGTCAAGAAGAAAGATGGTTCGTTTCGTATGTGTTACCGCGAACTTAATAAGCTCACCATTAAGAATCGTTAACCTCTTCCTCGTATTGATGACCTATTTGACTAACTACAAGGCGCGTCCTGTTTCTTGAAGATCGAGCTTCGATCTGGTTATCATCAGCTCTGTGTTCTCGAAGATGATGTACCTAAAATCGCTTTTCGCACTCGATATGGACACTACGAGTTCGTGGTCATGCCTTTTGGCTTGACCAACGCACCCGCTGTGTTCATGGATCTCATGAACCGTGTTTGCAAACCTAATTTGGATCATTTTGTGATAGTTTTTATTGATGATATTCTTATTTATTCTAAAACTAAAGCTGATCATGCTCGTCATTTACGTCTTATGCTCGAACTTCTATGTGGTGAACGCTTATATGCTAAATACTCTAAGCATGAGTTTTGGATTGAAGAAGTGCAATTTCTTGGTCATGTTGTTAGTAAGCAAGGTATTCATGTCGACCCTTCTAAAATCGAAGCTGTGAAGAATTGGAGTACACCTAAATCCGCATCGAAGATTCGTTCCTTCCTAGGATTGGCGGGTTACTACCGCCGATTCATCTCGGACTTTTCTAAAATCGTCGTGCCTCTCACTTCGTTGACCCAGAAAGAGAAACCTTTGCTTGGGGTCCCGAGCAAGAGGAATCTTTTTAGACTCTTAAGACCCTTTTGTGTAATGCTCATGTTCTCACTCTCCCTGATGGGAATGAAGACTTCGTGGTATATTGCGATGCCTCGAACCGTGGCTTGGGCTGTGTGCTCATGCAGCGGGACAAGGTTATTGCTTATGCCTCTCGTCAACTCAAAGATACATGAGAAAAGTTATACTACTCACGATCTGGAGCTTGGTATAGTTGTGTTTGCGTTAAAGATTTGGCGACACTACCTGTATGGTACTAAGTGTGTGGTTTTCACTGACCATAAGAGCCTCCAACATATCTTTAACCAAAAAGAACTGAACATGCGACAGAGACGTTGGGTACAATTGCTTAATGACTACGACTGCGAAATTCGCTATCATCCTGGCAAGGCGAACGTCGTGGCCGATGCTCTTAGTCGTAAGACTCATGTTAATACTATCCGTTGTTATCATATCTCTAGTGATCTTCATACTTGTATTCGTGAAGCTCAGTATTCGTCAGCTAATGAAGGTAGTCTATTTATTGAAATACGTGGTGCTACTGTGGATAAACTCGAAACTAAGTCTGATGGACTTCAATACTATCTCGATCGCATCTAGGTGTTGGATCGCGATAACCTCCGTGAGCTCATTATGAATGAAGCTCACAAATCTCATTACTCTATTCATCCAGGTGCCGATAAGATGTACCATGATTTGCGTATGACTTATTGGTGGCCTGGTATGAAGAAGGACATTGCTGCTTACGTCTCGAAATGCCTTACCTGCACGAAGGTAAAGGATGAATATCAACGTCCTTTAGGACTCTTAGAACAACCCAAAATCCCAGTTTGGAAATGGAAAAGCATCGCTATGGACTTTATTACCAAACTACCCCGTACACCTACTGGTCATGATAGTATTTGGGTGATCATTGACCGTCTGACCAAATCAACCCACTTTCTTCCTATCCGTGAAGATTATAAAGTGGAGAAACTTGCTTGAATCTATACCGATGAGGTTATATGCCATCATTGCATACCTCTTGACATAATCTCAGACCGTGGTGGTCGTTTTACTTCACGTCTTTGGCAAACCTTTCAGTCCGCTATAGGTTCTCATTTGAATCTTAGCATGGCCTTTCAGCCTCAAACGGATGGACAGACCGAGCATACTATTCAAACCCAAGAGGATATGCTCCGTTCTTGTGTCATCGACTTTGGTGGTAACTGGGATGTACATTTACCACTGATTGAGTTCTCGTAAAACAACAGCTATCATTCCAGTATTCAGATGGCTCTTTTCGAAGCTTTTTATGGTCACATGGGCCGATCTCCTCTCAGCTGGCATGAGGTTGGTGACAAGCAACTTATTGGCCGTGAAATTATTCAAGAGACAACGGATAAGATTCTTCAGATCCGTGATAACCTTATCAAAGCTAGGAGCAGACAAAAGAGCTATGCTGACAAAAGGCGCAAGCCTCTGGAATTTGATGTTGGCGATCGGGTTCTTCTAAAGGTATCTCCCTGGAAGGGAGTAGTTCATTTTGGTAAGAATGGAAAGCTCGCTCCTCGCTATATGGGTCCTTTCGCGATACTCGAAAGGATTGGCAAGGTGGCGTACAGACTCGATCTGTCGCCAGAACTAAACAACGTACATCCAGTGTTCCACGTATCTAACCTACGTAAATGCCTAGCCGACGAGGAACTGCAGGTTCCCCTCGAAGACTTGCAAATAAATGAAGCTATACACTTCGTTGAGAAACCAGTTGAAATCATGGATCGAGGCGTCAAGCAATTGAGGCGCAGCAAAATTTCCATTGTCAAGGTTCGATGGGAAGGAAAGCGTGGCGCTGAATTCACTTGGGAGCTCGAAAGTGAAATGAAGGCCAAATATCCGCAACTCTTCGAGCAGTCTTGCTCTTAGATTTCGGGGACGAAATCCCCTAAAGGAGGGGAGACTGCAACGCCTGTGTCCCTAAACTTTTAGCTATTGTCAGTTTTGGCCCCTATACTATGTGACTCTTGACACTTTTGACACTTGTGGATTTTATGCTTTGGTACTTGAATCTTATTCATGCTTGATACTTGAATATTGATACTTGATTCTTAAATACTAGATTCTTGATACTTGAATCTTGATTCTTGATACTATGAGACTTGATACTTAACTCTAGATACTTGATTCTTGATGCTTAACTTTAGACACCTGATTCTTAAATACTATGAAACTAGATTCTTGATTCTTGACACTTGATTCTAGATACTTGATACTTGGAAACTCGACTCTTGATTCTTGATACTTGATATTTGGTGCTTGACTCTTGAGACGCTGAAGCAACATTGGTTAATTGACCGGAATCAAATAAATCAGGGGGATCGGTTCTGCATAAAAGGGTTGGTTTCTCCTCATTCGGTTCGTGGTGTCAGATCTTCTTCTCTTCACAATAACTGCAAAACAACCATCGTTAGACTCGGCACGGGGAGAATGGGGGTTCTCTCCGTGACCACCCTCCGGCGTGAGAATAAGTACAGGTTTATGAAGAAGAAGAAGTGTAAGTGAAGTGAATGTAACTTGAAGATTATACCTGAATTATCCTTCTATTTATAGCCAAAGTTTTGGGCGGGAAAATCTGTTTTTGAAATATTGACGGAAGGTGCTAAACACGTAAGCGGTTATTTTTCCCTCCGTTAATTACTTAACGGATGTGAGAGCACACGGATCGCGATCTTTTGATCAATGGTTGGGGTATTGCCACGTGGAAAGTGGGCAAGTGAAGATCTCTCTTCAATTATGTGCCATCATCGTGACTTCAAGGAAGCCTGGGATGATGACACGTGGCCAACCGTCTGGTGATGCACGATAGAGTCTTCCAGAAGATTACAGTTGTAATCCTGTGTGGCTCCTTACTGTATGGCATCAGTGAAGTAAATAATATCCAAGTCTAGATATTATTTATGCGGGAGTGTCTATTAGGATTTTTATCCTTATCTGTTATGGAGAGAGGCGCAAGGATTCGTTAGTTTCCTTTTGGCGCGCAGGTGTTGCTTGCTTTTTTTTCTTCTAAGTTTTCTTTGTTGGACCAGTGCGTGGCCGTGCAAGGTCTAAAGAAGGTTAGAAGGATGAGGTTGTGGTATGGCCCCAATACTCAAAGCGCGGTTTTTGGGACCTTACCCCTTCAGACTCGTAAAACTTGAGACTTGGTTGAACGAGATACTAGAGACTTGTCACTGGTGTAAACTGGGAAACTTGGAAACTTTTATGTTAATGATATAATCTAGTTATATGAAACTATTACACAATAATACGCAACGCAACGCTTAATCTAACGCGCAAATGAACCAAAGACGGAAAAATGGCAAAGGATTGGATTGACCGAATGGCAATCCGATCGGATTACCATCCGATCGGAGGGCCATTCGATCGAACAACCATCCGATCCGTTGTCACACCGCCTTACCTCCTCTCTTGCACTATAAATAGGACCTGTCACATCATTCTTCACTGATGTGACAGCCTCCTTCGATCCAGACGCACGCACTCTCATTCTTGGGCACTTTTCTTCAATTCTTGGCCGATTCTTGTAAGTTTTTATCCTAAATCTTGTACAACTTCAATCTATACACTATTCTCTACATGATTCTTCTTTAAAATCATACTTTTTCACCGTGAAATCTCTGATATTTGAGCTCTGGAGGATGACGTCATCATGGCGGTTTGTACAAATAGTTGTGTGATGTCATTCCAGTCAAGATCTAGCTCAGATCTAAGGAATTTCATGTGCTTTTATACCAAATCTTTACTAAATCTAGGCTTTTCAGTCGATTTCATGTTTATCTTCAAACTTTCTTAAGCTTTTTACTTAAAACGGTGGAATCCGGACCCAAACTGATGGTAGACCCCTTTGATGATTAGTCTGAAGTCGGCTTGGATGGATTATCGCTGGAGAAAATGGTCGGAGTACGGGTTCAGGCATAAACACCGTCAATAACAGACCACTGATCGGACGAGGTGATTCCCATCCGATCAAACAGGCTGAATCTTGATGTGTTACCGTTGTTTCAATAGGTACCATGTCGTCACCGTTAAATCAAGAACTAGAAACCTTACAAGATTACAAAACGGGACAAGGTCCTCCCAATTGAATGGAAATCCGATCGGACTGCCATCCGATCGAACGACTATCTGATCGAAGTGACCTGTGCCTTACAAACCTTCAACACTTGACCTATCTTCGAATCAGAAACTTTGAACTTTGAAACTTTCACACGTAGGGTCATTCGACCGAACGGCCATCCGATCGGATGACCATCCGATCGGATGACCATCCGATCGAATGACCTGGTTACACTTGGTATAAAAGTTAAACATTTTGGAAATTTATTCTTGGATCGAATGACCATTCGATCGAATGGCCATCCGTAGGGATGACCATTCGATTGGATGGCGGTCTGTCCCAACACACAAAGTCATCCGACCGGATGACCATCCGATCGGATGGCCATCCGATCAGGTGTCTGATCCGACACTTTGCATAATTCTCGATGCTTATCTATTGTATTCTAATCAGGCTAATCCTAAGAGCTCCCTTTGATCCAATAACAGTTTTACTATTAAGCAACCACTGTGAGTATATTCGATCCCTTTTCGTTTTAAACTTTTGGGATGCAACATGTATTTTATGAAACTGGAAACTTGAGACTTTTGAATCTAAACTCTATCCTCTGTGTGAATGTGAAACTTGATACTTGTGATTCTTGATTCTTGATTCTTTATGCTATGTGAACGTTTAATCTCTGTGTGTAGTTTCGTCTTAACAATAGTAGCGCTATAGGAAGATCCACCTCCCCATTATTCTCGGGGGTATTGTTAGGAGTATTCTATTTGCTTTCCTTGATTCTTAGGAAAGTGGTTAAAGCATCGGGATACTTGGACTATCACTTGGACTGCGAACACTAGCATGGCTGAAACTATTTTTATCATTTACATGATGGATATGAGTTTTTTAATCTACTATGCTATATACTCAAACTTGTATACTCGCCAGTACGTTTTTGTACTGACTTTATTTTAATACATGTTGCAGGCTGATAGGATGCTATGATTCAAGAAACATGCTAGGATGCTGCTTAGAAACACATCGTAGCTAAACTATAATCTTTTGAACATTATTTGAAATGGTTGTATTTGATATTCTATGGTTGTGAGTTTTGATGATTAGACAATGTTTGAATCTACTTAATCTATAATGAAACGATAGTGTTATGGAATCTCATGAGCAATCTGAACGCTTAGTGCCGCACCCTGATGTTTCCGCCATCAGTTGGGGTGTGACAACATATGACTCTAAGCTTAGAGGATTTTATTTTTTAATTTTACCTTTAAAAAAAAGGTTTTTAGCTATCTTGGTCATGCTTCTTTGATGTGTTAGATAAAATGTGAGTCATTTTTTATTAGGAAAAATGGGTGTATTTTATCGAACTGATGTACTAGAAGCATGAATGATTTTGTTCTTCTAGCCACGACCTTCTCGTCGGTAGGTGTGGTTTTGTCATTAGGGCCCATATGTCCACTTGTGGGTTTGGGCGACCTGGACTTGACTGAGCCTAATGTACAACCCATATGGACACCTTATAAACTACAAACTCTTGTCATGTTGCACCCGAAAGAAGGTATCCTGCATCCATAATCAAAAAGCGTATTACCCTAAATGGTTTCTAAATAACCACCACAAGTGGCCTAGTGGTGGAGTGACTTGGGTTCTCCAATGGAGACCCAAGTTCAATTCCCATTAGTGCCATTTTGGTGGCCACCGACACCCGCTTTAAAGCCGGACCGAGGACACTCGAGGTCTCGGGTTTGAAACATGTTTCTTACCCCTCTTTTATGGCTATGGGTATTTGCCGCCAGGGATCCTTGTCGGGTGGTGAACTGGGAAGGGAGATCTCTTCCGCGGTCAGGGGTACCGTGCAACTACCCTTTTTTTTTAAATGGTTTCTAAATGGTTCAGATGTGAAATGGGCCGGCTTTTGAAAAGAAATTAGCTTTGAGAAAACCCATTTCAAAATTCAAACCTACCCAATCTCTTATGTTATTTTCTCCCTCCCCCTCTCTCTCTCTCTCAATTGAACCCTGTAACCATAGCATCAGGGCGACGAAAAGGAACCCGCACGCACGTCCTCAACCTTCTAGCGCCCAATGATTTGTTTCTCCCTTCTATTTCCATCGCCCTAGCTACGTGGTCTTTTGTTACGTTGCGCACTTTTCTTCAGCCTTTGTTAGGCAACAATTCCACGGGTTACGAGTTTAGGCAATGATTTGTTGCTGCCGACTTCTCCCCTTTTTGGCACACCCCTAAATCAATGTTCATCTCTTCGTTATCTCGGGTAATGACGACTTTGGATTCACCAATGAAGACCAGAACATCCCATTTGAAAATTAAGAGCTTAGATCTGTTCTTGAGATTGTAAGTTCAAATCCTCTATTTCATTTGTTTATTTGTTCGATCTGATTCAGAGTTGTAGTTTTATGACTAGGTTTGCGCATGTACATATAGTTTTATAACCATTTTAAGTTCAAATCCTCTATTTCATTTGTTTATTTGTTAGATCTGACCCATTTTCCTTTCAACACCATTATTTTTCATTTTATTTATCACCTACCCAAAATCCCCCTAATTAACCCCTTTGAGCCTAAACATTTTCTTTTCTAAACCCACAAAACAAATACGCTTTACCCACCAAAACCATTTTCTTTTCAAACCTTTTATTTTAGCAAAAAGCTCGGTTGTCTTGTGACGTTTCTTTATAAAAGAAATAAAATAAATAAAAAATAAAAAAAAAATGATACTCTAGCAATAAACAAACAAGTTCCTCAAAGAAACTTTGTTTGAAAATGTGTAGTTTGAATAAAAGTCACAAAAACAAAAAGTTTCACGACTACCAATGCTCTTTACACTTTTAGCCTTTTTTTTACTAACCACGAACCAAAACCACCTACCCTTAGCCCAAGCCTAACCCTTTGCCAAGTCCTCCTAATATTTACAAAGGTTTATAGTTAAAAAAGAGGACGATTGATTGCTTGGCAAGCATATGGTAGAAGAAAGTTCCATACCGGTCTCGAGTGTTTCACAAAAATACATATACGGCCGGGTGTTGAGTGATCTCCCGCGAGGTATGTGAACTTGTATATAAATGAAATTTTAAAGAGGCATATTTTGCCCAAATAAGTAATTTCTCTTATTGAACGTTCTAAATAAATCATAACGAATAGGATTGTAAATAGAATAAAAATAAAAACCAATAAAGATCTTGGATTCTCGACACTCAAGACAAGCCCAAAACTTCTCTCCTACCTATTCCATTTGGGTGTGTAAGCCACATAATAAAGAGTTTTGCTTGAGGACAAGCAAAGATTCAAGTGTGGGGGTATTTGATGTGGGTAAAATGCAACATATAAATTACATCAAATGAGGCATAAAACTAACCCCTTTTTAGTATTAATGTTGGAAAATGTGTGATTTTGTCTTCCTTTTGAATTTACAGGACCAAAAGAGCTTAAACGAGCAAAAGGAACAAATAAACAGCAAAAACCAACATAAATACAAAGAAAAGGAATAAGCGTGACATGACCAACTCCTCGACAGCATCCCCAAGAGCAAAAACAAGAAACAGAAGGCTGACCACGACCCGTGCGCACTAGACACGGGGGCATGGTCAGATGTCTTCAGAAAGGACAAAGCTGTGGAAGCTTCTACGCCCACCAGGGGGCGTGCCCAGCTCAGCACGGGGCGTGATCAACGCTAAGATTCGCAGAATCTTGCAAAATCTTGGTAGTACAAATACACTTCTGCACACAGGGTTGTCCGCTAGACACGGGCCGTGTTAAACCCTATGCTGACAAATGCAATTAATGAAGGAAGAGAAAAGGATGGCCACGGGGGCGTGTCCACTGGACACGGGGCCGTGGCTAGGCTTCTGTTCAGGCTATAAATTGGGGTGCTTGGCTCATTTCAAAGGCATTCCTAGCAAACCACCTCTCTCCCACATTACCATCACTCCACCACCACTACAACACCCACATCCACCACTTAGCCAAGGGTAATGTCACCTTCAAAAGAGGGGCCTACCACTTTTCGCATTAATAACTTAACTAATTATCTTTCAATATTCTGACCCTTTGGGATTGTATCCTTGCTGACTCAAACCACTGGGTTGAGGGTAACATCACCTTCAAAAGAGGGGCCTACTACTATAACTAAGATAATCTCTTAAAAAGTGCAAAAGTGCGGAAATCATCAAAGGATGCATTAAAGGCGAGTCGGATCCAAGTGATTCATCTTGTCTATCTGCTTTTAATTATTTTTATTTCTGCCTTTTTAGTTTTTATTTTTCATGTTTAAAATCTTTTCTCCAAAAAAATTTAGATTGATTAGACGTTGAGGATAAAACGGTACTAAAAGCTCTTGTGTCCTTGGACGACCTCGGTATCTTACCAACGCTATACTACGCTCACAATGGGTGCACTTGCCCAAGTGTGTGTTTAGTGTTAGTAGAATATCGTGTTTTATAAATTTAAAAGCTGACTAATGCGTAAAATGGGCTTAAAATATCAATAAAATCATAACAAACCTAACGCGCACCAGCTAGTTAGAGCATGTGTTAAAAATTGTATAGATGAGAGTTAGAAAAGTTCGGTTTTGTATAGAAAAGCTCTCTTCGCACAAAGGATCCATTCACGTGAAGGGACACTAGCCATTCACACGAACGGATTGTTTCATTCGTCCAAAGCCATTCGCTCAAAGCCACTGGCACGGAGGATCATGCCTATTAATAGGAGTTGTGAGTGAGAGCTGAGAGAGGTTTTGGTTACCATAGGGGAAATGCCGGAGAAATTTTTTCCAGCCTGTAAATGATGTAAACTCTTTCGGTATGAATGAAGTATTCAACTTATGATGAATCTTTCTGCTTCTACTCCATTCTTAGTAATAATATTCTACCAAAGTAGTTCTATCCCATCCAAACTTCCGTCTAATTCCGCCTGATCCTGGACTTTCAATTGGTATTAGAGTTATGGTACCGATTCAATAGATCTAACAGTTGATTGAATCACCTACGCTTATGAATTATGGGTTTTTAGGGTATTTTAGATGTAAAACATCAAATTGAAGGTCAATTCACAGATGGATTTTGAAATTGAAGACATCATTAGATTCGGAATTGGTTTTCGTTCATATCTGTGAAGTATCATCATAAAATTCACAGAAATAAAGATTTTGGATCGAAAAGCTGGATTCGGCCGAGTACGAACAAATAGACCCCTTTCGCGGGAAGATACCCTCCATTCACACGAAGGGATCAATACCATTCGCACGAGGGATCAATCCCGTTCGCACGAAGACACCTTTTCGTTCTAAAGATCATCTCATTCACACGAATGGACCAACTCCATTTGCACGAATGTGTCAAATGCCTAAAAAGGCAATTTTTATTGCAATGACGAGATGAGTGTCCAGAAAAAATTTGGTGAATGAATTTTTTTTATTTTAAATCGACATATACGGGTTGTTCGGGGACACCTTTGAGGGCTTCAGAGAACAAATATGATGATGCGATCACAGAGTAGTAACGATAGTGGGGTAGTCATGATACCTGTGTAGATCATTTATCATCTGGGTTATCTGACTATTAATGGGCCAAATCAAAAAAAACCACATTGATGAAAAACGAACTTTTGTGGACCAAAATGACAAATTTTCCGCATAGTGGAGTTTTTCAGCGAAAACAGTGGACTGGATTTGCCAAGTTTGAAGGGGAAAATAAGTGATAAAGATTAGAGAAGTCAAAATTTGCAAAAATGAGGGGGAATAAAAATTTCATAGAATATATTGAAATTCCAGCATTTTTGAAATTCATGACATGCAACAGCATTCGAGTGGTTCCGACCAGATTGTCTAGGGATGCATAGGATCTGGATTCGCTAGTTCGTGATCATAAGAAGTTCAGATTCTATAGATCAGGGTCAGATTGATGTCTTAATTAGGGTTTGAGTCCCGAGTCTTCGTCAAGCCGGTCAGCAGAATTAGCGTAAGGAGATGCACTGGTATTGTTGATACTTAAAAGATATCACAGCTTTGTGATAGTCTAAAGTGTCAGAATGTTTAATCATTGAGCAGAGGAATTGTTTTTCGGACTAACCGTCGGGGAATGAGGATGTTTATTGATTAAGTTGCTGCCGGAACTAACGGAGAAGACTATATATCTGTTATTGTGACTGACGAGGAAGAATGTGAATCTGATCGTGGAAGAATGTTTCTGAGAAGTAAATAGTTTGTATCGTGACACTACAACTAACAATGGTCGAAATTACAGGGTGTCACAGAATGTCTTACCAGATGATTTGTTATCTGATGAAGATTTGCTGATTGTGGAGATTACCGTTTACACTGATCAATCATTCAGGATAGTTCTTAAAGATGATTACGGAAAACAGGATTTCAAATTTTCATGGATATTCATAGACTTGAAATTTATCGGTGTGGTGATTCAAAGTTTCTATCAATTGTTGGTTGGGTTTTTGAAGATTTAGAGATTGAGCTGAAAGTGGTAAATAAAAAACCGAACACGGATGTGGTTAAAGTCGAAACGGAGATATCACATTGTATTATTTCAAATTGGTGATTATTCGTGAAGATTGTACAGCAAATCCGAGGAGGCCGGGAACCGTGCAAACAAAGACCTGAAGATTAATTTCAGGGGGAATTTGATTTTAACGAAGATAATGCAAGCCCGAATCATCAATCACAGGGGAATCGATCGAAGATATCAAGATGCTTGATTAAAGTTGCAAATATTCAAACACGGCTCTAGTTTTCAAAGATCATGATTCGACAGTGACGTACAAGGGGGGAATTTTTAGTGCATATTTTGTGTGTGCGTCAATGCGCGAATAGGCTAGTTAGAGCGTGTGTCGAATATTGTATAGATGAGAGTTAGAGAAGTTCGGTTTTGTATAGAAAAGCTCCCTTCGCACAAAGGAGCCCATCGCGCGAAGGGACACTAGCCATTCGCACGAATGGATTGTTCCATTTGTCCAAAGCCATTCGCTCAAAGCCACTCGCACGGAGGATCATGCTTATAAATAGGAGTTGTGAGTGAGAGCTGAGAGAGGTTTTGCTTCCCAGAGAGGAAATGCTAGAGAAATTACTCGAGCTTGTAAATGATGTAAACTCTTTCTTTATGAATGAAGCATTCAACTTATGATGAATCTTTCGGCTTCTACTCCATTCTTAGTAATAATATTCTACCGAATTAGTTCTATCTCGTCCAAACTTTTGTTCTATTACGCCGGATCCTGGACTCTCACGTCTTTTACTATCGTCTATGCTCATCGTCTAGGCCAATACGTGGCGTATGATGTGATTGATTTGATGTGGTATGAACAACTGGCTGGAGACTTGAACCCTAGATGCCCCGTCTAGGCCTATACGAGGCGTCTTGAAGGGTGTGGAAATAGACCCTTCGATGTGTGAAGATGTAGACCCATTTAAAATAAAGGGAAGTCAGCAATATGAGACGGTAGTAGTGGAATGTATTTGAAAAGAAGCATGATGTAGAATTTTAAAGCAGGAAGTGGCATCGTTGAAAGTAAACAACCAAGCACGTCAAGCAAGTGGAAAGTTACGGCTGGATTTGGATGGAGGATTTTATCTTTGAAAAAACCAGGTGCTAAATAATAAAATCAAAGTAAAAGTAAGAAGGGGGTAACGTGTCTATGTTGATAATAATTGCAAGCAAGTACACAGGTGAAAAAAGCAAGCAGCCACACACCTTTTGATCTTCTACCGTGAATACCAGAGGAATAACAACAAATCAACAAGAAATTAGGAAAATCAAGAAGACAACGATCAAAGAAGGTATCGATTTTTTTAGGTGGTGATCAATAAACGTCGTACCGGTGGGAAATCGACAATGAATGGGGGGTTGTTTCGAGGCTGAATTGGTAATGAAAGTGTATCAAGTGGAATTCATATAGGGCTACCAAAGAAAGATAGCAAGTGTAGCATGAAAACCACATATGGTCATAGCAAGAAAATACAAAAATAAGGTTAACGAGCTAGCAAGAAAGTAGCTTGGTTTGGAACTAGTCGCAAGGTTATTTTCGGCAATCGATAGCAAGCAAGAAGCATGTTTAAAGTAAGTTAACTAGCAAGATCAGCTAGAAAGAAAGTCGGATTCAAATCACTGAATCCTTAAGAAAGAAAGAAGAGGCGCTACAAAAAAGAAGAAAGAAGGAAAGAGGTCAGCGTCGCTTAGCAAGAAAGAAATAAGGCCTCGCAAGAAAGAAAGAGACCGGTGTCACAAGAAAGAAAGAGTAAGCACGGATCAAAAAAAAGAAAGAAAGGGTGTCGATTAGAAAGAAAGAAGAATACCGATAGCCAAAAGAAAGAAAGAATCAAACCATAGCGGTTCGTAGAGCAAAACCGGAACCCATGTGGTTCAATTAACGAGCAAGAAGCAAGAAAGAAATGGGTCAAAATGTCAAGATTAAGGCGGTGAATGTTGGATTAATCTTGACAGGTCAAGTTGGATCGGTAGAAGTTTGTTTTTAATGAGACAAGTACATTTAATTAGTCATGTGTTTTTGTGCTAAAGTGTTTAACAAGATTAAGTTAGTGGGTTAACACGTTAGTGGCTCTAATTATTAGTTAGTGGGTATTTATTTTATTCTATATAATAATGTAAGTTCTAGCATAAATGAAATTAGATTTTTCTTAAACAAACACATCTTTCTAGGTGAGTTTGAGTTTTATGTGATTAACTCAAAACCCAATAGTGCACTTGTATAATACAATTATTGTTTTTCATTACATATATAAGAAGCCAACTATCAGTAATTTACTTTATCTTGTTGATGCATTTTTGTGTCTGTCACTAGTCTTGTAATTTACGATGTATTTTGTACGGTAATTTATCGTTTATCGAGTCTGTATTCGCGGTCCACCAAGTCGGATATCCTCCTATCCGCTTGTGTCCGACTTATTTGTCTCGTTGGTTATGTAATAGTCTTTGAACAATGCATGTTGCATGTTAAGGGTATTTCTGTCATTTGTGTATGCTTATAGGTGCCTGCTGTTTGCTGTCTGTTTGCAGCAAACAGATTACAATTTGCAGCCTTCGACAAAACAGAAGTGTTTCATCGAACACTTGTCGACGAAACAGACTTTGATCTGTTTGTTTTTGTTTCGTCAAGATCAGCGACGAAACAGATGTGTTTCGTCGTCTGATGGGCTTAGTGTTGGGCCCAGTTCCGTTTCGTCGGCCCAATCTGTGTTTCGTCGAACTCTAATGGCCCAGCTGTTATATAAAGGCACAGATTATCTCAGTTACAACTTAGAGATGAGAGTATACCCTGAAGGTCACTTTGTCTAGACTGTGTTTGTATCAGTTGCTTTCTCATCCTGTTTAATCAAAAGATTGTGTTTCTTTGATTAAACCACTGTTCTTACTTTGTTCTATGTTTGATTTGGCTTAGTTAAGTGGATTCCGCACACTTAATTTTGTTTGTTATAAACAAGGGTTTGGTTGTGCAAATCGATCCTCCGATTTCGGGACCTACAAGTGGTATCAGAGCTTTGGCTCTTATCCTTGTTTAAAATCAAACATAGTTCGGTTGTTTTATCAAGTGTTTATGTGTTTCTCAGAAAATTGTTCTTAAAACTCATATTTTCCAGAAAAGTTCTTAAAAAAATCTGTTGAAATATGGTTGTTTGCTAAAGAGTTTTATCAAAAACCCCGTTAGATTGTTTGTTTGTGTGATAAACCGGGTTTTTAGTGAAAGTCTTGTGCATTTTAGTGTTTCGGAAAATTTATTGGTGATCGGAAAGTTTAAAGTTTCTGGGTTTGTTCTTCTTTTATTCAAAGAATATTCAAGTTGTTCTTGAATATTCATTGGATATAGAATTAAGTTTTAAAACTAAAAGGATTAATCTATTGTCCACCATACCTTGGTTGGTAATCGGAGCATGGGGTGAAGTGAGAAAGTTGTTGTGAGTTGACAGTTTAAGGATAAGATTTGACCTACCTCACCAACTCTGGTTACCTTTTTCAACAGAAACAGGCCTCGACGAATCGAACAATCGACGAAACAGATTTGTGACGAATCAAAAAGTGTTTCGCCATAGGTCCCTTCGACGAATCAAAAAGTGTTTCGCCAAAGGTCCCTTCGACGAATCAAAAAGTGTTTCGCCATAATACTTCGACGAAACACACTCTGTTTCGTCATAAGTGATTACAACGAAACATAATCTGTTTCGTGGGAAAGTGTTTCGTCGTGTGTATTGTCATTTTTAAACAGAAGGTTTGCAAAGTTGTCTTAACATTGTGTTTTCAAGTATTTGATCAGGTATTCCTCTTGTATACATTGAAGATGAGTTGTACAAGCCCGTGGGACTGGAGCACGGACCCAAGACCAGGTCAAAGTTCAAATCAAACATCTATGGCTTCATACTTAGCAAACTCCATACCTCAACAACAACCTTCCATAAGTGCAAGCCAATGGGCCTTGGTTTCAAATCAAAACCAAAGCATTCAAAATCTCTTGCTAAGCGAAAGTGAGACGGGTAGCAACAATCGCCCGCCCAAGTTAAATCACATGAATGATTATCCATCATGGAAGGGACGTTTCCATACCTATGTTCAAGGGTAAAGCACCGAACTTTGGACGTGTTTCATTAACGCAGTCAACCCTACCCTCGAATTAGCAACATCAACTTCAGCAGGTTATGCTAATATGCTTGAAGATGATAAGAAAGCCTATGACTTGGAGAAAAAGGCGTTTGCTATTCTTACACAAGCGCTTCACAAAGAAATCTATCATCAATTTGGATAGTGTAAGACCACGAAAAGCCTATGGGATGCATTAGTGGCGAGAGGAGAATGGAATGCAGCTTCTAGGAAGACTCGCCATGATTTGTTAAAGAAAGAATTTGAATCATTTCAGTTCTTGGAAAATGAAACACTAAATGATGTTTCTATCATTTGATTAGTGAAATGAGTTCTTACAATGTTAATGCTACCCATCAGGAAATGATTGCTCGGTTTGCTGATGCTCTACCTCTTAAGTGGAGTCCATTCATTGAGCATCTGAAACATACGGGTGCACTGTCACACCCCCAATTTCCACGTGTCACCGGTGGGCCCGGTGTGGGGTACAGTGACGTAGTTGGCATCGTCATAGACAATCAACACAATATAATAATGCACAGCGGAAGCAGAATAGAAACATTTCAACTTTAAATAAAGTGTAATAATAAATATCACAGTAGTTGAAATGGATCCACAGGCGGATCAAATAAAAATAGAAATAAATAGTTCAACAGATAAATGTCGTCCGAGTTTGCGAGACTATTGTGGACGCTCTCTAGGAAACAGCCAGCCTATTTCCGTATAGTACCTGCACTTAATCTTTTGGGAAAAATACGTCAGTTTACACTGGTAAATACAAATCGACTGACTCATTTGAAAAATGATTTAAAATTTATTTAAATGCACAAGGCATAAATATTTTATTAACTTGGGATAATTATATAATATAAACTTGTGAACGTATTACATGCACTTATATCTCTGGTGGCCCGGGATCTACTGTCCGGGCTAGAGATTCAATTGACACACCACATCAAAGAGTTATACACGACGGGTGTACGCCTACACCCCGTGCTCTGGTCGTGGCCATCTCGTAAGATAATGCCAAGGATATCCGGGACACGGTCAACAACCCCCCAAAGCCTTTTAAGTAAGACAAAACTGTTTAAACGAAGTCGCACAAGCTATTCAAGACTGAACACCTATAAGGAGCAGGACTTGTGCGCCCGATCAAGCGGTATTTTAAATACCGTACCCCAAGCCCGTATAGGGAAAATAAGTCAAAATGTATTTACCTGAGTAAGTATGTAACACAAATGATAAGAGCGGTAGCTTTTACTGGGCTTCCTAATCTGGAACAAAGGTTTATAATTAACCTATTAGATTCCTAACGGCCTTTTATTTAAGCTTAAGCTTTGACCGGTTAGTTTTAGGAATGATACGGTTTACGCACGATTAAACGAAAGACCGGATAGAATGTGATTTAGACCCGGACAAGTTTGAATACTTGTATAATATGGGTATACTAAATACATTCTGGATTTTGAAGTAAAAATGATATCGTTTGACCCGGTTCGGTCAATTTACGCAAACTAGTTACGTAAACCGAACCGAACGCGATAAGGGCGATACGGGTAGCCAAAAGATTCAAATGCAAGTTCCCTGAATTAATATGCTTAGAATATGATATTATATCAGTAAGTTATGTTCTATATTGCCCGGAATAATTTTAAACCCAATTTATGCCTTAGAAGGGCATTTTGGTCATTTAAAAGATAATAAAAGGATAAAATTAGAAATCTGAGTTTCGGGTCTGGTTCATACAGTAAATATACTTAATATAACATATTATATCAGTAGGGTATGACTCATATACCAAATATATCATTTAAAACCAAACTATGCACCGTAGGGGTATTTTAGTAATTTCACAAGGGCTAAAAATGCCAAAACTGGAAACCTGAGTTCAAAATATTATACTTACTGTTTTTATATGAAAATATGCTAAACACATCAGTAGGTATAAGTTTTATAGGTTTAAAACAAGTACAACGCTTACTATGCGCTTAAAACGCTAAAAATACGATTTAAGGGCGTTTTCGGGTTTTCACAGTAAATCTGAGATTTTTATATTTCCAGAAGTCTTATAATAATTTATTCATCATATAAAATCAGTAGAAAAAGGTTTCGGGTCAAAAGGATGTGTAAAACTCATTTTATGGCTAAAACGGTCAAAACCGACATAAGCCGAAATGACTAGGTGATCTAGGATCCGTTCAGCCAAAAATTACTTAAAAATCATCAAAATTCCCAGAATATTATATATAATCAGTTGGTAAAAAGTTTTGTACCAAAACGTGGCCAGAAACGGGTTCTACGCAAAAAGGACCGTTTATGTAAATTTATAATATAGTTTACGCTAATGGCCATAACTCACAATCTGGACCACCAACTGATCCGAAACTTTCGGTGCAAGTTTATATGATAAAAATAAAGATTTCTATCCTTTCACTTTTCCAAAAATCCCGTTATAAATCAAAAAGGGCAAAATAGTCAACTTTATGCATAAACCGGAAACAAGCATTCGAATAGGCTAAGCATAGACTCAATCAAAGAAAATTCCAGAAAGTTTAACTAAAATAAAAATAGTCAAAAATACTTTCCAATACAGATCTTGTACATGCATGTACGAATCCGAATCGATAGTCTACGAAATAATCGTTTTACCAGACTTTCGGTTCCGATTCGTGGCTATACTATAGATCGTCGAGTTGATGATGATTAAAACACATTCTTATATGTATTACAAGTCATTTTTAATGATCAATCAGTTTGCATGTCATCTATATCATTAATCATGTCATTTTCCACGAAAATCACTTCTGTTGACTTTTTAGAAATAGGTTTGACTCGACATTAAGCATGCATGTAGTGGGAATCAGTTAGTAACCTTTAGAGGGTTTGTTTCCCACATAAATACCAATCTATAACAAGTTTCAATTCGAGAAATTACTGAAAGAAATTCGTTTAATCAGAAAGTCAAAGGTTATGAACACCCAGTTTGACTTTTACTAATAATCAAAGCAAAAACGGATTAAAGAACGAATTGAAAGCTTACAATGGTCCTAAAGATGTTTAGTGGACACTAGAAGTCGACCTTGATGATCAGTTTAGCTCCAGAAGTCTTGCCTTGAAGGTTCTTGATAGAGAGAGCTTTTGTTACTATGAAAAATGCTCAAGAAATGGATGCAAATTCGGATTTAAAGCAGGTAATTGAGGTTTACTGTTGTAGTAGGCTTGCATGAAATGTTATTGGTGCAAGAGGAGGTGCAAACAACTGTATCCAACTCGAATTCGGACTCAAATCAGCCCCAAATACGTTTTCTGTCGCTGGGCAACCCACGCGGCCCGCTTGGGCTTTCCCAGGCGGGTCGCCTGACCCTTGTTTCAGCCAAACAACTTTCCAATGTTGACAGCTTTGACCCCTGAACTTGTACGTGATGTTTCGGCTACTTTTCTCGACCCGTAAACCCCCAAACTTGGTTTTTAAGGACCTTAGGACTTTTACCAACATGGTAATGCCCTCGGATAACTTTGCGCTCAACCGAAAAGCCCTGAATTCGACGTTGACGCTTTTAGTCCCTTAAGTACGGTTTTGGCCATAACTTTCTCATACGTTGACGAAACTTCACGAAATTTTTACCACATATTCTAGTGAGTATATTTTAGCTATACAAAGCTTCGGGTCTGCCAAAAGTTCACTCAGAGGTATAAATTAAACATGTTGACACTTTTGGCCCCTATAGTTTACAATACTTCACTTTTGGGCAATTTCCGCGTTGTATGATCCATGAACCATCCGTTAAAGGTTATAAACATTATGTGGGGTTATCATAGAGTCTATTTATCCATTGTTGACACTTTGGACCCTTACGTTCCATAGTTTTCACTGTTTGTCACTTTTAGTCCCTCTAAAGTATGTTTTCACATAACGGAACCTTATGACACGTGTCAAGACATTATTGGACGAAATTTTTCGAGGTGTTACATCCTCACCCCCTTAAAAGAAATCTCGACCCCGAGATTTAATCAAACAAATGGGGATATTTCTCTTGCATCGTGGATTCCACTTCCCACGTGTATTCGGGACCTCTACGGGCATCCCACTTGACCTTAACAATAGGCACGTGCTTCCTTCGAAGCTTCTTTACCTGTCGATCCTCAATCGACAAAGGTTTTTCAACAAACTTTAGACTTTCGTCTATGTGTATATCTGTATGCGGTATAACCAGTGAATCGTCAGCGAAACACTTCTTCAAATTACAGATGTGAAACACATTATGAATAGCACTAAGCTCTTCAGGCAAGTTTAACTTATAGGCGACTGCCCCGACACGTTCGATTATCTCGAAAGGTCCTATGTATCTCGGGCTTAGCTTGCCTTTCTTTCCAAATCGCATTACACCTTTCCAAGGTGATACTTTAAGCAACACTTTTTCACCCACATCGAAGTGAAAATCTTTGCGCTTAGGATCCGCATAACTTTTCTGCCTATCCCTGGCAGCTTTCAAACGATCACGGATCTGAACGATCTTGTCTGTCGTCTCAAAGACGATATCTGGTCCAGACAACTGGACATCTCCAACTTCTGCCCAACAAATGGGCGATCTACACTTCCTACCGTATAGGGCCTCAAAAGGCGCAGCCTTTATGCTGGAATGGTAGCTATTGTTGTAGGAGAATTCAATCAGTGGTAGGTGCTTATCCCAACTACCACCTAAGTCGATCGCACATGCACGAAGCATGTCTTCCAGGGTTTGAATAGTACGCTCACTCTGACCATCAGTCTGAGGATGATAGGCCGTACTAAAATTCAAACGAGTGCCCAACGATTGTTGGAAACTCTTCCAAAAATGTGACGTATACCTCGTATCTCTATCAGAGATAATAGATATAGGTATACCATGTAGTGCTACTATCTTATCGACGTATAATTGGGCCAACATATCTGAGCTATACGTCTCTTTGATGGGTAGAAAATGAGCTGACTTAGTCAGTCTGTCTACTATGACCCATATGGTATCATTTCCCTTTTTCGTCTTTGGCAACTTGGTGATAAAATCCATTGTCACCATTTCCCATTTCCACTTGGGAATTTCAGGTTGTTGAAGCAAACCTGACGGCTTCTGATGCTTAGCCTTGACTTGCGCACAAGTCAAACATTTGGCCACATACTTGGCCACGGACTTTTTCAAACCAATCCACCAGTAGTTTGATTTCAAATCCTGGTACATCTTATCAGCTCCAGGATGAACGGAATATTTAGAGCTGTGGGCTTCCTGGAGGATAACATCCCGAAGTCCTCCATAGACTGGAACCCATATTCGTCCGTTTAGGCGTAGCATTCCATCCTTGTCGTGGGATAACTGCTCCTCAGTTACTCCCAACTTTTCTGCAGGATAGTTAGCTTCCAGTACAGCTTCCTTCTGTGCAGCTAACACCCTTTCATTCAAGTTATTTCTTATCTCAATGCGCTTGGCATTGATTCTGATTGGCTTCACCCTTTCCTTTCTACTTAAGGCGTCGGCAACCACATTTGCCTTGCCTGGATGGTATCGTATCTCACAGTCATAGTCATTGAGAGTTTCCATCCATCGCCTCTGACGCATGTTCAATTCCTTCTGATTGAACAGATGCTGAAGACTCTTGTGATCCGAATAGATTATACACTTGGTTCCATACAAGTAATGTCTCCATAGCTTCAAAGCAAATACAACTGCACCCAATTCCAAATCGTGGGTGGTGTAGTTCTTCTCGTGCACCTTTAGCTGTCGAGAAGCGTAGGCAATGACTTTGCCTTTCTGCATGAGTACACAACCCATGCCAGTATGTGAGGCATCACAATACACCACAAATTCATCTATACCATCTGGCAACGTCAATACTGGCGCATTGCTCAGCTTCTGCTTCAGAATGTCAAAGGATTCCTGCTGCTTAGGGCCCCAATCAAACTTAATCTTCTTACGGGTCAACGAAGTTAGGGGCGCAGCAATCCTTGAAAAGTTCTCGATAAATCGCCTATAGTATCCTGCCAATCCGAGGAAACTGCGAATCTCAGTAGGCGTCTTCGGCTCCTGCCAATTCATGACTGCTTCGACTTTAGCGGGATCTACTTGAATACCACTCTCGCTTACAACATGTCCAAGAAACTGGACTTCTCGAAGCCAAAATTCACACTTCGAAAATTTGGCATAAAGCTTCTCTTGATACAGAAGTTTGAGAATACAACGAAGGTGTTTCTCATGGTCAGCTTGGCTCTTCGAGTAGATAAGGATGTCGTCAATAAAGACGATAACGAACTTATCTAAATAGGGTTTACAGACGCGATTCATGAGATCCATGAATGCGGCTGGTGCGTTAGTGAGCCCAAACGGCATCACTAGGAACTCGTAATGTCCATAACGAGTCCTAAACGCTGTCTTGTGTACGTCTTCATCCTTGACCTTCAACTGATGATAACCTGACCTGAGGTCAATTTTGGAGAAATAACTTGCTCCTTGCAACTGATCGAACAGATCGTCGATCCTGGGTAACGGATACCTATTCTTGATAGTGACCTTGTTAAGCTCACGGTAATCGATGCACAGACGCATCGAACCATCCTTCTTCTTAACGAACAAGATTGGCGCTCCCCAAGGAGACGAACTAGGTCTAATAAAACCTTTGGCTAAAAGCTCATCTAACTGCGTCCTCAACTCCTTCATCTCCGTTGGTGCCAATCTGTATGGTGCTCTTGCTACAGGTGCTGCACCTGGTATGATATCTATCCGAAACTCCACTTGCCTATCTGGTGGCAAGCCAGGTAGCTCTTCAGGAAATACTTCAGGATATTCCGAGATAACAGAGATATCCTCAATCTTCGGCTTCGGCTCATCAATGGTAACTTGTGCCATATAAATGACACATCCCTTCTGCATGCATCTGGACGCCTTGAGCATGGACACTTGCTCCGGCAATCCATGCTGGGTATCTCCTTGAATAGTAAGTGACTCACCAGACGGAGTCTTAACTATTACTTGCTTTCTGTTGCACAGAATCTGGGCTTGGTTACTAGACAACCAATCCATGCCTATCACCATGTCGAATCCAGCTAGCTTAAAGGGAAGCAAGGATAACGGGAAAGAATGATTCCTAATGGATATAACACATCCATCTAGAACAGTCGAGGCGGTTTCTAAGGTTCCATCGGCTAATTCCACCTCATATTTCACGCTTAACGTTTTAACAGGAAGGTTCAACAGTTTACAAAACTTATTATCTACAAATGACTTATCAGCCCCCGAATCAAACAAAACTCTAGCAAAAATATCGTTTACAAGAAACGTACCGGTAATGACGTTATCGTCAAGGACTGCTTCCTTTGCGTCCATTTTGAAGACTCTCGCATTAGTCTTCTTCCCTTCCTCGGCCTTCTTCGCAAACTTTGGACAGTTGGGCCGAATATGACCTTTCTCGTTGCAACCAAAGCAAGTTGCATCCTTCATTTTCTTGCAATCCACAGCTTTATGGTCTGTGGACTTGCAGATCCCACATCGTTTCTCAGAAGACTGGGATTTCGTTTCCAACCGACACCTCCCAAAGTGGTGCCTCCTGCAGATCTTGCATCTGGGTTTTTCACCCGACTGATGATCACTTTTCCTAGACCCCGACCCTTTCCTGTGGTCGTTGTTCCCTCTATGTCGCTTTTCAGATCTTCGTGAGGTGTCATCCTCACGTTTTCGTTTGTTCTCCTCAGAGCTCCTCATAGCTCTCAATCTAACCACGTCTTGAGTGAGGGAGAGGGATAGATCCGCTACGGATCTAAATGTTGTAGGTCTTGAAGCTTTGACGCTGGCTTTAATCTCCGGTGCCAGACCCCCAATGAATCGAGCAATCCTACGCGGCTCCGGGGTCACCAAGTAAGGCACTAAACGAGACAGCGTGTTGAACGTAGTAAGATACGCTTGACAATCGAGGTTCTTCATGACTAAGGATACGAAATCCGATTCAATTCGCTCGACCTCGTGCTGCGGACAGAAGTTTTCTTTAATCAGGGCCACAAACTGTTCCCATGACAAACCGTACAGTGTGGCCTTACCGGCAGCTTGTAGGAGTGACCTCCACCATGCTAACGCATCTCCTTTGAATGACTGGGACACGTACTTAACGACGTCCCTATCAGCACACCCGCTGATATCAACTACAGTGTCCATCTCGTCGATCCACGTCATACAATCGACGGCTCCTTTTTCCCCAGTGAAATCTCTGGGCTTGCAGGATACAAAGTATTTGTACGTACAGGACCTGCTGTACGTGTCACGTTTCAGCTCAATCTCCTGCTTCGGGACGCTGCTGTGGTTGGAGGAATGATTATCATCCTCAACTTTCTTTGGCTCACTCTTTTTAGACGGCGGCTTACTATGAGCCCCAGAATGAGTCTTAGCCTTGACATGCGTCACTGAGCGGGTTCTACTCTGAGTACCACTAGATTCCTTGAACTGCCTATCCATAGCCTTGGCGACAGCATTATCAATCAGTGCTTGCAATTCTGCACCGGTAACGTGAATCTTTGCATTATCTGAGCGTTCCCCAGAATGACTGTTGGTTTCTTCCGATTTGGCCATCGTAGCTTTAAGCTACAATAAAGGGCAAGGTCTTATTTAGAACCTAACAGTATTATCGTCCTAGACGATTCATTAACCATGGTATCAAAAACCTTAGCAGTTAATTTAACAAATTTCATTCAGGCTCTTATTAGCAATCAAGGAATGAAAATATATATATTGGCACCATAGGCCTAGTCACAAGGACAATCACTAAATTATAAATTTAGATTTTTATAGGACTATAAATTGTATAATTAAACAAATAATCCTTTACTAGACAGAGAGTCATAGACCACAACTGTCATTATATAACATAGTTATAACCCGTAGGTATCAAGCCATTAATAGACTTGTGTACAGATAAAATCTGTAGATAATTCTTTACTAGGCAGGGAGTCATAGACCACAACTGCCACTATATGACATAGTCATAACCCGAAGGTATCAAGTCATTAATAGACTTGTATACAGATAAAATCTGTAGATAATTTATTAAAAGGTGGGTCGTGTGATTCTACAGATCACGCTTAGCCCAGAATGTTAACATGTTCTCAGATGTTAACAGGGAGTTGAATCTTTTCAACCAGGTTTTACCATCAGGGCCAGGCCTGTTAATAAGGCATTCAGGCTAGGTTATACCTTACTAAGATTCTTATGAAATGGCAAATCAAATAAAAATTGATACTTTCCATTATTTTAATATTATTCATGCATACAAATAAAATGATAAATTCAAATTAACCATTTAAATTTCCAATAAAATACCAGTACATAATTGCCCTAAACGGGACTTTGAAATAACATAACTAGCATGAATAACATGCCCGCGCAGGGGCTAAACAAGTACAACAATAACAAAATAAAATAACGCAAACCCACGCAGGGGTCAACAGAATAGCATACCCACGTAGGGGTAGAATAAGATAGATATACCCACGCAGGGGTAAGGTACTGGAATAAATGTCCACGCAGGGACATGAGTACATGAAATAATAATCGAAGGATTCAACGATCCTTCTTGCTCTTACCCTTGAGCAAATCGAATACCTTCTTAAACATGCCACTGGTGCGTCGGCGATCCTCTCGCATATTGTGCTGAAACTCGCGTCGCATGCTATCAATCCCCTGCAGGATCTCCTGAACCTGCGGCGGCGACATCATAGGCGCCGGTGGTGGTGGCTGGTAGTGCTGCGGCTGCGGCGGCTGGTAAGGCTGCGGCTGCGGTGGCTGCTGGTAACCCGGAGGGTAACCAAAAGTAGACTGCCCAGCAGTCCAAGTGTCTCCCAACGGACCACTGGGTGGGAGTGAGCTGTAGTTCACAGCTTGCCAATAAGGGTCTCCCGTGTAATCATAACCCTGAGGGAATACATGCTCGAACGGGTCGAACTGGGCGGCACTAGCATAAGCCGGAATCGGCTCTCCAAAATTCTGCGGCGGCAGAGGCGGAATCGGTATAGAGGTAACCTCCGATACGGGATGCTGAGACTCCCCTGTCTCGGACTCCCCGGGTAGAGACGTGTAGCGGCTGCTACTAACACGTGGAGGGGTGCCTATGCGAATCCCTCCGCGCGTAGACATGCGCGCATTCCTCCTCGGCCTCTGAGGTGGAGGAGGTAAAACTGGCGGCGGCGGTGGTGACGGAGTGATCACGTCACGCCACAGGGCCTCAGATAGGTCCTGCGGTAGAGGCGGCTGCTGCTGAAGCTGCTGCGAGTGGTGCTGCGAGTGCACCGGCGAACCATGGAGCGATTGAAGCATCGGAGTACCATGGAGTGATTGAAGCATCGGAGAGTTGTGGCTAGGGGTGAAGTACCAATCATGCTGCTTGAACCTCTCCTGGAAGCTGTCCACACCATTAAATGGTGATCCTGTGTATGGCGACCCATCCGATATCTCAATCGGGTGGTTTGGTGTACCTGATGGTGGGAGCGAAGGGTCCGTCTCCTCGTCTACGTCCATCTCGTGCCCTCCCGGAAAATGGTCCTCGGGCCCGAGTGGGTTGTGGCCCACTGGCTCCTCCACATAAGCATTAGGGTTATACAAACCCTGGTAGGCTGGCGCTGGGTGCTGGTGCGGTGACTGGTGCAATGGTATGTACGATCCAAGCGAATCATGGGGCCCGTTCTCCGAATGGGGCCCAAACGAGTGGGGTAATGACGGAGAAGTGCTCGCGGAAACCGAATGCCTAGCAGGCTCGGCAATAGACCTCCAAAGGTCGTTGGCGGCTGTGTGGTGTGTAGCAGATGGGGCCCGCCTATGCGAGGGACCAGCCTCATGATCGTGCGATGTAGGAAATCCTCCACGACCTCTCATCCTTGGCGGCATCCTGATCCTGTCAAAAGTCAAACAAGTTGCACAACAAAATATATAAGACAAAGCATTAATAAATAAAAATAAATTAAACGAAATGTCGAACATTTCCTAAGTTCTTTGTCTAGACTCGAAAATCGAGGAATGTGCAATTGTGTAACTGAGATTAAACACATTAGGATAGTGTTTAATTCACTCAGCGTTGGCTCTGATACCAACCTGTCACACCCCCAATTTCCACGTGTCACCGGTGGGCCCGGTGTGGGGTACAGTGACGTAGTTGGCATCGTCATAGACAATCAACACAATATAATAATGCACAGCGGAAGCAGAATAGAAACATTTCAACTTTAAATAAAGTGTAATAATAAATATCACAGTAGTTGAAATGGATCCACAGGCGGATCAAATAAAAATAGAAATAAATAGTTCAACAGATAAATGTCGTCCGAGTTTGCGAGACTATTGTGGACGCTCTCTAGGAAACAGCCAGCCTATTTCCGTATAGTACCTGCACTTAATCTTTTGGGAAAAATACGTCAGTTTACACTGGTAAATACAAATCGACTGACTCATTTGAAAAATGATTTAAAATTTATTTAAATGCACAAGGCATAAATATTTTATTAACTTGGGATAATTATATAATATAAACTTGTGAACGTATTACATGCACTTATATCTCTGGTGGCCCGGGATCTACTGTCCGGGCTAGAGATTCAATTGACACACCACATCAAAGAGTTATACACGACGGGTGTACGCCTACACCCCGTGCTCTGGTCGTGGCCATCTCGTAAGATAATGCCAAGGATATCCGGGACACGGTCAACAACCCCCCAAAGCCTTTTAAGTAAGACAAAACTGTTTAAACGAAGTCGCACAAGCTATTCAAGACTGAACACCTATAAGGAGCAGGACTTGTGCGCCCGATCAAGCGGTATTTTAAATACCGTACCCCAAGCCCGTATAGGGAAAATAAGTCAAAATGTATTTACCTGAGTAAGTATGTAACACAAATGATAAGAGCGGTAGCTTTTACTGGGCTTCCTAATCTGGAACAAAGGTTTATAATTAACCTATTAGATTCCTAACGGCCTTTTATTTAAGCTTAAGCTTTGACCGGTTAGTTTTAGGAATGATACGGTTTACGCACGATTAAACGAAAGACCGGATAGAATGTGATTTAGACCCGACAAGTTTGAATACTTGTATAATATGGGTATACTAAATACATTCTGGATTTTGAAGTAAAAATGATATCGTTTGACCCGGTTCGGTCAATTTACGCAAACTAGTTACGTAAACCGAACCGAACGCGATAAGGGCGATACGGGTAGCCAAAAGATTCAAATGCAAGTTCCCTGAATTAATATGCTTAGAATATGATATTATATCAGTAAGTTATGTTCTATATTGCCCGGAATAATTTTAAACCCAATTTATGCCTTAGAAGGGCATTTTGGTCATTTAAAAGATAATAAAAGGATAAAATTAGAAATCTGAGTTTCGGGTCTGGTTCATACAGTAAATATACTTAATATAACATATTATATCAGTAGGGTATGACTCATATACCAAATATATCATTTAAAACCAAACTATGCACCGTAGGGGTATTTTAGTAATTTCACAAGGGCTAAAAATGCCAAAACTGGAAACCTGAGTTCAAAATATTATACTTACTGTTTTTATATGAAAATATGCTAAACACATCAGTAGGTATAAGTTTTATAGGTTTAAAACAAGTACAACGCTTACTATGCGCTTAAAACGCTAAAAATACGATTTAAGGGCGTTTTCGGGTTTTCACAGTAAATCTGAGATTTTTATATTTCCAGAAGTCTTATAATAATTTATTCATCATATAAAATCAGTAGAAAAGGGTTTCGGGTCAAAAGGATGTGTAAAACTCATTTTATGGCTAAAACGGTCAAAACCGACATAAGCCGAAATGACTAGGTGATCTAGGATCCGTTCAGCCAAAAATTACTTAAAAATCATCAAAATTCCCAGAATATTATATATAATCAGTTGGTAAAAAGTTTTGTACCAAAACGTGGCCAGAAACGGGTTCTACGCAAAAAGGACCGTTTATGTAAATTTATAATATAGTTTACGCTAATGGCCATAACTCACAATCTGGACCACCAACTGATCCGAAACTTTCGGTGCAAGTTTATATGATAAAAATAAAGATTTCTATCCTTTCACTTTTCCAAAAATCCCGTTATAAATCAAAAAGGGCAAAATAGTCAACTTTATGCATAAACCGGAAACAAGCATTCGAATAGGCTAAGCATAGACTCAATCAAAGAAAATTCCAGAAAGTTTAACTAAAATAAAAATAGTCAAAAATACTTTCCAATACAGATCTTGTACATGCATGTACGAATCCGAATCGATAGTCTACGAAATAATCGTTTTACCAGACTTTCGGTTCCGATTCGTGGCTATACTATAGATCGTCGAGTTGATGATGATTAAAACACATTCTTATATGTATTACAAGTCATTTTTAATGATCAATCAGTTTGCATGTCATCTATATCATTAATCATGTCATTTTCCACGAAAATCACTTCTGTTGACTTTTTAGAAATAGGTTTGACTCGACATTAAGCATGCATGTAGTGGGAATCAGTTAGTAACCTTTAGAGGGTTTGTTTCCCACATAAATACCAATCTATAACAAGTTTCAATTCCAGAAATTACTGAAAGAAATTCGTTTAATCAGAAAGTCAAAGGTTATGAACACCCAGTTTGACTTTTACTAATAATCAAAGCAAAAACGGATTAAAGAACGAATTGAAAGCTTACAATGGTCCTAAAGATGTTTAGTGGACACTAGAAGTCGACCTTGATGATCAGTTTAGCTCCAGAAGTCTTGCCTTGAAGGTTCTTGATAGAGAGAGCTTTTGTTACTATGAAAAATGCTCAAGAAATGGATGCAAATTCGGATTTAAAGCAGGTAATTGAGGTTTACTGTTGTAGTAGGCTTGCATGAAATGTTATTGGTGCAAGAGGAGGTGCAAACAACTGTATCCAACTCGAATTCGGACTCAAATCAGCCCCAAATACGTTTTCTGTCGCTGGGCAACCCACGCGGCCCGCTTGGGCTTTCCCAGGCGGGTCGCCTGACCCTTGTTTCAGCCAAACAACTTTCCAATGTTGACAGCTTTGACCCCTGAACTTGTACGTGATGTTTCGGCTACTTTTCTCGACCCGTAAACCCCCAAACTTGGTTTTTAAGGACCTTAGGACTTTTACCAACATGGTAATGCCCTCGGATAACTTTGCGCTCAACCGAAAAGCCCTGAATTCGACGTTGACGCTTTTAGTCCCTTAAGTACGGTTTTGGCCATAACTTTCTCATACGTTGACGAAACTTCACGAAATTTTTACCACATATTCTAGTGAGTATATTTTAGCTATACAAAGCTTCGGGTCTGCCAAAAGTTCACTCAGAGGTATAAATTAAACATGTTGACACTTTTGGCCCCTATAGTTTACAATACTTCACTTTTGGGCAATTTCCGCGTTGTATGATCCATGAACCATCCGTTAAAGGTTATAAACATTATGTGGGGTTATCATAGAGTCTATTTATCCATTGTTGACACTTTGGACCCTTACGTTCCATAGTTTTCACTGTTTGTCACTTTTAGTCCCTCTAAAGTATGTTTTCACATAACGGAACCTTATGACACGTGTCAAGACATTATTGGACGAAATTTTTCGAGGTGTTACATGCACTGGATGCAGCCAATGCCAGTCTCTATGAATTCATTCAGAAGTTGGAGCACAAGAATGAAGAAGAAATTAGGAAGGCTAAAAGAATTGCAGCTGCACCTCCTCAAAATACAGAAATGTATTTGCCTGGTTTTGGTCCTTCAGCTAGTTCTAGTTCCGTTCAGCAACCAAAGCTTCAAACGGCGTTTGTATCCAATACAAACTCTTCTCCGTTTCCACAGTTCAATCAAGCACAACCACAGTGGGATCAAAGTTCTTATCTTTCACAATCCATTCCTACACCTCAAGTTACCACTGCTCAACCACAGTTTGATCAAAGTGCCTATCTTTCACAATCAATACCCACACCTCAAGCACAACCACAACAACAAGCTCATTATGCCAACAATCCACCACCCCTAAACCCTAACACGGTCAGAGTCGATACTTCAAACCTCTCACAAGTTAGCATTGAAGTAGCAAAGGAGCATATGGAACTCATTAATACAATGGTCAGTGCTTACTGCGGGTTGGTAGCATGTCAAATTGGAAACATCAATATGACCAATGAAGATTATCAACATATCGACAGGGATGAAATGGAGTTAATGGATATTAAATGGGCTTTTGCTAGCGCAGTTAGAAGGGCAAAAGACTTCATGGCTCGAACTGGAAGAACTTCGTTGGAAGGCAAAAAGGATACGAAGTACGGGTTTGATATAAATGCTGTCACATGTTTCAATTGTGGCGTGAAGGGGCACTTCAAACGTGAGTGCACCCGACCAACCAAACAAGGCAATCATAACCTATTCAGAAACCAGACGAGTACTTCAAATGTCAATGCCCAGCAAGAGAATCGTGAAAGAAGGATTGTTGCAGTGAATAACAATCAGAACCAGTCTGGACCATCAAATCCCAATCGAGCATTGACCGTCCAAGCTGACGAAGGGTGTGACTGGTCTGTATAGTTTGGGGAAGGTGATCAAGGAGGAGGAACAACTTGTTATGCAAAGATCATCAATCACATCAAGCACGCTCATAAGGAGGAATTTTCTGAAAGTGACGACAGTTCAGGTTATACCGGGAGTTCTGATGAAGAAAGTTCTATTTCGGGAGATGATCATTCTGATTCTGATGTGAAGGAAGAAGCAAGTTCTGATGTTGAAGACTTGTTAAATGAAGCTGAGGAGTTAAAATGTCAGAAATCAGTTCTGATTAAGAAGGCTGTTGTTGCATCTAAGGAAATGGAGAAGTTCTTCTCTGAAGACGGATCTTTTTCTTTTCATACTGCCTTTGTGGCAAATGTCTCAGCCTCTACGAGTGAGGTAAATTCTGAAACTCCTGCTCCTAGTGTTTGTAAATCTTGTGCAGATATGAAGCTTGAATCAGAAAAGCTTCATAGCCATAATCAAAGTTTGGTTATTGAACTGTCTAAGTGCAAAGAGGCTAATATGGCTTTAGTTCGAAACGAAAAAGAATTTAAATCTGTAATTGAAACCCTAAAGAAAAGCGTTTACGAAGTTAACAAAGTGGTTTATCATAAACAAGTTAGCATAAACGATTACATAAACATTGTTGAGGAAACCAAAAAGGAACTAGCCATAGCCAAATGCGAGCATGATGCTATCAAGCAGAAGTTGGAAAGTTATTCTAGCTCCCGATTTGTGCTTGATCACATCATTGATGTTCAACAACTGAAGGGAAACAAGAAAGGCATAGGGTATGAGAAATGTCCACCCCCTTTGAGACATAACTATACCAAAATGCCTGATGAAGAGGATATGCCACGGTATGAACCCAGTGTGCCTCTTGATTATGAGGAATTTTCTACTGGCCTAGGGTTCAAACCGGACAGCTCTTCAAACACATCATCTGAGCAACCAGAAACCTCAACATGTACGAAACAAAGTCCTCCAATCATTGAGGACTATGAGTCGTCAGATGATGAATCAGAATCAGATATTAGTGAGCAGGATAAATCACTTAACAAGATGAAAGGAGTAGAAATTCCACTTGAAAATCATATTCTTTGTAATCCTGATACTCCTGTGGTCAAACAAGTGATAGATCCTGTCAAGAATGACAAGACATCTGTGTCTACCATTAAGAGCAGTAATGTGTTGTACACTTTGGTTGGTGATTCCAGAATCTATTCAGATCGTGATTTTCCAATTAAAAATGTCAATCAATCTTCGATTGATAAAGTTTTTGAAGATAACACAAACAAGTTTTTGGGAAAAACACTTCCAGGAGTCGTTGTAACTCAATGTGATCCAGTTCCTAAGGCTGAGATTAGAAAACAATTTGGAAATCAAAAACCACCAACAAAACAACAACCTATTGCTTCTAAGGGTAAACAACCAGAAAGGCGAGCTCAAAAGCCTAATGTTTCTCAATCAAAATCTGAAACAAAAGGGGCTCGTTATCAAAAGAAAGCAAAAGAAAGCAAAAGATGCAAATTCGTAGCATCAAAGGGTACGGATAAAATTGAGACTTTTGAAAACAAATCAAACACCAATTTTGTACAACAAGTCACGATTTTAAAACGTAACAGTGAAAACAATTACACTCATCATACAAATGGGTGTGATGAAAAGGCAAGTACCTCAGGCTCTATGGGTTCGACATCTGTTGGTTAATCAAATTCTCCTAAGTTTGTGGAAAGGAGAACATGTTTTAAATGTGGGGAGTTTGGGCATATCACTAAGAATTGCACAAACACTCCAAAGGATAAATTTGTTGAGAAAGCACCACCTGAAAAGGTTCACCCTCAACGTCGTCCAGTTTCACCAAAACATGATAAACGAACTGTTAAAGAACAAGAAACGAAACAACGACGTAAGAACATCAAAGCTGTTGAAAAGGCTTTAAAATCTGAAGTCAAAACAGTAAAAAGGGAACCAAGTGTTTCACAACCTTTAAAACCAGAAGCCTCGAAATCTGTTTACAACACTCAATCTGGTAAACATAAACAAACTTGGAAACCTAAGACGGGTGATAGTTCAGGGGGAGCTGCTGTGTTTGAGAATCATCAAGAAATTGAGATCACGTTTCGTGATGCTCAGGGATGACCCAAGACCACTAAGGCTTGGGTCCCCATCCTCAACTGATCTTTCAATGATATGTGCAGGATGTTCCAGGAGGAACTATTAATAGTCATTGGATTGTTGATAGTGGAGCATCCAGGCACATGACAGGCGACTTACGGCTTCTATATGATGTGAGAAATATTAGAGGAGGCTATGTCGCATTTGCGGGAGACAAAGGCGGATACATCACTAGAGAGGGAAGTATCTCCAATGGTATTGTGTGTTTCGATAAAATCAATTATGTTCGTCAAATTGATCATAATCTTCTCAGTGTGTCGCAAATCTGCGATAAAAAGTTCACCGTGCATTTTGATGATGCCGGTTGTTATGTGCTTAAACCTGGTTTCAAGATTCCTAAAGAATGGATTCTCTTATCGGCTCCAAGAGTTAATGATCTCTATATTCTTGATATGAGCCAAGCGATTACAACATCTGCACAAGTCACTTGCTTTGTCTCTAAAGCCACAGAAAAGAAGTCTATATCTTGGCACAGAAGAATGGGGCACATTCACTTGAGGAAAATGAACCATTTGGTGAAAAACAATCTTGTGAATGGTGTGCCTGTGAGAAGTTTTCATTTACAAGATATATGTGTTTCGTGCCAGAAAGGGAAGCAAACAAAGAAGTCTCACCCTTTGAAGAAAATCAATACTGTTAGCATGCCTCTCGAACGTCTTCATATGGACCTGTTTGGACCTATGAAACACAAGACAACTTTCGGGGATGCTTACTGTCTGGTGGTTACTGACGATTATTCTAGATTTTCTTGGGTATCTTTTATGGCACACAAGAGTGATACTCCTGGCATCCTCAAAGATCTTCTTACAATGTTGGAGAATCTCTACACATTGAAAGTTAAGAGGATCAGAAGCGACAATGGAACGGAGTTCAAGAATCATGTGATGGATGAGTTCTGTACTTCAAAGGGCATTCTGCATGAATACAGTTCTCGTTACACTCTACAACAAAACGGCGTCGTTGAGAGGAAGAATCGGACGATAATTGAAACTACAAGAACAATGCTGGTAGAGTCGGAACTCCCTGTTCAATTCTGGGGGGAGGTTGTGTCGACTGCTTGCTACACATTAAACCGAGTCCTTACAGTTAAGAGACATGGCAAAACTTGTTTCGAACTTCTACAGAAAAGGAAACCGGATCTTTCTTACATAGAACCGTTTGGCGCTCCATGTACTATGATTGAGCCGGATGGAAAGTTTGGCGCGAAAGCTATCGATGGTTTCTTCGTTGGATATGCAACTCCAAATTTTCGTGTATGGAATCTGGCAACCAAAAAGATTGAACTATGGAGTGAAGTAAAGGTTCAAAGGTACACAAGTCCTGTTAGGGCTCCGGGTGATCCTTGGATGTTCGATTACGATGGACTGTTTGACTCCTTTAATCTGCCAACCTTTGATGAAGAATCTGCAGCTGCAAGAATGTTATTTGATAGTGACAACGCTGCTGACTCGCCATTGGTCAGACCTGTTATCGTTAACCCTCAAGGTTCTTCTTCGGTTAACAATACGGTACAAAATGAGGTATTTGAAGATGCTACTGATTACAATGAGTCATCGGAAGATGATGAATATCATGATGCAGCAGAAGGATCTTCAGCTCCAGTTGCTCCTGTTCAGGGTGCTTCTTTGGAAACTCCTCTTGTGCAAAATGTAGATACTGATGAAAGAAATGCATCCACTTCTACACACATTCCAGGTGTGGAATTGGTTGTTGATCTTAATCTTAACAATCTGGGTATCAATGCTTGTGTTCCTGGAAATCCTGAAATGAGGATTCATGATACCCATCCCCAGCAGAATATTATAGGAGATGTCCATCGCGGTGTGCAGACGCATAATCAGCTGAGAAACAACCAGAATGCTTGTTTATATTCAGCCATCAGAGAATCTGGTCTTCAAAATGATTGGTCCTTCGCGTGTTACGTTTCACAAGAAGAACCAAAATCTTGGAAAGAAGCCTTAAAGGATAATGCTTGGGTTGAAGCCATGCAGGACGAACTGCAGCAATTTCAAAAGCTTGGTGTTTGGAAGCTTGTTGAAAGGCCGGAGAATTACAAGAATATTGGCACTCGCTGGGTTTTTAAATGCAAGAAGGACGATCGTGGAGTAGTTATTCGTAATAAGGCGAGACTGGTTGTACAAGGTTTTCGGCAGATTGAGGGGATTGACTACAATGAAGTTTATGCACCAGTTGCACGTCTGGAAGCTATTAGGATCTTTCTTGCTTATGCTTCTTTTAAAGGATTCAAAGTCTACCAGATGGAAGTCAAAAGTGCTTTTCTTCATGGGATAGTTCAAGAAGAGGTGTACGTCGACCAGCCTCCAGGTTTTGAAGATCCAATTCACCCCGATCGGGTCTGGTTGCTCAACAAAGCTCTTTATGGTCTACATCAAGCACCTAGAGCTTGGTATACAACCTTATCCAACTATCTTCTGGAGAATGGATTTCGACGAGGTCTTATCGATTGCACTCTCTTTATCAAGGAACAAGATGGAGATCTTCTGTTGGTATAGGTATACGTTGATGATATCATATTTGGTTCTACTAGTGATTCTTTGTGCAGGCAATTCGAACGTATTATGAAGGAAAAGTTCAAGATGAGCGCTATGGGGGAGATGACTTTCTTTTTGGGCCTACAAGTTCAACAAACCGAGTCTGGGATATTCATCCATCAGACTAAATATGTTGGTGACATCTTGAGCCGGTTCCAGATGTCAGAAGCAACGCCCATTAGTACCCCACTTCCGCAGAATCACGGGATTACTCCGGATTTGAAGGGTGAAAGCATCAACTCTTCATACTATCGCGCCATGATCGGATCTCTTATGTATCTCACTGCTTCGAGACCTGACATCATGTATCCAACGTGCCTGCTTGCAAGATATCAAGCCAACCCGAAGGCCTCTCATCTGTCAGTTGTTAAAAGGATTTTTCGCTATTTGAAGGGATGCCCAGACACCGGTCTTTGGTACCCTAGGGATGATAGCTTTGACTTGACTGCATACAGTGATTCTGATTTCGGTGATTGCAAAATTGATGGCAAATCAACAACAGCAGGATGTCAATTCTAAGGAAATCGCCTAGTTACGTGGCAGTGCAAGAAGCAAACGTGTGTTGCTACATCAACTTGTGAAGCAGAATACATTGCTGCCTCCAGTTGTTTCTCCCATGTCTTGTGGATACAACAATAAATGCGCGACTACGGTTTTGAATTCCTATCTACTGCTATTTTTGTTGATAACAATGCTGCCTTACAGATCACTAAAAATCCTGTGCAGCATTCCAAGACCAAACACATCGAAATTAAATATCACTTCATACGTGATTGTTTTGACAAAAGATTAATCGATGTCGTTCATATCCCCACCGATCACCAACGTGCCGACCTGTTTACAAAAGCTTTTGATAAATCACGGTTTGATTATCTACTTTTGGTCAATGGCATTAAGGTGATACCCGAGTAAACTTCTTTGGCTAATCGTTTTGGTAAATATTTTCTTTCAAAATTCTAAAAAATACAAAAGGATTTTCACTTTCGTAACCTTTTAGCATTTTAGGGGGAGAAAATTTCAAGAAAATACAAAAACATTTGAAAATTCAAAAATCCAAAAAGATGTCTTTATGTTCTGTCTTTTCGTTTGAAAAATTCAAAAATTAAAAAAAAAAACTGAAAAATTCAAAAATTCAAAAAAAAAAATTAGAAAACCCAAAAATGAGTTGCTTGGAAAAAGGAAGATGATGATATTCACTCGTGTGGTCGGTCAACATGGTTAAAAAAATGTTAAACAAATGATAAGTATCTCTACTAACGATGTATCGGTAGGCTCACAATCAAACTAAAATGTGCAGGATGATACAAACCTAATAGACTTCAAGTCAGGTGGGAACCATTCATTGGCATATGGTCTTTGTAGGTCCAGGTTTCGGGACCGAAACCGTGATTTTATGTTTATGTTCAAAGATGGAAGAGATAAGAGAGATGATAACAAACAAACTTTGTATTAATCCGGTAGTAAACATTACAAGTCGGCCCGGTTACATGACAACCGAACTAATACCAAAGAAGTATACATCCGGGGAGAAACCAAGTGGTGATTTCTCCCGGTGAGGTCCCAGACCTCCATTCACTCTCTAGCACACACTTGTGCTCTCACTCTTGTGTTTTACAAGACAAGGTGTTGGTATTTATACCAAACACAGGCTGCACAGTCGAAGGATCAAGCTGACTGGTCGATAGATCATCTGTCGACCATCCAGCTTTCGAAAGATACACACATGCCTCGAAGGATACCATATCCTTCGAGGTCCATCTTCAACCTTCGATGGATATCTTTCGAGCTCATCGAAGGATATCAACAATCCTTCGATGCCCTATCCTTCGACACCAACATAAGCAACCATAACTTGTCTAGCAAACACACACACGGTCAACCGAATAACCCTCTCGTTTGACCACTTCAAACGAGCGGGTCTATACATGTTCGATAGACCGTTTCACTAACTATTACAAATTCAGCGTAAAATAATAACTAATCTATTCGACAAGCATCGGACACAAAATCTGCATCAACAAATTCCCCCTTGTCCGTTGCTGTCGAATGCTGAACATGCAACTGCAATCGATCTTCAGTCAAGTATTCATCTTCTCTGTGTTAACCAATTCCCCCTTGACCGATGATCCAGGTAAGTAGTATCTTGATGCTCCTTGTATAATGTTTCCCCCTTAAAGTACGCGTATCCGTGTTGAGTGTTGTGCAATTTCCTCAAGAGGCTCAATTGACCGATCTTCCGCTGATCTTCCAATACTCCAACCGGCATTTGATAAGGGTTCCATTCTTTAAAAGCTGCATCAAGTCTTGATCTTCAAGCATACTACATTGATAGAGATTTCTGGTGAACTGTCTTCTGTAAACCGTCTTTGTGAAATCGACCAAGTAATGCACTTTAATCTTCAGCATCAACACTCAGGAAAGTCAGCTTGACCAAGTGTATCCCTTGCAAGCTCAACCAAACGGCACGCTTAGTTGAACTACATCCAGATCTCATTGTCTCGCCTTTGTGAAGTCGACCACGTAATGCACTACGAATCTTCAGCATCAGTACTCAGGAAGTCAGCTTGACCAAGTACATCGTTTGCAAACTCAACGAATTGAGTTACCCCCAGATCCCTGTAAAATCCCAAAGAAACATCAAACCCAAAACCGAATCCTGCAGGTCTTCAGCCTTGAACTATCAACTTCTATAAAGATTCCCCCAGGTCTTCAGTAAACAGCGCTTTGAAACAACTGTCGACTTTAGATACCTGTATGTTTCCGTGCAAAACCCTTCACGCTGGCTGGAGAATTAATTAAAATCCTCAAATATGTGTCTGTGCAAAACATTCCACTCCGAACCGCTTGTATCACCAGAAAAATCACAAACTCTACCACCTGTGATTGCGTTTAGAAATTTACCGAAGAAATTCAACAAATGAAAATTTTTATCCCCCCATTTCTTTGGTAAAATCTCTAAACCTTAACAGATTCTTTCCACTTCAAAGAAACTGTCGTCAAATGTTCACCAATTCCCTCCACTGAGCGGAACTGTCATCAATCTTCATTGAATGTTCTCGGTTCCGAAAATTCACGAACATGACTTTCTTCTTTGCATAATCTAGTTGAATAAGAACGTCCCCTGGTACCCCGTAGGATCTGAATTGTATCCCTCCAAAGAATTTGTGAACTCGTTAGGACCGGTATTGACATTCTAGGTTCATTCATTCGTTACCAAATGCGAGAATATGACAATAAACAAAAAGATTTCTTCGTTGCATATTCTAGTTGATAAAGAAATTTCGCCTAGTACCCCGTAGGATCCGACTTGTATCCCTCCAAAGACTTTGTGAACTCGTTAGGATCGGTATAGACGTTCCAGGTTCATACGTTCGTCTTCAAATGCGAGAATATGACAATAAACAAAATCCTTTCGAACATTTCCGAATAACCGGTAACAATCATAAATACTGATGTGCGGAAGCGAACATACCGTGTTGTTTTTGGCCCATAATAGTCGCGTTACCATTTTTGCCATTGCATCGGTAACCGTGACTACCCCACAATTTTCAAACATCAAGTTTTCATCATCTCTTGTTTTCATCATGCTGCATCACCCCGCGCGCTCCCAAATTCATACGAGTTTTGACGTTGACATTTAGAAGCGCGGTTCAAGTCAACTCCGCAAATACCCGACCCCACTCTGCATCAAAAACCTTTGTTCCAATGGATTTTTTTTTTTTTTTTTTTTTTTTTTGATAACAAAATATAACTTTAGGCGCTAGATTTTCACATAGATACACTTTGTGTCGACGCGACTCGGCTCGGTTCGACTCGGTTTCGACACGGTTATGTCTGGCTCAAGTCCGACGTCACGACATTCCTCCGTCGTGCGTCCCAGAGTTCGACACGCGAAGCACGGAGCGCCACAAACCCATTCCCGTTTACACATCATCATGACATCATCATGATGATGTCATGATGATGTCATAACATTGACTAAAAGGAAGTTGTTAATCAACACGTGATCTGGGCCGAGAACACTAACAAATATCTTTTTTTTTTTTTTTTTTTTTTTTTAATTGATAACTGTAGCAGCAGCCGTTCTCTCTCACTTCGAAAGTCAACAACCATCAAATTAAGATCATCACCGCCCATGTGACCAATAAAGTTTGTTGTTTATTGTTTGGGTTTACTGCCCAAGGCACCGCCCAAAAGGGCCAATAACATTTGATTGATTTTTGTTGGTGTGCACCGCCATATGCTTCAATTAACAAAAACAACCTCCTGTGACAGATGTTTCCACAACCGAAGGATATCCTTCGAGGTTGTTGGAATGATTATCCTTCGAAATTGTTGGGGGTTTCGAGCACAGATCTTTCGGTCTCGAAAGATGATCCACAGATCAGTTTCTGTCTTTCGAACAGATATGATCTTTCGAGGTTGTGAGATAATCCTTCGAGAAAAGAATCTTTCGAAAGTTGTGAAATTGACTTTTCTGGCACATGTCAGATCTGGATCTGACACACATCAGCTGCTGTCATATCAGAACTGATTTTTCAAAAAGAACTTGACCCTTCGAAACAAAGAATGATCCTTCGAATCAATGAAGGATAACCCTTCGACTAAAGGACTGATCTCTCGAAAAAGCAACCTGATCTTTCGAAGTTCTTCACATCCTTCAAACTATGAAGATGTGAAGAACATCATGAACACAGACATCTGGGTAAACTTGCAGATTCAATGAAAACGTTTGTACACGAATTTTGATGAAGAAAACTTGAAGATTTAGGAGAAAAACATAAAACCCAACACTCGTTTTATCACAGATCTGAATATTCGGGTTCAGATCTGAGTTTTTCTCATTTTCACCATTTTTACATCTTGAACAAAAACCCATAAAAATCACAGATCTAGAGCACATGTGACTTAGTAAACGGTTAGTTTTACTAAATCGGGCACCATGGCTCTGATACCAATTGTAGGTCCAGGTTTCGGGACCGAAACCGTGATTTTATGTTTATGTTCAAAGATGGAAGAGATAAGAGAGATGATAACAAACAAACTTTGTATTAATCCGGTAGTAAACATTACAAGTCGGCCCGGTTACATGACAACCGAACTAATACCAAAGAAGTATACATCCGGGGAGAAACCAAGTGGTGATTTCTCCCGGTGAGGTCCCAGACCTCCATTCACTCTCTAGCACACACTTGTGCTCTCACTCTTGTGTTTTACAAGACAAGGTGTTGGTATTTATACCAAACACAGGCTGCACAGTCGAAGGATCAAGCTGACTGGTCGATAGATCATCTGTCGACCATCCAGCTTTCGAAAGATACACACATGCCTCGAAGGATACCATATCCTTCGAGGTCCATCTTCAACCTTCGATGGATATCTTTCGAGCTCATCGAAGGATATCAACAATCCTTCGATGCCCTATCCTTCGACACCAACATAAGCAACCATAACTTGTCTAGCAAACACACACACGGTCAACCGAATAACCCTCTCGTTTGACCACTTCAAACGAGCGGGTCTATACATGTTCGATAGACCGTTTCACTAACTATTACAAATTCAGCGTAAAATAATAACTAATCTATTCGACAAGCATCGGACACAAAATCTGCATCAACAGTCTTGGTACCGAAATTTCGTTTGATAGATTGCCGAGGTTCTGAGATATTCGGTCTTTATGCTGCTTATCATCTGGGTATCATGGTTGTATCTTTTACCGAAAAATAACGGGGACGCAAGTCTAGATCTTCCATGATACCATACATACGTGTACATATTGCATTCGACCTCAATAAGTGATAAACAATCACATATTCAAACAAATAAGTGATAAAATATCACATTTATCCGGGAGTCAAGTTCGTCTCTCTGCTGTACGAAAGTACTGACCTGTTCACGGACTTGCTCCTGTGCCCTCATGCATCGAAAATCAAGTTCCTCATCAATAAGTGATTCTATCACATAGGGCTTGTTTTCAAAACAAATAAGTGAGTATCTCACATCTTTATACGGACAAACAGATGATAATCGGTATACTCACCGGTAAGATGAATCCTCGTGCATACCTTGATATGGGAATATGTCGTGAGTGGATTCACATCGACTTGTAAGTATAATCCTTACCGTAAATCGTATCTCCTAATTGTGATTACGTTTGATTAGCTTGAGTTTATGTGGACAACAATACCGATAATCGAGGTAGTATACTTATCAAGAACTTTAAACAGAAATCAAAAACATGTTGACTAAGACCGTAAGCTGGTATGATTCCTTATCCTTGAAACTCGCAAAAAGTTACACTTGTACAGTTGTTTGTCTCTTTCAATTGCTTTTCGTTTAGTTTTCCGCGCTTTAAAATTGTTTTTTTTTTTTTGTGTAGTGTGTAAGTTCGTTTTTTATTAAGCCAAAGTTGTTGCTTAGTGTTTATGCCGGAAGCCTGAAACCTACTTCATAAAACGTCCTTGCATATGAAAAACTCAAACAAAATGAAAAAGTGTTGAATTAATCAAAACCTGTTCAGTGTACAAAATTATCATGCCTTGGTATTTTCTGAAAAGTGTTGTCGACGAATCAGAACATGGTCGACGAAACAAAATTCATTTCGACGAAACAGATTGGTCAAAGTCAAAAGGTCATCGCTTGGTCAAACTGTTTTGGTCATCGGTGAAA
Organism: Helianthus annuus; assembly: GCF_002127325.2. Lineage (NCBI taxonomy): Eukaryota > Viridiplantae > Streptophyta > Magnoliopsida > Asterales > Asteraceae > Helianthus > Helianthus annuus. The sequence continues at coordinate 153,788,204 of NC_035445.2, forward strand.
CAATCCATTTCGTCGAGGATATGGCGAAACAGAATGGCCCATGTGTGTTTCGTCATGGGCTAAGCTTACAGGCCCAAGTTCAGCCCAGGTTTCTGTTTCGTCGAAGCCCACAACTCCGTTTAGTCGAGATGTCTGTTTTGCCAAAGGTGAGTCGGTGTATAAAGGGTCCCAGTGGTCAGAAGGTGGTTACTTTTTTCAAACAACAACTGTTCATCTTCTCCAAACACACCCAAACACCCATACCTTCGGTCACCCACTAAATCACTCAAATCATCCATTTTATCTCGAAATCTTGCAAAATTCAAAGGTACAAAAATTATCATGTTCATGCTTCGATCATTATGAACCGTGTGTTTTTGTTTGAAACATCCGAAACCCCTGTTTCTTAATGATTTCATGTTTTAAGCTTGTTTTTAGTATGGAATCGTATGAAATCAGATAGATTTAGGGTTCTTGTATGTGTGTTTGCTTTGATTCGGGTTTGGGTTTATGTAACAAAAACAGGGGATTGATGTTTGTGGTGGGTTTACCGTCCTAAATGGATTTTTGACCTGAAATCTCATCCCCATTGGATTTTGGGTATGTTTCCGACTTGGTTTGGGTTAAACAAGTAACAGTTTGTAAGTTGTGATGATCTGTTCATCGTTTAAACCTCATACGGCGAAACGCCCAATTTCCAAAACCCTAACTCCGGCGAATCAGACAGTCGGCGAAACAGAAAAGTCAACGAAACAAATCCGTTTCGTCGTGTAACTGGTCAACGAAACAGAGTGAGTCCGTTTGGTCGAAGACTTGATCGACGAAACGCAATGGTCAACGAAACAGTTCTGGTCAACTGGCAAATTCTGTTTCGTCGAACCTACTTCTGTTTCGTCGAGTGATTCTGTTTCGTCATCCATGCCTTAGGAAATTTCACAGTGTGTTAATTGTTCACAATAGACATGGTCTGATAGGTTATCTGTCAGTTGGGTACATGTACTAGTATCCATACATATCTAAATACATATGTGATGTAATTGTTGCTTATTATGGACATTTCCAATTTCAGATGGCTCCGAAAGAAGGCAAACGGAAACCCGCGACAAAGAAGGAGAACAAAACGGAAGAGGAGATAATGTCTGAGAAACGCCATAATCAAATCGCCTATTTGGATCCGGAAGAAAAACTTGCTGAATTGAAAGATATCACGAAGTGGATCAGGGAGTCGCGGATAAATTATGATGTCACGTTCTCGACGCCGGTTTACAAGTCACTTATCAAGGCGTTCTGGGATTCCACAAGCGTTGTGCAAGTGGATGGAAAGGACGTTATCAGAGGACGTGTGAACAATTTGGATGTGATCATATCTCCGGATATTCTGAACGAAGTGCTACAACTACAAGACCATCCGGACGCTCCAGATTCTATTCCAATTATGTGTACGCGAGGCTGCTTGTTACGCATGAAATGTACCGGAGACATCTTCAGCACTCAAATCAACAAGGGTGATCTACCGTTACGCTACAAGTTTCTGCTACACGTTCTCATCCAGTGCCTTAGCAATAGACGTGCCGGTTATGACATGGCTGGCAAGGATCTAGTTGGTTTTATGGTGGCTTTGGTGCTGAACAAACCGTTTAGCATTTCAAGGTACATCTTCGGCAACATGAAAGAAAACATGACGAGAACTGGGAGTAGGATAACCGGGAACAAGTTTTGGATGTATCCACGGTTTCTTCAAATGGTTATGAATATTCAACATCCGGGTCTTCCTAAAGCCGACAACGATGTTCTGAAGATCGAGGCGATGAACTTCAACTCCTTAAGGATTATCAAGAATCTTGCGCACAAAAGATACAAAGAAAGTGATCCTCCAAGAAAGTTGTTCGGTGCGCTAGGAAACACTGCCTACATTGCTCCTGAAGAAAACAAATGGCGTCACAATGATAGTGAATCAGATGATGAAGAGCCGGAGTTGAAAAGGAGAATGAGTGAAAAGTTTGGTCCAGATCCGATTGATTCGGATAGTTGGGGGAGTGATAGTGATGATGAAGGTAGAGATGGTGGCGATACTGGTGCCGTTGGTGCATCTAGTGTTGGAACTACTGGTGGTACATCAGCTGGTGGTACATCAACGGGTGGTACATCAGCAGGTGGAGTGTCAGCTGGTGATACGTCAGCCGGTGGTGATGACGAGGCTGATTCAGATTTTGATGATGATCATCTGATCGAACCTGGATACGAGATGTATCTCGACGAACGCGGTGTAAAAATATTCAGGAGGATTCGACAAGAAGATGATCCAGAATACGTTCCTTCTAAGTCTGAGGCGGAATGTCTAAGGAAAAGGAAAGCAGAAAAATCTACAGAGCATCAGAAAAAGAAGAAAGCTCGCAGATACTTGAGTACCTCTACTCGAGAATCTATCCCTCATGCTCCAGTTCAAGATCCACCGGTAGTCTCTTCAGCTCCTCCTGAAACTCAAACTGTATCTCCTCAGGCTATTCCACAAAGATCCATGGCTGAAGCAATTAGAGCAACAACTTCTCAGCCGAGTGGTGAACGTTAGAGGATCTTCTTGGAAATGACTCAAGAGGAGAAGAATAACTTTCTATTCTCTCATCTTGAAGCAGTGACGGATCGTATTCAAAGACAGACGGACTTCATCAGGATCACGAAAAACGATCAGATCACTCATCAGGTGGACATTGATAGGTTGAAGTCCATTGTTGGCGAACAACAAGCTGTAATACAACGCCAACAAGCTGAGATCGATCAACTTAAGGCTGAAAACGTCCGTTAAGAGCTGCAGACGAAGAAAGACAAAGAAGTAGCTCTGTACTTCAAAAGCTGGCAGAAGATCTGAGAAGTAGATGCGATGTCATGAAAGAGTGGTACGACTCGCGAAATACCACAATACTTGAAGGGGCTAAGAAGTTAAACACTGGCTACAAGTTTCTACGATCTCGGGTTGCTACACTGTGGGAGGAAAGATGTAAGCAGCAAGAAATACTGAAGAAAAGGGATGATGATCCCGAGGATCAAGGGAATCCTGATCCCTCTGCTACATCACAGCAACCGACAGCAGCTACATCTTCCGCAATTATTGTTGCTCAGCCACAAACAGTTGAATATACACAAGGAACTTCTTCTGGAGCAGCTGAAGAAGTACAGCAAATTGAAGGTACTTCTTCTATTCCTAGCAGTGCTGATCTCGCATTGCAGGTTATTCATCCATTCACCGGTGAATTGCTGGAAGAAGGAGAAATTGTTGAAGATCTCTCACAGCAGCAACTTATTACCTTAAATGCAATGAGAGATGTAGATGATGATGAGATTGAAAAGATGCCTAGTGAGCCGGAATCTTCAAATGCTGAAAACATCGAAGAAATTGTCTTCAAGGGAAATGTGAAGAAGTCTTCGTATGTTAGACAAGATGGAACTGAGTTTGCCCCGTTTGATGAAGACTGGTTCAAAGACAATGTAGAAGACATTGACGAGCATCTGAAGAACCGCGATTCATCAGAAAATGCCACCGATGCATTCTCCGCGTGGCGGCAACGGTTCTTGTCAAAGGCTTCCAAACCCGTGCCTAAGGCTGCTCAAGTTGACTACTTGCGGTTTGAGAAAGTGAAGCCTAGCAGGAGAATCCTGTGTTGGATGTTTGTGAAGGAGATACATTGTGTTGCAATTAAGCAGGAGTTTGGGATCCAGTACTTTCGATCTTTACTGAGCATTCTATCTTTGCCATTTTATGATGTGGCCGCTTTGACAAAGATAGATCTCATAAATCGCTCAAAATATGATGGTGCAACGTTATTCGAGCGATTGATTAGAATGAACAAGAAGTCTGGGTGGAAGGACAAGTCTTACAAACCTCAGTTCCCCATCTACCAACAAATCAAGTTTACGCTTGATCCGGCAACCAACACTGGCAGATACAAGCTTATTTACGAGCCGGCAAAAGTGGTAGACAAGATTCCCTTGATGCCAATGAGGCAAGACTTTCTGGGTGAAATGCGTTTTTGGTGTTATGATTCCGACACACATGAGGCAGTGATCGTTTTCAATGGCGATCAAGAGAATTTCAGGATGTTGGATCCAATGTGGATAGTTAATATGTCCGCATCCGACATTAACAAGTTGTACCGGCATGACATATTCTATGAAGACAAGGACGCACATCAGGCGTTAAAATTTCAGCGCGTCGCTTGCTTCTGTTACTACAGGGGAATACATTCGGGCAGTTCGTGGTCCGAACGACACTGAAGAAGGAAGATATAAAGACCGAAGATGAGTAACAGACAAGGGGGAGTTTGTTGATGCATTTTTGTGTCTGTCACTAGTCTTGTAATTTATGATGTATTTTGTACGGTCATTTATCGTTTATCGAGTCTGTATTCGCGGTCCACCAAGTCGGATATCCTCCTATCCGCTTGTGTCCACTTATTTGTCTCGGTGGTTATGTAATAGTCTTTGAACAATGCATGTTGCATGTTAAGGGTATTTCTGTCATTTGTGTATGCTTATAGGTGCCTGCTGTTTGCTGTCTGTTTGCAGCAAACAGATTACAATTTGCAGCCTTCGACGAAACAGAAGTGTTTCGTCGAACACTTGTCGACGAAACAGACTTTGATCTGTTTGTTTCTGTTTCGTCAAGATCAGCGACGAAACAGATGTGTTTCATCGTCTGATCGGCTTAGTGTTGGGCCCAGTTCCATTTCGTCGGCCCAATCTGTGTTTCATCGAACTCTAATGGCCCAGCTGCTATATAAAGGCACAGATTATCTCAGTTACAACTTAGAGATGAGAGTATACCCTAAAGGTCACTTTGTCTAGACTGTGTTTGTATCAGTTGCTTTCTCATCCAGTTTAATCAAACGATTGTGTTTCTTTGGTTAAACCACTGTTCTTACTTTGTTCTATGTTTGATTTGGCTTAGTTAAGTGGATTCCACACACTTAATTTTGTTTGTTATAAACAAGGGTTTGGTTGTGTAAATCGATCCTCCGATTTCGGGACTTACATATCTACTATATATGCTTACAATTCTCGTTAGATTAAAGTCAACTATTATAAGCATGTTGTGCATTTGTATAATACAATCACTGTTTCTCATTACATATATAACAAGCCAACCATCAATAATTTACTTTGTCTACTTACAATAGTTGTTACATAAAAGCAACTTTTATAAGCATCTTGTTGCGCATTTGTATAAGACAATTGGTGTTTCTCATTACGTATAACAAGCCAACTATCAGTAATTAACTTTGTCTACTTACAATAGTTGTATAATAGTCAACTTTTATAAGCATGTTGTGCATTGGTATAATACTATTACTATTTCTCATTACATATATAACAAGCCAAGTAGCCAACAATCAGTAATCTACTTTGTCTACTTACAATATTTGTTATAAATAAGTCAACTATATTGTAAGCATGTTGTGCATTTGTATAATACAATTACTGTGATACGCAATCGGATTTAGCTAAGTGATAACCCGTTGAGTGGGTCAAACATCAAATAGATTAGAGAGAAGCTTGATAAATTTTCTGATCTAGGAGAGACTAATTCATAACTTTCATTCATAATAAAAATAAAATACCAATGCTATTTTATAGGCTTAAAAAGAAAATAAATAACACTAACTTCTACTTCCACTAGGCACTAACCCACGAGAATACTAGACAAAATGGAACCAACAATCTGTATGAAAATAAAGGAAACTAAATAATTCAGTAACCACCCGCATGGGTTGCATGGGCCTTGACACACATCATACTGTGTTCTCATTACATATATCACAAGCCAACTCTCAGTAATTTACTTTGTCTACAAGGGCGGAGGTTATTTGTGGCCCAAGGGTGCCGCGGCCTCCACTGATTTTTTGCTCTTAGTGTTAAAAGATCCAAAAATTTTAATTTTGTAGCATAAAATTTTGGATTTATAAGAACCTGGCCCCTACCGATTTGGAGAGTCCGGCTCTCACTGAATTTTCGTTCAAGCTCGCCCAATGTTTGTCTAGCTGGCAATAGTTATTAAATAAAAGTCAACTATTATAAGCATGTTGTGCATTTGTATAATACAAAAAACTGTTCCTCATTACATATATATGTATACATATAACAAGCCCAACTAACAGTAAGTTACTGTCTACTTGCAATAGTTGTCAATGGAGTCACGCAGGTTAGAGATCGTTCTACACTCTGCAAAGGACCTTTACAACGTCAAACACTTTGGTACCATGGATCCCTATGCCATGGTCTGGTTCGCTGGAGGGGGCATGGTGTCCGAAATACGTACAACAGCAGTCGCAAAGAATGCCGGTTCTTGTCCTGTCTGGGAGTTTTCCATGGAATATGAAGCCGTTCCCATGAAAACCGACTATATCCTCTTCTGCGAAATCCAGCACGATGGGAAGTTGTTGGACCGGAAAATAGGAGAAGTTCAAGTGCCTTTCACAGAACTCCTCGCTGGAGATGCTTCAAGAAAAAATGCTAGGTACCCTGTGAAGATAGAGTCTGGGGAGGTAATGGGGTCAATCATCCTTTCACATAAATTCATAGAACAGGTGGTTATATCCAGAACGAAGGATGATCAGGTGACGGCTTCCAGCAATGTTTCGAGCACATCAGGAACCAAGAACAAAGCTGATACTGAAACGTTGAGCAGTGGGAAAAGCAGTAAGAATAACGGCAATGGTAAGGGCAAGGATAAACAACACACACCAATAAAGAAGGTCAATGGAAAGAAGAAAGATGGAATGATGAAAAGTATTGCAAAAAGTGTGGTAACGAAAGTGGCTGCTGAAGCTGTTTTGTTTGCTGGAACAGTTGCGGCTTTATATGCCCTTAATGAAGGCCTAACAGAGGAAGCTGAAGTTGAAGAGGAAGCAGAAGTTGAAGATGAATACGAAGACGAAGGCCAAATTGATGATCAAGTTGATGAGGTTGGCGGCGAAGAAGAAGACTACAATGATGAGGATGACGGCGAAGAAGAAGACTACTAAGATGATGATGATGAATATGGAGAGGAATAATCTGAAGAGGGAAACGAGTTTGAGTATTGAAGGGATGTGGTTGGCACTCTTCCGTAATTTACTATCATTTTTTTTAGGGTTTTTTTTTTTTTTTTTTGCATGCTTGGTGTATTATCCTTTATCTGTGTGTGGATTCTTAATATATAAAATTTAATTTAATTTAGTTACATATTTTGTAATAGCCAGATAATTAACTCTATATGAATTATAAACGCGGATAAATAGTAATCTGATTGGATGATCCACGCGTCTTCCCCTCTTCCACGCGTCTTCTTTGCATGCTTTGCAATCCATTTAGTCACTGTATGCTTTTCACTCCTACACCTCCTAAAGTCTATGATGGCATAACATATATTGTATTGATTCTGGTTGTGTGAATACAAGGGAAAGGAAAATAATATTTATACACGACGAAAAGTAAATAAAAGGAAATGACAGCTAAAAGGAGAGCAAAATAAGGAGGAGATGAATAATAAGGGTATCCATATTCATACGCTTTGATGGCTATCTACACATCTAAATGGGACCTTTATATACGTCACATACAGGTCTGTACGTGGCGTATAGGGTTTATTTCTTTGACAAAATACCACAAATGGGACCCCTAAATACGCCACGTAAAGACCTACCTGTTCGTGGCGCATAGGGTTTATGTCTCCGACTAGGGGGTGAAACAAAGTACAGTGTCAAATCAATTACACATACGCCACATACAAGCCTGTACGAGGCTTCCATATGATAGGCCAGTACGTGGCGTGCAAGCCTGTGGCCTATACGAGCAGTGGTGAAGCTTGAGATTTACGACCGGATGGGCGAAAGTCACCGAACCTAAAAGTTTCTATAAAACCGGGGGTTCAAAAACGTATATACCCAAAAATTTCTATACGAAAATTATATACTCTCCACTACCGAGCAAAAAGTTTGGTGGTCGGCCGCACCCCCCCCCCCCTTAAAAGCTTTGCCCATGTATAGGAGGCGTATATACCTGAGTGATTTGACTTTGATCCAATATTGTCTAGGCTCGTGATAAAGGTATACACCAAGTATAGGGTTGTACGAGGCGTATACATGTGAATTTGGTTTCTTCAGATAGTGGCATGCAGACGCTTCTTCATAAGACTCTTCATAACTCTCTTTGTTCTTCGATTCTTCCCTGGTTTATTAATTGTTGAACAATCATGAAGCTAAAATGTCATCGATCTGGGACGAGAACTATTCGGTTGGATACAGAGGATATCGTGGTGACCAACCGTATTATGATCAGCAACTACCTAACTCGAGCAACCCTTACGAAAGTAACAATGCATCACATTCTTTTTACGTGCAACAAGACCATCGGGATGGATAAGAAGGATACGGTGGTGAGCAACCATATTATGAAAGTAACAAGTGCATCACACTCTTTATATGTTCAAAAAGACGATCCGGACGGCGGAGGATAAGATGGTAAGCCTCTGAACACACTACCGTATGATGATTGGCAAGGGTCCGATGAGCAATTCCCTAACCCGGGAAATCCCTATCAAACTAAGCGGGCATCACAATTATTTATTTAAATGTTATATGTTAAAATTAGTATATATATAATAAAAAATTATTTTAGAGTCCTAAATATGAAATATAAGTTAACCATATGGGTGTAAGAGCTTATCAAGTCTCTAAAAGGACAAAACGAATGGGTACATAAAAGGGCACACGAGAATGGTTATGTTATTGTGACGTGTCGATCGAAGTTTGGGAGGGTATAGATTGAATGCGACTGTTGTGGTGAGCGCCAAACTTAAGCAACGGTTTTAAAAGTCGGCAACAAAAACTCGATTGCCCGTTTTCAGTAATAGCGGTGCTGGCTGACAACCATCTGGGAGATAGTAGTGGGAAACCTAGAACATAACCACGAACCTGCTTTCGATCTGTCTGCCCACGCATTTGTGTGAAGATTTTCTCCCAGCGAACACAAGTTCATAGAGCAGCCGAGAACTCAAAACATGGTGCCACGTGACATTTTTCAAACCATATGGAAGCAGTTCCCCGACAGCCTCCATGTTCAGATAGACGTACAAAATGAGGTGCTGAATCTTAGAGCATCAAGAGAGACGAGCATACTCAGTTGCAGACATTGGAAAAACAATATTGTTTAATAACCACTTCATTTATGAGACCCGGCATGAACCCGTAACTAATGTCATAACAGAGCTTTTCTATGTTCATCCCCGCTCTAGTAATATGTGGCATGCATTCCCGCTCGTGCTGTAAATTGACGTGACATACCAAACAAATATCAACAACATGCCATTTATCCAGGTTGTGGGTTTGACGTCCACCAAGAAGTCGTTTTCTGCCGCGCACACAGTTATCTCTAAAGAACGGAATGATAACTTCGTATGGGTGTTCGAAATATCAGGTCAATGTTGAATGAGTGTATGGAGCCATGTGTGATTGTAATGGATAGAGAGTTGGCCCTGATGAACGCGTGTTCTAAAGTATTCCTGAAGGCCTCTAGGTATCTCTGCAGGTTTCACATACAACAGAACATTTGTAAACACTGCAAAGCCATCAATAACGCAGACCGGGAGAATTTCTTTTATTCTAGGGGACATTGTGTGAGTCTCCTTTGGTACCCATATATGAGTCCAACTTGCACAAACTGTATCAGCAACTTGTAGCTAGCAACCGTGAAAGTATATTTTTTTCAAAACATATGATCCACACCTTCCAATATGTTACTCAAATGTATATTGTAATATATTATTCTATTTTTTCAGGGGTCTTTAACTATATGTATGATAACTGGCCGGAAGATTAGAAAGAAATGTTTGTCTTTGCGTGGAGTAATCAGAGTACCACCAATAGAGTTAAGCGCCAGCACACCCCTTTAAAGAGATACGTTCGACGTAAGAGCTCATTGGACTGAATAGTGGGATATGCCATAGATATAGTTGAAACACAGTTGAGAGAAATAACAAAAAGTTTCTAAGAAAGCATCGAAGAAAAAATGACGAACCACCACAAACTATCGCTGTTTGACAACCTACGTGGAAATGTTTCCCATAAATCACTTGACTTTCTAGAAGGAGAGCTATTTATGAAGCTAGATGTTTCGCACAAACAATATATCATGTGGTTTCCAGATGTGGATTAGTTGCGGGTTGCTTATGCTTGTCACCTTGATAAGTGTAAATGTGCAATTAATAAATGTTAAGCATACAAACATTTTCTGATTTACTACGATATCTATAGCTTAAACACTACATTGATTTAACCATGTAGGGGGTAAGATTCAACTCGAAGACGTAGATGTCTTCTTGTAGAAACTTAACTTACTACCGTGTAAAGCAACAATTAGAGTGGCACCCCCTATTTAGATTTAACGGACGAGGAGGTCAATGTGGCAGAAGAGCTCAATATTGCAAGGCAACAATTAGAGTTGCACCCCCTGTTCAGAAGAAAAGCTTGTTGTCAAAGATTAAAGTGGTTTTAACCCCAACCAAATCTACCAAAAAACCATTGGTTTTCCAACAAGATACCCGAAGTCGGCCAACATCAAAGAAAGTACAACAAAGGATAGACAAAGCGGCGAGAACTTGTACTGTCACAGAGCACTCGTCGAACAGGTTCGATTGTAAAGTCTTAGAAACCCAAACTGCAACGAAGCCGGTCAACGACTTCTAAAAAGAAAAGAAGTGATCATGGGTTTCCATTAATCATGGGGGACGAGCACGTGCTCAGCATCAAACAGTTTAAGCCACTAATTTCAACAGTGTTTCACCAATACATCTCGTGTATACAAGATGTAAAACCAGATGTTCATTGTGGGTTTCGGTCTGTGGTTGTGGCCTTACGTATGGGAAAACAACTGTGGCCCCACATTAGAAGAGATCTTGTAAAAGTGATGGATCAAAACTTATCAATATGGTGGGTGATATTTGAAACATGGGTCGAATGACGTTTTAACCGGCTACGTAATAGCCTAACTTGGAATTCAGTGGCACCTTATCCGCCAAGTCACCGGATGGAAATGCCCCAAGCAGGGCTTCTCATTTCGCAAAGGTATGATGTTGTCATACACATGTTAAGCATCGTCAGGAGTTCTACTTTCCTTCCAATATTGGATCTTCCTAATGTTCCAGAACCTCAAGTGATAACACTCTTACATGTTCACGGGAACCACTTCATACATGTTAAGCAAGAAGAGGATTATCCCATGACTTTAGTGAACAATCTATGGTTGTTAAACCGAAAAGCCATTTCCGACCAATGGCGAGATTTGTATAGGCCGCATCTACAATGGTACGCATGAATAATGAAATGAAAACCACACCCAGACCCGAGTGTAAATCTTATCGAAGATTAAACGAATTTTTTATAATTGTTATTAATATTATTATTATTATTATTGTTATTATTATTATTATTATTATTATTATTATTATTAATATTATTATTATTATTATTATTATAAAAATTGTTGCATTATATACTATTAATAACATAATTTTTAAAAAAATATATGCCGCGTACAATACTATACGGGACGTATATATTTTGGTAAATGACCAAACTGCCCCTGGAATGAGTTGCGTATAGCTCCAAAGGAGAGTGAAAATGGAATTTGCCACTTTATGTGCGTGATATGCACTAAATTCAACATATTAATTATATCAAATAAGGTATAAAATCAACTTTTTTTAGTACTAATGTTGGAAAAAGTGTGTTTCTTTGTATACTTTTGATTTTAAGGATTAAAAGAGCTTAAATGTACAAAAGGAACAAATTAACGGCAAAAATTAAACCAGCATAAGTACAAAAGAAAGGAAGTTGATACATAATATCAACCCTCCGAGCTTCACTCCAAGACCAAAAATAACAGATTAGAATACAAGCACGAGGTCCTGCCACCAAGGCATGGGGTTGTGCCCCTCTTAAGATTCCAGCAAGAAAAAAACAAACAGAAGAAGACAAGAGACACAGGTTCGTGTCCCAAACGGGTCGTGGCCAACTCCCAGATTTTCAAATCTTGGATAGTACAGCATGTACAATGGCTACGAGGTCGTGCCGTTGACACACGGGGCTATGTGAGCATCCGGACTGACATCATTAAACGAAGACAATAAAGAAGGAAGGCACGGAGCCGTGTAAAGCTTCTATTTCCATCGATAAATAGGGGTGCTTGGTTCAATTGAAAATCATCCCTTGGCAAACCACTTCTCACACACCTGCCACCACTCCACCACCACAATACCACCATCATCCACCACTTTCATCAATCATCCATCATCCATCTTTAGAGTGTGTAGCAGTCTTGGGATCCAAGATTGATCGTAAGAGTTTTTGTCAAACAAAGGTCATGCCTGCTAATCTCTTACATCACTTGGTGAAGACAAGTCATTTATGTATTACTTTTGATTTGCAAGCTTTGGTTAACTTTTTAATTAGGTATGTATTAATTACTTTAATAACTAGCTTTTCTATATTGAAAGCGAACTTTATTCTACCATCTCTTCATGTTTTGTTTATTCACCCATTCATGTCTTTACGGTATATATAAAGTGCGTTAACTGCATAGAAGGGCTTTAGAATGGTGGTTGGGTAAAGTTCTTGCCTCGTTCAATGTATAGATCATGCGAGGACTTGATTCAAGCTTATTAGGACTTCATTTGAGGTAAATAGCATCAAATCGGGGGAAGTAAGAACAACTTGAATCTCTTATAAATAAACTACTATTAAAACTTTAAACCGGCCTTGCGGGACTGTATCCATGCTAACTCAGACCAATATTGCTGAGGTAGCGTTGCCTCCAAAAGAGGGATATGCCACATTTTGCATTAAAAATTTACTTAATTATCTTTCAATATTCCGGCCATGCAGGAATATATCCCTACTGACCCAGACCAATATGCTGAGGGTAGCGTTGCCTCCAAAAGAGGGACATGCCACTATAACTAAGATAATCTATTAAAAAAATCCAAAGTGCAGAAATCATCAAAGGATGTAGGTCCCTTTTCGCGGAGGATGACGAACCTAAACCTTGTTATACAAACCTACTAGCGAGTGCGGAATCCAAGCTAGCAAGCAAACCGAGTTAGTAGCAAGTAGAGAAACAAAACACACAAGTTCACCGATTAACACAACTTGTATTAATGCAATGAGGGTTCGGTTACAAGCTCAATGTTTACAGAAGTGTTCTATAAACTCTCTAAGTGTGTGTGTGAGTTCTGGGCAGAATGCTCTCTAAGCTTTCTATCTCTCGGTGCAAAATGGCAGAACTAACTCACACTCAACACATGCATGGGTATATATACCCAGCTCAGCATGTCTGCTCGAAGGATTCGACAGATGGTCCGAAGGATCATCTGTCGACCACATGTTACACGAAAGATCAGCATGGACCTCGAAGGATCATCCTTCGAGGTCTAATGGTCGAACCATGGTCGAACCATATCTTTCGATCACCTCGAAGGATCAGGTGTATCCTTCGAGGCTATCCTTCGATCAGAACATCTTTCAACTGTTGTCCAAGTCAAACCGGAGGATGGTTGACTTGGTCAACTTACAACACAAATCAGGACATCGTTTATATCAGACCGAATACAGACAAAGTACAGACACAAGTGCACCAACAAACTCCCCCTTGGCTGTAGCTTTGTCTTTGTCTTCCAATGAATGTAGACTCGTCTTGAACTTCGACGGTCTTTGGTCTTCGAGTTTCCAAAACTCTGACGTCCTTACAAATCTTCAATGTCGGAGGATCTTCAAAGTCTTCACGTCTTGAAAGTAGAAAGTGTATCAACAAACTACCCGTATCATGTAGGAAGTGTGTTGACAAACTCCCCCTTAACATAAGCTCCCCCTTGAGTTATGCTCGTGAAAAGACTTTATCTTTATGAAGTGAGATCCTTGTGGTGTTGATGATGGCCAGCGGCAACTCGATCATCTTCATCACTTGAGTGCCTTCTTGTCGTGTCTTCATTCCAAAGCTTGTCATCGACCATGTTCTCCCAGCCTTTAGAATCTGCACATGCAAGAAATCTAAACGCATAATGAGAACAACTGCTTGGAATATAGTTAACATAAACACATGACACACGAATGACCATGTCATAATCAAACACCGTCCGACAGTTTGAAAGTTTCAATTTGTCAATTTTAGTGTTTAACTTTCAAACATGCAAATTTTTGACCGTTTATGAAGATTTAGTCAGTTCGGTTTTCAGTCAGGTTTCAGGTAACGAAGACTTGAGCTCCAACATCGTACAATCGAGAATAAAGCAGAAATAAAATCTTTTTGGCTTTTATAAAGTTTATATTAAAACAAGCCTAAAATCTTTTTGGTATTTTTGAAATTAAAAGACAACAATTTAAAATCCTTTGAGTGTTATCAAACGACATCACCGCTAATGTCGTGCTGATATGCACCAAACGACAAAACTGTTTAAAAGAAACAATAAAAGTTAAGCAGTAAATAAATATATACAAACATTCTTTTTGCGAGTTTCGAGGGTAAGAGAATCATATCAGTGTACGGTCATGCCAAAACACTCTTGTTGTTCAGTTAGTTAACATTAAGATAAGCATCCTATAACAATTATCGGTATTGTTGTCCACTTAAGCTCAACTTATCAGATGTAATCATGTTTAGAGGATACGTTAATGTATGATTTATACTTACCGACCGGTGTTCATCCACATCACGACACATTCCCGTATCAAGGTATGCACGAGGGTTCATCTTACCAGTGAGTATACCGATTATCATCTGTTTGACCGTATAAATTGTGAGATACTCACTTATTTTGATTTGAAAACAAGCCCTTTGTGATATAATCACTTATTGATGAGGAACTTGATTTTCGTATGCATGAGGGCACAGGTGCAAGTCCGTGAACAGGTCAGTACTTTCGTACAGCAGAGAGACGAACTTGACACCCGGATAAATGTGATATTTTATCACTTATTTGTTTGGACATGTGATTGTTTATCACTTATTGAGGTCGAATGCAGTATGCAATATGTACACGTATGTATAGTATCATGGAAGATCTAGACTTGCGTCCCCGTTATTTTTCGGTAAAAGATACAACCATGATACCCAGATGATAAGCAGCATAAAGACCGAATATCTCAGAACCTCGGCAATCTATCAAACGAAATTTCGGTACTAAGACCATATGCCAATGAATGGTTCCCACCTGATCTTCAGTCGATTAAGATTTATATCACCCTGCACACTTTAAAATGATTGTGAGCCTACCGATACATCTTATATAGAGCTGCTTATCGTTTTTCATTTAAGGTTTAAAGAGGCTTGGATAGACCACTGATGTACTATCATTTTCTCTTTTGCTCGCCAGGAAACTCATTTTTGTTTTTCTATTGTTTTTGTGTTTTTGAAATTTTTCGATGTTTTTGGATTTTCTGATTTTTGGATTTGGAATTACTCCCCCTAAAATCAATAAACTAAGACAAATTTAAAACACAAAGGTATTTACAAAAAAAAAATGATTTTCCGATGTTGGTTTTACTCTTGCTTGACCTTAATGCCGTTTACCAATAATAAGAAGTCAAATCTAGATTTGTCAAAAGCTTTGGTAAATAAGTCGGCACGTTGGTCATCGGTGTGGACCTTAACAACATCGATTAGCCTTTTCTCAAAGCAATCACGTATGAAGTGATATTTGATTTCGATGTGTTTGGTCTTTGAATGCTGCACAGGATTTCTAGTGATATCTAAAGCAGCAGAATTATCAACGTAAATAGGAGTAGTTAGGAATTCAAAACCGTAGTCCCGCATTTGTTGTTGGATCCAAAGAACTTGGGAGCAACAACTTGAGGCAGCAATGTATTCAGCTTCGCATGTTGATGTAGCTACACACGTCTGCTTCTTGCACTGCCATGTAACTAGGCGATTTCCTAAAAACTGACATCCAGCCGTTGTGGACTTGCCGTCGATTTTGCATCCGCCAAAATCAGAATCACTGAAAGCTACCAATTCAAAGTTATTATCCCTAGGGTACCACAAACCGGTGTCAGGGTACGCCTTCAAATAACGAAAAATCCTTTTAACAGCAACAAGATGTGAGGCCTTCGGGTTAACTTGATATCTGGCAAGCAGGCACGTCGGGTACATTATGTCTGGCCTTGATGCTGTGAGGTACATAAGAGATCCGATCATAGCGCGATAGATTGAAGGGCTAACAGCTTCTCCCTTCAAGTCTGGAGTAATTCCGTGATTAGTTGGCAATGGGGTACCAATGGGCGTTGCATCAGACATCTGGAACCGGCTCAAGATGTCACCAACATATTTAGTCTGATGGATGAATATCCCAGACTCCGTTTGTTGTACTTGTAGGCCCAAGAAGAAGGTCATTTCCCCCATAGCACTCATCTCGAATTTATCCTGCATAATGCGCTCGAATTCCCTACACAAGACATCATTAGTAGAGCCAAAAATAATATCATCAACATATACCTGTACCAGTAGAAGATCTCCATCTTGTTCTTTGATGAAGAGAGTACAGTCGATAAGACCCCGTCGAAAACCGTTCTCCAGCAGATAGTGTGATAAGGTTGCATACCAAGCTCGTGGTGCTTGATGAAGACCATAAAGAGCTTTGTTGAGCAACCAAACCCGATCGGGATGGATAGGATCTTCAAAACCTGGAGGCTGTTCGACATATACCTCTTCTTCAACCACACCATGTAAAAATGCACTTTTCACGTCCATCTGATAAACCTTGAATCCTTTGAAGGACGCATAGGCTAGAAAGATTCGAATTGCTTCGAGACGTGCCACTGGTGCATAGACTTCGTTGTAGTCGATCCCTTCAATCTGACGAAAACCTTGAACGACTAAACGAGCTTTGTTTCGGATAACAACTCCGCGGTCATCCTTTTTGCATTTGAAAACCCAACGGGTACCAATCTTCTTGTATCCAGGAGGTTTCTCTACCAGTTTCCAGACACCCAGCTTCTGGAATTGTTGCAGTTCTTCCTGCATTGCTTCAACCCAGGCATTATCCTTCAAGGCTTCTTTCCACGTTCTTGGTTCTTCTTGTGAGACATAACACGCGAAGGACCAGTCGTTTTGTTGCCCGGATTCTCGAATGGCTGCATACAAGCCTGCATTGTTGTTATTTCGCAACATGTTTCTTGTTTGAACGCCACTTTGCACATTTCCAATGATGTTTTGTTGAGGATGGGTATTATGAATCCTTGTTTCTGGATTATCTGGAACTGGAACATTTATACCCAGGTTGTTAAGATTAAGATCAACAACCAATTCAAGACCCGGAATTGACGAAGAGGATGATGCAGTAGCCTCAGCTGTTCTATGAGCATCTACTGGAGGAGTACCCTCTGAAGTACCATGAACTGCTGTTGTAGGAGCTTCTTGATCTGCATCTAGAAATTCATCATCCTCTGAAGATTCGTTCAATTCGTTTGCATCATGAAAATCCTCATTGTTGAGAGTATTATTGTTCACCGAAGAAGATGGTTCTTGATTAACAAGAATTGGACGAACCACCGGTGAAAGTGTTGCATTGTCACTCTCGAAAAACATCCTAGCCGCAGCATTTTCTTCAACGGCTTCAACATTGATCGAATTGAAGAAGTCATCATACTCAAACATCCAAGGTTGACCCGGATTTTTGACTGGCAAGGTGTGCCTTTGTACTCTGACCTCAGACCATTCCTCGACCCTTTTAGTCTCTAGATTCCAGACTCGTAAGTTAGGGGTGGCATACCCAAGAAAGTATCCATCAATTGCTCTTGCCCCAAACTTTCCATTAGGATCGATGATTGTGCATGGAGCTCCAAACGGTTCTAGATAAGACAAATCTGGTTTCCGTTTTTGAAGAAGCTCGAAGCAGGTCTTGTTGTGTCTTTTGACTGTAAGGACTCTGTTCAATGTGTAACATGCAGAGGCCACAGCTTCAGTCCAGAATGGAATGGGTAACTGTGACTCTACCAACATTGTCCTAGCAGTCTCGATCAATGTGCGGTTCTTACGTTCAGCGACACCATTCTGTTGAGGAGTATAAGCTGCACTAAACTCATGAAGAATACCCTTTGAAGTGCAGAACTCCGTCATGGAATGATTTTTAAATTCAGTACCATTGTCGCTACGTATCCGCCTAACCTTCAACTTATACAAATTCTCAATCTGAATGATCAAGTTTTTGATGATGCCAAAGGTTTCACTCTTGTGTGCCATGAACGCAACCCAAGAAAATCTTGAATAATCATCAGTAACCACGAGGCAGTATTGATCACCCCGAATACTCTTGTGCTTGACAGGACCGAACAAATCCATGTGCAAGCGTTCAAGAGGAACTGCCACTGTGTTGAACTTCTTTGTAGGGTGCTTCTTCTTTGTTTGCTTTCCTTTCTGGCACGAAACACAGACGTCTTGAAGATGGAAATTTTTGAGAGGTACACCATTCACCAATTCATTTGAAACCAAATGATTCATTTTGCGTAAGTGAATGTGACCCATTCGTCTGTGCCAAGAGATAGTGTCTTTTTCTGTGGCTTTAGAAACGAAACAAGTTGCTTGTGCAGACGTAGTAATAGCCTGGCTCATGTCAAGGACGTACAAATCATTTATCCTTGGAGCCGACAAGAGAATCCATTCTTTTGGAATTTTGAAGCCGGGTTTCAGCACATAACATCCATTAGCATCAAAGTGTACTGAAAATTTCTTGTCACAAATTTGAGAAACACTAAGAAGATTGTGATCAAGTTGTTGCACAAAATTGATCTTGTCAAAGCTGACAATCCCGTTAGATATCATTCCTTCACCCGTTATATATCCACCCTTATCTCCAGCAAAAGCAACATAACCTCCTCTAATAGATTTAACGTCGTAGAGAAGCTTCATGTCGCCCGTCATGTGCCTGGATGCCCCACTATCAACAATCCAATGACTACTGATAGTTCCTCCTGAAGCACCCTGCACATGAACTCAAATGAATTAGTTGGAGATGGGGACCCAAGCCATTGTGGTCTTGGGTCTTCCATTTTCATCAATGACAATAACTTCTTGTCTTTGATGGTTGGTGAATTGTGATGGCCCCCCTGATTCAGTAACCGTTTTTGGTTTCCAAGTCTGTTTGGTTTCACCAGTGTTTTTCTTTAAAAGTTTAACTTCTTGATGATTTGAAGTTTTAGAATTGTCTGGTTTTACAACAACAGATTGTTTTTGAACCACATCGGTTTTAATCGCTTTTTCTATCTTTTTGACCTGTTGGCGTTTCTGTTTCTTTTCCCTTTCTTTTACAAGGCGGGGATCATGTTTTGTGGAAACAGTTGGCTTACGGTCAGTTTTGCCACGGGGATCATCAACCTTTCCTTTTTGTTTATGAAGATATGGGCAGTTTCTAATAATATGCCCAATGGTTCCACACTCAAAACATGATCTTCGTTCTACAAACCCCGAAGAATCATGTGATCGTCTAGCCGATGATGTTGAACTTTGTGAACCCGAGGTACTAGGCTTTGAACTGCTTGGTTCATTTCTTTTCTCGACAATAGCTTTCTTGACAAAATCTAAGTTAGATTGATTTTCAAACTTTTCAATTTTGTCTGTTCCCGTCGATTTCACAAAGTTAACATTTTTCTTCTTCTTTTGGTTCGGCTTCTTGTTAGTTTGAGCCGGTGCTTTACCTTTGGGTTTGGTGTGACTTTGCTGTGTTGGCACTGTTGGTAATTTCTTGTTGCCAAATTGTTTTCGAATTTCAGCCTTTGGAATAGGAGGACACTGTGTAACTGTAACTTTAGGTCCTGCCTTTCCCAAGAACTTACTCGTCGAATTCTCAAAGACTTTGCAGATTAAGGATTGATTAACGTTCTTAATGGGAAAATCTTTGTCTGAGTAAATTTTATCATCACCAACTAGAGTGTACAGCAAATTCACACTCTCCGACTCTCCTGCAGATGAGGACTCAGTTGCAACAGTCTTAGCGGGTTGAACAGGGGGATCACATAGAATGTGATTCTCAAGAGGTATGTCCTCATTTTTGACTACCGCATCAGACTTTGCTGGGACAGTATCATCAGATTCATCATCAGACGAATCAGCATCCTCAATCACAACTGGAGGATCTTGATTCTGTTCAGCACTCACAAATGTATCTGCTGACACATCTGAATCTGAGGATACTTCCTTTTGGTATCCGAGTCCTGCAGCAAACTCCTTAACATCTAGAGGCACAGAAGGTTCAAAGAAAACCCTGTCCTCTTCATCAGGCATGGCATCATAATTATGTCTCACTGGTGGTGGACACTTCTTGTAGCCTATGCATGTGACATCTCTCTTTTCCTTCTGAACGTCAATGATGTGATCTAACACATAGCTAGAACTCAAATAACTGTCTAGCTTGAGTTTGATAGCATCACTTTCGGTTTTCACACAAGCCATCTCTTTTTGCATACTCTCAAGGCGAGATATATACAAATTAATATCAGTTTGTTTTCTTGAAACCATTTTAGTCAGTTCTGTTTTATCCTTCTTTAATGTTTCAATTACTGACTTAAATTCTTTTTCATGGTTTTCATAAAACATGTTGGCTTCTGTGCATTTAGAGAGATCCACAGTCAACTTCTGATTGTGGATGAATGTCACATCATATTTCTCTTGCAAAGCGTCATGCTTACTTTGCAAGTCACTCAAATTCTCATTCACAGTAGTATGTTTGTCTTGCAAGTCAAACAAACTAGCTTGTAAAGCATCATGTTTGCCTTGCAACTCAGACATACTTTTCTCCATTTCAGTACATCTAGCATGCAACCTAGCACATTCATCACAATTAGCAGTGGGTTCATCGACACATACCTGACTTGATGAACCGTCGACATTAGCCATAAAGGCTGAATGGAGAGAAGACGAAGTATAAGCAGCTTGATCCACCAAAATAGATCTTCTTTGAGTTTCTGCTGCAGCTTCCTCCAAAAGTTCATCAATATCTGCATCGATTGCTGCATTCGATGTCTCACCCACATAATCATCACCAGAATTGGATGATTCTTCATCAGCACTCCTGCTATAACCAGAAGAGTCTTCATCTTCAGACGATTCACCACCACTGGCAGAAGATTCTCTACCACTGGTGTGAACCAACTCTTTCACAATTTGAGCAAAACATGCTGTTTCATCAGGAGCATCACCACCCAACTGGATTGACCAGTCACAACCTTCATCCACTTGAACTGCAAGTGCTCGGTTGGTTTGGTTATTTGCAGGCACCAATGAACGCTCAGTGTTTCTGTTCTGATTCTGCTGGTTGCCTCGGTTTCTGAAGGGATTTTGATTCCCGTGCTGTGCTGGCTTTGTACATTCCCTTTTAAAGTGACCCCGTTCACCACAGTTGAAGCACTTAACAGCCTGCTTATCGAACCCATACTTGGTGTCTCGCTTACTTTCCAAGCTGGTTCTGCCAGTGCTTTCCATCCAATCCTTTGCTCTTCTCACTGCACTCGCAAAGGCCCACTTGATATCCATCAAGTCCATCTCTTCCTTATCAATCTGCCTGTAATCTTCTTGTGTCAGATTAATGTTTCCAATCTGACCTTCTATCAGCCCACAGTACGCGCTCACTACAGTGTTAAGCAGCTCCATGTGTTCCTTAGCTACTTCTACACTGATTTTAGAAAAGCTTGATGTGTCGAGCTGCACTGTACTTGACTTTGATTGTTGCCCTGCAGCAGATGATGTTCCTCCATAACACGCATATTGAGGTTGTTGAGCAGGAGGAGGAGGAGGTGGTTGTATTGGATTTCCATACAGATCTGTGGTTGGAGGCGGCTTTACAGGAACTTGCACTGGATTGCCATACACATCCGTGCTTGTGACAAACGCCGTTTGAAGTGGAGCATGTGAACCGGCTTTTGCTGATGAAGAAGTGGAGGTGCCATAATACATCTCTGGATTCTGTGGCACTGCAACTCTCTTTGCCTTCAAAGTTTCTTCCTGATCCTTGTTCTCCAGTAGCTGCACGAAATCGTTGATATTTGTAGTTCTCAACGTTCCGTTGTACTTCAAGATTTCCAGGAAGTTATTCCATTGAGGAGGCAATGCATCGGCAAACTTCTTTACCACCTCTGTTGGAGTCGTTGTGACTTCAAAGTTGGTCAGCTCAGTAAGTAGATGATAGAAACGGCTTGTCATATCTCCCAAGGACTCCTTATCCATACATGTGAAGCCATCGAATTCTTTCTTCAGTAGATCTCGTCGTAGTTGACGTGTGGCTTCATTACCTACTCCTCTCGTCTTCAATGCATCCCACAGCTTCTTCGTAGTCTTGAAACTGACGAACTGATGATAAATATCCTTGCTCAGTGCTTGAGTGAGAATAGCGTATGCTTTCTTTTCTAAGTCATACGTCTTCTTTTGATCATCAGGAAGATCGGCAAATGTATCTGTCGAAGAAGCAGCAACCTCGATAGTTTGATCGAATTCCGTAATGAACCGCAACCACAACTCTGTATTTTGACCAAGAATGTATGTATGAAAACGATCAACCCATCCTGGATATTCATGAAGATGCATCAACTTTGGAGGCCTGTTTAAACTTCCGGTTTCACTTTCGCTTAGTAGAAGACTTTGAATACTCGGAGTTTGATTTGAAACAAACGCCCATTGACCAGCTGGAGTGGCATTTGCTTGTGAGGATGTAGATACCGGAGATTCGGCCCATGATGGAGATTGACTGGTATTCATGTATTTTCCACTGTCTGGAGCCGGACTTCCCCACCAACTCGGATTCATGATAGATGAGCAAAATAAATGCTAAGTAAGAATGATCCGAAAGATACACAGCCGAAGGATCCTGGTCGAAGGATCTGAAATCACAGAAACTTGTTAACAACAAACTGACCACAATCGAAAGATCAACTATTGTTCGAAGGATCAACAGTACTCGAAAGATTACTGTTGAGTCTCGAACAATGATTTCGAAAGATTCAAGAGCTCGAAGGATTCTCCTTTGAAAGATCCTTATCTTTCGAGCTAAATCCCTATCTTTCGGACAACAGATCTCGAAAGATTCACCAATACGAAGGATCCTAATCTTTCGGACACTAGTCTTTCGAAAAGATTTCTTTCTCGAAGGATATGATTCAGACTTCGAAAGATGGGTCGAAGGATAACAATCTTTCGAGCCTTCCTTGATCGACAGATGTCGAAGGATAGTCTTTCGATGTCGAAAGATATCTTTCGAGAGGTCCTGACACACACTGATCTGATGTGATAGGTTGGTGAAAAGGTGACAGGTTGGTAGGTCAACTTTCGGCAAGATGGTATGTGCAGGCTGTCCTATCACCACCAACTTTGAAAATTTGCCAAAAAAATTTGCCAAAAATGACAACCTTATCTTCAACACCAGTCACCGGAATTTTGAACCGGAATATAGCCGGAAAATTCAAAATCACTTAAAACAATTTTTCAAGTTACCCAACCCCACTTTAAACACTCCCGGTTAGTTTAAACACGTTTTTACTCAGAGAAAATGCAAGAAACTAAGTAAAAACAGGTGCAAAACCAAGTGTTTCAACACACCAAAACTTGTAAAAACCCGGTTTTAAACAAGGTAAAGAGCCAAGCTCTGATACCACTTGTAGGTCCCTTTTCGCGGAGGATGACGAACCTAAACCTTGTTATACAAACCTACTAGCGAGTGCGGAATCCAAGCTAGCAAGCAAACCGAGTTAGTAGCAAGTAGAGAAACAAAACACACAAGTTCACCGATTAACACAACTTGTATTAATGCAATGAGGGTTCGGTTACAAGCTCAATGTTTACAGAAGTGTTCTATAAACTCTCTAAGTGTGTGTGTGAGTTCTGGGCAGAATGCTCTCTAAGCTTTCTATCTCTCGGTGCAAAATGGCAGAACTAACTCACACTCAACACATGCATGGGTATATATACCCAGCTCAGCATGTCTGCTCGAAGGATTCGACAGATGGTCCGAAGGATCATCTGTCGACCACATGTTACACGAAAGATCAGCATGGACCTCGAAGGATCATCCTTCGAGGTCTAATGGTCGAACCATGGTCGAACCATATCTTTCGATCACCTCGAAGGATCAGGTGTATCCTTCGAGGCTATCCTTCGATCAGAACATCTTTCAACTGTTGTCCAAGTCAAACCGGAGGATGGTTGACTTGGTCAACTTACAACACAAATCAGGACATCGTTTATATCAGACCGAATACAGACAAAGTACAGACACAAGTGCACCAACAAAGGATACATAAAAGATGAGTCGGAACCAAGTGATCCTATTTTGTCTATTTGTTTCTTTTACTTGTTTAGTTTCTTTCTTTATTTTACTTATCTAAATATATTTTCTCAAAATTTGGTTAGACTAAACATTGATGATATTCCGGTATTAAAAGCGCTTGTGTCCTTGGACGACCTCGGTATCTTATCATCACTATACTACGCCAATGATGGGTGCACTTGCCCTATCGTGTTGTAGAGAGTGATAGTGTTATATCGTGTTTTATAAATTTAAAGCTTGATAAACGAGTAAAAACTACGTCAGTGCGTCGCGGTCAAATCCCCCCCCCCACCCCAAACACAACCTGAAGATTAACATAAAAATGAAATTACAATTATACCCCTGAAGTGGGCTGCGTACAGGCCATTTTTTTCCCAGGGCTACAATGGTAATTTCCCTATCAAGACTCTTGTTGATCCCTCAAAACTTCCAAATGCAAAGAATATCTCCTCGGCCACAAGAAGTTATCTAAAAAGACAAAAAGAGATGTTAGCAGAAGATATAAAGAAATATCAAGACGAATATAGGAAGGAAGGGATCAGGAATGAGTTCATTTATGGTCACCGAGATACAAATCTAGAAGATCTCTTTGGGAAAATCTTGGGCAGACCTTCTTCACCAAAACAGCACCAATAACTTTTGGGCTAAGAAACCCATCTAGGCTCAAAATTCTAAAATGGAAGTGTGATAAGACAAGCCATGAATTGACATTGTTCGGGGCTAATGGAGAAGTTCAAAAGATCTCTATGAATAGTGTTTTTGGGCTAAAGGTGAATATCAACAAGACCTATTAGGTCTTGAACTTGAAAGGGACCCGGAAGACAACTACTCTATGAAGTTTGAACTCAATTTCAAAGGGTAAATCAGAGAAAAGTTGATGAGGAATAAAAGTTGATCAATAAAGCTGAGTTTTGGCATCTCCTATTCTAGTGGGAGATTGTTGGACCTACAAAAGAACATATGGTATCAAAAGCCAAAACATACTATTCTGATCAAGAAATAAACGAGTAATGATTTGCAGCTCTCCCCAAAGATAGTGAATCTTGAACACTAACATAACATATGTTTGAAGATTACAAAGCACAGTCAAAGACTGGAAACACTGTTGAAGAAGAAGAAGAAACATATGTTCAAAGGCCAAAGCCCTATTGAAGACAAAGCATTGATGGTGAAGACCAAACATCAATTAGGCCTAAACAAATGTTTAGAACTAATGTACAGAGGTTTAGAGAACAGACTTTATTAATGTAACAGTGTTAGAAAAAAAGGATGTTAAGTATATTTAATCAGTTATTAATTCAATCAGATTTTTATAAGCTCTGTGAATCTTTCCTGTTAGGAATGTTAGATGTCGCTATCAGGGTGATGTCAGCCTTGATTGCAAACACATGTTTGTACATAGTATAAATAGATCTCACCTGATAGTGATCTATTTCATCAAAGCATTGAATGAACAGATTGTGGGTGATTAGGTTGAAGGGGAGTGTAATATCATTCTTGTAATCTTTTGATTATAATCATCAATACAAGTTTGATATCTTTCTAAATTTTTGTGTTCACCTAAAACATACAAGTTAAAACTCATATCCTAACATAACCCGTATGGGCTTGCAGTTAACCTAAACTAGTAAGTTCTATTTTATAAAAAAAATCTGGGATTAAATCATCCGAATATTTAAGATATTCGGTATAAATGGGAACGAGGGTTACAGAGAAGGTGCTTTATGAATGCGTTGAACGGCGAAGAAGGCATACTTGAGGATGAAGCGATTGTTACGGCCTGTAGTGAGTACCAGATCATCTACAACACCCAGTTTGCTAACGTTGCAACTTGGAGAATTTGAGAACCCGGCTTGTATAATTTTGAGAACAATGTGTTGTCGTTTTTGTTTAAAATTCGTACCTTTAGTTTTTATTTGAAATGTTATGCTATTTTTTTAACTTGCTATTTTATTTTGTAATCAATTTTTTTAATTAGTTTAAATATGATATAAAAAACAAAAGAAAATGGTTGAGTGATAAATTGAGGGCTTTATTCTATTGCATGGGTGTTATTAGAAAAAGGCAATAGAGCCTCTTGTCTACGTT
The DNA here is from genome assembly GCF_002127325.2 of Helianthus annuus. Taxonomy (NCBI): domain Eukaryota; kingdom Viridiplantae; phylum Streptophyta; class Magnoliopsida; order Asterales; family Asteraceae; genus Helianthus; species Helianthus annuus. The sequence goes on from NC_035445.2 coordinate 153,814,596, forward strand.
ACACAGACGTCATGCTAAAGTGGCGCAATATAGCCTTATTCCATGTATCCTTACATTACAAACTTATTGAAATCTAAATCATTCACACCAAAACAAAATGAGTATACCACCATTAAAACCGACAAAACAAAATATTAAAAATAAAACCAGTATTTAAGAAATAGAATGCCCGGTCAATTTGCAAATCGCTTCTCCCCTGCGATCCTTTGGGACAGTATAGTAACTCCCATGTATCTGCAATAAATGAAAACCAGATAACCATAACGCCTTATTGTTAGTTAATTAACACACAACAATACATGATGTCATGATCAATATACCACTAGAGATAACCAAATTTTCCAACAAAAGTTTCCAATTCAAAAAATTTGGTCATAAATTTCAACCGTTTTCCTACGCCAAAAATTCCGACATGATAAAGATTGGAAATTCGTCGGGTTTTTATCTTGTTTTTTTATTAATAAAATTAGATTTGGTTGGAAATTTGTAGGAAATATTTTTGTCGAAAATTGGTTGGAAATGGAAGTATTTTTTTGTGGGGGATTTTAGTATTTTTGTCGAAAAGTTGTTAATAAATGTTTTGTTGGAAAATTGGTCGGAAAATATTTCCCACTAGTTTTTCAAACGAAACAAGTGTTGATGGAAATTCGTCGGAAAGAGCCTTGTATGTTTTGAATATCAAAATAAAGATACCTTCCAAGCATCAACAAGCTAGCTTGAGGATTAGTTCCCGGAGAGTTAAGTAAAGTCGACCCGTCAACAACACGAAGAGAATCGACACCAAGAACCTTATACTCATCATCAACAACCTTCCCGATATGACACCCGCCGTGATAATGCCATATAGTTCTTACAGTGTCCTTGCAATGTTGTTCTAAGGAGGTGCTTGTATTACCATGTGCATTCATGTTATAGGGTATTTTCATGTTAAGATCAAGAATATCCTGGGTTGTCATGTTGGCGAGCTTGTAGTTTGAGAATGCTTCTGAATTAACTGTTTTTAGGATGGTTTTGATCCCCTTCACGCATTTCTGCAAGTCTTCAGGTTCGCTAAAGTAGTTAAATGTTACAGATGGGTTGTCAGATGCATTACGATTTACAATCGTTAGGTTACCCTTAGATAAAGGGCCATTAGTCTTTTCATATATGAAACCGCCCTCCTGCAAGAAATTAAAAACAAAAACAAAAAACAAAATAAAAGAGGTGAGATCTTTAATTAAGGCCAAATAATTAAAAAAAACAAACACAAAAAAAAGAGGTCAGATCTTTAATTAAGGCCAAATGATATCTAAATGCAAGAAATTTCAGCTTTTACCATTTTATGCAACTATGTGGTTTTTATTAGCTTCAATGTATTCATCTTTAAAGTTCTAATCGTTTTTATATCAATTTAGTGGATTGGTCCAGACATTTTTGTATAAAGCGGGTACAACATAAAACATGTATACACATAAACTGAAAAAAAAATCACTTTGTTCACTACTACATCCGGATCTCATAACTAGAGACCGTTTTCTTGCAAAACATTTGAAAATCAGAAAAAAATATATATATATATATTAAAAAAAGAAATAAATGTCGATCATAAATCAGTCACAAAGAGGAAAAGACTATATAACAAAATTAAACGTCAATCCCAGACAGATCATAAATTTGTGCAACAAAAGGATCTTAAACCGTCACAAAATTGATTAACCACAAACATTTTGTACAACAATTTCGGTCCTAAATTTGTCACAACCAACATATTTATGAGCTCTTTAATCTTATAAATCATACCTCTGGTGTATAACCCTGATAGTCCGAAAGATTCACGAAGATAACGTTAAAGCCACCAATTGCTTCAATATAGCTACCGAATGGAGTAATACCCGCAACTTGGACTAAAGATCGCTCAACGCCGATAGGAGAAGGAATGAAGAGTACATTTAGTGGGTTATCTGCCATATCTTGACCAACAAAGGGTTGTTCAAGAACAATTTTTATGTTAAGGGCGTCAAGTTGGTCTTTTGGACCTATGCCACTCAACATCAAAAGTTGTGGGCTTCCAAGAGCTCCAGCAGACAATATGATTTCGTTATTCTTTTCACGTTTCAAATATGCAACGTGCTTTGTCCCTAGCGTATCTTCGAACACTACTCCATAAGCCCTTGGCTTTGAGCTTCCTATGCAAGATTGAAATGTAAGAAATGAGTAAATAATTATTATGTCACTATATTCCAAATATATATTTGTAGACATTTGTGTAAATCTGTATCAAGTTGTCGACATTTATATATAAACAAAGGGATATGTATTATATTTTTCATGACTAATTAACAGGAGAATGCCAATTAGGACAAACCATAACCAAAGTAGACTTGTTTCTGTAGTAAACAACAACTACAGGGAATTGGGGATAGGGACAGACATGGACTTTTTCTAAATTTTCACATAAATCATGAATGATGTAATGATTATCAATATGACCCCAAATATTTAACATTCTTTAGAGATGCTTATTTTCGTCGTCTTATCTATTATATGTTTATAATTATAATTGTAACTCATGTCTATCTATTTCGTGGTCTTATCTATTATATGTTTATAATTATAATTGTCACTCATTTCTATCTATTATATGTTTATAATTATAATTGTAACTCATGGCTATAAAAGATTTATATATTTTCCCAATTGTGCTTATGTTGTAGTGTTATCATGACATCTAAATAACGTACCTTTATGCTTAAACAAGACTTTGTGAACCGTTGCGTGTAGAAAAAGAGACAACCCTTCTGGATTTGCATATTGTAGCAAATCGGCAGCCGTATGTCGGGTACCATTTTTATCAAAAATAGCCCCACCCACTTTAGTCCCAACAAGGTGATCATAAGTAAACCCATTGTCCGGTGTGACCCCAGCTTCCACAAGACCAGCTCCAACTGCCGATTGCCAATTTTGCACATCCTGGTCAAAAACCATAACTTTTTCGGTCCACTCGTAGGAATCTTGGATCAAATCTTCATCCTTTAATCTGGCCTCTTTGTTGAATTGTTTTTCACCACGAGAGTAAAAACCAGCGTTGATTGATGTTCCACCACCCAACACACGAGCTCGTCCATTCGCAACACCTTCAACTACAAACTGTTGAACGGGTGAATCTTGTGATGTGTCAAGGAAGTAGAGACCGAAATTTTCGGCCTTGGTGATGTTGGCATCGTTGTAAGGTGAGCCACCGCGTTCGAGTAATAAAACCGAGTAGTTCGCAGATAGGGTGGTGGCTATGGGGATACCGGTGGTACCTCCTCCGATAACGATGTAGTCAAAGAAAGAAACCCTAGGGGCTTTTGTTGCTTCATGCATGAAGGTATAGTTTGGAGCTGTAAAAATGTAATAGGCACAAAACTAAGTTATTAACCACGGTTGTAATCATTTTTATTCTTGGTTATAAAATGGTACAAAATGAAAATGAATGGTAAGTTATAAGAAAACATGAGCCAGCAACATTATCGGTCAACTTTAGAGTTTCGGAAACCAGATAACGTCATATATATTCTGAAAATAATATATACGTATGCATACATATAAAACTTAATTATAAACATAATATGTAAATGTTTTATCTTTTGTGGAGATTTATAATGTTAACAAATTAAATATGGAGTCTTAACTGGTAAATAAATCCAATAAATTAGAATTTGAAATAAAAAAGGATAAAAAAAATTGAAACATGATCCAACAACCCCGTCCGGTCCGCACATCCGACTAGCAACCAACTGTCAAATGAAAGCGGTATAAATAGCATCAGCCAGACCAGTTATGTGGCCGGCTGCTCTATTCCGATTCTGAGAATGTTGGTTATATCATAAAGACGACTTATCAGAAATTAAGACAAAACATGCATACCTAATTCAGCGACACCAAAATTAAATAAGAAAAGAATGGTAACAAGAGTGGTACTCATTCTCCATGAACTGTAAACCATTATGTTACGTTGAGGACAACACATCTATCAATACGTTTATCAAGAACTTAAGATTGTTAAAGTGTCTTGATGCTTTTTGCTTATGTGTGATTTGAAAAGGAGATGAATTGCAAGCTATTTATATGACATTGGGTAGATGATAAAAACAAGAGTAGGTATGCCATAACACTAAAGAAAGAATTTATGTAGGAAAGAAAGAATTTATTTAGATTATAAAAACAAGAGTAGGTATGCCATAACACTAAAGAAAGACTTTATGTAGGAAAGAAAGAATTTATTGCTAAGTTCAGAATGTATTCAACAAATTATATTATATATTTCTAGTAAATTAATACCTTGTCATAATTTTTTTCTTCTCTTTTTCTTGACATTACTTATGACGTGGGTACTCGAAGATTCCAGTCAACAAAGTCAAAGTCAATGGTAATAGTAAAAGTAAATAAACAACGCTGAAACACAAAGCAAGAAGCTGAAAGTCAGAAGCTAGAAGCTCCTGACCCAGAGCTGATGCGCCTACAGCTGACGACAGGAAGGCAAAATTACTGTACAACCTCGGAACTTGAATTTAATAAGTCAAGATGAAAAGACAAACTTTCTATAGAACATAAAGTGTCCGCGAGACACACAAAACCTGAAACATACCCAAAGAGGTAAAGGCCAAACCTGCAAGCAACATCAGGATGGATAAGCTTACCTGAACTAAGCTGATGCGCCAACAACTGATGATAGGAGGGCAAAATTACTGTACAACCTCGGGACTTAATAAGTCAAGATGAAAAGACAAACTTTCTATAAAGCATAAAGTGTCCTCCAGACACACAAAACCAGAAACATACCCAAAGAGGTAAAGGCCAAACCTGCAAGCAACATCAGGATGGATAAGCTTACCTGGACTATACGGTGTACAGTTGGCATAAGGCTCCTTGGGCAGACCAGTCTGCCTATAAAAGAAGAGTCTTGTCCCAGCCAAAAGTTAAGTTATTCTCTCACTCTCACTCTCTAAACTCTTATCATTTCTTTTGCTAAGACTCTCAAAGAACTTGTACTGATTCCTCACGTCGGATCTAAACGCCGGAGCCCCCCTCTCGCGTTATGGCTAACGGTGTTCTTTGGTTGTAGATTCTGATCAAGGAGCTGTCTTTTGGAGTTGATCATGGACCTTCCCCCTGCCATACTCTTGTTGTTTTGACAAGTGGCGCCCACTGTGGGGCTACGCTACTTAGAACAGTTTTCCAGTAGTACAGCCCTGTTCCGAAGTTACTTTCCTTTATGGCCCGAAGGGATCCTCATCCAAAAGAAGTTTTAAGCAGTTCTAGGCCTCGGTCTAGCCCTCCTGCTACTCCGGGGGTAGATAGTTGTTCCACCAACCCGGACAGACTCCATGTCGCACCGATGACACAAGACGCACAACAATTCCAAACTCCTCCCTCTACACGAGTTAATCCATCTTCACCGAGTGAAGTTCTCTTCCCAGTTGAAACCATGGAAATTACCCCAGATGGAGTAAAAAATAATTTCATAGTGTTAAGAGAACTCTTGAATGGGTATGTTCGAGAAGAACGGACAAAAGGGGTCAGAGTACGTTTTTCTTATGATGAACCTAAAGTTGCACTCTCCCCTATGCCCTCTCCATTGTGCACTACTACATCTCCAAGTGTTACTCGAGCAGGACCCAGTTCTTACTCACATCCATACCTTATGCCCGATGGTTCACTTGGGCCGGGGAGCTACCCTACTAGCTCACCTATTATGCTCCCAAGAAGCCCAGAATATACCGTTGAACAGCTCCTCCAAAAGGCTCAAGCAGGTACCCCGTCTCCACCAACTACCTTCGAAGAAGCCCTTCGATCGTTACCATTGGCTAGCAGAGCCGTAGCTGTGAGTTTATCGCCACTTCCTGGTCTTCAACTAGGTTTCCCCTTGTATGGTGCTTAATATCCTCAAATGGCAGCTCTCTTGGCCCAACTAAGCCAACAGCTCGTGGGAAGTCAAATGTGGCAAGCTTTCCAGGTTGGGTCGCAAGCTTAAACCCAACCCAACATCCAAGCAGGTGTTAACACTAGTGGAGTAGGGGTGAACCTTTATATACCATCCAGGCCTTATAAACCTAGCTCATTGTCATGCTTCTCCGAAGAGATAGCCAACTATGTCTTCCAAACAAAGATAAAAGATAAAGATGCCATCTAACGTTAAGACATACGATGGTCTGGAAGATCCCGAGGACCATCTTCAAGTCTTCACAGGAGCTATTACGGTCGAGCATTGGAATAATGCCAAATGTTGCCATATGTTCATGCAAACCCTCATTGGGCCAACTAGATTATGGTTCTGTGGGCTCCCCACCAGAAGCATAAAATCCTTTGTAACCTTTATAAAAGCTTCCTTGCCAACTTTACCCCTCAAAAGAGATGTACCAGAGATGCTACCGTCATGCATCAGATCCAACAAAAAGATCATTAAGACCTCCGTGCGTTCATAGAAAGATTTAAGAGGGAAGGACTGGTGTACAGCAGGGCAACTGAGAAAATGAGGGTATCTGCATTCATGAACGCTATAAAACCCAAGAAGCTTCTCAGAAGGTTCCATGAAAACAACCCTCAGACAATGGATGAAGCCTATGAAAGGGCAGAATCATTCTTGAAGGGTGACGAAGCATTAGAAAAACAAGCATCAAAGAAGAGGGAACAGGGAAGCTGGAGGGAGCTACCTCCTCCATCCAAAAGGGCAAGGTTCCAACCCTTCATCGATTGACGGCCTTTCAGGTCCTACGAAGGAAGAAGGTTCGAAGATAGAAGAAGTGCCCTTCGTCTGAATCGTAATTAGGACAAAGACAAGCAGATCTTCACCCTCCTCACCAAGACGCCCCAAGAAATCTTGTCAACTGAAGAGGTCAAGTACAACTCCCGACCTCTGTCCAAAGCAGCTAGCAAAAGAGATGCAAGTAAATTTTGTGCCTTCCACAATGACACATGACACCACACAATGATTGCTATCAGTTGAAAAAGAGAATAGAAGAAGTTGTTAAGTCGGGGGGTGGGGGCTTGCTCACTTGGTGAAGGATTAAAAGACAAGAAGGAGGGGAAGAAAGCGGTTAGCATAAACATGGTTTGTTCAGAAAGCAAAAAAGAAGGGAAAAGGAGGAGGACCATACCATGGAATCAACATTTCATTTGCTTCCCCCCTACAGATCCAAACGATAAGTAGGAGTATCCAATCATCGTGGAAGCTGAGATAGAAGGGGCTTCCCTCGACATAGTGTACATGGATTCGAGAGCGGCCTCCAATATTATGTATCAAAGATGCTTTGACTTACTCTGAAGTGAAACAAAAGCTCGTCTACAAGCTACTGAGACGTCCCTCTGGCTTCACTTAGGAAAAGGTACAACCCTTAGGGAAGATAACACTGAACCTATGTTTCAGGGATGGAGACTTATGAAGAACAGAGGAGCTCACCTTCATTATTGAAAGTTCCCCTTCAAACTATAACATGTTGATAGGAAGGCCGGGGCTAGCAGCATTCGATGTTGTAGTAACGACAACACATGGAATGATGAAGTTTCCAACGGATAAGGGTATCGCTTCATTGGTACCTACACAAGAAGCCCTCTTGATCGCATCCATGGAAATAGAAGAATGGGAATGTAGTAAAACAAATAAAAGTCCAGTTGAAGAGATAAGCATCAATGATTCCTACCCGGAACAAAAGATAAGAATCAACAATCACCTCCCTGATATAATCAAGAAAAGGTTGATCGACCTCCTCCGAGGGAACATGGACGTGTTCGCTTAGTGTTCGGGAGATATGGTAGGGTTACCAAGGGAAGTAGCAGAGCATGCATTGAACACAGTTCCCACCTACCAGCCTGTCACACAAAAGAAAAGAAGCATAGCACCTGAACATAGTCTAGCTGCCTATCAAGGGGTAGAAAGACTTGTGGAAGCTGGTATCTTAAGGGATGTAAAGTATCACTCTTGGCTAGCAAACCCCGTCATGGTAAGGAAGCCAGATGGCTCTTGGAGAATGTGTGTTGACTTCAAAGATCTCAAAAAAGCATATCCCAAAGACTGCTACCTGTTTCCCAAGATCGACTCGAAGGTGGACTCGCTCACTGATTTTGAATACATGTGCTTCCTAGATGCCTATAAAGGGTATCACCAGATCAAAATGGTGAAGGAAGATGAAGAGAAGACAACGCTCCATACTGATAAGCGGATCTTCTGTTACAAAAAGATGCCTTTTGGATTGAAGAACGTCGGGGCAACATATCAATGTCTTGTGGACAAGGCCTTCTCCGAAAAATTGGAAGAAATATGGAAGCATACGTTGATGATTTTGTAATAAAGAATCACACGGGAGAAGACATGCTCCAAGACATCAAGGAAACGTTCCACAATCTTAAAGCAACCAACATGAAATTAAACCCAAATAAATGCACCTTTGGGTTTGAAGAACGAAAGTTCCTCGGTCACATTGTGGGGAAACAAAGAATAAAAGAGAATCCGGAAAAGGTCCGAGCGGTCATAGAAATGAAGTCCCCCAGGACCAAAAAAGAAGTTGAAAGCCTTAATGGAAAAATAGCAGCTCTCAAGCGCTTCCTCCCCAAGTCAGCAAAAAGATCATAACCATTCTTCAAGACGTTGAAAAACTGTGCTGATAAGAAAAACTTTATATCGACGGAGGAAGAACAAGTGGCCTTCATAGCACTCACGGAGCTTTTAGCTTCCCTGCCGACCATGGCAGCACCCAGGAAAGAAGAAATAATCATAGTCTACCTGTCGGCAGGTTCGCAGACTATAAACATCTCATTTACTTTGTGATCCATGCGCCCTATGCCCATGATTATTTAAGCTAACAGCTTCTTAAAAATGATTTTCCACAGGACAAGAAGCAATAAGCTCTGTGCTTGTGGTGGAAAGAGAGAAGGAGCAGATACCAGTGTACTTTGTGAGCAAGGTTCTAAAGGCAGCCGAAGTCAATTACTCTCCAATCGAGAAGCTGGTACTAGCATTAGTACACATGGCTAAAAGACTAAGGAGATACTTTCAGGCTCATCCAATTCAGGTCCTCACTGATCAACCACTAAGGTTCATACTAGAAAAACCTAAAGACTCGGGAAGGTTAGCTAAGTGGGCCATAGGGTTGGGGGAACACAAGATTGAGTATGTACCAAGGAAAGCTTACAAAGGACAAGTATTGGCAGATTTCTTGATAGAAATGTCGGTAATCAAGGAGGTAAATGAGATAGAAGAAGAAAGATGTCAAACTATAATCCCAGGGAAGTGGACATTGTTCTCTGACGGAGCTTCTTGTATAGAAGGTTCCGGGGCAGGTCTCATCATAACAGACCCCCACGGAACCGAATATACTTATGCACTTCGTCTTGATTTTCCCTACACAAATAATGAATCTGAATACGAAGCCTTGTTAGCTGGGTTGCAATTAGCAAAAACAATGAAGGTCAAGGAGCTGCACGCCTTCACCGATTCAAGATTGGTAGCAAGTCAAGTGGGGGAGAATACATAGCAAGGGAGCCATCCATGGTAAAATACAAAGAAAAAGTTAAGGAGCTGATGGGTAACTTCAAATCTTGCTCATTAACTCAAGTATCAAGAACAAAGAACAAGCAGGCAGATGCCTTTAGTAAGCTAGCTTCCTTGACATTCGCATACCTCACCAAGAAGGTGCTCGTGGAAGTGCTCAAAGCAAGATCTATCGAAGAAGCTGAAATCGAAGATGTGGTGATAGAAAATGAAAATACATGGATGACACATATCCAACAGTTCCTGCAAGAAGGGAAGCTCCCTCCCCCCCCCCCCATAGAATTAGAAGCCGCCAAGATAAAGACGAAAGCCAAGCAATATGTCCTAGAAGAAGGAAAGCTTTACATGAAAGGTTACCTCTCCCCTTTGCTACGATGTGTGGGCCCAAACCAAAGCAACTACTTGATAAAAGAAGTCCACGAGGGCACCTACGGATCACACGCGGGAGTAAGAACAGTCGTGGCAAAGCTAATGAATATGAGTTACTTTTGGCCCATGATGCATAAAGACACGGCTGAAGTCATTTACAAATGTGAAGCATGCCAACTACATGCCCCAGTCAAAGCAAGTCCAAAGCATGACCTTGTCCCGATATTGGCTGCCTGGCCATTCTATAAGTGGGTAATGGATATCGTAGGACCCTTCCCCCAGGTAGTTGGACAAGTAAAATTCCTCCTGGTGGTAGTAGACTATTTCACAAAATGGCCAGAAGTTAAGCCATTAGCGAAAGTCTCAGGAAAATATGTTGTCAACTTCGTCTGGGAGCAGATAATATGCAGGTTCGGGCTACCAGGGGAGATAGTAACTGACAATGGAAAGTAGTTCGCAGGAAAACCATTTAGCACCTGGTGCAAGGAACTTCAAATCAAGCAAGTCTTCAGCTCTGCTGTTATCCACAATCAAAGGGCAAGTAGAACGAATGAATCGCAGCATTGTAGAGGGGTTGAAGACTCGGCTAGGGAGATATAGTAAACAGTGGGTAGAGGAGCTCCCCAGTGTATTATGGTCCATTTGTACCCTAGAGAAGACAAGCCATCAAAAGACCACATACAGCCTTGTATATGGCTCAAAAGCTGTGAGACCCGCCGAGATTGGAGTTAGAACGCTGAGAAGTTCGAAGAAAAACAACACCGGAAATAATTCAGAGATACTCTTAAACCTTGACCTACTTGAGGAAGCCAGGGAAGCTGCCTTGATCCGAGAAGCAAGGTACAAACAAAGAATGGAGGCCTACTACAATGCAAGGGTCAAAAAGGAAGCCTTCAAACCTAGTGACTTCATACTCAGGAACAACGAGGCAAGTAGGCAAGAAGACCTTGGAAAAATGGGCCCGAAATGGGAAGGCCCATACATTATTAGCGAGGTGCACAAAGGAGGTTCCTACAAGCTTGAAACACCTGAGGGCAGTAAGGTACCAAGGCATTGGAATGGAAAGCAACTCAAAAAATTCATAGTCTAGACAACCAATGTAATGACAAAAGCAAACTTGTACTTGCCTAGATCAGTTTAATGAAAACAAGGATAGCACTTTTGTTAAAAAATCTTTAATTCTTATTTCATTGTTCTATACTAAGGGTGAGCTCCTCCAAATAAAGCTCCATGGGATCCGATGCTATATCTACCCATGAAATGGGGATGAGCTCCTAGGCCATATCGCTCAACAGGGAACAAGGCGCTATACCTTCCTGTATACAGGGTAAGTTCCTAAAATAATACAACTCCATGGACTCAAGGAAGATTCTTCCAAATTCATTTATAATAAGTATAAGTACACACAAAAAACTACAAACTTGTTTATTTGCAAAAATGCAAGTAAACACAAAGTTACAAGTATATAAACAAATCAAACATTAGGAAATCAAAGTAAGTCCATGAAAGAGAGTGAGCACCTCACACCAACTCTGCTCCATAAGCTAACATTATAAAACACAATAAGCTTATGTCCAATATACCACAATAACAGAATAAAAGGTGGACTAGAAAAGAGATAGAACCATAACAACTTGCATTAATTCTCTCCAAAAAGACTCGAACCAGGTGACTGCAACACTTAGTTTGAAACCTTTACGGAAAAGGACATTGCAGAAACACAACTGATAAAAGGAAAATTAAGGCACAAAATTTTCCATGACATAAGCTAAACACAAGTTTGACAACAAAATAATAGCAAGAAAAAACCAATAAAAGTGCACAAAGTATGAAATACTAAAACCTAAGTACCCCTAGGGGTAGCTTCCATTCAATTAAAACCGTAAAGTTCAAAACATCATAAGCCCTCATAGGGGCACAACATACAACCACAAAAAGTTAAACATTGTTCATATTACAACCAGCACCAGTGAAGAGGGGATCATTACCCAAGGAGAGATTGTCGTACAAACCATCCAGGTCATCTTCTTCATCATCACCAGAAGCAACGAAAGTTGTCTCAACCCTTACAGAAGACAAAGGGGGAGCATCAATAAGGATTGACATGGTAGAAAGTAGCTCAGGATCTGGAAATACCTTCAATTTCTTTGAAGAAGGACCAACATCATCACCCTCCTCATCACTGGTCTCAAACAAGGCTTGCTTAATGGAAGCCACCGAAAGCAGTTGATCGCATAGCTCCTTGTTCGAACATGCTGGTTCCAAAGCCTCCAGTTCAGCTATGGGACAGTCAACCATACGAGACAAGGCTTCCACATAAGGATAGGAAAGGGCGTCCATCTTCTTCACAGTATCAACAAAATCAGGAAGCGAATTTGGCTTGAAGGCATGAAGCTTCTCTATAGCTCCCCCTTTGAAGCAGCATCAAACCTTGCAACAAGACCTGTATGACGACCATGAGCCATCGCTTTAGAGTAAATAACTGCAAGATTCTAATTTAACTCATGGCTATGAAGAAGGTAAGTTATAGAACGACGAAGACCGGAACCAATCAACCATTTCCTATCATCTTCCAACTGCTTCACCTGTTGCCTTAGCTCTTCCGTAGCTGCTTCATCGGCAACACGCTCCTGCCTGAATTTAGCCCTCTCAATACCAAAGTCCGCCCTCCCCTTAGCCAACTAATTATTGAAGTCTGAAAGTTGCCCAGCATAGACTTTAACCTTTTTCGTTTCTTCGTTCATTTTGGCCTGGGAAGAAAGCAATTGACCCTCAAGCTTAGTTACCTTTACCTGGAAGGCTGCCAAATCCTCCTGAGAAATCTTGAGTTCTGCTCCTTTCTTCTTCAAAGAAGCGGTAACCTCATCAACTCTGTTAGCAGTGGAAGCCCAACGTTCAATGCAATCAGGAAGGGAGGTGACAAGTCAGGCAGCATCGGTAATAGCTTGATAGGCAGAATCCTCATCGGATAACTTTGATAAGAGCTCTTTTTCAACAGGAGTGGCCATATTCCTTAGCATATCATGGCAAGTCTCGTTACTGGTAATAGTATCACAAACACGAACGTTCCATTAAGGAACAAACACGGGAAAATTAGCCTTTACAGGCATCTTCCCCTTAACAACCTCCGGTTTTTCTTTCAAAACCACCTCAACCTTCTTCTTCTTCTCATCAATAAACACAGAGGAGGCAGCTTCCTCAACACCCCCAACAGAAACCCCTCCCCTAGAGGAAGCAGTTTTAGAAGTACCACCCTTAACCTCCTTCTTCCAAAAATTTTTTGATTTTTTAACCTCATCAACAGCTGGAACAAACCTCTCAGGAACAGTCCTCTTGGACTCATTCAACTTTTTCAAAATAGCAGATATCTGCTGGTCAGGAGCATCACCTGCCTCACTGGAAACCTCTGGAATCTCCTTTTTAACAGGCTTCACAACAATAATGGATGTGATGACATTGGCATCATTTTCATCACCAATATCAACATAGATAGGATCAGAAGATTGTGAAGCAACAGCAGGAGAAGCAGTAGACCTGGTAGACCGCGAGGAGGGGCAGGTTGCTTCTTAGTAGAAGAGCTATCAACAAGGGGCTGAACGGGAACACTTTCAAAATCCCCACCAGTCCGGACATGCTCATTATGACGAACCACAGAAGGAGCACCCTCAGGAACCTCCTTCTGACCGATTTCCACATTAGAAGGGTCATTAAGCATAATTTAGTCCAGGGCACTCATTTCTGAAAAACAAAGAAACAAAACATAAGCATCAGACAAACCTATAAAAGGTAAGGAAAACATAAAAACTGCATACCCTTCTCATTTAAATACAACACTGTTTCAAAACCAGACTCAACTCAGTCTTGATTGATACCCAACATAACAAGAAGCTCCTCCGGGTAAGCCTTCAACTTGGAATGATAGGCACGAAGCCTAAGGAGTAACTTCTGTTCAAGCTCATTAACCCCCAGTTCCTTCTCATTCAAAACATCGGTAAACTTTTGAGAGACAACTGTAAAAGGAAGTAACCGCTCAGAGATAAAAAAGAATTGGTTCTTCCAAGCATAGGTATGACCAACAGTGTGAGAAAGGAGGGGAGCCTCACATTGAGTCTTCTCGATGGTATACCAGTTGCCATTCCGGGCAACCCGGAAAAAGCAGTGGAACATCAGAAGAGAAGGCTCATAAGTAAGAGCCCGACACAGGATTCCAGAGTGCATAATCCGGGCAACACCAACAGGGGCCAACTGACCCAAATAGAGACGGTAATATTTCAAGACCTCAAGAAAAAAGTTGGTAAAAGGGTATCGCAAGTTAGGTTGATCAATGATTCAGGTATAGAACACAACAAAACCAGGCGGACATTGATTCGCGGTCCTATCCCCCGGAACCTGTGTTTCAAGGGTAGGATCGATACCATAATCGGCACAAAATTGATCAATGTCCGACTGAGTGAGTTTTGAAAACTGAACAAGTGTGTCATTTTTGTTTGACGCCATAAGAAAAATAAAGGAAGAAGAACAGTAACTCACCGAGATTATAAGGAGAACGATCGGAAAACCGTCAAGGTAACCACTGGATAAAAACAAGAAAATGAGATGTTGAAGATGAGAAATGGAAGGACAATGATGACGGTTATATAAAGTGAATAAGGATTTCAAAATTCAAACTTGTATAAAAAACCGACAAGTAGAGGGGTGGGATTAAACCCTCAGGGCTAGAAGGCTAGGGTAATCAAGGAGAAAACTGATGGAACTGTCACATCAGTCATATCCGGGTTGCCCAAATCCACAAGTGGGGTAATGGGCCCTAATGATTAAACTACACCTAGCGAAGAGAAGCTCGAAAACGCTAATGCTTCTAGAACATCAGTTCGATAAAATGCATCTTTTTTCTTAACAAAAAACTCACATTTTATTGAACACATCAATGAAGCATAGCTAAAAAACCTTTTGCTGAAAAGGACAAAATTAAAGACCCCTAAGCTTAGAGTCATAAGTGCTGCTATTTACAATACCAATACTCATGACTGGGGGGCTGATGACGTGGGTACTCGGAGATCCCAGTCAGTAAAGTCAAAGTCAATGGTAATAGTAAAAGTAAATAAACAACGTTAAAGCACAAAGCAAGAAGCTAGAAGCTCCGGGTCAAGCTCCTGACCTGGAGCTGATGCGCCTACAACTGATGATAGGAGGGCAAAATTACTGTACAACCTCGGGACTTGAATTTAATAAGTCAAGATGAAAAGACAAACTTTCTATAAAGCATAAAGTGTCCTCGAGACACACAAAACCTGAAACATACCTAAAGAGGTAAAGGCCAAACCTGCAAGCAACATCAGGATGGATAAGCTTACCTGGACTAGACGGTGTACTACTAGCATAAGGCTCCTTGGGCAGACCAGTCTGCCTATATAAGAAGAGTCTTGTCCCAGCCAAAAGTTAAGTTATTCTCTCTCTCACACTCTAATCTCTTATCCTTTCTTTTGCTAAGACTCTCAAAGAAAATTCTATAGATTCTCACGCTGGAGTCCAAACGCGGGAGGCCCCCTCTCGCGTTAAGGCTAACGGTGTTCTTTGGTTGCAGATTCTGATCAAGGGACTGTCTTTTGGAGTTGATCTTGGACATTCCCCCTGACATACTCTTGTTGTTTTAACAATTACCATATACATTACATATCTATAAATAGTGTTTATTAATTAGAACACCTCGGATTAAATAATACAAGTTAAATATTTTAACTTAATAATATTTAGGAAACTAATTTTGTAAATATATCTCGTATATTAAAAATACAACTTAGCCACATATTATATTTTTAGGCCACCACTTTGATGATGTAGACATGCTTTTAAGCCAGAGAATAGTTGTTTGAGCCACAATTTGTTTCCTCCAATTCTCAATTCTCCTTTGAGCGGTCATTATTTTCTCCTCTACTCGCCCTCTCTCTTCAATCAAACCAATCTTCCCAAAATTATGAGATCCTTTCCTTTTTTCATTGCGTTCTTTTTCAGCTGCACCATTCATAAACCCTAATATCTATCCCTGATTCATATTTAGCAATTCTCATCTATCTCCATTTCTTTCACTATACCAGGCAATGATGATCAGAATCATTGCAATACCACACAAAGTCAATCTTTCTAGGGTTTAGGGTTTATTTTCAAGGTCATTTTCTGGTTCGGACATTAGCCTGAAAAAAAAGTACTGAGATCGAAGATTGTAGACGGATTTCACCAATTTCGATTTGAAGCTGACTCTAACACTTCGATCTCTCATCCTAATTCGTATTGTGGCTATTCATCGTATAATCCGATCTACAACGCCTCTGACCAATAACCTAGATGTCACGACCCCCGACCCACCCTGAACGGAATCGGGAGCCGCGAACAGCCAAGTGGTACCGGTGATTATTTTGAAAAATATTGCAGCGGAAATTTCATCAGGACCGTGAGTTAGGAAAAATATCAGAGTTTAGAAAACACCGGATTTTATTTATTAAATAGATGGGATAAATCCATGGTTTACAAAGGTAGCTTTAATAAGGGATAACCCAATTACATAAAACAATATTTCTTAATTTGATTTAATTAATAAAATAAGCCACTTCTTGAAGCCTTTCAGTGCCGTATCCAACTCTTACTACAATCCACTGTAATTACCTGAAACGCGTTTTAAAAAGGTTTTGTCAACAGGAAATACTGAGTGAGTTCATTCAGTTTGCACAAAATGACCCATAGTTATAATTTACAGTATTAAGAGCGATTACAATTTTTCTACATGTCAACCATATACCCACGGTATTTGTCACTCGACCACCCCTTGGCTATCTCGTTGTCCAATAGTGATGGATTTAACAAGTAATGTATACAAAACCCCACATATCGGCTGTAATGAAGACTACAAAGACTTAATCCCTGTAATTATAACTTTGAAAACAAACATGATTTTGAAAGCAAGTTTGGTAAAAAGAGAATGACTCACATTATAAGCATGCAGTATTGATTTAACAAGTTTCCTGATTCAAGTTCTTCTGAGAATTAGCATCTACTTTGATTGTAAGTGTATGGGGTAGAGTTTAGTCTACTGATAAGCCTGATAACCTAATTTAATAATAATGCACACGAACTAGGTCAGTAACTAATACAACATTTACGATAACTCACGAGATTAATACCCTCACAACGAATGACAAAGTGCAATACTTAAACATCCATCGGATTCGCAATGAATGACAGAGTACACCCCGAGTTCGGGTGGCACTCAAACATCCTGTCGGAATCACGATTAATGACAAAGTATAGCATTTAAACATATGTGATGTAATTGTTGCTTATTATGGACATTTCCAATTTCAGATGGCTCCGAAAGAAGGCAAACGGAAACCCGCGACAAAGAAGGAGAACAAAACGGAAGAGGAGATAATGTCTGAGAAACGCCATAATCAAATCGCCTATTTGGATCCGGAAGAAAAACTTGCTGAATTGAAAGATATCACGAAGTGGATCAGGGAGTCGCGGATAAATTATGATGTCACGTTCTCGACGCCGGTTTACAAGTCACTTATCAAGGCGTTCTGGGATTCCACAAGCGTTGTGCAAGTGGATGGAAAGGACGTTATCAGAGGACGTGTGAACAATTTGGATGTGATCATATCTCCGGATATTCTGAACGAAGTGCTACAACTACAAGACCATCCGGACGCTCCAGATTCTATTCCAATTATGTGTACGCGAGGCTGCTTGTTACGCATGAAATGTACCGGAGACATCTTCAGCACTCAAATCAACAAGGGTGATCTACCGTTACGCTACAAGTTTCTGCTACACGTTCTCATCCAGTGCCTTAGCAATAGACGTGCCGGTTATGACATGGCTGGCAAGGATCTAGTTGGTTTTATGGTGGCTTTGGTGCTGAACAAACCGTTTAGCATTTCAAGGTACATCTTCGGCAACATGAAAGAAAACATGACGAGAACTGGGAGTAGGATAACCGGGAACAAGTTTTGGATGTATCCACGGTTTCTTCAAATGGTTATGAATATTCAACATCCGGGTCTTCCTAAAGCCGACAACGATGTTCTGAAGATCGAGGCGATGAACTTCAACTCCTTAAGGATTATCAAGAATCTTGCGCACAAAAGATACAAAGAAAGTGATCCTCCAAGAAAGTTGTTCGGTGCGCTAGGAAACACTGCCTACATTGCTCCTGAAGAAAACAAATGGCGTCACAATGATAGTGAATCAGATGATGAAGAGCCGGAGTTGAAAAGGAGAATGAGTGAAAAGTTTGGTCCAGATCCGATTGATTCGGATAGTTGGGGGAGTGATAGTGATGATGAAGGTAGAGATGGTGGCGATACTGGTGCCGTTGGTGCATCTAGTGTTGGAACTACTGGTGGTACATCAGCTGGTGGTACATCAACGGGTGGTACATCAGCAGGTGGAGTGTCAGCTGGTGATACGTCAGCCGGTGGTGATGACGAGGCTGATTCAGATTTTGATGATGATCATCTGATCGAACCTGGATACGAGATGTATCTCGACGAACGCGGTGTAAAAAGATTCAGGAGGATTCGACAAGAAGATGATCCAGAATACGTTCCTTCTAAGTCTGAGGCGGAATGTCTAAGGAAAAGGAAAGCAGAAAAATCTACAGAGCATCAGAAAAAGAAGAAAGCTCGCAGATACTTGAGTACCTCTACTCGAGAATCTATCCCTCATGCTCCAGTTCAAGATCCACCGGTAGTCTCTTCAGCTCCTCCTGAAACTCAAACTGTATCTCCTCAGGCTATTCCACAAAGATCCATGGCTGAAGCAATTAGAGCAACAACTTCTCAGCCGAGTGGTGAACGTTAGAGGATCTTCTTGGAAATGACTCAAGAGGAGAAGAATAACTTTCTATTCTCTCATCTTGAAGCAGTGACGGATCGTATTCAAAGACAGACGGACTTCATCAGGATCACGAAAAACGATCAGATCACTCATCAGGTGGACATTGATAGGTTGAAGTCCATTGTTGGCGAACAACAAGCTGTAATACAACGCCAACAAGCTGAGATCGATCAACTTAAGGCTGAAAACGTCCGTTAAGAGCTGCAGACGAAGAAAGACAAAGAAGTAGCTCTGTACTTCAAAAGCTGGCAGAAGATCTGAGAAGTAGATGCGATGTCATGAAAGAGTGGTACGACTCGCGAAATACCACAATACTTGAAGGGGCTAAGAAGTTAAACACTGGCTACAAGTTTCTACGATCTCGGGTTGCTACACTGTGGGAGGAAAGATGTAAGCAGCAAGAAATACTGAAGAAAAGGGATGATGATCCCGAGGATCAAGGGAATCCTGATCCCTCTGCTACATCACAGCAACCGACAGCAGCTACATCTTCCGCAATTATTGTTGCTCAGCCACAAACAGTTGAATATACACAAGGAACTTCTTCTGGAGCAGCTGAAGAAGTACAGCAAATTGAAGGTACTTCTTCTATTCCTAGCAGTGCTGATCTCGCATTGCAGGTTATTCATCCATTCACCGGTGAATTGCTGGAAGAAGGAGAAATTGTTGAAGATCTCTCACAGCAGCAACTTATTACCTTAAATGCAATGAGAGATGTAGATGATGATGAGATTGAAAAGATGCCTAGTGAGCCGGAATCTTCAAATGCTGAAAACATCGAAGAAATTGTCTTCAAGGGAAATGTGAAGAAGTCTTCGTATGTTAGACAAGATGGAACTGAGTTTGCCCCGTTTGATGAAGACTGGTTAAAAGACAATGTAGAAGACATTGACGAGCATCTGAAGAACCGCGATTCATCAGAAAATGCCACCGATGCATTCTCCGCGTGGCGGCAACGGTTCTTGTCAAAGGCTTCCAAACCCGTGCCTAAGGCTGCTCAAGTTGACTACTTGCGGTTTGAGAAAGTGAAGCCTAGCAGGAGAATCCTGTGTTGGATGTTTGTGAAGGAGATACATTGTGTTGCAATTAAGCAGGAGTTTGGGATCCAGTACTTTCGATCTTTACTGAGCATTCTATCTTTGCCATTTTATGATGTGGCCGCTTTGACAAAGATAGATCTCATAAATCGCTCAAAATATGATGGTGCAACGTTATTCGAGCGATTGATTAGAATGAACAAGAAGTCTGGGTGGAAGGACAAGTCTTACAAACCTCAGTTCCCCATCTACCAACAAATCAAGTTTACGCTTGATCCGGCAACCAACACTGGCAGATACAAGCTTATTTACGAGCCGGCAAAAGTGGTAGACAAGATTCCCTTGATGCCAATGAGGCAAGACTTTCTGGGTGAAATGCGTTTTTGGTGTTATGATTCCGACACACATGAGGCAGTGATCGTTTTCAATGGCGATCAAGAGAATTTCAGGATGTTGGATCCAATGTGGATAGTTAATATGTCCGCATCCGACATTAACAAGTTGTACCGGCATGACATATTCTATGAAGACAAGGACGCACATCAGGCGTTAAAATTTCAGCGCGTCGCTTGCTTCTGTTACTACAGGGGAATACATTCGGGCAGTTCGTGGTCCGAACGACACTGAAGAAGGAAGATATAAAGACCGAAGATGAGTAACAGACAAGGGGGAGTTTGTTGATGCATTTTTGTGTCTGTCACTAGTCTTGTAATTTATGATGTATTTTGTACGGTCATTTATCGTTTATCGAGTCTGTATTCGCGGTCCACCAAGTCGGATATCCTCCTATCCGCTTGTGTCCACTTATTTGTCTCGGTGGTTATGTAATAGTCTTTGAACAATGCATGTTGCATGTTAAGGGTATTTCTGTCATTTGTGTATGCTTATAGGTGCCTGCTGTTTGCTGTCTGTTTGCAGCAAACAGATTACAATTTGCAGCCTTCGACGAAACAGAAGTGTTTCGTCGAACACTTGTCGACGAAACAGACTTTGATCTGTTTGTTTCTGTTTCGTCAAGATCAGCGACGAAACAGATGTGTTTCGTCGTCTGATCGGCTTAGTGTTGGGCCCAGTTCCATTTCGTCGGCCCAATCTGTGTTTCATCGAACTCTAATGGCCCAGCTGCTATATAAAGGCACAGATTATCTCAGTTACAACTTAGAGATGAGAGTATACCCTAAAGGTCACTTTGTCTAGACTGTGTTTGTATCAGTTGCTTTCTCATCCAGTTTAATCAAACGATTGTGTTTCTTTGGTTAAACCACTGTTCTTACTTTGTTCTATGTTTGATTTGGCTTAGTTAAGTGGATTCCACACACTTAATTTTGTTTGTTATAAACAAGGGTTTGGTTGTGTAAATCGATCCTCCGATTTCGGGACTTACATATCTACTATATATGCTTACAATTCTCGTTAGATTAAAGTCAACTATTATAAGCATGTTGTGCATTTGTATAATACAATCACTGTTTCTCATTACATATATAACAAGCCAACCATCAATAATTTACTTTGTCTACTTACAATAGTTGTTACATAAAAGCAACTTTTATAAGCATCTTGTTGCGCATTTGTATAAGACAATTGGTGTTTCTCATTACGTATAACAAGCCAACTATCAGTAATTAACTTTGTCTACTTACAATAGTTGTATAATAGTCAACTTTTATAAGCATGTTGTGCATTGGTATAATACTATTACTATTTCTCATTACATATATAACAAGCCAAGTAGCCAACAATCAGTAATCTACTTTGTCTACTTACAATATTTGTTATAAATAAGTCAACTATATTGTAAGCATGTTGTGCATTTGTATAATACAATTACTGTGATACGCAATCGGATTTAGCTAAGTGATAACCCGTTGAGTGGGTCAAACATCAAATAGATTAGAGAGAAGCTTGATAAATTTTCTGATCTAGGAGAGACTAATTCATAACTTTCATTCATAATAAAAATAAAATACCAATGCTATTTTATAGGCTTAAAAAGAAAATAAATAACACTAACTTCTACTTCCACTAGGCACTAACCCACGAGAATACTAGACAAAATGGAACCAACAATCTGTATGAAAATAAAGGAAACTAAATAATTCAGTAACCACCCGCATGGGTTGCATGGGCCTTGACACACATCATACTGTGTTCTCATTACATATATCACAAGCCAACTCTCAGTAATTTACTTTGTCTACAAGGGCGGAGGTTATTTGTGGCCCAAGGGTGCCGCGGCCTCCACTGATTTTTTGCTCTTAGTGTTAAAAGATCCAAAAATTTTAATTTTGTAGCATAAAATTTTGGATTTATAAGAACCTGGCCCCTACCGATTTGGAGAGTCCGGCTCTCACTGAATTTTCGTTCAAGCTCGCCCAATGTTTGTCTAGCTGGCAATAGTTATTAAATAAAAGTCAACTATTATAAGCATGTTGTGCATTTGTATAATACAAAAAACTGTTCCTCATTACATATATATGTATACATATAACAAGCCCAACTAACAGTAAGTTACTGTCTACTTGCAATAGTTGTCAATGGAGTCACGCAGGTTAGAGATCGTTCTACACTCTGCAAAGGACCTTTACAACGTCAAACACTTTGGTACCATGGATCCCTATGCCATGGTCTGGTTCGCTGGAGGGGGCATGGTGTCCGAAATACGTACAACAGCAGTCGCAAAGAATGCCGGTTCTTGTCCTGTCTGGGAGTTTTCCATGGAATATGAAGCCGTTCCCATGAAAACCGACTATATCCTCTTCTGCGAAATCCAGCACGATGGGAAGTTGTTGGACCGGAAAATAGGAGAAGTTCAAGTGCCTTTCACAGAACTCCTCGCTGGAGATGCTTCAAGAAAAAATGCTAGGTACCCTGTGAAGATAGAGTCTGGGGAGGTAATGGGGTCAATCATCCTTTCACATAAATTCATAGAACAGGTGGTTATATCCAGAACGAAGGATGATCAGGTGACGGCTTCCAGCAATGTTTCGAGCACATCAGGAACCAAGAACAAAGCTGATACTGAAACGTTGAGCAGTGGGAAAAGCAGTAAGAATAACGGCAATGGTAAGGGCAAGGATAAACAACACACACCAATAAAGAAGGTCAATGGAAAGAAGAAAGATGGAATGATGAAAAGTATTGCAAAAAGTGTGGTAACGAAAGTGGCTGCTGAAGCTGTTTTGTTTGCTGGAACAGTTGCGGCTTTATATGCCCTTAATGAAGGCCTAACAGAGGAAGCTGAAGTTGAAGAGGAAGCAGAAGTTGAAGATGAATACGAAGACGAAGGCCAAATTGATGATCAAGTTGATGAGGTTGGCGGCGAAGAAGAAGACTACAATGATGAGGATGACGGCGAAGAAGAAGACTACTAAGATGATGATGATGAATATGGAGAGGAATAATCTGAAGAGGGAAACGAGTTTGAGTATTGAAGGGATGTGGTTGGCACTCTTCCGTAATTTACTATCATTTTTTTTAGGGTTTTTTTTTTTTTTTTTTGCATGCTTGGTGTATTATCCTTTATCTGTGTGTGGATTCTTAATATATAAAATTTAATTTAATTTAGTTACATATTTTGTAATAGCCAGATAATTAACTCTATATGAATTATAAACGCGGATAAATAGTAATCTGATTGGATGATCCACGCGTCTTCCCCTCTTCCACGCGTCTTCTTTGCATGCTTTGCAATCCATTTAGTCACTGTATGCTTTTCACTCCTACACCTCCTAAAGTCTATGATGGCATAACATATATTGTATTGATTCTGGTTGTGTGAATACAAGGGAAAGGAAAATAATATTTATACACGACGAAAAGTAAATAAAAGGAAATGACAGCTAAAAGGAGAGCAAAATAAGGAGGAGATGAATAATAAGGGTATCCATATTCATACGCTTTGATGGCTATCTACACATCTAAATGGGACCTTTATATACGTCACATACAGGTCTGTACGTGTGTTGATGCAGATTTTGTGTCCGATGCTTGTCGAATAGATTAGTTTTATTTTATGCTGAATTTGTAATAGTTAGTGAAACGGTCAAACGAACGTGTATAGACCCGCTCGTTTGAAGTGGTCAAATGAGAGGGTTGTTGGTTTGACTGTGTGTGTGTTGCTAGACAAAGTTGCTGTGTTGTCATTGGTGTCGAAGGATAAGGCATCGAAGGATTATGAATATCCTTCGATGAGCTCGAAAGATACCCTTCGAAGGATGGACCTCGAAGGATATCGAAGGATATCATTCGAGGTATGTGAGTATCTTTCGAAGACTGTCTGATCGAAGGATGATGTTTCGACCAGTCAGTCTGATCCTTCGACCTGCAGTGTTTGTTTTGGTATAAATACCAACACTTTGTCATTTGCAACACAAGAGTGAAAGCACAAGTGTGTGCTAGAGAGTGAATGGAGGTCTGAGACCTCACCGGGAGAAATCACCACTTGGTTTCTCCCCGGATGTATACTTCTTTGGTATTAGTTCGGTTGTCATGTAACCGGGCCGACTTGTAATGTTTATTACCGGATTAATACAAAGTTTGTTATGTTTATCCTCTCTTATCTCTTCCATCTTTGAACATGAACATGAAAATCACGGTTTCGGTCCCGAAACCTGGACCTACAATTGGTATCAGAGCCATGGTGCCCGATTTAGTAAAACTAACCGTTTACTAAGTCACATGTGCTCTAGATCTGTGATTTTTGTGGGTTTTTGTTCAAGATGTAAAAAGGTGAAAATGAGAAAAACCCAGATCTGGACCCGGATATCCAGATCTGTGCTAAACCGGGTGTTGGGTTTTATGTTTTTCTCTAAAATACTCAAGTTTTCTTCATCAAAACAACGTGTACAAGTGTTTTCGTCGGATCTGCAGATGAACAGTCCTCCGTGTTCATGATGTTCTTGACAGCTTCAAGTTTCGAAAGATGTTGTTTGTCCATCGAAAGATTGAACAGATTTCGAAGGATCAAACAAAATTCAAATTTCAAATTTTCATGCTTCGAAATTTGCGAAAGTTGGTCACCTACCACATCAACTTTTCTGACACCTGTCGTACTTTCTGTCCTTGTGTCAGGACCATCGAAGGATAACTTTCGACCTCGAAAGATCATCCTTCGATCAAGGAGATTCGAAAGATGAACAGGAGTGCTCGAAAGATCATCAGTTCTTCGAAGGATCAAAAAGACTTCGAAGGATCAATTCTGAAGTGTACGAAGGATCAGCCATGTCCAACTTCGAAAGGTGTTCGAAAGATCTGTGACATGTGCTCGAAAGATGCTCGAAAGATATGTGACATGTGCTCGAAAGACTTCGAAAGATCATCTTTCGAAGCTGTCTTGGTGTTTATCTTTCGTTTGATGCAGATGTTTCGAAGGATCCAGATGTTGTGGAATTTTATGAACTCAGATCATTTAATTCACTTGGAGTCGGGTCGGGTGTTCGCAAGGATTATTCATACCGGGCTTCAAAGTTTCAACATCAAAATTCGTACGGGATTTGGGAACACGCGGGGTGATGCAGCATGATGAACACAAGAGATGATGAAGACTTGATGTTTGAAATTGTGGGGTAGTCACGGTTACCGATGAAGTGACAAAAATGGTAACGCGACTATTATGGGCCAAAAACAACACGATATGTTCGCTTCCGCGCATCAAAATTTATGATTGTTACCGGTTATTCGGAAATGTTCGAAAGGATTTTGTTTATTGTCATATTCTCGCATTTGAAGACGTACGTATGAACCTGGAACGTCTATACCGGTCCTAACGAGTTCACAAAGACTTTGGTCTTTGGGGGGATACAAGTCAGATCCTACGGGGTACCAGGGGACGTTCTTATTCAACTAGATTATGCAAAGAAGAAAGTCATGTTTGTGAATTTTCGGAACCGAGAACATTCAATGAAGATTGATGACAGTTCCGCTCAGTGGAGGGAATTGGTGAACATTTGACGACAGTTTCTTTGAAGTGGAAAGAATCTGTTAAGGTTTAGAGATCTTACCAAAGAAATGGGGGGATAAAATTTTTCATTTGTTGAATTTCTTCGGTAAAATTCTAAACGCAATCTCAGGTGGTAGAGTTTATGATCTTCTGGTGATTCAAACGGTTCAGCGTGGAATGTTTTGCACAGACACTTGAAGATCAAGACTTGATGCAGTTGTTTAAGAATGGAACCTTTATCATATGCCGGTTGGAGTATTGGAAGATCAGCGGAAGATCGGTCAATTGATCCTTTTGAGGAAATTGCACAACACTCAACACGGATACGCGTACTTTGAGGGGGAAATCTTATACAATGAGCATCAGGATACTACTTACCTGGATCGTCGGTCAAGGGGGAATTTGTCTACACAAGAGAAGATGAATACTTGGCTGAAGATCGATTGCAGTTGCATTTTCAGCATTCGACAGCAACGGACAAGGGGGAATTTGTTGATGCAGATTTTGTGTCCGATGCTTGTCGAATAGATTAGTTTTATTTTATGCTGAATTTGTAATAGTTAGTGAAACGGTCAAACGAACGTGTATAGACCCGCTCGTTTGAAGTGGTCAAATGAGAGGGTTGTTGGTTTGACTGTGTGTGTGTTGCTAGACAAAGTTGTTGTGTTGTCATTGGTGTCGAAGGATAAGGCATCGAAGGATTATGAATATCCTTCGATGAGCTCGAAAGATACCCATCGAAGGATGGACCTCGAAGGATATCGAAGGATATCATTCGAGGTATGTGAGTATCTTTCGAAGACTGTCTGATCGAAGGATGATGTTTCGACCAGTCAGTCTGATCCTTCGACCTGCAGTGTTTGTTTTGGTATAAATACCAACACTTTGTCATTTGCAACACAAGAGTGAAAGCACAAGTGTGTGCTAGAGAGTGAATGGAGGTCTGAGACCTCACCGGGAGAAATCACCACTTGGTTTCTCCCCGGATGTATACTTCTTTGGTATTAGTTCGGTTGTCATGTAACCGGGCCGACTTGTAATGTTTATTACCGGATTAATACAAAGTTTGTTATGTTTATCCTCTCTTATCTCTTCCATCTTTGAACATGAACATGAAAATCACGGTTTCGGTCCCGAAACCTGGACCTACAACGTGGCGTATAGGGTTTATTTCTTTGACAAAATACCACAAATGGGACCCCTAAATACGCCACGTAAAGACCTACCTGTTCGTGGCGCATAGGGTTTATGTCTCCGACTAGGGGGTGAAACAAAGTACAGTGTCAAATCAATTACACATACGCCACATACAAGCCTGTACGAGGCTTCCATATGATAGGCCAGTACGTGGCGTGCAAGCCTGTGGCCTATACGAGCAGTGGTGAAGCTTGAGATTTACGACCGGATGGGCGAAAGTCACCGAACCTAAAAGTTTCTATAAAACCGGGGGTTCAAAAACGTATATACCCAAAAATTTCTATACGAAAATTATATACTCTCCACTACCGAGCAAAAAGTTTGGTGGTCGGCCGCACCCCCCCCCCCCTTAAAAGCTTTGCCCATGTATAGGAGGCGTATATACCTGAGTGATTTGACTTTGATCCAATATTGTCTAGGCTCGTGATAAAGGTATACACCAAGTATAGGGTTGTACGAGGCGTATACATGTGAATTTGGTTTCTTCAGATAGTGGCATGCAGACGCTTCTTCATAAGACTCTTCATAACTCTCTTTGTTCTTCGATTCTTCCCTGGTTTATTAATTGTTGAACAATCATGAAGCTAAAATGTCATCGATCTGGGACGAGAACTATTCGGTTGGATACAGAGGATATCGTGGTGACCAACCGTATTATGATCAGCAACTACCTAACTCGAGCAACCCTTACGAAAGTAACAATGCATCACATTCTTTTTACGTGCAACAAGACCATCGGGATGGATAAGAAGGATACGGTGGTGAGCAACCATATTATGAAAGTAACAAGTGCATCACACTCTTTATATGTTCAAAAAGACGATCCGGACGGCGGAGGATAAGATGGTAAGCCTCTGAACACACTACCGTATGATGATTGGCAAGGGTCCGATGAGCAATTCCCTAACCCGGGAAATCCCTATCAAACTAAGCGGGCATCACAATTATTTATTTAAATGTTATATGTTAAAATTAGTATATATATAATAAAAAATTATTTTAGAGTCCTAAATATGAAATATAAGTTAACCATATGGGTGTAAGAGCTTATCAAGTCTCTAAAAGGACAAAACGAATGGGTACATAAAAGGGCACACGAGAATGGTTATGTTATTGTGACGTGTCGATCGAAGTTTGGGAGGGTATAGATTGAATGCGACTGTTGTGGTGAGCGCCAAACTTAAGCAACGGTGTTAAAAGTCGGCAACAAAAACTCGATTGCCCGTTTTCAGTAATAGCGGTGCTGGCTGACAACCATCTGGGAGATAGTAGTGGGAAACCTAGAACATAACCACGAACCTGCTTTCGATCTGTCTGCCCACGCATTTGTGTGAAGATTTTCTCCCAGCGAACACAAGTTCATAGAGCAGCCGAGAACTCAAAACATGGTGCCACGTGACATTTTTCAAACCATATGGAAGCAGTTCCCCGACAGCCTCCATGTTCAGATAGACGTACAAAATGAGGTGCTGAATCTTAGAGCATCAAGAGAGACGAGCATACTCAGTTGCAGACATTGGAAAAACAATATTGTTTAATAACCACTTCATTTATGAGACCCGGCATGAACCCGTAACTAATGTCATAACAGAGCTTTTCTATGTTCATCCCCGCTCTAGTAATATGTGGCATGCATTCCCGCTCGTGCTGTAAATTGACGTGACATACCAAACAAATATCAACAACATGCCATTTATCCAGGTTGTGGGTTTGACGTCCACCAAGAAGTCGTTTTCTGCCGCGCACACAGTTATCTCTAAAGAACGGAATGATAACTTCGTATGGGTGTTCGAAATATCAGGTCAATGTTGAATGAGTGTATGGAGCCATGTGTGATTGTAATGGATAGAGAGTTGGCCCTGATGAACGCGTGTTCTAAAGTATTCCTGAAGGCCTCTAGGTATCTCTGCAGGTTTCACATACAACAGAACATTTGTAAACACTGCAAAGCCATCAATAACGCAGACCGGGAGAATTTCTTTTATTCTAGGGGACATTGTGTGAGTCTCCTTTGGTACCCATATATGAGTCCAACTTGCACAAACTGTATCAGCAACTTGTAGCTAGCAACCATGAAAGTATATTTTTTTCAAAACATATGATCCACACCTTCCAATATGTTACTCAAATGTATATTGTAATATATTATTCTATTTTTTCAGGGGTCTTTAACTATATGTATGATAACTGGCCGGAAGATTAGAAAGAAATGTTTGTCTTTGCGTGGAGTAATCAGAGTACCACCAATAGAGTTAAGCGCCAGCACACCCCTTTAAAGAGATACGTTCGACGTAAGAGCTCATTGGACTGAATAGTGGGATATGCCATAGATATAGTTGAAACACAGTTGAGAGAAATAACAAAAAGTTTCTAAGAAAGCATCGAAGAAAAAATGACGAACCACCACAAACTATCGCTGTTTGACAACCTACGTGGAAATGTTTCCCATAAATCACTTGACTTTCTAGAAGGAGAGCTATTTATGAAGCTAGATGTTTCGCACAAACAATATATCATGTGGTTTCCAGATGTGGATTAGTTGCGGGTTGCTTATGCTTGTCACCTTGATAAGTGTAAATGTGCAATTAATAAATGTTAAGCATACAAACATTTTCTGATTTACTACGATATCTATAGCTTAAACACTACATTGATTTAACCATGTAGGGGGTAAGATTCAACTCGAAGACGTAGATGTCTTCTTGTAGAAACTTAACTTACTACCGTGTAAAGCAACAATTAGAGTGGCACCCCCTATTTAGATTTAACGGACGAGGAGGTCAATGTGGCAGAAGAGCTCAATATTGCAAGGCAACAATTAGAGTTGCACCCCCTGTTCAGAAGAAAAGCTTGTTGTCAAAGATTAAAGTGGTTTTAACCCCAACCAAATCTACCAAAAAACCATTGGTTTTCCAACAAGATACCCGAAGTCGGCCAACATCAAAGAAAGTACAACAAAGGATAGACAAAGCGGCGAGAACTTGTACTGTCACAGAGCACTCGTCGAACAGGTTCGATTGTAAAGTCTTAGAAACCCAAACTGCAACGAAGCCGGTCAACGACTTCTAAAAAGAAAAGAAGTGATCATGGGTTTCCATTAATCATGGGGGACGAGCACGTGCTCAGCATCAAACAGTTTAAGCCACTAATTTCAACAGTGTTTCACCAATACATCTCGTGTATACAAGATGTAAAACCAGATGTTCATTGTGGGTTTCGGTCTGTGGTTGTGGCCTTACGTATGGGAAAACAACTGTGGCCCCACATTAGAAGAGATCTTGTAAAAGTGATGGATCAAAACTTATCAATATGGTGGGTGATATTTGAAACATGGGTCGAATGACGTTTTAACCGGCTACGTAATAGCCTAACTTGGAATTCAGTGGCACCTTATCCGCCAAGTCACCGGATGGAAATGCCCCAAGCAGGGCTTCTCATTTCGCAAAGGTATGATGTTGTCATACACATGTTAAGCATCGTCAGGAGTTCTACTTTCCTTCCAATATTGGATCTTCCTAATGTTCCAGAACCTCAAGTGATAACACTCTTACATGTTCACGGGAACCACTTCATACATGTTAAGCAAGAAGAGGATTATCCCATGACTTTAGTGAACAATCTATGGTTGTTAAACCGAAAAGCCATTTCCGACCAATGGCGAGATTTGTATAGGCCGCATCTACAATGGTACGCATGAATAATGAAATGAAAACCACACCCAGACCCGAGTGTAAATCTTATCGAAGATTAAACGAATTTTTTATAATTGTTATTAATATTATTATTATTATTATTGTTATTATTATTATTATTATTATTATTATTATTATTATTATTATTAATATTATTATTATTATTATTATTATTATAAAAATTGTTGCATTATATACTATTAATAACATAATTTTTAAAAAAATATATGCCGCGTACAATACTATACGGGACGTATATATTTTGGTAAATGACCAAACTGCCCCTGGAATGAGTTGCGTATAGCTCCAAAGGAGAGTGAAAATGGAATTTGCCACTTTATGTGCGTGATATGCACTAAATTCAACATATTAATTATATCAAATAAGGTATAAAATCAACTTTTTTTAGTACTAATGTTGGAAAAAGTGTGTTTCTTTGTATACTTTTGATTTTAAGGATTAAAAGAGCTTAAATGTACAAAAGGAACAAATTAACGGCAAAAATTAAACCAGCATAAGTACAAAAGAAAGGAAGTTGATACATAATATCAACCCTCCGAGCTTCACTCCAAGACCAAAAATAACAGATTAGAATACAAGCACGAGGTCCTGCCACCAAGGCATGGGGTCGTGCCCCTCTTAAGATTCCAGCAAGAAAAAAACAAACAGAAGAAGACAAGAGACACAGGTTCGTGTCCCAAACGGGTCGTGGCCAACTCCCAGATTTTCAAATCTTGGATAGTACAGCATGTACAATGGCTACGAGGTCGTGCCGTTGACACACGGGGCTATGTGAGCATCCGGACTGACATCATTAAACGAAGACAATAAAGAAGGAAGGCACGGAGCCGTGTAAAGCTTCTATTTCCATCGATAAATAGGGGTGCTTGGTTCAATTGAAAATCATCCCTTGGCAAACCACTTCTCACACACCTGCCACCACTCCACCACCACAATACCACCATCATCCACCACTTTCATCAATCATCCATCATCCATCTTTAGAGTGTGTAGCAGTCTTGGGATCCAAGATTGATCGTAAGAGTTTTTGTCAAACAAAGGTCATGCCTGCTAATCTCTTACATCACTTGGTGAAGACAAGTCATTTATGTATTACTTTTGATTTGCAAGCTTTGGTTAACTTTTTAATTAGGTATGTATTAATTACTTTAATAACTAGCTTTTCTATATTGAAAGCGAACTTTATTCTACCATCTCTTCATGTTTTGTTTATTCACCCATTCATGTCTTTACGGTATATATAAAGTGCGTTAACTGCATAGAAGGGCTTTAGAATGGTGGTTGGGTAAAGTTCTTGCCTCGTTCAATGTATAGATCATGCGAGGACTTGATTCAAGCTTATTAGGACTTCATTTGAGGTAAATAGCATCAAATCGGGGGAAGTAAGAACAACTTGAATCTCTTATAAATAAACTACTATTAAAACTTTAAACCGGCCTTGCGGGACTGTATCCATGCTAACTCAGACCAATATTGCTGAGGTAGCGTTGCCTCCAAAAGAGGGATATGCCACATTTTGCATTAAAAATTTACTTAATTATCTTTCAATATTCCGGCCATGCAGGAATATATCCCTACTGACCCAGACCAATATGCTGAGGGTAGCGTTGCCTCCAAAAGAGGGACATGCCACTATAACTAAGATAATCTATTAAAAAAATCCAAAGTGCAGAAATCATCAAAGGATACATAAAAGATGAGTCGGAACCAAGTGATCCTATTTTGTCTATTTGTTTCTTTTACTTGTTTAGTTTCTTTCTTTATTTTACTTATCTAAATATATTTTCTCAAAATTTGGTTAGACTAAACATTGATGATATTCCGGTATTAAAAGCGCTTGTGTCCTTGGACGACCTCGGTATCTTATTATCACTATACTACGCCAATGATGGGTGCACTTGCCCTATCGTGTTGTAGAGAGTGATAGTGTTATATCGTGTTTTATAAATTTAAAGCTTGATAAACGAGTAAAAACTACGTCAGTGCGTCGCGGTCAAATCCCCCCCCCCACCCCAAACACAACCTGAAGATTAACATAAAAATGAAATTACAATTATACCCCTGAAGTGGGCTGCGTACAGGCCATTTTTTTCCCAGGGCTACAATGGTAATTTCCCTATCAAGACTCTTGTTGATCCCTCAAAACTTCCAAATGCAAAGAATATCTCCTCGGCCACAAGAAGTTATCTAAAAAGACAAAAAGAGATGTTAGCAGAAGATATAAAGAAATATCAAGACGAATATAGGAAGGAAGGGATCAGGAATGAGTTCATTTATGGTCACCGAGATACAAATCTAGAAGATCTCTTTGGGAAAATCTTGGGCAGACCTTCTTCACCAAAACAGCACCAATAACTTTTGGGCTAAGAAACCCATCTAGGCTCAAAATTCTAAAATGGAAGTGTGATAAGACAAGCCATGAATTGACATTGTTCGGGGCTAATGGAGAAGTTCAAAAGATCTCTATGAATAGTGTTTTTGGGCTAAAGGTGAATATCAACAAGACCTATTAGGTCTTGAACTTGAAAGGGACCCGGAAGACAACTACTCTATGAAGTTTGAACTCAATTTCAAAGGGTAAATCAGAGAAAAGTTGATGAGGAATAAAAGTTGATCAATAAAGCTGAGTTTTGGCATCTCCTATTCTAGTGGGAGATTGTTGGACCTACAAAAGAACATATGGTATCAAAAGCCAAAACATACTATTTTGATCAAGAAATAAACGAGTAATGATTTGCAGCTCTCCCCAAAGATAGTGAATCTTGAACACTAACATAACATATGTTTGAAGATTACAAAGCACAGTCAAAGACTGGAAACACTGTTGAAGAAGAAGAAGAAACATATGTTCAAAGGCCAAAGCCCTATTGAAGACAAAGCATTGATGGTGAAGACCAAACATCAATTAGGCCTAAACAAATGTTTAGAACTAATGTACAGAGGTTTAGAGAACAGACTTTATTAATGTAACAGTGTTAGAAAAAAAGGATGTTAAGTATATTTAATCAGTTATTAATTCAATCAGATTTTTATAAGCTCTGTGAATCTTTCCTGTTAGGAATGTTAGATGTCGCTATCAGGGTGATGTCAGCCTTGATTGCAAACACATGTTTGTACATAGTATAAATAGATCTCACCTGATAGTGATCTATTTCATCAAAGCATTGAATGAACAGATTGTGGGTGATTAGGTTGAAGGGGAGTGTAATATCATTCTTGTAATCTTTTGATTATAATCATCAATACAAGTTTGATATCTTTCTAAATTTTTGTGTTCACCTAAAACATACAAGTTAAAACTCATATCCTAACATAACCCGTATGGGCTTGCAGTTAACCTAAACTAGTAAGTTCTATTTTATAAAAAAAATCTGGGATTAAATCATCCGAATATTTAAGATATTCGGTATAAATGGGAACGAGGGTTACAGAGAAGGTGCTTTATGAATGCGTTGAACGGCGAAGAAGGCATACTTGAGGATGAAGCGATTGTTACGGCCTGTAGTGAGTACCAGATCATCTACAACACCCAGTTTGCTAACGTTGCAACTTGGAGAATTTGAGAACCCGGCTTGTATAATTTTGAGAACAATGTGTTGTCGTTTTTGTTTAAAATTCGTACCTTTAGTTTTTATTTGAAATGTTATGCTATTTTTTTAACTTGCTATTTTATTTTGTAATCAATTTTTTTAATTAGTTTAAATATGATATAAAAAACAAAAGAAAATGGTTGAGTGATAAATTGAGGGCTTTATTCTATTGCATGGGTGTTATTAGAAAAAGGCAATAGAGCCTCTTGTCTACGTTACACAGACGTCATGCTAAAGTGGCGCAATATAGCCTTATTCCATGTATCCTTACATTACAAACTTATTGAAATCTAAATCATTCACACCAAAACAAAATGAGTATACCACCATTAAAACCGACAAAACAAAATATTAAAAATAAAACCAGTATTTAAGAAATAGAATGCCCGGTCAATTTGCAAATCGCTTCTCCCCTGCGATCCTTTGGGACAGTATAGTAACTCCCATGTATCTGCAATAAATGAAAACCAGATAACCATAACGCCTTATTGTTAGTTAATTAACACACAACAATACATGATGTCATGATCAATATACCACTAGAGATAACCAAATTTTCCAACAAAAGTTTCCAATTCAAAAAATTTGGTCATAAATTTCAACCATTTTCCTACGCCAAAAATTCCGACATGATAAAGATTGGAAATTCGTCGGGTTTTTATCTTGTTTTTTTATTAATAAAATTAGATTTGGTTGGAAATTTGTAGGAAATATTTTTGTCGAAAATTGGTTGGAAATGGAAGTATTTTTTTGTGGGGGATTTTAGTATTTTTGTCGAAAAGTTGTTAATAAATGTTTTGTTGGAAAATTGGTCGGAAAATATTTCCCACTAGTTTTTCAAACGAAACAAGTGTTGATGGAAATTCGTCGGAAAGAGCCTTGTATGTTTTGAATATCAAAATAAAGATACCTTCCAAGCATCAACAAGCTAGCTTGAGGATTAGTTCCCGGAGAGTTAAGTAAAGTCGACCCGTCAACAACACGAAGAGAATCGACACCAAGAACCTTATACTCATCATCAACAACCTTCCCGATATGACACCCGCCGTGATAATGCCATATAGTTCTTACAGTGTCCTTGCAATGTTGTTCTAAGGAGGTGCTTGTATTACCATGTGCATTCATGTTATAGGGTATTTTCATGTTAAGATCAAGAATATCCTGGGTTGTCATGTTGGCGAGCTTGTAGTTTGAGAATGCTTCTGAATTAACTGTTTTTAGGATGGTTTTGATCCCCTTCACGCATTTCTGCAAGTCTTCAGGTTCGCTAAAGTAGTTAAATGTTACAGATGGGTTGTCAGATGCATTACGATTTACAATCGTTAGGTTACCCTTAGATAAAGGGCCATTAGTCTTTTCATATATGAAACCGCCCTCCTGCAAGAAATTAAAAACAAAAACAAAAAACAAAATAAAAGAGGTGAGATCTTTAATTAAGGCCAAATAATTAAAAAAAACAAACACAAAAAAAAGAGGTCAGATCTTTAATTAAGGCCAAATGATATCTAAATGCAAGAAATTTCAGCTTTTACCATTTTATGCAACTATGTGGTTTTTATTAGCTTCAATGTATTCATCTTTAAAGTTCTAATCGTTTTTATATCAATTTAGTGGATTGGTCCAGACATTTTTGTAGGTCCCTTTTCTCGGAGGATCGAGAACAAACCTAAACCTTGTTATACTAACCCACTAGCGAGTGCGGAATCCAAGCTAGCGGGCAAACCGGGATGATGCAAGAACAAACACAAGAACACACAAAGTTCACCGATTAACACCACTGTATTAATACGTATGAAGGTTTACGGTTACAAGCACAATGTTTACAATCTTGTTTGCAAACTCTCTAAGATGTGTGTGTGTGTGTTTTCCAGCAGAGTTTCTATAACTCTCCAAATGTGCATCTATCAAACACTAACACACTGCATGGGTATTTATACCCATACACAGCAGGTCTTGGTCGAAGGATCGATAGATGGTCCGAAGGATCATCTGTCGATGACAATGTGTCCGAAAGATCAGCATGGACATCGAAGGATCATCCTTCGATGCCTAATGGTCGAACCATGGTCGAACCATATCTTTCGAGCACCTCGAAGGATCAGTTGGATCCTTCGAGGCTATCCTTCGATCCAGACAACATTATGTTGTCCAAGTCAAACTAGGAGGATAGTTTACTTGGTCAACTTACAGACTGACTTAGGACATCGTTTACATACAGACCGGATACAGACAAAGTACAGACACAAGTGCACCAACAAACTCCCCCTTGGTTGTAGCTTTGTCTTGATCTTGTCTTGATCTTCTATAGATGTAGACCTGTCTTGAACTTCGACGGTCTTTGGTCTTCGAGTTTCCAAAACTCTGATGTCCTTTAAAGTCTTCATTGTCGGAGGATCTTCAAAGTCTTCACGTCTTGAAAGCAGAGAGTGTACCAACAAACTACCCGTATTGTGTAGGAAGTGTGTTGACAAACTCCCCCTTAACATAAGCTCCCCCTTGAGTTATGCTCGTGAAATACTTTAACTTTATGAAGTGAGATCCTTGTGGTGTTGAGGATGGTCAGCGGCTACTCGATCATCTTCATCAGTTGAGCGCCTTCTCGTCGTGTCTTCATTCCAAAGCTTGTCGTCGACCATGTTCTCCTAGCCTTTAGAATCTGCACATGCAAGAAATCTAAACGCGTAATGAGAACAACTGCTTGGAACATAGTATAAGCAAATGACACACGAATGACCATGTCACAATCAAACACCGTCCGACAGTTTGAAAGTTTAATAAATTTGTCAATTTAAGTCTTTAACTTTCAAAACATGCAAATTTTCGACCGTTTATGAAGATTTAGTCAATTCGGTTTTCGTTCAGGTTTCAGGTAACGAAGACTCGAGCTCCAACATCGTACGATCGAAAATAAAGTAGAAAGAAAATCTTTTTGGCTTTTATAAAGTTTATATTAAAACACTCCTAAAATCTTTTTGGTATTTTTGAAAGTAAAAGACAACAATTTAAAATCCTTTGAGTGTTATCAAACGACATCACCGCTAATGTCGTGCTGATATGCACCAAACGACGAAACTGTTTAAAAAGAAAACAAATAAAAGTTAAACAGTAAATAAATATATACAAACATTCTTTTTGCGAGTTTCGAGGGTAAGAGAATCATATCAGTGTACGGTCATGCCAAAACACTCTTGTTGTTCAGTTAGTTAACATTAAGATAAGCATCCTATAACAATTATCGGTATTGTTGTCCACTTAAACTCAACTTATCAGATGTAATCATGGCGAGGGGATACGTTAAGGTATGATTTATACTTACCGAC
Source organism: Helianthus annuus (assembly GCF_002127325.2). Classification (NCBI taxonomy): domain Eukaryota; kingdom Viridiplantae; phylum Streptophyta; class Magnoliopsida; order Asterales; family Asteraceae; genus Helianthus; species Helianthus annuus. The sequence goes on from NC_035445.2 coordinate 153,852,163, forward strand.
CGGTGTTCATCCACATCACGACACATTCCCGTATCAAGGTATGCACGAGAGTTCATCTTACCGGTGAGTATACCGATTATCATCTGTTTGACCGTATAAATTGTGAGATACTCACTTATTTTGATTTGAAAACAAGTCCTATGTGATATAATCACTTATTGATGAGGAACTTGATTTTCGTATGCATGAGGGCACAGGTGCAAGTCCGTGAACAGGTCAGTACTTCCGTACAGCAGAGAGACGAACTTGACACCCGGATAAATGTGATATTTTATCACTTATTTGTTTTGGACATGTGATTGTTTATCACTTATTGAGGTCGAATGCAGTATGCAATATGTACACGTATGTATAGTATCATGGAAGATCTAGACTTGCGTCCCCGTTATTTTTCGGTAAAAGATACACCCATGATACCCAGATGATAAGCAGCATAAAGACCGAATATCTCAGAACCTCGGCAATCTATCAAACGAAATTTCGGTACTAAGACCATATGCCAATGAATGGTTCCCACCTGGTCTTCAGTCGATTAAGATTTATATCACCCTGCACACTTTAAAATGATTGTGAGCCTACCGATACATCTTATATAGAGCTGCTTATCGTTTTTCATTTAAGGTTTAAAGAGGTTTGGATAGACCACTGATGTACTATCATTTTCTCTTTTGCTCGCCAGGAAACTCATTTTTGATTTTCTATTGTTTTTGTGTTTTTGAATTTTTCGATGTTTTTGTATTTTTCGATTTTTGGATTTACTCCCCCTAAAATCAACAAACTAAGATAAATTTAAAAACACACAAAGATATTTACAAAAATGATTTTCCGATGTTGGTTTACTCTTGCTTGACCTTAATGCCATTTACCAATAATAAGAAGTCAAATCTAGATTTGTCAAAAGCTTTGGTAAATAAGTCGGCACGTTGGTCATCGGTGTGGACCTTAACAACATCGATTAGCCTTTTCTCAAAGCAATCACGTATGAAGTGATATTTGATTTCGATGTGTTTGGTCTTTGAATGCTGCACAGGATTTTTAGTGATATCTAAAGCAGCAGAATTATCAACGTAAATAGGAGTAGTTAGGAATTCAAAACCGTAGTCCCGCAATTGTTGTTGGATCCAAAGAACTTGTGAACAACAACTTGAGGCAGCAATGTATTCAGCTTCGCATGTTGATGTAGCGACACACGTCTGCTTCTTGCACTGCCAGGTGACTAAGCGATTTCCTAAAAACTGACATCCAGCCGTTGTGGATTTGCCGTCGATTTTACATCCGCCAAAATCAGAATCACTGAATGCGACCAAGTCAAAGTTATTATCCCTAGGATACCACAGACCGGTGTCTGGATAAGCCTTCAAATAACGAAAAATCCTTTTGACAGCTGCAAGATGTGAGGCCTTCGGGTTAACTTGATATCTGGCGAGCAGGCACGTTGGGTACATTATATCTGGCCTTGATGCTGTGAGGTACATAAGGGATCCGATCATCGCGCGATAGTATGAAGGACTAACAGGTTCACCCTTCAGGTCAGGAGTAATTCCATGATTAGTTGGCAGTGGGGTACCAATGGGCGTTGCATCGGACATCTGGAACCGGCTCAAGATGTCTCCAACATATTTAGTCTGATGGATGAATATCCCAGACTCCGTTTGTTGTACTTGTAGGCCCAAAAAGAAATTCATTTCCCCCATAGCACTCATCTCGAACTTATCCTGCATGATGCGCTCGAAATTCCTACACAAAACATCATTAGTAGAACCAAATATAATATCATCAACATATACCTGTACCAGAAGAAGATCTCCATCTTGTTCTTTGATGAAGAGAGTACAATCGATAAGACCTCTTCGAAAACCGTTCTCCAGCAGATATGTAGATAAGGTTGCATACCAAGCTCGTGGCGCTTGATGAAGACCATAGAGAGCTTTGTTGAGCAACCAAACCCGATCGGGATGGACAGGATCTTCAAAACCAGGAGGCTGTTCGACATATACCTCTTCTTCAACCACACCATGTAGAAATGCACTTTTGACGTCCATCTGGTAAACCTTGAATCCTTTGAATGACGCATAAGCCAGAAAGATCCGAATAGCTTCCAGACGTGCAACTGGTGCATAGACTTCGTTGTAGTCGATCCCCTCAATCTGACGAAAACCTTGAACGACTAAACGAGCTTTGTTTCGAATAACTACTCCACGGTCGTCTTTCTTGCATTTGAAGACCCATCGAGTGCCAATCTTCTTGTAGTTCTCAGGTTTTTCAACAAGCTTCCAAACACCCAGCTTGTGAAATTGCTGTAATTCTTCCTGCATGGCTTCAACCCAAGCACTGTCTTTCAATGCTTCTTTCCACGACTTTGGTTCTTCTTGTGACACGTAGCACGCGAAGGACCAGTCATTCTGTTGGCCAGATTCTCTTATAGCTGAATACAAACCAGCATTCCGGTTGTTTCTCAGCTGATTACGCGTCTGCACTCCGCGATGGACATCTCCTATGATATTCTGCTGTGGATGGGTATCGTGAATCCTCATTTCAGGATTATCCGGTACACGAGCATTGATACCCAAATTATTCAAATTAAGATCAACAACCAACTCCACGCCAGGAATGTGGTTAGAGGTGGATGCATTCCCTTCAGCAGTATCGATATTCTGCGTATGAGGTGTATCACCAGAGGCACCTTGAACAGGAGCAGCTGGAGCTGAAGATCCTTCGGCTGCATCATGATATTCATCATCTTCAGAAGAGTCATTATAATCAGCAGCATCTTCATAAACCTCATTTTGAACCATATTGTTGACTGACGAAGAAGCTTGAGGGTCAACAACAATAGGTCTAACCAATGGCGAGACAGCAGCGTTGTCACTTTCCAACAACATTCGAGCCGCTGCTGATTCTTCGTCAAAGGTTGGCAGTTTAAAGGAGTCAAATAGCCCATCATAATCGAACATCCACGGATCACCCGGAGCCCTAACAGGACTCGTGTACCTTTGAACCCTAACTTCGCTCCATAGCTCAATTTTCTTGGTAGCTAGATTCCAAACACGAAAATTCGGAGTAGCATATCCGAGGAAGAAACCCTCGATAGCTCGTGCACCAAACTTTCCATCCGGCTCAATCATAGTACAAGGAGCACCAAACGGTTCAAGGTAAGAAAGATCCGGTTTCCTTCTCTGAAGGAGTTCGAAGCAAGTCTTGCCATGTCTCTTAACTGTAAGAACTCTGTTCAACGTGTAGCATGCAGCCGATACAGCCTCTCCCCAGAATTGAATAGGGAGTTCCGACTCTACTAACATTGTTCTTGCAGTTTCAATAATAGTTCGATTCTTCCTCTCAGCGACACCATTTTGTTGTGGAGTATAACGAGAACTGTACTCATGAAGAATGCCTTTAGAAGTACAAAACTCATCCATAACTTGATTCTTGAATTCAGTTCCATTGTCGCTTCGGATCCTTTTCACTTTCAACGTATAGAGATTCTCCAACATTGTAAGAAGATCCTTGAGGATGCCAGGAGTTTCACTTTTGTGTGCCATAAAGGATACCCAAGAAAATCTAGAGTAGTCATCAGTAACTACTAAACAATAGGCATCACCAAACGTTGTCTTGTGTTTCATAGGTCCAAAAAGGTCCATATGAAGACGTTCGAGAGGCATGCTAACAGTGTTGATTTTCTTCAAAGGGTGAGACTTCTTTGTTTGCTTCCCTTTTTGGCATGAGACACAGATATCTTGTAGATGAAAACTTCTCACAGGCACACCATTCACAAGATTATTTTTCACCAAATGGTTCATCTTTCTCAAGTGAATGTGTCCCATTCTTCTGTGCCAAGATATTGACTCCTTTTCCGTGGCTTTTGAGACAAAACAAGTAACTTGTGCAGATGTTGTAATCGCTTGGCTCATGTCGAGAATATAAAGATCATTAACTCTCGGAGCCGATAAGAGAATCCATTCTTGTGGAATTTTGAATCCAGGTTTCAGCACATAGCAGCCAGCGTCATCAAAAATCACTGAGAACTTTTTATCGCAGATTTGCGACACACTGAGAAGATTGTGATCAATTTGCTTCACATAATTGATCTTGTCAAAGCACACGATACCATTGGAGATACTTCCTTCTCCAGTGATGTACCCGCCTTTATCACCCGCAAAAGCAACATACCCTCCTCTGATATTTCTCACGTCGTATAGGAGCCGTAAGTCGCCAGTCATGTGCCTGGATGCTCCACTATCAACAATCCAATGACTATTAATAGTTCCTCCTAGAACATCCTGCACATGTCAAATAAACACATCAGTTGAGAATGGGGACCCAAGCCTTAGTGGTCTTGGGTCGTCCCTTGGCATCACGATACGTAAGCTCTATCTCTTGATGGTTTTCAAGAACAACTGCTCCCCCTGAATTGTCACCCGACTTAGGTAACCAAGTTTGTCTTTGCCTACCAGTTTTTGAAGATTCTGGTTTTACAGGTTGTGACACTCTTGGTTCCTTTTGAACTGTTTTAACTTCAGATTTTAAAGCTTTTTCAACAGTTTTTATGTTCTTACGTCGTTGTTTAGTTTCTTGTTCTTTTACAGTTCGTTTATCTTGTTTAGGTGAAACTGACCGACGTTGAGGGTGAACTGCTTCAGGTGGAGCCTTTTCAACCAACTTCTTCTTTGGAGCATTTGGGCAATTTCTGATAATGTGCCCAATTTCTCCACATTTGAAACAAGTTCTCCTTTCAACAGACTTAGGAGAACTTGATCGACTACCAGATGTTGAGCTTGTAGAACCTGAGGTACTTGCTTTTTCATCACACCCGTTTGTATGTTGGGTGTAATTGTTATCACTGTTACGTTTCAAAATTTTGACTTGTTGTACAAAATCAGTGTTTGATTTGTTTTCAAAAGTCTCAATTTTATCTGTACCTTTTGATGCTACAAACTTAACATCTTTTCCTTTCTTCATGTAACGAGCTCCTTTTGATTCAACTTTAGCCTTTGGCTTTGGAGCTTGTTGAGGTTGTTTACCCTTAGAAGCAGTAGGTTGTCGAGTGGTTGGAGATTTTTGATTACCAAATTGTTTCCTAATCTCAGCCTTAGGAATTGGATCACATTGTGTTACCACAATTCCTGGAAGTGTTTTTCCCAAAAATCTGTTTGTATTGTCTTCAAAGACTTTGTCAATCAAAGATTTATTTACATTCTTAATTGGAAAAACATGATCTGAGTAGATTTTATTATCTCCAACCAAAGTGTACAACACATTACTGCTTTTAACAGTAGACACACCTGTCTCATCAACCTTGACAGAATCAATCACTTGCTCCTTAACAGATGGAACATCAGGAGTATCAGGATCACAAAGGATGTGATTCTCAATGGGAATGACAACTCCTTTCATCTTGTTAAGTGAGTTATCCTGTTCACTCACATCCACTTCTGGTTCATCATCCGATGACTCACAGTCCTCGATGATTGGAGGACTTTGTTTCATGGATGTTGAAGCTTCCTGTTGCTCTGTGGATGTATTTTCAGAATTCTCCGGTTTGAACCCTAAGCCAGTAGAAAATTCCTCAAAGTTCAAAGGCACACTGGGTTCATACCGGGGCATTTCCTCTTCATCGGGCATCTTGGTATAGTTGTCCATCAAAGGGGGTGGACACGCCTTATACCCTACACCTTTCACGTTACCTTTCAGTTGTTGAACGTCTATGATGTGATCAAGCACAAATCGGGAGTTAGAATAACTATCCAATTTCTGTTTGATCGCATCATGCTTGCATTGGGCAATGGCTAATTGCTTCTTAGTTTCCTCCACAAGATTAATGTATTCATTTATACTTACTTGTTTGTGGTAAACTACTTTGTTAACCTCGGACACATTTTTCTTTAATGTTTCTATTACAGATTTAAATTCTTTTTCATTCCGAGTTAAAGCCATGTTTGCCTCTTGGCATTTTGACAATTCAATAACCAAATTCTGATTATGACTATGAAGCTTTTCTGATTCAAGCTTCATATCTGCACATGATTTACACATACTAGGAGCAGGAGATTCAGAACTTACCTGACTAGTAGAGGCTGAACCATTTGCCATAAAGGCAGTTTGAAAAGAAAAAGCTCCATCTTCAGAGAATAGCTTTTCCATTTCCGTTGATGTAGCAGCAGCCTTCCTAATCAGAATTGATTTCTGACATTTAAGCTCATCAGCTTCATTCAGTAGCTCCTGTATATCATCATCTCCTTCTTCATTCACATCAGGCTCTGAGTGATTATCCCCAGAAACAGAGCCTTCTTCATCCGAACTGCCCGAATAACCAGAACTGTCATCGCTCCCAGAAGATTCTTCTTTTTGAACCTGCTCGATGACCTTAGCATACAATGCAGTTCCACTTCCCTGATCACCATCACCAAACTGAACTGACCAGTCACATCCTTCATCAGCTTGAACAGCCAAAGCCCGATTGTGATTGGTAGCTCCAGGCTGTCCCTGATTGTTGTTCACTGCCACCATCCTCCGTTCACGGTTTTCTTGTTGGGCATTCACATTAGTCTGGTTTCTGAACGGGTTGTGATTGCCGTGTTTTGTTGGTCGAGTGCACTCACGTTTAAAGTGCCCTTTCTCGCCACAGTTAAAGCACGTGACGGCATTAATATCAAACCCATACTTCGTGTTTTTCTTTCCTTCCAACGAAGTTCTTCCAGTTCGTGCCATGAAATCTTTTGCCCTTCTAACCGCACTAGCAAAAGCCCATTTAATATCCATCAACTCCATTTCTTCCTTGTCGATCTGATCATAATCTTCATTGGTCATGTTGATGTTTCCAAGCTGACCAGCTACCAAACCACAGTAAGCACTGACCATGGTGTTGATAATTTCCATATGTTCCTTAGCAACTTCAATGCTAAGGTGTGAAAGATTTGAGTTGTCGACTCGGATTGTGTGATGACTTTGAGGCTGAGGTTGAGGATTGCTTGTATAGTGAGCTTGCTGTTGTTGTTGTTGAGGTTGTGGTTGTGGCTGTGTTGGAACAGGAATATAGGACCTCGGATCGAATTGAGGTTGTGGTGGAGCAGCTGTTGATTGAGGAAATGGAAAGGAACTCGTATTGGACACAAAAGCAGTTTGAAGCTTCGGTTGCTGAACAGAACTAGCTGAAGGACCAAAACCAGGCAAATACATTTCTGTATTCTGAGGAGCTGGAGCACGCCTTGCTTTCCTAATTTCTTCATCATTTTTATGTTCCAGCTTCTGAATGAACTCATAGATGTTAATCTCATCTAGAGCTTTAGTATGCTTCAACAACTCAATAAACGAGCTCCACTTTGGGGGTAGGGCGTCAGCAAACCTATTCACCATGTCTTGTTGAGTAGCTGCCACCCCATAAGCACACATTTCACTAATCAAATGATAGAAACGTGTGGTCATATCATTCAGAGTCTCGTTTTCCAAAAACTGAAAGGATTCAAATTCTTTCTTCAACAAATCATGCCTAGATTTTCGAGCAGCTGCATTGCCTTCTCCTCTAGCAACTAAGGCATCCCACAATGCTTTCGTGGTCTTGCAATATGAAAACTGATGGTAGATGTCTTTGTTGAGTGCTTGAGTAAGTATTGCATAGGCCTTTTTCTCCAATTCATAAGCCTTCTTGTCATTTTCAAGCATGTTGGCGTAACCTTCTGAAGTGGATGCTCTACTTTCAAGACTTTCATTGAATGCATTGACAAAACACATCCAAAGGTCGGTGCTTTGACCTTGAACATATGTGTGAAAGCGGCCTTTCCATGACGGAAAATCGTTCATGTGGTTCAGCTTTGGTGGACGATTGTTACTGCCTGTTTCACTTTCACTAATCAGAAGATTCTGAAGACTTTGACTTTGATTGGATACCAAAGCCCATTGACACGAACTTATTGATTGTTGTTGTTTTGGAATGGCACTCGTCATATATTCAGCCATCGACATCTGTTTCAGATCTGGTTGTGGATCCGTACTCCAATCCCAAGGACTTGTACAGCTCATCTTGATCAAAAATTAACAAATCACCTACACACCACAAACTGTTAACAACAAACAGACAACAATTGAAAGATCCAATCTGGTCGAAAGATCAAGACTTGTTCGAAGGATCAACAGTGATCGAAAGATGACTGTTGAGTTTCGAGCAAAGTCTTCGGAAGATTCACAATTGAAAGATCCTTATCTTTCGACTGATTGTCACGAAAGATTCACAGTTCGAAAGATCTTTATCTTTCGAATTCTGGTCTCGAAGGATTCACTATGAATGATCCTTATCTTTCGAGATGAATTTGTATCTTTCGGACAATTATCTTTCAAAAAGATTCCAAATACGAAGGATGATTGTATACTTCGAAAGACTACTCGAAGGATGCTAATCTTTCGAGCTGTCTCCAATCGAAAGATGATCTTTCGAAATCGAAAGATATCCTTCGGTGGCTGACTGACACACTGACACTGACTTGACAGGTTGGTGAAAAGTGTGATAGGTTGGTGAAGTACTTTCGGCAGAAAGGATGGTCTGCCAACAACTTTTTCACCAAACTTTTGACTTTCAAAAATTTTTGCCAAAATAAGCAACCTTATCTTCAAGATCTGGTCACCGGAAACAAATCGGAATATGGCCGGAAAAATCAAGGTTTCACAAACACGATTTTTATGTTACCCAAACCGACCCCGAACACTCCCGAAAGGTTTAGTATCCGTTTTTCAGTTTAGAAAAGCAAGAAAAACCACCAAAACGGGTCCTAAACCTAGTGTTCAAACACACCAAAGAACTCGAACAAACCGGTTTTAAACAAGGTAAAGAGCGAGGCTCTGATACCACTTGTAGGTCCCTTTTCTCGGAGGATCGAGAACAAACCTAAACCTTGTTATACTAACCCACTAGCGAGTGCGGAATCCAAGCTAGCGGGCAAACCGGGATGATGCAAGAACAAACACAAGAACACACAAAGTTCACCGATTAACACCACTGTATTAATACGTATGAAGGTTTACGGTTACAAGCACAATGTTTACAATCTTGTTTGCAAACTCTCTAAGATGTGTGTGTGTGTGTTTTCCAGCAGAGTTTCTATAACTCTCCAAATGTGCATCTATCAAACACTAACACACTGCATGGGTATTTATACCCATACACAGCAGGTCTTGGTCGAAGGATCGATAGATGGTCCGAAGGATCATCTGTCGATGACAATGTGTCCGAAAGATCAGCATGGACATCGAAGGATCATCCTTCGATGCCTAATGGTCGAACCATGGTCGAACCATATCTTTCGAGCACCTCGAAGGATCAGTTGGATCCTTCGAGGCTATCCTTCGATCCAGACAACATTATGTTGTCCAAGTCAAACTAGGAGGATAGTTTACTTGGTCAACTTACAGACTGACTTAGGACATCGTTTACATACAGACCGAATACAGACAAAGTACAGACACAAGTGCACCAACAATTTTTGTATAAAGCGGGTACAACATAAAACATGTATACACATAAACTGAAAAAAAAATCACTTTGTTCACTACTACATCCGGATCTCATAACTAGAGACCGTTTTCTTGCAAAACATTTGAAAATCAGAAAAAAATATATATATATATATTAAAAAAAGAAATAAATGTCGATCATAAATCAGTCACAAAGAGGAAAAGACTATATAACAAAATTAAACGTCAATCCCAGACAGATCATAAATTTGTGCAACAAAAGGATCTTAAACCGTCACAAAATTGATTAACCACAAACATTTTGTACAACAATTTCGGTCCTAAATTTGTCACAACCAACATATTTATGAGCTCTTTAATCTTATAAATCATACCTCTGGTGTATAACCCTGATAGTCCGAAAGATTCACGAAGATAACGTTAAAGCCACCAATTGCTTCAATATAGCTACCGAATGGAGTAATACCCGCAACTTGGACTAAAGATCGCTCAACGCCGATAGGAGAAGGAATGAAGAGTACATTTAGTGGGTTATCTGCCATATCTTGACCAACAAAGGGTTGTTCAAGAACAATTTTTATGTTAAGGGCGTCAAGTTGGTCTTTTGGACCTATGCCACTCAACATCAAAAGTTGTGGGCTTCCAAGAGCTCCAGCAGACAATATGATTTCGTTATTCTTTTCACGTTTCAAATATGCAACGTGCTTTGTCCCTAGCGTATCTTCGAACACTACTCCATAAGCCCTTGGCTTTGAGCTTCCTATGCAAGATTGAAATGTAAGAAATGAGTAAATAATTATTATGTCACTATATTCCAAATATATATTTGTAGACATTTGTGTAAATCTGTATCAAGTTGTCGACATTTATATATAAACAAAGGGATATGTATTATATTTTTCATGACTAATTAACAGGAGAATGCCAATTAGGACAAACCATAACCAAAGTAGACTTGTTTCTGTAGTAAACAACAACTACAGGGAATTGGGGATAGGGACAGACATGGACTTTTTCTAAATTTTCACATAAATCATGAATGATGTAATGATTATCAATATGACCCCAAATATTTAACATTCTTTAGAGATGCTTATTTTCGTCGTCTTATCTATTATATGTTTATAATTATAATTGTAACTCATGTCTATCTATTTCGTGGTCTTATCTATTATATGTTTATAATTATAATTGTCACTCATTTCTATCTATTATATGTTTATAATTATAATTGTAACTCATGGCTATAAAAGATTTATATATTTTCCCAATTGTGCTTATGTTGTAGTGTTATCATGACATCTAAATAACGTACCTTTATGCTTAAACAAGACTTTGTGAACCGTTGCGTGTAGAAAAAGAGACAACCCTTCTGGATTTGCATATTGTAGCAAATCGGCAGCCGTATGTCGGGTACCATTTTTATCAAAAATAGCCCCACCCACTTTAGTCCCAACAAGGTGATCATAAGTAAACCCATTGTCCGGTGTGACCCCAGCTTCCACAAGACCAGCTCCAACTGCCGATTGCCAATTTTGCACATCCTGGTCAAAAACCATAACTTTTTCGGTCCACTCGTAGGAATCTTGGATCAAATCTTCATCCTTTAATCTGGCCTCTTTGTTGAATTGTTTTTCACCACGAGAGTAAAAACCAGCGTTGATTGATGTTCCACCACCCAACACACGAGCTCGTCCATTCGCAACACCTTCAACTACAAACTGTTGAACGGGTGAATCTTGTGATGTGTCAAGGAAGTAGAGACCGAAATTTTCGGCCTTGGTGATGTTGGCATCGTTGTAAGGTGAGCCACCGCGTTCGAGTAATAAAACCGAGTAGTTCGCAGATAGGGTGGTGGCTATGGGGATACCGGTGGTACCTCCTCCGATAACGATGTAGTCAAAGAAAGAAACCCTAGGGGCTTTTGTTGCTTCATGCATGAAGGTATAGTTTGGAGCTGTAAAAATGTAATAGGCACAAAACTAAGTTATTAACCACGGTTGTAATCATTTTTATTCTTGGTTATAAAATGGTACAAAATGAAAATGAATGGTAAGTTATAAGAAAACATGAGCCAGCAACATTATCGGTCAACTTTAGAGTTTCGGAAACCAGATAACGTCATATATATTCTGAAAATAATATATACGTATGCATACATATAAAACTTAATTATAAACATAATATGTAAATGTTTTATCTTTTGTGGAGATTTATAATGTTAACAAATTAAATATGGAGTCTTAACTGGTAAATAAATCCAATAAATTAGAATTTGAAATAAAAAAGGATAAAAAAAATTGAAACATGATCCAACAACCCCGTCCGGTCCGCACATCCGACTAGCAACCAACTGTCAAATGAAAGCGGTATAAATAGCATCAGCCAGACCAGTTATGTGGCCGGCTGCTCTATTCCGATTCTGAGAATGTTGGTTATATCATAAAGACGACTTATCAGAAATTAAGACAAAACATGCATACCTAATTCAGCGACACCAAAATTAAATAAGAAAAGAATGGTAACAAGAGTGGTACTCATTCTCCATGAACTGTAAACCATTATGTTACGTTGAGGACAACACATCTATCAATACGTTTATCAAGAACTTAAGATTGTTAAAGTGTCTTGATGCTTTTTGCTTATGTGTGATTTGAAAAGGAGATGAATTGCAAGCTATTTATATGACATTGGGTAGATGATAAAAACAAGAGTAGGTATGCCATAACACTAAAGAAAGAATTTATGTAGGAAAGAAAGAATTTATTTAGATTATAAAAACAAGAGTAGGTATGCCATAACACTAAAGAAAGACTTTATGTAGGAAAGAAAGAATTTATTGCTAAGTTCAGAATGTATTCAACAAATTATATTATATATTTCTAGTAAATTAATACCTTGTCATAATTTTTTTCTTCTCTTTTTCTTGACATTACTTATGACGTGGGTACTCGAAGATTCCAGTCAACAAAGTCAAAGTCAATGGTAATAGTAAAAGTAAATAAACAACGCTGAAACACAAAGCAAGAAGCTGAAAGTCAGAAGCTAGAAGCTCCTGACCCAGAGCTGATGCGCCTACAGCTGACGACAGGAAGGCAAAATTACTGTACAACCTCGGAACTTGAATTTAATAAGTCAAGATGAAAAGACAAACTTTCTATAGAACATAAAGTGTCCGCGAGACACACAAAACCTGAAACATACCCAAAGAGGTAAAGGCCAAACCTGCAAGCAACATCAGGATGGATAAGCTTACCTGAACTAAGCTGATGCGCCAACAACTGATGATAGGAGGGCAAAATTACTGTACAACCTCGGGACTTAATAAGTCAAGATGAAAAGACAAACTTTCTATAAAGCATAAAGTGTCCTCCAGACACACAAAACCAGAAACATACCCAAAGAGGTAAAGGCCAAACCTGCAAGCAACATCAGGATGGATAAGCTTACCTGGACTATACGGTGTACAGTTGGCATAAGGCTCCTTGGGCAGACCAGTCTGCCTATAAAAGAAGAGTCTTGTCCCAGCCAAAAGTTAAGTTATTCTCTCACTCTCACTCTCTAAACTCTTATCATTTCTTTTGCTAAGACTCTCAAAGAACTTGTACTGATTCCTCACGTCGGATCTAAACGCCGGAGCCCCCCTCTCGCGTTATGGCTAACGGTGTTCTTTGGTTGTAGATTCTGATCAAGGAGCTGTCTTTTGGAGTTGATCATGGACCTTCCCCCTGCCATACTCTTGTTGTTTTGACAAGTGGCGCCCACTGTGGGGCTACGCTACTTAGAACAGTTTTCCAGTAGTACAGCCCTGTTCCGAAGTTACTTTCCTTTATGGCCCGAAGGGATCCTCATCCAAAAGAAGTTTTAAGCAGTTCTAGGCCTCGGTCTAGCCCTCCTGCTACTCCGGGGGTAGATAGTTGTTCCACCAACCCGGACAGACTCCATGTCGCACCGATGACACAAGACGCACAACAATTCCAAACTCCTCCCTCTACACGAGTTAATCCATCTTCACCGAGTGAAGTTCTCTTCCCAGTTGAAACCATGGAAATTACCCCAGATGGAGTAAAAAATAATTTCATAGTGTTAAGAGAACTCTTGAATGGGTATGTTCGAGAAGAACGGACAAAAGGGGTCAGAGTACGTTTTTCTTATGATGAACCTAAAGTTGCACTCTCCCCTATGCCCTCTCCATTGTGCACTACTACATCTCCAAGTGTTACTCGAGCAGGACCCAGTTCTTACTCACATCCATACCTTATGCCCGATGGTTCACTTGGGCCGGGGAGCTACCCTACTAGCTCACCTATTATGCTCCCAAGAAGCCCAGAATATACCGTTGAACAGCTCCTCCAAAAGGCTCAAGCAGGTACCCCGTCTCCACCAACTACCTTCGAAGAAGCCCTTCGATCGTTACCATTGGCTAGCAGAGCCGTAGCTGTGAGTTTATCGCCACTTCCTGGTCTTCAACTAGGTTTCCCCTTGTATGGTGCTTAATATCCTCAAATGGCAGCTCTCTTGGCCCAACTAAGCCAACAGCTCGTGGGAAGTCAAATGTGGCAAGCTTTCCAGGTTGGGTCGCAAGCTTAAACCCAACCCAACATCCAAGCAGGTGTTAACACTAGTGGAGTAGGGGTGAACCTTTATATACCATCCAGGCCTTATAAACCTAGCTCATTGTCATGCTTCTCCGAAGAGATAGCCAACTATGTCTTCCAAACAAAGATAAAAGATAAAGATGCCATCTAACGTTAAGACATACGATGGTCTGGAAGATCCCGAGGACCATCTTCAAGTCTTCACAGGAGCTATTACGGTCGAGCATTGGAATAATGCCAAATGTTGCCATATGTTCATGCAAACCCTCATTGGGCCAACTAGATTATGGTTCTGTGGGCTCCCCACCAGAAGCATAAAATCCTTTGTAACCTTTATAAAAGCTTCCTTGCCAACTTTACCCCTCAAAAGAGATGTACCAGAGATGCTACCGTCATGCATCAGATCCAACAAAAAGATCATTAAGACCTCCGTGCGTTCATAGAAAGATTTAAGAGGGAAGGACTGGTGTACAGCAGGGCAACTGAGAAAATGAGGGTATCTGCATTCATGAACGCTATAAAACCCAAGAAGCTTCTCAGAAGGTTCCATGAAAACAACCCTCAGACAATGGATGAAGCCTATGAAAGGGCAGAATCATTCTTGAAGGGTGACGAAGCATTAGAAAAACAAGCATCAAAGAAGAGGGAACAGGGAAGCTGGAGGGAGCTACCTCCTCCATCCAAAAGGGCAAGGTTCCAACCCTTCATCGATTGACGGCCTTTCAGGTCCTACGAAGGAAGAAGGTTCGAAGATAGAAGAAGTGCCCTTCGTCTGAATCGTAATTAGGACAAAGACAAGCAGATCTTCACCCTCCTCACCAAGACGCCCCAAGAAATCTTGTCAACTGAAGAGGTCAAGTACAACTCCCGACCTCTGTCCAAAGCAGCTAGCAAAAGAGATGCAAGTAAATTTTGTGCCTTCCACAATGACACATGACACCACACAATGATTGCTATCAGTTGAAAAAGAGAATAGAAGAAGTTGTTAAGTCGGGGGGTGGGGGCTTGCTCACTTGGTGAAGGATTAAAAGACAAGAAGGAGGGGAAGAAAGCGGTTAGCATAAACATGGTTTGTTCAGAAAGCAAAAAAGAAGGGAAAAGGAGGAGGACCATACCATGGAATCAACATTTCATTTGCTTCCCCCCTACAGATCCAAACGATAAGTAGGAGTATCCAATCATCGTGGAAGCTGAGATAGAAGGGGCTTCCCTCGACATAGTGTACATGGATTCGAGAGCGGCCTCCAATATTATGTATCAAAGATGCTTTGACTTACTCTGAAGTGAAACAAAAGCTCGTCTACAAGCTACTGAGACGTCCCTCTGGCTTCACTTAGGAAAAGGTACAACCCTTAGGGAAGATAACACTGAACCTATGTTTCAGGGATGGAGACTTATGAAGAACAGAGGAGCTCACCTTCATTATTGAAAGTTCCCCTTCAAACTATAACATGTTGATAGGAAGGCCGGGGCTAGCAGCATTCGATGTTGTAGTAACGACAACACATGGAATGATGAAGTTTCCAACGGATAAGGGTATCGCTTCATTGGTACCTACACAAGAAGCCCTCTTGATCGCATCCATGGAAATAGAAGAATGGGAATGTAGTAAAACAAATAAAAGTCCAGTTGAAGAGATAAGCATCAATGATTCCTACCCGGAACAAAAGATAAGAATCAACAATCACCTCCCTGATATAATCAAGAAAAGGTTGATCGACCTCCTCCGAGGGAACATGGACGTGTTCGCTTAGTGTTCGGGAGATATGGTAGGGTTACCAAGGGAAGTAGCAGAGCATGCATTGAACACAGTTCCCACCTACCAGCCTGTCACACAAAAGAAAAGAAGCATAGCACCTGAACATAGTCTAGCTGCCTATCAAGGGGTAGAAAGACTTGTGGAAGCTGGTATCTTAAGGGATGTAAAGTATCACTCTTGGCTAGCAAACCCCGTCATGGTAAGGAAGCCAGATGGCTCTTGGAGAATGTGTGTTGACTTCAAAGATCTCAAAAAAGCATATCCCAAAGACTGCTACCTGTTTCCCAAGATCGACTCGAAGGTGGACTCGCTCACTGATTTTGAATACATGTGCTTCCTAGATGCCTATAAAGGGTATCACCAGATCAAAATGGTGAAGGAAGATGAAGAGAAGACAACGCTCCATACTGATAAGCGGATCTTCTGTTACAAAAAGATGCCTTTTGGATTGAAGAACGTCGGGGCAACATATCAATGTCTTGTGGACAAGGCCTTCTCCGAAAAATTGGAAGAAATATGGAAGCATACGTTGATGATTTTGTAATAAAGAATCACACGGGAGAAGACATGCTCCAAGACATCAAGGAAACGTTCCACAATCTTAAAGCAACCAACATGAAATTAAACCCAAATAAATGCACCTTTGGGTTTGAAGAACGAAAGTTCCTCGGTCACATTGTGGGGAAACAAAGAATAAAAGAGAATCCGGAAAAGGTCCGAGCGGTCATAGAAATGAAGTCCCCCAGGACCAAAAAAGAAGTTGAAAGCCTTAATGGAAAAATAGCAGCTCTCAAGCGCTTCCTCCCCAAGTCAGCAAAAAGATCATAACCATTCTTCAAGACGTTGAAAAACTGTGCTGATAAGAAAAACTTTATATCGACGGAGGAAGAACAAGTGGCCTTCATAGCACTCACGGAGCTTTTAGCTTCCCTGCCGACCATGGCAGCACCCAGGAAAGAAGAAATAATCATAGTCTACCTGTCGGCAGGTTCGCAGACTATAAACATCTCATTTACTTTGTGATCCATGCGCCCTATGCCCATGATTATTTAAGCTAACAGCTTCTTAAAAATGATTTTCCACAGGACAAGAAGCAATAAGCTCTGTGCTTGTGGTGGAAAGAGAGAAGGAGCAGATACCAGTGTACTTTGTGAGCAAGGTTCTAAAGGCAGCCGAAGTCAATTACTCTCCAATCGAGAAGCTGGTACTAGCATTAGTACACATGGCTAAAAGACTAAGGAGATACTTTCAGGCTCATCCAATTCAGGTCCTCACTGATCAACCACTAAGGTTCATACTAGAAAAACCTAAAGACTCGGGAAGGTTAGCTAAGTGGGCCATAGGGTTGGGGGAACACAAGATTGAGTATGTACCAAGGAAAGCTTACAAAGGACAAGTATTGGCAGATTTCTTGATAGAAATGTCGGTAATCAAGGAGGTAAATGAGATAGAAGAAGAAAGATGTCAAACTATAATCCCAGGGAAGTGGACATTGTTCTCTGACGGAGCTTCTTGTATAGAAGGTTCCGGGGCAGGTCTCATCATAACAGACCCCCACGGAACCGAATATACTTATGCACTTCGTCTTGATTTTCCCTACACAAATAATGAATCTGAATACGAAGCCTTGTTAGCTGGGTTGCAATTAGCAAAAACAATGAAGGTCAAGGAGCTGCACGCCTTCACCGATTCAAGATTGGTAGCAAGTCAAGTGGGGGAGAATACATAGCAAGGGAGCCATCCATGGTAAAATACAAAGAAAAAGTTAAGGAGCTGATGGGTAACTTCAAATCTTGCTCATTAACTCAAGTATCAAGAACAAAGAACAAGCAGGCAGATGCCTTTAGTAAGCTAGCTTCCTTGACATTCGCATACCTCACCAAGAAGGTGCTCGTGGAAGTGCTCAAAGCAAGATCTATCGAAGAAGCTGAAATCGAAGATGTGGTGATAGAAAATGAAAATACATGGATGACACATATCCAACAGTTCCTGCAAGAAGGGAAGCTCCCTCCCCCCCCCCCCATAGAATTAGAAGCCGCCAAGATAAAGACGAAAGCCAAGCAATATGTCCTAGAAGAAGGAAAGCTTTACATGAAAGGTTACCTCTCCCCTTTGCTACGATGTGTGGGCCCAAACCAAAGCAACTACTTGATAAAAGAAGTCCACGAGGGCACCTACGGATCACACGCGGGAGTAAGAACAGTCGTGGCAAAGCTAATGAATATGAGTTACTTTTGGCCCATGATGCATAAAGACACGGCTGAAGTCATTTACAAATGTGAAGCATGCCAACTACATGCCCCAGTCAAAGCAAGTCCAAAGCATGACCTTGTCCCGATATTGGCTGCCTGGCCATTCTATAAGTGGGTAATGGATATCGTAGGACCCTTCCCCCAGGTAGTTGGACAAGTAAAATTCCTCCTGGTGGTAGTAGACTATTTCACAAAATGGCCAGAAGTTAAGCCATTAGCGAAAGTCTCAGGAAAATATGTTGTCAACTTCGTCTGGGAGCAGATAATATGCAGGTTCGGGCTACCAGGGGAGATAGTAACCGACAATGGAAAGTAGTTCGCAGGAAAACCATTTAGCACCTGGTGCAAGGAACTTCAAATCAAGCAAGTCTTCAGCTCTGCTGTTATCCACAATCAAAGGGCAAGTAGAACGAATGAATCGCAGCATTGTAGAGGGGTTGAAGACTCGGCTAGGGAGATATAGTAAACAGTGGGTAGAGGAGCTCCCCAGTGTATTATGGTCCATTTGTACCCTAGAGAAGACAAGCCATCAAAAGACCACATACAGCCTTGTATATGGCTCAAAAGCTGTGAGACCCGCCGAGATTGGAGTTAGAACGCTGAGAAGTTCGAAGAAAAACAACACCGGAAATAATTCAGAGATACTCTTAAACCTTGACCTACTTGAGGAAGCCAGGGAAGCTGCCTTGATCCGAGAAGCAAGGTACAAACAAAGAATGGAGGCCTACTACAATGCAAGGGTCAAAAAGGAAGCCTTCAAACCTAGTGACTTCATACTCAGGAACAACGAGGCAAGTAGGCAAGAAGACCTTGGAAAAATGGGCCCGAAATGGGAAGGCCCATACATTATTAGCGAGGTGCACAAAGGAGGTTCCTACAAGCTTGAAACACCTGAGGGCAGTAAGGTACCAAGGCATTGGAATGGAAAGCAACTCAAAAAATTCATAGTCTAGACAACCAATGTAATGACAAAAGCAAACTTGTACTTGCCTAGATCAGTTTAATGAAAACAAGGATAGCACTTTTGTTAAAAAATCTTTAATTCTTATTTCATTGTTCTATACTAAGGGTGAGCTCCTCCAAATAAAGCTCCATGGGATCCGATGCTATATCTACCCATGAAATGGGGATGAGCTCCTAGGCCATATCGCTCAACAGGGAACAAGGCGCTATACCTTCCTGTATACAGGGTAAGTTCCTAAAATAATACAACTCCATGGACTCAAGGAAGATTCTTCCAAATTCATTTATAATAAGTATAAGTACACACAAAAAACTACAAACTTGTTTATTTGCAAAAATGCAAGTAAACACAAAGTTACAAGTATATAAACAAATCAAACATTAGGAAATCAAAGTAAGTCCATGAAAGAGAGTGAGCACCTCACACCAACTCTGCTCCATAAGCTAACATTATAAAACACAATAAGCTTATGTCCAATATACCACAATAACAGAATAAAAGGTGGACTAGAAAAGAGATAGAACCATAACAACTTGCATTAATTCTCTCCAAAAAGACTCGAACCAGGTGACTGCAACACTTAGTTTGAAACCTTTACGGAAAAGGACATTGCAGAAACACAACTGATAAAAGGAAAATTAAGGCACAAAATTTTCCATGACATAAGCTAAACACAAGTTTGACAACAAAATAATAGCAAGAAAAAACCAATAAAAGTGCACAAAGTATGAAATACTAAAACCTAAGTACCCCTAGGGGTAGCTTCCATTCAATTAAAACCGTAAAGTTCAAAACATCATAAGCCCTCATAGGGGCACAACATACAACCACAAAAAGTTAAACACTGTTCATATTACAACCAGCACCAGTGAAGAGGGGATCATTACCCAAGGAGAGATTGTCGTACAAACCATCCAGGTCATCTTCTTCATCATCACCAGAAGCAACGAAAGTTGTCTCAACCCTTACAGAAGACAAAGGGGGAGCATCAATAAGGATTGACATGGTAGAAAGTAGCTCAGGATCTGGAAATACCTTCAATTTCTTTGAAGAAGGACCAACATCATCACCCTCCTCATCACTGGTCTCAAACAAGGCTTGCTTAATGGAAGCCACCGAAAGCAGTTGATCGCATAGCTCCTTGTTCGAACATGCTGGTTCCAAAGCCTCCAGTTCAGCTATGGGACAGTCAACCATACGAGACAAGGCTTCCACATAAGGATAGGAAAGGGCGTCCATCTTCTTCACAGTATCAACAAAATCAGGAAGCGAATTTGGCTTGAAGGCATGAAGCTTCTCTATAGCTCCCCCTTTGAAGCAGCATCAAACCTTGCAACAAGACCTGTATGACGACCATGAGCCATCGCTTTAGAGTAAATAACTGCAAGATTCTAATTTAACTCCTGGCTATGAAGAAGGTAAGTTATAGAACGACGAAGACCGGAACCAATCAACCATTTCCTATCATCTTCCAACTGCTTCACCTGTTGCCTTAGCTCTTCCGTAGCTGCTTCATCGGCAACACGCTCCTGCCTGAATTTAGCCCTCTCAATACCAAAGTCCGCCCTCCCCTTAGCCAACTAATTATTGAAGTCTGAAAGTTGCCCAGCATAGACTTTAACCTTTTTCGTTTCTTCGTTCATTTTGGCCTGGGAAGAAAGCAATTGACCCTCAAGCTTAGTTACCTTTACCTGGAAGGCTGCCAAATCCTCCTGAGAAATCTTGAGTTCTGCTCCTTTCTTCTTCAAAGAAGCGGTAACCTCATCAACTCTGTTAGCAGTGGAAGCCCAACGTTCAATGCAATCAGGAAGGGAGGTGACAAGTCAGGCAGCATCGGTAATAGCTTGATAGGCAGAATCCTCATCGGATAACTTTGATAAGAGCTCTTTTTCAACAGGAGTGGCCATATTCCTTAGCATATCATGGCAAGTCTCGTTACTGGTAATAGTATCACAAACACGAACGTTCCATTAAGGAACAAACACGGGAAAATTAGCCTTTACAGGCATCTTCCCCTTAACAACCTCCGGTTTTTCTTTCAAAACCACCTCAACCTTCTTCTTCTTCTCATCAATAAACACAGAGGAGGCAGCTTCCTCAACACCCCCAACAGAAACCCCTCCCCTAGAGGAAGCAGTTTTAGAAGTACCACCCTTAACCTCCTTCTTCCAAAAATTTTTTGATTTTTTAACCTCATCAACAGCTGGAACAAACCTCTCAGGAACAGTCCTCTTGGACTCATTCAACTTTTTCAAAATAGCAGATATCTGCTGGTCAGGAGCATCACCTGCCTCACTGGAAACCTCTGGAATCTCCTTTTTAACAGGCTTCACAACAATAATGGATGTGATGACATTGGCATCATTTTCATCACCAATATCAACATAGATAGGATCAGAAGATTGTGAAGCAACAGCAGGAGAAGCAGTAGACCTGGTAGACCGCGAGGAGGGGCAGGTTGCTTCTTAGTAGAAGAGCTATCAACAAGGGGCTGAACGGGAACACTTTCAAAATCCCCACCAGTCCGGACATGCTCATTATGACGAACCACAGAAGGAGCACCCTCAGGAACCTCCTTCTGACCGATTTCCACATTAGAAGGGTCATTAAGCATAATTTAGTCCAGGGCACTCATTTCTGAAAAACAAAGAAACAAAACATAAGCATCAGACAAACCTATAAAAGGTAAGGAAAACATAAAAACTGCATACCCTTCTCATTTAAATACAACACTGTTTCAAAACCAGACTCAACTCAGTCTTGATTGATACCCAACATAACAAGAAGCTCCTCCGGGTAAGCCCGGGTAAGCCCTCAACTTGGAACGATAGGCACGAAGCCTAAGGAGTAACTTCTGTTCAAGCTCATTAACCCCCAGTTCCTTCTCATTCAAAACATCGGTAAACTTTTGAGAGACAACTGTAAAAGGAAGTAACCGCTCAGAGATAAAAAAGAATTGGTTCTTCCAAGCATAGGTATGACCAACAGTGTGAGAAAGGAGGGGAGCCTCACATTGAGTCTTCTCGATGGTATACCAGTTGCCATTCCGGGCAACCCGGAAAAAGCAGTGGAACATCAGAAGAGAAGGCTCATAAGTAAGAGCCCGACACAGGATTCCAGAGTGCATAATCCGGGCAACACCAACAGGGGCCAACTGACCCAAATAGAGACGGTAATATTTCAAGACCTCAAGAAAAAAGTTGGTAAAAGGGTATCGCAAGTTAGGTTGATCAATGATTCAGGTATAGAACACAACAAAACCAGGCGGACATTGATTCGCGGTCCTATCCCCCGGAACCTGTGTTTCAAGGGTAGGATCGATACCATAATCGGCACAAAATTGATCAATGTCCGACTGAGTGAGTTTTGAAAACTGAACAAGTGTGTCATTTTTGTTTGACGCCATAAGAAAAATAAAGGAAGAAGAACAGTAACTCACCGAGATTATAAGGAGAACGATCGGAAAACCGTCAAGGTAACCACTGGATAAAAACAAGAAAATGAGATGTTGAAGATGAGAAATGGAAGGACAATGATGACGGTTATATAAAGTGAATAAGGATTTCAAAATTCAAACTTGTATAAAAAACCGACAAGTAGAGGGGTGGGATTAAACCCTCAGGGCTAGAAGGCTAGGGTAATCAAGGAGAAAACTGATGGAACTGTCACATCAGTCATATCCGGGTTGCCCAAATCCACAAGTGGGGTAATGGGCCCTAATGATTAAACTACACCTAGCGAAGAGAAGCTCGAAAACGCTAATGCTTCTAGAACATCAGTTCGATAAAATGCATCTTTTTTCTTAACAAAAAACTCACATTTTATTGAACACATCAATGAAGCATAGCTAAAAAACCTTTTGCTGAAAAGGACAAAATTAAAGACCCCTAAGCTTAGAGTCATAAGTGCTGCTATTTACAATACCAATACTCATGACTGGGGGGCTGATGACGTGGGTACTCGGAGATCCCAGTCAGTAAAGTCAAAGTCAATGGTAATAGTAAAAGTAAATAAACAACGTTAAAGCACAAAGCAAGAAGCTAGAAGCTCCGGGTCAAGCTCCTGACCTGGAGCTGATGCGCCTACAACTGATGATAGGAGGGCAAAATTACTGTACAACCTCGGGACTTGAATTTAATAAGTCAAGATGAAAAGACAAACTTTCTATAAAGCATAAAGTGTCCTCGAGACACACAAAACCTGAAACATACCTAAAGAGGTAAAGGCCAAACCTGCAAGCAACATCAGGATGGATAAGCTTACCTGGACTAGACGGTGTACTACTAGCATAAGGCTCCTTGGGCAGACCAGTCTGCCTATATAAGAAGAGTCTTGTCCTAGCCAAAAGTTAAGTTATTCTCTCTCTCACACTCTAATCTCTTATCCTTTCTTTTGCTAAGACTCTCAAAGAAAATTCTATAGATTCTCACGCTGGAGTCCAAACGCGGGAGGCCCCCTCTCGCGTTAAGGCTAACGGTGTTCTTTGGTTGCAGATTCTGATCAAGGGACTGTCTTTTGGAGTTGATCTTGGACATTCCCCCTGACATACTCTTGTTGTTTTAACAATTACCATATACATTACATATCTATAAATAGTGTTTATTAATTAGAACACCTCGGATTAAATAATACAAGTTAAATATTTTAACTTAATAATATTTAGGAAACTAATTTTGTAAATATATCTCGTATATTAAAAATACAACTTAGCCACATATTATATTTTTAGGCCACCACTTTGATGATGTAGACATGCTTTTAAGCCAGAGAATAGTTGTTTGAGCCACAATTTGTTTCCTCCAATTCTCAATTCTCCTTTGAGCGGTCATTATTTTCTCCTCTACTCGCCCTCTCTCTTCAATCAAACCAATCTTCCCAAAATTATGAGATCCTTTCCTTTTTTCATTGCGTTCTTTTTCAGCTGCACCATTCATAAACCCTAATATCTATCCATGATTCATATTTAGCAATTCTCATCTATCTCCATTTCTTTCACTATACCAGGCAATGATGATCAGAATCATTGCAATACCACACAAAGTCAATCTTTCTAGGGTTTAGGGTTTATTTTCAAGGTCATTTTCTGGTTCGGACATTAGCCTGAAAAAAAAGTACTGAGATCGAAGATTGTAGACGGATTTCACCAATTTCGATTTGAAGCTGACTCTAACACTTCGATCTCTCATCCTAATTCGTATTGTGGCTATTCATCGTATAATCCGATCTACAACGCCTCTGACCAATAACCTAGATGTCACGACCCCCGACCCACCCTGAACGGAATCGGGAGCCGCGAACAGCCAAGTGGTACCGGTGATTATTTTGAAAAATATTGCAGCGGAAATTTCATCAGGACCGTGAGTTAGGAAAAATATCAGAGTTTAGAAAACACCGGATTTTATTTATTAAATAGATGGGATAAATCCATGGTTTACAAAGGTAGCTTTAATAAGGGATAACCCAATTACATAAAACAATATTTCTTAATTTGATTTAATTAATAAAATAAGCCACTTCTTGAAGCCTTTCAGTGCCGTATCCAACTCTTACTACAATCCACTGTAATTACCTGAAACGCGTTTTAAAAAGGTTTTGTCAACAGGAAATACTGAGTGAGTTCATTCAGTTTGCACAAAATGACCCATAGTTATAATTTACAGTATTAAGAGCGATTACAATTTTTCTACATGTCAACCATATACCCACGGTATTTGTCACTCGACCACCCCTTGGCTATCTCGTTGTCCAATAGTGATGGATTTAACAAGTAATGTATACAAAACCCCACATATCGGCTGTAATGAAGACTACAAAGACTTAATCCCTGTAATTATAACTTTGAAAACAAACATGATTTTGAAAGCAAGTTTGGTAAAAAGAGAATGACTCACATTATAAGCATGCAGTATTGATTTAACAAGTTTCCTGATTCAAGTTCTTCTGAGAATTAGCATCTACTTTGATTGTAAGTGTATGGGGTAGAGTTTAGTCTACTGATAAGCCTGATAACCTAATTTAATAATAATGCACACGAACTAGGTCAGTAACTAATACAACATTTACGATAACTCACGAGATTAATACCCTCACAACGAATGACAAAGTGCAATACTTAAACATCCATCGGATTCGCAACGAATGACAGAGTACACCCCGAGTTCGGGTGGCACTCAAACATCCTGTCGGAATCACGATTAATGACAAAGTATAGCATTTAAACATCTTGTCGGATAGTTTCAATCGATCGGATATTGAATCGTAGCAGCGATTGAGTTAATACCCGGTATCATAGCAGCACCCCACTAATGAAAATTATGATTTTATGCAGTAATTCTTCATTTTGAGAGAATTGGTCGAACATAGACGAAGTGCTCATGTCCAAACTATTTATAGCTGATTTCTGAGGTTGTCTCGGCCCGCGTGAACCACAGGACAAACCTTACGCGGCCCGAGTGGAAGTATGGATCAGATCGGAGGTTGCTGAGTCACTGGTGGTCGCGACACGTGTGATGACACATGGCCTTCATGCATATCCGGAGACCCACGAGCTGTCGCGGCCCGCGTGACCTTCTAGCTATTCTTTACGCGGCCCGCGAGAAGACTAAATATCTGATTTTCTTGATTCTTGATATGGATTGGGGTTTCAGGTGTCCGGGTTTTTACTTACGGAGCGTTTTAGGACATTTTTGTGCGAGTGGTTACACTAGAACTCATCGGCATTTCTCTATATTCGGGTTTATTTTTGCTGAAATTACATTCATTTCTTTTCTATTCTTTTTTTTTTTTTCAATTTACCTTTTTGTGTTATTTAATATCTGACTTTTTTTGTTGTTGTCTCAAGTTGGTGTAACTTTTTAGGTAACTGTTAATCTGCGCATAATTTATGCAGTACGCTTCAGTTTTTCGTGTTGCTATTGTTATTTGCTTTTTTTATGTCGAAAGTGTTGAATCTGGTGGGTAGTTTGTTGTTTCGTTCAGTTGATTGTTGGATTTGGGGTTTATGGTTATTCTTTTGCTTATTATTCGGGTCTTTTTGTGGTTTAGGGTCTTGATGTGAATTATTTGCGGTGCATGTTTATTTTGATTATTGATTTGTTTATTTGCAATTTGCAGGCTTCTTTGTTGATGTTGTAGCTTCGTTTGTTTGTTGGCAATGGTCTCTTAGAGATGATGCTCGTGGGGTGAGGACTTCTTAAGGGCTGGTAATTTTGGTAATGGTAAGATAATCACATAGAATATAATCACACACACATATATTTATATATATATATATATAGGGGGCTGCTAGAATGAGAACTACCCTGAGTTGTAAGAACCGCGAGAACTACACCCCACGGAGCGCCGTTCGCCATGATTTTTTTTTACAAGTAGATGTGTGTATTATAAACACAGCCGTAAAAAATCATGGCGAACGGCGCTCCGTGGGGTGTAGTTTTTTACACCACAAGTTTGGTGTTTTTTAATTTTTTTTCTTTTTTCTTTTTTTTTCACCAAACTTGTGGTGTAAAAAACTACACCCCACGGAGCGCCGTTCGCCATGATTTTTTACGGCTGTATTTATAATATACACATCTACTTGTAAAAAAAAATCATGGCGAACGGCGCTCCGTGGGGTGTAGTTCTCGCGGTTCTTACAACTCGAGGTGGTTCTCATTCTAGCGGCCCCCTATATATATATATATATAGGGGGCCGCTAGAATGAGAACCACCTCGAGTTGTAAGAACCGCGAGAACTACACCCCACGGGTGGGCATTCACCGTGATTTTTTTTTACAACTAGATGTGTGTATTATAAACACCGCCGTAAAAAATAAATTTTAAACGCCGCGGCCGAGGGGGTAGTTTTTTACACCACAAGTTTGGTGTTTTTAATTTTTTTTCTTTTTTCTTTTTTTTTCACCAAACTTGTGGTGTAAAAAACTACCCCCTCGGCCGCGTCGTTTAAAATTTTTTTTTTACGGCTGTGTTTATAATACACACATCTAGTTGTAAAAAAAAATCATGGTGAACGCCCACCCGTAGGGTGTAGTTCTTGCGGTTCTTACAACTCAGTGTGGTTTTCATTCTAGCGGCTCCCTATATATATATATATATATCTATACTATATATAATATACATATCCAAAAGACTTCTTAATGTCACTGAAATTTCTTTAAAACACTTTTAAAGCATAATGTACAACCCTCTAAAACACAATACAATTTACAATCTCAATTATACCCTTCACTCAAAAAAACACACGGTGCACAAATCAATTTTAGGGTTTCTCATTCTCGTAGCATTTTATCCGCCCCCCATAGAGCTGCTTTCTCTCCAGGCGATTCAAAAGGAGATCTAGGGTTTCTCTTGGCGAAGCAAGATCGGGCTTTCTCAATGACACCAGATCAATGAATCTCTTTCTATACGACACCAAATTGACTGAGTTTGAAGGTGGTGAAGGGTTCGAATTCGATTTTAGGGTTTTTAAGATGCACATCGCCAGATCTAGGGTTACGAAATCTTTTTTTCACCTCCTTTCTCTTCACCTCATACCATCACAGGTGCGTATATGTTCTTTATAACTGATTATGCTTTTGTATTTCATATTGTTTGGTCTTAATCTGTGCACTTAGTGTGACAATGAATTAGGGTTTTCACTTTGGGGAAAACTTTGCAACATTTTGAGATTCGGCTGATTTTCTCTCATCAGGTTCGGTTTTTGTGATTTCAAGTTACCAGTTGTGATGTTATCTAATTATTCACGGTGTTTTAGGAGTGATTTGATTTAATATGTTATGTATTTTTGCATACGGGCTGTAAATGTTATATATATTAGACTTTAATTTATGATAAACAGTAATATGTAATTGTTGTGCTTGCATTAAAGTTTAGTGAACTCTACTTGAGTTGTAGCTGTGATTATATACTTATTCAATATTCATTTTTTGTGATTCAATTGGTTTTTCAGTTAATTAAAGTGATAGATGGATTTGAAGTTTTAGGTTTTATGATGATTTGATGCTAGCTGTTTCTGATTTGAATGTAGTAGATTAGATTGTGCTTGTAGACAGATTGTAGTATGATATTTGTTGTTTGTCTTATTTTATATGTCGAATCTGTGTATTTATAAAACCCCTTGTTCTATAGCACCCGGAAGAAGTATACTGCAATCCTTGAGTCAATGGTTCTTGCCTGACGTTATAGGAAGGTGTGTACAAATACCCAAAACTGGGTTGATTGTTTTTGTGTACAGATTAGACCAAAACTGGGTTGAGTTTCAAATTAACTTATACCTAGAAATGGTGTTTTGTGTTGATTTAAAGTATGATAACTGATAATATTCTTTTCCTATAATTCGGATGCTAATTTATGTATTGTAGGTGGATACCACTCTAGCAGATGGTACATGTGCTCGAACAGCTATTTCTAGCGGCCTTTTAAAAGGTAAGACCTATTTCTTTAATTAACAAATTTTCAAAATTTTCTTTTACATTGATGTCGGCATGTCGCTATAGTGTTATTTTGGTATAACCTTTGAATGTTGTCTGAACTACGATTAGGTTAATACTATTTTTCGATACTTAGGGGTTGTTTGGGTTAGCTTATTTTGGAGCAACTTATGACTTATTGACTTATAAAAGTTAATAAGTTATTTTTTGAGTGTTTGGGTTAACTTATTTTGAAGGAGTTTGTGTCTTGAGAAGTCATTACTTGAGAAGTTAGAATTTCTAACTTCTCACTTTTGACTTATATAAGTTAATAAGTCACTTTGAGAAGGAATGCCAAACACCCACTTAATTTGAAAATTGAATGTATCTAAGCTGTCTGAAGTTGTCACATTCTCCACTTCAGATCATCTTGTGGTTTCATTGGAACAATCAAACGAGAACTATTTTAAAATTGTTGATGTGGGTGTTGTATATGGTTGTATGATGCTGGTCATGTCCTTGTTAATCCAGTTGAGATACTGTTCTTTTAATCTATATATTTTGGACTAACCTGACATGTAATTAAATTAGGTCCACGACTAAACAAAAGAGATTTTATTGATTTGGATTTCCGAAAATGTTGCAATTAGATGGAGTTGAATACTTGAATGTATGTACCAATTGAATTAGGGTTATAACTTGATCATGAGTGTGACAATCAACCTATAGTATCATCCAAAACTTAATAACCTCTGATACATATTAAGTTTTAATATAAATTTCATACATAGATAGAAAGAAGTAATCGTCAATGTTAATATGAACCTGTTTGACCTTTTGTCAAAGTGACTCACTCGGACCTTGGGTTGAATTTTTTGCACGGAAACTACGGATAATATAGCTGTGTTTCTTGCAGCCTGAATGATTAGATAAGGTGATTAACGCGCCTATACAGTTGCTTTTTTTCTCCAGGTATCTACAATATTCATGAGTTATGTAACTTTATTTTATTTGCGATGGGTTAAATGGCTAACTTTTTGAAAATCTATCGAAATTAGAAAGAGGTCAATTTGGTCAAAAGTTACCCAAAGTATATCAGTTTTACTTAAGAAATTAGATTGCCGGTAATAAACTGAGGCTTTGGTTGGCCGGACAATATCGTAAGAGAAGCCATTTTATCAATCATAAAGCTTTTCTGTACTCTAGGGTCCCTCTCCCAATGATCAGTTTTATTAATTTAATATTTATATTATGTTGGCAGTGGCAATACCTCATTTGTCTCAAGAACTACTTTCTGACAGCTAAGGTTATTTTTAATCTCAAGTCCCTTTATTTGGCAATCTGCATGCAAATTTTGATATGCGTCTTTGTTTTATAGAATACATGGTGATGATCACAGTTGCTTGCAGATACATATAAAATCATAGTTCTTAAAGCGAGCGCCCAGGCGCAAATAAAGCCCCGGGCCCAACAAATAGTGCGCCTCACGCCTTTAATCTTCAAGTTAGTTCATAAACTTCTGCATGGACAGGTATATACTTTTTTTTTCCGGTTATAACAATTCTTTTCTGCACTTTCCCCCCTAAATTTTTAATGTAATTCACACTTTTAATCTTATGTTTTTTTAGGAATTTGTTATGTGTATTAAAAAAACATATGAATGACGTTCCTGAGCTTGCTGAGATGAAAAGGAGAGCAAACACAAGAAGTTTAAAGGAGATGGCTTTGCTTTTGAGGTATCATGCTATTATAGCTCAATGAGTAAAATGCCATTTTCGTCCCTGAGATTTGGCCAGTTTTGCGACTTTCGTCTAAAGGTTTGTTTTTCCGCATCAGGATCCAAAAGGTTTGTGATCTTGCCATTTTCATCTGGCTCGTTGAATCCATCCATTTTTCTCCGTTGAGCCACGTGTATTTCGTCTTTTTTGTTAACTTTAATGGGCAATTCGGTCTTTTTCACTTTAGGAAGGGTATTTTGAATACTTTTACATTATGCTAAATGCTTGTACATAAAGTGAAAAAGACCGAATTGCCCTTTAGGTTAACAAAAAAGACGAAAATACCCCTGACTTAACGGAGAAAACGGATGGAGTTAACAAACAAGCCGGATTAAAATGACAAGATTTCAAACCTTTTGTATCCGGATGCGAAAAAACAAACCTTCGGACGAAAGTCGCAAAATTGGCCAAACCTCAAGGACCAAAATGGCATTTTTCTTTATATTTGAAGCACCCTTTTACTTGTTTTACCCTCCTAGAGGCCGGACTTTATCTCGTATTGATACTTCTAAAGTTACTCTACACGCTTTGCCGTACTAAATGGTGTCATCGCATTATCTTATCAATCTTGTTTGTTCATAATTAGGAGTGGATCTAAGCTAATATGGATTGCAGCAAGTGGCGGCACGGACATGCCCGATCCAATCACAAATCAGTGGTCTCCGGTAAGATATTTCGTTGTAAATGGACGCCAAAAAAGAACAACCTTTGACAATACTGTTGACAATTCTATATAAACATTGAATTAGTTATTAGTGTTTTTTAATTGCTTGATGTATAGGCGCCATTTGATGCCTCTGCTGTGGACAACATGAGATCCGCTTCAGAACTGCTTCAGATCTGGAAATGGTTCGATTACTCAAAGGTTTATTACCTTTTTAAGTTTAATTTTTTTCATCAAGTCACATGGTTACTCTGAATTGTTTCGAAACGCTTAGCCTGTGAAAAAAATTTGCATTCTGTGTCATTCTTTCTGAATTTAAACTCAATTTAAGTGGAATATGTGATCTATACAACAGGTTTGAATAGCGGTGTGGGCTTGGTTCATTATTATAAGGAAGGCTTAGACCAGGTCTTGGTTTGTAGTTATTTTTTATCTATAAATATTTAATCCTATAGTATTGATTTCAAGCGTTCATATGTTTATGATGAACAGATATGAATGGAGGGCATCGTAACGGCGAT
Source organism: Helianthus annuus (assembly GCF_002127325.2). Taxonomy (NCBI): domain Eukaryota; kingdom Viridiplantae; phylum Streptophyta; class Magnoliopsida; order Asterales; family Asteraceae; genus Helianthus; species Helianthus annuus. The sequence goes on from NC_035445.2 coordinate 153,883,565, forward strand.
TTGGAAGGAATAATTTATATACATTTTGTGGAAAATGCGGACGAGTGGTTTCGGGTTTTTGATTTAAATTCCAACTTTTGGGTCGCTTTTCCGGCTACTGTTGTGGGTCCTAAAAGCTGCTTTGACAGGTTTAGTGGGTTACACCGTTACGGAGATGCTTACCAATTGGGGAGACCATCTCTGGTTGCCAAACAACGGTGAGCAGTTGCGGTGGATGATGATGATGGTGTTACTTGAAGGTTGCTGGGTCGCTTACAGCAAATGTGGTAAGTTCTGGTGACCTTTGAATCAGTTATAATGCTATAATGCTGCCATTTTGTAAGCAATGCAGTTTTTTTCTTGCGGATGCTATTTTTGTTAGCGAGGAGCAGATGTAATAGATGTTATAGTCTCTTCTTTTGTAATAGATGTACATTGTTATTGACTTATCCTTTTTTGAAAGATGTACTAAAATGTATTTCGTGGTCGTTTACGTTTTCGTATATGTTGACTTTGGCTAATGTTGTTTGTTTCTTTTGATAATCTTATTTATATTATGTCGTTATCAAAATCTAGCCTTTTAGCATCCTAACATAAGGGCATTTTGGTCAATTTTGATCATTAAAGCCTGACCCATGTCATTTGTAGCATGAGCCCACTTGAGTTTTAAAGCTGGTGATGATTCATCTTATTTTTTAATGGGCATTTCATGATTCAACCTTTTATGTGATAATCATAGTTTTAAAATGTTCTAAACTTGACTACGAAAATAACCAATATAAAAATGCTGGTACCCATTCGGGTCGGGTCAAACTTATCAAAAGGTTATGCACACGCTGGGGTGAGAGGATTACAATTTTCGGGTGGTCGAAAGCAAATAATAGCAATAGCAAGAGCAATGTTGACAAGAAAATGTATCCTAGAAAATTATGGAAAATGGTTCATTATTTGTAAAAAAAATTAAAAAAAATCAAGTATATAACTTTACCGTGTTTTTTATTTATGAGATTGTGAAGTTCAAAGTTGAAAAATTGAATGAGCTTGACGTAATTTAAAAAAACCATGAAGAAAAAGTAAGAAATTTAACAAAACTACTATACTATACCTGGTTAAAAAGCGCCCTGACGACGTATGGCGAACAATGTACAAAAGGCGCAGGTGAGTTTTCTAGGGTAAAATTTGACCAGGCGCAGGTGAGGCGAGCGCCCATTGTATATGGCTTTTTTTTTTTGCAGCTGAGTGTTGTACAACAGGTTTTTTTTGTTGTACACTTATGTTTTTTTTTGTTTCATTTTAAAAAATAGATAAAGCTTAATTATAGCTAAATCACATAGGTGAGGGATGCTAAAAACCTATGGATATATAAAATAAAATACATAATCACTTTGCGTCGTGCGTACATATGAACCAAAACGCCACATATGTATTGAGTAGACATGAACACCGTTCGTGTAACTATTTGTTTATGTTTTCATGTTAACACCTCAAAACTATAAATTTACAAACACTAATCAAGTTGTAAACTTTGTTTTTGTACTACCTTAATACTGTATTTCTTTTTTCATAAAATACATTTTATAACCATTATAACCGTATTTACTCAATAATGATTATAACAACAGGGAATTGGGTATTAAGTTGTGCTTTAGCATGTCAAAAGCACCATTTTTAAAGCACCATGTGGGTTTGGTATAATTTAAATGAGTTACCTAAAGTATAGGTAGACCACATCGATGCTACGAATAAGAAAACTATTAGACCACAGACAACATACGATACAATATATCGTGAGAGAACTGATAAACTAACAGAAAATGAGTACCGTGTTGAAAATTATCGCCACTCCCGCTGCATCGCGCGGGTAAATGGCTAGTATATATATATATATATATATTGAATAAGATCAAATTTTAAGTTTGTTAGAATGTTATTTAGATTTATTCAGATTCCCTATGCACACTACAGATACAAAATATAATTAATCAATTAACTAAGAAATCATACAACTTCTCCATGAAAAGTTATTGTAATATCTATTAATTTGTATTTGAGAAGTGATTGTTGTAATTTTTATTTGTATATAAGTGACAAATGTTGTAATATCTATTTGTTAAGTTTCGGGAAATGTATTCACTGTGTATTATGTGTGTTTATACAATGGCCGATGTGATAGGCTGAGGACATAGAGGCGATGGAGCCAAGGATCCACCACATCTCGAGGTTTTTTGGCGAGGTCACATGAAGAGGACCCTAAGTGTTATTATAAACTATTTATTTACTATTTTACTTCATTTTTTATAATATTACGACTAATATTTTTTAGTTATAATTGTAGTTATACCATAGAAAAAGACAAGGGGGAAGGCTAAAAACTTCAAACTTCGACAGCAGACGGCCAAAATAAGGGGCCTTTGACTCTTCTGATTGATAGATTGACTACGTTTACCCTCGTTGGAAAGCATAATGATCTATTCACTCGCGAAGTGAGGATATATATATATATGTGTGTGTGTGTGTGTGTGTGTGGCGGGTCATTGATAAAACTGGTTGGAAATATGTTTCCGCTGGCGAGAAGAATGCCTTATATAAGTATCTCAGGGTAAATAATTTATAAGTATATATATATATGTGTGTGTGTGTGTGTTCACTGTTGATTTGTTTTTTACTTTATTAAGTGATAAGTTCTTATTTCGATTGTGATTGATATCGAAATAGAAGTGATATATCGAAATAGAAGCATGTGGTGTTCTGTAGTTCTCCTCTTATCAAAATAGTCTATTTCGATTCTAATGAAGGTATTTCGATGTACTTAGTCTATTTAGATGTATTTTCGATAGGATGTGTATTACATTGATATAAGTCTGCTGGTATGTGCTATAATACCAACAGATATTCTCTATTTCAGCAGAGAGCACACTCAAAGAGTAGGAGAGTATTTTGGTGAACTTTGTAATGTTACTCTGCTGAAATCCATATAAATGAATGTTTGAAGTGATATCTTTCTAGTATTGATTGTGTTCTTGCTTGGTTTGTATGCAAATTTGGATTCGACACTTGTTTATGTATTAACAACAAGGAATAGGTTGTTTTGAATCAATTTCAGGGACCCACAACTTTCATATCAGAATAGTACTAAACTTTATCTAATACAAATAACCAAATGTGTAGCTTTTAATCTATATGTTCAAAAGTAAGTTATTCAACATTTGGGATTGTGTTTTTTTTTTTTTTTTTTTTTTTTTTTTTTTTTGTTAATTAGTGAATTATAACCCTATATATTTTAGGAAATGTATTGTAATCGTATGTATATCTAATTGTTTTCACAAAATCATTGTTCTTTAACGGTTCTGGTTTCAAAACATAATTACCCTAATAACCATAAGTACACCAATTGACCCATTATTTATATAACATTTAGAGTATTGCTTAGGACATTCTAACATGTGCTGCTGCTGCAGTGCTGCTAATAATTTTTTTATTCTAGAACCGTTGCAAAATCTAGAGAGGAGCCTAGCCCATTTTAATTTATCCAAGTTACTCATGGGACCCATTTCCATTTTACTAGACCATATTTTTCTCATGCCATGTTAATTTATTTGTGAGAACATTTTTTTTATGCATGAGACCGTACCCATTTCCATTTTACTAGACCATATTTTTCTCATGCCATGTTAGTTTATTTGTGAAAACATTGTGTTTTATGCATGGAGACACTAAAAAAATGGAAGATAATATGTACATATTGAACTTAGTATAAAATTTAGTATTTTTTTCTTCTTTTAAATTTCCATTTCTTTTATTTATATTTTAATCCCAAACATATGCTAGCCTATTTTGGGCCTTTGGAGTCTTTTTGTCGGTAGCTATAGTGAGTGACTCTTATTGTAATTAACATAATCAATACCGACTTAACTCTCCGCACGTAGTACAGGTAAATCCTTCTAGTTACAAATGTTTTAAAATTAATCTACAACTATTCTTACCAAAACAAAATATGTATACCACCATCAAAACGACAACAAATATAAAAATTAAACACAAATATTTAATATAGAAACACAAAGTCCGATCAATTTGCAAATTGCTTCTCCCATGTGATTCTTTGGGACAGTATAGTAACTCCCATGTATCTGCATTAAATGAAACTAGATCATCATAACGCATTACTACGTATTTAGTTAATTAATAGACATTGCATGATCGGTATCACTACTAGAAAGACATTGTCCTACCGAAATTTCGAATAAAAAATATTTGGTCGTAAATTACAACCATTTCGAAAATCCAAACTTCATGGGCCCAATCCTTCATGTATGAGGGTTGTTGCTACACAATCGGTCAGAAAAATAAAGGGTTCTAATGATTGGAAAAAACTGATTGTTAGCTGTCTTATTTTCTACGTTTTGGAAAATATGGAAATTTAGAAACAAGTTGATATTCGAAGACAAAAGGGAGATGATTTTAAAGGTGGTGGATAGCATTAAAGAAGACTCCTTTGTGTAAATTAAAAACAGGTCTAAGTTTGGGGATCTAAACTGGGATTGTTGGTGTAATTTTAATGTAGAGACTCCCTTTCTATTTTCCGTTTCTTGTACTTTGGGACTTCCAGCGTCTAGCTGGCAGTGGCGGACCCAGAAATTATTTTTTTGGGGGTGCAAACGAAGGGTTTAACCAAATTTTCAAGGGGTGCAGTCGGGATTTTTACTTCGAAAATACACTAATTTTTTTTTTCAAGGGGGGCGCCCACCCACCCAAGCCAAGGCTTGGGTCCGCCAATACTAGCTTGCCCTCCTTTTGGCAATAAAAGTTGTCGTCGTTAGTTGTTCAAAAAAAGTTTTGTCAGAATTCCGTCTAAAATGGCCGTTTCCTATGAACTTCCAAAGAAAAGATTGGTCGTAAACGTTGTTATGTTTTGTTTTTTTCAAAATAAGGTACCTTCCAAGCATCAACAAGCTGGCTTGAGGATTAGTTCCCGGAGAGTTAAGTAAAGTCGACCCGTCAATGACACGAAGAGAATCAACACCAAGAACCTTATATTCGTCATCAACAACCTTCCCGATATGACACCCGCCGTGATAATGCCATACAGTTCTTACAGTGTCCTTGCAATGTTGTTCTAAGGAGGTACTTGTATTACCATGTGCAATAAAGTTATAGGGTATTTTCATGTTAAGATCAAGAATATCTTGGTCTGTCATATTGGCTAGCTTGTAGTTTGAGAATGCTTCTGAATTAACTGTTTTAATGATGGTTTCGATCCCCTTAACGCATTTCTGCAAGTCTTCAGGTTTGGTAAAGTAGTTAAATGTTACTGATGGGTTGTCAGATGCATTACGATTTACAATCGTTAGGTGACCCTTAGATAAAGGGCCATTAATCTTTTCATATATGAAACCCCCTTTCTGCAAGGAAAAAAAAAAGAGGTCAGGTCTTAAATTATGCCCAAATGATTACAAAATGCAAGTAATTTCAGCTTTTACCAGTTTATACAACAGCTTTTATTACCATCTTTCAAGCAGGGCCGGCCCTGAGAATTCGTGTACCCTGTTCGAGCTTGAAAAATGTGCCCTTAGGCCTTAACGAAATTGGGTATTGGACTCACTAAAGGTCTAAACCTAATGTCAAAGGGGTTAATAACTAATATAAACCATAAGAATAGTTTTGTAAGGTGGCCTATGTTGTGTTTGTATGGGTGTACTCAATAAAAAAATATTTTACATATACATATCGGGTTTTTTTCATAAAAAAACGTGCCCCTCGAACTATCTGGCCCTGGCCGGTGGTCCTTCCCGCCCACCCCCATGGCCGGCCATGCTTTCAAGTTCTAATCGTTTTCATATCAATTTAGAGGATCGATCCCGTCATTTTTTGCATAAACAGGTTACAACTTAAACATGTATACATAAATATTTGGGACAGAAGCGAAAAAAATCGTCATTAAATTTAGCATCTGACTTGTGACCAAATAACACAAGTTTAGCATCTGACTTGTGACCAAACAACACAAGTCGCATAATTAGCGACCATACCCATACTCGCCGATCGTCACAAAATGAATATTGGTCGCAACAGTCACAAAACTAAAGACCGTTTTCTTGCAAACCGGTTGAAAATAAGAAAAAGGTAATAAACTAAAAATTAACTGGTAGCAAAAAGGAAAAGACTATAAAACAAAAATTAAATGTTAGTCCCAGACAAATCAAAAATTTGTGAAATAAAATGATTTTAAACCACTCACAAAATTAATTTTTTTACGGAAAATGTTATTCATCGACTTTACACTAAGTAATTACTTTCTTGCCCAGGTTTGAACCTAAGACCTGAGTCATGTGTCTCTACCAAGTAAGTTACCCCACATTATCCTCAAATAACCACAGATATTTTGCACAACAATCTCGGTAGTAAATCTGTCGCAACCAAATTTTATTACAGTTTTAAGTGATGTGTTCTTTTAATCTTATAAATCATACCTCAGGTGTATACCCCTGATAGTCCGAAAGATTCACGAAAACAGCATTAAATCCACCAACTGCTTCAATATAGCTACCAAATGGAGTAATACCCACAACTTGAACTAAAGATCGCTCAATGCCAATAGGAGAAGGGATGAAGAGTGCATTTAGTGGATTATCTGCAATATCTTGACCAACAAAGGGTTGTTCGAGAACAATATTGATGTTAAGGGCATCAAGTTGGTCTTTTGGACCTATGCCACTCAACATCAAAAGTTGTGGGCTTCCAAGAGCTCCAGCAGACAGTATGATCTCGTTATTCTTTCTACGTTTTAAGTATGCAACATGTTTTTTCCCCAGGGTATCTTCAAATATTACTCCATAAGCCCTTGGCTTTGAGCTTCCTGTGCAAGATTAAAAACTAAGCAATGAATAAATAATTATAGCTAGTGGCATTTGCTCTGTGATGGGCTTCGGTCGGTATCTGTTCGATTCGTTAAAGTCTGGTTTAGTTTGTTACATTTTTTGTATGACATCGACACTCGGTACAACAACCGAAAGAGATATGCCAAAAGGTATATTGACACGTGTTTAAATTGACTAGAAAACTACAAAAACGAGTGTCACTTTATTTATATATATATATATATTTATATATATATATATATAACTAAACCACAAAGTACCTTTTATGACATGTACATAAAAAAATCCTGAACTACGCTGTATCATTGACGACATGTATATTTATGCTTTGATCACTTATATATTACTATTTACAACTCGTTTTCAACTAAATCTATATCGTACCTAAATAAAAATAAGCACATCACAATAACATACTCAAAATTTTATAATAAGAGAAAAATATAATAGGTTTAAAAGTAATTATAATAATAACTAGGATTGCGACCCGCCGCAATGCGGCTATAACTAAGTCGATCTAGGACCCGCACGTTATGTAAAACCTGTCAAACGGGGAAAAAATAGACGATGTAAAACGTTCACCCACACACGCACGTTGCATCGTGTTAACTCGCAAAATTTAGAACGAAACGTAAACGTTAAGCCAAAGACACACGTTGCGATGTGTTAAGTTACAAAATTTAGAACCAAGCATAAAGCGAAAAATTTGCGGAAAATGAAAACTATAAAGGACCAAAGTTGAAAGTAAAAAAAGTTACGAGGATAGAGTGCAAAAGATAATAAGTTTTGGGTTAAAAGTAAAAAAACAAATAGTTTTGGGTTAAAAGTAATTTATGAAATATTTTTCGGTGAAAAGTAAAAAAAAAATTTTTTTTTTGGAAAACCACCAAAGCCAACGTTACGACAATCATATGCATAACCATTTTTTCTTTGAAAAACCCCCCAAAGCACACCTCGCGTTGCAGCGGGGCGTAAAACGGTGTCAAATAGTACTAATGTCACACAACCGTCATCGACCACCAACACTGACTCGACCTAGGATATGCGTGTTGCGACGAACCTGTCAAACATGGAAAAATAGAGGCAAAAACGTTGAACTACACATGCACGTTGCGTCGTATTAACTCGAAAAATTTAGAACTATACGTAAAACGAAAATTTGGGAAAGATGAAAAGTATAAGTGACAAAAGTTGTGAAGTTAAATTGCAAATAATTAAAAGTTTTGGGTTAAAGTTAAAAAACAAATTATGTAGGGTTAAAATTGTAAAAGATAAAAACATTTGGGTTAAAAGTAAAAAATCAAGTTTTTTTTTTGAAAAACACCCAAAGCACAATATACAAGTGATGATGCACAAAAAAGTTGTAAACTTATATATGGAATAATATTTAAATATTAATAGGAAAAAAATTGCACCGACATACAATGGCGTGCATAATGTTTCAAGATAAATATTTATTTGTAGACAGATGTGCAAATGGGTATCAAGTTGTTGACAATTATAAAAATAGAGGAATATATTATATGTACTGACGACACTTCGAATAAACCAAAAGTTGACTTTTCTCAATAGTGACCAACGACTATGAAGAACTGGGGATAGGATTGGACTTTTCTCTTAACTTTTAAAAGCGGAATTATAAATATTGCATAGAAAAAATCAGGAAAACAAGCATTTTTGCGAGATTGTAATACCCCTATAGTAATGCTAGAATGACTTCATCGTCGTATATGAAGCTAAATTTCGCCTAAGCTTATTTTACACTTGGTTTTAGAAAGCGTGAAGTGCTCAAAAGCGACGAGCTCTAAAACTGATGAAATCATTTTCCAAATGACCACAAATACCATTCTTAAAAACTGCTCATTTTCATGATCTTTTCTAATAATATATTTTCCCAAAACCGCTAATTCAATTACACATGTTGTGGTGTTATCATATCTGATAATTCGTACCTTTATGCTTAAACAAGATTTTCTGAACAGTTGCGTGTAGAAACAGAGACAACCCTTCTGGATTTGCATATTGTAGCAAATCAGCAGCCGTATGTCGGGTACCATTTTTATCAAAAATAGCCCCGCCCACTTTAGTACCAACTAGATGATCATAAGTAAACCCATTGTCCGGTGTGACCCCAGCTTCCACAAGACCAGCTTTAATTGCCGATTGCCAGTTTTGCACATCCTGGTCAAATACCATAACTTTTTCGGTCCACTTGTAGGAATCTTGGATCAAAGCTTCATCTGTTAATCCGGCTTCCATGTTGAATTGTTCCTCACCGCGAGAGTAAAAACCAGCATTGATTGATGTTCCACCACCCAACACACGAGCTCGTCCATTCGCAACACCTTCAACTACAAACTGTTGAACGGGTGATTCTGGTGATGTGTCAAGGAAGTAGAGACCGAAATTTTTTGCGTTGGTGATGTTGGCATCGTTGTAAGGTGAGCCACCGCGTTCGAGTAATAAAACCGAGTAGTTGGCGGATAGGGTGGTGGCTATTGGGATACCGGTGGTACCTCCTCCGATAACGATGTAGTCAAAGAAAGAAACCCTAGGAGCTTTTGTTGCTTCATGCATGAAGGTATAGTTTGGAGCTATATAAAAGCATTATTATTCTTGGTTATAAAATGGTACCAAATGAAAGTTAGTGGTCCAAATATATGTTTCAGAAACCAGATAACATGATATTTATTCCGAAGGTACATATATAAAAACTAATTTTAAACAAAAATGTAAATGGTTTATGTTTTTGTAGAGATCTACAATGTTAACAAATTAAATATGAAGTCTAAAATGGTAAATAAATCTAATAAATTAGAATTTGAAATAAAAATATTCAAAATTTTGAAATATAGTCTAACAACCCGCACATCCGACTAGTAACCAACCAACTGTCAAATGAAAGCGGTTGAAAGCCTTAGCCAGACCAGTGATGTAGCAAGCTGGCCTGATCCGATTCTAAGAACACTGGTTTTATCATAAAGACAACTTGTTGCAAAAACAAAACATGCATACCTAACTCGGCAATACCAAAATCTAGTAAGAGAAGAATGGTAACGAGAGTAGCAATCTTTCTCCATGAACTATAAACCATTATGGTACGTTGACAACAATACATCTAACACTACGTTTATCAAGAACTTAAGGTTGTTTAGTGTAAGCTTGATGTTTTGTGTTTATGTATGATTTGAAAAGGAGATGAAATGCAAGCTATTTATATGAACTTTGGGTGGATAATAAAACAAAGAGTAGGTATGTATAACATTAAATAAATATATCTAAGTTCACAATGTATTCAACAAATTATAGTTATCTGATAAATTAGTGCCTAATCATATATTATTAGTTTCTTTTGCTTTACGAAACCATATACAAAAACGTTTACTCTTTGAAAGGAGAGTTTTACCTTAATATATATCTATGAATTGTCTTTATAAATTATGAACTACCTCCAACTATTGGACTAAGTAATACACTTTACGAAAACAATTTTGTAATCATTATCAAAATTGTTTATTAGGAGTATGTCATAAATTAAACGTCGACTTAATATACTATATTTATCGTCACAAACCATATATACACACTTTTTGTCAAAGAATTATTAAGCTGGTGATTATTACTTTTTTTTTTTTTTTTGACCAGCAAGAAGCAAAGATATATTAAAAAAAACCCAGCGTGCAGCTGGAAAAGAGTACATCAGAACAGGAAACCGAAAAGAGACAGAAAACAACACGAAGCTACAACGCTACTGAAAACAATTGTCCGGGCACCCGCACCAAGTAGTCCACCTGATCGAACGATGCTTGGTTCTGTTCTTAATCCAAGAGAAGAGTTGAGAGACAATCAAAGCCATAATGTCGTCAATCGAGCTCCTAATGCCTCGAAACAAAGCTTCATTCCGAGCCAGCCAAATAGACCAAAGAGATGTATACGTAATTGCATAACCAAGATTAGAAGAGTCATTATTTCCCCTCCAGTCTGCAGCTTTTGCTAATAACTCCGACACTGTGCCGGCCATTACTTAAATGTTTATTATATACTCTATCATTTATATAAATCCAGTTTACTTTTTATTCAGAAAAAATTATTAGAAGAAGAATTATAAGCTAGATACTATATTAGTTTAGATGTAATATATAGTTTAATTATAGTTTATGTAACATTATTATTATTATTCGTTAACATAGGTAGCGACGGTTATCTCATATAAACCGTCATGTATATATGTATTCTATGCATCAACATTTAGAATTATCAATTCTATTCAACAACATTTCTTTATTCTCTTTCAATTCAAAACCCTAAACGAACGATATCAATCTCAACAAAGGGGTACCAGAGCCACAACGATCTATGTTTACAAATCCTTAAATTTATTCGAAAATCATCAAAATTCTCACAATCCTACAATCCCGACAGCGTTAAACATGACGACAAACGGATGCATTCAAACCCAGATTCCAAAATTATTGGGGCAAAACTATTATGACTGGCATATACAAATGAAAGTGTTGTTGGAATCACAAGACTTATGGACAATTGTGGAAGAAGGATACAGCGAACTCGCGTCCGGGGCATCTGAGAGTGATCAAAACACTCATAAAGAAAAGATCAAGAGGGATAAAAAGGCACTGCACATCATTTTTCAGGCAGTTAATGAAACGGTCTTCGAACGAATTGCTACGTGTAAAACTTCTAAAGAAGCATGGGATGTTTTGCACAAAGCGTACAGAGGCGAACAAAGAGTAAAAACGGTAAAACTTCAAACCCTAAGATGTGAATTTGATGCCTTAAGAATGAAAGAGAGTGAATCAATAGAAGATTATATTAATAGAACAACGATTATAGTAAACCAGTTACGCTTAAATGAAGAAAGCATAGCAGAACAACGTACGTAGAAAAAATCCTCCGAAGTTTGACACATAAATATGAATCAGTAGTAGTAGCCATTGAAGAATCCAAGGATTTAAACACAGTCTCCACCGAAGAATTACTTGGTATCCTTCAGTCACATGAATAAAGACTGAAACAGTATGATGATGCGCCGATGGAACAAGCCTTCCAAGTATAAAGTAACAATTATGAGCGGTCAAGACAATCCAGATCAGAATACGCAAGAAGAGGACGAGGTAGAGGAAAAGGAAGATTCAATGGACAAATTCGGTGTTACAATTGTCAAAAACTGGGACACACGGCACGGTTCTGTCAAAGAAAAGATGAAAATGAAAAAACTGGAAATGCTCTTGTGCATGAAGACGAAACAGAAGAAAGAAATGATGATACAATGTTCATGATATATGATATTTAATGTGGAAGAGGTAACAAAGAATGATTGCTGGTATCTAGATAGTGGATGTAGCAACCACATGATTGGAGATAAGAGTCTGTTCATCATTCTGAATGAATCCGAAAGAAGAGAAGTAAGAACAGGGGATAAGAAAAGACTCGAAGTTTTGGGATGTGCGACGTCGCCATCAAAGTGAAGGGATCAGAAAAGCGAGTACCGAATGTGTTTTATGTAGAAGGATTAAAGCATAATCTATTAAGCGTTGGACAACTGGTTCAAAAAGGGCATGAAGTAAAATTCTGCAATCAAGAATGTGTAATTAAAGACCCAGCGGGAGAATGTATAGGCACGGTTAAAATAACCGAAAACAAGATGTTTCCACTAAACCTGAATCACGATGTAACACCATGAGTTTGCAGTATGATGACACAAGATACGTCCGTATTATGGCACCAACGATATGTACATTTGAACTTTGACACACTGACACTGTATGTTATGGTAATAAACGAGATCGTCAAAGGATTACCTAAAATCCCCAAGCTACAACAAAATGTATGTGAAGGATGCATCTTCGGCAAGCATGCCAGAAAACCATTTCCAAAGCAGGCAACGTGGCATGCGGGTAAACCTCTACAACTCATTCACTCAGACATCTGTGGTCCTATGAGGACTTTATCTATTGGAGATTGTAGGTACTTTATTACTTTCATAGATGATTTTTCAAGGAAAACAGGGGTATATTTCTTAAAGTTCAAATCGGAGACTTTGAGTTATTTTAAAACCTTCAAAAGACTTGTTGAAAATCAAGTGAATCACAAGATAAAAAGTATACGCACAGATAGAGGGGGTGAATACTGCAGCCGTGAGTTCCAAGACTTTCTCAAGGAAAATGGAATTGATCATCAACTCACCACAAGTTATACCCCCCAACAGAATGGGGTAGCCGAACGAAAAAATAGAACGCTCATGAAATTAAGTAGAAGCATACTGAAGATGAAGAATCTATCAAATTCATATTGGGCTGAGGCAGTGGCATGTGTGGCTTATTTATTAAATCGAGCCATCACCAAAAGTGTACCAAACGTAACACCCCAAGAAGCATGGAGTGGAAGGAAACCAAGTGCAGGGCACCTTAAAGTTTTCGGATGCATCGCGTATGCTCACATTCCAAAACAACATCGTAGCAAGTTGGATGACAAGACAGAAAAAAATCATCTTCGTTGGTTATAGTGAGAACAGCAAGGCCTGCAAACTATATAATCCAATAACAAACAAAATCATTATCAGCAGAGATGTTGTGTTTGATGAAAGTCAAGTTTGGAATGCTAACAATGCAAACGAACGAGTACTGTATATTCAATTAAATGACACAAACGATGACATTCAAGGGATGCCTATAGATGATCAAAGCAATACAGCAACATCTGAAGGAAATAATCACTCAAGCGATGAAGAGGTTGAAATGCATACTAATAACCACGAAGATGTAGAATCATCATCCTCATCGGAGAATGAGGAATTAAGAACACGAAGCATTACGGATGTGTATCAAGAGTCACAAGCTCTTACTAAAGCACAAGTTGATGAACTATACCAAAGAAATCAAGCCATGTATAACAATGTTGCAAATTTTGTTCTTTATGCTGATGCTGATCCCACTACATATAGCGAGGAATGCAAAGACATAAAGTGGAGAGAAGTAATGGATAAAGAAATGGAATCAATACAAAAAAATGAAACTTGGGAATTAGTAGACCCTCCAAGAGATCAAAAGCCTATCGGGGTGAAGTGGATATTCAAAACAAAGTATGATGAACATGGAAATGTAAGTAAATATAAGACACGTTTAGTAGCAAAAGGGTACAAACATAAATATGGGATTGATTATCAAGATGTCTTTGCTCCAGTGATTAGATTCGACACCGTTAGACTTGTATTAGCTCTGGCTGCACACTACGGGGGGCATCTACATCAAATGGATGTGAAGACGGCCTTCTTGAATGGTAAGTTAAATGAACAAGTGTATACTGAACAACCAGAAGGATATATCGTAAAAGGAGAAGAATGCAAAGTATGTCATCTTAAGAAGGCCTTATACGGTTTAAAACAAGCCCCGAGGGCGTGGTATAGCAGAATATACGGGTATTTTAAATCGCATGGTTATGAGAGATGTGTATATGAACATACGTTGTTCATTAAAATCTTTAAGAACACAAAGATAGTAATCTGTCTGTACGTGGATGATCTTATTATAGCCAGTGATTCGTTAGACATGATCAATCAGTTGAAGGACTCAATGAAAACAGAATTTGAGATGACGGATCTGGGAACTTTACATTATTTTCTGGGCATGGAGGTAAACTATAACGATGGGAACATTACACTATCAAACAAAAATATGCAAGGAATCTGCTAAGCAAGTTTAAGATGGGAAACTGTGATGCGATCTCAACCCCAATGGAGTATGGACTAATCTTGTCAAAAGAAGATCCAGAAGATGAAGTAGATCAGAATCTATATAGAAGATTAGTTGGATGCCTCATGTATCTAACAAATACCAGATCTCTGATATTATGCTTGCAGTTAGTAAGATAAGTCGATTCATGGAAAGACCAAAGAAAAGTCACTGGGAAGCTGGAAAAAGGATTCTAAGATATATAAAAGGAACATTAAATCATGGAATAGTGTACTCTAAATGGAGTAAAGGGAAACTGGTAGGTTTTAGTGATAGTGATTATGCATATTGTTCATTTGCTGGTATTATTGTATGTATGTATGTATGTATGTATGACCGTATGTTTCTTATATAATACATAAAGTTTAGGTGTTACTTGATACGTGTATAAGTACGTGATAATACTTGCATACAAACCTGACTATTATCGGTAACCATAATAGGACGTGGTTGCCCAAAACACTAAAACAAGTAAACTATCTACCGAGCAAACCAAGGTGAGTTCACACACACTAAAAGCATGTGTCCCGGGGGGACACGGACAAACTACTATCCTTGGGAAGGATACTTTTAAACTACTATTCTCGAGGAGAATACGGTTGAATACTATTTATTAATCATGACTTAGAAAACTAAGCGAAACTCTATCGTTAAGTCTCCACTTACAATACCGATTAATCGTCGGGGGCGAACGGGATATTAGTTGATAGCGCTATTAGGTTTGACAAACCTCACACCGTGATCGGGGGGTCGGGCATGAACTATTATGCCTTGCTACTTGGTCAATGATGATAGACATTGACTTGGGGCACAACAACTTGACAGTCACCAGTATTCGGTATCATACAGTTTAGTAAGCTTACAGATGGGGTAGCTCCTAGGGGTGTGCATGGGTCGGTTTGGTTCGGTTTTTACCATTAATCATAACCATAACCGCTAACTTTGGTTATGGATTTTCTTAACCATAACCATAACCAAACTTCGGTTATGGTTAATCGGTTATTAAGTCGGTTATGGTTCGGTTTTGGTTAATTTCGGTTATTAACCATAAACTTTAACTAAAACTAACTTTTCGGCTAAAGTTAAAAATTATATGACAATGGTCCTACAAAATAAGAATGAAACCCACTATGTTGGACTTAGTTTGGGCAGTTTTTTATAAGACAACCAAAACTATACTTTTTGGTTAAACTACCGATGTGGGATCTATTTTAATAAAGTAATTATGTAGTCGGTGTTATACAGAAGATTCATACGATCATAACACCTCAGTTCTTCATCAAAATAAAAGACTTTTACATCAATATCATTTAGTTAAATAATATTAAAAAAACCTCTACATGGTTATTGTAAAACATAAATCCATTATTAGAATTATAGACTTAACATAACAAGTTCGGTTCGGTTTTGGTTACGTCGGTTAACCAAAGCTTCATAACCATAACCATAACCGACTGGTCGGTTAACCAAAGTTTCATAACCATAACCATTGGTTATGTTGGTTATCGGTTAAAATCGGTTTGGTTAAGTCGGTTATGGTTCGGTTATGGCGGTTAATTTGCTCACCCCTAGTAGCTCCCATGACATGATTATAAATACATTATCGAACAACTTACGTTTTTGGAACTAAAATTGGACAACTCGTGAACTCGCCAACTTTATGTTGACACCCTACTGCATGCTTTGCAAGTAATCAGTAATGGATCAGGAGCTTGCAGCTGGGGAGTGTAGTAGTTGCTTTAACCCGTGTTTTCCTTTAATGATTATGAACTTTGAAACTGGTGTTTTAAACTGTTAAACTTATGTTTCCGTTGTTGACTTTGCTACTACTTTTAAACTATGAACTTTGGACGTTAGTCACTAATCGTATTGGTTGTGATGAAAACGGTTTTGTTATATATTGGTCAATATGATTGGTGGCTTGATCTTGGTCAGTCACATGCCTCGCTGTGTTACTCCGCATGTGAAAATTGAGGGTGTGACAAGGGCGTTCCCACCGTTTTCACACTTATAGGCGTTTTTTTCTAAATCCTGCTCCTATATATATATATATATATATATATATATATATATATATATATATATATATATATATAAAGTGTAAAATAGAATTAGGTTCAATGTACGCTGTGGAATTATAACATGTGGATTCTGAGTATACAACATGCGGTTTTCTGGATGGGAGAAAAAACAAAATCCTACATGTTAAAAAAATTTAGACGCATGTTGGAATTTTGTCAGAGTTTATGAAGAAGTGTCTGAGTCTGTGAAAATTTAGACGCATGTTGGAAATTTGTTAGAGTTTATGAAGAAGTGTCTGAGTTTGTGAAATCCGCGTGTTGTAATCGTCCGAGTTTGTGAAGCCGCATGATGAATCATCCGGGTTTGTTCAATTCCGCATAATATATTTCACAGCGTACGCATCATACGTTAAGGCCAATTGTTAGGTGAAGTATAGAAAGAAAACTCACTTGAGTTTAAAAAACTCAAGAAAACCCTATGTAACATTTTTTATTTTTCCTAAAAAAACAGGGAACGTAACATACATATATTTGAACATTTTTATAAAAAAAATGTAAAAAGCGCCAACTAGTTTTTTCTTTTTAAATGTTAAAAAATTGTATGTTACATTTTTTGGACATATATATTATGTAACATTGAATTTTTAACATTTTTTTAAAAACTACTTGACGCTTTTTTGTTTTTTTCAAAAATGTTCAAATATATGTATGTTACATTCCATATTTTTTAAAAAAAAATAAAAATGTTACATAGGGTTTATACAAGCGTTTCTTGAGTTTTTTCAACTCAAGTGGATTTTCATTTTATCATTTATAGGGTTCAAGCGAAAACTCCTTTTATTATAAAAACTCAAAAACTCCTAAAAAAACTTAAAAACACATCAAAATGTTTTATTTATTTTTAAAATATTTTTACCTGTAAATCTAGCATTTTTAAAATACAAAAAAATATTGAAAAAAATAAAAAAAAAATTGTATTACACATGTGCAACACTACCAAAAACCTAAACCGACCAACCCCCATCCCCCCCCCCACCGCGCGCCTCCAAAAAAAAAGCTAAAAACTAAACCCGAAACCTAAATTCTAAACGTAGCTAATGGGCCTTATATACCTAAAAACACCTCATCATTCAGTTAACTCAAGTGCAACCTTGTCAGCCTAGTAGGAGACTTGAAGTTAGTATATTACACATTTACACCTAATAAAAAAATTAATACTAAAATGCATATTGGCCCATCAAAAACTGTTTACTGCAAGTGATCATTTCAAAAATGATATTTGGGCTCAAAAGATTTATTTCAACTCAGATTTTTAAGTTGTGCAACTTGTTTGTTATTGAAAAATAAGGTGCATGGTCAACAACTAACATGGTCGAATTAGTAGACATAGATAGAGATAGATAGAGAGAACTTATATACAAATCAAGTTTACTAAACATTCTAAAACCTTGCTAAAAAACAGTCTAAAAGGCTAACTTATAATGTATGACGCAACTGCGCGCATTACATGGTTTCAGAAAAAGAAAAAAAAACGAACATGTTGACTTTAAAGTCAACCCCAGGATTTTCAAGATGCGATAACGAGACAAATACACTATCTCGCAAGAATGACACCAACATTATATTTTTTTTCACAATGGTGTTAAAAATAGGTTTCGCGTAGGTTTTTAAGGTTTACAGGTGGTAGGTTTGACCTAAACTAGTCAAAGTGTGTATCTTTTCCTTGCAATTTATAGAGATGGTTTGATGCGATTGACCGGAGCTTTAAGGGATGTAAGGTAGTTTTCATCTGCTTTATCAATACCGTTATAAAGATAATTGAATGGCGGCATTGATATATACTTGCCAGATCCGGGAACAACCTTTAATTCGTCATTTTCCCATACAATTTTTCCGCCAGCAATTGTTACTTCAACTTTCCCCTGAATGCACAACAAGTGAATGTTTTAGAACCAAAAATTACATATAAAACTGAAATAAAACATGTAGCTAACACCTGCACAATAATTGTGCTAAACTTTAAAAATATAACATGTTACCTACAAACTAAAAAACTTGAGTTATATTTTATCTCAATAATTGAGTTATGTTTCGACCCGTATATAAAATTATTCGTTTTGGGTCATTATCCATATAACAAAAATAATTCTAGGTCAAAATGTCAAATTTAAAGATATAAAAAAAATGGTCATTATTTAATGAGTAGATATTGTATATAATACTATCCAAACTGCAATTAAAAAAAAGAGTAAACTTCCGTTTTGCTCCCTGTGGTTTGGTCACTTTAACGGTTTTGCCCCAAACCTTTAAAAATAGCCATTTTACTCCCTGATGTTTTGGTTTTGTTGCCAGTTTGCTCCCTGCGGGGAGCAAAATGGAAAAACAAACAATTTGAATGGTGTTAGAGGCGGGGAGCAAACTGGCAAAAAAAACGAAACATCAGAGAGTAAAATGGATATTTTTAAAGGTTTGGAGCAAAACCGTTAAAGTGACCAAACCACAGGGAGCAAAACGAAAGTTAACTCTAAAAAAAAAGTCCAAATGAATTACCTTCCCATTTCTTCCCTCATATACATTTGTGTCTGATCTAGAATGGTGAGAACTGGCACTAATGTGAAAAGTTGAATTTGGATTGAATATGATTATATCCGCATCAGATCCAGCACGTATAGCTCCTTTTCTTGGATATATATTGAACAATTTCGCACTGAAAAAAAATAGAATTATATGGAGTTGACTTGACCGGGTTCTACTCCCAAATGCATCTTCTAGACTATAAAAGTTACCGAATAGGTAGATAAATAAAAAAAAAAAAAAAATAGAGGTGGCAAAATGGACAAGTTGAATAATAGGTCAAAACGGGTTACTTTTGGTTTGGGTCGGGTAACTATCAACCCGCTTTCTTTTCAGATACTTTTGGTTTTACCAGTTTGGCCACTTTTGCAATTTTTGTCCAAAGGCTTGTTTTTTTTGCATCTGGATCCAAAAGGTTTGAAATCTTGCCTTTTTCATCCGACTGGTTAACTCCATCCATTTTTCTCCGTTAAATGAGGGGCATTTCCGTCTTTTTAGACATTTTTTATTAAAATAAAAAACAAACACTATAAGAAACAAAGATCCACCTCTGTTGACTTTCTCCCCACCCAAACAGGTAAAAGGATGAAAATACCCTTCACTTAAAGTTAAAAAAAAAACGAATGGAGTTAACGAGTCGGATGAAAATGGCAAGATTTTAAACCTTCTGGATCCAGATGTGGAAAAACAAACCTTTGGACGAAAGTCGCAAAAGTAGCCAAACCTCAGGGACGAAAAATGGCATCTTTGTTAAAAATTGTCGATACACTACATATCGGAGGGAAATATTTTACCATTCTGTACTTGTTACACGGACAAAGTCGGTTACGGATAATTGACCAGATTCCTGTAATCACCAAATTGAATTATGACTTAGAAAAGCAATTAATGTGGATAATGAACTCAAAAACTATTTTTCAAACTACAAAGTTGATATTAATATTATCATACCACCATTGTGTCCCAAACAAGATGCATCCTTTCTTCAAGCCCTGTGTAAACATGAACGAAATTGTAACATAGATTTGCATCTTGAAGCTATGTGAAAAGGCTGGTATACCAAGGTTGTAGAACATGTATATTTACCGTTGACCCCATTTGGTATTTTCCGAAAATCATCGATTCCAAAAGACTTCTGTGTAGAATTGAAAGTGCAGTGATCTGTTCCTACAAGCTGGAAAAATAGAACACAAGTTTAACCACAGACAAACATGGTCTAAGAATATATATATACATATATATATATATACATATATATATATATATATGGAAGTGAGAACCAAGAGAACAAGGCTAAAAAGGTTTTTTTTAATAAAATCAACTGTTAAAACAAATCGTCTGCGTGGACTTACGTCAACGTAAAACAAATTTACATGTGTGTAAATGCTGACATCAGGTGCTGTTGTAAATATTTTTTACGTTAGTGTAAATGACGAATATATGCTGGCTCTGCATTTTTTATACAGATGTGTTAGTTACATGTTCATCTACGTTTGTGCAAAAAAAAGGTGGAAAAACTCGCACGGGACGTAGGATTTCCACCAGTGGTTCACAAGTTCTCGCAACTCACTGTGGTTCTCAGGTGAACCGAATCCTATATATATATAGGATTATATTATATATATGTTCTTTCGGTCGGGTCAAGATGTGTTCGGCTGTAACGGGTCCTTTATGTGCGCATTGAAACAGGCTAGGCTAGGTGAACCAGAAAACACTTTAGTGATGATTCCAAAAGCAATATCATTGCCGAAATAGTCAAAGTATTTGAATATAACGATTTAGAGGATTTAGCTATATTTTGATTTGATTCATTTTGACCCATTTGAATTACCAGCTCCAGTAAAAGGTCACTCCAGAGAAGAAAAAAAAAATATAGATACAGACATTAAGCAATTTATGTGAATGAACCTTTAGGATTCCAGTTGATAATGCTGCTTGAAGTGCTTTACCATGCCCCGGTGCTCTTATCGGGGGGCTCATAACGAACCTGAAGAAAAATTAGTTATTTAACGTACCAACTTAAAGAAAGATAATTTGATAAGGAAACGTAAAATTATATAGAAAAAGAACAAAAAGATAGTCACTTGCTTTGCTGCTGTGATAAAATCAGGATCCCATAGGACGGAATCATCAAGAACTAAGCCAGAAACCACAGGCTCTCCAATAACTTTTTGCCCTGTAGTTCAGAAGAAAAGATCAAACTATTCATCAAATCTCCCGCTATGAATATACACAACGCAATAAATTTCCATAACCGGTATGCTGCTTTATGTTTGTTAAATGAGCTATTTATATATAAAAAAAATAAAAAAAAAACTTTCATATTTTACAAGGCTTATAATAGCGGACTTTTATCACATGACAGATTACAAAAAACAAAAAAAAATTAATTGACATATAAACTTGTCATATCAGATTTTTTGATATCAAGATTAGTAAGTCATAGATACATCCTATATTTTGGAGTTAATTACTGTTTTCGTCCCTGTGGTTTGTCAAAAATCACTATTTCAGTCCCTGTGGTTTCACTTTCGCAACCATTTCAGTCCTCCTTGTAACCATTTCAGTCCCTGTACTTAACAGAATAATGGATTGAAATGGTTATGAAAGTGAAACCACAGGGACTGAAATGGTTACGAAAGTGAAACCACAGGGACTGAAACCGCAATTTTTAAACTAATGGACTGAAATAGTGATTTTTGACAAACCACAGGGACGAAAACAGTAATTAACTCCCCTATGTTGTCAAAAGCGCAAAAAGCGCGTGTATAGGCGCCCGGGCGCAGCGAGGCGCACCTATTTTTTTGAGCTTGTTTATGATTTTTCGAGTTCTAAGTCACAAACCTGATTTTTGAGCTCTAGCTATTTCCTCCATGGCATCAATGCTCATGACATGAACAACGTACAAAGGCGTATTCACAAAAGCAGCCAATCGGATTGCTCGAGCTGTAGCCTCCCCTTCAAGCTGCAAGAATACATATGCATCACATATGTGAATACGATCTATATTAACTTAGATAATATATAATCAATCACGTACCACCGGGGGTCTTGATAAAGCATGTCCTTCTGGACCAGTAATACCAAGTTCAATCATTCTTTTTTGTCCTTCGAAAACCGCATCTCCGTTTTCTGCATGAACCATTGCTAATGCACCAAGAGACTTGCATTGTTTAAGGCCCTCTAACAAAAGCTCATCGCTGATCATTAGAGAGCCCTTGTAGGCCATGAAAAACTTAAACGAGTTTATTCCTGTAGGTTATGAGACAAACAAATACTTTAGTAATGCGAAAAGGGGATATTGTATACAAATGCCACCGAAGTATGAGTTTCGTGTCATTAATGCGGATTCTGAAACTTGCCAGAAAATTTATAAGACGACAAAACGCGCTTAAAATTTTGAAGCTTCTGTTGCATCTAGAGTTGCAAGTATGACAAATATGCCCCTGAATCTACTTGAAAGAATCATCTCTATGTAGATTTTCAAAATCTTTTTAAGTAGATTCAGGGGTACTTTTGTAATTTTACAACTCTATGATGTCAAAAACTTCGAGTTTAGGGGCATTTTGTCACATCCAGAGTTCCAAATATGACAGATATGCCCCTGAATCAACTTGAAATAATCTTCTATATATAGATTTTCAAAATATATTTTAAGTAGATTCAGGGGTACTTTTGTAATTTTACAACTCTATGATGTCAAAAACTTCAAGTTTCGAGGCGTTTTGTCACATCTAGAGTTCCAAATATGACAAAAATGCCCCTGAGTCTATCGAAACAATCATCTCTATATGGATTGTCAAAACATATTTGAGTGGATTCAGGGGTACTTTTGTCATTTCACAACTCCGTAATGTCAAGTTTAGAGGCGTTTTGTCACATCTAGAGTTCCAAATATGACAAAAATACCCTTTAATCTACTTGAAAGAATCATCTCAATATAGATTTTCAAAATATATTTCAAGTAGATTCAGGGGTACGTTTGTCATTTTACAGCTCTGTAATGTCGAAAACTTCAAGTTTAGGGGCATTTTGTCGTTTTACAATTCTCCGATAACTTTTTCGCAGGATTGCATAGACAAAACCGAAATGATATTTGGGTGGCCACTAGATTTGTTTTAACGGTTAGATGGATTTGATAAAATATATACATCATCCCGTTACAAAAAAAAAAAAAAAAAAAAAAATTGTTTCTAAAATTTACGAGTGCAAGATACAAACCTTTTTCCTTGACCATAATTTCCATCTCTTTGGAAACGGTATCGTCCCATTTAGTGATGGCCATGTGAAACCCGTAATCCATGCAAGATAACTTTGCTTTTTCGACATACGCCTCGTACCCTTTAGATAAGCTACCCTGTACAGGAATAACAAAATCTATATGCATTGTCGTCCCGCCAGCTAATGCCGCCGCTTGACCGCTGAAAAAATTATCAATCGTTTCAGTACCCATGAATTCCATCGCCAAATGTGTGTGCGGATCAATTCCTCCTGCAGTATCACAACCCGTAATGAGTAATGTCGTGATATTATTATGCAATATTTTTCCGTAAGTAAATTTCAACTATAAAAGATAATCATCCAACAATGACATTCGATGAACAATCTTTACCTGGCATAACAAACTTTCCTGTAGCATCAATAATTCTAACGCCATCGGAAACCTGCAGATATTAAACTCGTATTGAAATACAAATACTGGAAGCAACGTACGGTTTTAACCACAAGTATACAAGTTACTTTTTATCAGGTACTGGACTAATATGGTCACACTGAGTATACGGTTTAGGATCAAATACAAAGGCTCCTAAAAATAAGAAGTGTATAAAGGCTCATAAAAATAAACCCACTACACCAAAAAAAAAAACCTAAACACCCACCACCACCCAAAAACCTAAACCCCCCACCTACCCAAAAAAAAAAATTGGGTGACGAAAAGTAGCGATTTTTTTAAACAAAAATATTAAAAAAAAAATAGATTTTTTTAGCATTTAGTTGTGGGTTTTAGCTTTATGGTTTAGTTTTTAGCATTTAGTTTTTTTTTTTTTTTTTTTTTTGTGTGTGTGTGTTGGGGGGGGGGGGGGGGGGTGTTTAGGTTTTGGGTGGTGGTTTAGTGGGTTTAGGTTTTAGGTTCTTTGACACTTGTCACTCTATAGTCTATAATGTCTTCTTAGGGGACTAGGGGTGGTTCACTAGTGATAGAATTTATCACTCATAAGCACCAATCAAGTTCCGCCATGTCATGAACCATTTTTCCATCACTCACAAGCTTTTTTAGTGGGGGTGGTCATCACTCACCACCACACCCAACAATTTCCCCCCAACCAACAATTACCCTCACAATTAAACACCATCACGCCGTTGAAAATATCACGGAATCATCAAACCGTGATGATATAACGCGTTTTCGTTATGGCGGCGGTCGACATCCACGCGTTGAAAATTAGTATAACGCGTTATACCACACCCGCCCCGTGTCCTCTTACACTTCTTATTTTTAGGAGTCTTTGTAGAATAACTTAACCCCGGAGTATACATAAGTATGTAACATAGATTTTGTGCCTTTTATGGTCACACTGAGTATACATAAGTATGTAACATAGACTTTGTGCCTTTTAGAAATCGTATATAAAAAATATGTGTCATCATATTTCCACGTGTTAGGATCCTAAGCGAAAAATATATTATTTCTACAGAAAGGGCTACGATTTGGGAATTCCTTTTAGGCCCTCAAAAAGGTTAAACCGACCATGTAGCAAAGTTAAATTCAAAACCGTATGCCACGTATATAAACTAATCTGACTGATAAAGGGTATGTTTGGCAAAAGTAGCTGGTGGCTGGTGGCTGGAAGCTGGTCTGGTAGCTAGTAGCTGTAGCTTTTTAGATATATTTGGTGTTTGGCAGAGTAACTGGAGCTTTTAATAAAATGTATAAAAAAAAATGGACATAATTAAAATTTAAAAAGTTTGTGCATTAAAAAGTTCATTATCTTTAGAGGTTAAAATAGTCATTTTTTCCCTAAAAGCTTGTAGCTCCTTCTAAACGCTACTAGTAGGAGCGTTCAACCAAAAGCTTCAAGTTCCTAATCTAAAAGCTTCAAGCTCCTTCAACCAAACAAGGCTTTTTATTGAGTAGGAGCTTTTTCTTAAAAGCTTAAAGCTAGAAGCTCCTAAAAGCTCTACACCAAACATACCCAAAGTATGGAATAATACGTTAATCGTGTTCTTATTAATTTTTGTGAAAGAGAATCAGTATGCTTCAAATAGCATGAAAATTCCTTTTTTTTAAACAATCCAAAGGTCTTACAGAAAAAATAGATAACCAAGATTATATACCTTAATATTAGGTCTAACATCAACAATAACTCCATCCTCTACATAAACATCAGCAACCTCCTGATGATCAGCATTTACAACCGTCCCACCCGCGATCAATATCTTCGACGATAACACACTCTCCGAATCACAATACCCGATCCCAGACTCACAAATCTGTCATATTCAATTATCATTAATTCAATATCATAAAAAAAAAATTCAAAAACTCAATATCTTGACCTCATTTCTCCATTTTCAAATCCTAAAATCCCAACCCATCTTAAATCAATAACCCAATATTATTATTATTATTATTATTATTATTATTATTATTATTATTATTATTATTATTATTATTATTATTATTATTATTATTATTATTATTATTATTATTATTATTATTATTATTATTGTTATTATTATTATTTTGTTTATTGTTCAGAATCAATTACTTATGTTAGTAAAATAAATAAATAAACTAGGAATTGAGCAAAAGTTCAGTAATTTATGCATAAAATAGAAATTGAAGGATCAGATTAAACAGCACCTGACTCAGTCCAAACAAGGGGGATAGTGAGATTGAAAGGAGGAGTATCAGCGATCGCATATGCATCATATTCGAACTGGAGATTCAATCTGTGAATTAAAATTTTTTAATTGTGCAGGATTCTGTTTTCCTTTCTCCAGAAGTGAGGGACTGAGAGCATAAAGATACGGATGATGACTTTATAAGTGAATTACAAAATGGTCCCTGCACAATCGTAGTCTTTTAAGAAGTTTTGTTGTACTTTTCCTCATAACTATCAAATATATATTAGGCCACTCGGTGCGGGCCGTCCAGGCCCGACGACGCCCCCAAACACCATTTCGGGTGGCATGTCGTTGTCAAGATGGGGGGGGGGGGGAGTAGACGAAGAGGACGGTCAGAGGATGACAAAACCCCTCTCACACACACACATATACATACTACACATATATATATTTAGGTCCATCCTCTATTTTCTTAAGTCCATCCTCTTTGCCTCATCCTCACACCCATCCTACGTGGCACTGACGTGGAGGCCCATCATCCATTTCCCACACCAAGTAGCCTTACAACTAAGTTAGAAACCTGTGTATGAAAAGGGTTAGATACTTAGATTGATGAAATATTAAATGTAAATAGACAAAAGATCAAATACAAATAAGGAACTATTAAATAAATAGACAAAACGTATGAATGGAGTGAAAAAGTAAAAAAACACGGTGACATTTTCTTAATTATTTTACTCGTAGGGTAATTATCATTATACCCTACAAATGATTTTATAGGGTAATTTTGACCTTGTAAGGTAATTTTGTAAAATGATGTTGTAGGGTAATTTTGATCTTATAAGGTAATTTTGTAGAGTATCTTTATTACTCTACAAGTGATTTTATTGGGTAATTTTGATCTTTTAGGGTAATTTTGATTAAAAATAATTATGAAAATGTCATCGCTTTTTTTTTACTTTTCTATGTCATTCGTAAGTTTTGTACGATAAGATACTTTGTAGGGGGTCTTTAGTCTAAATATATAGGAAAGAAGCGGGAAAATTATGATCTAATATTATTGTTATTTAATAACAGATGTAAGCAAAAAAGTTCTGATTTAATAGGCGAAAGGGGCGAAAAAATAAAGGTGAGTTGTAAGCAGACACTAGGGGTGTGCACGGTTCCGTTCTCTTTTTGGGTAAAACCGTAATCGAAATTTCGGTTTTCAGTTTTTGAAAACCGCATGGTTTCGGTTATTTCGATTTTAGCAACGGTTCGGTTCGGTAGGTTGAGTGTATGCGAGTTGAGTTCAAGCTCAAGTTTTTAACTAGGTTGAGTGTTTTGAGCCGAGTAGATTGTTTTTTCGAGTTTGAACCGAGTTGACCTTGACTAAGCTAAACTCATCGCGTGAACAACCCTAGACCTATGGTTTACTATATTGTATATGCTTAAATTATGTTTAGGTATTTTTAGTTCCTTTTTCTAATACTACTAATAAGAAAAGTTATAGTATTCTTCAATCAAAATTTGTGTTTAAACCCTTTTAAAAGCGCCGTTCAAAACATAAAAAATAGATATGAATCATAGGGGATTTAAGTTGAGATTGTTTTAATGTATTCTCGTGTTATTAATATACATTACTTTTTTAAATTTTAATTTTAAGTAGTATGAAATACTTAATTGTCACGAAATAGTCAAAAATTAAAGTAAAAGTACATGCAAATTCCTAAAGGACTGAAGTTGCAAGATGAAGTATATCGGAGTCTATTGTAGTAATTAACTAACACAAATAATGATAGAATATCGGAGTGCATTGTTTGACCGGCACTAAATCACTAATGGTATAAGTCAATCTGTAACGTTGCAACAAAAGCTAGTTGCGTAGACGTATAATCAACATTTAAAATATTATCCAAATTCCAAAATATATAACACTTAAATAAAACTATACTTAGATTGACCCTTCACTAGTTTAGTTTTTTTAAATACTTATAAATATTTTTATTCTTTGTGTGTATTGAAGAGCAAAATGAATTATCCTGATTACTCGCGTTATGGATTGTATCTAGTAGCTATACATCTAGGAAACACATATGTAGTGAAATTTATACTTTTTTAAATGTAAATTTGGATCATTGACGAACCACTTGTATCACACCTCAACCGATGGCGGAATCATCGGGGCGCGGTACTAGGCAAATCAGATTGCTCAAAAGAATCCATAACAACTATATTGCGATAATATCCATTACATTTGTCATCCCATACTAACAAACAATACAATCACATAAGTTATCACAGATTTCTTATCCTCCCGAACAATACAAATCCGTCAACTTAGAATTTAGGTGTGTTTCTAGACTTCCTAGCTTGATTTGATGTAGACTTCGACTAATCCTGCAACATACGTTAAAATATTGTCAATACGAAAGTATTGGCGAGTATACAGGTTTGATATGTAATAGTATAATAGATTAAAAGTGCTGCGAATTTCCACATGCATAAACGTAATACACGACATATATACTCACAAAACTGATACAACCAGCTAAGTCCTCGATGCTCGACTCTTCGATGGCATAACTAGACCCCGTCGGGCGCAATAGTACTATACTAGTTTGGGTGGGACGTCACGAGTATAAGTCCTAGCATACATGCAACTAGCATCACGTATATCTATGCAACCAGTTATTCGCAAGTGATAGATTAACAATTTGAATCATTCGTTTGATAAGTTCGATTTATAAGGAACGTATGTTACACCCAAAATTCGATAAAAGGGGTCAAGTATACTCACAGTGCGTATTCGGTTGGATTGACGGGATGGTGCCTGAGAATGTCCTGATTTCAGACTAATTACATAAGTATTGGGTCACGCGTTAAACGGTATCGAATTACGTGCAATTGGACGAAAAGTTAGATTGAGCTGGCCCATTCGGATGGACCGCTCGATCGACTGGGCCGCTCGATCGGCCAGCCTGTCCAGCTGTTTTCGATGATTTTCGAGTGTTCTTCGGTGTTTTTGGTCAAGACGTTGTTGTGACGCGTTGAACAACTGAAATTCCATCAATTCCGACCTGTCCTATCGGCCGGGAATCACCCCCGTTCCATCAGAACTGGCCGTTCTTGGCGGTTTTTCCGTGTTTAACCCGAAATTGGTCGTCTCTTCGGTAGGAATCAGATCCCTGACCAACACGACACTAAGAATGAGTAGAAGGTCGGTCTAAGCTCTGTTTCTACCATTTTTGTGTATAGATCTGATATGAAAACCTTGATTATTCTTGGGAAATCCCTTGGTTCTGAGTTGTTCTTGGTGGAATGAGGCCAACACTTGAAGTTCATAAGAATTTCGTGGTGACATTACTCTGGAACAACTCAAATCCATGGCTGCTTGATTAGAGAACATTGATTTAGACGAGATTTATGTAAAGTTGTATGGAAACCATTCGAATCTGAGTTGTTCTTCATGGGATGACATCACCCTAGAACACTCCAAATCCGTTGATTTCACGGTTAAAAGTCGAATTTTGAAAGATAGAAAGATGAAGGATTGCATATAGATCGAAGAAGTACAAGATTTGGGTTAAAAACTTACAAGAATCGGGAGAAATCGAGAGAAAAGTGGTCAAGTGTCACACCCCAACCGATGGCGGAATCATCGGGGCGCGGCACTAGGCGAATCAGATTGCTCAAGAGAATCCATAACAACTATATTGCGATAATATTTATTACATTTGTCATCCCATACTAACAAACAATACAATCACGTAAGTTGTCACGGATTTCTTGTCCTCTCGAACAATTCAAATCCGACAACCTAGATTTTAGATGCGTTTCTAGACTTCCTAGCTTGATTTGATGTAAACTTCGGCTAAACCTGCAACATACGTTAAAACTTTGTCAATACAAAAGTATTGGCGAGTATACAGGTTTGATATGTGTAGTATGATAGATTAAAAGTGCTGCGAATTTCCACATGCATAAACGTAATACACAACATGTATACTCACAAAACTGATACTACCAGCTAAGTCCTCGATGCTCGACTCTTGATGGCATAACTAGACCCCGTCGGGCGAAATAGTACTATACTAGTCTTGGTGGGACGTCACGAGTATAAGTCCTAGCATACATGTACTAGCATCACGTATATCTATGCAAACAGTTATTCGCAAGTGATAAATAGTCCAATTAAATCATTCGTTTGATAAGTTTGGTTTTTATGGAACGTATGTTACACCCAAAATTCGATAAAAGGGGTCAAGTATACTCACAGCGCGTATTCGGTTAGGTTTGCGGAATCGGTGCCGGAGAATGTCCTGATTTCAGACAATTTATGTGAGTGATAGATTACTATGCGTTAAACGGTATCGATTTGCGTGAAATCGGGCGAAATTGGGTTAAAATCGGACAAAATAGTGAAATTGGGTTGGCCCAGTCGAACAGGCCACTCGATCGAGTGGGCCTGGTCGATCGGTTGGACTTGGTCCTGATCGATCGGACAGCCTGATCGATCGAATGGCTGTTCGATCGACTAGCTGTTCGATCGACTAGCTGTTCGATCGACTAGCTGTTCGATCGACTAGCTGTTCGATCGACTAGCTGCTCGATCGACTAGCTGCTCGATCGACTAGCTGTTCGATCGATTGGGCCACTCGATTGGCCATCCTGTTCGATCGACTAGCTGTTCGATCGACTAGCTGCTCGATCGACTAGCTGCTCGATCGACTAGCTGTTCGATCGATTGGGCCACTCGATTGGCCATCCTGTTCGGCTGTTTTCGATGATTTTTCGAGCGTTTTTCGGCGTTTTGGGTTAGGACGTTACGATGAGGTGTTAAGCAACTGAAATCCCGTCAATTCTGACCTGTTTTAACGGCCGGGAATCACCCCGTTCGTCGGAACTGGTCGTTTTTGTCGGTTTTTCCGTGTTTAACTCGAAATCGATCATTTTATGTATAGATCTGATGTAAAAACCTTGATTTTACTTAGGAAATGCCCTGGATCTGAGTTGTTCTTGATGATATGAGGTCAACACTTGAAGTTCATAAGAACTTTGTGATGAAATCTATCCGAACATCCCAAATCCGTGGCCCTTTGATTAGAAAAACGTTGATTCGGTTGAGATTCGTGAAGAATCGTACGTAAATCATCCGAATCTGAGTTGTTCTTCATGGGATGACATCACCTTTGAAGAACTTTGTGGTGACATCACCTTAGAACAGCCCAAATCCGTTGATTTCACGGTTGAAAATTGGGATTTGAAAGATAGAAAGATGAAGGATTGCATTTTGATCAAGAAAGTACAAGATTCGGGTTGAAAACTTACAAGAATCGGAAGAAATCGAGAGATTTGAGGGCTGGAACGTCTTGGTCGGTTAGGAGCAGCAACACAAGTGTTTGGGAGGGAATGGAGGGGTATTTATAGGCAAGGAAGGGGAAAGGAAGGCAAAACAGCAGTTGGATCGGCTGGCCCAGTCAATCGGCTGGCCCAGTCGATCGGCTGGCCCAGTCGATCGGTTGGCCCAGTCGATCGGCTGGCCCAGTCGATCGGCTGGCCCAGTCGATCGGCTGGCCCATTCGATCGGACTGGCCCATCCGATCGGCTGGTCCATCCGATCGGCTGGTCCATCCGATCGGACTGGCCTATCTGATTGGGCCGGTCTGACCAATTGGACTAGCCTGATCGAATTGATCCGTTCGGAAGCCTTTTGATCCCGTTTTTGGTGCGATTTTGACGGTTTAAGCCATATTTTCATATATTTATATAATTATTAAATTATTTATTATTATTAATCACAAAAGGGCCGTATATACGTATTTATGTATCCAATATTCAGTGCGTTGATCGAGTTACGCGTGCCTTCGAGTGCGTTCTTCGATGTGATGTGCCACAATGATTACCGGGGCACTACTTACTCGTATTGCTATCATCGTCATGACGGCTGGAGTCATAGCACTCACCCGATAGTCCTTGTTAGCGTTGATTACTTACGTTTTGACACCTCACGCTTATCGAGAAGGGTAGATTAGGCCTTTACTCGACATCATCGTGAGTGTTATGCAAAATAGGTTTGTACTAATGATAGAATATGCGTAATCATTCGATTATACTTCGATTTAGCGATATAATTGATATAGTTACATTATGATCCGAATCTCCGGTGCTAGGCGTAACGAGTGTATCGAGTAGTAACAACGCACGAAGGTGCGGGTTGTTACAGTATCCCCTCCTTTAGGAAATTTCGTCCCGAAATTAATCCAATAGTAGGGTCGTAAGGGTTGATGCGATTGAGAGTAGAGATTATTAGCGTCTAGATAACGAGCGATCGATTACCATTTGGCGAGTGAAAATAGAGAGAGCATACGATTCGATTATTTAGAAGTGATAACACATACAAAAAGCAATTTTTATAGCGTTTTAAACTTACCAATATTCGATAAATCTTCGAATTTAATTAAGAAAAATCTCCTCATGGCGCGGTGTTGACCGTTTCGATGTCCACACCAGCGCTATGGGGAGGGTTTTGTTATTTGATAACAGGTTTTGAGTTTTACATTTTTAAACAATCAGGTGGCAAAATAAGTTTTAAGAAAACTTTCCTTCAACGTGGGTTCGAGCTGAACTCGACTGTCGAACCCTCGTTCTCGGGAAGATTCCTATCGGTCATTGCAAAGGTTTTTAAGAAAAGAATTGGACTTATGAAATTTTCACTGGGCACGGAGCCAAACTGATTCAATGTTTTCTCCATGTTGTAAGGAATTTCATTTGTCCAACGGTTTTAGTAAAAATTTTATAAAAATAGGTTTTCCTTAATACTATGGAAAAATAACTTACATCGGGCCCCACGTGGCACCTTCCCACAAAAGTTCGTTAATATGGTTAAAACACTTATATATAGGAAGTACCAGCGGCGTATCCACCATGCTTTACCCATATTAACTCTGTTTCATGAGGCAGTGTCATGCGTGCCGATAAGACACAGATAGAATTTCGATTCCCTTGATCCTAGCGATGAGGTGCTAGACCGAGTTTTGAATAGAAATAAGTTGGATGCAAACCAAGCGTAGGCAGCGGGTGCGAGTAGTCCGGTCGCACAACGCTGGTATGGTATGCTTGGGTGGACAACGAATGACACGATTTTGATTCGAGTAAATGAGATTCCGATTTGTTTCCCCACAACGTTCACATGGCATGTTTCCACAAAACTTGCTAATATGACAAACGCCACGTTCCCATATTAGTTTTATCTTGTGAAGCAATGTCACGTACCCTAACACTACACCACCTGCGATGACTTCCAAGTAACATTCGAATATCGACAGGCAATAGATTCCAACAGATTGATAAGAGACGATGGTTGCGTTACGAGTGATAGACGATTGATTGAACCGATTTCACCACAATTAGTACTAATGCTAGCCCACACGGCCTTCTTCCACAAAAGTCAACTAATATGGTCAAAACATCACCATGTTTCAACCTTATTAGTTTCGTCTCGTGAAGCGAGGTCTTGCGTGCTCACATGACATGTAGAATGCATGCGTCGATAAGTAATAGCGAACCAAGATAATGGTGTCGAGTTGATGGATTAGGTGCGAGGCGCGTTAATAGTGGAAAGCGGCGAGTGATTTTTGATTACTCGTCTAGCGAATCCACAATAGACGATCCACACCAGCTGATAGAAGTTCACACAATTGACAACAACTAGCGTTAGAGATTTCTAGACAAACACATGATGCGATTGCGATTTCGAGCCACTTATCGAATGATTTGATTGCGAGATTGATCCGGCAAAACTGCGATTAAGTTGCGTTCTAGACTTTACGACCAGTCTCGCGTTGCTCCAATTGCTCTTCGGGGTGAACTTACCTAAGTTCATCGATGTGGCAATTTGTGTACGCGGACTTACGAGAAGCCTCGCAGTGATGCGGTTTAGTTTTGTTACGCCTTGTGATTGATGGTAGAGTGTCAAATTAACCATAATAGTATAATAGGTCTAATAACGTCCAACTCCACATGGCACTTTCTTCACGAAGTTTCGGTAGTATGGTAAAGCGTACCCCCGCGTCACCCCTACTACTTATGCCCCGTGCTTTGGTGTCACACTTTGTTGACACGGCCTTGACCGTGCTTTTAAACGTTATGGCACCATTAGAACTTCACTACGATCTCCGTGCACTGACCAAGATAATCCCGTGTGCACCCGTGATTAGTTGTCCCTTGCACGCATACCGTACCTCGTTCTAAGAGTGTTATAGGGATAAAATACATAATATAGTACATAGTGCTAGCGTCTAGATAGTGCTCGATTGTAAGAGAAATAGAATCCACACACGATGATATATGAAATAAGTTCCAGAAATGATAGCGATAAGTCGGATTATTACAACAACATTAG
The DNA here is from genome assembly GCF_002127325.2 of Helianthus annuus. NCBI lineage: Eukaryota > Viridiplantae > Streptophyta > Magnoliopsida > Asterales > Asteraceae > Helianthus > Helianthus annuus. The sequence continues at coordinate 153,917,997 of NC_035445.2, forward strand.
GATCAAAATAACGTTGTTGTAGATACTTGCGGAGACGGCGGTTGCTGATGACTTCCTTCCAGGTCACGGTCCTGTACGGCACTGCGACGTATAATGCCCATACCAGTTGCAATTTGCGCAATAGCGACATTTTGCTTCTAGCGGGTGATGATACGTGCATGTGAAACACAGGGGATGAGATCCATTGTAAGCGCGTTGTGACTGAACTGGGACTGATCGGAGAGGTTCGGGTTGCGGCAGTCCAGTTGTTGAAGAGTCTGGGCTCACGGTCCTTCGTTTGCGGCTCGGTTGGGCTTCCTGAGTTGATGTAGTGTCGTCCTCGGATTTGCCTGATGATTTGACGGAAACATTGTCGGAGCAATCCTTGGAAGAATCCTCCGAGGAGCTGTCAGATGAACCATCGACCGATCCTCCAAGGGAATCGTCGGATGAGTTGATGAAGATTGCTTGATGAGCTCGTGTGACAGGCTTCTTGAAGGAGAACCCGTCCACGACTCGTTTGCTGTTGATCTCTGCGGCTAGTCGGTAGGCTTCTTCGATGGTAGTAGGTTTTGCAGCTTCGACAAAATCACCCACACACTCTGGTAAGCCACGAATATACTTCGCGATAGCTTTCTTCGGAGTGTCGACTTGACTTGGGCAGATTATGCTAAGCTGTTTGAACCTTGCTGTATAGCTCGCATTGTCACCTTCGGTTTGTTTGATTTTCCGAAATTCGTTCTCTAGCTTCTGGACTTCGTGAGGAGGACAATATTCTTCCTTCATGAGTTTCTTCAGCTCACCCCATGAGAGGGCGTAAGCTGCGGAGATCCCACGTTTGTTGCGTTCGGCGGTCCACCAATCGAGTGCTCGGGATTGGAATACTCCGGTGGCGCAAGTAGTTTGAAGGTCCTCGGGGCACCCACTCTGACGAAGGGTAACCTCGATGGCATCGAACCACTGGAGTAATTGAGAAACATCTCCTTCACCCGTAAAAGGCATCGGATCACAGGCTTTGAAGTGTTTGTAGAGGAATGCAGATTCCGTCTTGACGTCTTCCGGGGCTCGAGAGTGGCTTTGAGAGTGCACTTGCGCGACAATTTGAGGAATGAGCTTGACCACTTCCTTGGTCACAATTGAGGCAATCCTCTTATCGGCGCGTCGTTGGGCTCTTCTCCTAGCTACTCGTCTCGAGATCGAGTTGTTGGAAGGCATCTAGACAGAAGGATTCGGAATGAGATTCGATCATAATGATTTTGAGCTTTTGATGCGATTTGATTCGATCAAAACTTGTTATAGAATTTAATTTAACACATAGGAGCCACATAGGAAAATTCTAGGTTCCTAAACTCTCACATAATTGATTCGTTTTGTATTTAATACATATATAGATATAGTTGTAGGTTATACATAGATATTGATTCAGAATTCGCGACGACGCGACGAGAGAAATGGCGTAAGCGAATTCGAGTACTTAGGCGTTTGTTTTGTTGCGATCATTCGGTCTTTGTTTTAGATTGCGATGGCTGTGCAAGTTGTGCGCTTTGTAAATCGAGGTTCGTAAATTCGATAAATCGAGAAATCGGTAAATCGTAAAGCTTAAATTTGAAAACTCATAGACGTAATTGATACCATATACGTAATAGTTTAGATAGAATGCCTTGGGTGTTTAGGCGTTGACTACCCAAGTAACCCGACTATACCCAACAAGTTCGGGCATACGCGTTGACCTAGGGGACTCATGCTTCCACTGGGATGCAGCTCCTGACATTCGTCTCTCTAGTCTTCGCGTAGCCTGAGTCGTTGTTATGGTCGTGACCTTGGTGAGAGCTTTTGTAAACCATTTTATGGAGTGGAACAGTTGATTAAGGTATGGGTTTCACCCCTGGCTTAACAACTTCGTTCCCATTTGTGGTTGTGCTCATCGAATAAATCCGAGAGTTCCACCAGAATTTCGAAATGGAGACCTTTTGTCGAGATGTGGATGTCACTCCTAGCTCAACAAAGAGTTCTCGTGCTAGAAAAATACGCTGAGTGAGTGATCCTATCGAGAGTTATTGGTTTTCACACCTGGTCTCGACTAGATCACTCGGTTTTGTTATGCGAGTAGTTTTGAAAACATGTGTATTGTGTCAGCCTTAGGAAAGGCTAAGTAACCTTCTAGCCTTAGGAAAGGCTCTTTGTGTGAAGCTGTAGTATGCGGTGTTCACACAATAGTTGTAACTTTTCAACAAATTCGATCGAGAGTAGCAAGTTGGCCCAAACAAACCCTAACGAGTTCGTAAGAGTCGGCCTGTTGGTACTTAGACTATAGACTAGGTCACTTTCATAAGACATCGACCCGGACTAGGTCGAGTCTCAAACTTTGCCTAATTCCCTATAGTTATGGCTCTGATACCAATCTGTCACACCCCAACCGATGGCGGAATCATCGGGGCGCGGCACTAGGCGAATCAGATTGCTCAAGAGAATCCATAACAACTATATTGCGATAATATTTATTACATTTGTCATCCCATACTAACAAACAATACAATCACGTAAGTTATCACGGATTTCTTGTCCTCTCGAACAATTCAAATCCGACAACCTAGATTTTAGATGCGTTTCTAGACTTCCTAGCTTGATTTGATGTAAACTTCGGCTAAACCTGCAACATACGTTAAAACTTTGTCAATACAAAAGTATTGGCGAGTATACAGGTTTGATATGTGTAGTATGATAGATTAAAAGTGCTGCGAATTTCCACATGCATAAACGTAATACACAACATGTATACTCACAAAACTGATACTACCAGCTAAGTCCTCGATGCTCGACTCTTGATGGCATAACTAGACCCCGTCGGGCGAAATAGTACTATACTAGTCTTGGTGGGACGTCACGAGTATAAGTCCTAGCATACATGTACTAGCATCACGTATATCTATGCAAACAGTTATTCGCAAGTGATAAATAGTCCAATTAAATCATTCGTTTGATAAGTTTGGTTTTTATGGAACGTATGTTACACCCAAAATTCGATAAAAGGGGTCAAGTATACTCACAGCGCGTATTCGGTTAGGTTTGCGGAATCGGTGCCGGAGAATGTCCTGATTTCAGACAATTTATGTGAGTGATAGATTACTATGCGTTAAACGGTATCGATTTGCGTGAAATCGGGCGAAATTGGGTTAAAATCGGACAAAATAGTGAAATTGGGCTGGCCCAGTCGAACAGGCCACTCGATCGAGTGGGCCTGGTCGATCGGTTGGACTTGGTCCTGATCGATCGGACAGCCTGATCGATCGAATGGCTGTTCGATCGACTAGCTGTTCGATCGACTAGCTGTTCGATCGACTAGCTGTTCGATCGACTAGCTGTTCGATCGACTAGCTGTTCGATCGACTAGCTGCTCGATCGACTAGCTGCTCGATCGACTAGCTGTTCGATCGATTGGGCCACTCGATTGGCCATCCTGTTCGATCGACTAGCTGTTCGATCGACTAGCTGCTCGATCGACTAGCTGCTCGATCGACTAGCTGTTCGATCGATTGGGCCACTCGATTGGCCATCCTGTTCGGCTGTTTTCGATGATTTTTCGAGCGTTTTTCGGCGTTTTGGGTTAGGACGTTACGATGAGGTGTTAAGCAACTGAAATCCCGTCAATTCTGACCTGTTTTAACGGCCGGGAATCACCCCGTTCGTCGGAACTGGTCGTTTTTGTCGGTTTTTCCGTGTTTAACTCGAAATCGATCATTTTATGTATAGATCTGATGTAAAAACCTTGATTTTACTTAGGAAATGCCCTGGATCTGAGTTGTTCTTGATGATATGAGGTCAACACTTGAAGTTCATAAGAACTTTGTGATGAAATCTATCCGAACATCCCAAATCCGTGGCCCTTTGATTAGAAAAACGTTGATTCGGTTGAGATTCGTGAAGAATCGTACGTAAATCATCCGAATCTGAGTTGTTCTTCATGGGATGACATCACCTTTGAAGAACTTTGTGGTGACATCACCTTAGAACAGCCCAAATCCGTTGATTTCACGGTTGAAAATTGGGATTTGAAAGATAGAAAGATGAAGGATTGCATTTTGATCAAGAAAGTACAAGATTCGGGTTGAAAACTTACAAGAATCGGAAGAAATCGAGAGATTTGAGGGCTGGAACGTCTTGGTCGGTTAGGAGCAGCAACACAAGTGTTTGGGAGGGAATGGAGGGGTATTTATAGGCAAGGAAGGGGAAAGGAAGGCAAAACAGCAGTTGGATCGGCTGGCCCAGTCGATCGGCTGGCCCAGTCGATCGGCTGGCCCAGTCGATCGGCTGGCCCAGTCGATCGGCTGGCCCATTCGATCGGACTGGCCCATCCGATCGGCTGGTCCATCCGATCGGCTGGTCCATCCGATCGGACTGGCCTATCTGATTGGGCCGGTCTGACCAATTGGACTAGCCTGATCGAATTGATCCGTTCGGAAGCCTTTTGATCCCGTTTTTGGTGCGATTTTGACGGTTTAAGCCATATTTTCATATATTTATATAATTATTAAATTATTTATTATTATTAATCACAAAAGGGCCGTATATACGTATTTATGTATCCAATATTCAGTGCGTTGATCGAGTTACGCGTGCCTTCGAGTGCGTTCTTCGATGTGATGTGCCACAATGATTACCGGGGCACTACTTACTCGTATTGCTATCATCGTCATGACGGCTGGAGTCATAGCACTCACCCGATAGTCCTTGTTAGCGTTGATTACTTACGTTTTGACACCTCACGCTTATCGAGAATGGTAGATTAGGCCTTTACTCGACATCATCGTGAGTGTTATGCAAAATAGGTTTGTACTAATGATAGAATATGCGTAATCATTCGATTATACTTCGATTTAGCGATATAATTGATATAGTTACATTATGATCCGAATCTCCGGTGCTAGGCGTAACGAGTGTATCGAGTAGTAACAACGCACGAAGGTGCGGGTTGTTACATCAAGAGCGTCCTGGTCGAGTAGCAGCAACAACAAGTGTTTGGGGGTGAAGAGGGGGTATTTATAGGCAAGGAAGGAGGAAAAGGAGGAAAAGGTGGCCTGGATCGGATGGCCCGTTCGATTGGATGGTCCAGCCGGATGGCTGTTCTGTCCGATCGGTTGGCCCGTTCGATCGGGCGGCCCAGCCGATCGGCTGGCTCGTCCGATCGACTGGCCCAGCCGTTTGGCTGGCCCATCCGTACGGAAGCCCTTGATCCTCGTTTTTGGTGCGATTTTGACAGTTTGGGCCATAATTTCATATATTTATATAATTATTTAATTATCTATTATAATTAATCACAAAAAGGGTCGCATATACGCATCTGTATATCCAATATTCGGTATGATGATCGAGTTACGCGTGCCTTCGAGTGCGTTCTTCGATGTGATGAGCCACAATGATTATCGGGGCACTACTTGCTCGTGTTGCCGTCATTGTCACGATAGCTGGAGACATGGTATGTCACACCCCAACCGATGGCGGAAAAATCGGGATGAGACGAAAACGAGATTGCAAGAGACTTCATAACACTAATTGTGACAATATTTAAATAAACCCATTTCATTTCATAAATTTCAAATTGTCAAACATTACATAAAATCCAAATACGACATGTTCAAACATAAAAACATCAAAACATATTAAACCTAACACGTCTAAATGTGTTTCTAGGTATCATCGCTACTTTATTTCATAGCAATCATCATCTTCAACCTGTAACATGTTTAAAATAAAGTTCAATGCAAAAGCAAAGGCGAGTATACAAGTTTGATACGTACATAGCATAAAAGATAAGTTTAAACGATTCCTCGTAGCAAGCATGTGATTCAAGATATCTTTAAAGTCGGCATGTGTCTAACATATCAAACCAATGATGAAACGCAATATGCTCATGACATAACCACAAGTCTACGGGCGGTGCGTTAATCCTATAGCGCTATATATGTCACGGATAGGCTCGTACGAAGTTAATGATAAGTCTAACACAAGATGTCCTCAACCCAAGTTTAAAGTATCAAGCAATCACGTATACAAGCATGTTATAGGAATGTTTGTGCAATTAAGTAAAATGTTCATGTGTAAATTTTGGTAAGTAAACATGTTACACCCCAAAAAGTGGTAAACGTAAAGAGGGGAATTCGAGTATACTCACATTGGTTGCGTTGCGATTTTTGTAAATAACACACGAGTAAGATTGGAAGATCCAAGAAAACGAACAAGAGCGATTATCCTAGATATGGAAATATCACATAACGACCTCGTTATTGTTTATTGTTTATAATGTAATTAATTTAATTTACTACACTTTTAGCCTTCAACGTTAAAAGGAAATAATGATAATGATTTTCTAATTATTAATGTCATTATAAATGTTTTTAATGATTTAATTAAGAAAGAAAAAAAAAAGAAAAGAAAATAAACTGTTGTTTTAGTTAAAGAAAAGGATAATGAAAATTGATACAAGCAACAAACTGCTGATATATAAAATTTGAAAGAAAGAAAATGAACCTTATTTAATTGTTGTACATATGTATTCTTTTAGATAAACATTTGTATTTCTAACAGATGAATGGTACATAAATGTTTATACTATGAAATAGTACATTAAGTTAAATGCTATGAAATATATTATACATATATTATGGTTTAGAGATTTTGTTGTACAGGTTATGTTTCAAAAAATGTAATAATTATAATCCAATAATGCTTCAGAAAACAATTTAAATCAAGAATTCATGTAAACAATTTTGGAAAAAAAGTTTTTATATATGGGTATAATATTAAAAGTTCTAGAGAAACACGTTGGACCAGAGTCATGACTTATGCCTCAAAAATTATTAATTATTTAAATATATAAAATCATGTCGAAAAGAATTAAAATATTTAAATATTCAAATATCAACCTTTGCATGACCTTCATCTTCTTTAATAAAAGAAACGAAAGGTAGGACTATTTATATGCTTTCTTTTTGGTTTAGTCTAGATTCTTTTCAATGACAACATTAAATCAACTTTCTTCAAAAGAATAGTATGAACTTGATAGAAGGTTTAATAATCCTAAAACTTAGTCGAACAAAGGAAGAAACCATCACCCACTGTTAACATATTTGAACATTGTTTCCTCCAAAATTGATTCATGTATATATATAAAACAGGGAGAAGACTAGAACGATTTGTTTGAAGGAAAAATGGGTATACCGAAACGAAGAACGTGTTCTGCTGTGGACTTCCGACTCGACTCTGGCGACTTCGAGTTCAGGCGGTGTGCGGATGACAAGTGGTATAGGGTGAGGTTGAAATGAGGTGATAGTGTTTAATGAAACCGAAATATTTATAGGTGGTTTAGTAACGGTTTGAGCCATGATTATAATTTAAGTTCTTAATTGATTCTTGCAAAACTGAAACGCGAATTAACTGTGAAATGATTAAAACACGGGAGTTCAGCGATGGTTTTAAATGGACCTGCAACTGCTACGTTTCTGTTTGGGCGGCATTTATGCAAACGTAAGATGTGTATATATATTAAACTTAGCCGCAAGTAACCGTCCTTAGGCCGTAGCCCAGCGGTTGTGATGTTGTTTGTTGTGTGGATGAACCCGGGTTCGAGTCCTGCAGTTCACGTTTTTTTGTTTCTTATATTGTTTTTAAGTTTTCAATAATTACACCCAGCCCCCCTCACAATACTTAACTGAACTAACATGATTAATTAACTGGGTTAACTCCAATAAGCTTAAACTAACTTGAAATCTAACGGGACTCACTAGATTGTTTATAAAATAAAAGAATAACACTTTTAAATTATAAAATTAATTAACTTAATTAATTAACCAATAAATTATTAAACATCCATATTTATAACGAATTAAACTTAGAATAAAGGTTCTAAAACGATTAACCATTTCGCGATCTTTCGAGTTTCGGATTAGGATCCGAATCTTAAAACAAGTCGGATTTCTTGAAAACTCGTTTTGACGGATGTTACATGGTACTCACCCGATAGTCTTTGCTAGCGTTGCTTGTTTATGTTTTGACACCTCACGGTTATCGAGGAGGGTAGATTCAGTCCTCACTCAACAGCATCGTGAGTGTTATAATTTATAAAAATAGGTTTGTAATAGCGATAGAATATGCGTAATTATTCGATTATACCTCGATTTAGCGATATATCTGATATAGTTACATTATGATCCGAATCTCTGGTGCTAGGCGTAACGAGTGTAACGAGTAGTAACAACGCACGAGGGTGCGGGTTGTTACAGTCTCCCCTCCTTTAGGAAATTTCGTCCCGAAATTAATCCATTAGTAGGGTCGTAAGAGTTGATGCGAGTGAGAGTAGCGATTAAAAGCGTCTAGATAAGCGAGCGATCGATTAAGATTCGGCGAGCGAGTGCGGTGGGAAGATACGATTCGAATAACCAAGAGCGATGTCACACACAAAAGCGATTCCGTATCGTTTTAAACTTACCGATAATCGATTTATCTTCGAAGATATTTAGGAAAATCTCCTCATGGCGCGGCGCTAACTGCGTCGATGTCCACACCAACGCTATGGGGAGGGTTTTTGTTATTTTGATAACAGATTTTGAGTTATGCATTTTAAAAGAATTCGGCGGCAAAATAAGTTTTAAGAAAATTTTCCTACCACGTGAGTTCGAGCTGAAATTCGATTGTCGAACCATCGTTTTCGGAAAGATTTCTTTTTATCATTGCAAAAGGTTTAAGGGAAAACTGGACTTATGAAACTTCCTTTGGGCACGGAGCTAAACTGATTCGATGTTTTCTCCATGTTGTAAGGAGATTTCACTTGTCCAACGGTTTTAACAAAATTTTATATATAAAAAAAATCGGTTTTCTTTAACAGTACAGAAAATAATTTACATCGAGCCCCACGTGGCACTTTCCCACGAAAGTTTGTTAATATGAGTAAAACACTTATATATAGGAAGTACCAGCGGCGTATCCACCATGTTTTACCCATATTACCTCTGTTTCGTGAGGCGGTGTCACGCGCACCGATAAGACACAGATAGAATTTCGATCCCTCGGTCCAAGCGATAGAATGCTAGACCGAGTCTTGAATTGAAGCGACTTGGATGTAGACAAAGCGTCGATAGCGAATGCGAGTAGTTCGATCATACGAAACATTGATATGGCACACAGGGTTAGACGAAGGTTGATAAGCGATAGCGAATGACGCGATTTTGATTCGACTAGATACGATTTCGATTGTTCCACGTAAGGCCTACATGGCATGTTTCCACGAGAGTTGCTAATATAGAAAACACCATGTTTCCCATGTTAGTTCTGTCTCGTGAAGTGATGTCATGTACCCTAATTCTACACAACTGCGATGACTTCCAAGCGATAACCGAATATTGATGGGCAATAGACCCTGATAGATGATAGGTGATGATCGTTGCGTTGCGAACGATATTGAGTTGAATACACCACAAACAGTAACCATTGCTAGCCCGCATGGCCTTTTTCCACGAAAGTCTGCTAATATGGTCAAAACACCACCATGTTTCTGTCACACCCCGAAATATCAGAGCATGGCGTGACTGGACCGGTATCTTCATTGCACAGCGGAAGCAAATAAGCTAAGACTTCTAGAAAAAGAACGCCGCTAAGTACTCGAATTCCCATGGGTTCTCCTATTCCAACCGTTCCATAGTTTTGAAAATGCAACCTGAGAAAGAACATGCGGAAAAAAAAAAGTCAACATAAAGTTGAGCGAGTTCATAGTTTGTTTTGAAACAAATCTTTTTGTTTACCGGTTTAAAAGTTGTTGAGAAATATAGTAAAATCATTTTCTCGACATGATATATGAAAGTTTTGAGTCTAGCCCATGAGAGTCTTTGTAAGTAGGACCAACTCGTCCTCTTACTTGTACATAAGTTGAAAACGTTACCAATGTTTGTAAATCCATGTATTTGTGAGTTTGTGTCAAATGAATCTTAAAGACATTTGAAAGTTTAGCTGTCGAAATCCGATATGTAAAGCGTAAATGAATATGTTGATCATTAATGTGTAGCTAGGACATTAATATGTGTGCCGACATAGGAAGCCACCAACCCGTAAGCGATTTAGTACCGGTCCACCCGGCGAGGGTAACAAAGGAAACTCCATGTGGTCACACAAGGACCCGTGAGTGGGGCTAGCCCTGTACCCGATAGATCTACCCCCTTTGTTCCGTGGTCTTAAACAAGATTAATGGTGCTTTAAGTATCAGCCTATTCGCACGTGATCTACTAATTCATTTTGTTGCTTAACCATACCATAGTAACATGTATTTCCCCTCGAGAGTTATAAAACCGAAAACGTTTAAAAGAAAAGGGGAACATGAACTCACTGGGTGGTCTCGTTTTGCGTACGCAGACAAACCCAGTCTCGTTGTTGTAGCTAGGACATTCCCGTCTCTAGACATGAAAATCATGCACGTTTCGTAGATACGCGTGTGTTTTGTAAAACCGGTATGTTTAGTATAAAGCGTTCGTAAACCGTTTAAGTTCCTTGAAATCCATTCGTAAAACGATTTAAAAGTATGAGTTTTCGTTCATCGAAAAGTTGTTTGTTTTGGCAAAAACTTGCATGTCTTTCCACCCCCGAAAACATTTGTAAAAATGTAAAACTAGAAAAGGTGGGGGTTATGAACTCACCTTGACAATCCTGTGCAAAGCTAGCCTAGCGTGATTCCGTAGTGTCATTCCAAGAACGTGAAGTAGCTAGTGTGCGACTATGATATTCCTACGAAGGAACAATTATAAGTTTCTAGTACAACGACGTAGTTAAACTACGTGTCCGAGCTCTACCGACTCGTAAACAGAACGACTCTACGAAGGTGTTGTTAGTTGATGCGAATAGAAATACGTATACGTATACGGATGAGGGTGCGTCTCGATGCAGTTTTCGTAGGACGGAAATAATTATATACATATATATATATATATATAATTCGAAAACTTGAATTAAATATAGGATATAAACAACGGTTATAATGAATATAACTAATTATATTTTTATAAGTAATCGTCAAATAATAGTCGATCGAAATAACTATGACCACTATATTTTTGTATAAAAATTATACGATTAACGACGTTAAAGTCAACATGGAACATTATATTTGTTTCGAAAAAGTATACGAATTAGCGTTGTTTGAAATAAATATAACAGTTATATTTATTTTACGAAAGTACACGAAGTTATTAGATTTGTCGTTGTTTTGAAATAACATAGGTAAATCATGTTTATTTTGTATAAAAATCGAGTTTCGTTAAGTAGTAGATTAGGTTTGTTGGAATGTTATAACTTTGTTTTGAAACTCATAATACGTCGCTAAAATAAATGTACTTTCATATTTTTTTATAAGAAAACTCGGACTTCGATATGTGTCGTTTATACCATATAAATATATTTGATATTTCGGATTTTTGCGAAAAATCGGGCAGAGTTTCCTTTGTTTTTCGAATAACCCGACAATAAAAGTCGTCGTATTTTGTCAAAACTCAACATAAACCAATCACAATTATATATATCTTTCGCAAAATATAACGACCACTAAAATAAGTAAACTAGAGTACGACGGTTCAAGCTCGGTTCGCGTAGACTAAAAAAAAATCTAACGAATCCATATATAAAGTTTAACGCATCGTTAAAACTTTACCGGGTCTTGACTGACTACCGTTGACCAAGTTTGACCATTTTGACTCGGTTGACTCGCTGTTGACCGAGTTGACTCGGGTGTTGACTGAGTTGCTGAACGTGTTGAACCCGATCTGAACTTGATCGATCTCGAACCAAAACCCGTTTGACTGTTGAACCGAAACTCAAACCGAATCGGACCCGATGTGAACCCGAAACATAACTGACATGAACCGTGACCCGATCCTGCTGATGTGACTACTCGAACCCCAGATCTGAGTTGAACCGACTGACCGAGATGCAAATCTGGCCCAAAACCCGAGTCACGAACCGAACTGCTGCTGACTTCTTGACACGAACTGACCCGAGTTGCACCACGCCCGAGCCAAAACCCATATCAGAATATGGACCACCAACATACTTGTGAAACTAGTGTTGAACTAACCACAACACCGTTTTCAACATAAACAACATCCACAGTTTTCGTTGAACAACACCATCGCCGGAACACGATGTGACGCCACCGAGAGACGCCCGCCGCTGCCTCCACTACCGTGAACGAGACAACCACTTGAACCAGAGTGAACCCAATGTGAGTCTGACCCGAAACTTTCAGTTGACGACTGTAAACCGAACTACCCTCGAACCGAACTGAACCATGGCTGACCCCCAACTAAACCAAGGAACCGAAACACCCACCCGAGCAACCACCACGGCCGCTGTCGGTCACCGTCGGCCCGTCGCCAACAGTCGTCGCGCCACCGTGAGGGGGTGGCCGACGTCGCCTGTTCCGCCATCTTGGGGGGGGGTGTCGAGATGGTGTGAGTGGCCGGAAAACCACCAGCACCGGCTCTGCTTTGGTGACTGCAGAAGGCAAGAGGAGGGGGTGCGGTTGGTGTGTTTGTGGATATGAAGGAGCTCAAGATGAAGGAGGAGAACAGGCTCCATGTTTTCTTTTGTTTGTGTGTCGGCTGAAAACAAATGAGGGAACAAGGGTTTTGAGATTAACTAGTTATTTATAGTAGGTTTTCCACTAATGGGCTTGGGCTTGGGCCCAAGGCCCACAAGCCCAATATCGTGTTTTTTTTAAGTGGCCTGCTAATTATCCGAAGCCCGTTTTCGAATCTTGTTCGGTGTAAAATGTCGTGAAATAAAGTTTTAGAGTCGAAAGTTCATGAAATTATGTCGTACGCCGTTTATTAGACGCGTTTGTTCGTCAGTCGCGTTAAATCGTGTAAAATTCGTGGTTTATCGTGTCTATCCCGTTTTTCACTCCAATTTCCACTTCGGATTATAAAATTCGAAAGCGAACCTAAACATATCAATATATTCCAGTTTTTTTTTTTTTAAGTTAATATGTGTGTTTGACGCTTCCGTTTCGTTGCCGGTGCATTCCAGCAGTCACATTTTTCGATCGATATGCATTTGTGATATTTCGAAGTACGAAAAATTCGAAAAAACAATTTTGTAAGTATAAAGTATTAGTAGAAAATTCATGCTTGTCGGCGTTGTCAGTATTCTGATCGGTGTCAGTTCGTTATCGCTTAACGATCAGCAAGTTTCCCTAAAATCACCGTACGCGCACTGTAGAGTCAGATAGGCGTTCCTGGGCATTCCACGAGCCTAATTAAGTAAATACGTGTCTTAAACACTACTTATTATCGCCTTAAACGTTTGTTAATCGCGTAATTAGGAGCCGTTAAATGCAGGTTGTCACAGTTTCGACCCTCTTAGTTTTGTCTCGTGAAGCGAGGTCGTGCCTGCTAAGATAACACAGATAAGACGAGTATCGATGAGCGATAGCGACACGCGATGAGAGTATCGAGTCGATGAAATAGGCGCGAAATGCGTTAAGGCGAAAGGCGACGAGTGATTTTCGATACTCGTCTAGCGATCCACACCAGGCGGTAGAAGTTTTCACAATAGACAGTAACTAGCGTTAGAGATTGCGAGATAAACATCAGATACGATTGCGATTTCGAGCCGTATATCGAGTGATTTAGATTGCGAGATGGATCCAGCAAAACTGCGATTGAGTTGTATTCTAGGCTTACGACCAGTCTTGCGTTGCTCCAATTGCTCTTCGGGGTGAACTTACATAAGTCCATCGATGTGGCAATCGTGTTGCGTATGCAGACTTACGAGAAGTCTCGCAGTGATGCGATTTTAGTTTTGTTACGCCTTGCGATCGATTTGTATCGTGTTGAAAATAACCATTATAATATAATAGGTCTAATAACGTCCAACTCCACATGGCACTTTCTTCACGAAGCCTCGGTAGTATGGTATGGCACACCTTGCGTTACCCCTACTACTTATGCCCCGTGCTTTGGCGTCACGCTTTGTTGACATGGCCAAAACCCTTGATCATGCTGTTAAACGTTATGACACCATTAGAACTTCACTATGATCTCCGTGCACTGACCAAAATAATCCCGTGTGCACCCGCGATTAGTTGTTCCTTGCACGTTGTAACACCGCGAAAACGGGTTTGGTAATCATACTCCGTTAATACTAAAGGACGGGTAAAGTGCCGTTAGTAGTAAAAATAACCTAGTAAATATTCAGATTTAAATAAGAAATCCTAATATTAAATACAAACGAATCAAAGTTTTAAGGAAATTGAGTCTATAAGAGCCCGAGTTAACGGGACTTAAAATAAAAACGGGTTATAACTCCTGGGACCCACCAAGTAACTAGGAATATTAACCTAGTTAGTTGGCGTCTTGACATAATAGAACAAATATGGCTAAAATAACCCAAACTATATGATTAACAAAAGTGGAGGGGCCTATGTTGTTAAAATTAAAACTTATATTATTAGTTTTAATTAAAAACAAAACCAAACACCCCCATTTGGAGGTCTGGTCGATCAAGAACAGGAGAGGGCGACCTCCCTCATCCTCAAAACCCTAAAATTCACTAAACCCACAAATTGAAGGCTCAATCCAAGTTGAAATCAAAATCTGAACATGGAATCGTGATCACCTCGTCAAAAGAAGTCATAAGGTATGTGAATTTCATGAGAAATCTCTAGTTGAATTTCTGGGTGATCTTAGAAAATTCGAAATTGATGGTTGCATGTTTGTTATATGGATAGAATAGAAACATAGTAGTGTCTAGGAGTAAACCCTAGACAAGTATATGTTGAAATCATGTTTAGCTCAAGTTTTTGTTGATACCAAATTCATGTATGAGATGTTTTTAGGGTTTTTATTGCAAAAGAATAGTATTATGATGTCAAGAACAAGCTTAAACTGAAAGCTGAATTCAAACGATTCTTGATCAGAATTTACAGCCGATTTGTATTGGCTGTAACCTGGACAAAACCTGATAAAATCATGTGTTTCTTGAGTCTAAAATGTAATTCCAGGAAATATCTTTAAAACCCCACTGGAATCGCATTTTTTCGACGAAAATTGAGCGTTTTATGAATTTTTCCGTATCAAAGGTTCAGGCTGCGTTTTCTGGCAGAATTTGCAGCCCATTACGAATGTCATAATTCAATTTAGGAATTGAGTTATGATCTCAAATTTGTACTGTAGAAAGTGTTAAGTGATTAGAAAAATCACCAATTGGAATTTCGTCAATCAGATAAACGAGGAATTTTAAATGAATTTTTCCGTAAGCTGCAGTCAGAAATGACGAATCTGATTGCAGCTTAGTTAATGAATTTTTACGAATTTTTGGTAAAGAGTTAGATCTTGAAATTTTAACACAAGGTCTAACCCTCCGAGTGGTACACCACATAAAAAAATCATAATTTTTGAAGACTTGCAAACAGGTTAAACAGGTCAACAAAAACAGCCTATTTTCAGTGATACAAAACTTGATTGTTGATGTTATAAATTATGCCCACAATGTTCATATGTTGAAACTATGAATGAAACGCGTAATTTCCTAATTGATTCAATTAGGGGTGATACGTGATAATACGGAATCTAATCATAATGTAGATTTTAGTTAACTTCACGTATCATATGATTAGAGGTAGTTAACTAGTAGAAAGTTAAAATTTACCAATGACGAAGTCGAATAATGATTTCGACATAGAAAATACGTAAGGTGGAATAGTCGTATTAGTTAATGACTAATCTAACCACCTTGTGAATGATGATGTTAGTTTGACGCTAAACGAGCTAGGTGGAAGCTTGAGGACGAAGCGGGTCAAACAAATCAATAAGGAAAAGTAAGGCATAGTTTGGATGCGAGGTAAGTAAAGCTTACACCTTTATCGTAGGATATGTATTTATTTATAGATTATAAATACGACCAGGTTATATTCAAAATATGATTTTGACATGAAAAGATACGGGTTGGAACGTATCAAAAGACGAAAAACCATGTTTAATGGTAAAAATGGGTGAAATGGTAATTTGGTCATGGGATGACATAAATAAAAATGAGTCTTTGAATGGCTACTTTCTAAGTAAGCTTGAACGAATAAAAAGGGTAAAATGGTGATCTAGTCAAATATAAGCGCGAAATGTTTGGTTGTTTAGACCAAACGGGTCAAATGGTAATGTTGATACCATTTAACAATTAACGACTAATAAGTGTTTGTGGAGTTTTATGCACACAGGATGAATCGGCCTATGAATTAGCGATGCTATGAATTAGCGATGCTATGAATTAGCGATTATTGAGACAATGTATTAAAACGGGTCAATATGTTGATCCGAACCAGGTACGCATATTGTGGGTTATAGATGAGTATACAGTAGATTGTGCATAACCAAGGGGAAAGATTTAAACTTAAAAAGTCTAACTCTTCGAAATAGGTCAAAAGAATTATGCGCATAGATTGGGTACTAGCCGCGTAATTCATAAAAGTTACAAACCCGAATTAAAGAGTTTGAGATAAACATGTTGATGTATGCTTAATGGTTAATTAGAAACAAGCTTGTGGTTTAAAAACTCGAACAGGTCAAAAGTCTTTAAAAATGAATTTTAAAGCCAAGGGCTCGAAGCCTATTAATTTGTGAATTCAGATGTTAAGTTTGAAAGCTACCGTAAGTTACGGTAGCCACCGTAACTTACGGTAGCGAATAAATTGTTACGACAGTTTTCTACTGCCTTACGGCAGACCAGTTTTGCCCAGTGGCTACCGTAACTTACGATGGCTACCGTAAGTTACGGTAGAGCCCAATCACTTTTGCTGAATTTTTGCATATCATTGTTAATCGAATCCGTTTTTGAGCATAGTTTCGATTACGGCACGCGACGGGTGTAAAACCTGCAAATCCTTGTTATTTTAATTGTTTGACACATGGGACTTGTAATAACTTGTAAATAAACTATCAAAACTAACTTTTTGTTGGTTTTGATTCTAGGTGAATGTTATATGCTTCCGCATGAAGATCAAGCCACGAGCAAGAACCGAACATACCTCTCAATGAAGCTTCCGCATTCGATCTAGTTTTCTTTTAATAAAAGTGGATTATGTAAACACTTTTAACGATGTTTTGGATGTTGTAAACATGTTTAAATACTTATGATGTAAAAGTTTTTGTTAAGTGGCATTTTTCATATAAAATGCTTACTTTAATGTTATGTAAATGTTAAAAATTATTATGGGTGTTACACACGTACATCGTACCTCATTCCAAGAGTGTTGTAAAGGGTAAAATACATTATATAGTACATAGTGCTAGCGTTTAGATGGTGCTAGAGCAAAAGAGAAATAGAGTCCACATGCGACAATAGATGAAATAAGTTCCACACAGGAAAGAAGAAAACGATAACGATAGGTCGTATTATTACAACAATATTAGAAGCAAAATAATGTTGCTGTGGAGGACACTTGTGGAGACTGCGGCTGTTGCTGACTTCCTTTAGAGTTACGGTCCTGAGCGGCAGTGCTGTGTATGATGACCATACCAGTTGCGCAATAGCGACAATTTGCTTCTGGCGGGTGATGATACGTGCACGTGAAACACAGGGGATGGGGCCCATTGTAAGCACGTTTTGGTTGAACTGGGACTGATTGGAGAGGTTCGGGTTGCGGCAGTCCGGTTGTTGAAGAGTCTGGGCTCACGGTTTTTCATTTGCGGCTAGGTTGCGCTTCCTGAGATGATGTCGTGTCGTTGTCGGATTCGCCTGATGGTTTAACGGAGACATTGTCGGAGCAATCCTTAGAAGAACCTTCAGAGGAGTAGTCGGATGATCTCTCGTCCGATTCGCCAGAGGAATCGTCGGATGAGTTGATGATGATTGCTTGATGAGCTCGTTGGACAGGCTTCTTGGAGAAGAACCCGTCCAAGACTCGTTTGCTGTTGATCTCTGCGGCTAAACGGTAGGCTTCTTCGATGGTAGCAGGTCTTGCAGCTTCTACAAAATCGCCCACACTCTCAGGTAAGCTACGGAGGTACTTCGCGATGGCTTTCCTTGGAGTGTCAACTTGACTTGGGCAGATTGCACTAAGCTGCTTGAACCTTGCTGTATAGCCGGCATTGTCACCTTCGGTTTGCTTGATTTCCTAAAATTCGTTTTCTAGCTTCTGGACTTCATGAGGGGGACAATATTCTTCCTTCATGAGTTCCTTCAGCTCGCCCCAAGAGAGGGCGTAACGTTTGTTGCGTTCGGCGGTCCACCAGTCGAGTTCTCGTGATTGAAATACCCCGGTAGCACAAGTAGTACGGAAACTATCGGGACACCCACTTTGTCGAAGGGTGACTTCGATAGAATCGAACCACTGGAGTAGTTGGGTCGCACCTCCTTCACCTGTGAATTCCATCGGGTCACAGGCTTTGAAGTGTTTGTAAAGGAAAGTAGATTGCGGCTCTTCCGTCTTAGAGTCCTTCGCGGCTCGAGCGTTGCTGAGAGAGTGCACTTGAGCGACAATTTGAGGGATGAGATTGACCACTTCCCTGGTCACGAGCGAGGCAATCCTCTTATCGGCGCTTCGTTTGGCTCTTCTCCTAGCTATTCGTTTCGAGATAGAGTTGTTGGAAGGCATCTAGACAGAGAGAGATTTGGAGTGAGATTCGATCATAATGATTTCGAGTTTACGATGCGATTGAGCGCGGTCGAAACTTGTAACGTGCAATATAAATAGACTTCACATAGGAGCCACATAGGAGACATGAACTTCCTAGATTTTCACACATTGTCTTGATTGTACTTAGATATAGATAGTTGTAGTTCATACTTACACACACATATATTACGGTTTAGAATGCGCGAGGATGCGTTAAGGGAGGGATTGCGAGAGAAATCGGACAATTTGGACATTAGTCTTGTTGCGATCATTCGGTCTTTGTTTTGGATTGCGATGGCTGTGCGAGTTGTGCGCTTTGTAAAACAGGGAGCGAAAATTGATAATCGCAATTAAACACATAAAACGTAACTGAGTTCATCAAATCGTAAAATCCGGTGAGTCGTAGGCTTATTAAGATACTCGGAGTGCCTCGGTGTTTAGGCGTCGACTACCCAAGGTAACTCAATCACACCCAACAAGTTCGTGCACACGCGTTGACTCTGGGGGTTTATGCTTCCACTGGGATGCAGCTCATGGCATTCATCCTCCAAATCTTCACGAGGCTCGAGTCATTGTGATGGTCGAGTCCCTGGTGAGAGCTTTTTGAAAAATATTTTAGGGAGTGGAACGGTTCATTAAGGTACGCGTTTCACCCCTGACTTAACAGTTTCATTCCCAATTTGTGGTTACGCTCATCGAATGAATCCGAGAACTTCACTAGAATTTCGAAAGGGAGGCTTTCGTCGAGGTATGGATGTCACTCCTGACTCAACGAAAGATTCTCGTGCTAGAAAAATACGCTGAGTGAGCAACCCTATCGATAGTTACTGGTTTTCACACCTGGTCTCGACTGGATCGCTCAGTTGTGAGATGCGAGTATTTTCGAAAACATGTGTATTATGTCTGCCTTAGGAAAGGCTAGTAGTATTCCAGCCTTAAGAAAGGCTTCTTCGTGTGAAGTTGTAGTGTGCGAGGTTCACACAAAGTCATAATTTTCGCAATTTCGATCAGGAGCATCTGGTAGGCGCAATACAAACCCTACTGGGTTCGTACGAGACAGCCTGTGGGTGCTTAGACTATAGACTAGGTCATTTTCTAAGACGTCGACCCGGACTAGGTCGAGTCTTGCCTAATTCCCTATAGTTATGGCTCTGATACCAATCTATCACACCCCAACCGATGGCAGAATCATCGGGGCGCGGCACTAGGCGAATCAGATTGCTCAAGAGAATCCATAACAACTATATTGCGATAATATCCATTACATTTGTCATCCCATACTAACAAACAATACAATCACATAAGTTATCACAGATTTCTTGTCCTCCCGAACAATACAAATCCGTCAACTTAGAATTTAGGTGTGTTTCTAGACTTCCTAGCTTGATTTGATGTAGACTTCGACTAATCCTGCAACATAAGTTAAAATATTGTCAATACGAAAGTATTGGCGAGTATACAGCTTTGATATGTAATAGTATAATAGATTAAAAGTGCTGCGAATTTCCACATGCATAAACGTAATACACGACATATATACTTAAAAACTGATACTACCAGCTAAGTCCTCGATGCTCGACTCTTCGATGGCATAACTAGACCCCGTCGGGCGCAATAGTACTATACTAGTTTGGGTGGGACGTCACGAGTATAAGTCCTAGCATACATGCAACTAGCATCACGTATATCTATGCAACCAGTTATTCGCAAGTGATAGATTAACAATTTGAATCATTCGTTTGATAAGTTCGATTTATAAGGAACGTATGTTACACCCAAAATTCGATAAAAGGGGTCAAGTATACTCACAGTGCGTATTCGGTTGGATTGACGGGATGGTGCCTGAGAATGTCCTGATTTCAGACTAATTACATAAGTATTGGGTCACGCCTTAAACGGTATCGAATTACGTGCAATTGGACAAAAAGTTGGATTGAGCTGGCCCATTCGGATGGACCGCTCGATCGGCCGGGCTGCTCGATCGAGTGGGCCGTTCGATCGGCTGGTCCAGCCGATCGGCTGGGCCGCTCGATCGGCCAGCCTGTCCAGCTGTTTTCGATGATTTTCGAGTGTTTTTGGTCGAGACGTTGTTGTGACGCGTTGAACAACTGAAATTCCATCAATTCCGACCTGTCCTATCGGTCGGGAATCACCCCATTCCATCAGAACTGGCCGTTCTTGGCGGTTTTTCCGTGTTTAACCCGAAATTGGTCGTCTCTTCGGTAGGAATCAGATCCCTGACCAACACGACACTAAGAATGAGTAGAAGGTCGGTCTAAGCTCTGTTTCTACCGTTTTTGTGTATAGATCTGATATGAAAACCTTGATTATTCTTGGGAAATCCCTTGGTTCTGAGTTGTTCTTGGTGGAATGAGGCCAACACTTGAAGTTCATAAGAATTTCGTGGTGACATTACTCTGGAACAACTCAAATCCATGGCTGCTTGATTAGAGAACATTGATTTAGACGAGATTTATGTAAAGTTGTATGGAAACCATTCGAATCTGAGTTGTTCTTCATGGGATGACATCACCCTAGAACACTCCAAATCCGTTGATTTCACGGTTAAAAGTCGAATTTTGAAAGATAGAAAGATGAAGGATTGCATATAGATCGAAGAAGTACAAGATTTGGGTTAAAAACTTACAAGAATCGGGAGAAATCGAGAGAAAAGTGGTCAAGAGCGTCCTGGTCGAGTAGCAGCAGCAACAACAAGTGTTTGGGGGTGAAGAGGGGGTATTTATAGGCAAGGAAGGAGGAAAAGGAGGAAAAGGTGGCCTGGATCGGATGGCCCAACCGATCGGCTCGCCTGTCCGATCGGACGGCCCAGCCGATCGGCTGGCCCGTTCGATCGGATGGTCCAGCCGGATGGCTGTTCTGTCCGATCGGCCGGCCCAGCCGATCGGCTGGCCCGTTCGATCGGGCGGCCCAGCCGATCGGCTGGCTCGTCCGATCGACTGGCCCAGCCGTTTGGCTGGCCCGTCCGTACGGAAGCCCTTGATCCTTGTTTTTGGTGCGATTTCGACAGTTTGGGCCATAATTTCATATATTTATATAATTATTTAATTATCTATTATAATTAATCACAAAAAGGGTCGCATATACGCATCTATATATCCAATATTCGGTGTGATGATCGAGTTACGCGTGCCTTCGAGTGCGTTCTTCGATGTGATGAGCCACAATGATTATCGGGGCACTACTTGCTCGTGTTGCCGTCATTGTCACGATGGCTGGAGACATGGTACTCACCCGATAGTCTTTGCTAGCGTTGCTTGTTTATGTTTTGACACCTCACGGTTATCGAGGAGGGTAGATTCAGTCCTCACTCAACAGCATCGTGAGTGTTATAATTTATAAAAATAGGTTTGTAATAGCGATAGAATATGCGTAATTATTCGATTATACCTCGATTTAGCGATATATCTGATATAGTTACATTATGATCCGAATCTCTGGTGCTAGGCGTAACGAGTGTATCGAGTAGTAACAACGCACGAGGGTGCGGGTTGTTACAACTTGAGTATTATCGTCCCATCAGCAGAATCATCCAATCATATCCATCTTCACTAGGCTATAATATCTATACATCAATTAAGGAGAAAACCCAATAAATTCGGGAATAACCCCTTGTAGGAATCGAACACATGACCTGATAGTCTCAAAGCCTTATCTCACCCAAGATGCCACTAGGATCGAGATAGTAACCATGTCATGAGATGTATTGCACTCGAAGAAGGAATTCGCATGACGTGAACAAGCATGTGATCAACGTGGACAGGGGCGAAGGATTGAAGGGGGGGTTGGGGGCGCTCGACCCCCCGAACTTTTCGCTCAGTAGTGTTACGTATGTACTTTTCCTATAGAATTTTTTAGGTATATACGTTTTCAACCCCTGGTTTTAAAAAACAATCTTTAGGTATATACGTTGTTGACCCCCCGGTTTAAAAAATATTAGGTATATACGTTTTCGAACCCCAGTTTTATAAAAAAAAAGTTTATTATATAGCCCAAATAAAATATTTAATCAGATCTATTCAACCCAAATTAGATTGTTATGTTTATTATAGCCCAAATTATTATATAAAGCCCAAATTAAAGCCCACCTAACATTCTATAAAGCCCAAATAATGAGTGAATGTTTTTTAGAGTAAACTGTCATTTTGGTCCCTGTGGTTTGGGCACTTTTGTCATTTTAGTCCAAATCTCGAACTTTTTACATCTAGGTCCCTGTGCTTTGCATTTTGTTGCCATTTTAGTCCAAAATCCAAAACCCTCTATTTGGACTGTTGAAAACTGATTATTTTGTCCTTTAGTGCAGGGGCATTTTGGTCATTTTTTAAATTTCGTTTTTTTGCAATAAAACCCAGATCAAACATCATCATCATCAAAACCCCCAATTGCCAGATTCCCCACAACCCTCATCTTCAACAATCCTCATCTTCATCCCCCATCTCTCTCTCTCTCTCTCACATCTTCAACAATCTTCATCTTCATCCCTCCACCACCCTCTCGCCGCCAAGCACCACCACCTGCCACCACCCTCTCGCACCCCCTACAACCACCGGCCCTCTTTCTCTCTTACATCAGTCCCCCGTCGGTGAACCTGCAACACAATCCGGTGAACCTGCAAGTCAATTCGGTGAGCACCTCCACACAAATCGGTTTACCCTGTGTTGTTAGATTTGTGGGTTTGTTGTGGATCTGGTAGTGTAGTGGTGTTGATAAGATTTTGGGGAACTTAAGGGGATTAGGGGTTAGGGCTTTTTTCCAGTGGTGGTGGTGGTTGAGGTTGGGTAGTAGCAGCGGTGGTTGGTGAGGTCCGGCGGCAGAAGGGGATGTGTGGTAATGACGTGTTGGCTTTGTTATTTTATGGTTGTTATTTTATGGTTGTTAAATCTATACTTGACGGCCAACACGTAAACCTGCAATAAGAATATGTTAATTTGTGTTTTTACGAAGCCTGAATCTGGGTTTTCTTTCAATATATTCATCAGTTATTTGTTAATTTCCTGTCATCATAACTTATATAAGTTGTATGAATTTGGTTGTGACGTTTGTGCTTTGATTGTGTATCTGATCACTGTTATTTAATTTTCAGGGTGAAATTTAATGCTTCATATTCTAAGGTTTTGAAATCCTGTTATTGTTCTATGGTGGTTGCAAAAAAATGTTTGATCTGGGTTTTATTGCAAAAAATGAAATTTAAAAAATAACCAAAATGCCCCTGCACCAAAGGACAAAATAATCAGTTTTCAACAGTCAAAATAGAGGGTTTTTGGATTTTGGACTAAAATGGCAACAAAATGCAAACCACAGGACCCAGATGTAAAAAGTTTGAGATTTGGACTAAAATGGCAAAAGTGCCCAAACCACAGGGACCAAAATGACAGTTTACTCATGTTTTTTATTTGATATTAATATTTGACCCGGTCCGACCCGAATCAAATCACCGACGTCCGACCCGAATATACACCTCGAAACTACGCGAAAAAAAAAAATTTAGGTCCGTTATCTTCCGACCCCCGAACTTTTTTTTCAAGCTTCGCCACTGAACGTGGATGGAGTGTGTATATGTAATAATCAAAATCACTTCACTTACAAGTGAAAATGAGACGCGTTAAGCGTGTGGCTACTAAGAACACCATACCCAATAAATCCCACAAATAGCAAAGCTACTTATAGGGTCTGGGGAGGCTGCTTCCAGAGAGACTCTCGGCTCCAAAACGAACATCATACCAACACACCAAGTCAAAGAACATAGAAATAAGAAGTCAGCAATACCAAGAAAGTTATCAGAGTGACACAATATAATGTAAATCATATATAAGCGTGTGGCTACTATATTTAGAAAACAATAATTCCATAAAAGGTAGGTTTGTAATTTTCTAAAAAAAGAGTTTGTGTTTTTTTTTCTAATAACAAGGATAATGATTGTAAATTTATGATAAATGGTTGGTCGTTTCAACAGGCTAATTGCTCGGTAACCCGATCTAAAAGATTCAAATCCAAAATATTACAAAATGTTTTTGAAAATGGTTAATCTACAATTGTTTGGTTGATAAGTGATGCAAAAAGTGGTAAACCTCGTACATTATCTTGATGTATTGATTCACTTTCTCCATAATCATTGTTTACTTCAAAGAAAACTTACGTTAAAAATTTAGCCCTTCATCTTTAACTTCACATTTAACCCTACCTAAGCCCACAAGATGAATACAACTCAACAACCTTAAATGAGAAGCCCATTAACAATCCGTTAGCCCAGAACTTGGTAATAGTTAGAGGTGTAAGTAAAACTCGGTTTGGGCCTGATGAACTGGTTTTCAGCTCCGCCTAGAGGTGTACAAAAAAACTGGTTTTAGAACCGAAACCGGAAAAAAAAACCGAAACCGGTTTTTTTTAACCGGTTTTTTTTAACCGCTGGTTTTTATACCGGTTACTATTCTTGACTTCAAAAACTGGTTATTAAAAAACCGGTAAAAAACCGTTTTTTTTTTTTTTTTGGGAAAAACCGGTTAAAAACCGGTCCCAACCGGTTATACCGGTTATTGTGTTGGACCTCAAAAACCGGTTAGTAACCGGAACCGGTTATAAAAAAACCCGGTTTTTATTTTGGGTGAAAAAACCGAAACCGGTTAATTACCGAAACCGGTTTTTGAAAAAAAAAAAAAACCGATTTGTACACCTCTAGCTCCGCCTGATCCCAAATAAAATCGGTTGGGCCCAAGTTAACTTATAAAGATACATATACATTTTTTATACCGACACACATTAATCATGAACTTAAAAGAGACATTTGGGTTATGAAGAAAAAACTCACATTTACCAATTACCGCTATGAAAATGCTCGTCGTATTTAATAAGAGGCGGACCTACCTTGAAGCAAGGTGGTTCACACTCTGATTTCCCGGTGGGCCCGAACTTGAGGTTTATGTGTGACGATTGATATAGATATTCATATATAGCATAGTGGAAGTCTTGGGATCATAAAATAATATTACGAAGTACAAGTGTCCGAAATGTTCAAAATAAATATATAGACGGAAAGTGTACTAAAGATCCACAAGCGGATCGAAAATAACAAAATGAAACTTTAGACTACTAGGCCTTGCATGGAGTCGCAAATTCCAATAAGCATAACCGAGCAGCTCCAGCCTATTTCGTATTTGCTAACCTGCGCTAAGTCTTTTGAAAATACGTCAGCTTTCGCTGATAAATACAATTAACCGACACATTTTGAAAATGTTTGACTTTCGGTTGTGAACCGAACTCTAAGCAGGAATGACGGGTTGGACATGATCTAACATATCCGAATATGTTATATAAACTGATATAGTGTCAAAAATTATGGTTTCGATACTTAGAAGTTTATTTATCGTTAATTACGAAAATCTGCGTTTTTTACTTTTGTTTAATAATGGAAATGGTCATAACCGAAATTCAAAGCAAAAGTCAATTTGCTTGACTTTTGGCTAATATCTAGCCTATAAATGAAACAAGACTAAGTTAGAATACTTACAAGTGTTCAAATGAGTGTTATAACTCCAAGAGGGAAGCCTCTATAGAGCAAAAGCTATCCAATAAGATTAAAGAATGAGAATTTGAGAGGTGCTGGTCTTGAATGGCTAATGAAGGCCTCTATTTATACTTGTACAAGAGCTATAAGATCATGCCACATGTGCACAAGGCTTCCTGACGTTTGATTAGTGTCTAATGAAGTGTAGGAAGCAGGAGAGGTGTGGCAATTCGCGAGCAAGGTGGCAGAAAATGCAGGTTGTTGCTGCCAACAAGTAGAATCTGCCAGCGACACCTCTTACGGACCGTAAGGGGTAATGGCTTACCGTCCGTAAGGGACCTTTAGAAGCCAAAAGTTTGGCATATTTTCATATTTGACCCCTCCATTTCCATCCTTCCAGATATTTACTTATTTGGTCCCTCTCGTCCAACTTACCGGGAATATTTGAGAGTTGGTTGAACACGCGTTTCCATATTATTCGTCTTGAATTTCCGAGGTGTCACACAAGGGGTAACCCACAACCCCGTTGCCCTTTGACGTTATCTGACGATAGTGTCAATTTTGGAAAAAATTTACGTTTTCTGATTTCATTACCTATTTTTTTGAAACGCTGCCCTTATACGGGTTTTCTAGATCCGTCCCTATTGTTTACCACTTTGAGAAAACACTCACATTTACTACTTTAATTTTTTTTATCTACTGAGCCTAATTAAAATTTTATTATGGATATTAGGTAGTGTTTGGTATGCAGTAATGAGACGTGGAATAGAATGGATGATTACGAGTGAATGAAGAAAAGGGTGTTTGGTTGGTTAATGGAATGGAATCACCCATTCCAAAAGGCATTTCATTCCCTCAAAATTAGGTAGTGTTTGGTATGCAGGAATGAGAGGTGGAATGGAATGAGTGATTACGAGAGAATGAAGAAAAGAGTGTTTGGTTGGTCAATGGAATGGAATCACCCACTCCAAAAAGCATTCCATTCCATCAAAATCATTCCTTCCACCCCCCATGTTTTTTTTTCATTCCATCCCCTCTTGCACCATTCATCAACAACACCACAACCCACGACCTTCGCTACAATCCACCACCACCACCACCCACCACCATCGCCATCGCCGCCACCCGCCACCACCTCACCCCGACAACCACCGCCGCCGCCGCCACCCACTCGCCACCGTTATCACCCACAACTGCGACCAACCGACAACGTCACTCGCCGCCGCCGCCCACCACCAACGTTGACGCCACCACCAACCGCCGCTGCTACCAACCACCACCTTTGCTGCCACCCACCACCAACGGCCACCTTGTCGCCACCACCACTTGTCGTCACCGCCGCACCGCCACTCGCCGCCACCACCACCAACTATCGCCGCCGCCGACACCCACCACCGCCACCTATAGCCACCCACAATCACTACCACCGACCACCACCACCACTCACCGCTAATTTTATTACTCCGTTTTTCATGCCTACTGAATAATACATAATAATAATTCATTTCATTCACATGGTAACCAAACAAGACATGGAATGGTAATGATCCATTCCATTCCCTCGTCCATTCCATTACCTCGTCCATTCCATTCCTTCGTCTATTCCATTACCTCATACCAAACAGACCCTTATTCCTTTCACCCCCATGTTTTTTTCCATTTCATCCACTCTTGCACCATTCATCAATAACACCACAACCCACCACCTTCGCCACAACCCACCACCACCACCACCTACCACCGACGCCATTGCCGCCACATCACCCCGACAGCCACCGCCGCCGCCGCCACCCACTCGCCACTATTATCACCCACAGCTTCGACTAACTGCCAACGCCACTCGCCGCCGCCGCCCACCACCATCGTCGACGCCACCACCACCACCACCACCGCCACCACCAACCACCGCCACCACCAACCGCCACCTTTGCTGCCACCCACCACCAACGACCACCTTGCCGCCACCACCACTCGTCATCACCGCCGCACCGCCAATCTCCGCCACCACCACCACCACCAATCGCTGCCACTGACACCCACCACAGCCACCTATAACCACCCACAATCACTACCACCGACCACCACCACCACTCACCGCTGATTTTTATTACTCCGTTTTTCTTGCCTACCGAACAATACACAATATGGTAACCAAACAAGACATGGAATGGTAATGATCTATTGCATTCCTTCGTCCATTCCATTACCTCGTCCATTTCATCCATTCGTCCATTTCATTACCCCATACCAAATAGACCCTTAAACTTTTACTTTAGTGTAATTGATATTATTTAATTTTAGTTTACTTTATTATAGATTTTTCTAAAAGCCAAGTTTTAAAAACTTTGTATACTTAGACGTCCTATGATCTTGTGAGTTTTCATACTTACACCGTCATTTATATATAAATTCAAGTGTAATTACAACTTAATTAAAACGCGAACTAACTCGATCGGTATTTTGTTTAATTTATTACGACATCGATATGCCAGAACTTAAGAAGAAAAACAAGAAAATAAAGTCTCTCAAAAGGATTCGAACAGGTGTTATATATTGACTGAAACCATCAAAAAAATATATATATAAGTATCGTGTTGCGCTGAGGGTGTAGATCCGACGACAAATATGTAACGGTCGGTTTTGGCATCATGTACATTTGTATAAGGGTGTTCAGAAAAAACTGAAACCAAATAAAAACCTAAAACCGAACCGTAACCATAACCGAAAAAACAATCCGAATAACGAATTCGGTGTTCGGTTTGGTTTTTGTTTCATATATTTTTTTATATGGTTTATTTGGATAACCGAAGAAACTGCTAATTTAATTAATTATTAAATAAAAATAATAATATTTAATAAACCATATTAATTTTATTGGCCCACATCATAAATAGCTCAACTCACAAATTAAGCTCACTCATTCTATAGTTTTATTCTTCAAATATACCATCGTTTCTTACTTTTCACATATAATGCTAAAAGATGATATATGTTGAGTATTTTTAGTTTCTATGTTTTCTGCTTTGGATTTTAAACTTTCTAGTTGTTTGTAAGACTATTTTGTGGATGTGATTGTTTTATTTTGCATTGAAACTTTCTTTTATTTGCATATCGTTCAGTTTAAATTAGTTGCTTATTTGATGTTCAGAAGTAGAAGTTGAAATGAATTATAAATATAAGTTAGGGACAAAAAGGTACTTAAGAACAATTTGCTTGAATTGGTTTGTTCGGTTTTTAGCCAAATTAAATTTGGTTTGGTTTACATATTTCTAATTTGTTTTGGTTTGAATTTAGTTTAAGGTATAAAATTTTGAAAAACCAAATAAACCGTAAACTAAATTTCACTTGCAAGCGATGTTGCCACCAGGGGCGGACCCACATTGGTGCCACCGGGGTTCCCGGACCCCAATCTTTTTAAAAAAAATAGTAGATTCGGTATATTAAATTGTATATGGACCCCATAAATACAATTAGGTGGACACCATAGAAATAAAAAGAAAGTTGGTGTAGTGGTAAATCTCCCTCTTTTCCACCAAGAGGTCATGGGTTCAATTCTTGATAAGCCTATTTTTCTTTTTTTTTAAAAAAAATCTAGTTCAAACCTCACTTTAACTCGACCCGAACGAGGACCGACCCGAAAATGGACCCCATTGAAATAAAATCCTGGGTCCGCCACTGGTTGTCACACGGTTAAAATAAAACCATTTAAATAGTTATCAAAGTTAAAGAGTCCGTATATAGTTTCTAAGAGCATTCACATTCTATCCATCAAAATATGTGAGGGGAAGTTTTTATATTATAAAGGGTATAAAAAGTGGTTGTGAATGGAGGAGAGAGAAAATGTTACTGTTCATCTGTATATTTGAGGGGACACTGTTCAGCCACTATAATTTTTTTAATATATATTGAAAGTGATTGTGAGTGAAGGAGAGAGAAAAATGTAATGATAATATTATTTAATTGAAAAGGAGAGAGAAAAATTATTTGTTTTTAGTGGAAATATATTGATATAGGAGTTGTTTTTTTAGTGGAATGTATGTATAAGTGAAAAAACAAATTAACGGAGGAATCGAGATACAATGAGATACAAACATGCTTCTTTAAACTCTGCTATCTCATTGGCCAATAGAACACAAAGCGGATCACGATCCATAACCTCACCACCTTTACCCACCGTCGATCAAACTCAATCCAACGCCTCACCTCTTCCACCCCAAAACCTTAAAAAATCTTAAAAACCACCCGCTCATCTTAAACATTTCACCTATAAATACCACCTTCAATCCTTTTCACAATACACCCAAAACACATCATCTTATTTACACTACTCAAAATGGCCCGTACAAAACAAACCGCCAGAAAATCAACCGGAGGAAAGGCTCCACGTAAGCAACTGGCCACAAAGGCCGCAAGAAAGTCCGCTCCGGCGACCGGAGGAGTGAAAAAACCGCACAGATTCAGGCCGGGAACTGTGGCGTTGAGGGAGATCAGGAAGTACCAGAAGAGCACTGAACTGTTGATCAGGAAGCTCCCATTTCAGAGGCTTGTGAGGGAGATTGCTCAAGATTTTAAAACTGATTTGAGGTTTCAGAGCTCTGCTGTTGCTGCTCTTCAAGAGGCTTCTGAAGCTTATCTTGTTGGGTTGTTTGAGGATACGAATTTGTGTGCGATTCATGCGAAGAGGGTTACGATTATGCCTAAGGATATGCAGCTTGCTAGGAGGATTAGGGGTGAGAGGGCTTAGGTTTTTTTTTTGTTGGGTTTAATGTTTTGGAATTATTGGATTACAATGAATGAAAAATGTTAAGTTAATCTATTGGATTAACTATTGGATTAATTGTTAATCTACATTGTATCTTGTCAAGTTGTGGTTCTAATATTATTGTTAAGTTGTAGTTCTACTGCTTGTTAACACTTTAATCGATATATGCTTTTCCAATTAACTAGAAGCTGGATGATGAGAGATCGCTAAGCTAGTGGGTATGGAGGGCTTTATTCCCAAGGGATGGGCTTGAAAGGGATGGGCGGTGTGGGGGATGAACCCCTTTATATATATATATATATATATATGTATAGATGTGTGTGTGAGGAGAGAGGAATGAGGCCCGTCAACATCGTCTAGTGGGAGCCAAATTGGATGCCCCGGAGGAGTGGGGGGCGGTGTGGGGGACCGGCGCCGGGCCAGGCCAGGCCTAAGTCGGCCCCCAGGGTATGAGCCCTTTTGGTCGTCTATGGGCGTAATCCGTTCACGCCATTAGATCTCACTCCGTTACCTATTATTGAGCATTTTAGCGCTGAAGTGGAGGAGAGGTCAGCCCAAATAAAGCTTATTCATAAACAGGTATGTGAACAAATCGAGAACAATAACATTGGGTATCAAAGGCGTGCTAATATGCATAAGAAACGGGTCGTTTTTTCAATGAAAGGGGGCACCCGTTGCCACCACCCGCCACCACCACTGACCACCCCCACCCATTGTCGTCTCCGCCTTCACCATCCGCCACTATCTCCACTGACCACCACCCATCGTTGCCACCACCGACCACTACCCATCGCCGATTTTATTTCTTCGTCTTTTTCTGCCTACCAATCAACACAATGTAATGATTCATTCAATTCTCATATGATAACCAAACAAGATCATGAAACGGTAATGATCTATTTCATTCCTTTGTCCATTCCATTAACTCATCCATTTCATTCTCTCGTTCATTCCATTACCCCATACCAAACATACAATTAGTGATTGGTTTTAATAATCTTATTCGGTTTGGTTTCACAATATATTGTTTTTTATACTTTTAGTGATTTGTTTTAGTAATATCAAACCGCAGTGAACAGTCATGTTGATGGTTTATACCTAATATTTTAAACTTTTCTGGTTTGGTTTCACGATATTTATTTTTGATACTTTCTGGTTTAAACGGTCCATCTGCCCGTGGCTTAAGTTTACCAAAGCGTCACCCGGGAAAACGTTCTTTGTTCAAGTAGATATATACGAGGTCCCCTAATGGTCGGCGGCGATGGGTGGTGGTCAATGGCAGTGGTGGTGGGTGGCGGTGGTGGAGGGTGGCAGGTGGTGGTGGTGGCAACACTGGTCAGTGGTGTTGGTGATGAAGGTGAGAGAATGTAATGAAAAAACAAGAATGATGGATGAAATAAAATTTGAGGGAATAAAATGTCTTATGTAACTGGTGATTTCATTACCTTGAACAACAAAACACTTTTTTTTCTAAACTTCCATTCCGCCTCTCGTTCGTTAATGCATACTAAACACTACCTAAAATTGTAAAACCAAACCAATTTGAGATTATTAAAACCCAATCACTAAAAGTTTAAAAATATATATATTGTAAATTGTAAAACCAAACTATTTACCAAACCAATAATCGGTTTAAACAATTTTAACTAAAAACATGAACATTTTTAATTAAAATTTATTCATAAAAAATGGAGGGTCGGCCAAAGGAGCCAACCCTATAAGTTGCCACAAATTATGTCAGCCATATGTCTTGATAGCCATACAGCACTCACCTTTCTATGGGCGAGCGTGGCATATTTAGCCAACCGACCCTTTTAATTTTCAAACGTTACCCACCTCATACTCTTATACTCAACTCCATTCTACCACATATATACACCCCACCGATGTGGGACAACCAACTCAAAAACAATTACTATTTATTCTCATTTTTCAATCATATCATTCAATAGATCAAACTACAAATTCAATCTGCTCATTGTGTTTCAAAGTTAGTCCGAAAAAGTTGGCGACTAGTGGACGGTTAATAACATGAACGAAGCGTGTTTTTAATATCTAGGAGTTTATGTAACACATTGGTTGTGCTTGAAGATAATAAGAGTCCTTGTATTTTCTGCCTCCTGCTATATGAATCCCGTTTTTAATCCAGTCTTCTCGATGTATCCAAGCGTCACGCCCATAATCGATTACACCCAGTATCTGCATGAACAAAAGGCAATCTTTAGGGGTTTAGGTACATTCGTTTGTGCTAGAGGTGGTAGAATGTCTGGGTCGAGCACGTTGGGTAGCGTGTTAAAACCGGTGCTTTTTTATGTGGTTCATGTAGGGTTGGCCCGCAAACATTTTTATTCCAAATAGATTATAAACAATTAATGCATTAGATAATTAAAATAACTTACGGCTCCGCCTCGCCATGGCACAAACAACGGATTGGTCCTTGATTGCAATACCTATTCAAGAAATTCAAATTCGGCAAAAAAAATATGATATATAAATCTATACTTGTACAGAGCTTTAATTCAAAGAGGAAATACAGTTGATCATAATTTTCAAGAAGTAAAACTAACGGACCTCAACAGTATCAATTGCTTCATTTGAGGGAATAGCATGTAAAACTCTGCAAAATGATAGTCAAGAAACATACTTCAACAACTCTGTAAAATGGATATAAGTGTTTTGGAATAGGGCTGTAATCAAGCGGAGCCAGGCTGGGCTCGAGCTCGAGGTCAAACTTAAACGAGCCGGCTTGGCTCGGCTCGATTATTTTGTTGAGCTGAAAAGCCGAGCTCGAGCTCGGCTAGTAGAAACTTCGAGCCAACTCGATCCCAATCGAGTCAAGCCGGCTCGTTAATTTTTTTTTTTTTTTTTTTTTTTTTTTTTTTTTTTTTTGCAAATATTGATATCATAAAAAAATTAACACACATTTCTAAATTAAATATATATATACACACACACACATACGAGCCATCGAGTCGAGCCTCAAGTCGAGCCACAGAGCCGAGCCATCAAGTCGAGCTACAAGTTGAGCCATCAAGCTGAGCACCCCTGGCTCGAGCTTGGCTCGATTACAAAATGAGCTAGCTCGGCTCGGCTTGAAAACAAAATGAGCTTTTCTCAAGCTATCTTTGAGCGAGCCTTGATCCGCGAGCTTTTTAAACACTCCTATTTTGGAAATTACATAAAATAACCCCTGTATTATGAATGGGAATAAATCGCCCATAAACAATGGAGTTTTCTGTTAGGTTTTTATTTTATTTTATTTTTTTGTAAAATCAGTCAATCAAACATTAACATAAAAACTGGTAAAGTACTAAAATCTTGAGAATAGAAAGCAACGATTTCAAACCTCTCCTCCACAGCCGAAATAAGACCCGCTGTCAAAGCGACTCCACCAATCTACAATATTAAAAACCGTCATTTCTTCAAAGCTCACTGGAAATTAATTTTAGTTTTAATAAAATCCTCACAAATTACACTTGAAACTCACCAGCTGCATGCTACAAAACAACTTTCTCTGTAAATCTATACGCCCTATCAATCGGAGATCGAAAGAAAAGTGAGCAAATATATAACAAGGTGTGACGAGTATTAGCAAAATCAGTGGTTTAGTTTATTTACCTGTTGAAAGGATACTCTTTGTAATGGCGTCTGCAAGCCCGATATTATCTTCTTTCTTCTGCTGATTTGACATGTACGGATAATTATCCCACATTTGTAATGGATTATTTATGCCTGAGTATAAGCCGTCTGATACATCAGGTCTCCTGGGGAAGTCGATATGCCAGGTGTCTTCTAGCATATCTTCATAATCTTTAAACCTATACAAGATATTTTGGATGAAGACAGCCGCGAATTGAGATACGGTCAATATAAGCGACTTTTTTGTACGGGTCGAAACAGGTTGACCCGAAACTCATTTTCTCCAGATTTTTGCTTTTTTAATAATCAACATGTCAAATATGATTAGAAAATTTATATTTCTATAACAATACTTATCTAGCCTTTTGAAGGGTAGAAAAATGATTCCAGAGGTTTCATGCATGAAAAATAAAGAGTAAAATGCCATTTCCGTCCCTAAGGTTTGGTCAGTTTTGCGACTTTCCGCATCTGGATCCAAAAGGTTCGTTATCTCCATCCATTTTTCTCTGTTAAGTCAGGAGTATTTCTGTCTTTTTGTTAACTTAAAGAGCAGTTCGGTCTTTTTCAGGGGTATTCGGTCTTTTTACATAAAGTGAAAAAGACCGATATGCCCTTTAAGTTAGCGAAAAAGACGAAAATACCCCTGACTTAACGGAGAAAATTGGATGGAGTTAACAAACCTTTTGGATGCAGATGCGGAAAAACAAACCTTTGGACGAAAGTCGCAAAACTGGCCAAACCTCAGGGACGAAAATGACATTTTACTCAAAAATAAACTAATGATGACTTTCAATCCATTTGATCTGTTAGAGATAAAACACAACCAGGTAGTTCGAAGTTTCAACTTTTAGTTATTTTTTAAATATAAAAAGCACATGAAATTGTCGTTAGCACTCACCAAGAACGAGGTGGTGGAGGATAGACATCTGGAACCAAAAGCGTAGGATAGAAAAGACCCATAGGCGCCACCTAAATAATAGATTATGAAAAATTAGTTGCAGTTTAACAGTCATAACTTTGTTAAACCTAAAATTCTATATTAAAATCGCCAAGAGTCCTGCATACGTTAAGAGCAGTTAGCCTTGTCTTATGAGATCCAGGTGGCAAACCATCTTCATATGAATGAACTACCCCGACAGCTTCAACTTCCCCCTCCTGCTCAAAGGAAAAAGATAAAGTCAAAGAAAGAAACCAAGTATAAGGGTATAGTGGTCATTTCACAATGACTTAACAATTTTTTTAATGTCAGTAAAAAGGACCAGTGTTGATGATGGACCATATATGTAATTTCTTCAAATAAAGGACCAAAGTTGCAATATGGACGTACCACAGCGACCACTTGTGTAATTTACTCTAAAATATATAAAGTTAATATTTTAACAATACACTTTAAAACGTTATATGATCTCACATAAATCTGGCAGTAAGATTCTTTGAGCCTATTCAGCATCAGCAAATCTATCGGTTTAGCAAGCGCATCCGTACGAATAGGTGGCCATGTCTGATGATGTCTTTGAGTCCACAAAAGGCATCTTGATACATCCTGACATGATTAAACAAATCATTATGTAAAATTGAGTCAAAGTCAACACCACTGACACACACGCACACCCAAAGGAATATAAAACGATCAGGAAGACTAGTGAGTAGTGTCTGGGTAATGAAATTCACACCTCTCCGCCAAAACGTAACGTCATTTGTGTATGAGGAAGAGCAACTCCATCCTAACAAGATTAATAATATAAGATGTTCGGTTTAGAAATTTATTATCATCATCTGATTGATAGTATACGTTAAGATCACCTCGACACAAATAACTGAAGTGACCTGAGCACCAATATTCACAACACATGCTGTTGATAATCCATTTCCAAACACTGCAGCCAGACCTTCCTGCATTTATAACAAATCCTGTTCGGTTACCATCTAGGCATCTATAATATCATAAATTATAGTTTCATTAATTTCTATTTGTATAAATTACTATATATTACTAAACGAGTTGAAATGAATAGTGATTTTAATATTATAATAATATATAGTTTTTTTAGTACTTTTATTATTTTAGTATTATATTAATAGTTATTTTCTTTACTTTTTAACTTTAATCCTCTTTTTAATATCAGGGGTTGGAATAAGCTTGGTGTCAACAGTTATCGAACTAGTACTGGTATCAAAAATACCGGTACGGTCTTGTTCGGTATCAGTACATGAAGGTCAAAACCGGCACTAATACAGAAAACGCCAAAAGTTGGTGCCAAATTGATATTGGAAATCTTTTGGTTCGGGAAATTCAGTGCTGCTACCCGGTACCATTTACTCATCCCTGATCACGCTTACCGTACGAACAACATTATCGTTTTTTGTTGATTTTCTTCACCTTTTAATTTTTTTCTTTTTTTAGTTTCAGGGGTAGGGATGAGCTCGGTGCCAACTGATACAAAATCGGTACTGATACCGAAAATACCGGTTACGGTACCGGTATATGAAGGTAAAAAACGGTAATGAACCGGTACCAGGAATGCCAAAGGTCGGTACCGAATTGGTACTTAAGATCTTTCGGTTCGGCAAATTTGGTACCGGTACCCAGAACAATTTGCTCATCTCTGACCACGCAACGTCGTTACCATACAACGTTTTTGGTTGATTTTCTTTCGGTTATCTTTTAGTGTTTTTTTCTACATTTTCTTTTTATTCTTGTCAATAGTTCCGTTCGCAACACGCTTAGTGATTTCAAAACACATGTAAACACAGACTAAATAACAAAAGAAATTCACCGCAACGCGGCGAACTTTTTTAAACCTAGTTATTACTTGAAATGTAACATGTAAAAGAATATACAACAAAGAATTCTCACCTGATGGACTACTGCTGAACTAAACCGCAAGTCACGTAATATGATAGATAATATCTCCTTGATTTCTGAATAAAGTTATTATATAACAAAAGATGAGTTATCTTGTATCCAAACGACTGAAATAAAATAGTAACACGAGTTACCTCGATTATCAAATGTTTCAGGCACTACTATAAGAGCAGAATACATGTTTCTCTCACTATGAGGGATATGTAGTTTATCGATCAATATCCAGTCCCAGATGGCTTGTATATCTTCAAGTACCTACCAACGAATTGTAAAGAAATTCTTGAATATCTTTCTTTAAAGAGTAAAATGCCATTTTCGTCCCTAAGTTTGGCCAGTTTTGCGACTTTCGTCCAAAGGTTTGTTTTTACGCATTTGGATCCAAAAGGTTTGAAATCTTGCCATTTTCATCCGGCTCATTTGCTCCATCCATTTTTCTCCGTTAATTCAGGGGTATTTTTGTCTTTCTTATTTAGTAAGGGTATCTTGAATACTTGTACATTATGCTAAATGCTTGTACATAAAATGAAAAAGACCGAATTGCCCTTTAAGTTAACAAAAAAGACGAAAATACCCCTATCTTAACTGAGAAAAAATGGACGGAGTTAACGAGCCGGATGAAAATGGCAAGATTTCAAACCTTTTGGATCCAGATGCGGAAAAACAAACCTTTGGACGAAAGTCGCAAAACTGGCCAAACCTCAGGGACAAAAATGGCATTTTACTCTTCTTTAAAAGAATATGATCATACATTGATACAACCACTCAAGACAATGCCAAAGAAATAACAAAAATGATTATTTTTTTCATTATCGAAATTGCTAGTGGTATGAAAAAAGAAAGTACCTGTTGCATGGGATAATATTGAGAAATATTAAGATGGCCTCTGCGTATAGGACGTCTTAAACAATACGGTTCGGTTGGAGAAATACGCATAGCTTCTTCACCACATATGTACTCTTTGTACTTCAATTCACTAGTCTGCGGCTTATCCCCATCGTTACTTTCATGTGGGCCCGGGGACTCGATTGTTTCATGTTCACGTGATGAACTTTCTGTTACATTTCAACATAACTACTTAAAGAGGGTATGGCAGGGTATAAACGTCTTTTTGCTGACTTCTGTTAAGGTTAAAGAACCGAATTACATTTTCAGCAAAACTGTTTTACGTTTCGTTACCTGGTGCCGTAGATGCCTCTTTACTTTGACTTTTTTGGAACACATCGGTCCACGGAAACACAGTCTCTTTCTTACTGTTTTGTTGCGATAATACATCAACACGACCCATCTGTAAACAATCAATTTCATTGTTAACTTTGACATAAAAAGTGTAGAAAAAAAAAGAATAACACATGAAAAATTAATTACCTTTCGTGGGTGAGAGTTGTTTGCGACCTCTTCATCGAGAAATGGTATCTTCAACAAGGATGCAATCTACAATATATCCGAAAGATAAAAAAAAAGACATATGCAAGCGCATGAATCGGATATGAAAAAGGGGGCTGAGAAATATATGTATCACTTACAATGTCGTACGCTTTCTCCCTTTCTACATGTTGAGCTGTTGTAACTTGAGAATTCAGCATCTGTTAAATCCACAACAAATTTCAACAAAATCTATGTATAATATATTTGCTTTGTTAGTTGCAGATCCTTGTGTTAATTTACAGTATGACCCATGTTTTCTTCTACGAGTTATATTGATTGTCTCCTACAAAATGTAATTTAACTTAAATAAATGCATAATTGTCTACCTGATCTTGCAGATTTCGTCTGGGCGATTCATTAGCTCCGGTCATACGCCTTGCAATGCAATGAGGAATATTAAAGGGGGCATCCTGTTGAGCCAACCCAATTCGTATATTCGCAGACCCTAAATTAAAGCAACTTTAATAACATGAACAACTAACTTTCAACACTTGTTATCCCTCAAGTCCATAAACACAAACTAAAAGATGCAACTTAGACTTCAAATTCTGTTTTTTTTTTATTTTTTTTTATTTTTTTTTATTAAAGTCTATTTTATTTAAATAAACCGAAGATCTAATACATCAAAATCATAGGTAAACGGGCAGCAAACTGCACAACATATTTAAATTAATTAACTTAAATTTCTACCTACCTTAGGGTTTAAATTAGGGTTTAGAGACTTAATGACAATTTGATCCCAATTGTATCGAGATTAGGGTTTAGAAATGCAATCACCTGGATTAATGACGACAAGATTGGAGCCTCGGTCGCCGAAGAGGTGTGAGGGGATTACTGATTTGGAGTAATCCTGCATACAAAACAAGTAATTGAGATTGATTGATGACTGTTGTAAATTGGAAAACTAAAATTATTATATGCATTATGAATTGAAAGATTGTAGAAAAGTGTGTGTTTTTCGTTTACCATTGGGAGATTAAAGTTAGCAGGGATACGAGGTATCAGCAATCTGGGGAGGTGAAAAGGGACGTTGTATCAACTTCTTTGTGAAGATGAAGAAGTTCAGTTTGGTTGCAGTGTGTTTTTGAAAGCAGCCCCTGTTTTTTTCCTTTTTCTTTTTAAAGTAAAATTTTCGTCCATGTGGTTTACACCCACTTCCACGTTCAGCGCTTATTTGCAAAAGTGTTCAACATTCAGGTCTTTGTGGTTGTTGATTGCTCGCACTCAGGTTCCTCTGTCAATTAACTGTTAGTTTGCCGTTTAGTTATTTAACATAGTGAATGGCAGTTTGGTCTTTTCACCAAAACTTGACCCTGGCAAGCTTTTTAATCCTCTAGCTTCTCTTGAGAAGCACAATTTCGATCCCTTTTTCAAGCCACACGCTCTGTCGGCCCTCTCCAGCTCCGACGAGAATTAGAACAGCTCCGATCATTAAAGTCATGAGGCAATACGCGATAATCTTGTTGACTTTCCATGTTATTGGTGCGACATTGTGTTAATTTTGATTAAAATCGAGGATTTAGTTATGCGCGCCATGCATATAATCTGCACTAATATGAAATTTGGGTTGATTTTGTTGGAATTCCAGTTGGAATCCACGTCTAGGTCACCAGACGCCTCATCCGGATCCAATACCGGGTTCTCTTGAGAACTAGAAGGGGGTTCAGGATCAAGCTCTGTTTTTACCGTCGAGCATGAAGACGGTGGTGGTTGGTTCAGGCTGTACATATTATATCTAACTATTAGGTTAGTTATAAAGCTTTAAGAAGGGTTAATTTTGGACTGCAACCGATCATTTTTGGGTTTTTGATGTTTATGATTAGGCTTTAACCTTGTTTTGTGATCTTTAGTAGGATGCTTATTAAACTGCTTTGTGATGTTTTGTGGGACGCTTATTAAATTGTTATTGATGGTTATTGATGCTTATTAAAGTGTTTATGACTTACAAAGTGTATACTAATTGTGGTCTTTAATGGTTAAATGAACATGAAAGACTTTGAACATGAAATACTATGACTTGATTATGACTGTTGATGGTTATTAAACTGTTATTATCGTTATTGATGCATATTAAAGTGTTTATGACTAGAAAGTGTATGCTAATTGTGGCCTTCAACGGTTAAATGAACATGAAAGGCTTTGAACATGAAAGACTTTGACTTGATTATGACCGTTGATGGTTATTTGTCACACCCCGATATTTCAACACAAACCCGGTGGGCCCGGTTGGGGAGTATTGTGACGTAAGATTTGTATCATCATAGACAAATACAGATAGCACAACGGAAGTCCTAGAGTTTAAAATATTATTACAAATGCAAGTGTCCAAATGTTCAAAATAATATACAGATGGTTTGTAATAAAATCCACAGGCAGATCATAAATGTACAAAAGGAGGTCAACAGACTACTAGGCTTTATGCAAAGAAGTTACAAATTCCTCTTTCTAGCATTACCGAGCCACTTCCAGCCTATTTACGTACTTGCACCTGTAACTTAGTCTTTCGAAATGGTACCTACTATAGACTAGGTCGAACATGACAATTCTACCTAATTCCCTATAGTTATGGCTCTGGTACTAATCTGTCACACCCCAACCGATAGCGGAAACATCGGAATGAGACGAACAAGGTTGCTCAAAGACTTCATAACATTATGTGACAATAATTTAATTTAAAACCGATTTCATTGCATAACGTAAACAGTAAAGTACATCATAAGAAATTCAAATTACAACGTCAAAAAGACAAATATACAACAAGTTCAACAAAATGAGATAACAATTCTAGTAATTCGTTATGAGTTTCTAGTGTCGTCCCTACTAGATTTCATCATAATCAACATTATCAACCTGCAACATGTTAAACGTA
Source organism: Helianthus annuus (assembly GCF_002127325.2). NCBI lineage: Eukaryota > Viridiplantae > Streptophyta > Magnoliopsida > Asterales > Asteraceae > Helianthus > Helianthus annuus. The sequence goes on from NC_035445.2 coordinate 153,959,696, forward strand.
TAGTTCAACACAAAAAAAACATTGGCGAGTACACAAGTTTAAGTATATAGCATAAGTATAAAAATGTTTAAAACGAATCCACATGGCAACCTAAGTTATCAAGATTAACATATCAATGACATGCAATATTCAAGTCAACCCTCTGATTACCGCCAGATTTAAATTTAACATGACCTCTCGTTCACGGGTGGTGCGTTACTCCTATAGCGTTATACATGTTAAATGGAGGCTCGTACGAAGTTAATGACATGTGTATCACATAAGAATCACCCAAGAATATGAATCAAGTATAACAAGTAAGTATGCATGTATTTGGATTGTTTTGTGCATTGCATAAAGTATGTGGTGTTTGTGATTTTAATAGACTAACATGTTGCACCAAAAAATGTGTAAAACAAAAATGGTCAAGTGCAGTCACGGTTTTGCAAGCTTCAAACTTGATAATCCCGTGAAGAGTTGTATGTTTGAGGTTGAAATCACCAAGTCACCCTACATGGGGAAACAAAGGTGTGTAAGTTTATGGAATTGGAATGGAAGATTCGGACTTGGAATTTAAAGTATCAAAACTATGTATACGAAAATAATATCTAGTTCTAAGAGCTCGTTTATGACACTATATTAAGTGGTTTCATGGGTCCCAAATTGCCCATTAGGATCATAACAAGTAACTTAGAATCTTAGATATATTAGCATGGGTGATGTGTGTAAAATGCAACATATAAATTACATCAAACGAGGCATAAAACTAACCCTTTTTTAGTACTAATATTGGAAAAAGTGTGCTTTTGTCTTTCTTTTGTATTTTCAGGACCAAATGAGCTTGAATGAACAAAAGGAACAAATATGCAGCAAAATCTAACATAAATACAAAGAAAGGGAATTAACGTGGCATGCCCAACCCCTCAACAGCATATTCCGAAGCAAAAACAAGAACAAAAGGCTGACCACGGCCCCGTGCCCAGCGGACACGGGGGCGTGGCCAAGTGTCTGCAGAAAATGACAAAGTGATAGAAGCTTCTATTCCCAGCATGAGGGCGTGCCCAGCTCAACACGGGTTGTGGTCAATACTAAGATTTGCATAATCTTGCAAATCTTGATAGTACAGATACGCTTCTGCACACGGGGCCGTGCACAGCGAACACGGGGGCGTGTGGAGCCTAATAAAGATAATTGCATTTAATGAAGAAATAGAAAGATAATGGCCACGGGCCGTGTCCGGGCTTCTGTGCAGGTTATAGATACGGGTGCTTGGTTCACTTCAAAGGCATCCCTTGGCAAACCACCTCTCTCCCACTTCACCACCACTACAACACCCACATCCACCACCATCATCCATCATCTACCTCAGAGTGTGTGTAGTAGTCTCGGGATCCAAGATTGATAGTAAGAGTTCTTGACAATCAAAGGCCATATTTGCCTAAGTCTCTTACATCACTTGGTGAAGACAAGCATTTAATGTAATACTTTTGATTTTTAATCTTTTCGCACTTTTTATTTGATTTTGTATTAATGACTTTAATAACTAGTTTCTTACGTTGAAGGTGAAACTTCCTTATCATTTGTTCGTGGTGTCTTGGCGTTATTTTACTGTCTATATAAAATAAAAGATTTTCACCATTCATACCTCTACGGTCTATATAGAGATATGTTGGCTACCTGGTGTAAGACCCCGTGTTACGAGAGTCAAAGCCAAGATTGAAGTCAAAGGAAGAAAAGATTGCTAGTTGCGATATGTCACTCCTTGCTTAATTACTGATTTGACTCCCTTGACTTTTAATCGAATCTTTTATTTTAATTGCTTTAGTTGTGTTATATGGAGTATCTATTAATAATCGAGATTCAGGGTCGGCCCAAGGGTAAGCCAAATGAGGCTTGGGCCTTGGGCCACCAAAACTATAGGGCCTCCACAATTTGATGAAACCACAATCCATTTATAAAAGATTTAGGGTGTCAGTTATCAACAGATTGATGGTTGTAGCGTAGTGGTTTTGTGTATGTATGGATGTTGGTGAGACCCGGGTTCGAATCCCTGGTTCACCATTTTTTCTTCTTGTTTTTAAATTTTAACACAACCTTTCAAATAATTACACTTGGGCCCTTAAAGTTTAACTTTCAATCACATACAATTTTTGGAAAAAAGGCCACAAAATTTTACTTCGCCTTAGGCCACCAAAATGGTTGAGCCGGCCCTGTCGAGATTTAATCGATGTTTATCGCATATTTTATCGCCTTATCGCTAATCGCATCGCAATCGCATTCGCGCCTGGATTGGTAGATTCTGTATATTTTTTTACGTGTGTGTGTTATTTATGTGTTACCTGTGCATGTTTACTTTATGTTTGTGGTGATTAATCGAAACGCAATCGCAACTCTATCGCAACGCAAATTAATCGCAAACGTTAAATGCAAGTTAATTGCAATGATTGTATGTTAGATATAGTATTTGTGTGGTTATTATTAATCTATTACATCGCAACGCTCAACATGCGAAACGAAACGTCGGAACGCAACTCGTCGGAGCCACTCGATCAAGTGACCACTCGATCAAATGGCCATCCGATCGGAGTGTCATCCGATCGAGGTGCATCCTATTCAACACTTGCCCTCCTTTCCATTTTTGGCAACCTATAAATACCCTCTCCTGTCACATCACTTAATGTGACAGCTCCCTCATTTGACCAACCGTACTCAAGCCTTCATTTCTCTCGATTTCTCGCGATTCTTGTAAGTTTTCAACTCAAATCTTGTACTTCTATGATCTACACACACTGCTTCATCACTTTCACCTTTGAATCTTGACTTTTAACCGTGAAATCAGTGGATTTAAGGTGTTCTAAGGATGATGTCATCATGGAGTTCTTATGAACTTCAAGTTTTGGCCTCATTCCACCAAGAACAACTCAGATCTGAAGGATTTCCACATGATTAAACAATGTTTTCGCATAGATCTACACATATTTATGGATAAAAGGATTGAAAGATGGTTTTCTAACTTTCTTTCAACTCTTTTACACTTTATGCACAAAACCGATAGGATCAGAGCTCGTTCTGATCTTCTACTCATTCTCAGTGAAATGTTGGTTCAAGATCTGGTTACTATCAAAGAGACAACCGATCTCGGATTAAACATAAACCAACCGTCACGAACCTGTCAACTGGTCGAACTAGGGTGATTCCTGCTCGATCGAATGACTTGGGACTTGACGAGGTTCTATTGTTTAGTACGTTGTCAAAACCGTCTCGAACAAACCGCAAACTTTTCAAAATAATCAAGTTCAAGACGATCAGATTCGTGGGGCGGATTGCCGTCTGATTGGATTACCATCCAATCGGATTGCCATCCGATCGAACTGCAATCCGATCGGTTTGCACTTAAGGCTCAAAACTTAACAATTTTCAACATGTTTAGTGAATAGTCAGTTCTAACGGATTGCCATCCGATCGGTAGACCATCGGATCGAGTGACAATCCTGCTGTGAACTTGTTCTCTGAGAAATACCTCGCCGAATGGATCGCCATCCGATCGAACCGCCGCTCGATCGAACGACCTGAAAGGTAGAGATACTTCTCTGTTTTCAAAATGCTACAACAAAAACTTCAAAGCCATCATACACAAACGCATCCTTACCAAACGAATGTCAATCCAATCGAATGGTCATCTGATCGTGTAACACCCCGAAAACGGGTTTGGTAGTCAAACCACGTTAGTACTAAAAGACGGATGAAATACCGTTAATGGTAAAATTAACCCGGCGAGTATTAGGACTTAAACAAATAATCCTAATATTAATTAAAAAGGAAAATAAATGCTTGAGTAAATAAAGTTACGAAAGGCCCGAGTTAACGGGACTTAAAAACATAACGGGTTATAACTTCCCGAACCCGCTAAAGTAACAAGGAATAATTAACCTAGTTAGTAGCATGTGATTAAATGACTAATGGTGAGTTACAGCTTCATTTGATCAAAAGAAAACATGAGGGACTAATATTGTCAAGTGGGGAAACTTGTTTTATTAAAACAAAAGTTAAACACCAAAACACACACTTAAAGTGTGTGTTCTGGTCGAGATATCCACAGGAGCCAAGAACATCTCCAGCTCAAAACCCTAACAAGCACAAATCAAGAAATTGAAAGGCTAATTGAAGCCCGAATTCGGATCTGAACATATAATAACGATCACCTACTCATGTGAATCAAGAGGTATGTCGAATTTCATATTTTGATGATACTTGTGAAATTTGATAATCATGCATGAATGTTGTTTGGATGAAATTAGAATGAAATAGTGTCTAGGAATAAACCCTAGTCATTAGATCGTTGAAATTATGCTCAACACTTGAGAATTCCATAATCACCATTGAAGGTGTTAAGTGGGTGATGTAGAAGTATGAAGACACTAGGATTATGATAGTTGTACTAGTGTAATTTGAATTCTATAGAGCAATTTCAGGTTTGTTGATGTTAAAATTGATGTGAAATTACTAAGTTGATGTTAACTTTGGTAAAAATAACTAGTTATGAACTAGTTAGTAAATAGGTCCGGACTGATATTAACCGATAACCGACCCGAACAGACACTCAAATCGGACCGAACCGAATCTGGTAGGGTTGAAAACCGGTTCCAATATTTACTATAATCGGGTCAGGTTGGTCCAAAAACAGGGCAAAAATCGAGATCAAACAGCTGGACCGATTTATTAAAGATGTAACCGATAGGTTTTTTTTCGTTTCAGACTTTTGGCTCTAGGTTATGGGCTGGTATAAGCAGCCCATTTGAGATGTGATTTTTTATAACCTACTTAACTAAGTCACGGAAAAAACAAACCATCATTCATTATTCGCTTTTTTGATCATTAACTTGATCCCTAAATGCCATACATGAATAACAACTAAAGGAATTCAAACATGTAAAAAAAACAATGTAATGGAATTCATACCTTCAATTTGATTGAATGGATTGAAATTAAGGACCCCATTGCTTGATTCCTAAATGCCATACACGATACACCCTAGTTCAATGTAGGGATGAGCAAATGGTACCTGGTACTGAATTTACCGAACCGGGTACACTTTTGGTACCGACTTTTGATTTTTTCGGTACCGGTTTTTACCCTCAAATACAGGTACCGTACCGGTACCGGTACCGAACCGTACCGTACCGGGTATATTCAGTACTGGTACCTACTTTTGGGGATTTTCGGTACCCGGTCGGTAACTCATCCCTAGTTTAATGATTCATTATTGGTAGTTCATGTGGTTTCTTTGTATAGTTGCCTCAACAACTTCAACTCATGGGTTTTGAAGATGAGACACATATAGGGTCGGGTATTATACTTGAGACCGAGATACCTGATATGATCAATAACCGGAACCGACCCTATATTTAGGGTACGTAAATCGGGTATGATATTACGGTCGAGTCGGTTCTCGGGTCAGGTCGGGTAATAACACATGCTCACCCCTGATGAAAAGATGAAGCACTGATTTTTAGTTCTCAATTCTTTGGTGTATATTCTACCATTTTAAGGAAAGTACTGGAGGCTAAAAATCATCTTGTTTCGTAAACGAATCTGAGCTTGAGATTCACTCATCGAGCCCTTTCAGGTGGCGTTTTTAACCAGCGTTACTAGTATGGCACTCTTCCTTTCGAGGCATGAATTGGCGATAAATGATAAGGGCATGGTCTGGGTAACGGCGTGAGAGTGGAAGAAAAGTGGGCCACGTGCCCATCAATCTATCAAATGCATTATTTCTTTCTTTTTTTTTTTAATTTTTAGATTTTAATATTATTTTAATTGGTGTGAATACTTGTGAAACTAAAACAGGTGTATGTAGTGAAAAAAAAAGAGTTAAAGTAATCCAGTGATGTGAATGTGAACTATTTGAAACTATAACACATAAACTTACCATTCCGTATAATTTCAGCTGCTTACACGAATTTGCAGTCACTAAAGAAATGCATCGAGGACTGAAATTATACCCAAACATAACATTGCTTACGATATGTATACATCATGGTGACGCAATCACAAAACCTTTTCTATCAATGTGAACAGGATCAAACTCAATGTGAACAGGATCACATCAACATGATGGTCACATTCGGTGGACACCTAATTCCTTCACGACGCCACCACACCCGCCACCACCACTCACAAACCAAAAACCACACACTATATATAACATACACCCCAAACCCCACATCATATCAATCACACAATTCAAACCCAACAACCACATGTTATTGTTCCGATCCGCTATTATTAATCACATCAAACCACAACAAATTCGTAACACCAAATTTGTCATGACCACTGTGTCTGAAGCTGTTGGGTTCAGCGCACCGAGATTGGTTGCCAAGAAGGTGCTGGCTAAGAGCCAGAGTGAAGGTGATGGGGCCGTTGTTCGGAGAAGTATCGGAAGGTGATCGGTGGTGTACCGGTTTTGTTGGTATGATCCTTTTGCATTGTTATGGTTTATGATATGTGGTTTTGTGTTGCAGGCCTGAGTTGAAGTCTCTGGATCCTTTCTTGATGTTAGATGAATTTTCTGGTACCTCTTTATTTATTTATTTATTTTTTTTTATGTTTTGTTAGGATGATATTACAATATTTTATTTAGACTTTTTTTTGTTTTAGAATAAAAAAACATTTATTTTTTTTGTCAAAATTATACATACCAGGTCAAAAGTCAAAACCGTTTGGGCCGGTTTAGGATAACCCTTTTTTTATGTATGAAATTAGAAATGGAGTAAAATGCCAAAATAGTTTGAGTTTAGGATACCTTTTCCACTTCAGTTCAAAAATAAACCTGTTGTATTTGGGTCACTGAGTTTTCATTTTCATTAGATTGGCAAACTACGTTAGAATTTTCGGTTAACTTTTTCCCTTTTTGTCGTTTTACTCGTTTAAATGAATGGTATACTCGTCATTTTATGCCATAATATATTTTAATTAAATGAGGAAAACGACAAAAAAAAAAAAAAGAAGTTAACAGAAAATTCTAACCCAATTTGCAATTGGATGGAAATAACAACAAAAATGAAACTATCCAAATACAAAAAGTTTCAGAAGTGGCAAAAATGGACTAAACTCAGTGAGCATTTTGACATTTTACTCTTAGAAATTTTATATAAAGGAAAATGTTTGTGATTAATCTAAAAATATGTTCGATATTATTTCTGGAAAGTATTTGTTTTTTAAAGCATATTCTTTTAAGTGTATTAATTAACCATATCAGTATGTTATTATGACTTTATGTAACATATAAGTATTTGGTTAAAATTAATTGGGATGTTATTAAAATTTTGTGTCCCATTCAACCGGTTTGATTTATCGAGCTTGATTAATTTTTATAGAGCATTCCCTTTTCTTTTTATAAATATTTAGATATTTAACTAACGTTCTACAATTGGTTGCGCAGTTTCTCCACCAGCTGGATTCCCCGATCATCCCCATAGAGGTATCATCCTTTTCTTAGATAAGCAAGCAATTCATTACTTTGATTCTATATGGGTCGGGCAGGTCAGGTCGGGTCGGGTATGCTTTACTATGGTAATATGGTATTATGTGTTGAACTCTAATTAGTTTTAATCTTGTAATCATTATTTTCAATTTTGTAATCCCTATTTTGGTTTACAAACCCCTTTATATGGTATGTTTATTACAACCAAATATTGTATATCTTGTGCAGGATTTGAGACTGTTACATACATGCTAGAGGTACCCATTTTTTATCAACTAATTTTTTTATATATCTTTTGTTCCATTTTATGTTTTTATAAAGTTATTTACATGAGTTATTTGTTTTGTTGCAGGGAGCTGTTACCCATCAAGATTTTGCTGGGCATAAGGGTACTATCGGAGCCGGTGATGTCCAGGTAATTGTTAAACAATATTCATTTTGCCCAAAAGTGAGTTATGGGTCACAATGCATCGGGTCAAATTAGACTGGGTTGACCCATAAACACAACTCTTTTTATTTTTCTAATCATTTTTCTCTTGTTTTTTGTGAGTTAAATCCATAGGCAGTTTTTATGTTCTAAGAAGTTATATTATAACCATGATAAATTATTTATGCATGATTACGAAAACTATACTGTTAGTCTATTACAGTAATCATCTAATTTCATTTGACAAAACGGTTTAGAAACTTGTATGCACTTAAAAACATTTTGGGGGATGTTCTATCTTTTATCATTTGAGCTTAAACTTTTATGAAATAACCATAGGCGAGTCCTTTATATATAAACGTGTTAGAATTGTCATTTCTAGTTTTCTAATGTGTATATTTTGTGTCCAGTGGATGACAGCAGGAAGAGGAATTGTTCATTCAGAGATGCCTGCAGGCCCAGGAGCCCAAAAGGGATTGCAACTTTGGGTCAATCTTTCCGCCAAAGACAAAATGTAAGAACTAAGAACAACTTGTCTGTTATTGGAACTGTCTCATCGAACTATACGATATGATATTTTAGGTTTTCGCTTTTGTAAGAACTAGGTTTTCTATATTTGCGATACTGTGTCTTTTTGCATCTCATTGTGTGTTTTTTCCTCGACATTGTGTAATACTTTTCGGCACTGTGTTATATTTTGCGATCCATTGTGTCTTTGTACACTTTTTAGATTTAGGAGACTTTGTAGGATAAATTGACCCTTTATCTAAAACGTCAATCAATAACAAAACCGTTTGTTAAATGCAGGGTTGAACCAAATTACCAAGAATTGCTAAGTGAGGACATAAAAACGGCCGAGAAAGATGGAGTCAAGGTCAAAATCATTGCAGGGGAGTCAATGGGAGTCAAATCCCCGGTTTACACTCGAACTCCCACAATGTTTCTTGATCTCACTCTTAGCCCGGGAGCCCAAATGCACCAGCCCATCCCTGAATCTTGGAACTCATTTGTGTATGTGCTAGAAGGCGAAGGGGTGTTTGGGTCCATAGGTTCATCACCAATATCGGCTCATCATGTCTTGGTGTTGAGTCATGGGGATGGTCTGAGTGTATGGAACAACGGGTTGAAACCATTGAGGTTCGTGTTGATTGGAGGGCAGCCCATTAACGAGCCAGTCGTCCAGTATGGGCCTTTCGTGATGAACACAAAAGCCGAGATTGAACAGGCTTTACAAGACTATCGTTATTGCAAAAATGGGTTTGAAATGGCCAAGTATTGGAGATCTCAATAGATGGGTTACAAAAACACACACACACAGAGTTGAATTTGGCATATGTTCAGTAGGTGATAAATTTGATTTATTTAAAACGGGTCGATTCGCATTGTACTCTAATTTTGGTTTTTAAATATAGATCATGTCAACACATAGTGTTTTCACCTTCTTACGTGTAGCTTTAGTAGATAAATTATGCTAACTATAAAAATTTAAGAAAAAACATGCAAAAAAGTGTTTGGCGGTCAACCCGACTCTCCTTGACCCAATTGAAAAAAAAGCTTGTTTTGAATCGGTTCTTATTCTATATCCTTGACCCAATTGAATAAAATACTTGTTTTGAATCGGTTCTTTTTCTATATACGATATCATCCTATCTATTTATTTGAATTAAAAGATCGAAAAGCACGATTCATTAATTTGAATAATTAACAGATTAAAAGCATATTAGACAAACAATTGTTAAAAATTTATGTTTGTAAAAAGTTACAATTTCTTCAAAGACATAAAACCTTAATTGTGATATGTTGGAAGACAAAGAACCATAGTATGATTTCTTAGGAAACATAGGACTGCAAATGATTTGTTTGGATAGATAAATATATTTAAAGGTATAATGTTATGAGGGGAAGGTTCAAATGAAAACCACTAGTTATTGTGAAAACTAGAAAACTAACTAAAACCCACTAAAAAGGAGGGAGGGAAGACTTTTAATGAAGGAGGGGTAAAATTGGAACAAAAAATATATAACTTTTCAAACATTTCTCATTTCTCCATACGTTATCATTTTAAAACAAAAATGACACCATAAGATCACAAATTTTCTTATCTTTCATTCAAGTATATTCGAGCATATTTTTTATGACATAAAAAAAGATTTATGGTGTCGTCTTGTTTTCAATACTATTATTATAGTAGTGCACATGTGCAATATAACATGTACTACAATGTGCATTACATGCTTAAAATTAGTTTTTTGATTCTAGTTTAGCTTTTAGGGTTAGTTTTTTTTGGAGGTTTAGGATTAGGATTAGGTTTTTGGGTGTGGGGGGAGGGGGTTTAGGTTTTTGGGGGGTGGGGGTGGGGGGGTTAGGTTTTTTTTGGGTTTATGTTTAGGGTTTAGTTTTAGGTTTTCGGGAGGGTGGGGGTGGGGGGTTAGGCTTTTGGTGGGAGGGTGAATTTAGGTTTTGGGGGGGGGGGTGGTGGGTTTAGGTTTTTGGGGGGTGTCGGTAGGGGGTGGGTTAAGTGGTTTAGGCTTTCCGTATTAGTGCACATGTGCAGTACAACCAAAAAATTTTTTTTTTTTTTGAAATTTTTTTTCCATATATAAAAAGTAGCGATTTTTCTAAAAAAAATTGAAAAAAAAAAAAATTTTTTTTTGTATGTTTTTTAGGTTTTTTTAGTTAGTTTTCGAGTTTTCACAATAAAAGTGGTTTTCATTTGAACCATCCCCAATGTTATGAAAGCATACATGATTGTGATGATAAAAATCAAATGACCAACTTGAACCACTAACATATTACTTGGCCACTAAATTAATTCATGGAAAATGGAAAACATTAGTTGCTAAAAGTACTGTGTGAAAGCAGTACTGATGGTCATGCTGATGATGATGGTGGTGAGTCCAATTCCCCCGTGACATCTTTGAGCTCCTGATTGTGGCATCCAAAAGAAAGAAAATTAGAAAATGAGAATTCAGAATGGTTTATGACCAAAACTAGTGTTAAAAAGCCTGGCAAAATGGGCGGGATGGGTCGACTAACGATACTATAAAAAGTTATTATTTGGGTTCGGCCATTTAGATCCAAACGGGTTCTGAGCAAAATGAGCTCAGATTGAATTTTGAAATATGTCAAAGGAAAAAAGATAGAAAAATAATTTTTATAATAACATACCTGAAATAGCATTAGGTGGAAGTTCACTATAATTTGAAGGTGTGAGATCTTCAGAAATGTTACTAAAATACCACATACTACAACCGAACCCAACAATCTCCCATCCAGTTCGGTTCTGCACGTATGATATACATGTCGCCAAACGATCCTCCAAGCAATTTTGACAACTCACTTTACTCAAATCTCTACCACATTGAGCCAAACCATACCTTTTCCCATTCACTCCCACATCGATTTCAGCTGCTTGATACATCAATGGATGATCAGGAACTGTGCTTGCTAATTCTTCCATCATCGAAAACCCTTTTGAAAACACTAACGGGCAGTTCAATCGGTTTTCGCCAAAGGAAGCAATTGGGGAAGTTACTCCAAGCTCCAAAGAAGTTCTTATCAGAGAACTCCATAGTGCAGGACAGTGGCGGAACTGGAACACTAACTCAGGGGTATCCCAATTTTTTTTTCACCGTACAACCATACAATATTAAAAAAGATAATAAATAAATAAAGTAAAATAAATACCTAATAGATTTGTCCTCTTCTTTTTCCATAGCTTGAAATCGTTCCATCACATTGTCGTCTTTTACTTTATGAAAAATTCCTTTTCGACCGCACAAACCATGTCATTGTTCAAAAATTCCGGGCCCATTCTATTGCGTAAATCCGTCTTGACAAGCTTCAATTTCGGAAAACATCTTTCAATGGTTGCGGTTGCAACCGGTAAAAGCAAAGCTTGCTTCACTACCCGATAAACTGAAGGACAAGAACTATGCGTTCCCGTTTCAACCATAACACGTGCAAAATCACTTATTCCATTCAAGTTTGCAAATTTATCATCACCGCTTATAGTGTAACGAAATGACTCAATATCACCCAAAAGAGTTCCTATTTCTTGTGTAGTAAAATCATACGGGTTCATCTTAGCAAACGACAATATCTTCGATGGGTCAAACTTAGAAAAACCGTTACAAGGATTTAAACCTGACATATTTTTTTATCAAACTAGTTGTTACCAAACTAAATCGATTTCCTAATTCTTGAATTTGCATGTCCAAAACCTCATTCAAAATGTCAACTTCAAAATGATGTCAATTTGTAATAACACTCTTTCGGTTTCTTAGATTACCATAACTTTCTGTCATGTCCAACATTGTAATGTTGTACTTTTTACAAAAGGAAGTAACTTTTTCCAACATCGGCTCAAACCCATTTTGTCTTAATTTAATGCTCGTTTTGTACCATTTATCAAGTTGGCCGCTTCTAATAAATCTTTACCTTTTTGTTGAAGGTGTTTTGAAAGAGCATTTGTGTAGTTTAATATATCTCCCATCAAATGCATATAAAAAACAGACTCTAGTTTTTTAAAATACGATAGAATATCTTTTGCATTTGTACGTTGTTGACTGCAATCTCCATCTTCTTTAACATATTGAAGTACGGTAATAACTTCCGAAAACAATCTAAGTAAACTGATGATGGTTCTATGATGTGAACCCCATTGTGTACCACCGGCTCATGCTAGGGAAACCTCTTGGTTTAATCCTTTACCCATTGTAATTTCACCTTCAAGTATTTCTTTTTCCATTATCGCTTTTTTTTCATCCCTTAACATATATTTTCGTTTGCAAGAAGCTGAAACCGTAGTGACAACCATGGAAAGGAATTTATAGAAAGTTTTGACACTTGTATGTTTTTTTTGCAACAACGACAATAACCAACTGAAGTTGATGAGCAAAACAATAGACATAATGTGCTGACGGGTTATCTTTCAAAATCAACGCTTTTAACCCATTAAATTCTCCCCGCATGTTGCTTGCACCATCAAAACCTTGGCCTCTCACCTAAAACAAAAATAAATTATAACATAAAAAAATAATGATTATTATAATAATGTAAATAATCTATGAATTTTATTACTTGCTTGCTTTATGCTCAACTGGTTGCTTGCTAATAAATCGTCAATGGCTTGTTTAAGAGTTGTAGAAGCCGTGTCTTTCACATGAACAATTCCGATAAAACTCTCTCTAACAGCCCCAAGTTTATCAACAAATCTAACAACTACAACCATTTGTTCCTTCAAAGAAACATCACTAGATTCATCTACGAACAACCCAAACACGTCATCTTTAATTTATGCACAAATTCTTTTTGTTACTTCCTTTGAAAAGCATTCAATAATATCCTTTTGTATCTTTGGCGATGTCAATTTATTGTTTTTTTTACGTTCCCTAATGTGTACTTTCCAATTTCCGGGTGGTTAGTACTAATCAAGTTTAACACCGAAAGAAAAATACCTTGAGAATTAGATTCTTCCGATTCATCATGGCCATGAAATGGTAAAGAGTTTTCTAAACAAAATCTAGCACTCATAATAGAATCAAGAGTAAACTGCAATTTTACCCCCTGAGGTTAGGGGTCATTGGCATGTCTACCCCCTTAAGAAAATAATTGGAATTTTACCCCCCACTGTTCACTGTTATGTTGCAACCTTACCCCATGTTAACAGTCAACGGTAGTTTGACCTTATAGGTGAGGGTATTTTGGTAATCTTACCCCATATTATTATTTATTATTATTATTATTATTATTATTATTATTATTATTATTATTTATAATCATCAGATCTGAAGATCCATTTGCAGGAGAATTCATCATCATCATCATCAGATCTGAAGATCCATCGATTGAGTGCACAATTGGAGTTGTTTCCACTTGCATGCAGATCTGAAGATCATCAGATCTGAAGATCCATCGCTTGAGTGCACAATCAGATCTGAATTCATCATCATTATTATTTTGATTCCTTTTCATTTCTTATATATAATGTATACATATATGAGAAACTTGACACATCTGTTGATTGATGGTTTCTATGTGGTTTATCGATGCAGTTTTGAGAGTAATGATATCGATGCAGTTTTGAGAGTAATGATTAAGGATTTGAAGCTTCAATCTCACATGTAATGGGGATTTTAATATTAAAATTCAAATTCTAGGGATTTTAATCTCAGGGGCGAACAGATCTGAACCTCCATTTGCAGGCGAACAGATCTGACGACGAACAGATATGAACCTCAGGGGCGACTCACCATTGCCGGTGGCGACTCACCATCACTGCCACGCCACGCCGCTACTGCTTTATTTTCAGATCTGATTCGAATGAAGAATCCTCTGTTTCGGAGCAGATGGAAACAGGGTTGAAGAATCCGAATGATTCGGGTTCAAGAAAGAGATGAACTGCTGTTGGATGATAATTATTTATCATCATCTTCTTCAAATACTGCTGGAATCCTTTGTTTTGTTGTTGGATCAGGAAGAAGGAAATGATGAACTTCTGATGATGATAATGATGAAGAATGAACTGCTGATGATGAGGAACTTGTTTCTGTAGGATCGTTCGTTGACCTGTTTGAGTCGTTCAGAGAAGTTCGTATCCGAATTAAAAGGCGGAAACTAATAATTCGGTGCAATTGAAGCTGTATACACTTTAATATTGCTGTTGTATTGATATCTTGCAAGATTACACGATCAGACAGCACTTCGGCAGAGTACCGGAACAATACACCATCGACTCTCTGCTAGGATCGCCCCTAAGACCTATTTATAGAGTCTCTGGTCCGCTCATACGTACATGTACGTATGAGCGACGCTACACTGCGACGAATAAGCGATCCAGCATAATAACCTAATAAGCGATCCTAACAAACCATGACACATAAGCGATCCTAGACCTTGTACATATAAGCGATCCCTATTCAAACAAGCTATTCTAGGATTCCGTGCCATGTTTGACCTGCTCAGCTTCAAGACTTGATGGAAGACGTAGTCAGCAGACGTAAGTGCACTAACAAACTCCCCCTCGGATGTTGACGGAGTCTTCATAGATCTTTCCAATCTGCCTTCGCACATGTCTATCTACAATCTTCATCAGTCGACAATCTGCCTCTGAAATATCTGTCATTCCAAGAATCCTCGTTCTCTATCTTCATCATCAACAAACTCTTCTCTCTTGAATGTTGACTTGGTGTCTTCAGACTCCCCCTCTCATATAGCTGGGATCGTAGTCTGGAATTCAAACTTTCACTGTTTCTGAGATCGTAAACAGGCTCCCATCAGGTTCTAGATCGTAACCTGGCTCTTTAACACCTGCACAATCTCTACCCAACCATAAGTTTCTACAAAGATTAAAACTTTTCAAC
Organism: Helianthus annuus; assembly: GCF_002127325.2. Taxonomy (NCBI): domain Eukaryota; kingdom Viridiplantae; phylum Streptophyta; class Magnoliopsida; order Asterales; family Asteraceae; genus Helianthus; species Helianthus annuus. The sequence continues at coordinate 153,974,952 of NC_035445.2, forward strand.
AATTTAGAAACTATGTTGAACTAAAACACTAATGATTTTGCATTCAAGAATATTACTGGTTCTTATCAAAACAACTTTACCATTTACACAAACACCCTCCAAACCAGTTCTTTTAAGTTTAGCACATTGAATTTCGAAAATCAGCATCTTAACACCAGTTGTCGAAAATCTTTTTGATTTTACAAAATTATGCTAAAACACACTAAAAATCTTTTTGGAATTTTCGGAATGAAAGAAAATGCAGAAATGAGATATTTACAAACAATATTTTTGTGAGTTCATGCAAGAGGATTATATCAGTTATGAAACATATCACTAACACCGTTAAGCTTGATTACATATTAAGTTCTAAACAATTTACCTAGATTGTCAGTATGTTTGTCCACTTAAATTTTCACACAAATTTCAACTGATTCGAGATACGATATTAATGTTTTAAAGACTTAAACTTAATTGTGTATCACTCCACTTGAATATACTCCCGTATCCATATCCCAAATATTCAGTCTTACAGGTGAGTATACCACAGATGATATCTGTAAAGGGGTAAATGCGAAACCGTGAGAGCTCAGGTCAGAACTTCTGTTCAGCAGAGAGATGACGGCTCGACTTTTGGTGGGTCCCCTTTAGAGGATCTTTTTTTACAACAGCAAAGATTATCAATTTTATTGTTTAATCAGTTTGCTGAGGGCGGCGCTTATGTTTCAAAGCTTTTTGCAGAAAGTATTATTCGGGGACTAGGTCAGTATTTCCATACAGCAGAAGTCTCGGAATAATACCCCAGATATCACTGAGCATAAAGACCTAGTATCTCAGAATACGGGACCTTTCAAACAAGATTTCGGGGGTTACCCATATATCCAAGAATAGTTACCCACGAATTAAGTAAGTTTGATTTAGGTTTATATCTCGTTTCAATTTACTAAATGTGCGAAAATCTACTGACACATCCGCAGTAAGATTGTTTATCACATTTTTGACTATACATTTCTTTAGCGTGTTGTGATAGTCCACTGATGTACTATCATTTCCTCTTTTACGCAACAAAACTCATTTTTCAATTTTATCATGTTTTTGGATTTTTCAAATTTTCTGATGTTTTTGGATTTTCTAAAAATTCTTACTCCCCCTAAAATTCAAATACATCTAAAGAAAATTGAAAACAAAACTGTACAGAACATGACAACTGATATCAAAACACCTCAATTCTCCATCCGTTTGGCTTAAACAATCAGAACTCCCTCTTACAACAAACTATTTTCCCATAATGATTTCAAAACACTTAAGTTTGTTTTAATCAGAATGGTTTTTCCGGAAAATAAGTTTAGTTGTTTTTACCTTTTGTAAAAATGGGGCACAATCATCACATTGTTTACCAAATTCTTGAATGATAATTAAATCAAGTCCAATTTAATGACCCTGATTTAATCACTTGAAAGATCAACTGGTCTTCGTTCTGAACCAATTATAACATCTACCAACATACAATCACTTGTAGATTTAGCAATTAAGCTTATCAAACCTGTTTTTCAACCAATTACCATCTGTTGGTTGAATTTTCAAAGTGCCGATTCCTACTCCTCGCTTACAAACCTGGGAGTTCTGGCAAGTCCTGCAAAACCTCAAACATAGATTTAAAAAGATGCCGATTCCTGATCCACAATACCATCTTGGGATCTCCGGCAAGTCAGGTTTTTACTCTTGGAAAAATATATCCACCCAAGCCTGACCTTCCTTGGGTGTAACCTCATCGTTTTCATTGTTTCTTTCAACTGACCTGTAAACCCAACCTTTGGAAGCATAAAAATCCTGAATGCTTTGGGCCTTACCACTGACCATTTTTCCAAAGATGCGTTTTACATTTCCATTGAAAGTTTTTTCAACATCAATTTTCTTCTTGTCAGAATAAAACTGATTTGAAATTTCAACTTTTCCAATTTTAGATTTGTAATTTTTAGCACTTAGTGGCGGAAAATTCACATCGTCCACTTTCTGAACTCTCTTTTCAATCTTTTTCTCAACACGTGGCTCCTCTGATTTTATGGAATCAGATTCATCACCAGACTTGTTACCTGAACCTTTTACAACCCATTTCTGATTTGTGGCATTGTCTATTCTTTTGGAAGCACTCTTTGAACATTCTCCTTTTTCATAAGTTGAATTCTCAAAGCCTGTGAACTTCCGGGTTGAGAGTTCAGTCTTTTCAACCACTTTTTCTTTCATTTTTCTTGAGACTTCTTGTTTTGGTCGAAATGTCTTTGGACAATCTTTCGCAACATGACCCACAGCTTTACACTGAAAACAAGATCTCTTTTCAACCTTCTTCGGGTCTTCCTTCTTCTTCATGTCCTCTTGTTTCTTAGCAATGAATTCTTGATTTGTCTGATTTCTGAATGATTTTTCTTTTTCAGCTTCTGTTGTTTTTCCTGCAACAAACATTGTTTTTGGTTTATAAACTTTTTCATTTTTATAGTTTTTCTGTGGAATAAAACCAAGACCTTTCTTTTTGAAATTACGATCATGGTTTGGTTTCTTTTGGAAACTATAACCACAATTGTAACCCATTTTCTTGTTGATTCTTTGTTGATCTCTTGAAGTGTATTGTGTAGGTTTTCCATTAAGATTGAAATCTTTTATTTCAGAAATATTAATTTCTGTGATTTTGAAAACCTTTTGAATCATTTCAATTCTGACACTTCTTATTGGAAAAATTTCATCTGAATATAATTTGTCAGAACCTTTCAAAGTATATGCCACTTTGACTGATTCATCATTCAAATTAGATTTCGAAAGTAAAAACTCTTTATCATAAACCCGTTTGTCCTTTTTAACTGTTGGCTTTGACGCACTGGACCCAGACTTTGACTCGGGTTTTGACTTCGGTTTTGATTCCTCATTGTCATCTGTGTCTAACACCTGATCGACCATACTTTTTATCAACTTTGACTCATGATCAGTGTCGGATGACGTATATGTGACATCGATATTTTCTGGCAAGTTATCCGATGGCCCAGACTCCCATTTCAAATTGATTGCTTTATTGACTCTTTCTGAATTTGGTTTTCGAGGTGAATATCCATTTTCGACCGGGGGCAGACATCTATTGTAGGATACACTCGGTTTCTTACCAGAAGTCTTCAATATTTCTTCATCTTTTGTCACAGATTTTTCTTCTTCAAATATCTTCACTTCTTCAAATGTCTTCAAATCTTTCACCACTGGATAAATCTTGTCAACAACAAAAGTAGAACATGAGTAACTGTCTAATAATCTCTTAACTTTCTCAGTTTCTATCTTTTGTGTTGCCAACTCAAGCTCGAGATCTGCACATTTCTTTATGTTATAGTTTGCCGTATCAAGCTGTCTTAGGTAAGCTATCTTTAAAGTATTCATAGCTTCAGCTTGTTCACCATCAGAATCAGTATATTTGTTGATTTCTCTGTTCATAGTATCATATGATTCTTTCAGCTTGTGAATATTGTGCAGCAACTCATTGTTCTGTTTAATCAGCGAATCACAGTTCATGCATTTTTCTTGGACCATGACTGGTTCAGCATCCACTTTAATCTCAAATTCAGGAACCTCTTTGGCTGTCCTGCTTGAATTTAAAAATTGAGCTCTTCTCAACTTCTCAGCTTTTGCTTCTTCCTTCAATCTCTCTTCCTCTTCAGCCTCCTCTATGATCTTTCTTCGTCTCTCTTCAGCAGCTTCCATGACTTTTCTGCATCTTTCTGCACATTTCAAATCATAAGCATTAGCAAAGAAAGCATGAGAAATGTTTTTAGACATCTCTTTGGCCATAAGATTTTGATCTGGACAAAAATCATCCCAGGTAAAACCTTCAACCATCTTTTCATCATCTTGTTCAGCTAGACACACTTTGCTATCTTTTGGAAGATACTTTTCCCAGGTAAAATTATCATATTTTCCCTGACTAACAACACATGCTCTTTTTGAATTATCTATCACATCTCTCCCATGAGCTGTTTGTGCCTGCTGCTGTGCTGGTGGTGTGATTTGATGATAAATGGCTTTCTTGTGATAATCATTGTTTCCGAAAGGATTCTGGGCACCGGTAGCTTCACGGTTTTTACATTCCCGCTTGAAATGCCCCTTCTCTCTACAGCGAAAACATGTAACTTTGGATTTATCAAAACCTAAAGCTGAAACGTTTGCATCACGAAAATCATCACGGCCAGTAATTTGTTTAAACTTTTCAGCACGTCTCATCACACTCGCCATACACCATTTTATATCCTTCAATTCCGTTTCTTCAGCATCAATTTGATCGTAATCCTCTTTCATGAGCATTGGATTTCCGATCTTTCCTGCAACAAAACAACTATAAGATTCTAAAATCATCCCTAACAAAGACATTTGATTTTTAGCAATCTCTTCAGTGTAGTCTTGATCATTTTCAAGGCTAAACACAATGTTACACTGAAGTTTTCTACCATTCTTTGTTACAGAGATGTTAGGATCGAAAGATGAGAATCTTGTGCTTTTGCTTGATCCTTGAGATGTCTTCTTTTCAATAGAATCTTTAACGCTATAAGCAGTTTCGATCTTAGGAGAGAACTTTGTTGAATCAGTAGCACCATGCTTGTAATACAGACTGATATCCTGCTCTCCATCGTAGTTCTTCATCCTAGCGATCTTTCTCTGCTCAATCTCTTGGGCTTCTAAATGCTTTATGAAGTCTCCGAGTTTCATCTTTTTATATTCCACTTTGTTAGACTTCAGCATCATCAAAAATGTCCCCCAAATTTCATATGGAAGCGCATCTGCAAGTTTTTCAATTAACTCATCAGTATCTTTCTTAACACCCAACTTTGTCATATTTCTCACCAAGTTACAATATCTATCAATAATTTGTTTGGTGGTTTCATTTTTCAATCCCCGAAACAAGTCAAATTCTTTCTTCATGAGAGACATTTTGTTCTTTAACATGTCATCACTTCCCGTAAACTTTGCCTCCAACTCTGTCCAAATAGAATATGCAGTTCCGTCATGTTGAAGTAGTATCAAGATATCTTCCTTTATAGCTTGCTGAGGCAGACTCACCATTAATTTCTCATCTCTATATTTCTTTTTATCTGCAGTACTCATCTCTCTAAGTGTTAGCGGAGTACCATTCACAATATTGTCCTTTGTGGGTTTAACATATGGTTCCTCGGTGTGTTCCCATGCATTAAGATGATAGGCTTCAACCCAATTTCCGAATCTTTCCGACCACACGTTGTAATCATCAATATCCATGAGTTTCGGTGGTTTCTGAGACGTTCCGGTTTCATTTTCAATTAAAGCACTTTGAGTAATCGAGGCCGGGGTAGCAAAAGCGTTATAAAATTCAGTATCCATTTTTCAAATTGTTCACAAATTCACAATGTTTTTCAAATTTTAGCAATCTGTTCACAAAAACGGACTATTCTATACACGGTCCAATAAGATTGTCAAATAAGCGGTCCAAACACAATGTCCACTCGAGCGATCCGATCAAATAAGCGATTCAAAAAACTTGACCTGATGAGCGATCCAAATACTGTCCGTTCGGGCGAACCAAAAAAAAATTGTTTGTATAAGCGGTCCAAAATAATCCCGATGAGCGATCCAGAAATCTTAGTTCGAGCGGTTCACAGTTTGTTCGTTCAAGCGATTCACAATGGTCAGTTCGAGCGGTTCAACCTTGTACGAATGAGCGGTCCATAATCAAAATTTCGAGCGATCCAGAAGTCAAAATTGATACTTGGAGCGGTCCAGACAAGCAATTTGGAGCGATCCAGATGCTGACATCACCTTTTGCGCGATTCTGAAAAAGCAAATCACCTAAAAAACAACTTTCTAGGTCGATTTTAGTTCTAAAAACTTCAAGGATTTGTTAATTCATGATTCCGAGTGCACTGTGTGATTTTGAGCTTGTTTTACCGTGAAAAATTTTGAAAAAGTGAAGAAAGTGTAGAAAATCAGAAGAATTGCAGCTAAAATGGCAAGAACTCCTCCTCCTGAGCTCTGATACCACTTGTAGGATCGTTCGTTGACCTGTTTGAGTCGTTCAGAGAAGTTCGTATCCGAATTAAAAGGCGGAAACTAATAATTCGGTGCAATTGAAGCTGTATACACTTTAATATTGCTGTTGTATTGATATCTTGCAAGATTACACGATCAGACAGCACTTCGGCAGAGTACCGGAACAATACACCATCGACTCTCTGCTAGGATCGCCCCTAAGACCTATTTATAGAGTCTCTGGTCCGCTCATACGTACATGTACGTATGAGCGACCCTACACTGTGATGAATAAGCGATCCAGCATAATAACCTAATAAGCGATCCTAACAAACCATGACACATAAGCGATCCTAGACCTTGTACATATAAGCGATCCCTATTCAAACAAGCTATTCTAGGATTCCGTGCCATGTTTGATCTGCTCAGCTTCAAGACTTGATGGAAGACGTAGTCAGCAGACGTAGGTGCACTAACAGTTTCGTTGATTTTGTGATTTGTGTTGTGGATCTGGATTTGTTGTTGTTAGGGCACTTAGGGTTTGATGATTTGTGTAAATTTGATGTTGAATGAATTATGAGAGTAATTGTTTGTAGGTGATTTGTGGATCTAGCTTCCAACACCCAGAATGAATTGCTGATGATGATGAAGAATGAACTGATGATGATGAACTGATGAAAAACTGCTGATGATGATGAAGAATGAACTTGATTCTTGATTTTTTATATAATTTTAATAAGACGGGGGCAAAAAAGACTTTTCACATATTATAACAGTCAAAACAAACGTTGACTTGACAGAATCTGTTAACAGGGGGTAAGGTTGCAACATAACAGTGAACAGTGGGGGGTAAAATTGTAATTATTTCCTTAGGGGGGTAGACATGCCAATGACCCCTAACCTCAGGGGGTAAAATTGCAGTTTACTCTAGAATCAAGTAATCGATAATAATTTGCAATCATTTCTTCTTTAGTCAACTTCTTTACATTCTTGTCCATGGATTGCTTTTGATTCATGAGATTGTGACATTTTTGTGCCGCCTTTAAATGATGTCTATCAACATTCCCAACATGTTCCTTTAGTGAACCATTTTTACTCCAATCACAAAAGCCTTTAGAACTAGAAAACCATGTATCTCTTCCGCCTTGATTACCGACATCTTCTTTAAATAAGTAACAATATAAACAATATAATTTGTCTGCTTTGATGCTATACTCTAACCAACTACAATCACTAACCAACTAACAACAAAACGTCTTTTTTTTTTTCCATAAAAGTCTCTAACAGAAAATTTATGACCACACGGTTGAAAAGCCCCTTTAACAAGATATGACCTTCTTATGTCATCTATTTGATTTGGGTGATAACTAGCAATAGGTGGCCTATCATATGGATCTGAAGGAAGATCATTCAAATCAATAATACCTCGTGTTGTTGAATTGAAGTTGTAGGATTATCATTGTCAACATTCGGACTTGCATCAACGTCATCAGTTGCTTGGATATTATCAATATCAACATTCGGACTCGAATCAACGTCATCATTTACTTGATATTATCATTATCAACATTCGAATGAGTTGTTTCATTCGGAATTGTATCATCATCACCAACCCGATTTTCATTAATTTTTTCGTATTTTCTTTTGCAAAAGTTCCCAATTAAAGATTGTTTTTTAGATTGTGGTTTCGTCCACTTCAAAGAATTCAAGATTCAACAACAATCCCTAGTTTAACAATGAAAAAAAGAAAAGTATAAACATAAAAAATTACCAACTACCAAGAACACAACTAATCAAACAATCAAACAATTCAAGAACTCAAAAAGAAAATAAAGAACGCTCACAACTCACAATTAGCACAACAGCAACGACTTCAGCCAATCAGCCTGTTCGATGATTGTTTTTGGACACTTGGACCTGTTCTTTAACAAAAAAAATTAAAATTGAACACAAGATAAACCTACGATCTGATCGACAGATCATGTATGTATAAACAATGATGATCCATGAAATGACTCCTAATTTTCGGATGGGCCGGTTCGATGGCCCTGTATGAATTAGCAGTTTTTATTCCTTCTAGTTTTCAACATTCACTTGCCTTTTTCAATCTTTAAATTAACCAGCTTTTTGAATTATTTGAAGTGGTGCCGATCTGTTCAATGATCATCAGCTGCAACGAATCCCTCCTTGATCGACGTTTGATATCCCCTGCTAATGTGCCACCCATTCATACTTCAAAGGCTTGGGCAGTTGGGTTGTTATTATTGGTTTGTAGTTGGGCTATTATTTAGTTTGTAATTAGGCTTATTATTGGTTTGTAAACAATCTGGGCAGCTGGGCTTATTATTGGTTTGTAAACAATTTTTTAGGGGTGTCCTCGTAGATGTTTAGGGGTGTCCTTTGTATAAAAATCGAATTTTTTTACACTACCGGTAAAAAGTTGATATAAGCCAGGTCTGCCCCTGGTTCAGGAAGTGGTTAAAGTTTCCTTTTGATCATTTTTTGGGCATTCTTCCATGTCCCCAATGGGATATCTTAAATAGTTGGCGCAATCATTCCTAGAAATGTTGGGTTTACAATGAAGGATACCGAAAGCCTGGTCCGGCTTATTCCCGATGCTTGCTTGGTAAAATCCATCGTAAAGAGGCGCGTTCTTCGTAAGTGAATCCAAAAGGGTTCTAAGGTTGTGACAACCCACAACTTCAGATTAATACTTTAACCTAACCATGGTCGAATTAAACCATACATTCATAGCACTGCATTTAACTAGGGTTAGTTAAATGAGCTTACGTTGGTAATTCGGGGAATTACCGGAACACGTACGTGATAACTCTTGAACGATGGTAACTATTGCAATTAATAAATTATAAACGAAGGGTTTATACGAAACTTGTGGGCTGCATGACAAATACGTGAACTGTATGCTGAAAATGTAAATTACATGGTATTATTTGGGTTTTGTGTATAAGCTATAATATTAGGGGGTGTTTAGAGTTAATTGTGAAATTTTAATAAACTATTCAAAACCCTAATCTCACCACAAAACTCACTACGACAATTGTTTTTCTCCACACCTTTTCTCTAATCTTTGGCCGTTCAAGTTCCACATAAATCATCATTCTTGATCTCTCCAATTCTCTTAGAATCATCTCTACATCAATCTAAGGTAAGTGTTCATGCTTTGTGTTGTTAATCTTGTTCTTTTGATTTCAATGCGAAACCCTAGATGATCCAAACAATTGATTGTGTGTGATTGTTTACGCCAATGAATACATAATTATTAGATAAATGATTTGTTGTTTGTGGTATGATAACACTGTTTGATTGATTGGTTTCATGTCTAACATTGTTGATTTTTATGCATCTGGGGGTTTTGTTCGTGGAAACTGTGAAAAGTGAATCCCTGCTTGCTAGACTTTGTGTAGTCACAAGTCTATGTCCGCACTTGTAATTCATAGCAATGTTCGTACTTGTGAAAATATGTGATTTATTTGACTTGTCCGCATTTAATATCATGAAACAATCCACACATAACAAACATCAAGCCATCCGTGTCACACCCCAACACTATTGCTCATGAGATTTCCATAACGCTATTGCGACAATAAAGGTTAATTGATTTCATGCACAAATTTGTCTAAATCAAATCCAACATCAGACATCGAGTACAAAACATAACAAAGATTGTTCAAATTATTCCAAAGTTTCTAACTTCACTAGGCGACGTTCCTAGGCATTCCCCTAGCTTGATTTCCATGATCCATCTCTACTTATCAACTTGCAACATGTATTAAAATATCAATACAAAAGTATTGGTGAGTATACAAGTTTGATACTAGAATAATAGATTAAATACTACTCATATCCACAGTGTAAGCAATAAAAATAGTTTCAGCCGTGCTAGTGTTGCAGTCCACGCAGTGATAGCCCAAGTATCCCGATGCTTTAGTGTTTACCCAAGACTCAAGGTAAACTAGAATCCTCCTAACAATACCCCCCGAAGAATAATGGGAGATGTACACCCGCTATAGCGCTACTATTGTTAAGGCGGAACTAAACACCCTGGATTAAACGTCACATAGCACAAATAGAATACTAGAATGCACAAGTTTTTTCACAAACACATAGGATAGAGTTTAGATTGCCAAAAGTATGTAGTTTAATAGAATACTTGTTACACCCCAAAAGTTTAAAGTAAAAGGGGATCGAGTATACTCATAGTGATTTGCTTAACAGTCGCAACTGTTATTGGATCAAAGGGAGCTCTTTTAGAGTTAGCCTAATTAGATTATAATAGGATAAGAGCCAGGTAGAATAACGAGATTTCACAAGTGTTGGAACAGTCACTGGATCAAATGGCTGTCCGATCGGATGGTTGTCCGGTCGAATGGCCAGTCAGTCGTGTGACATATCCGGGTGAGAGGATAAGTGGCTGCCCGATCGGATAGCCATCCGATCGGGTTACCAATCGAGTGAACTTTTTAACAAAAGGGACTAGGTGGTTGTCCGATCGGATGGTAATCCGGTCGGATTGCCACTTGGTCTGAGTGCGGACAACATGGTCGTTCCAATCGGACGGCTGCTCGATCGAACGGCTGTCCGATCAGGTTGCCATTCAATCAGACTTCCAAGCTTGTTAGTTTACCATTGTGGCACAAATTCTAAGTTTGAAAATTAATGGTGACGTCATGGTACAGACTGAGGCAACAGTAACTTATCATTTCACAGGCATTCTGATCGGTCGGGAATCACCCCAGTCCGACCTGGTTGCCTGTTAGTGACGAGTTTATGCCGGAATCCATCCCATGATCGTCTTAATCAGTGAACAATCCGTCCATAAACCAACTCTAGACCATCGACCAAGTCTACAGTCCGTTCAGTCCGTTCATCACCGAAGTAAATCGAAACTTTGAAGAAAAGATGAAGAATAACCCAAATTTTATATGAAAAGTATAAATTTAGCTTAGATTTACTTGTAAAAACGCATGAAATACCTTAGATCCGAACTAGATCTTGCTTAGAATGACATCACATGGCAGTTTGTTCAAACCACCATAATGACATCACCCTAAAGAATTCAGATCTGAGAGATTCCATGGTGAAAAATGTGATTTCAAGTGAGAATCACGTAGAGAATGATGTGTAGATCAAGAAAGTACAAAGGTCTAGCCTAAAACGTACTGAAATCGATGAGAAAATGAAGAAAAGGACGTGTGCGCGTGTCTTGGTCGAGCAGAGCTGTCACATCACTGAAAAGGTGATGTGACAGGTCTATCTATAGTGTGAAGGGGAAGAGGAGGGAAGGTGTAGTTGGTTCGGGTGGCAGTCCGATCAGATGGCTGTCCGATCGGGTGGTCATCCGATAAGGTGACAATCCGATCGGATGGCCACTCTGGCCAACCCAACCTTTCCGTATTCCAGTTCTTGATTGTTTTGCGAGTTAGATTAAGTGTTGCATTTTATTCGAGAAATAGAATAACTAGATTACCATATACACATCAAAAGTTTACAAGATTCAATAGATTCCGCCTGTGACAAGGCTCCAGTCTCTCGTTCAACCAAGAATCAAGTTTCACGAGTCTAAGGAGTCAAGAACCAAATAGATAGATTTAGACATTCCAGCACATAGAATTAGACATTCCAAGCTTTGTGATTTAGACAATCCAAGCATATAGACATTTAGGCATTCCAATAATATAGAATTTAGGCAATCCCACTTATAGACATTCCCACATTAGGCATTCCAACATTAGACATTTCAGATGGACATTCAAGCATAGATTTAGGCATTCAAATCACATAGAATTTTGGGCATTTCCAAATGTATACTTAGACATTCCAAGAAAATAGACACTCCAACATAGATTTAGGCTAAATTATCCAAAAAGTTTAAACTTCAGGGACTATTCTTGACAAGAGCCTAAAGTTCAGGGACACTGGGCGTTACAGTCCCCCCTTCTTTAGGAGATTTCGTCCCCGAAATCTTAGAAGAAGACTGTTCAAAGAGATGCGGGTACTTGGCCTTCATATCACTTTTCAACTCCCAAGTGAATTCAGCACCACGCTTTCCTTCCCATGAACCTTGACAATGGGAATTTTGCTGCGCCTTAGACGCTTGACAGCTTGATCCTTGATTTCGACCGGTTTCCCCACAAATTGAACATCTTCGTTTATTTGCAAGTCTTCCAGAGGAACTTGCAGTTCCTCGTCGGCTAGACATTTCCGCAGGTTGGATACATGGAACACTGGATGCGCGTTGTTTAGTTCCGGAGGCAAATCGAGTTTGTACGCTACCTTGCCAATCCTCTCACGTATCACGAAAGGACCCACATAGCGAGGAGCGAGCTTCCCCTTTTTACCAAAGCGAACCAATCCCTTCCAGGGGGATACCTTAAGAAGAACTCGATCTCCAACAACAAATTCCAGAGGCTTGCGCCTTCTATCATCTGCTTCTAGCCTTGATCAAGTTATCACGGATCTGAAGAATCTTATCCGTTGTCTCTTGAATAATCTCAGGGCCAGTGAACTGCTTTTCCCTAACCTCATACCAACTGAGAGGAGATCGGCATTTTCGTCCATACAAAGCTTCGAAAGGGGCCATCTGAATACTGGCATGATAGCTATTGTTGTACGAGAACTCTATCAATGGTAAATGTACATCCCAGTTACCACCAAAGTCGATGACACAAGAATGGCGCATGTCCTCTAGGGTTTGAATAGTGCGCTCGGTCTGTCCATCCGCTTGAGGATGAAAGGCCGTGCTAAAATTCAAATGCGAACCCATAGCGGACTGAAATGTTTGCCAAAGACGTGAAGTAAAGCGACCATCACGGTCAGAGATTATGTCTAAAGGTACACCATGACGGCTTATAATCTCATCGGTATAGATCCTAGTAAGTTTTTCCACTTTATAATCTCCACGAATAGGAAGAAAGTGGGCTAATTTAGTTAGACGGTCAATGACCACCCAAATACTGTCATGACCGGCCGGTGTACGGGGTAACTTGGTAATAAAGTCCATAGCAAGACTATCCCACTTCCATACGGGGATTTTAGGTTGCTCTAAAAGTCCGGAGGGACGCTGATGTTCGGCTTTCACCTTCAAACAGGTGAGGCATTTAGAAACATACACAGCAATATCCCTCTTCATTCCAGGCCACCAATAAGTCATACGCAGATCCTGGTACATCTTATCGGTGCCTGGGTGGATAGAGTAATGAGATTTGTGAGCCTCATTCATAATGAGCTCACGAATATTTTCGCGATCTGGCACCCAGATGCGATTTAGATAGTACTGAAGACCATCAGATTTGGTTTCGAGTTGATTAACGTTAGCGCCCAGAACTTCCACAGATAGACTTCCTTCATTAGCAGACGAATACTGAGCTTCGCGAATACAAGCATGCAAATCACTAGATATACGTATAGCCTTGACATGAGTCTTACGACTAAGAGCGTCGGCCACTACGTTCGCCTTTCCAGGATGGTAGCGAATTTCGCAGTCATAGTCGTTAAGCAATTCCACCCAACGCCTCTGTCGCATGTTTAGTTCTTTCTGGTCAAAGATGTGTTGAAGGCTCCTATGGTCGGTGAAGACCACACACTTAGTACCATACAGGTAGTGTCGCCAGATCTTTAACGCAAAGACAACCGCACCAAGCTCCAGATCCTGAGTAGTGTAGTTTTTCTCATGCACTTTAAGTTGGCGAGAAGCGTAAGAAATGACCTTGTCCCGCTGCATGAGCACACAGCCCAATCCACGGTTTGAGGCATCACAATACACCACGAAATCGTCATTTCCATCAGGTAGAGTTAAAACAGGAGCATTACACAAAAGGCTCTTAAGGGTCAGAAAAGATTCCTCTTGTTCGGGACCCCAAACAAAAGGTTTCTCCTTCTGAGTTAGAGTAGTAAGAGGAACAACGATTTTAGAAAAATCCGCGATGAACCGGCGGTAATAACCCGCCAATCCTAGAAAAGAACGAATCTCAGACACGGATTTAGGCGTACACCAATTCTTCACTGCCTCGATTTTCGAAGGATCAACATGAATACCCTGACTACTAACGATATGACCTACAAACTGCACTTCATCAATCCAAAATTCACATTTAGAGAACTTAGCATATAAACGTTCACCACGTAGCAATTCAAGCATAAGACGTAGATGGCGAGCATGGTCAGCCTTAGACTTAGAATAAATAAGAATATCCTCGATAAAGACTATAACAAAACGATCCAAATAGGGTTTACAAACACGGTTCATAAGGTCCATGAACACTGCAGGTGCGTTGGTCAGGCCAAAAGGCATGACTACGAACTCGTAGTGCCCATATCGAGTACGAAACGCAGTTTTAGGAATATCATCCTCGAGAACACGTAGTTGATGATATCTGGAACGTAGGTCAATTTTAGAGAAGCAGGACGCGCCTTGTAGTTGGTCAAACAAATCATCAATGCGAGGTAACGGATAACGATTCTTCACGGTCAACTTATTAAGTTCACGGTAGTCGATACACATACGAAACGAACCATCTTTCTTCTTGAAAAATAGCACGGGAGCACCCCATGGAGAGGTACTTGGACGAATAAAACCTTTATCGAGCAGTTCCTGTAGTTGGCTGGATAACTCTTGCATCTCGGAAGGTGCAACACTGGCGACAGGAGTCGCACCAGGTACGAGATCAATACGAAAGTCAACGGCTCTGGGAGGAGGAATACCGGGTAGATCCTCAGGAAAGACATCAAGAAAGTCACACACAACTGGAACATCGTTCATGTTCTTCCCCTTGCCCTTTTGTTCCACCACGTGAGCCAAGAAGGCAGGGTTCTGTTTACGTAAAGTGACATCAGCCTTAGTCCTTTTGAAGGTCGGTCTCCATAGACATGTAAAAGATCACCAGACGGAAGAGGAAGACGGACAAGCTTCTCGTGACACACAATTTCGGCATGGTTCTTACGCAACCAATCCATGCCGATGATAACATCAAAACTTCCCAAACGCATTGGGATAAGGTCAACAGAGAATACATGATCGTTAAGAATCAAAGAACAATCACGTACGATAGAATTAACAAGAATCGACTTACCATTGGCGACCTCAACAGAGAACGACTTAGGTAACTTAGAGCGTGTACAATTCATCAAAGACTCGAATTCAATGGACACAAAACTCTTATCGGCACCAGTATCAAATAGGATCGAAGCATAGAGATTATTAACGAGAAACATACCATTCACCACGTCATTGTTGTTACGAGCCTGATTAGCATTGAGATTGAACGCTCGTCCACGAGCGGCTGCTTGTTGCTCTTGGTTCAGCTGGGGGCAACGGTTACGGAGATGAGTAGTATCCCCACACTGAAAACATGCACGAACGGCATTGATCGGCCCTGGGTTCTGCAGAGGAGGAGCTGGAAGAGCTGCTTGAGCTGGTGGAGCAGGAGCTTGCTGAGCTTGTGGAGCAGGGTTAGCTTGATGACAATAGAGAGCCGTGTGACCATAGCGGTTACAGACAGTGCACAATCGGCATACAGAGGTAGTAGGATGATGGAAGTTGCATGTTGCACGCTTGGGGTAAGACCCAGTGTATTGCTTCTTCGCTTCAGGAGCAGCAGGGTTAGCAGCAGCAGGAGTAAGAGTAGGTTTCGCTGCAGGGTTAGCAGCAGGAGTAATAGCATTACATCCCGAGCCCTGAGCTTTCCGTTTTTTGTTCTTGCTGCCACTTGGCTGCTGAGTGACTTGATTTGTGGACTTTGAAGGAGCAGGGGTAGCAAACTGCTTATCACGCACACGATTGTTGTTGAGACTAGCCGCGAGGCGGTAGACTTCTTCAATAGTTCCTAGCTGAGCTGCTTCGATGGAATCACGCAGAGTAGGAGGCAGACCGTTGATATACTTGGTTATCATCCGCTTAGGAGTCGAAACCAAGTGAGGAACGATAAAACTTAGCTGCTTGAACTGGGTAGTATACGCCATGTTGTCATCGCCAATTTTCTTTAAGTGCCAAAATTCTTCTTCGAGCTTGAGCTGCTCATGGGGAGGGCAGAATTCAAGCATCATCAATTCACTCACCTCAGACCATGGGAGAGCATAAGCTGCTTCATTCATACGGATGTTCCTTTCATTAGCCCACCATTCCAAAGCCCTACCTTGAAACACCCCAGTAGCACTCCTGGTTTTCAAATGTTCAGGGCATTCTCTGTTAATGAAAGTGACCTAAATGCTATCAAACCACTCAAGCATAGCTGTCACCCTATCACTGCCCGTAAACGGTTTGGGGTTGCAGGAGACGAAGTGTTTGTAGTTGAACTTGGTAGTAGTCGGCTTCTCCGTTTTGGAATCTACAGAGGATGGGGGAGTGGTAGATCCTTGGAGTTCAGAAACAATCTTGGGCACGACCCGAGCGATCTGGTCGGCCATGAATGACATCATCTTTTTCTGGGACTTCTCCCTTGATTTCCTTAGGTTGTCAGAGAGTTTTCGAGCAGACATCTAAAGTTCCAACATAAGGATCGTATGAGTCTAGGTTATGAAGTCCCATAATAAAGATTCACTCACGATAGATTAATAGATTAAGATACGAGATAGACTAACACCACAAAACGCACGACCTTCACATGGCACATTGTACGAAGTTTGGTCAATGTCACACCCCCAAAATCCACCTGCGGATAACACCCGCTTCGAGGGCGTGACTGACCAGGATCCAGCCACCAATTATACTGAATAATTAAGTTGATAACAAAAGTAGTACTTACTAACCATAAGATTAGCAAATATCAAATTCAGAGTTTAAGGTTTTAAGTTCAAACAGTTGATAAGTAGCGGAAGCATAAGTAAAGTAGTTTAAACAAAGTTCATAATTCAAAATAAGGTAACACCCAACACAAGGGTGAACAGACACTACACATTCCCAAGCAGCAAGCTCCTTCGTCACGGGTTACCTGCAAAGCATGCAGTAAGGGGTCAACAATAATGCTGAGTGAGTTCACTAGTTGTCCAGTTTTAATTACCAAAAACTTGTTTCACCGGTTAATTTATCCGTTTATACATGCCCAGGGGAGCTACCCCAAAAGTTAGCGACTAAACTGTTTTTCCAATACCGAACACTAGGTAACCGTTGCGTTTCCGCAGGATGCCCCGATGTCAATGTTCTATCATCATTGACGGATATCTGAGTACATTAGTTCACGACCGATCCCAAACCAGGGCACGGTGTGAGGCTGGTAAACACCTAAATAGCGCTATCAACTAATAACCCGTTCGCCTGATCCCGGCGACTAATCGGTATTTGTAGTAGGGACTTGAGTGATAGAGTTTCGTTTAGTGCCGTTAGTTGCAATCCGTATAAACAGTAATTAACCAAAAGGTTTCCCAATACCAGGGAAGGAAAAGTAAGTTTTGTTCCCATAACTAGGGAAGATATGTAAATGGTATCCCCTTTTACCAGGGGATAGGATTGTTTTAGTCTCGTGTCCCAAACCACCGGGACGCATGCTTTTAAGTTGTGAACTCACCTTGGGTTGCTCGGTAGGTTTAGGTTACTTGTCAATCACGTTGGTCACCACGTCCTAACATGGTTACCGGTATAGGTCAGGTTTGGTGTACAAGTAATCACGTAAGAACATATACTGGCACGTAACATGCATACAAGTAAATAGTCATGGGGTTATTGGGCCGGCCCTAACAGTAACACAGTCAAACAGAACACAGCAACACATAGTCCATCTAACAGATAGTCCAAGTTAACACAAAATGGCCCAATAACCAAAGTGGACGGCCCAGTCGCAACCAGCTGGTCTCGAGTCGCAACCAGGTGGTTTCGGCTTGTCACGTTATGGTTGCGAGTCGCAACCGCGTGGTCTCGAGTCATCACGCTGTGGTTGCGAGTCGCAACGGTCGTAGTCTCGAGTCGTAATCTCGTGGTTTCGAGTTGTCACGCTTTGGTTGCGAGTCGCAACTGCGTGGTCTCGAGTCGGAATGCCTTGGTTGCGAGTCGCAACGACGCAGTTGCGAGTCGGAATGCTGTCACTTTCATGTACACGTGATGATGCAGATATGACAGTCCAAATTGTACATATGAAATCAGACCCAGATTAGGAAACTACCAATAAGGCTTCTACAAACACTTTTCCTAATCTGCCTATAATAAAATTTGGATCAAACTTTGCCATTTTAAATCTTCAAACCATCTTCAACTAGTTCATCAAATGTTCATAGTTTCTAGGGTTTTCATGCTTAAACAAAACCATACCTTTTGAACCGAAAATCACATATTACAACAAGATTGTCATGCAAGAACTAGAAACATGTATTTTGTAGCCGAAACTTATGTTTAACAACATCATTTTTGCAAGAAACTTTAAAGCATAGTATAGTTGGCTATGAACACTTGTAAACTACCATTATCAAGTCATTTTAAACATGTTATCATATATTTCCAATCTTTACAAAACAACCTAATGATCATGCATAAAACTACTAACCAAACATTTTTCTAGTTCATATACATATCATTCAAGCAAGAATACAAGGCATTTATTACACACTAACCGGTTAAGAAGAAGGAGAAGGAGCCGAAACAAAGGAAAGGAACCGAGAAGATGGAATGTCCGAGTGATAGTCTTGACCGAGTTTCTTGTTCGGGATCCTTGCTTGAACCGAAAATTGGAAGGGATTGGGGTGTGTTGTTGAGGGTTTCTAGTTGAGAGAAAGAGTAGAAGTGTTTGTGTGTGTAAAATGAGGGAAGGTGGGGAAAGGTTGGGATTTATACAAGGGGGGTTTTCGGGTTGGGCTTGGGGTTTCGGCCCAAACCGGTTACGGCCCAAAGGCCCACTCGCAACCGGGTGGTTGCGAGTCGTGGTCTTGACTCTCATACACCCATATATATATTACATACATATCGCACATAACATGTAAAAGTCACATTTTCATTTAATAATATTTATATACACAAAATATTACAAGGTGTTCGTTCGGAAAAACCTCGAGTGTCACATTATCCCCAAGTTTTAAGAACTTTCGTCCCGAAAGTTAAGGCAGCCACTGTCAAGCTAGTGTGTTTCAACGGGGTGTCACATCATCCCCCCGTTAGTTTGGAATTTCGTCCCGAAATTCGGTTGTAGCTTCAGTGCTGGGGTTTTCGTTTGGGAACAACTGGGGATACTTGGACTTCATCTGGTCCTCCCGCTCCCAGGTAAACTCTGGGCCGCGTCGTGAGTTCCAACGAACTCGCACAAGGGGTATCTGGCTACGTTTGAGGGTTTTGATCTCTCGATCCATGATCTCAATCGGTTCCTCAGTAAAGTGTAGCTGTTTATCAATAGTGAGTTCCTTGAAAGGAATTACAAGTGTTTCATCCGACAAACACTTCTTCAGGTTAGATACGTGAAATACGTTGTGCACTGCACTCAGCTCTGCAGGCAGGTTCAATCTATAAGCAACCTTACCGATTTTCTCGGTAATTTCGAATGGTCCAACATATCGTGGATTCAGCTTGCCTCGTTTACCGAAACGGACCACACCCTTCCAGGGTGAGACTTTAAGCAGAACCCGGTCTCCGACCTGGAATTCTAGCGGTTTCCTACGCTTGTCAGCGTAGCTTTTCTGACGGTCACGAGCTGCCGCCATGCGTTGCCTGATCTGGGAAATCTTTTCTGTTGTGTCTACCACCAGTTCTGGGCCTGTGAGTTGACTATCACCGACTTCCGCCCAGCAGAGAGGTGATCGGCATTTACGACCGTACAATGCCTCAAAAGGTGCCGCCTGAATGCTAGTGTGGTAGCTGTTATTGTAGGAGAATTCCACCAGCGGTAGATGCTTCTCCCAGTTCTTGCCAAAATCGATCACACATGCTCTAAGCATGTCTTCCAGGGTTTGGATGGTGCGTTCAGACTGCCCATCCGTTTGCGGGTGATAAGCGGTGCTCATGTCCAAACGTGAGCCAAAGGATTTGTGCATAGCCTGCCACAATTCGGAGGTAAAACGAGCGTCTCGATCGGAAATAATAGAAGTTGGCACCCCGTGCCTGGAGACTACTTCCTTTAAATAGATTTCTGCCAAGGTTGAGAACTTGTCTGTTTCCTTAATGGCCAGAAAGTGTGCAGACTTAGTCAATCGATCTACTATCACCCAAATAGTGTCATTCCCGTGTTGGGATCTAGGTAGTCCTGTAACAAAATCCATGGAAATTTGCTCCCATTTCCACTTCGGGATTTCCGGTTGCTGTAGTAGGCCTGCTGGTTTCTGATACTCGATCTTGACTCTTGCGCAGGTCAAACATTTGCCAACATAGGCTGCTATGTGGGCTTTCATGCCAGGCCACCAGTATGTGGTTCTTAAGTCGTGGTACATCTTATCTGAACCAGGGTGTACTGAATAACGGGACTTATGGGCTTCGTCCATCACAAGCTCTCGTAGATCTCCGTAAAGTGGGACCCAAATGCGCCCTGCCACATAGTAGGCGCCGTCTTCTTTCTGTTCTAGTTGCTGCCTCGATCCTCGCAGGGACTCAGCCCTGATGTTTTCCGGTTTCAGAGCTTCAATCTGAGCATTTCGAATCTGGGTAGGGAGACTAGACTGGATGGTAAGTTGTAACGCTCGCACGCGCTTTGGTATAGTGTCTTTTCGACTGAGGGCGTCTGCCACAACATTGGCCTTGCCCGGATGATACTTGATGGCGCATTCATAGTCATTCAAAAGTTCGACCCATCGATGTTGGCGCATGTTTAATTCCTTCTGCTTAAAGATATGCTCGAGATTCCTGTGATCGGTGTAAATGGTGCACTTGGTACCGTACAGGTAATGTCTCCATATCTTAAGCGCAAATATCACCGCTCCTAGTTCCAAGTCATGCGTTGTGTAGTTCCTTTCGTGTGTCTTGAGTTGTCGGGAGGCGTAAGCAATAACTTTCTCGCGTTGCATCAACACGCAACCGAGCCCATGAATAGACGCATCGCAGTAAACCACAAAGTCGTCCGTTCCTTCAGGTAACGAGAGAATAGGAGCACTACAGAGGTTATCCTTTAGTTTCTGAAACGCGGTTTCCTGAGCTTCACCCCACTTATAAACCATACCCTTCTGAGTAAGATCCGTGAGAGGCTGAGCGATCTTTGAAAATCCCATGATAAATCTTCGATAGTATCCCGCCAGTCCCAAGAATTGGCGGACTTCGGTCGGAGTCTTAGGGGTAGGCCAATTCTTTATGGAGTCGATCTTAGCTGGGTCGACGTGGATTCCATCCTTGTTAACCACGTGCCCAAGGAAATGGACTTCTCGAAGCCAGAAGTCGCATTTCGAGAACTTGGCATACAGTTGCTCGTCGCGAAGGAGTTCGAGGATAAGGCGTAGGTGCTGTTCATGCTCTTCCTGACTTTTCGAGTAGATCAAGATGTCGTCTATAAACACGATCACGAATTTGTCGAGGTAGGGTTTGCACACTCGGTTCATGAGATCCATGAATACCGCAGGCGCGTTGGTCATTCCAAAGGGCATAACGAGGAATTCATAATGACCATAACGAGTTCTGAATGCAGTCTTGGAAATGTCTTCATTGCGGACCCTTAACTGATGGTAGCCTGATCGCAGGTCAATCTTGGAATAGTAGCTCGATCCTTGCAGCTGATCGAATAGGTCGTCGATTCGCGGGAGAGGGTAACGGTTCTTGATGGTGACCTTGTTCAACTCACGATAGTCAATGCACATTCGGAACGTGCCATCCTTCTTCTTAACAAAGAGTACCGGTGCTCCCCAGGGTGACGAACTAGGACGGATAAATCCTTTGTCCAATAGTTCCTGTAATTGAGTAGAGAGTTCCTTCAATTCCGCGGGGGCTAGACGATAAGGCGCACGAGCTATAGGCGCTGCTCCGGGAGCTAGCTCGATTTGGAATTCGACCTGACGATGGGGAGGGAGTCCAGGTAATTCCTCAGGAAATACCTCAGGGTAGTCACGCACAATTGGAAAATCTTCAATCCTCTTTTCCTTTTCCTGCGTGTTGGTAACAAGTGCTAAGATAGCGGTGTGCCCTTTCCGTAAACACTTCTGGGCTTTCAAGAACGAGATAACGCCGGAGATTTCTCCACCTTTGCCACCTTGTACAATGAGGGGTTTGCCAGAACGGCGAGGAATACGAACTGCTTTCTCTTGACAGAGGATCTCAGCGCGATGCTTGGATAACCAATCCATACCAATAACGACGTCGAAGCTTCCAAGAGTAACAGGGAAAAGGTCGATGCTAAATGTCTGACCAGACAACTCTAGTTTGCAGCCCTTGACAACATGTGGGGCCTCGATGTTTCTACCATTAGCTAACTCGACGATATGAGGAGAACTTAGTAACGAAAGCGGACGCTTAAGCTTCTTACTAATACGTAGGGATACATAACTAGCATCGGCACCGGAATCAAATAACACAGAAACATAACGATCATCGAGTAGGAACTTACCCGCCACGACATTGGGGTCATTCCTTGCTTCTCCAGCTCCAATCACGAAAGCTCTTCCTCTAGCACCATTCCCAGCATTGTTGTTTTGATTGTTGTTCCCAGCTCCCTGATTATTGTTGCGGTTCTGATTCAGTTCAGGGCAATCCTTCTTAAAGTGCCCCTCAGCTCCACACTTAAAACATGCCCGGTTGTTTCCTTGCTGCTGTTGCTGTTGGGGTTGTTGCTGATTCTGTCTTGCTGGGAACTGGCTTCTACAATCCTTGGCTTCGTGCCCCATCTTGTGGCATCGCTGACACTGGCCCTTGTTACATGCCCCATTGTGGTGTCTGTTACACTTGTTGCACTTAGGGTAGCTTCCCCGGTAGCCACCCTGTTGTTGAGTGCCCTTGTTGCTTTCAGTTTTCCTTTGCTGTGCTGGGGCCTGAGTGGGGTTAGCATCCTTGCCCTGACTTCCTTCCCACTTACGCTTGCTGTCACTAGAAGTTCCGACAGTAGCACTGATCCTTTTGGGCAACCTGCCCTCCTCTACGGCCTGATCAGTGAGTTTGTGAGCAAGTCGAACGATCGGCTGAATGGTAGTGTGGTTGGCTGATGTTACATGGCTTCGAATTTCTGGAGCCAAACCCTTGATGTACAGTTCGATTCTTCGATACATAGGTCGAGACATGTTTGGGCAAAGAGCAGCATAGTCATTAGACAGCTTGGTGTAAGTTTCAATCTCTGACCCAACCATCTTGAGCTCATAGTACTCGTTCTCAAGCTTGTGGATGTCATCCCGGTGACAGTATTCATCCTTAATCATATCCTTGAAATCCTCCCACGCAGTAGCATTTGCAGTTTCCAGTCCAAACATCTGAATCTGTGCCTTCCACCAAGAAAGCGCGCTTCCTTCAAGCGTAGCAGTAGCAAATTTCACCCAATTTGCAGGGGGACACTCGCAAACAGCAAAAACAGCTTCAATTTTCTCAATCCAATGCAGAAGACCTATGGCACCCTCAGTGCCGTTGAAAGGGAGAGGCTTGCAATCCATGAAAGTTTTGAATGTACACACGGGTGGTTGTGCAGGTGCAGGCTGACCTGTTCGTGAGAAGCGAAGCGTATAGGTTTAGAGATGAAAAGACGATGTGGCGGTAGGATCTAAACATCCTAAAACAACGAGCTTACCTATAGGGTGAGCTGCGAAAGCTGCAGCCACTGTGTTGAGTAGGTTAGTGAACTGAGCCTGTGTCATGTTAATGTTTCCTCTTCCGCGTCCACTCATTGTCTTCATAACCAGAAAACACAGTATGAGTGTGATGCCGTAAGGTAGCGAGAATGAGATAGAAGAGAGAGGTGTATCTATCTAGTTTAGGCACACTAGTACGTATAGCATAACAGGAAACATAAAGTAAGCAAACAAGTAAACACTGGTCCGAGCTATGAGGTCAAAGGTGTTGAGCCTTGCACTTGGAGTGTAGTGTCGTCGCGAGTCACGGGTTATAGTCTGGTTTTCTCCAAAAAGATTTTCCCCTTTTTAAAACCAAGTTCACTATAACCAATGGCTCTGATACCAATCTGTCACACCCCCAAAATCCACCTGCGGATAACACCCGCTTCGAGGGCGTGACTGACCAGGATCCAGCCACCAATTATACTGAATAATTAAGTTGATAACAAAAGTAGTACTTACTAACCATAAGATTAGCAAATATCAAATTCAGAGTTTAAGGTTTTAAGTTCAAACAGTTGATAAGTAGCGGAAGCATAAGTAAAGTAGTTTAAACAAAGTTCATAATTCAAAATAAGGTAACACCCAACACAAGGGTGAACAGACACTACACATTCCCAAGCAGCAAGCTCCTTCGTCACGAGTTACCTGCAAAGCATGCAGTAAGGGGTCAACAATAATGCTGAGTGAGTTCACTAGTTGTCCAGTTTTAATTACCAAAAACTTGTTTCACCGGTTAATTTATCCGTTTATACATGCCCAGGGGAGCTACCCCAAAAGTTAGCGACTAAACTGTTTTTCCAATACCGAACACTAGGTAACCGTTGCGTTTCCGCAGGATGCCCCGATGTCAATGTTCTATCATCATTGACGGATATCTGAGTACATTAGTTCACGACCGATCCCAAACCAGGGCACGGTGTGAGGCTGGTAAACACCTAAATAGCGCTATCAACTAATAACCCGTTCGCCTGATCCCGGCGACTAATCGGTATTTGTAGTAGGGACTTGAGTGATAGAGTTTCGTTTAGTGCCGTTAGTTGCAATCCGTATAAACAGTAATTAACCAAAAGGTTTCCCAATACCAGGGAAGGAAAAGTAAGTTTTGTTCCCATAACTAGGGAAGATATGTAAATGGTATCCCCTTTTACCAGGGGATAGGATTGTTTTAGTCTCGTGTCCCAAACCACCGGGACGCATGCTTTTAAGTTGTGAACTCACCTTGGGTTGCTCGGTAGGTTTAGGTTACTTGTCAATCACGTTGGTCACCACGTCCTAACATGGTTACCGGTATAGGTCAGGTTTGGTGTACAAGTAATCATGTAAGAACATATACTGGCACGTAACATGCATACAAGTAAATAGTCATGGGGTTATTGGGCCGGCCCTAACAGTAACACAGTCAAACAGAACACAGCAACACATAGTCCATCTAACAGATAGTCCAAGTTAACACAAAATGGCCCAATAACCAAAGTGGACGGCCCAGTCGCAACCAGCTGGTCTCGAGTCGCAACCAGGTGGTTTCGGCTTGTCACGTTATGGTTGCGAGTCGCAACCGCGTGGTCTCGAGTCATCACGCTGTGGTTGCGAGTCGCAACGGTCGTAGTCTCGAGTCGTAATCTCGTGGTTTCGAGTTGTCACGCTTTGGTTGCGAGTCGCAACTGCGTGGTCTCGAGTCGGAATGCCTTGGTTGCGAGTCGCAACGACGCAGTTGCGAGTCGGAATGCTGTCACTTTCATGTACACGTGATGATGCAGATATGACAGTCCAAATTGTACATATGAAATCAGACCCAGATTAGGAAACTACCAATAAGGCTTCTACAAACACTTTTCCTAATCTGCCTATAATAAAATTTGGATCAAACTTTGCCATTTTAAATCTTCAAACCATCTTCAACTAGTTCATCAAATGTTCATAGTTTCTAGGGTTTTCATGCTTAAACAAAACCATACCTTTTGAACCGAAAATCACATATTACAACAAGATTGTCATGCAAGAACTAGAAACATGTATTTTGTAGCCGAAACTTATGTTTAACAACATCATTTTTGCAAGAAACTTTAAAGCATAGTATAGTTGGCTATGAACACTTGTAAACTACCATTATCAAGTCATTTTAAACATGTTATCATATATTTCCAATCTTTACAAAACAACCTAATGATCATGCATAAAACTACTAACCAAACATTTTTCTAGTTCATATACATATCATTCAAGCAAGAATACAAGGCATTTATTACACACTAACCGGTTAAGAAGAAGGAGAAGGAGCCGAAACAAAGGAAAGGAACCGAGAAGATGGAATGTCCGAGTGATAGTCTTGACCGAGTTTCTTGTTCGGGATCCTTGCTTGAACCGAAAATTGGAAGGGATTGGGGTGTGTTGTTGAGGGTTTCTAGTTGAGAGAAAGAGTAGAAGTGTTTGTGTGTGTAAAATGAGGGAAGGTGGGGAAAGGTTAGGATTTATACAAGGGGGGTTTTCGGGTTGGGCTTGGGGTTTCGGCCCAAACCGGTTACGGCCCAAAGGCCCACTCGCAACCGGGTGGTTGCGAGTCGTGGTCTCGACTCTCATACACCCATATATATATTACATACATATCGCACATAACATGTAAAAGTCACATTTTCATTTAATAATATTTATATACACAAAATATTACAAGGTGTTCGTTCGGAAAAACCTCGAGTGTCACAGTCAACATGTCAGAAACGCTTATATATAGGAAGTACCAGCGGCGTATCCACCACGCTTCGGGCACATCACCTCTCCTCGTACTCGGTGTCATGCTACGTGTCGCGACTCTCAACATACCAATCATCATCATAATCATCATAATATATTCACATAAATTAATAGGTTATCGTAGATTACTCATAGGTTACTCAAATAAATCACATAGAATATCCAAGTTAGATCAGCATAGATCATTTCATAGGTTAGCATTGATTATATTGATAGATTATCTTAGCTTGCTTAGGTAGATAGTTTAACATAGATTAACCAGATAGATGATCAATAGACCAAGATAGTTCAACATAGATTAGCTCAAAATATTTTAACTTGCTAGACTGTCATAGATTAACACAATAGATTAACCATAGATTATGCTAGATTTCTCATAGATCACATAGTCTGCTCATAGATTGCATAGGCTTTCCATAGATGACATAGACATTCCGTAGATTACATAGACTTTCCACACTGGTCTGTAAATACTAATCTCGTATGGCACTTGATACGAAAGTTGGTAACATGTCGGAAGCACTTATATATAGGAAGTACCAGCGGCGTATCCACCATGCTTCGGACATGCCACTTCTGTCTCGTACTTCCATGTCATCTTAGCGTTTCATACCCACAATCAACACCTCAGAACATAATAGTCGATCAAGATTACCACATAGATTACACATAGAATAAGACTTCATAAATTTAGTTCGATGATTAGAATTAATGTTTTAGATTGCGATCAACGTGCAAATTTGTGTAAAAGCATTTCAAAACAAACGAAGAATTAAGTTTAAAACCTCATAGATAAAACCACCTTCATAAAATCGAGATAACATAAAAACAAGATAGGCTTTTAAAATACAGGATTGTTCCGGGTAGAGGAACGACGACTAACCAAAGTGATTCGAACCCCTTTCGAATTGAGGTAACGTGTCTTGCTTACTTAGACAAATACGTCATCGATGTTAGGCCTACGATATTCGTCCTTTTGGTCATTTCACGTACCCAATTGATCGGAAGTCACGAGACTTTGGCGAGACATAAAAATCATCAAAGAGTGGGACTAGTTATCAAGGTCTGAGTTTCACCTCTAACTTGACAACATCGTACCCTAAATGTTGTGGGCGCTTATCCGCAGACAATGCATACTAGAATAATATGGAGATTTCCCATCATGGTTCGGATGTCACTGCTATTCTGGGGGCAAATCTCGTGCATAATGTGAGCACTGTGTGACAGTGTTTTCATAGTAATAAGTGTACATTGTATCAGCCTTAGGAAAGGCACGCAAGTTTAATAGGAACATGTGCTGCTAGGAAGCAGATACGGTAGAGTGCATAAGTCTTAAACAACACCGAAGAATCAAGTTCCTAAACTATAGACTAGGGCAAGTATTCCTACTTATCCTAATTCCCTATAGTTATGGCTTTGATACCAATCTATCACACCCCAACCGATGGCGGAAACATCGGGGTGCGAGCACTAGGCGTTCAGATTGCTCATGAGATTTCCATAACGCTATTGCGACAATAAAGGTTAATTGATTTCATGCATAAATTTGTCTAAATCAAATCCAACATCAGACATCGAGTACAAAAAATAACAAAGATTGTTCAAATTATTCCAAAGTTTCTAAGTTCACTAGGTGACGTTCCTAGGCATTCCCCTAGCTTGATTTCCATGATCCATCTCTACTTATCAACCTGCAACATGTATTAAAATATCAATACAAAAGTATTGGCGAGTATACAAGTTTAATACTAGAATAATAGATTAAATACTACTCATATCCACAGTGTAAGCAATAAAAATAGTAACAGCCGTGCTAGTGTTGCAGTCCACGCAGTGATAGCCCAAGTATCCCGATGCTTTAGTGTTTACCCAAGACTCAAGGTAAACTAGAATCCTCCTAACAATACCCCCGAAGAATAATGGGAGAGGTGCACCCCCTATAGCGCTACTATTGTTAAGGCGGAACTAAATACCCTAGATTAAACGTCACATAGCACAAATAGAATACTAGAATGCACAAGTTTTTCACAAACACATAGGATAGAGTTTAGATTGCCAAAAGTATGTAGTTTAATAGAATACATGTTACACCCCAAAAGTTTAAAGTAAAAAGGGGATCGAGTATACTCACAGTGATTTGCTTAACAGTCGCAACTGTTATTGGATCAAAGGGAGCTCTTTTAGAGTTAGCCTGATTAGATTACAATAGGATAAGAGCCAGGTAGAATAACGAGATTTCACAAGTGTTGGAACAGTCACTGGATCGAATGGCTGTCCGATCGGATGTCTATCCGGTCGGACGGCCAGTCGGTCGTGTGACATATCCGGGTGAGAGGATAGGTGGCTGCCCGATCGGATAGCCATTCGATCGGGTTACCACTCGAGTGAACTTTTTAACAAAAAGGAACTAGGTGTTTGTCCGATCGGATGGTAATCCGGTCGGATTGCCACTTGGTCCGAGTGCGGACAACCTGGTTGTTCCAATCGGACGGCTGCTCGATCGGACGGCTGTCCGATCAGGTTGCCATTCAATCAGACTTCCAAGTTTGTTAGTTTACCAATGTTGCACAAATTCTAACTTTGAAAATTAATGGTGACGTCATGGTACAGACTGAGGCAACAGTAACTTATCATTTCACAGGCATTCTGATCGGTCGGGAATCACCCCAGTCCGACCCGTTTGCCTGTTAGTGACGGGTTTATGCCGGAATCCATCCCGTGATCGTCTTAATCAGTGAACAATCCGTCCATAAACCAACTCTAGACCACCTACCAAGTCTACACTCCGTTCATCATCGAAGTAAATCGAAAGTTTGAAGAAAAGATGAAGAATAACCCAAATTTTATATGAAAAGTAGAGGTTTAACTTAGATTTACTTGTAAAAACGCATGAAATACCTTAGATCTGAATTAGATCTTGCTTAGAATGACATCACATGGCAGTTTGTTCAAACCACCATAATGACATCACCCTCAAGAACTCAGATCTGAGAGATTCCACGGTGAAAAATGTGATTTCAAGTGAGAATCACGTAGAGAATGATGTGTAGATCAAGAAAGTACAAAGGTCTAGCCTAAAACGTACCGAAATCGATGAGAAAATGAAGAAAAAGACGTGTGCGCGTGTCTTGGTCGAGCAGAGCTGTCACATCACTGAAAAGGTGATGTGACAGGTCTATTTATAGTGTGAAGGAGAAGAGGAGGGAAGGTGTAGTTGGTTCGGGTGGCAGTCCGATCGGACGGCTGTCCGATCGGGTGATCATCCGATAGGGTGACAATCCGATCGGATGGCAGTCCGATCAGATGGCCACTGTGGCCAACCCAACCTTGTCGTATTCCAGTTCTTGATTGTTTTGCGAGTTAGATTAAGCGTTGCGTTTTACTCGAGAAATAGAATAACTAGATTACCATATACACATCAAAAGTTTACAGGATTCAATAGATTCCGCCAGTTACAAGGCTTCAGTCTCTCGTTCAACCAAGAATCAAGTTTCACGAGTCTAAGGAGTCAAGCACCAAATAGATAGATTTAGACATTCCAACACATAGAATTAGACATTCCAAGCTTTGTGATTTAGACAATCCAAGCATATAGAC
The DNA here is from genome assembly GCF_002127325.2 of Helianthus annuus. Classification (NCBI taxonomy): domain Eukaryota; kingdom Viridiplantae; phylum Streptophyta; class Magnoliopsida; order Asterales; family Asteraceae; genus Helianthus; species Helianthus annuus. The sequence goes on from NC_035445.2 coordinate 154,004,961, forward strand.
ATTTAGGCATTCCAATTATATAGAATTTAGGCAATCCCACTTATAGACATTCCCACATTAGGCATTCCAACATTAGGCATTTCAGATGGACATTCAAGCATAGATTTAGGCATTCAAATCACATAGAATTTAGGCATTTCCAAACGTATCATTCCAAGAAAATAGACAATCCAACATAGATTTAGGCTAAATTATCCAAAAAGTTTAAACTTCAGGGACTATTTTTGACAAGAGCCTAAAGTTCAGGGTCGCTGGGCGTTACAATCCGCACTTTTGGGGTTTGATCCGCACTTGTGGAGTTTGTTTACTTATGTCCGAACTTAAATCAATTCATAAGTGTCCGAACTTGTATCACAAGCGTCAGAACTTAATGATTCCTTATAAGGTTTGAATTTAACTTGAATCCAAATGTCCACACATAAATATATGTCCGCACTTGTGAAACCCTTAGTAAGTCCGCACATATTCAAGTGTTGATTTGTCCGCATATATATAGGAACACATAAGGGTCCGCACTTAATTCTAAATACTGAGTCCGAACTCCGAACTTAGTTGGAGGAGTAAAGGTCTGAATAAGTGTGATTGATGCTCAAGTCAGAACTTAATGTCCGACCTTAGCTGTTTGTATGTGATGTTATAAACAAGTCCGCACAAGTGATTAGATCTGTCCGACCTTGTTTTAAATCTGTTCATATAAATTGATTAAATCTGTCCGACCTTGTTCAATTAAGTAGTCCGACCTTGTTCAATTATTATATCAGAAAATGTATAGTGATCGAGGAGATGAATAAAGTTCTGACATGCACATGCTGTTTTATTTGAAATCACATTGATAATATATAGTGGGCCGTACATAATAGGTGGATAATAGGGAGTGTATTTAGGATATGCCATATGGTGATTATCCTTAAAATGATCCGTCACATAGGAGTCACGTCATTATTTCTTTGAGGATGGTTCATCATACAAAAATAATGGAAATGGGAGGATGATCCTACTCTACAAGTTTACTTTTTTTTTTTTTTAAATTCATCTACTTCTTTTTAACATTTATCAAATAAGATACAAAAAAGAAGCGTAAAGAGAACATGTTTAAATCTTGTTGTTCCAAACTAACTGGAACAAAATTCCCGTTAGACGCGTTTTCGTCGTACTCACATATCGCTCTACCTTCGTCTTAATGATCATGTTATGAAGGATGATACAAGCGTACATAATGTGTCGTAACCTCTTTGGTGTAGCAGTACATGCTGGATGTTCAATGATATGCCATTTTTTTTTGTAGAACCCCAAAACACCGTTCAATATCTTTTCTCGCACCCTCTTGATACTTCGCAATTTTTTTTCTTTTATCGTCTGTGGGTGCGAAATAGTTTTAACGAATATTTCATCTGCAAGGTAGTAACCCCCCCTGTATTCCACCCCCGAAACCGTAAAACTTGAGTCTGGACATGTTCCCGCCACTACATCGTCAAATATCTGTGACTGGTATATGCTGTTAAGGTTATTAAGCGAACCAGGTAGACCAAAAAAAGCATGCCAGATCTAGAGATCCTGTGACGCAACAACCTCTAGAATTATAGTGGGATGTCCATGATCTCCCCGAGTATACTGACCTTGCCAAGCAGTAGGGCAGTTCCGCCACGGCCAGTGCATGCAATCAATGCTCCCGAGCATTCCTGGAAAACCATGTCTTTGTTCGTATGCTTGATATAATTTTTGAACGTCGTTTGCGTTTGGTTTCTGCAGGTATTTCTTGCTTTGTAATTTGACGACCCATTCGCAAAACCTGTGCAAACATTTAAGTGCGGTTCTTTCGGACATCCTTAAATACTCGTCCAACGCATCGGGTGCATACCCATATGCCAGTTGGCGAATGACCGACATACATTTTTGTAACGTAGTGAATCCCCTTTGCCCCCTAGCGTCGTATCGCAGTGTGAAAAACGGATCAGACTGGGCCAAGTCGTCTGCGATACGTAAAAAAAGTCGACGACTCATTCGGAACCGATATCGAAACATCTTGTCCGTGTACACAGGTTCGTCGGCAAAATAATCGGCCACTAGTTTATCGTGGACGGCTATAAATTTAATATGAAAAATAAATTAAATTCATTATAAGATTCATTATTAAATTTAAATAAACATACTCAAAAAAATTAAATTACCTTCTTTGTCTCGATTTAATTTGGCTCTCCTAGTTTGCCGTTGGGATGACGCTTCAGAGTTTTCATCCTCTTCATTTTATAAAAAGAAAGTATGAAAGTTGAGAGAGAGAGATGAGGTGGTAGTGAGAAAAAAATGAGATAAAAAAGTTGAATTTATATAAAAATTTGAAGGATTTTGGGGTGGTTTGAATTGTAGCCGTTTATATTTAATAAAGAGGGTTATTTTTTTTTAATATATAACGGTCAAACATGGGAAAAGGTGAGATTTTTGTCATTTAGTGGGCCGGCTCCAACGTCTCAAAAGGGACAGAGAGGACAAAGAGAGGAGGGGGGGGGGGGGGGGGTTGGACCGGCGTTGGACAAAGAATTAAGGGGGACGACCCCATACCGTGTAATCTTATTAAAATGCATGATCGCACATGGGTGATGGATATTGAGATTTCATGATATATGATGTTTAATCGTCAGGATATATTTATATGGGCTGAATGAAATATGGCGGCTACATAAATGTGCACATGGTCCAATCTTGGTGAACATTCAATTCAAATTCAAAATATGATTAAATAGCAAGATGTCTTATTTATATTGTCAACTTGAATGACTATATTCAAACTATATATAGTTATATAACTAGTTGATGTCCCGCTCGTGTTGCACAGCGATGGCCGAACAATTTTCAATCAATTAAAAAAAGACAACTATAATTATGGTAGGAAAAAAAAAACAAAAACGATGATAAGACCGTAATTTTAGGTTCAGGGCAAAACTATAATTTTTCAGGACTAATAAACGAGTGTTAGGCAGCTTCTTGATACGAAAAAAATTAAATCGAGTAAATCAATTAAAACAAAAGCCCTTTATAGTTTTGCTAAGAAAACTAAAACGATTGGAAAACGTAATTTTTAACTGAGGGCGAAATCATAATTTTAATACAGGGATAAAACCCTAAACTAAATGGACCAATGGGGGAGTGCTAGGAAGCTGCCGACATGACTGTAATTTTACACTGGGGGCAAAATTGTAATTTCACCAGGAAAACAAACAAAAACAATGGACAAAATGTAAATTTAAGTTGAGGGCGAAATCGTAACTTGGCTGTGAGAAAAAAAAACTAATGGCAAAACTATAAATTTATACGGGGCAAGATCGTAATTTTGAACCGAGGGCAAAATTAGAATTTTTAGCTGGGAGAAAAAGCGTAAATTTATTTTTAACTGGGGGTAAAAACATAATTTTGAACCGAGGACAAAATCGTAATTTTATGGGAAAAAAGGTAATGGCAAAACTGTAAATTGAAACGGGGCAAAATCGTAATTTTGAACCCGGGGCAAAATTGAAATATTTAGCTAGGAGCAAAAGCGTAAATTTATTTTTAAGTGGGGGCAAAAACATAATTTTGAACTGATGGTAAAATCGTAATTTTTAAGTGGGATAAAATCGTAAATTTGTTGGGCCAATAGGGGGGGTGCCAGGCAGCTGCCTGGCACTATTCCTCTGTCGGCCAAGTCAGCCAATCAATGAGGGAGACTATTGCCGCCGACACTTGATTTTGTTGTTTTGAGGAATTGTTATACACCTGACATAAGCTAATCACTATATTTGTGCCAAAAGTTATATATAACTAGAATTAGTACCCGTCGCAATGCGGCAGGGTTCTTACATATGTATCATATTAATTGAAAGCCAAAGGTTTGTTACATGAATTCCTTTCGGTCACATTGCCTATTCTATCAGCTTTGAGACAACATAGTTTTGATGCCAACCAGCGTGGATTGTCTGCCTGGAATCCTGAACTATTATGAAAGCTTAGGTTATAAGAAGTTCAAAAGTCCTATATGCTGATTAAATGTGGAAAATGGATGGGTTGGATAACGAATAAAACGGGCCAGGTTGACACCTCATATTGGAAGCTTGTATCGGCTACACTAAACAAAATCAGCTTGTACAACGGGCTTCTCTTCTCATACGTTTAACTTCTTTTAGTTCCTTAAATTCACGAATTACATTCGTCCTACAATCTCTACAAAATCTCTTGCTGTCAATCTTGTACAACAAAGAGTCAAAAGTTATTGTGGAGACACTATAATCTCAGCAAATGGACAACAAAGACTTCAATTAAGTGAGTACGAATAAGCCTAGTTATATATTATTCTTGTATAATGAAAGCTTATTTATATCTCAGTATATCTTATTCTATAATTTGATGAGTTGAAGAAGTGTTATCTCTAATCCATCTACAAGCTTAAAACAGAATTATATAATTTTTCAATAGCTACCTGCTTTAGATGTTTTTGGGGATTTCTATACTTTATTTGCAATTACACGGGAAACAAATAGCTTACGACGACACCAATATGTATGTATTTGTGTGTGTATTCATACAAACAATATGTAAGATGTTTTTTTGCTACTTTCTAATAAGCTTATAGATATTCAATGTAGAGTCTCTCATATTCGAAACATATATACATACGACTAACATATAAGAAACTCATTGAAAATAGGTTGTAATCCTTTACTTTTACAAGTTGAGTAGGATAGTTCAAAACATGAGATTTTAGATTGTACGATAGGTTATAACTTCCGGAAGACATACCTTCGTACCAAATGCTACTTACAATGGAAGCGCAATTCGGAGACAACCTGCAAACAAAAGATCAAAGCAAGAAGATGAGAATGCATGTGTAATAAGTAAAGAGAATTCTAAACGAACTAAGACGAAAGGTGTGCAGACACGCGCTATCCGTGTAATCTTTGTAAAAAATCTTGCAATATGTTATTGGCATCCAGCAAACCTCTGGTAGGAAGAAAAACATTAAACACTTCAGCATAACAATTTAAGAATACTCCTAGTAATCCCGCCAATGACAACTTCTATATATCAAATTAAATTAAATAAGACAAAATATACAGAAACAAAGGGAGTAGAAAACGAACCAAATAGAGAGCATAATACGTTAGAAACAAAGTTTTCTTGCAGCTCTTATATGATAAAACGCAAGCATTCGTCCTTGTCTTCTTCTCCAACCTTCTGACTTGTAGGTTATCTCATCGTACCAAAAAAAGCCGGATCTAAATGACATCAAAAGTGAGTTGTAAAGTTAAATCAAACATTAATTGTTACTCCAATCGTCAGATTACATTCCTTATAATCTAAATATCTAATCTACATAACCAAATCGACCCATTCATAAAAAAACTTGTCTTATTACCACACCTGGTAGTCAATGTTGTGTTCTCGCTTCTTTATCGTACACGATTGTGCTTTCCAGGTTTGGAAGTTAAGTTCTTTAGACCTTTGGGAGATAGGTAGAAAATTTATGGACCTGTCTGGATTCTCACACATAGCTAAGGTAAAATCAAGATTAAAAAAATGAAATAAGAAGGTAAGAATGGCAAAAATATGCACTTCATGCAGTTGTCATGAACACTAGCACGACCTTTATCATTGTCGGTTCCCTGTTTTAAGCTTCCATAGAACTTTCCAAATGCTTCTGTGAACTAAAATGAGATGATAAAATGTAAAGATATAACTAAAGTAAGCCTGGCAGGTAACTGGTCAAAAGGGTTTTGACCAAAATAGGCCCGGGTTGAAAGAAGTCGTTCTAGGGAAAAAAATCTACAAATGGGTTCACCCGCTATATATACGTGTAAAAAATGGTATTCTATACCAAGCAATGTAAGTATAAGGAAATGATTTATCTTCCTTTGCGACTAAAATTTTATATATTCAACTTATCATTTAAACATCAAAATGAAGAGGTGAATTAAAAACCATATCAGATTCATAAGATCCACATCCAATCGCTTACCAGCTTACTTTTAAAAGCATTCACCATGTCATTCAAATAAAGCTGACATTCAAGTCCGAAATCAAACTATGCAAACCCCTTCGGTGAATTAAAAACCATATCAGAGTCATTCGGCAAGTATTCTCAACCTCTCATTGCTCTATGCACAACAAAAAAAGACAACTGTTTCATCACGTTTACATATCACCATATCAGTATTTTGTACCAAGTAAACCATTCATAATCTCTTTGCTTGTTTTTAAATTCCGGACCCTAATTTTGACAAACTTTGACCAAGATTGATGGTTCTTTAGTTAGAACATACCTCTCCAACAGATACAAGGATGGCGTGAGGTGTAAAAGCCAATCCTGCCAAACTACTCATCCATTCACCCGGATGAAAAACAAAGATAATCCGATAAGTCAAGGCCTACTATCTTTAACCACACTATTTTTAAAATTATGGAGTTTAATAAACTTCAAGATTCCTCGCTGGTTGTGTGTTCATATCCCCTTCACAGTACTTGTTAATTTAGATTGTTACTTCTGATGGATTTCTTTGACTTTTATGAAACACTTACCAATGACTTTTATGAAACACTTACCAAACATTTCACACTTGAGCTGCATAAATTTACATAAATTAACACTAAAAAACTTGCACTCAAACACATCAATCATCAACTGAACAAACAAAAAAACTCACTTAATTTGTTTATTAATCTGTTGAGGAACCAATAGAATCAGATTAAGCTCTTTCATCACCTCCTCAAAAGTCACTAAAGGATAAAAAATGGCCAGAACACAGTAACAGACTCCACAAAACCCTAAATTTAATCTAAACAACCAATATTAATTCCCAACTTCTCATGAATTGAAAACAACAATCACCAATAAGATTCAGTGTAAATAATCAAAATATTTCCCACGAATTCAAAACATAATTGAACCCTAAATTGCACCTTAGTATAGAGAGACGGTCGCCGGAACCTTAAGCGCTACCATGAACCACGTCAAAACACATCATCGTTGTTACATGCCGGAACCTTAAGCGCTATCGTGAACCACGTCAAGACACATCATCGTTGTTACACAGTGTGCCCTCACCGACAGTTGACTGGCGTTGTAAGAAGAACGCCACAACCTATCTGTCAACGGAACCGGCTCCACCATTCGATTCCTAACACTCCGATTAGGCATTGATTGGTGACTTTAGTCTAGAGGAGTTTCAAGCGACAGCACTGGGTTAGTGTAAGAGTCGAGATGTGGAGATGGTTTCAGAGATTCAGAGGTAGTGGGACACGTGGGTGGACCAGTTGTAATAAAGGTGGAAACACACGATTTGCAAGCGTGCAAATAAAGAAATATAACTTACAATAACCTATATAGCAGAAACACATCTCAAGCTCAATGTACAACCAGGCAATGCCTTTTTTTGTTGCAAATTTATAATATATAATTAGAAAACTAGTATGATCAGGTCCGTATATATATATATATATATATATATATATATATATATATATATATATATATATATATATATATATATATATATATATATATATATATATATATTAAATGGATATTTAATTGATTGAATTTTTGTATGTAACGTGAATTGTGATGGGTTTGATTTTGTATAGTTAAATATACTAGTATATCCGGGTTTTGTAGTAAGGAGTTAGAGTTTATAGATTGGCCGGGTATATAAATGTAAGTTTGGATGTGGACCTATTATCTCGAATTATAAAATAAGAAAAATTCACTATGTGTTGTGTGTTATGTATACCAAAATTTATTAAACTGATTTCATTAGACACTGGGTTGTTTGGATACATCAGGGTGTTGCAAAACCCTGCATACACTTGTACTTATATTCACTGTACGTTAGGTCACGTGTGAGAGATCTAATACTTATTTAACGCATAGAAGTACGTTAATACAAACCGAGCAAACCGAGGTAAGTTCACTACTCTTTTACAAGCATGCGTCCCGGGGGACAAACAAACAAACTATTATTCATGGGAGGAATACTTTTCAAACTATTATTCCTTGGAGGTATACTTTTTACCGTGTTGTGGTTTAATTTCGATGTTAGTTAATAAACTCAACTCTATCACGAAAGTCCATACTTACTACCGACCTAGTTGCCTGGGAGGCAACTGAGTATTAGTTAATAGCGCTATTAGGCTTGACAACCTCACACCGTACTTGGGAGGACAGACATGAACTAATGACCTTAACCACATGGCCAATGTTGTGATAGGCACTGATGAGGGCAAACAAACAGACGTCACTTTAGTATCGAGTTTATTATTGACATGTCTTTAAACTAAAACACTTAACATGATTATCGTTAAACAAAACTGTGAACTCGCCATACTGATACACTTTTTTCTGCATGCTTGCAGGTCGTTAGATGACTTCACGATACGGAGCTTGCAATCAGGGGAGCTGAGGATGTCATGGGTCATGTCGTCTAATAATACATGAATGTTATGCTATGCTTAACGAACAAACTGTTTTCAAATTACTTAGAACGACTTTCAAATGCTTCCGCTGAACGTATTTTGCTTTAAATAGATGTTTGAATTTCACTTTTCACGTGAATGAGATTTCGAGTTTATTATATTACTATTAGTTCAATGTGATTAATGGCTAGATTCTGGCACGTCACATGGCTCAAGGTGGTTTCCGCACACGATATTTTGGGGGTGTGGCATGTTCGGAACCCTGAGGTTGCATTTGAGCATTGACATGTTCGGAACCCTGAGGTTGCATCTTAGCATGAACATGAAAATTACACTTAGTAACATGAGTTTCTCCATTTCTTTAACCGTTAATAACCGTTAATTACTTTGCTAATATGGCTATTTAAAGAATATAATCCGAAGAAAGTTTCTTGTTTTTGAAGTAAAATATTTAGTCAAGTGACCTTGGGACTTGTCCTAGCGTCCTAGTGGTCATGGTAATGAAGGTTAGGACTTTACACCGAAAGGTCTCCGGTTCGAATCCGAGCCACCCCGAGTTTTGCAACTCCTGTCAAGTGGCAGGGGGCTGGAAATTTTCTCAGGAAGAGCCCAAGCCAAACTCTGATGCCTTGACGGGGATCCGATTAAGACAACCTAAGTCAAGCGGCCGGAGTGGGGAGACGGGGCCCCTGTTTGCGTGGGTGTCAGACATTTCGTCTGTTGAATAAATCTGACCTTTAAAAAAAAAAAATTAGTCAAGTAGTCAACGGCTTTAAAATCACATCATGTGCTAACTAATCAAACTACTAAGTGTTGTCAACTTTATATTTAGTCAACGACATGCAACCTCCACTTCAATAAGATAAAATTTCCACATGCGCCCATTTATCCTTATTACTTTATAAATTTTCACATTCGTTATGTTAAAGATAAGTATGATTTATTTTAGTTTAGTTAATTTTAGATTATGAAAACAAAAAGACATAAATAGATTTAGTTAAATTGATATTTAATATTATTATTATTATTTAATAAAAGAAATAAATAAAAAATAAGGGTAAGAAATTACCAGAAAATGACAAGTGTCCAAAAAGTATTTTTGTTTATTAGTATAGAAAGATCTATATTTATACTATATATAATAAAAGAAACTAAGTTTGGGACACATGTCATTCATTGGAGCCATCTATTTTTTAGTTTTCTCATATTTATCTCCTACTTAATTGTCACACCCCAACCGATGGCGGAATTATCGGGGCATGGCACTGAGCGAAACAGATTGTCCAGAAGTTTCCATAACAACTACTAATACTATTCAGTTAAATGATACGTCCCATACCGTATCCCAAATAATACAATATATTATTATAGATAACAACTAGGCAAATATTCTGTTCCGACAACTCAGATTAAAATAAAAACAAATAAATACTGTTTGTTTGATCTAAGACCCCTATTCTGTTGACTTCAGACAACTATTTGTTGGGGGGCTCTAGACCTTTATTCTAGCCTCGCTTTCCTAGCAAGCAAACATCTTAAACACCTGTCACATACGCTAAAATAAAGTCAATACAAATAATGTAAAGGTGAGCATACAAGTTTGATAATAGCATATAGAGTTCGAAATAGTTTACGCATAACCAGCACGTACACAGAGGAAAACGAAGCATGTTAATTATCGACATGGACCTATCGATACCAATGACTGCGGGTTGACCGTCCGAGACGGTTCACAATACATGATTACCACCGTAATCCATGCAAGTAATTGTCCTTAACAACCCCCGTGTGAACGGGTGCTGAGTCCAAACTATAGTACTATGTTGTTAAGGCAGGTAGACAACATTCCACGTGTAAACACAATCAACAAGCATTCATTTAGTCATGTAATACATGCATATTGGTTAGCATTCAAATAACTTGAGTAGTGTGATCGATTGTGTTTGATATAAGTAACGTATGTAACACCCAAAAGTGCCAAAAGCAAAAAGGGATCAAGTATACTCACAGCGATTGATTGATGGATTGAAGGGAGCGCTTGAGAGTTGGGTTAGCCTGAATAATTCGATAGCATAACGATGAATACACGTAAAATGGAAACAAGTGTAAATGGGTCGAACAGCCTGGTCGATCGAACATTCGAACGGGTCGTTCGTTCGGTTGGAAGGTCCGTTCGGACAGTCTGTTCGCTCGGCCGGTAGGCTCGATCGGCTGGACTGTTCGAGTGGATTGTTTCTTCCTTTGAGTAGGATGTGTTTGCGTATGATGGTTTGACCTTTTGAAGTTTTCGTTGTAGTATTTGAGAATACTGAAGTGTTCTTACCTTTCAGGTCGATCGATCGAACGGTCTGTTCGATCGGCCGGCTTAACCGATCGGTTAGGAACTTCAGTAGTACTCCTCAGCAGGATGTCACTCGATCGAACACCTTGCTCGATCGAACAGCATGCTCGATCGAACAGCATACCCGATCGGGTGGCATTCCAATACGTCAACGAATTGAAAATCGACTAAGTGTTGAAGCATAGTATCTCATGATCCGAGAAGTAATGTTGAAAAACAGCTAGTTCGATCGAACATCACCTCGTCAATACTATACTTCATGAAATTGTCCAAGTGTGTGGCCATATGCTAGCTGATCGGCTGGCCTGGTCGATCGGCTGGTATGCCGGATCGGTTAGGCTGTTCGTTTGAACAGCCTAACCGTTCGGCCAGCATCCTGACCTGGTCGGCCTGTTCGTCTAGCACTTGGCTGTTCTGATTATTTGGCGTTATATTGAGGTAGTTTGACAACAAGCTGAACCATGGAACCTTCGTTCTTACTTGTTTCCCCTGCTCGGACAGGAATCACCCAAAACCGGCCAGTGAACGGTTCGGAACGGCGGTTTAACGTTTAACCCGAAGTTGGTGTACCTCGTAGATAGAACCCGAATCTTGAACCACACAACCATTAGAATGATTAGTGAGTTGGCTCAAGCTCCGTTTCTACCGGTTTGAAGGCATTGAGTGTAAAAGAGTTGAAAGAAAGTTGGAATTCCTTCTTTCAATCCTTCACATCAAGTAAATGTTTAGATCTTTGATAGATCTTAGCTTGTTTATGTGGAAATCGGTTAGATCCGAGCCATTCATGGTGGATTGAGGCCAAAACATGATGTTCTTGAAGAACACCATGATGACATCATCCTAGAATGCTTAGATCTTGATGATTTCACGGTTAGAAATCAAGATTTGAAAGATAGAAAGGCGTAGGAGCATGTTTTGATCAAGAAAGTACAAGATTTAGGATGAAAACTTACCGGAATTGGAAGAAATCTGAGAAAAGGAGAGGAGCACGAGCTGGTCGGTCAGAGAGTTTCCAAAAGTGGAAAGAATGACAATGACAGCCCTATTTATAGGCTCCAAAAGAGGAAAGGGCTGGCCGATCGGCCATGCATCCCGATCGGACAGCCTGCTCGATCGGACAGTCCGTCCGATCGGTTGGGCTGTTCGATCGGCTGACAGCCTGATCGATCAACAGCCTGTTTCGAGTGTTCGGTGCGAAGATTTTCGATATTTCGATTTCGATTAAAGACGATACGAGTACGATAGAGTTTCCTATTCAAATTACTTTCAGTCCCAATCACTATATCTAACATACAATCATCTATATTTCACCCTATCCTTACGTTACGTTTTGTCATAATTCGATTTCGATTGCATTCGATTTGAGTTTCGAGTTTTCATTCGAGTTTCGATTGATCACCACACAAAACATAAAGTAAACACGCACAGGTAACACATATGGCACACACACACGTATAACAACAACCAGAGTTCGCGTAATTCGAGATTCGAGTTCGATTGATGATTCGATTTGCTTGATTATTGATTGATTAACTTTATCGCATTGATACTTCCTACTATTCACAGTCGATAAGCGGTCGCGTTGATTAAACATTCGATTACTTCGATTTTCTCTGGTTAACAACACTTACTCCACATAATACAATTCATAAAATAGACTAATTATAGTCAAAGAAGTCAAAGTTGACTTGGACTTTGACTTTGACTTTGACATTCGTAAACACGGGGTGTTACAGCCTCCCCTTGTTTAGGGAATTTCGTCCCGAAATTAGGCTGAAAGCTGCACAGCACCGTGAATTACTGCGGGTACTTGGCCTTCATGTCGCTTTCGAGTTCCCAAGTGAACTCCGGGCCTCGTTTGCCTTCCCATCGGACTTTCACGATAGGGATGCGCGAGCGCCTGAGTTGCTTGATTTGGCGATCCATGATTTCGACAGGCTTTTCCACGAAGTGTAGCGTTTCGTTGACCTGAAGATCGTCGAGAGGTACAATCAGATAATGATCAGCTAGGCATTTTTGGAGGTTCGACACATGGAAAGTTGGGTGGACGTTACTGAGTTCCTCCGGTAGTTCGAGTCTGTAGGCGACTTTTCTAATCCTTTCCAGAATCTTAAAAGGTCCAACATATCGAGGCGCTAGTTTCCATTTCTTGCCGAATCTGACTACACCCTTCCAAGGTGATACCTTTAGGAGTACGTAGTCGCCAACGTCAAATTCAAGTGGCTTGCGTCTTCTATCGGCGTAACTTTTCTGTCTATCCCTGGCTTTCGACAAGTTGTCTCGAATCTGGAGGATTTTGTCAGTCGTTTCTTGTAGTAACTCGGGACCTGTTAATTGCGAATGACCGATCTCGTGCCATACAATAGGCGAACGACATCTTCTTCCATATAAGGCCTCGAATGGTGCCATTTGTATGCTGGCATGATTGCTGTTGTTGTACGAGAATTCGACTAACGGTAGGTATTTGTTCCAACTACCACCGAAGTCTATGACACACGCATGGAGCATGTCTTCAAGAGTACGGATCGTTCTTTCATTCTGTCCGTCAGTTTGAGGATGGAATGCAGTACTCAGGTTAAGCGCCGTACCAAGGGCCGCTTGAAACGTTCCCCACAATCGCGAAGTAAACCGAGCGTCACGGTCTGAAATGATGTCTCGAGGCGTACCATGATTACAAATGATCTCGTCGGTGTAGATTCGGGCCAGTCTTTCTACCTTGTAGTCTTCTCGTATTGGCAAATAGTGGGCTGATTTGGTCAGACGATCAACTATCACCCAAATGCTGTCGTGACCTGATGGCGTGGGCGGAAGTTTGGTTATGAAATCCATAGCTATGCTCTCCCACTTCCATATGAGGATTGGAGGTTGTTCGAGTAAGCCAGAGGGTCGTTGATGTTCAGCCTTAACTCTCGCACAAGTCAGGCAACTTCCAACATAAAGAGCAATATCCCGTTTCATACCCGGCCACCAGTACTTGTAACGAAGATCCTGGTACATTTTATTGGCACCGGGATGAATAGAGTATCGGGATTTGTGGGCTTCGTTCATTATAATCTTTCGCAAATCGGTCCGCTTAGGGATCCAAATTCGGTCCAGATAATAGAAAATCCCATTGGCCTTGCTTACAGGCTGAGCTCCATCGTGATAAATTCTCTCCTTCTTCAATGTGCGTTCATTAAAACAAGCATGCTGGGCTTCGCGGATGAGAGCTTCGAGATCATGCTGGGCTTAGGTATTGCGAATACTGAGCAAATAACTCCGTCTGCTGAGCGCGTCGGCAACAACATTTGCCTTGCCTGGGTGATAACGGATCTCACAGTCGTAATCGTTAAGAAGTTCTACCCATCGGGGTTGACGCATGTTAAGTTCTTTCTGATTAAAGATGTGTTGTAAACTCCTGTGATCGGTGAAGATCGTACACTTGGTACCATACAGGTAGTGTCGCCAAATCTTCAATGCAAAAACAATTGCGCCTAGCTCGAGATCATGGGTTGTATAGTTCTTCTCGTGGATTTTGAGCTGACGAGATGCGTAAGCTATAACCTTGTCTCGTTGCATAAGAACACAACCAAGACCAAGGTTGGAAGCATCACAATAGACAATGAAATCGTCATTTCCGTCCGGCAACGTGAGAACAGGAGCATTGCAGAGCTTGCGCTTAAGGGTTTGAAAAGCAGATTCTTGTTCAGTTCCCCAAACAAAAGATCTGTCTTTATGGGTAAGAGCGGTAAGCGACACAGCGATCTTAGAGAATCCTTCGATAAATCGTCGATAATAGCCCGCTAGTCCGAGAAAAGAATGAACTTCTGACGGGTTCTTTGGCGTAATCCAGCTTTTAACTTCTTTAATCTCCGCGGGATCGACATGAATACCCTGACTATTCACGATGTGACCCAGAAACTGAACCTCCTCCAACCAGAATTCACAGTTGGAGAACTTGGCGTAGAGTTGGTTCCCCTGGAGTAACTCGAGAACCAAACGTAGATGTTGCGCGTGTTCGGCTTTCGACTTGGAATAAATCAAGACATCGTCGATGAATACGATGATGAAACGGTCAAGATAAGGCTTACACACGCGATTCGTCAGATCCATAAAAACCGCGGGCGCGTTGGTTAGACCAAAAGGCATAACAACGAGGAAAGTCGCGTACTACTGGAATGTCCTCGAATCTCTTCTCTTTCGTTGATGCGTCAGTAACAAGTGCCAAGATGGCAGCGTGACCCTTTCGTAAACACTTTGGGCCTTCAGAAAGGAGATGATGCCAACCACGACACCACTCTTGTCGCCTTGAACCTCGAGAGGTTCCTTGCCAGAACGGGGAATACGAACAATCTTCTCCTTGCATAGGATCTCTGCTTGCTGTTGGGATAACCAATCCATACTAATGACGATGTCGAAACTACCCGGAGTTATAGGAATGAGATCGATAGAGAAAGTCTGGTCAGCGAGGATAAGATTACAACCCTGAACTATGTGTGTGGCCTCTAGACTTTTACTGTTAGCTAACTCTACGACATGCTTAGTGTTCAAAAGTGTGGGTGTACGTTTGAGCATTTGACTAACTTTCAGAGACATATAACTGGTATCCGCACCCGAATCAAACAAAACAGTAACATAAAAGTCGTCGAGAAGAAACTTACCCATAACCACGTTAGGATCGTTCCTTGCGTCACCCTGCCCCAGCACAAATGCACGACCCCTAGCGCCGTTGTTCCCATCATTGTTATTTCCCCCATTGTTGTTCCCATTGCCTTGGTTATTGTTGTTGTTGTTGTTGTTGTTCTGGTTTCGGTTTAGCTGGGGGCAGTGTCTCTTGAAGTGACCTTCAGCGCCACAATGAAAACATCCCTTGTTGCCGTGTTGCTGATTCTGCGGCGTTTGCTGCTGCTGCTGGCGATCCTGAGTTACAGGCCGTGGGCTCCTACAATCCTTGGCCTCATGATCCATCTTGAGACACCTCTGACAACGACCCTTGTTGCACCTTGGGTGATTTCCTCGATACACACCCCGTCCCTGACTGCCCGAAGATTGCTGACCAGGGCTCTGATAGTTGTCAGTCTTTCGCTGCTGAACCTGGGACTGAACTGTGGCTGAACCCTTGCTGGAATCCCCCTCCCATTTCCTCTTGTTGTCACTGGGAGTAGTAGGAGTAGCAGAGGTGGTAGCGGTAGTAGTAGCACTGATACGTTTTGGCAGCCTGTTCTGATCCACTGCCTGATCTGTGAGGCGATGAGCAAGACGTTGAATGTCCTGAATATTATCGAGGTTAGCCGATGTCACATGGCTCTGGATTTCTGGTGCTAGACCCTTGAGATACAACTCAATGCGCTTGATTGGAGGGTCCACCATAGTTGGACACAAGATGGCCAGCTTGTTTGACCGTTTCGTATAAGCTTCAATTTCCGACCCTGTCATTTTCAGATGAAAGAACTCCACTTCTAACTTGTGGATGTCATCACGTGTGCAGTATTCCCTCTTGATAAGTTCCTTGAAATCGTTCCAAGGAGTGGCGTTAGCAGCTGCCAGCCCTAAAATCTGAACATGCGCATTCCACCAAGTCAGCGCAATGCCTTCTAGAGTACCAGTGGCGTACTTCACCCTGCGAGCCTCAGGGCATTCACACATCTCAAACACGGACTCGAGCTTTTCAAACCAATGGAGGAGTCCAACTGCTCCTTCAGTGCCACTGAACGTGCTAGGACGACAGTCCATGAAATTCTTGAAAGTGCAAACAGGTTGCTGAACGTGTTGACCTCCTGCTTGTGCGGCTGTAAGTGCCGCAGCAACTTGTTCGTTAATCAGAGCCATCAACTGTGCTTGTGTCATGTTAATACGTCCAGCCATGATTTTCATAGCAGGGGTAACATAAGTGAGAGAGGTTCGCGAAAAGTGCGATGACAGAAGAGAGTAAGCACACAAGTGTTCTCAAGCAATAGTGGTTACGTGTATCTAAGCATACCATGAGCAAAGTTCTATGTAATCTAGCAAGTAGGCAATAAAACATATACCATATTACCTAGAATGTTGAGTCTTGCACGTGGAGCGAGGCGTCGTTGTGGATCGTTGAGCACTGTACAGGTTATTGTCTGGTTTTAATAAAAACATTTTCCCCTTATTAAAACCAAGTTCGCTATAACCAATGGCTCTGATACCAATCTGTCACACCCCCAAAATCCACACGCGGAGTACCACCGCATGG
The DNA here is from genome assembly GCF_002127325.2 of Helianthus annuus. NCBI lineage: Eukaryota > Viridiplantae > Streptophyta > Magnoliopsida > Asterales > Asteraceae > Helianthus > Helianthus annuus. The sequence continues at coordinate 154,021,937 of NC_035445.2, forward strand.
AGGCGTGACATGACCAGGATCAAGCCACCAATCATATTGAACATTGCAAGTATTAAAAAAAATTCAACCCATCAATATAAAAGGTGGTCAAAACCAAACATAATTAAAGTATAGCGGAAGTATAATTGTGAAAACCCAAACATGAGTATAAGTTCATAAAATGTAAATGTTTAACATGGAACTCAACAGTCCATGTTCCCACAACGATCGCGCCTCCCGTGCAAGCTCCGTGAGCACCTACTGTCCTGCAAGGCATGTAACAGAGAGTCAACAACTAGTTGAGCGAGTTCACAGTAGGGTGTTCAGTTAATGAGTTCATTTTCACAAATAGTAAGTTCGTTGCATAACTATGTTTTATTAGCTAAGCCGATTGTATGTTCAGTTCGTGGGGGCTTCCCATGTTGTATGTACTATTAGTGGGGGCTTCCCATGTTGTATGTACTATTAGTGGGGCCTTTCCATGTTGTATGTACTATTAGTGGAGGCTTCCCATGTTGTATGTACTATTAGTGGGGGCTTCCCATGATTATGTTTACTAGACTATTTGTAACCATAAGTGTTCTTCTTAACCCGAGAACAGGAGTACGTACGAAGTTTACGTAGGCTTTACGTAAGTGCCCTTCTTTACCCGAGGACGGTGGTACGCGTGGGGTTTACGGAGATTTTACGTAAGTGTCCTTCTTAACCCGAAGACAGTAGTATGTGTGAGTTTACATAGGTTTTACGTAAGTGCCCTTCGTAACTTGAGGACAGTGGTAAGTACATGTTTACGTAGGTTTTACGTAAGTTCCCTGCTTAACCCGAGGACGATGGTAGATAGTCTAGTAGCCGTGTAAGTCCAAGTAATTGTTCAATCCCATTATTCAAACCCATTCCCAACCCCGGGAATCCCATGCCTTGGTAAGAGTGTGAACTCACCTTGGTTTGCTCGGCAGATACACTAGAAGGTCACGTGAGTTATAAGTGGTCAACCACGTCCTAACATGGTTACCATACAAGTCAGGTTTTGGTTTCAAGTAATGCACATAGGTTTACACATAACTAACAGGTTTCGAGCACGTATGGATGATGGCAACACATAACAGTCAAGTACATCGGTTACACACGTAAGGCCCAACTTGTGCGATTAAAATGTATTGGGGCTGAATTGTAAGTCCACTAATATCTTGTGCGAGTGGGTAGTTGAAACCCAAGCCCTACCCGGCCCAACATGTTGTGCGATCAGCACAATCTTGTGCGATCCACAGCATGTTGTGCGATCCAATTAACACCCGACCCAAAATTATAAGTAACCCAACATATATACCCGGCCCAAGCAGTTAGCAGGAATTAACTTGTGCGATCAACTAACCTTGTGCGACTTCCGATATCTTGTGCGATTGACGTTCGGGCTTTGAGGCCCATCTGCATAAAAGTCCAAGTGGTTGTGTGTGTCCCAAGGCTTGTGCGATCGGCACTGTCTTGTGCGATCCACAAGTCTTGTGCGATCATGCATAATTGATTTGTACAATGTGCTCTAATGCGTTGCACTCTAGCTTGTGCGACTGTGTTGTGCGATCCATCCCTTGTGCGATCAGAGGTGGATCTTGTGCGATCCCACCAGCTTGTGGGGTTGGTTTGTGTGTTTGGAAACTTTGTGAAATTAGTTATAAGATCCCGTAATTTAGCAAATCGGTTACAATCAATTAAACGGTTTCCTTTTTCCCATCCATTCAATTAAATCATCATTATCAGTTTCCCCACATGCCCTAATCGATCAAACAGGGGTTTTATCTTCAAATCCTTATGAACCCTAATGATAGTCATAACATAATCAACAACCATAATCATCTTCACTCATTAACACGGCTCATGTTATTGATTTCTAGCATGCATCCTAACAAGTCTAACACAACCGATCATCCGAATGCAAACATATTACAGCCGACAAACATACATCCGATTCTTAACATCATACAATTATCAAATCTACAATGATCTAAATATGGTACACATGCAAACCGGTTTTTATAAACATCATACCTCATCATTCAATATACAAACAATAATAAGAACACTAACCGGTTATAGATGAGAACAAGGATTGATTCGAACACAAGAGCTTCGGTGGAGGAGGGTGTGTTTGTCGTCGGCTTTGAGAGGAGAGAAAGAGAGTATAGGGTTTGTGTGTGTGTTCTTGTTTAGGAAGTTATGAGAAAACAACCCCAATGATGGGTGTTTGTTTGCGTATAAGGGGAGTGGGCCGAACCCTTCCTTGGGCTGCCCTATAGGTCCGATTACAAGAGTGTGAGCCGAGAGTGGTAAGGAGCCGAAGCCCAAAGGCTTGTGCGATTGGCCAACTGTTGTGCGATCGGTTTGTTTAAATACATACATTCGTCACACATTAATACATAACATCACATATCATTCAGTTAATCAACAAGTTCACATAATCACATAATCAAAGTACAATGAGAGGTTTGAAACACGAGTTGTCACATTATCCCCAAGTTGAAAGAAATTTCGTCCCGAAATTTGGTATGTACTCACTGAGGAAGCTAGTTAAGTTGCATGGTTTTCCTGGGGTGTCACATCCTCCCCCCGTTGATCTGGAATTTCGTCCCGAAATTCCGTAGTAGCTTCAGCCTCAGTAGTGGTTGTACTGTTTACGAATAATTGGGGATACTTTTGTTTCATTTGGTCTTCTCGTTCCCAGGTGAACTCTGGGCCACGACGGGAGTTCTAACGAACTCGAACAAGAGGTATTCTGGTATGCTTGAGGACGTTAACATCCCGGTCCGTGATTTCGACTGGTTCCTCGATGAATCGCAACTGTTCGTCGATAGTGAGCTCCTTCAAAGGAACTATGAGGGTCTCATCTGACAGACACTTCTTCAGATTCGACACGTGGAAAACGTTGTGAACTGCACCGAGTTCTGTTGGTAGGTTTAGTTTGTAGGCCACTTTGCCTATTCTTTCTATGGTTTCGAACGGTCCGACATACCGCAGATTGAGCTTGCCTCGTTTGCCAAAACGAACCACACCCTTCCAGGGTGAGACTTTGAGTAGCACTCGATCCCCAACTTGGAACTCGAGTGGTTTCCTGCGCTTATCAGCGTAACTTTTCTGACGGTCACGAGCCGCCGCCATGCGTTGCCGTATCTGTGCAATCCGTTTAGTAGCATCAACTACAAGTTCTGGACCTGTGATCTGACTATCCCCCACCTCTGCCCAACAGAGAGGTGACCGGCATTTACGTCCGTACAATGCCTCGAATGGAGCGGCTTGGATGCTGGTATGGTAACTGTTATTGTACGAGAACTCCACTAACGGGAGATGCTTTTCCCAGCTGCTGCCGAAATCAATAACACACGCCCGAAGCATGTCTTCTAGAGTCTGGATAGTGCGCTCAGACTGCCCATCCGTCTGAGGGTGGTAAGCTGTGCTCATGTCTAATCGAGAGCCAAAAGATTTGTGCATTGCTTGCCACAGTTTTGAAGTAAATCGTGCATCTCGATCAGAGATAATAGAGGTCGGCACTCCGTGCCTTGAGACAACTTCCTTAAGATATACGTCTGCTAGAGTGGAGAACTTATCCGTTTCCTTAATAGCCAAGAAGTGAGCAGACTTAGTGAGTCGATCCACGATCACCCAAATGGTATCGTTCCCACGTTGAGATCTAGGCAGGCCAGTAACAAAGTCCATGGAAATTTCCTCCCATTTCCATTGTGGTATCTTTGGTTGCTGAAGTAGGCCTGATGGTTTCTGGTATTCCGACTTGACTCTCGCACAAGTCAAGCACTTGCTAACGTATGTTGCTATGTGAGCTTTCATGCTAGGCCACCAATAGGTAGTTCTGAGATCGTGGTACATTTTATCCGAACCTGGATGTACCGAGTAGCGAGACTTATGTGCTTCGTCCATCACAAGCTCGCGTAAGTTGCCATATAGTGGGACCCAACTACGCCCCGTTACATAATAGGCACCGTCTTCCTTCTGTTCTAATCGTTGCCTTGAGCCACGTAAGGCTTCAGCCCTGACGTTTTCTGGTTTCAATGCTTCTACCTGAGCATCTCGTATCTGAGTAGGAAGACCAGACTGAATAGTAAGTTGTAGTGCTCGTACGCGCCTTGGCGTAGTATCCTTTCGACTGAGGGCGTCAGCCACAACATTGGCTTTGCCCGGATGGTACTTGATGGCACATTCGTCATCATTAAGTAGCTTCACTCATCGACGTTGACGCATGTTCAATTCCTTATGCTTGAAGATATGCTCGAGACTCCTGTGATCGGTGTAGATAGTGCACTTGGTACCGTACAGGTAGTGTCGCCATATCTTAAGTGCAAAAACAACAGCTCCCAGCTCTAAATCGTGCGTAGTATAGTTCCGTTCATGGACCTTAAGTTGGCGTGAAGCGTAAGCAATGAGCTTGTCGCGCTGCATTAACACACATCCAAGACCCTGAATGGATGCATCACAATAAACCACAAAATCGTCCGTGCCCTCTGGCAATGAAAGAATAGGTGCGCTGCATAGACTATCCTTTAAGTGCTGAAAAGCTGTTTCCTGTGTATTGCCCCAGCGATAAGTGACACCTTTCTGTGTCAGTAGTGTAAGCGGCTGTGCAATCTTTGAGAAGTCTTTGATGAATCGTCTGTAATAACCCGCCAAACCCAAGAATTGGCGTATTTCCGTTGGTGTACGTGGTGCAGGCCATTTCCTGATCGAGTCTACCTTGGATGGATCCACATGAATCCTGTCCTTGTTTACCACGTGGCCTAGAAAGTGGACTTCACGAAGCCAGAAGTCGCATTTTGAAAACTTGGCGTACAACTGTTCTGTTCGAAGGAGCTTCAAAATAAGTCGCAAATGCTGCTCGTGTTCCTCCTGACTCTTGGAGTAGATCAGGATGTCGTCAATGAAGACAATCACAAACTTGTCTAAATAAGGCTTGCACACTCTGTTCATAAGATCCATGAAGACTGCCGGTGCGTTCGTTAGCCCGAATGGCATAACAAGAAACTCGTAGTGGCCGTAGCGAGTTCTAAATGCTGTTTTGGAGACGTCCTTATACCGGTCTCTCAGCTGATGGTAGCCTGACCTCAGATCTATCTTTGAGTAGTAGCTCGATCCTTGCAACTGATCGAACAAATCATCAATACGTGGAAGAGGATAGCGATTCTTCACTGTCACCTTGTTGAGCTCGCGATAATCAATGCACATCCTGAAGGTACCGTCCTTCTTTTTCACGAATAATACTGGAGCTCCCCAAGGCGAAGAGCTAGGACGAGTAAAACCCTTATCCAAGAGTTCCTGCAGTTGCTTAGACAGTTCTTCCAGCTCAGTTGGAGCTAAGCGATATGGTGCACGAGCTATGGGTGCTGCTCCTGGAGCTAGTTCAATCTGGAATTCGACCTGGCGATGAGGCGGTAGACCAGGTAAATCATCAGGAAACACCTGAGGAAAGTCGCGTACTACTGGAATGTCCTCGAATCTCTTCTCTTTTGTTGATGCGTCAGTAACAAGTGCCAAGATGGCAGTGTGACCCTTTCATAAACACTTTTGGGCCTTCAGGAAGGAGATGATGCCAACCACGACACCACTTGTCACACCCCGATTTCCACGTGTCTCACCGGTGGGCCCGGTGGGGGGATTACCGTGACGATGTTGGCAACAATATAGTCAAACCACACAATTATATAATGCACAGCGGAAGCATAAGATAAATATATATATTTCAACCTCTGGTGATAATATCAATGTATTACAGAAGTTGAATATCCACAGTGGATCGTAAATAAAAGTAAAGTATTGTTCCATTAGATACTGCAATCAAGCTTGCGAGGCTTATCCCGATGCTAGGGAGCTAATACCAGCCAATTACGTTTAGGTACCTGCACTTAATCTTTTTGGGGAAAATACGTCAGTTTACACTGGTAAATACATTCAACTGACACATTTGAAAATGTTTATTAAAATTGATTTGAATGCACAAGGCACAAACTCTTTTATAACTTGGGAAAATTCATAATGATCTTGTGAACGTTTTACATGTTCTTTTATGCGTTCAGTAGCCCGGGTCGTGCCGGGTTAAAGATTTATAGACACACCACGTTTGCGTAAAACCGTAGTACAAAAACCAACGGCTACGTCTTTTAGTTTTAATGTCGACACTTTATACCGGGTGTACGCCTACACCGGGATGTCGATGGTCGTGGCCATTTCGTAAAATGATGCCGAGGATATCCGGGACAACGGTCATTAAACCCCCCAAAGGCTTATAAGCAACAAAACTGTTTAAATGAGCCGATCATATTTAATCAATTAACCACCTAAGCGATGGAATTATATAATGCTCAATCAAGCGGTATTAATATACCGTAACCCAAGCCCATATAGGGGAAATAAGTCAAAAGTATTTACCTTTGCAAGTATAAATCCTTAATTTAGATCAAGTCACCGATAGCTTTTACTGGGGCTCCTAATCTGGAACGAAGGTTTTAATTAACCTCTTAGAATCCTAACGGTCCTTATATTAGCCGTAGCTTAAACCGGTTGATTCCGATATATAGATATGGTTAATTCGCACGAAAAGGCGAAAACCGAGAATGGAGTATGAGTTGGACCCAACAAGTTCAGTGACTTGTTTTATATGGGTTTATAGTTCATACTCTGGATTTTGGGGTTCAAATAATATAATTTGACCCATATCGGCTATTGCACGAAAACTAGTTTCATGAGCCGTACTGTGTGCGCAAACAGGCGGAACGGTTAACCATAAGTGTCCTACGCTTATTTCCTAAGTCAATATGCCTTAAAAGTATTTTGGTATCAGTAGGATACCTTCCGTAATGCCCGTAACGAGTTTAAGTTAATATTATGCCCCGTAGGGGCTTTTCGGTCATTTTAAAGACTTTAAAAGGGCCTTTCGAGTTCTACAGGAAATCTGAGTTTCCCGAACAGCTTATAAAGCTTAAAATACTTTATTTATTATTTAAAACCAGTGGCAATTGGAATCGGGTCAAAAGACCTTGTAGAACTCCCGTTTTGGCCAAAAAGGGCATATTCGGTATTTACCGAACCGTAGCCATAACCGCAGGTTATGAGCAAGGTAAAAATTATCAAAAATCTTTAAAATTCCCAAAATATTATTTTACCACAGTGGGTAAAAGTTTTGGTGACGAAAACTTGGGTTAGATGGGCGTTATGCTAATTGCGCCGTTAATTACAAAACTTTCTTAGAAGTGCGCCTTTTAGCATAACTCTCATTCTAGGCCTCGGATTGACGTGAAACTTTAAGGACATGCTTATAATTTAACAAGCAAGGTTTTGGTCCGTTCACGTGTCCGAAATACTCGTTTTAATTTTAAAAGGCCGTTACGGTCAACTTTTAGGCGAATGACGGAAATACGTAAAAGACTCGGATAACTCATGAACCGACCACAGAGGCGTATACCAACATGTGACCTGGTCCTAAGAGAGTCCTAAGGTATATTTATACCTCGCTAAAACGGGTCAGAACTGAAGTCAAAGCAAAAGTCAAACTTTTGCGACATTCGGCTCCGAACCGGTTCTATATAGTAAATGATCGATTCAAACGAGCGCAAACATGTTTATATACTTATTATCATGTTTTATGATTATCAAAACAGGTTCCATAACATATACATTACAGATTATGCATAAATCGCTAAAATAGCTTTCTGTTGACTTTTTAACCGCACGTTTGACTCGTCATTTGACATAGTTAGAGTGGTGATCAGGGGGAACCATTTTAGAGGTTTAATACCCACATAAATACCAACTCATAACCACTTTTGATTCGTCATAAGACTGAACCATTACTGATTTATCGTAAAGTCAAACCGTAGTTACGACGGTTTGGTTTTTAGCTAAAAACTAAGCATAAACTGAACAATGGATGATCAAGGTAACTTACAGAAGTTAGAACTTGAATATGGAGCAGAGAAGAAACACTTGGGAGCCTTTAGAATGATCAGTAGTTGTGTTTTGAGTTGTGTGAATGTTGTAACTACAACATGGCTATTTATAGTGCATTTTAGGCTCCAAGATAATCCCACATTGCCCTACAACTGGTCATGGATGATGGGCAGGTGTCCCTAAGGGTTATGGGTCGTGTAGGGGGCGCCCATGCTCCATTAATTGGTGTTTGATCGTTCAAAAGCTCCAAAAGGCAAGAAACTACAAAGTTTCTGCATCTGGGCACTTTACGCGGCCCGCATGGGAGTTCCCATGCATTTTAATGCGGGTCGCCTAAAGATCAAATATCAGTTGCGTATTTGAGGTGGCTCGCGGCCCGCCTCAACTTATGTCTAAACCTTACGCGGGTCGCGAGAGGTTATATTTTCTGAATTTCTCAAATCTTTTATAATGATTACAGAATCTGGCCATTAATAACGAAATCTTTCGTAATGATTCGCCTGACCTTTCGGGTTTGAAGGGGTAACTTTGCGGTTTGGCCCTCGGTTATTTACCGATAGGGGCCTCGTGTTATTTACCCGCATTATTAAGTCCCCGGTTTATTTATTAATTATATTGGAAAGCCTTAACTTTCACTATTGACGCTTTTAACCCTTCTTCTACGAATTTGATCGTAACTTTCTCGTTTCATATCGAAACTTCGCGAAATTCATATATATTATTTTAGTGAGGGTATAATACCGTTACAAAGTCTTTGGAACGTTAAAGGGTCACTCAGAGGTATTATTAAACATGTTGACACAGTTAACCCCTGTAGTTTGTAATCTCTCACTTTCTTCCGCGTTTTGTTTTTTTTGTACGATCTATAATTTATTCGTTTGAAGGTTTAAGCATTATTTAGGGATACTATACAGTATATTTACCCTTGTTGACATTTATAACCCTCGAATTTATATACTTTCAAGGTTTGTCAAAATTAGTCCTTTATTTATTATAGATGCCACGTGTAAACAAATGACACGTGTTAACACATCATTGGACACAAAAATTCGAGGTGTTACATCCTCACCCCCTTAAAATAAATCTCGACCCGAGATTTACTCAAATAAATAGGGGTATTTTTCTTTCAATGTAGCTTCGACTTCCCACGTATATTCAGGACCTCTACGAGCATCCCATTTGACTTTTACAATCGGTACGTGCTTTCTGCGAAGCTTCTTCACCTGCCGATCTTCAATCGACAAAGGTTTTTCTATGAACTTTAAGCTCTCATCTATATGCACATCTGTGTGTGGAATCACCAACGATTCGTCGGCGAAGCACTTTTTGAGATTGCAGATGTGGAACACATTGTGAATTCCATTGAGCTCTTCAGGCAAGTTTAGTTTATAGGCAACTGATCCGACTCGTTTAATGACCTCAAAAGGCCCTATGTATCTCGGACTCAGCTTGCCCTTCTTGCCGAAACGCATCACCCCCTTCCAGGGTGACACCTTAAGTAATACCTTTTCACCCACTTCGAAGTGAAAATCCTTACGCTTTGGATCAGCGTAGCTCTTCTGCCTATCGCGGGCAGCCTTGAGACGTTCCCGGATCTGGACAATCTTGTCCGTCGTCTGGAAAACAATCTCTGGTCCCGATAATTGGACCTCTCCTACTTCCGCCCAACAAACAGGCGATCTACATTTCCTACCATATAATGCCTCAAAAGGCGCAGCCTTTATGCTGGTGTGGTAGCTATTATTGTAGGAGAATTCGATCAGGGGTAGATTTTTATCCCAGTTACCACCTAAATCGATCGCACATGCACGAAGCATGTCTTCTAGCGTTTGGATAGTACGCTCACTTTGACCGTCCGTCTGTGGATGGTAAGCCGTACTAAAGTTTAAACGCGTGCCCAAAGATTGCTGGAAACTTTTCCAGAAGTGAGATGTGTATCTAGTATCCCTGTCGGAGATAATAGACACAGGTATGCCGTGTAAGGCTACAATCTTATCAACATAAAGTTGGGCTAACATATCGGAGCTATACGTCTCCTTGATGGGTATAAAATGAGCTGATTTAGTCAGCCTATCAACTATGACCCATATTGTATCGTTTCCTTTCCTGGTTTTGGGTAACTTGGTTATGAAGTCCATAGTTACACATTCCCACTTCCACTCGGGAAGTTCAGGCTGTTGTAGCAAGCCAGACGGCTTTTGGTGCTCGGCTTTGACTTGAGCACAAGTCAAGCACTTTGCTACATGGGCGGCTACAGACTTTTTCAAGCCTATCCACCAATAATTTGCCTTTAAGTCTTGGTACATCTTATCAGCACCAGGATGGACTGAGTATTTGGAACTATGGGCTTCCTGGAGAACAACATCTCGTAGTCCCCCATAAATCGGAACCCATATACGTCCATTCAGCCTAAGAATTCCATCCTTGCTAAGAGTCAACTGCTCCTCAGTTACTCCCAGCTTTTCATTAGGATAATTAGCTTCCAACACAGCCTCACGCTGCGCAGCTAATATCCTTTCAATCAAATTATTCTTAACCTCAATGCTCTTGGCATTGATTCGGATAGGTTTTACCCTTTCCTTTCTGCTCAAGGCATCGGCGACCACATTCGCCTTGCCGGGATGGTACCTGATTTCACAGTCATAATCATTCAGGGTTTCCATCCAACGGCGCTGTCTCATGTTCAACTCCTTCTGGTTGAACAGGTGCTGGAGGCTTTTGTGATCAGAATAAATCACAAATTTAATACCATAAAGGTAATGCCTCCATAATTTCAGTGCAAATACAACGGCACCCAACTCCAAATCATGGGTGGTGTAATTCTTTTCATGCACCTTTAATTGTCTTGAAGCATAGGCAATCACCTTGCCCTTTTGCATAAGCACACACCCCATGCCCGTGTGTGATGCATCGCAGTAAACTACGAATTCATCTGTACCCTCAGGTAAGGTTAACACAGGTGCGTTGCTCAGCTTCTGCTTCAGTATTTCAAAGGACTCTTGCTGCTTTGGGCCCCAAATGTACTTTTCTTTCTTCTTGGTCAAAGAAGTCAAGGGCGCAACAATCCTCGAAAAGTTTTCAATAAATCTCCGGTAGTATCCTGCTAACCCCAGGAAGCTACGGATTTCGGTAGGCGTCTTTGGCTCTTGCCAGTTCATGACTGCCTCTACCTTAGCGGGATCCACTTGGATACCACGCTCACTCACAACGTGTCCTAAAAACTGAACCTCTCGTAGCCAGAACTCACATTTCGAGAATTTGGCGTAGAGTTTCTCACGTTGTAGTAATTCGAGAATGCAACGGAGGTGCTTCTCGTGGTCAGCTTGGTTCTTGGAATAGATAAGGATATCGTCGATGAAGACTATGACGAATTTGTCCAAGTATGGCTTGCAAACGCGATTCATGAGATCCATGAACGCAGCCGGTGCATTTGTGAGCCCAAAAGGCATCACTAGGAACTCGTAATGACCATAGCGAGTCCTAAATGCAGTCTTGTGTACATCTTCATCTCTGACCCTTAGTTGATGATAACCCGACCTTAAGTCGATCTTGGAGAAGTAGCTTGCTCCTTGCAGCTGATCGAATAGATCATCGATCCTTGGTAAAGGATATCTATTCTTTATGGTAACTTTATTCAGCTCTCTATAGTCGATGCACAACCGCATCGATCCGTCCTTCTTCTTTACAAATAGGACAGGAGCTCCCCAGGGAGATGAACTAGGTCTGATAAAACCTTTCGCCAGCAGTTCATCCAACTGGGTCCTCAGTTCTTTCATTTCCGTTGGCGCTAGTCTGTAAGGTGCTCTTGCTATCGGAGCTGCTCCAGGAATGATGTCAATTCTGAACTCCACTTGTCTATCTGGTGGCAAACCAGGTAGTTCTTCAGGAAAAACCTCGGGGTATTCAGAAATGACAGGAAGATCCTCGATCTTCGGCTTTGGTTCTTCAATTATCACTTGAGCCATGTAAATTACACAGCCTCTGTTCAAACATCTTGAAGCTTTCAGCATAGATACGTCTTCGGGCAATCCGAAATGCGTATCCCCTTGAATGGTAAGAGATTCACCACTCGGAGTCTTTAAAACTATTTGCCTCTTGCCACAAATGATTTGGGCCTGGTTATGGGATAACCAGTCCATGCCTAGCACGATGTCAAAACCCGCAAGTTTGAAAGGAAGTAGAGATAAAGGAAAAGAATGGTTCCTAATGGATATTTCACATCCTTCTAGAACGGTAGAGACGGTTTCTATCGTGCCGTCTGCTAACTCTACTTCGTATTTCACGTCAAGGGTTTTGATTGGCATATTTAGTAGTTGGCAAAATTTCTGGTCTACAAAGGATTTATCAGCGCCAGAATCGAACAGTACCCTTGCAAATATATTATTTACGAGAAAAGTACCTGTAAGCACATTGTCGTCCTTAACCGCTTCCTTTGCATCCAAGCGGAAAACTCTCGCATTTGATTTCTTCGTTTCTTCCGCCTTCTTGGCATACTTCGGGCAGTTACTCTTTATGTGCCCCTTTTCGTTACAATTAAAGCAGGTTGCATCCTTTATCTTTTTGCACTCCACTGTCTTATGATCCTTGGACTTGCATAGCCCACAGGGTGGAGTCCTTTGTTGCGACTGTGAACCAGACGCAAACCTACACTTCCCGGAGTGTGGTTTCTTGCAGACCTTGCAGTGAGGTCTTCCATCTGCTTGCCCCTCCTTCTTTGCCTCCGACCCTCTCTTTCCTTCACCGTTTCCACGGTGCTTTTTCCCAGACTTTCGTGAGGTATCATCCTCACGTTTTCGCTTTTCAGCCTCCTTGCTCCTTAGTGCCCTCAGACGGACAGCATCAAGTGTAAGAGACAAGGAGAGGTCAGTAACTGACCTGAAGGTCGTCGGCCTAGAGGCCTTCACACTGGCCTTGATCGCCGGCTCTAAGCCCCCAATGAAACGGGCAATCCTTCTAGGTTCTGGTGTCACAAGATATGGCACCAGGTGTGACATGGTATTGAAGCTTGTCAGATATGCTTGACAATCCAGGTTTGTCATCACTAGTGAGACAAAATCAGCCTCAATCTTCTCAACCTCGTGCTGAGGGCAGTAGTTTTCTTTTATGAGGGTAATAAACTCACCCCATGACATTTTGTACAAGGCAGACTTACCTGAAGCCTGCACCAGAGCTCTCCACCACGCCAGGGCCTCGCCCTTGAATGACTGGGACACAAACTTAACCACGTCCCTCTCAGCGCACCCGCTGATGTCCACAATCGTGTCCATCTCGTCCAGCCAGGTGATACAATCAACCGCACCCTTCTCCCCTGTAAATTCACGGGGCTTACATGATACAAAGTATTTGTAGGTGCAACCCTTAGCACTTGACGCATCAGTATATTCTCTATCGCGATGAACGCTGTGCTCAGTAGACGAGTGCTTGTCGTCATCTTTCTTGGGTTCAGAGGGTGGTTTGGAGTGTGTCTTTGGTTTAGAGGGTGGTTTTGACACAGTTCTGCCTTGAGACTCAGTATGTTGACGATCAATAGCTGCCTGAATAGCATTGTTAATCATAGCCTTTAGCTGTGCGCCTGTCAAATGTACTGACGCATTGTCATAGTCATCTTCATTCGTGTGGCTGTTCTCTCCATTGGGATCCGCCATTGTAACTTGAATCTGTTACAGAAGATAACAAAATTTTTTATTTAGGAGATTATTATATAATTGTCTTTTATGACAATTTGTCAACCATGGTACAGAGACCATATTTGGTTAACTTATTAATTCATTACATATTAGGATCTGAATATATCCTATTTCAGCTATATAGATAGTATTGGCGGCATAAAGCCTAATCATGATGATGTTTTATAATGTTAGCCGAGATTTCAAAGAATCAAAGGCATAGAGAATTGAACCGTAGTTCTTTTATCTCTTTCTGACAGAGAGTCATAGACTACCACTGCCTTTTGTCTTTATAAGACAATTATTATGGCCCATAGGCACTACACCTCTAATGGATGTCTTAATATGGTTGGCCCGTAGGCACTACATCACTAATGGATGTTTTAATAATTCTGGCCCGTAGGCACTGCATCACTAATGGATGTTTTAATAATTCTGGCCCGTAGGCACTGCATCACTAATGGATGTCTTTATAATACTGGCCCGTAGGCATTGCATCACTAATGGATGTCTTTATAATATTGATCACCTTCATTGGTGATTTAACCCACGATTTATATATCATTTAGTTGGGTTTTGAAATCCTTAAAGGATTATTGTATAAGAATGACGTGCGTGATTTTAACGAATCACATCTGCCATGAATGTTAACATGCGTACAGAGGTTAACAGGGAATCAGAATCTCTTCAGTTAGGTCGTACCATCTTGGCTAGATCTTAACAGACCCCAAGCTAGGTTTCACCTTTTAAGATTCTTTATTTAGGCAGATCAATATAAAAGGAATGGTTTTGATTTATTTTTATACATACTAAAACAAAACTCATAACATACATTCCAAAATCTCAAATATAATTACATATTGCCCTAAACGGGTCTTTTAAATAGTACATGCCTCCAGAGAGGTTTTAAAATAAGTGACAAGTCCACGCAGGGACTAATACATGATAGGTGTCCATGCAAGGACTAAATATAAGTCCACGTAGGGACTGAAATACGATAAGTTGTCCACGCGGGGACTTATTTCAAAGTAGAAATTACATTCGTATAACTATTAAGGGCTAGTGGTCACGTTTCTTCTTTTTGCCCTTTAGTAGATTCGCCAAGCCTTTGAGAAATCCTCGGTGGCTCTTTTTCTCTTCTTCGAACTCTCTCTCCACACGATCTAGTCGATGGAGTATTTCTTCCTGTTCAGGAGGAGAGAATCGTGGTTGTGGCGCTTGATGCGGAACTGGAGGTCTGGGAGGTATTGGATACCCATGAGCTGAGTAATCCGGTGGTCCCATGTTTCCATGTGCTCCGTCAGGGTAGCGCGCATTATATCTAGCCGACACCACATATGGGTCGCGCTCATAGCCGTAGTTGTATTGTGCTTGTGATGGTTCAAACGGGTTGTAAGCCGTCGGACCCGTATAAGCAGGTATGGGTTGGTCATACCCGAATGGTGGCGAATTTCGTGCATTAGGTGCGGAGTTCGCCTCCTGTATAGGACTTGAAGGTCCTTCTTCTTGTAGCGGCGGATAGTGGCTACTACTGGAATGTCGAGGAGTGCTGAAGTGGATACCCCCTCCTCCTCGTGTAGACATACGAGCATTTGTCCTCCTACGCCTCGGCGGATCAGGTATTACTGGTTGTGCCGGTGGCGGAGGTGGTGGCGTAACTGCCTCAAAGCGTGAATCCTCAGAGGGATCCTGTGGATGTCTCGGTTGCGATGTCTGATGAGATGGTGTGTTGTACCACTCATGTCGGTCAAACAAGGCCATAAAGCTGTCTGGGCCTTGATACTGCGGACCATGATATGAAGATCCATCAGATACTTCTATCAGATGCGTGGGCGTACCACGAGCTGGTTCAGTTGGATCCTCATCTTCCTCCATGGGATCTTCAGAAAAATGGTCTTGTGGCCCTAGTGGAACAAAACCTGAAGGTTCCTGTATGTAGTCAGCCGGATTAAACTGAGCTACGTAGTATGGAGTAGGGTCGTCATAATTCCGGTGCGAAACCGAACGTTGTAGAGGTATGAAGGAAGGTTGTGGGTTGTTGGGATTATTTTCTGAATCTGGCCCAAAGGAGTGCCGGTAGGATGGCGTCGAGCTGTGCGAAGTGGAATGCCTCGCGGGTTCGTAAAGATCTCTTCGTCGTTGTGGCTCTTCGCTCCTTGTCATCGAAGGATGTCTTGTACCAGATGGTCCAGCTTCTTGATCGTGATGTGTCACGATTTCTCCTCGGCCTCTACGTCCCCTTCCTCTTCCTCGGAATATAACAGGTGGCATTTTCCTGCTCCAAAACTTATTAAAAATCAATTCGAAAATAAAGACAAAAAGGAGTAATAATCCGAATTTGTCCTAAGTTCTTGTCTAGACTCAAGTATGTGCAATTGTGTTATTGAGATTAAACACTTTAGGATTGTGTTTAATTCACTCAATGTTGGCTCTGATACCAACCTGTCACACCCCGATTTCCACGTGTCTCACCGGTGGGCCCGGTGGGGGGATTACCGTGACGATGTTGGCAACAATATAGTCAAACCACACAATTATATAATGCACAGCGGAAGCATAAGATAAATATATATATTTCAACCTCTGGTGATAATATCAATGTATTACAGAAGTTGAATATCCACAGTGGATCGTAAATAAAAGTAAAGTATTGTTCCATTAGATACTGCAATCAAGCTTGCGAGGCTTATCCCGATGCTAGGGAGCTAATACCAGCCAATTACGTTTAGGTACCTGCACTTAATCTTTTTGGGGAAAATACGTCAGTTTACACTGGTAAATACATTCAACTGACACATTTGAAAATGTTTATTAAAATTGATTTGAATGCACAAGGCACAAACTCTTTTATAACTTGGGAAAATTCATAATGATCTTGTGAACGTTTTACATGTTCTTTTATGCGTTCAGTAGCCCGGGTCGTGCCGGGTTAAAGATTTATAGACACACCACGTTTGCGTAAAACCGTAGTACAAAAACCAACGGCTACGTCTTTTAGTTTTAATGTCGACACTTTATACCGGGTGTACGCCTACACCGGGATGTCGATGGTCGTGGCCATTTCGTAAAATGATGCCGAGGATATCCGGGCCCACCGGTGAGACACGTGGAAATCGGGGTGTGACACCACTCTTGTCGCCTTGAACCTCGAGAGGTTCCTTGCCAGAACGGGGAATACGAACAATTTTCTCCTTGCATAGGATCTCTGCTTGCTGTTGGGATAACCAATCCATACCAATGACGATGTCGAAACTACCCAGAGTTATAGGAATGAGATCGATAGAGAAAGTCTGGCCAGCGAGGATAAGATTACAACCCTGAACTATGTGTGTGGCCTCAAGAGTTTTACTGTTAGCTAACTCTACGACATGCTTAGTGTTCAGAAGTGTGGGTGTACGTTTGAGCATTTGACTAACTTTCAGAGACATATAACTGGTATCCGCACCCGAATCAAACAAAACAGTAACATAAAAGTCGTCGAGAAGAAACTTACCCATAACCACGTTAGGATCGTTCCTTGCGTCACCCTGCCCCAGCACAAATGCACGACCCCTAGCACCGTTGTTCCCATCATTGTTATTTCCCCCGTTGTTGTTCCCATTGCCTTGGTTATTGTTGTTGTTGTTGTTCTGGTTTCGGTTTAGCTGGGGGCAGTGTCTCTTGAAGTGACCTTCAGCGCCACAATGAAAACATCCCTTGTTGCTCTGTTGCTGATTCTGCGGCGTTTGCTGCTGCTGCTGGCGATCCTGAGTTACAGGCCGTGGGCTCCTACAATCCTTGGCCTCATGACCCATCTTGAGACACCTCTGACAACGACCCTTGTTGCACTGGCCGCTGTGGTGTCTGTTACAATTGTTGCACCTTGGGTGATTTCCTCGATACACACCCCGTCCCTGACTGCCCGAAGATTGCTGACCAGGGCTCTGATAGTTGTCAGTCTTTCGCTGCTGAACCTGGGACTGAACTGTGGCTGAACCCTTGCTGGAATCCCCCTCCCATTTCCTCTTGTTGTCACTGGGAGTAGTAGGAGTAGCAGAGGTGGTAGCGGTAGTAGTAGCACTGATACGTTTTGGCAGCCAGTTCTGATCCACTGGCTGATCTGTGAGGCGATGAGCAAGACGTTGAATGTCCTGAATATTATCGAGGTTAGCCGATGTCACATGGCTCTGGATTTCTGGCGCTAGAGCCTTGAGATACAACTCAATGCGCTTGATTGGAGGGTCCACCATAGTTGGACACAAGATGGCCAGCTCGTTTGACCGTTTCGTATAAGCTTCAATTTCCGACCCTGTCATTTTCAGATGAAAGAACTCCACTTCTAACTTGTGGATGTCATCACGTGTGCAGTATTCACTCTTGAAAAGTTCCTTGAAATCGTTCCAAGGAGTGGCGTTAGCAGCTGCCAGCCCTAAAATCTGAACTTGCGCATTCCATCAAGTCAGCGCAATGCCTTCTAGAGTACCAGTGGCGTACTTCACCCTGCGAGCCTCAGGGCATTCACACATCTCAAACACGGACTCGAGCTTTTCAAACCAATGGAGGAGTCCAACTGCTCCTTCAGTGCCACTGAACGTGCTAGGACGACAGTCCATGAAATTCTTGAAAGTGCAAACAGGTTGCTGAACGTGTTGACCTCCTGCTTGTGCGGCTGTAAGTGCCGCAGCAACTTGTTCGTTAATCAGAGCCGTCAACTGGGCTTGTGTCATGTTAATACGTCCAGCCATGATCTTCATAGCAGGGGTAACATAAGTGAGAGAGGTTCGCGAAAAGTGCGATGACAGAAGAGAGTAAGCACACAAGTGTTCTCAAGCAATAGTGGTTATGTGTATCTAAGCATACCATGAGCAAAGTTCTATGTAATCTAGCAAGTAGGAAATAAAACATATACCATATTACCTAGAATGTTGAGTCTTGCACGTGGAGCGAGGCGTCGTTGTGGATCGTTGAGCACTGTACAGGTTATAGTCTGGTTTTAATAAAAACATTTTCCCCTTATTAAAACCAAGTTCGCTATAACCAATGGCTCTGATACCAATCTGTCACACCCCCAAAATCCACACGCGGAGTACCACCACATGGAGGCGTGACATGACCAGGATCAAGCCACCAATCGTATTGAACATTGCAAGTATTAAATAAAATTCAACCCATCAATATAAAAGGTGGTCAAAACCAAACATAGTTAAAGTATAGCGGAAGCATAATTGTGAAAACCCAAACATGAGTATAAGTTCATAAAATGTAAATGTTTAACATGGAACTCAACAGTCCATGTTCCCACAACGATCGCGCCTCCCGTGCAAGCTCCATGAGTACCTATTGTCCTGCTAGGCTCGTAACAGAGAGTCAACAACTAGTTGAGCGAGTTCACAGTAGGGTGTTCAGTTAATGAGTTCGTTTTCACAAATAGTAAGTTCGTTGCATAACTATGTTTTATTAGCTAAGCCGATTGTATGTTCAGTTAGTGGCGGCTTCCCATGTTGTATGTACTATTAGTGGGGGCTTCCCATGATTATGTTTACTAGACTATTAGTAACCATAAGTGTTCTTCTTAACCCGAGAACAGGAGTACGTACGAAGTTTACGTAGGCTTTACGTAAGTGCCCTTCTTTACCCGAGGACAATGGTACGCGTGGGGTTTACGTAGGTTTTACGTAAGTGTCCTTCTTAACCCTAAGATAGTAGTATGTGTGAGTTTATGTAGGTTTTACGTAAGTGCCCTTCGTAACTTGAGGACAGTGGTAAGTACATGTTTACGTATGTTTTACGTAAGTGCCCTGCTTAACCCGAGGACGATGGTAGATAGTCTAGTAGCCGTGTAAGTCCAAGTAATTGTTCAATCCCATTATTCAAACCCATTCCCATCCCCGGGAATCCCATGCCTTGGTAAGAGTGTGAACTCACCTTGGTTTGCTCGGCAGATACACTAGAAGGTCACTTGAGTTATAAGTGGTCAACCACGTCCTAACATGGTTACCATACAAGTCAGGTTTTGGTTTCAAGTAATGCACATAGGTTTACACATAACTAACAGGTTTCGAGCATGTGTGGATCATGGCAACACATAACAGTCAAGTACATCGGTTACACACGTAAGGCCCAACTTGTGCGATTAGAATGTATTGGGGCTGAATTGTAAGTCCACTAATATCTTGTGCGAGTGGGTAGTTGAAACCCAAGCACTACCCGGCCCAACATGTTGTGCGATCAGCACAATCTTGTGCGATCCACAGCATGTTGTGTGATCCAATTAACACCCGGCCCAAAATTATAAGTAACCCAACATATATACCCGGCCCAAGCAGTTAGCAGGAATTAACTTGTGCGATCAAATAACCTTGTGCGACTACCGATATCTTGTGCGATTGACGTTCGGGCTTTGAGGCCCATCTGCATAAAAGTCCAAGTGGGTTGTGTGTGGCCCAAGGCTTGTGCGATCGGCACTGTCTTGTGCGATCATGCATAATTGATTTGTACAATGTGCTCTAATGCGTTGCACTCTAGCTTATGCGACTGTGTTGTGCGATCCATCCCTTGTGTGATCAGAGGTGGATCTTGTGCGATCCCACCAGCTTGTGGGGTTGGTTTGTGTGTTTGGAAACTTTATGAAATTAGTTATAAGATCCCGTAATTTAGCAAATCGGTTACAATCAATTAAACGGTTTCCTTTTTCCCAACCATTCAATTAAATCATCATTATCAGTTTCCCCACATGCCCTAATCGATCAAACAGGGGTTTTATCTTCAAATCCTTATGAACCCTAATGATAGTCAAAACATAATCAACAACCATAATCATCTTCAGTCATTAACACGACTCATGTTATTGATTTCTAGCATGCATCCTAACAAGTCTAACACAACCGATCATCCGAATGCAAACATATTACAGCCGACAAACATACATCCGATTCTTAACATCATACAATTATCAAATCTACAATGATCTAAATATGCTACACATGCGAACCGGTTTTTATGAACATCATACCTC
Organism: Helianthus annuus; assembly: GCF_002127325.2. Classification (NCBI taxonomy): domain Eukaryota; kingdom Viridiplantae; phylum Streptophyta; class Magnoliopsida; order Asterales; family Asteraceae; genus Helianthus; species Helianthus annuus. The sequence goes on from NC_035445.2 coordinate 154,042,517, forward strand.
ATCATTCAATATACAAACAATAATAAGAACACTAACCGGTTATAGATGAGAACAAGGATTGATTCGAACACAAGAGCTTCGGTGGAGGAGGGTGTGTTTGTCGTCGGCTTTGAGAGGAGAGAAAGAGAGTATAGGGTTTGTGTGTGTGTTCTTGTTTAGCAAGTTATAAGAAAACAACCCCAATGATGGGTGTTTGTTTGCGTATAAGGGGAGTGGGCCGAACCCTTCCTTGGGCTGCCCTATAGGTCCGATTACAAGAGTGTGAGCCGAGAGTGGTAAGGAGCCGAAGCCCAAAGGCTTGTGCGATTGGCCAAGTGTTGTGCGATCGGTTTGTTTAAATACATACATTCGTCACACATTAATACATAACATCACATATCATTCAGTTAATCAACAAGTTCACATAATCACATAATCAAAGTACAATGAGAGGTTTGAAACACGAGTTGTCACATTATCCCCAAGTTGAAAGAAATTTCATCCCGAAATTTGGTACGTACTCACTGAGGAAGCTAGTTAAGTTGCATGGTTTTCCTGGTTTTCCTGGGGTGTCACAGCCTGTCTCTCTTCTCTTGGCGAGTAAGTGGGGTTCGGTGTCCAGATGTCGACATGGTCTGCAACAGACATTGTCGTTGGTCTCAGACACAACAATCTCATCTCACCTCACACGTCTACTACCTACTAAAGCTTAGAAATACGTCAAAACACACATCACGTAATCACATAAGCACATAGTCACGGAATCACATAACCACAGAAGCACATAAGCACGTAGGCACGTAGAGCACAGAGACACCTAAGCACAGAAGCACATACACATTTAATCACAGAAGCAGTCAATATCACGTAATCCTCCTATCTGCACACAGTAGCACATGCTGTATCCTGATTGCATCTAAGTTTTATGAGTTATTCGAGTATAGCGTTCGCGAATAGCATATCGAGTAGCATAGTATAATCGTATAGCGGGTCAAGTATAGTATAACCGTATTTCGTAGCATAGTATCATCTAGAATCGCATCGACTTGTTAGCGTATTGAGGTAGAATAACAATGCGAATTGTGTGTGTCGATTGAAGTGATAGCAAAAATCGAGTAAACCTCAAAATCTTAAACACATAAACAGTTAAACACATATAACATATAAAAACAACGAGTCATCAGAGTCGGCGGCTGCGGGCTCATAATCGAAAACACATAGAAATCGGGAGATAGATTGTCTGCGGCTACTAGACATTGACTACCCAAAGCGATTCGACTATTCACAGTAGACTTGTCGTCACTTTCTAACTTTCGGGCTCGCGTTGCTGCCTCGATTCTTGGGCATTCAACACGTATTTCCTAGGTCATACTTGTGAGTTCAGGTTGTTGGAGTCCGTCGAGGCTTTGGTAGGATAGATAAAATCCGGAACAAGTTGTCAAGGTTAAGGTTTCACCCCTAGCTTAGCAACTTCTTCCTTGTTTTAGTAAAGTTGAGGAGATTATTCATCAAAATATTGATTTCACTCCTGATTTGGTATAATTCTCCTCGTTTGTTATTGAAAATAATGAGGAAATCATCGATAAATCGATAAGATCAGTATTGGCCAAGCAATTTAGTCGAGAGTTTGCGGTTTTCACACCTAATCTCGACTGAATCGCTTGATTCTACTTTGAAAATTCGAGTGCAGTGATAGTGTAGAATAGCAGAATTTAGCGTATACGCTTGGTCTGTTGGTTCCTAACTATAGTCTAGGTCTCTAAGACAACGACCCGGACTAGGTCGTGTCTAGCCTAATTCTCTACAGTTATGGCTCTGATACCAATCTGTCACACCCCAACCGATGGTGGAATCATCGGGGCATGGCACTGAGCGAAACAGATTGTCCAGAAGTTTCCATAACAACTACTAATACTATTCAGTTAAATGATACGTCCCATACCGTATCCCAAATAATACAATATATTATTATAGATAACAACTAGGCAAATATTATGTTCCAACAACTCATATTTAAATAAAAACAAATAAATACTGTTTGTTTGATCTAAGACCCCTATTCTGTTGACTTCAGACAACTATTTGTTGGGGTGGGGGGGCACTAGACCTTTATTCTAGCCTCGCTTTCCTAGCAAGTAAACATCTTAAACACCTGTCACATACATTAAAATAAAGTCAATACATATAATGTAATGGTGAGCATACAAGTTTGATAATAGCATATAGAGTTCGAAATAGTTTACGCATAACCAGCACGTACACAGAGGAAAACGAAGCATGTTAATTATCGACATGGACCTATCGATACCAATGACTGCGGGTTGACCGTCCGAGACGGTTCACAATACATGATTACCACCGTAATCCATGCAAGTAATTGTCCTTAACAACCCCCGTGTGAACGGGTGCTGAGTCCCAACTATAGTACTATGTCGTTAAGGCAGGTAGACAACATTCCACGTGTAAACACAATCAACAAGCATTCATTTAGTCACGTAATACATGCATATTGGTTAGCGTTCAAATAACTTGAGTAGTGTGATCGATTGTGTTTGATATAAATAACGTATGTAACACCCAAAAGTGCCAAAAGCAAAAAGGGATCGAGTATACTCACAGCGATTGATTGATGGATTGAAGGGAGCGCTTGAGAGTTGGGTTAGCCAGAATAGTTCGATAGCATAACGATGAATACACGTAAAATGGAAACAAGTGTAAATGGGTCGAACAGCCTGGTCGATCGAACAACAGGTTCGATCGAACGGGTCGTTCGTTCGGTTGGAAGGTCCGTTCGGACAGTCTTTTTGATCGGCCGGTAGGCTCGATCGCTGGACTGTTTGAGTGGATTGTTTCTTCCTTTGAGTAGGATCTGTTTGCGTATGACGGTTTGACCTTTTGAAGTTTTCGTTGTAGTATTTGAGAATACTGAAGTGTTCTTACCTTTCAGGTCGATCGATCGAACAGTCTGTTCGATCGGCCGGCTTAATCGATCAGTTAGGAACTTCAGTAGTAGTCCTCAGCAGGATGTCACTCGATCGAACAGCATGCTCGATCGAACAGCATACCCGATCAGGTGGCATTCCAATACGTCAACGAATTGAAAATCGACTAAGTGTTGAAGCATAGTATCTCATGATCCGAGAAGTAATGTTGACAAACAGCTAGTTCGATCGAACATCACCTCGTCAATACTATACTTCATGAAATTGTCCAAGTGTGGGGCCATATGCTAGCCGATCGGCTGGCCTGGTCGATCGGCTGGTATGCCCGATCGGTTGGGCTGTTCGTTCGAACAGCCTAACCGTTCGGCCAGCATCCTGACCAGGTCGACCTGTTCGTCTAGCACTTGGCTGTTCTGATTATTTGGCGTTATATTGAGGTAGTTTGACAACAAGCTGAACCATGGAACCTTCGTTCTTACTTGTTTCCCCTGCTCGGACAGGAATCACCCAAATCCGGCCAGTGAACGGTTCGGAACGACGGTTTAACGTTTAACCCGAAGTCGGTGTACCTTGTAGATAGAACCCGAATCTTGAACCACACAACCATTAGAATGATTAGTGAGTTGGCTCAAGCTCCGTTTCTACCGGTTTGAAGGCATTGAGTGTAAAAGAGTTGAAAGAAAGTTGGAATTCTTTCTTTCAATCCTTCACATCAAGTAAATGTTTAGATCTTTGATAGATCTTAGCTTGTTTATGTGGAAATCGGTTAGATCCAAGCCATTCATGGTGGATTGAGGCCAAAACATGATGTTCTTGAAGAACACCATGATAACATCATCCTAGAATGCTTAGATCTTGATGATTTCACGGTTAGAAATCAAAATTTGAAAGATAGAAAGGCGTAGGAGCATGATTTGATCAAGAAAGTACAAGATTTAGGATGAAAACTTACCGGAATTGGAAGAAATCTGAGAAAAGGAGAGGAGCACGAGCTGGTCGGTCAGAGAGTTTCCAAAAGTGGAAAGAATGACAATGACAACCCTATTTATAGGCTCCAAAAGAGGAAAGGGCTGGCCGATCGGCCAGGCATCCCGATCGGACAGCCTGCTCGATCGGACAGTCCGTCCGATCGGCTGGGCTGTTCGATCGACTGACAGCCTGATCGATCAACAGCCTGTTTCGAGTGTTCGGTGCGACGATTTTCGATATTTCGATTTCGATTGAAGACGATACGAGTACGATAGAGTTTCCTATTCAAATTACTTTCAGTTCCAATCACTATATCTAACATACAATCATTTATATTTCACCCTATCCTTACGTTACCTTTCATCATAATTCGATTTCGATTGCATTCGATTTGAGTTTCGAGTTTTGATTCGAGTTTCGATTGATCACCACACAAAACATAAAGTAAACACGCACAGGTAACACAGAAGGCACACACACACGTATAACAACAACCAGAGTTCGCGTAATTCGAGATTCGAGTTCGATTGATGATTCGATTAGCTTGATTATTGATTGATTAACTTTATCGCATTGATACTTCCTACTATTCACAGTCGATAAGCGGTCGCGTTGATTAAACATTCGATTACTTCGATTTTCTCTGATTAACAACACTTACTCCACATAATACAATTCATAAAATAGACTAATTATAGTCAAAGAAATCAAAGTTGACTTGGACTTTGACTTTGACATTCGAAAACACGGGGTGTTATATTAATTATAGATAATTAATATTAATTAAAAGATAATCATAAAATTAAATTTAAACAATTCATATAGGAGATAATATAATCTTTTGAAATATTTATTAGATTTCAAAATTATTTATCTTGACATTAACAAAAGACGTACACTAAATATAAATTAATATAATGTAAAGAGTTAAATGTCATTTTGGTCCCTGTAGTTTAGGCAATTTTGTCAGTTTAGTCCAAAAGTTTTATAATACACAAGGTTTATAAAGATATAATAAGATATAACTTTTTATTGATTGGTATATAAAATTACATGTGCTCAACCCATACAATACATGAGTTTTTTAAAAATGTAACTTTTTTCATTATTAATATATAAAATAAAATTTACTCAACTCGTACAATACACAGAGTTCTTAAAGTTATAACTTTTTATTATTTAATATATAAAATACATTTATTCAACCTATGTAATAAATGAGATTTTTAAAGATATATATTTTTTATTGTTTGGTATGTAAAATTACATTTACTCAACCTGTGTAATAAACGAGGTTTCAATTTTTTTTTTAATTATTTGATATATAAAATTACATTTATTATTACACGGGGTTCTAACCTAGTTCTTTTATATTTGAATTTATACATGTTAAGGGAAAATCTCATTAGTATATAATTAAAAGATATACGAGATGATATTTTTTTTTGTTCATGGCATATGTCTGTATGCATGGCATATAGAAAAGGAAAGCTCCGAGCATCTGGTGCAGCAAGCCAGCGAGTCATCTACGGTTTTAAATTTATAATTACCTTTTTCGTAATATTAAAGAGTATATCAAAAGTCAACTACTATTTTTTTTATGTTTATACGTGGCAGATTCGGTGTTCCCAACAATTATTAGGCATGTTAATCAGAAAAAAATGTTGATATATGACAGTGGAAGGAAACAATACCCAGGGGCCAGGACAATGTACTATGGATTGTGGTCAATATATTGCAATTGTTAGGTGCGTATGTATATGATCAAAGTAACTGTGTTTTTAAGAAGTTTTATCCTTTGTGCATGAGTTCTGAAGAGATTTTGCCAGTTTTCTAAGCACTTGTTTTTGAATTTTTCCTGTTCCTGTTTTCGGTAGCTCTTTCACAAACACCACCTTCTTCGGAACCATAAACTTTGGAATATTTTTCTGACAATATGCCAAGATTTCTGCTTCAGTAGCATCACTTGTCTCTCTTAACACAAGGAAAGCACAGGGGCTCTCTCCCCACCGTGGATGAGGCATCGCGACCACGGCAGCTTCGAGTATGGCATGGTGTTTGAATAGAACCGACTCTAGTTCTACACTACTGATGTTTTCGCCTCCTGATATAATCACATCTTTTGATCGGTCTTTGATTTCAATGTATCCATCTGGATGGATAACTCCGACATCACCAGTGAAGAACCATCCATTCTGAAAGGCATTTGCAGTTTCTTTGTCATCTTTGAAGTACCCTTTCATGATGCTGCTTCCGCGGAGTACAATCTCCCCCATTGTCTTACCATCATGCGGAACACCCTTCATTGTTTTCTTGTTCTTGACATCCACATCAGCGAGTGTGAGTATACTTACACCCTGCCGAGCCTTCAATCTGGATTGATCATCTCTAGCTAGAAGATTCCATTTCGATTGCCACTCGCATACGAGGGCAGGTCCTGTGGCCTCAGTAAGACCGTAAGCATGTGTTATGTTGAATCCCATGTCTTCCATCTTCTCCAAGAGAGGAGCTGGCGGCGGTGCACCGCCTGTAAGAACATTTACCTTAGAGGTTATTTCGCAACGCTCATGCTGTTTCGCCTCTAAAAGAATGTTGAACACAACAGGTGCACAACACATGTGAGTCACATTGTGCTTGGAAATACTAGTGTACATTTCATTTGCGGTCGTGTTGCGTATGCAAACGTTGGTGCCACCTCTAGCTGCCACGCCCCATGGAAACGTCCAACCGTTACAATGGAACATTGGTAGTGACCATAGGTACACCGCCTCAGTACAGAGTTCCCACCCTTGAATCAAGCTCATTGTGCTTAGAAAAGCCCCTCGGTGGCTATAGACCACCCCTTTAGGTTCAGAGGTGGTTCCAGACGTGTAGTTCAGCGCGATAGCATCCCACTCGTCTTCCAAATCTTCACCACAGTAATTTGGATTTCCATCATCGACGAGTTGCTCATACTCTAGGTTGCCAAGACGCACCCCGGTGGGGTTGCTAATGTCATCGATCACGACAACAAGCGGCCTATGAATCCGGCCACAAGCCTTGTCTTCTAAATTATCGGCTACTAACAACCGAAGTCCCTCGGATGCTAAGGGGACAAACTCATAATCTACGAACAAGACCTTAGCTTCCGAATGGCGGAGTATGGACGCTACGTGTTTGGCATCTAGCCTTGTATTGATCGCGTTAAGTACAGCGCCTGCCATAGGAACTGCAAAATGCATCTCATATAACGCGGGTACGTTTGGTGCCAGTACAGATACCTAGCATACTTAATTAAATTAAAACCAATCATGAAACAAATGCATATTTAAAGACTTAAGGTTACCAACAAACTCACAACATCATTCTTGACAACATGAAGAGACCGAAGAGAGTCGGCTAGACGGCAGCATCGCTCGTATGTTTGTCTCCAGTTGAATTGGACTCGGTCATATATGATCGAAGTGCGGGTTGGGTAAACCATGGACGCTCTCTTGATGAAAGTGAGAGGTGTAAGAGGTACATAGTTAGCTAAACACTTTGCAAATCGATTCATGAATGCTTCAGTAATTGGATCAAAGAAGGCGTTTGTGATTTGTGTTGTGAGAGATCAACAAGAAGGGTGCTTCTATATAGACATGCAGACACATGATCGGATAATGTTAGAATAATTAATTAGAGCAAGATCCTCAAGATCGCATGTGATACACAAAATAGTAAAAAATGATTAATTGACTTTGCCTTGAGTGAAGATGTTGCTTGAGTGTTTGGCACGACATATTTTTCCTTGAGCGTATTTTATCATAATAACTATTCCATAAATTCATATTTTGACCAATCTAAGGCATAATATCCGTGACAGCTCAAATGAATATACAGCTAGCTACTTAAAATTCTTATTTTTTTTTCATGCTATATTTATTCGTGTGAAGATATACCAACAATTATAATATATGCCTCGTTGAACAGGCGCTAATAAAGAAACTTGAGTAAGGGTGGTGCTTAAAAAAGATTATGAAATCTCGTTCTTGACAACGAGGATTCGTGTTTGCTATCTTATTCCAGTCGCCTGTAACAAGGAGCTAAATTGAAGGACATCGGATATCATTAAATAGTAGGATCCCCTTTGCATTAATAGGGTTAAACATGATTAGTTTGAATAAACGATTACACGCTTTCATTAATCTTCACCACCGTCAAAGACTCAAAGATGTGTTCAAGTTATGAGTTCGATCTTTTTTGATGTTTAAGTTGTATTTGAACAAGTAAGATCACATTTTGATGGTTTGTATTTTGTATTATAAGTTCTTTGAAGTTTATTGTGGTTTTGTAATTTTACACATGTTATGAACAAGTATGACCACATAGTTTTTCTAACAAAAAAAAAAAAAAACGCAAAAACATGCTAGTTTTTTTATATATACATATATATATATATATGTATAGTTTATATATATATAGAGTGGGGATCCTACGGAAAGTGTGTTTTTCCTAAAAAGTGTAAAAAGTCATAAAACACAATAATTTCAGGCATAAAACACACTTAAAACTCACAAATAATAGAATGAATATTACTAAAACACCATATTCAAACTCTAATAGTCCATAAAAACTTCAAACACACCATCGTAGAACAATGAATATAAAACACACAATGCTAAACAACATAAAACACAATAATATTTGTCACTCCACAATCAGAGCCTTAACATCTAAAACACAACACAAAACCCACATACATGATGTTTTAGTAATCTTCATCATATTATTTGTGGGTTTTTGGTGTGTGTTTATGGTTGACATTATGGTGTTTTATGACTTTTTACACTTTTTAGGAAATTTGGACTTTCTGGCCAACTCCTATCCTATATATATATACATGATGGTTAAAGTATAAGACCATCTTATCGTACGATGCGTATGTGAGCATGTCCACCGCCCATTTGATCTAACCTAAGCCTTCATTGAACGTGGTGGGACAATAGTAATTAACTTTGCATACTTACGTAAGGATGCTAAACGGTTCGTGTTTGTGTGTTGGCGGGTTCAACCCAACCCGAACCTGAAAATTTGACACGAACCCAAACCAAAAAATTGTGTCATACATATGAACTTGAACCCGACTCGAATATCCGTGCCGGACCACGACCTGTTCAATCTGAATTTTTTATTTCTTAAATTTGTTTTCTACAAATTAATATATGAAAATTAAAATTTACTTTAAAAACACAAATGTATATAATACAATTACATTTAATTTATAAAATTTTATATGAATTTCTCTTTTTAAGTTATAACTATAGAATGAAATACACACCGAATTTAATTTATGACTTAAAACATAGTATAAAAAATATAATATAATATAAAGGGGTTAAACGGGTCAACCTGCCAACCCGACTGGGCTGACCCGAACCCGACCCGCTTACCTAAATGGGTTCGCGGGTTAAACTAGAATATGGTTTATTAAAAGGATTAAACATAATTAGTTTGAATATACAACACAACAAAGAATAGGATTCTTGGTGTATTGTTGACTCAAATCAATATGGCTGAGGGTACCGTTGGTGGTTGAACGGCGGTTGACGGGGTTTGAAGTGAGATGATGGTGGTTGAACGGACGTGGACGGTGATGGATGATGGTGATAGGTGGTGTGCTAATTTTGAGATCAAACAAATATTTGTTTTGGAATCATAAAAGATATTTTTCTCGAAAATTTTATATTATGAGGATTTGAAAATTGATATTAAGGAGAAATATGAAGAATTCTTAACAACTGAACTCGAAATATCTAAAATTTGAATTAATCCTCTCGAAATCTTGTGAATCTTTCGAAATCTGTTTGGACTTCTCGAAATCTTTTAGAACCTTCTAGTTGTACCTAACATCATTGCTTGAACCGGATGTGAACCTCTCTAAGGGTCATAAGTTTTCGAGATTTTTTGAACCCCTTATCAGTTCTTGAAAACTCTAAGGTTCTCAAAATCCCAGAAAATCTTGAAATCTAAAGGGATCTCGAAAACTCTTGCAGGTTGACCAAAGTTATAGTCAATCTGTCTGACCTGTTGACTAGATTCACTTGATTTTTTTAACGACAAATTTGAATCACTAACGGACCACTGGAGTATCATCATGCCATCAACAGAACCACCCAATCATATCCATCTCCACTTAGGCATAATGCCTATATACCAATTCAGGAGGAAATAAATGATGTAATATGTATCAGGTTTATTATATACAACCTTTTTTAACTCTTTCAATTTTTATAGCCAAAGACTCTCATGATATGTGCTTCTTGTTTCATGTTTAATTATTATATTAGTTTTAGTTAAGCATCAAGTTGGTATGTCCATTACCTTTTGTAGGTCCGGCTAGGAGGATCTAGTCGCCTAATCCTTGTGTACAAACCAACCCGGTTGTGCGGAATCCAACCGGAAAGGCAAACCGAGATAGAACAAGCAAATACACGACACGCAATATTCACCGATTAACACCTCTGTATTAATACGTATGAAAGATTCGGTTACAAAGCAATGTTTACAAATATGTTTTGCAAACCCTCTAAAACACTCGTGTGTGTGCGCTCTCAACAGAATGCTCTCTCTGTTCTCACTATGTGTTCTCTACTTGTCTAAGACTAGTAACAGTCTATTTATACACACAGACACAATGAAACAGAGACTCTGACTTGGCGAATCACAACTCAGCTTGACGAAACAAGCCTAATATTGACGAAATTGGATCATGTTTGACGAAACAAAGTAGTTTCGTCAAGATCCCTTCAGTTTCGCCAACAATGGGCTTGGGCCCAAGGTGTTTCGTTGACCATTAATTCAGCCCAAGTTCCAAGTTCAATTTCTTTACTACTTTGGCCCAGATGCTTGTTTCCATGCATTCTGTACGTACAAGAATTCTCACAAATCAAATTGAAATGATTAGTCAAACTTGGTGACATCATCATGACATCATCATGATGTTGTCATGGTGATGTGGCGCCTCGGGAATGCTCGCGGCTCTCCGTGCTCCGCGTGTCGAACTCTGGGGCGCACGACGGAGGAATGTCATGACGCCGGGCTTGAGCCGAACCCAACCGAGTCGAACCGAGCCAAGTCGAACCGAGTCGAGTTGCGTCCACATAAAATGTATCAACAAACTCCCCCTTGGACGCTACTCGCGAGATTCGCCTTTCATGTCTTCTATGTCGGAGGATCTTGAAAGTCTTCACGTCTTGAAGGTAGAAAGTGTATCAACAAACTCCCTGTATCATGTAGGAAGTGTGTTGACAAACTTCCCCTTAACATAAGCTCCCCCTTGAGTTATGCTCGTGAATGACTTGATCATTAGCTTGAGATCCTTGTGGTGTTGATGATGGCTAGCGGCAACTCGATCATCTTCATCTTTTTTGAGTGCCTTCACGTCGTGTCTTCATTCCGAAGCTTGTCATCGACCATGTTCTCCTAGCCTTTAGAATCTGCACATGCAAGAAATCTAAACGCGTAATGAGAACAACTGCTTGGAATATAGTTAGTATAAACAAATGACACACGTATGACCATGTTTCAATCAAACACCGTCCGACAGTTTGAAAGTTTAATAAATTTATCAATTTTAGTTTTCACTTTCAAAAACTTGCAAATTTCGACCGTTTATGAAGATTTAGTCAATTCGGTTTTCGTTCAGGTTTCAGGTAACGAAGACTCGAGATCCAACATCGTACGATCGAAAATAAGATAGAAATAAAATCTTTTTGGCTTTTATAAAGTTTATATTAAAACACACCTAAAATCTTTTTGGTATTTTTGAATATTTTGAAATATAAAGACTGAAAGCAGTAAATAAATATATACAGACATTCTTTTTGCGAGTTTCGAGGGTAAGAGAATCATATCAGTGTACGGTCATGCCAAAACGCTCTTGTTGTTCAATTAGTTAACATTAAGATAAGCATCCTATAACAATTATCGGTATTGTTGTCCACTTAAGCTCAACTTATCAGATGTAATCATGGCGAGGGGATACGTTAAGGTATGATTTATACTCACCGACCGGTGTTCATCCACATTACGACACATTCCCGTATCAAGGTATGCACGAGGGTTCATCTTACCGGTGAGTATACCGATTATCATCTGTTTGACCGTATATGATGTGAGATTCTCACTTATTTTGATTTGAAAACAAGCCCTATGTGATAAAATCACTTATTGATGAGGAACTTGATTTTCGATGCATGAGGGCACAGGAGCAAGTCCGTGAACAGGTCAGTACTTTCGTACAGCAGAGAGACGAACTTGACTCCCGGATAAAATGTGATATTTTATCACTTATTTTGTTTGGACATGTGATTGTTTATCACTTATTGAGGTCGTATGCAGTATGTACACGTATGTATAGTATCATGGAAGATCTAGACTTGCGTCCCCGTTATTAATCGGTAAAAGATACAACCATGATACCCAGATGATAAGCAGCATAAAGACCGAATATCTCAGAACCTCGGCAATCTATCAAACGGAATTTCGGTACTAAGACCATATGCCAATGAATGGTTCCCACCTGGTCTTCAGTCGATTTAGGTTTATATCACCCTGCACACTTTGAAATGATTGTGAGCCTACCGATACATCTTATATAGAGCTGCTTATCGTTTTCATTTAAGGTTTAAAGAGGTTTGGATAGACCACTGATATACTATCATTTTCTCTTTTTCTCGCCAGGAAACTCATTTTTGTTTTTCTATTGTTTTTGTGTTTTTGAAATTTTTCGATGTTTTTGGATATTTCAAATTTGGATTTACTCCCCCTAAAATCAATAAACTAAGACAAATTTAAAACACAAAGGTATTTACAAAAATGATTTTCCGATGTTGGTTTACTCTTGCTTGACCTTAATGCCGTTTACCAATAATAAAAAGTTAAATTTTGATTTGTCAAATGCTTTGGTAAAAAGGTCGGCACGTTGGTCATCGGTGTGGACCATGACAACATCGACGAGTTTCATAGAGAAACAATCACGTGTGAGGTGATATTCGAGATCAACGTGTCAGGTCAAAGAGTGCTGTATGAGATGATAATAATTCATAAAGCAGCTTAAATATCGACAAGCATAAGAGAGATTAGAAGTTCAAAACCGTATCCTGCAACTTCTTCGTGCATTGAAAGGAATCTGAGTGCTCTCCCAAACTGGATATCCATCCGGTGTGGATTTCAAGGTCGAATTTGCAGCTACTGAGAAATCTCTTGATAGCAACTAGATCATAAACCTCCGGGTCCGGCTGGTCTTCCATATTCCACTAGCGAAGGTCTTTGTCTTTCTCTTTCAGAAGTAGTGTGCGGATGTTCAATCCACGCCAAGGCACACATTTTCTTCAATCACACCGCGAAGAAATGTACACTACACGTCCATTTTGTTGATTTTGAACTTCAGACGTTGTGCAGGTGCGTACATTGCATTGGAATCTTTCCTGAGGACCCGATCAAAAACCATAACAACCAAATTTTGGCACTTTCTTCATCTGATCGAATTTTGCAACTTCATTCAACCGCATTCTTTCACCAACATATTCTTCTTCTTTTCTTTTTCTTTCCTCTCTCTCCATCAATGGCAACAACATTCTCCTAGATATAACAATATTTTGGAGCCTTATGTCGCCAATCTTGCGCATGGACGCTCCACTATCAACAATCCTAAGATTATCAATAGTTCCTCCTGGAACATCCTGCACACTCATTTAAAGATTAGATGGAGAGGGGGACCCAAGCCTTCACAGACTTGGGTCTTCCGTCATCATCGAGAATTGTAACATCCATTTCCCGATGATTCGGAATTGATGTAGCTCCCCCTGAAACAGTTACCGGTTTTGGTATCCAAATCTGTTTCTGTTTTTCATGTTTAACATCCGATTTAACAGATTTTGTTTGGATGACCTCCGGTTTTAAAACCTTTTCAACTTCTTTTCTTTGTTTCTTTTTCTGTTTCTTTTCTCGTTGTTTAACAAGACGAGGGTCCTGTTTTGGTGAAACAGATCGTTTATGGTAATTGTTACCATGGGGGGCATCAACTTTTGACTTTCCCTTGGTGAGATATGGACAATTCTTAATGATGTGTCCATACTCACAGCATTCAAAGCATGATCTCCGCTCAACAAACCTCGGAGTATCATAACTGCAATAGCTGGATGATGAACTTCGTGATCTTGAGGTACTTGGTCCTACATCACAACCGTTTGTTTGTTGTGTATAGTTGTTTTGACTGTTTCTTTTCAAAATTTTACTTTGTTTAACAGAATCCTTGTTGGATTTGTTTTCGAAAGTATCAATTTTATCAGTCCCTCTTGATTTCACGAAGTTTATCTTCCGAACCTTTTTCTTGTTTTCGCCCTGTTTTCCTTTTCCATTCTCTTGGGCGGCATGATTTTGTTCACGGGGATCATCAACCTTTGCTTTCAACTTATGAAGATATGGACAATTTCGAATTATATGTCCAATTGTACCACATTCAAAACATGATCTTCGTTCAACAATCCCCGAAGTATCATGTGATCGTCTTGCCGAAGATGATGAACTTTGTGATCCCGAGGTACTAGGTTTTGAACAGTCTGGTTCATTTCTTTTCAACACTGTTGCTTGTTTAACAAAATCTAAGTTAGATTTGTTCTCAAAAGTTTCGATTTTGTCCGTTCCCTTAGATTTCACAAAGTTCACATTCTTGTTTTTCTTTTGATTCGGCTTCCTTTGAGTTTGAGTCGTTGATTTTCCTTTGAGTTTGGTATGATTTTGCTGTTTTTGCACCGTTGGTAACTTCTGATTGTCGTATTGTTTTCGAACTTCGGCCTTTGGTATAGGAGGGCACTGTGTTACCGTAACATGTGGTCCTGTCTTTCCCAAAAACTTACTTGTCGAATTTTCAAAGACTTTACTGATTAAGGATTGATTAACATTCTTAATAGGAAAATCTTTGTCTGAATAAATTTTATCATCACCAACAAGAGTGTACAGCAAATTCACACTCTCCGACTCGTTTGCAGACGAGGACTTGATTGCAACAGTCTTAGTGGGTTTTGCAGGAGGATCACATAGAATATGATTCTCAAGAGGTATGTCCTCTTCTTTGATTTCCGCATCAGACTTTGCTGGGACAGCATCATCGGATTCATCATCAGAAGAATCAACATCCTCAATAATGACTGGAGGATCCTGATTCAGTTCAGCAGAAGACGCACATGTATCTGCTGACATATCTGAATCTGATGATACTTCTTTCTTGTATCCGAGTCCTGTTGCAAACTCCTTAACATCCAGAGGGACAGATGGTTCAAAGAAAGTTCTGTCTTCCTCATCAGGCATTGCATCATAATTGTGTCTCACTGGTGGTGGACATTTCTTGTATCCTATGCATGTGACATCCCGTTTTTCTTTCTGAACGTCAATGATGTGATCCAACACATAGCTAGAGCTCAAATAACTGTCTAGCTTAAGTTGGATCGCCTCACTTTTTGTTTTGACACAAGCCATCTCCTTTTGCATTAACTCAAGGCGAGATATATACAAATTAACGTCAGTTTGTTTTCTGGAAACCATTTTTGTTAATTCGGTTTTATCTTTCTTCAAGTTCTCAATTACCGATTTAAATTCTTTTTCATGGTTCTCATAAAACATGTTGGCTTCAGTGCACTTTGAAAGATCCACAGTCAACTTCTGGTTGTGGATAAACGTCACATCATATTTCTCTTGCAAAGCTTCGTGTTTGCTTTGCAATTCACACCACTTGGCATTCAATGAAACATGTTTGTCTTGCAAGTCAAACAAACTAGCTTGTAAAGCATCATGTTTGCCTTGCAACTCAGACATGTTTGCTTCTAAATCAGCACACTTAACTCTTAATCTAGCACAATTATCACAATCTACAGCAGTGGGTTCATCGACACATACCTGTCTGGAATCACTCTCAGGTGTTGGCCTTTCTGCATCAGAATTTATAACCTCCCTTGATGATTCACATTCAGATCCATCCTCGCTTGAACTTGAAGTTGTATCACCCTCAACTGAAGTTGAAACATCTTCATCTGAACTACTATTATGTTCAGAACTGTCATTACCTCCCGAGGATTCACCATTGTTGGCATCTTTGACAATTTCAGCATACAACGCTGTTTTTGTCTGACTACTGTTCTTTGGATCAAGAGATGATGGTTCTATAGTAGAACAATGGTGTTGTAAAGCAACTGGGGGTAATGGATTTCCATACAAGTCTGTGGTGGGAGCTGGCTTAATAGGAACTTGTATTGGATTGCCATACATATCCGTTGGTCCGGTAGATCGAACAGGTAATGGATTTCCGAACATATCAGTTGCTCTGATAGGTCGTTTCAGAACTATCATCCTCAAAATTTTGCGAACACCAGCTTCTAACTAATTTCGATGATCTAGACCAATTTTCACGAACCCCCAACTTCTAATTCTTTTGATGCACTCAGATGGGCTTTAAAGAAAATAATAGCCCACTCACTTAGAATATGATAAATCCTACAAAGTGTTTTGACGAAACAAGTTTTGAAACTTTATCTTGTCGAAACAGAAAAATTACTTTTAGTGATCAACGAAACAAGGTGAATATTGTGCTTGGGCTTGACGAAACAGTGAACTGACCCAACATATTAATCGGCGAAACAAATTACTTTAAAATGTGGGCTTCTAATTTGGCGAAACTAATTTTGTGCTTTCAAAGTTTTTTTTTTTTTTTTTAAAATTGACGAAACTGATTTGCACTTTGGGCTTCCTAAGTCGACGAAACTGGCCCAAGTGCTTATCTTTGGCGAAATTGATTTTGTTTTGGTGTTGGGCTTACTATCTGACGAAACAAGAAGGTGAAGGCCCAAATTCTTTGTAAGCCCAAGTCTTTGACGAAACTGATTTTTAATATGGGCTGTTTCTTCAAATTTTTGTTTCTTCAAAAATGTGTTTCTTCAAATTCTGTTTCTTCAAAAAAGTGTTTCTTCAAATTTTTTTGTTTCTTCAAGAGATGTGTTTCTTCAAAGGTTCTGTTTCTTCAAAGATTTTGTTTCTTCAAAGATTCTGTTTCGTCAAGAAAAGTGTTTCTTCAAATTTTGTTTCGTCAAAAAGTGGACAGAGAGTTGGTAGACTTTGTGGTCCTTATCGTTTTCTGACACAACAGAACACTACTTTCGGCTACCAACCATGATGCTTTCACCAAACAAGTAAGGTGCAAATATTTTAATCAGTTTACAACTTCCAACACACAAACAAATTCCAAACAATTTTTGAAGGATCAAAAAGTGTTATTTTTGAAGAACACTATGAAGATTTCAAGAACACCACCCAGAAAAACAAGTTTTCCGGTGAACCGAAACTCTCCGAACACAATATTTTGCTAAAATGTTTAACAAAAACCCATAACTAACATGTAAACATGAAAAATAACAAGGTTTTTAGCCAAACACAAAGCAAAATAATAAGATTTAACCAGATTTTAAGTTGTTTTCCAGAAAAATATGAACTTTAACACCCGAAAAACAAACCAAGAACACACTCGGTTTTAACAAGGAGAAGAGCCAAGGCTCTGATACCACTTGTAGGTCCGGCTAGGAGGATCCAGTCGCCTAATCCTTGTGTACAAACCAACCCGGTTGTGCGGAATCCAACCGGAAAGGCAAACCGAGATAGAACAAGCAAATACACGACACGCAATATTCACCGATTAACACCTCTGTATTAATACGTATGAAAGATTCGGTTACAAAGCAATGTTTACAAATATGTTTTGCAAACCCTCTAAAACACTCGTGTGTGTGCTCTCAACAGAATGCTCTCTCTGTTCTCACTATGTGTTCTCTACTTGTCTAAGACTAGTAACAGTCTATTTATACACACAGACACAACGAAACAGACTCTGACTTGGCGAATCACAACTCAGCTTGACGAAACAAGCCTAATATTGACGAAATTGGATCATGTTTGACGAAACAAAGTAGTTTCGTCAAGATCCCTTCAGTTTCGCCAACAATGGGCTTGGGCCCAAGGTGTTTCGTTGACCATTAATTCAGCCCAAGTTCCAAGTTCAATTTCTTTACTACTTTGGCCCAGATGCTTGTTTCCATGCATTCTGTACGTACAAGAATTCTCACAAATCAAATTGAAATGATTAGTCAAACTTGGTGACATCATCATGACATCATCATGATGATGTCATGGTGATGTGGCGCCTCGGGAATGCTCGCGGCTCTCCGTGCTCCGCGTGTCGAACTCTGGGGCGCACGACGGAGGAATGTCATGACGTCGGGCTTGAGCCGAACCTAACCGAGTCGAACCGAGCCAAGTCGAACCGAGTCGAGTTGCGTCCACATAAAATGTATCAACACCTTTTAGAAAACAAATTGATGTGTTATTTCTCATATCTTTTAGTTCTTCTCATTGTTAGACCACCCGGTGTGGGGCAACGCCCCTAGCCAACTCAATTGGGTGGCGCCCCAACACCATCCATGCTCTACCAAGATGAGGGTGCTATGGTTGCTCGGTCATATTGATGACAAGCGTTAAGGGGGGGGGGGAGGTGAGGACCAACCAATCAGGTTTGTTTTTTATTTATTTTATTATATAGTTAATGGAGCTTTATTCCAGACCGTGCTAGTTAACGATAAAGCCCCCGCTTACGTCGCGTGATAAAGCCTCTAGGGGCTTTATCCCACATCATATAGCCTTATAGTTCCTATTCTCATGGTCTGTGCTTCCTGCTTCATGATCACCTGCCTTCGCGTATCTTAAACTGACCTTTATCGCTATGAAATATTATTTTTTATTGAGATATTACAAACGCTGCTAGGTAGTCTTGGGAATTCTCCTTCTGAGCTACCCACTACTACTGAAGTGCAAGGTGATGAAGAAGATCTACATGATTCTGGTCTCATTGCGGTAAAACGAAAACGCAATGATCCAAGACCAGGTGTATTAGTTGAACCAATCCTGTTGTTGCTGAAGAAAACCCTGTTGCTAGTATTGCCCAAGTTGAAGAAGTACACCATGTAGTTTCTGAACCATTTACTTTACAAGTACCAATTCATAGTTTTAGAAGCGGGATGCTCAAGTGGTGGTAATGTTGAAGTGCGAGAAAGCTCAGGAATGGGTATAGATAGTGGTAAGATACCCATCCTTGATTATTTAAGTGAAGATGATGTGGATGTTGTCAGTTTGAGAAGAAAGGTTGTTGTGTTTGAACAAGATTCCCTTATGAAGGACGCAAAGATAGTTGCTCTTGAAGATCAAATGGCAGACAAAGATAGAAGAATAGAGTACTTGGAAGGAGACATCACAATGCTTATTTCTTTGGTTTATGATCTTAAGGGTAAACTTGAGAATAAGTTTGGTGAGGAGTATGCGAATGAAGGTGACAAAGAACGTTATGAACAAAGAAAAGAGCTTACTCCTGAAGAAAAGGCTCAACTTGATGCAGAACGTTAAGCATGGTTACAACAGTATATTGATACTCCACAATCCACATCCAAGGAAGAGGGCACATCCAGTACAAAAGAGAAGAGAAATAATTGTCACACAGAATCAAAATATCAACTCTTTAGATGAAAACCTGAATCCAATTGATCCACGTAAGGTTCCTGATAGATTTGTGGCGCATGTTGGTAAGAGCTTGTATGATAAGGGTGGAAACAAGGCATCGTTAGCTAGAGATATGATCGTGATTGAAATTTGTGGATAATAACCCGAGCTAACCAAGAGATTGAATACTACAAGACTCAAGCTGCCTTTGAGTCATTAACTAAGCCAAACTTGCAGACGTTAGTTAGGGCTCCATATGCGGATTATAAGACTGATGGGCCTGGCTGGGTGTTCTTCAGGAAGTTAGAGTATCAAGTTAAACATAAGGTTCCAAACATGAAGACAATGTAAACATATTCGAAGACAAACCCAGGAGTTTTAAATCCCGATACGGGGGAGACGCCTGAAGATTGTAATGTGGCCACCAACTCAAAAGGGGAAAACTATTCCTCTTCCAAAGAAATTTCCAAAGGGTTGCTTGAAAGATTTTAAGCATTGGATATATGAAGAGAAAATGGGAGAGGCAGTAATAGTATATGCTGATCAAGCTTACCGACTTGTAGATGCAAATGATTTAATCATTTTTCATTAGGAAGACTTTCTCATATTGTGTGCCAGTCAGATTCGATCTTTGGAACAGTATCAAGTTTGTGCGAAAATGTTGGCTAATGCTGCAATAAATGTTAAACAATATCGTTTGAGTGTTGTAGCGCACACTGCAGCTGGTGCAGGTGCAGCTGCAGCTGGAGGTAGTGCTTGAAGACAATTGCATAAACCTCAGGGGAGATTGTTTGGTCCGTATAAAGGTTTAAGCAATATATATGTTTGTTAAGGTATGGCAATCTCGAAATCTATATAGATTTGGAGATGGGCTTTGAATGTAGTGAGCTAAGGTGCTCGGTCATGTTGACCACTAGTATATAAGGGGTCTTTTGGTTACACATTAGGGTTGTTGGTTTAAAGAATATTAGTAGATCGAAAGTTTGCAAGCAACTTGTATCAGACGGTTTTACTAATCATATGCAAGTTTGTGTTTTCTTATTCATCTTGTTCTTTTACTTGAATCATTATGGTTTGTGTGTTTCCGCCATACATTTGCAATAATATTGATATCACTGTAGTTATCCAGATTTGGGACTTACACTTATGTTAGGAAATGTTTGACATGTGCGAATGTTAAGGTCGAATACCAAAAGCCGTTAGGCTAGTTATAACAACCCGAGATTCTCATGTGGAAATGGGAACAAATATCTATGGACTTCACTACAAAATTACCTAGGACCTCTAGAGGTCATGACATGATATGGGTATTAGTCCATAGATTAACAAAGTCTGCATATTTCTTACCAACTTGCGAAAAGAATAGTATGAAGAAACTAGCTGAATTATATCTTAAAGAGATTGTGGCATGTCATGGAGTGCCTATTTCTATAATCTTAGACCAAGACGATCGCTTCGTATCAAGAATTCGACAATCATTCCAAATGGTCTTTGGATCTTGTTTAGATCTAAGCACGACCTTCCACCCACAAACCGATGGCCAAAGTGAATGGACTTTTTAAACACCGGAAGATATGCTTCATGCTTGTGTGATGGATTTAGGCGGAAATAGGGATACTCACTTACCCTTAGTGGAGTTCTCATACAATAATAGTTATCACACTAGCATTCAAGCCGCACCGTTCAAAGCTCTATATGGACGAAAATGTCGACCGCCGCTATGCTAGGGGGAAGTCAGTGACAAACAGTTAATTGGTCCAGAATTAGTCCAAGAGAACATCGATAAAATCTTTCAAGTCCGAGATCATATCAAGGCGGCTCGAGACAGAAAAAAGAACTATGCTAACAAACGACACAAACCATTATCCTTTTAGGTTGGAGACAAAGTCTTGTTGAAAGTCTCAGCTTGGAATGGCATAGCTAGGTTCGGAAAGCGTGGAAAGCTAAACTCGTGATACATAGGACCATTCGAAATTCTGGCAAAAATTGGTACCGTTGCTTACAAGTAGAAATTGCTAGAAGAACTTAATAGTGTACATGACATATTTCATGTGTCAATCTCAAGAAAATTCCAACGCAAGAAACGGTTATCATTCCTGTGGATGAAATACACCTTAACAACAAACTCCAATTTACCAAAGAACCCGTTGAGGTTATGGACAGGAAAGTCCAAAAGACAAGGGGAAGTTGTGTTAAACTAGTCAAAGGTCGATAGAACTCATGATACAGACTCGAGTATACATGGGAACCTAAAGACCAAATCAAAGCAAAATACCCCCAACTGTTTGAGAATATTCATGCAGGGGATAACTTAACTTGAATTTTGGGACGAAATTCCTTTAACGGGTGGAGTATGTGACAAACGGCAAAATTATCCGGTAATTCCGTACAACTTAATCACTATTTAACTATACAAATTTGTGCATTAGACTTAATTACGATATGTTGAGTGTCATAAATCTAGCAATATCAAGGAATGCATTTCATTTGCATATCACATGAATTTATTCGCCGCGTCGCGAAACAATACAAACTATGTACAAAGAGCGTTGGTAGATTGTCTGGCTAGACTAATTGTGTCAGCACGACTCCGGTACTCACCTAAACAATAAGTATAGGACTTAGAATTAGGTCCAACATCCAAGATATACCGAACCCCAAGTGGGAAAACAACTTATGTCGTGACTTGCAATCTATTTATGGCAATGCCATTCTTGGTTTGTTTTTATCATATAGTATGTTTACTTATTCGAATGCAATGAAAACCTATCTAAGTTCACACCTCGTGCTTCCGTTACGAGTGGTTGTGACATGGAACGTGAGACTATGGATTTCATTTTAGCACTCCAAGACACAAGATTCCCTCCCAGGAAAATAGAGTAACCGAAGATGGAACGTCTTGTGTTTAGGCATCTGGTCCAGTTAACATCAGAGTAACCAACAATACTGGTTTGAGTGGGACATGAGAACATAATTCCAAAGGTGACTTTCCATTTGACATATTGAAGTATATGTTTAAAAGTAGTGAAGTTCTCAATGGTAGGATGTTGTAAGAATTAACTCACTTGATTTACTGCATATAAGAGGTCTGGCCTGATGATGGTAAGGTACCAAAGAACACCAACCAGGGATCGATACATAGTTGGATTCTTATAACGAACCCCATCTTTGACAAACGAAGCACTAGGGATAGCGAAGTATGAGTGGGTTTACAATCGAGAAGCGCGACACGATCCAGAATATCATGAGCATATTTAGTTTGAAAAAAAAAGATAACCCATTTGGTGTGTAGAGTGTAGACCACTTCAAGTCCCAAAAAATAACTTAATTTACCAAGGTCCTTGATGGAAAATTCCTTGTGAAGACAAGATATGAACTTGGAAATCGTAGTCTCTTGGTTGCCGGTAAGAATTAAATCATCAACATAAACGAGAACGTATATAATGCACTTTTCACGTTTGAAGACAAACAATGAGGTATCGGCTCGAATACATGAGGACCCATCACCAATAAGGAAGGTTCTTAACTTTGAAACGAGGCTCTAAATGCCTGTTTGATCCGACCGCGTAAAAAAAACATTCTTTACATCCAACTGATGTAAATTCCAATCATTTATAACCGCAATGGATAACACAATACGAATTGTGGAAGCTTTTACAACCTGACTGAAAGTGTAGTTGAAGTCCAACCCAAATCCATATGCAACCAAATGGGCTTTTAAACGATCAATACTCCCATCAGCTTTGTGTTTAATATGGAATAACCATTTAGACACAACAACATTATGATTAGTAGGTCTAGGAACGAGAGACCACGTGTTATTCATGAGCGCTTCCTTAGTAGGCTCCAGAATCAAATAGGACTCTTGCAAAAGTATCATTAACGAGAAACATACCCGTTATGACGTTTGTGTCCTTTACCACTACCTTAGCGGTTCCTAGCACCTGGTCCTAATGTGTAGCAAACAACGTTCTTAATTTCTCCACACTCATGAGTCTTGTGGCCAGGCTTCTTACAGATGCCACACTTCTTTTGTTGTTCGAAGAAACACTTTCCAAAGTGTCTCTTCTCTCATTCCTTACACTTTAGGTTCCCCACTATGCTTCGAGCGATTTCCTCAAAAATTAGTTCTTCCTTTCTTAGAACTCTTAAAAGGGTTATTTACTATCTCTTAGACTCTAAATCAACCTTCGCCTCTCTTAATCTCATTTCATCCTCAGTTAGGGAGAGGGCCAGGTCAACAACCGACCGAAATGTAGCGGGTTTGGATGATTTTACCATCCCCTTAATCTTGGCTGCTAATCCCCCTATGTGTCAAGCGACACACTTAGAATCGCGGGTAATAAGGTATGGTACTAACGTCGTCATAGAGTTATAACTAGAGGTAAACTCCATAGAGTTCAAATTTTTCATTGTTAATTTCAGAAAATCTGACTCCACTTTCTCCACCTCATGATGTTTTTTATCAACATCCGAGCCGGACCCAGTCTTGCATTTCCTTATCATTGAATTAAATTTTGGTTTTTAACCATAATAATAATTTCGAATCCATTGATATTTATTCTTTTTATAAGATCAAAACTTTAATTGATCTGCCCTAAACATTGATAAATCTTTTGATGGCTCATAGTTAAAGCGAAATGACTAGCTAAATTGATGGCAATATTGGTGGTATTGGTGTTGCACCCCCCAACTGAATGGTCGTGTACCTAACCCATACCTACGCCACGCATAGTGTTATACGCATCATATAGCCCTATACACTACGTATAGCTTTATACGCGGTGTAGGTAAAGGTAGGGTTGGGTGTGCAAATAGGTAGCTTGGTGTGCCAATATGCACACCCTTTTTATTATGTTATTTGTTTTCCGGTCTAAGCTCCTGGTTTGCTTCCGCTATGAAGGAGTGTGTGGGGTATTTGATTGTATTATTAGACTTGGATATATTAGTATGAGCTCATGAGCTCAGTTAGGTGTTTAGGTTCCTCGTATCTACATATATTGTGACCTAAATATTCAATGATCATTTAGTTTCATTAGCTTTGCCTCATTCTTCCTTTGATTTATCTCATATAATATTTTTTTATGTTTATTTTGTTGTGTCGATGATTTTTGCAGGTAACTTGTTCCATATTAATAGTCACTGTTTGTTTATAACTTGTAGTCAATTAAAAGAACCAGCATGCATTATAATATTGTAAAGTTTAACGTATAAAGATTACTATTACACATGAACGAAACAAATTACGAACGAGCTATAGAGGACTTGGATCGACTGATGCAAATGACAGAAGCTCAGCATTACACTTAACAACATCCATAACCTCTTTTTCCAATGTCACCCAAGCTTCAATTCCATCATTGGAACACGAATCCATCAACATCATCCTGTTTGTAAAAAGTGGAACGTCGTCGTTCAGTTGATTCCCAGAACAAACCCACACCGGCTTTCCCCATCCGAAATCAATTTCGTTAGATTTAGAGTTACACATACTCGCAGCCAAATAATACTCAGATTTGAAATCAGTAACCATTTCCATAGATTTTCTCAGGGAGTCCACGAACCTAACATGCGCGTTTTCCCCTTTCAGTTCATCAATGGATCCACCTTTACTATCCGCAATCGCATTCTTTAAATTACTCGCCATGGACGCTAGTTCAAGGTTACTTGCACCAGGATCAAACCTCACAGATGCCCCTGACAAAACGTTTCCGATTGAATATTCATTCAATGCTGGTGAAAATCGCTGACGGATGTTCACTGGCATATGTAGAAAAGATGGCTTGGAATACGTTGCTGTGGTTACGCATTTCCAAAGCAAGGCCAATACAGCCGCGACTCGACTGACTGGCTGATGTTTTGATGCTTTGGCCTTGAGTTCCTGCAAGGCCAAAGCATCAAAACAGAATCTTTTAGTTTCACATTTCCCGTGCTTTATACAAACTGGAGAAACCGCCAAATACCATAGTGGAATGTATGGCAAATATGGTAACTGAGGGTTTTGTGGGAACATTTGCGATGGGACAAAGTTTGGATAAATTTGATTTGGATCTCGTCTTGCGATCGCAGCCCAAGTTCTCATGAATGTCATGGTGCTATTTCCATCTGCAAGTTTATGATTATTTTGGAAAATAATTGAAACACCACCACATTCAAAGAAGTTAACCTGTATCATTGAAACATAAGAACACGACAATGGTTGATTCGGGATTGAAGCGACAACAGGTATCAATCGTTGCAAGAACTTATGATCCGGTTTTTGAAGCACATTATTGAGCCGATCATTGACTCTTGTCTCAACATAATACACGCCATCGTCGTTACAATCAATATGAAGCTCACTGGCTAATTTTCCTGCAAACGGGTACATACGAGTTAAGGCTTCTGAAAGTGATTGCTTCAGATGATTTGATCGGTCCGATATGACCTCCTCTATGTTCTTGCTATCGTTATTAGTATAGAAGACCATAAGGGGATGGTATATTGGGACTTGGACCTGATCAAACATGGAGAACTTGTAATATCTATGACTTTGGGGTGTTGGAGACGAGGGTTTTATGTGTTCTCTGTTAATAACTTTGATCCTAACGGCGTCTTTTTCTTCACCTTTAAGGTTTGATTCGGTATAACTGCAACAATTTGAGGGGGAAACAAGTCAAAGAAAAATCAGAAAATCATGAATCAGGTACTAACTTTTACTGTATTAATATAATTAAGTTTTCTTTAGGGTAGTGCTAAAGGCACTCTACTGTTGTGTTCACTCCTATCCACACTAAAATTAAACAAAATTATCTTGATTTGTAGTTTCAAATAATGGGGTACCATGGAAATTAAAGGGTACGCTTAGTCAAACCATATTTTTATACCTGATGATGGTATCGGGAGGATTTGTCAGATTTGACATGTAGCGACAGTTTTTCCGCATGTTAACCTGCCATGCTAACTTATGTCCGGTGTCTTGCTGTGGGGCTGCTCTATCGGAAACCATGGTTCGGCTGCCTGAGAAGGCATAACCATCATTTAGGTGGTGGTAAGCCGACCCACGGCGTGAGGCCGAAGAGGATAAAGTGGAGATCAAGAAACGCCTCATGGCTGTGTTCTTTGAGTCTTTGATAAAATACCCGCCTCGATCATCCGTATTTATAAGTATTTCTTGTCCATATTATATGATGTTGAACTGAATATAATAAGTTCCATCCATCCGCGAGTTCCATATTTTAATAGATATGGAAATTAAGAATCAAAGTTCAATCATTGTTTAGTGATTTGTGATCTCTACAATAACTTTCATGTGACCTGCACGATCTCCAATATTAAGTATGTTTAACACCGTTGAATCTTGAGCAGCAGAAGATAATTTTCACATTAAATGCTAAGATATCACATCAAACTGTATGTCTTTGAATGAATCTGAAAAAAAAAAAAAAAAAACTTGGGTTGTGAAAGACAAAGCTATTCTAATAATAAATTCGTTTGGATCAAAATGGGTGTAACACCTGCAGCAAAACCAAGTAAACCCTAGTCGATACATACAGATTACACGAGTAACTAAACATTATTGATAGTGCATCGGACGAATCCGAGGGCACGTTAAAGTTAACATATGAACATTAGTAATTAACAGATCGATATTGGGGCCTTTGAATAATGATCGGGCGTGTTTTAAGCAAACCTAAAGGCACGGAATTACTTAAATATGATCCGTAGACCATAACATAGGGTCTTTGATGCCTTATCAGCTAGAAACCACGTTAAACATGTAGGAATCCGTTCGTGTAAAATAAATAAAAATACTTTATTAACTTGAATTATTGAAACAATTAACGAATGAAAAATAAAAAAAAAACAGTACTAATAAAACTGAAAGATGAAAAAAAAGAACAACAAAATAGAACAGAAAAACTGTTCTTGGCTGAGGATCGTGTTAGACACGGGTCCCTTAAAACAAATTTCGTGTCTTCCAGGAGAACACGTTTGTTTACAGGATACAAGCCGCAAGCAGTTGCACTGCCGGTCTTGACTCCTACCCGAAGGTGTATCTCGAAAGCTTGAAGAGAAAAAGAAATCTGCAGTGAAGAAGATTGTATAGCTATGTGATTCGGTGTGTTTGGTCTTCAATAGGATGCTCCTATTTATAGTTGCAGGTCTTGAAGAAACTGAAAAATGAATTAAATGGGTGAATTAAACTGCATTAAACGTCTTTAATGTACTTTAATTCGACACTTAATTCTCAGTCAAACGCATTAACTTCGTCAGTTTTAAATGCTGAATGTAACTGCACTGGCATTAACTGCACTGGCATTAACTGCAGCAGGAAGCTTCTGCGCGCGCGCGCGCAAGACACACTAGCGCGCATGCAGGTCTGCACCCTCACGCGCGGTGCGTCCAATTGGCTCACTGCCATGCGCGCGTGCGCCATACTCACCCAGGTCCATGCGCGCCTGCGCGCGTGTGCCACGTCACCTGTGAGCCTCTACAAGGACGCCACACAGTCGCGCCGTTTTGGTTCACTATGGTGCGCCGCGCACGTCAGATCAGGCCCATGCACCATGCGCGCAACCGCGCGCCCCCATGCCATGTGTACTCGCGCGCGCATGACTGCCACGTCATGCGCCACATCACCTACCACTTGGTCCTTGCAACCCTTGTGCTCCACCACGCGCACGCGGTAAAAAATACAAAGGCGGCTCTCAAGCGGCTTGCGGCGATGCGAAGTGTAAAGTGCGCCATCAAAGCGCCACATTGCGCCTCATCGCCCATGCCACGCGCGCGCGTGTGCGAGTGCGTGTGCGAGTGCGAGTGCGAGTTAGGGTGCTACTCACCCTTCGCGAGTACACTAGTGAGTGCTTCCGTGAAACAATAAGGATGGAGAGTTCCCACTTAAATACCCCTTTAAATTTCATCTCTCATCCGAAGTGGGACAAGGTGCCACTTTCCCACATATTTCAGCATTCAATTTTCAAACACCAAACTTTGAACATCGATATCTCACTCATCTTAGCTCCGTTTTGGATGTGGTTTAGTTCGTTGCGAAGTCCTTCCAACATAGAACATAAACTCACAAATAAATATATAAAACCCGCTCATTTGATTATATTTATTTTTAGTCCAAAATAGGAAAAAAAAACATTTTCCTATATTTGTGAAAAATGCTATTTTCACAAAATTTCCAACAATCCCCCACATGAATAGAAATCGATCTATCAAGTTTCAATGATACACGTTCAACAGTTGAGCATTGCAAGATAGGTAGTTGTAACCTTTGAACCTACTTTTGTGAAGCATACTTAGCCTCTTAGGGTCTTGTAGACGCGGTGTCCTTGAACAATCCCCCATTTATGTAGGCGACAATATACATTCACACAATACTCTCCCTAGTCGAGTCAAGACCTCATGGTTGTGTTCGTTTTTGGTCATGGAACACGTTCCTGGTTCTGCGAGAGCTCTAGGATTTGCGCCTCCCCACAAATCCATTCAAAGCGACCCCACTTCTCTTTAACATAGGTGATTCCTCTGAATCATTAAAAGCATCATGGTTAATTTGGATTTCCTCAAAATCCTTAACCTCAACATGTGTCACACCCCGATTTCCACGTGTATCACCGGTGGGCCCGGTGGGGGATTACCGTGACGTAGTTGGCAACAATATCGTCAAACCACACAATTATATAAATGCACAGCGGAAGCTTTAAAGATAAATATATACTTCAACCTCTGGTGGTAATATCAAATATATTACAGAAGTCAAATGTATCCACAGCGGATCAAAATAATAAAATATTGTTCATTCAGATACGGCATCGAGTTTGCGAGACTATTCGTGATGCTTAGGAAGCTAATACCAGCCAATTTTCGTATAGTACCTGCACTTAATCTTTTTGGGGAAAATACGTCAGTTTAAACTGGTAAATACATTCAACTGACACATTTGAAAATGTTTATTAAAATTGATTTGAATGCACAAGGCACAAACTCTTTTATAACTTGGGAAAATTATTAAAATCTTGTGAACGTATTACATGTTCTTTTATGCGTTCAGTAGCCCGGGTCGTGCCGGGTTAAAGATTAATAGACACACCACATTGCGTAAAACCGTAGTATAGAAACCAACGGCTACGTCTTTTTATTAAATGTCGACAATATATACCGGGTGTACGCCTACACCGGGATGTCGATGGTCGCGGCCATTTCGTAAAATGATGCCAAGGATATCCGGGACAACGGTCATTAACCCCCCAAAGGCTTTTAAGAAACAAAACTGTTTAAATGAGCCGATCATAATATTTAATTAACCACCTAAGCGATGGAAGATATGATGCTCAATCAAGCGGTAAATATTATACCGTATCCCAAGCCCGTATAGGGGAAATAAGTTAAAAGTATTTACCTTTGCAAGTATTATTCCTTAATTTGATTAAATCACCGATAGCTTTTACTGGGCTCCTAATCTGGAACGAAGGTTTTAATTAACCTCTTAGAATCCTAATGGGTCTTTATATTGGCCGTAGCCTAGACTGGTTGGTTCCGGAATATAAATATGGCTAAATCGCGTGAAAAGGCGAAAACCGAGAATGGAATGTGATTCTGCCCCGAACAAGTTCAGAGACTTGTTTTATATGGGTCCAATGTTCACACTCTGTATTTTGGGGTCCAAATAATATAATTTGACCCGTATCGGCTAATTTATGAAAACTAGTTTCATAGGACGAACCGTGCGCGCAATAGGCGAAACGGTTAACCATGAGAGTCTTACGCTTATTTCCTAAGTCAATATGCCTTAAAGAGGTTGTGGTATCAGTAGGATACCTTCCGTGATGCCCGTAACGAGTTTAAGTTAATATTACGCCCCGTAGGGGTTTTCCGGTCATTTTAAAGATTTTTAAAGAGCTTTTCGAGTTCTACAGGAAATCTGAGTTTCCCGAACAGTTTATAAAGTCTAAAATACTTTATTTATTATTTAAAATCAGTAGCAACTGGAATCGGGTCAAAAGACCTTGTAGAACTCAAGTTTTGGCCGAAAAGGGCATATTCGGTATTTGCCAAACCGTAGCCATAACCGCAGGTTATGAGCAAGGTAAAAATTATTAAAAATCTTTAAAATTCCAAAAATATTATTTTATAACAGTGGGTAAAATTTTTGGTGACGAAATCTTGGTTTAGATAGGGGTTATGCTAATTGCGCCGTTTATTACAAAAGTTTCTTATAAATGCACTTTTTAGCATAACTCTCATTCTAGACCTCGGATTGGCGTGAAACTTTAAGGACATGCTTATAATTTAGTAAGCAAGGTTATGGTCCGTTCACGTGTCCGAAATACTCGTTTTATTTTTAAAAGGCCGTTACGGTCAACTTTTAGGCGATTAACGGAAATGCGTAAAAGACTCGGACAATTCATGAACCGATCACAGAGGTCTATACCATCATGTAACATGGTCCTAAGAGAGTCCTAAGACATATCTATACCTCACTAAAACGGGTCAGAACTGAAGTCAGAGCAGAAGTCAAACTTTTGCGACATTCGGCTCCGAACCGGGTCAATATAGCAAATGGTCGATTCAAACGAGCGTGAACAAGTTTATATACTTAATATCATGTTTTATGAGTGTCAAAACAGGTTTCATAACATATACATTACAGATTATGTATAAAACGACAAAATAGCTTTTTGTTGACTTTTTAAGTGCACGTTTGACTCGACATTTGACATAGTTAGAGTGGTGATCAGAGGGAACCCTTTTAGGGGTTTATTACCCACATAAATACCAACTCATAACTACTTTTGATCCGACAATTCACTGGACCATTTGTGAATTATCGCTATGACAACCGTTAGTTACGACGGTTTGGTTTATAAGCTAAATCTATGGAAATACAAGACCACAATGGATGTGAGCGACTTACAGAAGTTGTGTCTTGCTTAGAGAACAGAGAAGAATGCTTGAGAGCTTCTTAGAATGATCAGTTGAGTGTATTTGAGTTGTGTGATTGTTATGAACCAAACTAGCCTATTTATAGTGAAACAAAGCCCTCAAGATCATCACACAACACCCTACACTGGTCATGGATGATGGGCAGGTGTCCCATAGGGCTATGGGTCGAGTAGGGGGCGCCCATGCCTCTCTTATTGTATGTTTGATCGTTCACAAGCTCAAAAGGCAAGAAAAACAAAGTTTTCTGCATCTGGGCGTCCCACGCGACCCGCATGGGAGTTTCCATGCGTTTGTACGCGGGTCGCCTGAGATTCAAACTTCAGGCGCGTATTTTAGGTGGCTCGCGGCCCGCCTCCACTTAACCCAAAACACAACGCGGGTCGCGAGAGGCTTGATTTTCAGGTTTTTAAAATCTTTTATAATCATTACGAAATCCTGGTAATTAATAACGAAATCTTTCGTAATTATTAACCTGACCTTTCGGGTTTGAAGGGGTAATTTTGCGGTTTGGCCCTCGGTTAATTACAACTAAGGACCTCATGTTATTTACCCGCGTTGTTAAGTCCCCGATTAGTTTATTAATTATTCGGAAAGCCTTAACTTTCATTATTGACGCTTTTAACCCTTCTTATACGAATTCGATCGTAACTTTCTCGTTTTAAAACGGAACTTCGCGAAATTTATACAATATGTTCTAGTGAGCGTATAATACTGTTACAAAGCCTTGGGAACGTTAAAGGGTCACTCAGAGGTATAATTAAACATGTTGACACAGTTAACCCCTGTAGCTTGTAATCTCTCACCTTCTTCCGCGTTTCGCTTCCGTACGATCCATGATTTATTCGTTTGAAGGTACAAGCACCATCTAGGGTTACCATACAGTATATTTACCCTTGTTTGACATCTATAACCCTCGAATTTACATACATTCAAGGTTTGTCAAAATCAGTCCTTTATTTAATATCAATGCCACGTGTAATCAAATGACACGTGTTAACACATCATTGGACACAAAAATTCGAGGTGTTACATCCTCACCCCCTTAAAATAAATCTCGACCCGAGATTTACTCGAATAAATAGGGGTACTTTTCTTTCATTGTGGCTTCGACTTCCCACGTATATTCGGGACCTCTACGAGCATCCCATTTGACTTTTACAATCGGTACGTGCTTTCTTCGAAGCTTCTTCACCTGTCGATCTTCAATCGACAAAGGTTTTTCTACAAACTTTAAGCTCTCATCTATATGCACATCTGTGTATGGAATCACCAATGATTCATCAGCGAAGCACTTTTTGAGATTGAAGATGTGGAACACATTGTGAATTCCATTGAGCTCTTCAGGCAAGTTCAACTTATAGGCAACTGATCCGACACGTTCAATGACCTCAAAAGGTCCTATGTATCTCGGACTCAGTTTGCCCTTCTTGCCGAAACGCATCACTCCCTTCCAGGGTGACACCTTAAGCAACACCTCTTCACCTACATCAAAGTGAAGGTCCTTACGCTTCGGATCAGCGTAGCTTTTCTGCCTGTCACGGGCAGCCTTGAGACGTTCCCGAATTTGGACAATCTTGTCCGTTGTCTGGAAAACAATCTCTGGTCCTGATAATTGGACCTCTCCTACTTCCGCCCAACAAACAGGCGATCTACATTTCCTACCGTATAATGCCTCGAAAGGCGCAACCTTTATGCTGGTATGGTAGCTATTATTGTAGGAGAATTCGATTAGGGGTAGGTTCTTATCCCAGTTACCACCTAAATCGATCGCACATGCACGAAGCATGTCTTCTAACGTCTGGATAGTACGCTCACTTTGACCGTCCGTCTGTGGATGGTAAGCCGTACTGAAGTTCAAACGCGTGCCCAAAGATTGCTGGAAACTCTTCCAGAAGTGAGACGTGTATCTAGTATCCCGGTCGGAGATAATAGACACAGGTATGCCGTGTAAGGCTACAATCTTATCAACATAAAGTTGGGCTAACATATCGGGGCTATACGTCTCCTTGATGGGTAGAAAATGAGCTGATTTAGTCAGCCTATCGACTATGACCCATATTGTATCGTTTCCTTTCCTGGTTTTGGGTAACTTGGTTATGAAATCCATAGTTACACATTCCCACTTCCACTCGGGATGCTCAGGCTGTTGTAGCAAGCCAGACGGCTTTTGGTGCTCGGCTTTGACTTGAGCACAAGTCAAGCACTTTGCTACATGGGCGGCCACAGACTTTTTCAAGCCTATCCACCAATAGTTTGCCTTTAAATCTTGATACATCTTGTCTGCACCAGGATGGACAGAATATTTGGAACTATGGGCTTCCTGGAGGATAACATCTCGTACTCCTCCATAAATCGGAACCCATATACGCCCGTTCACTCTAAGGATTCCATCCTTGCTAAGAGTCAACTGCTCCTCAGTTACTCCTAACTTTTCATTAGGATAATTAGCTTCCAACACAGCCTCTCGCTGTGCAGCTAATATCCTTTCAATTAAATTGTATTGACCTCAATGCTCTTGGCATTGATTCGAATAGGTTTTACCCTTTCTTTTCTGCTCAGGGCATCAGCGACTACATTCGCCTTGCCGGGATGGTACCTGATCTCGCAATCATAGTCATTCAAGGTTTCCATCCAACGGCGCTGCCTCATGTTCAACTCCTTCTGGTTGAACAGGTGCTGGAGGCTTTTGTGATCAGAATAAATCACAAATTTAATACCATAAAGGTAATGCCTCCACAATTTTAGTGCAAATACAACGGCACCCAACTCCAAGTCATGGGTGGTGTAATTCTTTTCATGCACCTTTAGTTGTCTTGAAGCATAGGCAATCACCTTGCCCTTCTGCATAAGCACACACCCCATGCCTGTGTGTGATGCATCGCAGTAAACTACGAATTCTTCTGTACCCTCAGGTAAGGTCAACACAGGTGCGTTGCTCAGCTTTTGCTTCAGGATTTCGAAGGATTCTTGCTGCTTTGGGCCCCAGATGAACTTTTCTTTCTTCTTGGTTAGGGAAGTCAAGGGCGCAGCAATCCTTGAAAAATTCTCAATAAACCTCCTTTAGTATCCTGCTAACCCCAGGAAACTACGAATTTCGGTAGGCGTCTTTGGCTCTTGCCAGTTCATGACTGCCTCTACCTTAGCGGGATCCACTTGGATACCACGCTCACTCACAACGTGACCTAAAAACTGAACCTCTCGTAGCCAGAATTCACATTTCGAGAATTTGGCGTAGAGTTTCTCACGCAGTAGTAATTCGAGAATGCGACGGAGGTGCTTCTCGTGGTCAGCTTGGTTCTTGGAATATATAAGGATATCGTCGATGAAGACTATGACAAATTTGTCCAAATACGGCTTGCAGACGCGATTCATGAGATCCATGAACGCAGCCGGTGCATTTGTGAGCCCAAAAGGCATCACTAGGAACTCGTAATGACCATAGCGAGTCCTAAATGCTGTCTTATGTACATCTTCACCCCTGACCCTTAGCTGATGATAGCCCGACCTTAAGTCGATCTTTGAGAAGTAGCTCGCTCCTTGCAGCTGATCGAATAGATCGTCGATCCTTGGCAAAGGATATCTATTCTTTATGGTAACTTTGTTCAGCTTACGGTAATCGATGCACAACCGCATCGATCCGTCCTTCTTCTTTACAAATAGGACAGGTGCTCTGTAACACCTCGAATTTTTGTCTCCAATAACGTGTTAACACGTGTCATTTGATTACACGTGGCATCTATAATAAATAAAGGGCTAATTTTGACAAACCTTGAAAGTATATAAATTCGAGGGTTATAAATGTCAACAAGGGTAAATATACTGTATAGTAACCCTAAATAATGCTTGTACCTTCAAACGAATAAATCATAGATCATACGGAAGCGAAACACGGAAGAAAGTGAGAGATTACGAACTACAGGGGTTAACTGTGTCAACATGTTTAATTATACCTCTGAGTGACCCTTTAACGTTCCCAAGGCTTCGTAACAGTATTATACGCTCACTAGAATATACTGTATAAATTCCGCGAAGTTCCGTCTTAAAACGAGAAAGTTATACTCGAATTCGTATGAGAAGGGTTAAAAGCGTCAACAGTGAAAGTTAAGGCTTTCCAAATAATTAATAAACTAACCGGGGACTTTATAATGCGTGTAAATAACACGAGGCCCCTATCGGTAAATAACCGAGGGCCAAACCGCAAAGTTACCCCTTCAAACCCGAAAGGTCAGGTAAATCATTACGAAAGATTTCGTTATTAATTACCGGATTCTGATAATCATTACAAAAGATTTAAAATTTCTGGAAATCTGACCTCTCGCGACCCGCGTTGTGTTATGGGATAAGTTGAGGCGGGCCGCGAGCCTCCTAAGTTACGCGCCTGATATTTGAATATCAGGCGACCCGCATTAAACAAGCAGGGAACTTCCATGCGGGTCGCGTAAAGTGCCCAGATGCAGAAAGTTGTAACTTCTTGCCTTTTGAGCATTTATGAACGACCAAATCTCCAATAAATGAGGCATGGGCACCCTACACTTGACCCATAGCTCCAGGGGACACATGCCCATCATCCATGATCAGTTGTAGGCTGTTGTGTGTTGATCTTGAGCTCATTTTTCACTATAAATAGCCATGTTATAGTCATAACATTCACACAACTCAAACCCTTCTATCTGATCATTCTAAGAAGCTCTCTAGCATTCTCTTTTGCTCTCTAAGCAAGATACAACTGCTGTAAGTCGTTCATACCCATTTTGGTCTTACATTTCCATAGTTTTAGCCTATAAACACAACCGTCGTAACTAACGGTTGTCATTACAATAACTTGCAAATGGTTCAGTCTTATGACGGATCAAAAGTAGTTTTGAGTAGGTAATTATGTGGGTAATAAATCTCTAAAAGGGTTCCCCCTGATCACCACTCTAACTATGTCAAATATCGAGTCAAACGTGCGGTTAAAAAGTCAACAGAAAGCTATTTTAGCAATTTATGCATAATCTGTAATGTATATGTTATGAAACCTGTTTTGACACTTATAAAACATGATATTAAGTATATAAACTTGTTTGCGCTCGTTTGAATCGATCATTTGCTATATTGACCCGGTTCGGAGCCGAATGTCGCAAAAGTTTGACTTTTGCTTTGACTTCAGTTCTGACCCGTTTTAGTGAGGTATAGATATACCTTAGGACTCTCTTAGGACCAGGTTACATGATGGTATCAACCTCTGTGATCGGTTCATGAGTTATCCGAGTCTTTTACGTATTTCCGTTAATCGCCTAAAAGTTGACCGTAACGCCATTTTGAAAATAAAACGAGTATTTCGGACACGTGAACGGACCAGAACCTTGCTTATTAAATTATAAGCATGTCCTTAAAGTTTCACGTCAATCCGAGGTCTAGAATGAGAGTTATGCTAAATGGCGCATTTAAAGTAAACTTTAGTAATTAACGGCGCAATTAGCATAACACCTATCTAAACCAAGAATTCGTCACCAAAACTTTTACCCACTGTAATAAAATAATATTTTGGGAATTTTAACGATTTTTAATAATTTTTACCTCGCTCATAACCTGCGGTTATGGCTACGGTTCGGTAAATACCGAATATGCCCTTTTCGGCCAAAACTTGAGTTCTACAAGGTCTTTTGACCCGATTCCAGTTGCTACTGATTTTAAATAATAAATAAAGTATTTTAAGATTTATAAGCTGTTCGGGAAACTCAGATTTCCTGTAGAACTCGAAAAGCTCTTTAAAAGTCTTTAAAATGACCGAAAAGCCCCTATGGGGCATAATATTAACTTAAACTCGTTACGGGCGTCACGGAAGGTATCCTACTGATACCACAACCCATTTAAGGCATATTGACTTAGGAAATAAGCGTACGACTCTCATGGTTAACCGTTTCGCCTATTGCGCGCACGGTTCGGCTTATGAAACTAGTTTTCATAAATTAGCCGATACGGCTCAAATTATATTATTTGAACCCCAAAATTCAGAGTGTGAACCATTAACCCATATAAAACAAGTCTCTGAACTTGTTGGGTCAGAATCACACTCCATTCTCGGTTTTCGCCTTTCCACGCGATTAAACCATATCTATATATATCGGAACCAACCGGTCTAGGCTACGGCCATTATAACGACTCGTTAGGATTCTAAGAGGTTAATTAAAACCTTCGTTCCAGATTAGGAGCCCCAGTAAAAGCTATCGGTGATTTAATCCAAATTAAGGAAATATACTTGCAAAGGTAAATACTTTAACTCATTTCCCCTATATGGGCTTGGGTTACGGTATATTAATACCGCTTGATTGAGCATTATATTCTTCCATCGCTTAGGTGGTTAATTAAATAATATGATCGGCTCATTTAAACAGTTTTGTTTCTTAAAAGCCTTTGGGGGGTTTAATGACCGTTGTCCCGGATATCCTTGGCATCATTTTACTAAATGGCCACGACTATCGACATCCCGGTGTAGGCGTACACCCGGTATATATTGTCGACATTAAATTAAAAGACGTAGCCGTTGGTTTTTATACTACGGTTTTACGCAATGTGGTGTGTCTATAAATCTTTAACCCGGCACGACCCGGGCTACTGAACGCATAAAAGAACATGTAAAACGTTCACAAGATTTTATTATAATTTTCCCAAGTTATAAAAGAGTTTGTGCCTTGTGCATTCAAATCAATTTTAATAAACATTTTCAAATGTGTCAGTTGAATGTATTTACCAGTGTAAACTGACGTATTTTCCCCAAAAAGATTAAGTGCAGGTACTATACGAAATGGGCTGGTATAGGCGTCCTAAGCATCGTACATAGTCTCGCAAACTCGATGCTGCATCTGAATGAATAATATTTATTACTTTTTGATCCGCTGTGGATATATTCAACTTCTGTAATACATTTGATATTACAACCAGAGGTTGAAGTTTATATATTTATCTTAAGCTTCCGCTGTGCATTATATAATTGTGTGGTTTGACTATATTGTTGCCAACATCGTCACGGTAATCCCCCACCGGGCCCACTGATGAGACACGTGGAAATCGGGGTGTGACATGCTCCCCAGGGAGACGAACTAGGTCTGATAAAACCTTTTGCCAACAATTCATCCAACTGGGTTCTCAGTTCCTTCATTTCAGTAGGAGCTAGCCTGTAAGGTGCTCTAGCTATAGGAGCTGCTCCTGGTATGATATCTATTCTGAATTCCACTTGTCTATCTGGTGGTAAACCAGGTAGTTCTTCGGGGAAAACCTCGGGATATTCAGAAATGACAGGAAGATCCTCGATCTTCGGCTTAGGTTCTTCAATTATCACCTGAGCCATGTAAATGACACAGCCTTTGTTCAAACACCTAGAAGCCTTGAGCATCGACACATCTTCGGGCAGTCCATATTGCGTGTCTCCTCGAATGGTAAGCGATTCACCACTCGGAGTCTTTAGCACTATGTGCCTCTTGCCGCAAATGATTTGGGCCTGATTACGGGATAACCAGTCCATGCCTAGAACAATGTCGAAACCCGCTAGTTTGAAGGGAAGTAGAGATAGAGGAAAAGAATGGTTCTTAATGGACATTTCACATCCCTCTAGAACAGTAGAGACGGTTTCTATTGTGCCGTCTGCTAACTCTACCTCGTATTTTACGTCTAGGGTTTTGATCGGCATATTCAATAGTTGGCAAAATTTTTGGTCTACAAAGGATTTATCGGCGCCTGAATCGAAAAGTACTCTTGCAAATATATTGTTTACGAGAAAAGTACATGTAAGCACATTGTCGTTCAGCACAACGTCCTTTGCATCCATGCGGAAGACTCTCGCATTTGTCTTTTTGGTCTCCTCCGCCTTCCTGGCATTCTTAGGGCAGTTGCTCTTGATATGCCCCTTTTCATTGCAACCGTAGCATGTTGCATCCTTGATCTTTTTACAATCTACAGTCTTATGATCCTTGGACTTGCATAGTCCACAGGAAGAAGTCTTTGGCTGCGACTGTGAATTTGACGCAAACCTACATTTCCCAGAGTGGGGTTTCTTGCAGATTTTGCAATTGGGTCTTTCACCAGCTTGCCCATCCTTCTTCGTCTCAGCCCCTCTCTTGCCGTCACCGTTTCCACGGTGCTTCTTTCCAGACCTTCGTGAGGTATCATCCTCACGTTTCCTCTTCTCAGCCTCCTTGCTTCTTAGCGTCCTCAGACGGACAGCATCTAAAGTGAGAGACAAGGAGAGGTCAGTAACTGACCTGAAGGTCGTCGGCCGAGAGGCCTTCACGCTAGCCTTTATCGCAGGCTCCAAGCCCCCAATGAAACGGGCGATTCTTCTAGACTCTGGTGTCACAAGGTACGGAACCAGGCGAGACATCATATTGAAGCTCGTCAAATAAGCCTGACAGTCCAGGTTCGTCATCACCAGTGACACAAAGTCAGCCTCGATCTTCTCAACCTCATGCTGAGGGCAGTAGTTTTCCTTAATGAGAGCAATAAATTCCTCCCATGTCATCTTGTATAAAGCAGACTTACCTGATGCCTGCACCAACGCCCTCCACCATGCCAGGGCCTCGCCCTTAAATGACTGGGACACAAACTTCACCACATCCTTCTCTGCGCACCCACTGATGTCCACAATAGTGTCCATCTCATCTAGCCAGGTGATACAATCAACAGCACCTTTCTCCCCTGTAAATTCCCGGGGCTTACAAGATACAAAATACTTGTAGGTGCAACCCTTGGCACCAGATGCATCAGTGTACTCTCGTTCATGACGAATACTATTTTCAGCTGACGAGTGATTGTCGTCATCCTTCTTGGGTTGAGAGGGTGGTTTGGAGTGTGTCTTTGGTTTGGAGAGTGGTTTTGTTACAGATCTGCTATGAGACTCAGTGTATTGACGATCAAGAGCTGCCTGAACAACATTGTCAATTAGAGCCTTTAGCTGTGCGCCGGTCAGATGCACCTGCGCATTGTCGTAGTCATCTTCATTTGTATGGCTATTCTCTCCATTGGGATCCGCCATTGTAACTTGAATCTGCTA
This sequence comes from Helianthus annuus, assembly GCF_002127325.2. Taxonomy (NCBI): domain Eukaryota; kingdom Viridiplantae; phylum Streptophyta; class Magnoliopsida; order Asterales; family Asteraceae; genus Helianthus; species Helianthus annuus. The sequence continues at coordinate 154,082,915 of NC_035445.2, forward strand.
CAGAAGATAACAAAATTTTATTCAGGAGATTAGTATATAATTGTCTCTTATGACAATTTGTCAACCATGGTAACAGAGACCATATTTGGTTAACTTATTACTCATTAAATCTTAGGATTTGAATACATCCTATTTTAGCTATAACAATAATATTGGCGGCATAAAGCCTAATCACGAGGATGTTTTATACTATTAGCCGAGATTTCAGAGAATCAAAGGCATAGAGATTTGAACCGTAGTTCTTTTATCTCTTTCTGACAGGGAGTCATAGACCACCACTGTCTTTTGTCCTTATAAGACAATTATTACGGCCCATAGGCACTACACCTCTAATGGATGTTTTTAATAAGGTTGGCCCGTAGGCATTACATCTCTAATGGATGTTTTAACAAAATAGGCCCGTAGGCACTACATCTCAAATGGATGTTTTAAATAAGGTTGGCCCGTAGGCACTACATCACTAATGGATGTTTTAATAATTTGATCACCTTTATTGATGATCTTTGCCCATGACTTATAGATCATTTAGTTGGGTCTTGAAATCCTTAAAGGATTATTGCATAAGAATGACTTGTGTGATTTTAACGAATCACATCCGCCATGATCGTCAACATGCTTGCAGAGGTTAACAGGGAATCTGAATCTTTTAATTAAGTCTTACCATCTTGGCCGGATCTTACAAGACACCAGGCTAGGTTTCACTCTTAAGATTCTTTATTTAGGCAGATCAATTTAAAAGGAATGGTTTTGATTTATTTCATACATATTAAAACAAAACTCATAACATACATTCCATAAATCTCAAATACAATCACATATTGCCCTAAACGGGTCTTTCGAATAGTACATACCTCCATAGAGGTTTTAAAATAAGTGACAAGTCCATGAAGGGACTAACATAAGATAAGTGTCCATGTAAGGACTAAAAGATAAGTCCACGTAGGGACCGAAATACGATAAATGTCCACGCAGGGACTTATTTCAAAAATAGAAATTACATTAGTACAACTATTAAGGGCTAGTGGTCATGTTTCTTCTTTTTGCCCTTTAGTAGGTTCGCCAAGCCTTTGAGAAATCCTCGGTGGCTCTTTTTCTCTTCCTCGAACTCTCTCTCCACACGATCTAGTCGATGGAGTATCTCTTCCTGTTCAGGAGGAGAGAAACGTGGTTGTGGCGCTTGTTGCGGAACTGGAGGTCGGGGAGGTATTGGATACCCATGAGCTGAGTAGTCCGGTGCTCCCATGTTCCCATGAGCTCCGTCAGGATAGCGTGCATTATATCTAGCCGACACCACATATGGGTCGCACTCATAATTGTAGTTGTAATGTGCTTGTGACGGTTCGAACGGGTTGTAAGCCGTTGGACCCGTGTAAGCAGGTATGGGTTGGTCATACCCAAATGGTGGCGAATTTGGTGCAGCTGGTGCGGAGTTCGCCTCTTGTATAGGACTTGAAGGTCCTTCTTCTTGTAGTGGCGGATAGTGGCTACTACTAGAGTGTCGAGGGGTGCTGAAATGGATACCCCCTCCTCCTCGTGTGGACATACGAGCATTTGTCCTCCTACGCCTTGGCGGATCAGGCATTACTGGTTGCGCCGGTGGCGGAGGTGGTGGCGTAACTGCCACAAAGCGTGAATCCTCAGAGGGATCCTGTGGATGTCGCGGTTGTTGTGATGTCTGTTGAGGTGGTGTGTAGTACCACTCATGTCGGTCAAACAACGCTTGGAAACTGTCTGGCCCTTGATAGGGTGTGCCATGGAAGGATGACCCATCAGAGACTTCTATCGGATGCGTGGGCGTACCACGAGCAGGTTCTGTTGGATCAGTATCTTCATCCATATGGTCCTCGGAGAAGTGATCTTGTGGCCCTAGTGGAACAAAACCCGAAGGTTCCTGTATGTAGTCAGCTGGATTAAACTGACCTATGAAGTATGGAGTAGGGTCGTCGTAATTTCGGTGCGATACCGAACGTTGTAGAGGTATGAAGGAAGGTTGTGGGTTGTTGGGATCATTCTCTGAGTTTGGCCCAAAGGAGTGCCGGTATGATGGCGTCGAGCTGTGCGAGGTGGAATGCCTCGCAGGTTCGTAAAGGTCTCTTCGTCGTTGTGGTTCTTCGCTCCTTGTCATTGAAGGAGGTCTTGTACCTGACGGTCCAGCTTCGTGATCGTGATGTGTCACGATATCTCCTCTGCCTCTTCTTCCCCTTCCTCTTCCTCGAAATATAACAGGTGGCATTTTCCTGCTCCAAAACTTATTAAAAATCGAAATGAAAATAAAGACAAAAAGGAGTTTTAATCCGAATTTGTCCTAAGTTATTGTCTAGACTTAAGTATGTGCAATTGTGTCATTGAGATTAAACACAATAGGATAGTGTTTAATTCGCTCAACGTTGGCTCTGATACCAACCTGTCACACCCCGATTTCCACGTGTATCACCGGTGGGCCCGATGGGGGATTACCGTGACGTAGTTGGCAACAATATAGTCAAACCACACAATTATATAAATGCACAGCGGAAGCTTTAAAGATAAATATATACTTCAACCTCTGGTGGTAATATCAAGTATATTACAGAAGTCAAATGTATCCACAGCGGATCAAAATAATAAAATATTGTTCATTCAGATACGGCATCGAGTTTGCGAGACTATTCGTGATGCTTAGGAAGCTAATACCAGCCAATTTTCGTATAGTACCTGCACTTAATCTTTTTGGGGAAAATACGTCAGTTTACACTGGTAAATACATTCAACTGACACATTTAAAAATGTTTATTAAAATTGATTTGAATGCACAAGGCACAAACTCTTTTATAACTTGGGAAAATTATTAAAATCTTGTGAACGTATTACATGTTCTTTTATGCGTTCAGTAGCCCGGGTCGTGCCGGGTTAAAGATTAATAGACACACCACATTGCGTAAAACCGTAGTATAGAAACCAACGGCTACGTCTTTTAATTAAATGTCGACAATATATACCGGGTGTACGCCTACACCGGGATGTCGATGGTCGCGGCCATTTCGTAAAATGATGCCAAGGATATCCGGGACAACGGTCATTAACCCCCCAAAGGCTTTTAAGAAACAAAACTGTTTAAATGAGCCGATCATAATATTTAATTAACCACCTAAGCGATGGAAGATATGATGCTCAATCAAGCGGTAAATATTATACCGTATCCCAAGCCCGTATAGGGGAAATAAGTTAAAAGTATTTACCTTTGCAAGTATTATTCCTTAATTTGATTAAATCACCGATAGCTTTTACTGGGCTCCTAATCTGGAACGAAGGTTTTAATTAACCTCTTAGAATCCTAATGGGTCTTTATATTGGCCGTAGCCTAGACCGGTTGGTTCCGGAATATAAATATGGCTAAATCGCGTGAAAAGGCGAAAACCGAGAATGGAATGTGATTCTGCCCCGAACAAGTTCAGAGACTTGTTTTATATGGGTCCAATGTTCACACTCTGTATTTTGGGGTCCAAATAATATAATTTGACCCGTATCGGCTAATTTATGAAAACTAGTTTCATAGGCCGAACCGTGCGCGCAATAGGCGAAACGGTTAACCATGAGAGTCTTACGCTTATTTCCTAAGTCAATATGCCTTAAAGAGGTTGTGGTATCAGTAGGATACCTTCCGTGATGCCCGTAACGAGTTTAAGTTAATATTACGCCCCGTAGGGGTTTTCCGGTCATTTTAAAGATTTTTAAAGAGCTTTTCGAGTTCTACAGGAAATCTGAGTTTCCCGAACAGTTTATAAAGTCTAAAATACTTTATTTATTATTTAAAATCAGTAGCAACTGGAATCGGGTCAAAAGACCTTGTAGAACTCAAGTTTTGGCCGAAAAGGGCATATTCGGTATTTACCGAACCGTAGCCATAACCGCAGGTTATGAGCAAGGTAAAAATTATTAAAAATCTTTAAAGTTCCAAAAATATTATTTTATAACAGTGGGTAAAAGTTTTGGTGACGAAATCTTGGTTTAGATAGGGGTTATGCTAATTGCGCCGTTTATTACAAAAGTTTCTTATAAATGCGCTTTTTAGCATAACTCTCATTCTAGACCTCGGATTGGCGTGAAACTTTAAGGACATGCTTATAATTTAGTAAGCAAGGTTATGGTCCGTTCACGTGTCCGAAATACTCGTTTTATTTTTAAAAGGCCGTTACGGTCAACTTTTAGGCGATTAACGGAAATGCGTAAAAGACTCGGACAATTCATGAACCGATCACAGAGGTCTATACCAACATGTAACCTGGTCCTAAGAGAGTCCTAAGGCATATCTATACCTCACTAAAACGGGTCAGAACTGAAGTCAAAGCAGAAGTCAAACTTTTGCGGCATTCGGCTCCGAACCGGGTCAATATAGCAAATGGTCGATTCAAACGAGCGTAAACAAGTTTATATACTTAATATCATGTTTTATGAGTGTCAAAACAGGTTTCATAACATATACATTACAGATTATGTATAAAACGGCAAAATAGCTTTCTGTTGACTTTTTAAGTGCACGTTTGACTCGACATTTGACATAGTTAGAGTGGTGATCAGAGGGAACCCTTTTAGGGGTTTATTACCCACATAAATACCAACTCATAACTACTTTTGATCCGACAATTCACTGGACCATTTGTGAATTATCGCTATGACAACCGTTAGTTACGACGGTTTGGTTTATAAGCTAAATCTATGGAAATACAAGACCACAATGGATGTGAACGACTTACAGAAGTTGTGTCTTGCTTAGAGAACAGAGAAGAATGCTTGAGAGCTTCTTAGAATGATCAGTTGAGTGTATTTGAGTTGTGTGATTGTTATGAACCAAACTAGCCTATTTATAGTGAAACAAAGCCCTCAAGATCATCACACAACACCCTACACTGGTCATGGATGATGGGCAGGTGTCCCATAGAGCTATGGGTCGAGTAGGGGGCGCCCATGCCTCTCTTATTGCATGTTTGATCGTTCACAAGCTCAAAAGGCAAGAAAAACAAAATTTTTCTGCATCTGGGCGTCCCACGCGACCCGCATGGGAGTTTCCATGCGTTTGTACGCGGGTCGCCTGAGATTCAAACTTCAGGCGCGTATTTTAGGTGGCTCGCGGCCCGCCTATACTTAACCCAAAACACAACGCGGGTCGCGAGAGGCTTGATTTTCAGGTTTTTAAAATCTTTTATAATCATTACGAAATCCTGGTAATTAATAACGAAATCTTTCGTAATTATTAACCTGACCTTTCGGGTTTGAAGGGGTAATTTTGCGGTTTGGCCCTCGGTTAATTACAACTAAGGACCTCATGTTATTTACCCGCGTTGTTAAGTCCCCGATTAGTTTATTAATTATTCGGAAAGCCTTAACTTTCATTATTGACGCTTTTAACCCTTCTTATACGAATTCGATCGTAACTTTCTCGTTTTAAAACGGAACTTCGCGGAATTTATACAGTATGTTCTAGTGAGCGTATAATACTGTTACAAAGCCTTGGGAACGTTAAAGGGTCACTCAGAGGTATAATTAAACATGTTGACACAGTTAACCCCTGTAGCTTGTAATCTCTCACCTTCTTCCGCGTTTCGCTTCCGTACGATCCATGATTTATTCGTTTGAAGGTACAAGCACCATCTAGGGTTACCATACAGTATATTTACCCTTGTTTGACATCTATAACCCTCGAATTTACATACATTCAAGGTTTGTCAAAATCAGTCCTTTATTTAATATCAATGCCACGTGTAATCAAATGACACGTGTTAACACATCATTGGACACAAAAATTCGAGGTGTTACAACATGCTTAACCTTTCCTTCATGTCACTGATTGGAATGGACTAGGAAGTATACAACTCCCTTTATCGATTTTGGGGCACCCCCCACAGTGACTCCCTTTAGGTTTATGATTAAGTTTGCCTATTGAACCTAGATCATGGGATCTCCAGTCAACTAGGTTAGGTTTCCCTCATATTCCCTTCATCTATGGGCTTTAGTCCCATTCATCTTGACAACCTATACACCTTATCTGTGCTTAAGCCTTTTGTTAACGGGTCCGCAATGTTCTCATTTGACCTCACATAGTCAACTGAGATAATACCCGTTGAGATAAGTTGTCGTACCGTGTTGTGTCTACGTCGAATGTGCCTTGATCTGCCATTGTACATCATGCTTTGTGCTCTAGCAAGAGTAGACTGATTGTCACAATGTATGCAGATCGCCGTCAACGGCTTTGGCCATCTTGGAATATCTTCCACAAATTGACGTAGCCACTCCGCCTCTTCCCCGTTTTTATCTAAAGCGACGAATTCGGATTCCATCGTGGATCTCGCTATAACTGTTTGCTTGGAAGACTTCCAAGCTATAGCCGCGCCCGCAAGTGTAAACACGTAACCACTTGTGGATCTGTGATCCTTTATATCTGATATCCAGTTTGCGTCAGTGTATCCTTCGATCACTGCTGGATCACGGGTATAATGCAATCCATAGTCTCTTGTGTATCTTATGTATCTAAGCACCCTCGTGATAGCTTTCCAATGATCCTCGCTCAGATTGCTGGTGTATCTACTTAGCCTGCTTACAGCATATGCTAAGTCGGGTCTAGTACATGTCATTAGATACATGTGACTACCAATGATCCTTGAGTACTCTAACTGAGAAACACTCTCGCCTTTATTCTTCCTTAGGCGTTGAGTATTATCAATTGGAGTTCGAGCTACACTCGTATCATCCGAATTGAATTTCCCAAGGATCTTGTCCACGTAGTGAGATTGACTCAACACAAGACCATTTTGGGTTCTAGTGATTTTAACTCCTAGAATCACATCCGCGAGACCCATGTCTTTCATGTCACACCTCGCTTTCAACATGTCTTTCGTTGAGTTAACCATGTTATCATTACTCGCAATGATAAGCATATCATCTACATAAAGACATAAAATCACATAACCTCTTGGTGTGTCTTTAAAATAAACACACTTTTCGCACTTATTTATTTTGAAACCATTGTCAATCATGACATGATCAAACTTTTGGTGCCATTGTCTTGGAGCTTGCTTCAAGCCATACAAAGACTTGACCAATTTACATACTTTGCCCTCGTTACCTGGGGTGGAAAAACCCTCGGGTTGTTCCATGTAAATTTCTTCTTCTAAATCGCCATTTAGAAATGCGGTCTTTACATCCATTTGGTGAACTTCCAAATTTCTTAGAGCCGCAATTGCAAGAACCAGTCGTATAGAGGTTATTCGCGTTACAGGCGAGTAAGTATCAAAGTAGTCTAGACCCTCCTTTTGTCTAAATCCTTTGATCACTAACCTTGCCTTGTATTTGTCAATACTTCCGTCAGCTTTCATCTTCCTTTTGAATATCCAACGATATCCAAGTGGTTTGCAACCAGGTGGAAGATCTACTAACTCCCAAGTATGATTTTGCAATATAGAATCAATTTCATTCTTAATTGCTTCTTGCCATTGAGGTCCTTCCGCGGAGGTAACCGCTTCGTGGTAGGTATTGGGCTCACCCTCAACCATGTAGCTCATGAAGTCTGGACCAAAGGATTTTTCAACCCTTTGTCGTTTACTTCGTCTAAGCTCACCCTCCTCGACCTCAGGTCGTTCATGAGTTTCATCTAACCTCGTAAACGAACTCGGACCTGCCTCATCTACCCATGTAGATGAACTTGGACCTGGTTCATCTAACCATGTAGACGAACTTGGACCCGCTTCATCACCCGCTGTTGATGAAGTCGCTTGTGTTTGTCCTAACATAGGAAACATATTTTCAAAATATGAGAAGATGTTAGGATTCTCCTCCATGATAGTGTGTTTGTGGACATTGGGATTCTTGGACTCATGTACAAAGAAAACGATGCGCACTACTTTGTTGTGCATATCTAATGAAAATGCAATCAACAGTTTTGGGTCCTATCCTAAGAGCCTTAGGAGGTGGTACAATCACCTTAGCTAGGCATCCCCACACTTTCAAGTATTTGTACGAATGCTTCCTTTTTCTCCACAACTCATATGGAGTTTCGTCCCATTTTTTCAAAGGTATCTTGTTCAAAAGATAGTTGGCTGAGAGAATGGCGTCCCCCCACATTTATTGGTTCACTCCCGAGCTTATCAACATGGCATTCATCATTTCTTTCAATGTGCGGTTCTTTCGTTCCACAACGCCATTTGATTGTGGAGAATAAAGAGGTGTACACTCATGTACAATGCCACTTTTTGCGCATAAATCCGCAAAAGGTGCAACATATTCACCTCCTCGATCGCTTCTCAAAGCTTTTATCTTCTTTTTAAGTTGATTCTCAACTTCATTTTTGTGGAAGATAAACTTTTCTATGGCTTCGTCTTTACTCTTAAGTAAATACACGTAGCAATATTTAGTACAATCATCAATAAACGTGATGAAGTACTTATTTCCTCCACGCGTGGGAACCGCTTTTAAATCACACACATCGGTATGAATTAAATCAAGGGGTTCGGTTATTCATTCAACCGATTTAAACGATGATCTCGTAAGTTTGGATTCAACACATGTCTCGCATTTGTGATTGGACTCGATATGGAATGTTGGTATTAAGTTTAATTTAATTAAACGTCGTAATGAATTAAAATTTACATGTCCTAGTCTACCATGCCAAACATTAGAAGACTCAATCATGTAAGTAGAAGAAGAACTTTCATTCATTTTCTTGTTTTGGTTCACAACCATTACATTCATTTTAAACATTCCATTAAAGGCATAGCCCTTTCCAACAAACATTCCACGTCTAGAAAGAACAAAATTGTCCGATTCAAACACTAGACGAAATCCAAACTTGTTGAGCATCCATCCCGACACGAGATTCTTCCTTATCTCTGGGACATAAAGCACGTTGGTCAAAGTAAGCTCTTTGCCAGACGTCATCTTCAGGATGACAGTGCCTTCTCCCTTGATGCTTGCGGTAGCTTTATTTCCCATATAAAGCTTTTCTTCACCCGACGCTTCCTTGAATGTAGAGAAAAGAGCCTTGTCTCCACAAACATGGCGGGTTGCACCCGTGTCAACGAATCATCCTTTTGGGTTTTCACCCATCGCGTTGACTTCTTCAATCATAGCCGCTTCCTCGGTTATCATTGCAATCAGAGGCATACCATCCTCATCAACCATATGCGCACGCTCACGCTTAGGTTTCTTGCATTGGTTAGCACGGTGCCCCGTTTCGTTACATTTGTAACAAGTACCTTGGAAAGGCGCAGGCTTCTTTTTCACAGCCCCCTTTTTCGGTCCAAGGTTGTTAACCTTTGCTTTCCCTTTGTTGTTGTTTTTACCCTTGCCCTTCTTGCCTTTTGAGGACTCCCCAACTTCCACCATGTTTGCCTTAGCCGAAGCTTGCAAAATGGTGCCTTTTTGGGCCACCCTGTTCTCCTCTTCTATACGAAGACGGACGACAAGTTCCTCAATCGTCATTTCCTTCCGCTTGTGTTTAAGATAATTCTTAAAATCCAACCAAGCAGGAGGTAATTTCTCAATCATGGCTGCCACTTGAAACGTCTCGCTGAGTACCATACCCTCAGCGTGGATTTCATGAAGTATAATCTGTAACTCTTGGACTTGGTTCATAACAGTCTTGTTATCAACCATTTGGAAGTCCAAGAGACGAGCGACAACAAATTTCTTTGTTCCCGCATCCTCCGTTTTGTACTTTTTATCCAAGGACTCCCATAATTCTTTGGAAGTCTTGATATTATAGTACACATTATACAATGCATCCGAGAGACCGTTGAGAACATAGCCTCGACATATAAAATCCGAGTGCTTCCATGCCTCTACCGCGCTCAAAGCCTGAGCATCGGTCTCCCCTTCCGCAGGTTGGGGAACGGTCTCCGTCAAGAACCTCGCAAGGTTCATGGTGGTCAAGTAGAAGAACATCTTCTGTTGCCACCTCTTGAAGTGGAGACCCGAGAACTTCTCGGGTCGTTCAGCATGATTTGCCACTGTGGACGCTCCCACAGTGGTGGCAGGGGTTCCAATGACAACATTAGTGTTGCTCGTGTTCACATTTTCAGTCGACATTCTGAAAAACTTTCAAGAAAACAAGTTAAATTCTGTTTTCAAAATAATAAAGACGCTACTTTATTATTATTAGGAGTTCAAAAAATTCAGCCGTGTAGCTTCTAAGTCCAACTTTGAAGACTACAACAGTAGGATTTTTAGAACTTCAGCGACAAAAAGGAGTAGAAGCAGATTTCTGTTTTGACAAAGTCGCTACTTTGAATCAAAACAGAGAAAAGAAAATTTGTTTTTCTTAAAACACAACTGTATGAATTCAAAACTGGTTCGAATTCACAATAGAATATGTTTGTGATTCTACATGAACGGTGTTTTAAAAAAATTGTTTTAAGATTGTAGGAATCCGTTCGTGTAAAATAAATAAAAATACTTTATTAACTTGAATTACTGAAACAATTACAGAATGAAAAATAAAAAAAAAACAGTACTAATACAACTGAAAGATGAAAAAAAAGAACAACAAACTAGAACAGAAAAACTGTTCTTGGCTGAGGATCGTGTTAGACACGGGTCCCTTAAAATAAATTTCGTGTCTCCCAGGAGAACACGTTTGTTTCCAGGATACAACAGCCGCAAGCAGTTGCACTGCCGGTCTTGACTCCTACCCGAAGGTGTACCTCGAAAGCTTGAAGAGAAAAAGAAATCTGCAGTGAAGAAGATTGTATAGCTATGTGATTCGGTGTGTTTGGTATTCAATAGGATGCTCCTATTTGTAGTTGCAAATCTTGAAGAAACTGAAAAATGAATTAAATGGGTGAATTAAACTGCATTAAACGTCTTTAATGCACTTTAATTCGACACTTAATTCTCAGTCAAACGCATTAACTTCGTCAGTTTCAAATGCTGAATGTAACTGCACTGGCATTAACTGCAGCAGGAAGCTTCCGCGCGCGCGCGTGCGCAAAACACACTAGCGCGCGTGCAGGTCTGCACCCTCACGCGCGGTGCATCCACTTGGCTCACTGCCATGCGCGCGTGCGCCATACTCACCCAGGTCAATGCGTGCCTGCGCGCGTGTGCCATGTCACCTGTGAGCCTCTACGAGCATGCCACACAGTTGCGCCGTTTTGGCTCACTATGGTGCGCCGCGCACGTCACATCAGGCCCATGCACCATGCGCGCAACCGCGCGCCCCCATGCCATGTGTACTCGCGCGCGCATGACTGCCACGTCATGCGCCACATAACTAACCCTTGGTCATTGCAACCCTTGTGCTCCACCACGTGCATGCGATTAAAAATACAAAGGCGGCTCGCGGCGATGCGAGCGTGCGAAGTGCAAAGTGCAAAGTGCGCCTCATCGCCTACGCCACGCGCGTGTTTGCGTGTGCGAGTGCGAGTTAGGGTGCTGCGCACCCTTCGCGAGTACACTAGTGAGTGCTTCAATGAAACAATAAAGATGAAGAGTTCACACTTAAATACCCCTTTAAGTTTCATCTCTCATCCGATGTGGGACAAGGTGCCACTTTTCCACATATTTCAGCATTCAAGTTTCAAATACCAAACTTTGAGCATCGATATCTCATTCATCTTAGCTCCGTTTTGGACGTGGTTTAGTTCGTTACGAAGTCCTTCCAACGTAGAACACAAACCCACAAATAAATATATAAACCCGCTCATTTTATTATATTTATTTCTAGTCCAAAATAGGAAAAAAAACATTTTCCCATATTTGTGAAAAATGCTATTTTCACAAAATTTCCAACAAAACAAATTTGTGTTCGGTTAACAGAACGCCTTTGATTTTAACACACATGGTAATAACCAATCATGTAATATACCATCAATCAAGTCTGAAACACATATAAAACATTAATATAATATATTTCAAGCAAATATTTTAAAGCATGCGGGTTTTCATTACTGTTGGGTACGTATTCTAAAACATGAAAAATCTTGTGAAAAACAGTTTATTTTGCGTGCGTTTACCGAACTACCGAACTGAAGGAGCGTTTAAGACACGATAAAGAATCTAATCATAAATATCAGTTTACGCTTATCAAATTCATCAACCATCGAGCTTTGACTAGTCAAAAGGACACATGTCCTTGACTCGATTATTCTGATCGCAACTAATATCACCTCCCCATCATTCTTTTGTTAATTACAAAGAAGTCTTTGCACTGTAAAAACCTCTCATACATTTATCCTAATTTATATTGAAGACTCAAAAACCAGTTGGTACGGCCTGGTCAGAGTAGAGCTTCAGATGATCAAGCGATGGACCTGCAAGATCACAAAGAGACAACACACCGTTAGCCTCATCACAGGGAGGGGGGCCTCTCTGTGACCAAGCTCGGGCGTGAGAATAAGTATTTGTGAGGAGGAAATAGGTCAGGGAGAGAGAGAGGAGAGTTTAGAGTGAGAAAGTAGCAGTTACCGGTTTTTGGAGGTTTGAGTAGAGTATTTATAGTCTTTGGGTGTGCTGATGTGGCCAGTTAGTTAAGGTCGGACCAGTCATTGTCATGGCGGTTATGCCTGTGGGGCCCAGTTTGTTATGGCGTGCCACCACACTCGTTCGTTCCGTTTGTGGCTTGGGATCGGTCCGACTTTGTGCATTATGGCTCGGTTCTATGCCTCAGGATGATTCGGTCCGACTAAGGACATATCCTCATCAAGTCCCCCTAGTTCGTAGTGTTTGTTTAGCAAAAGCTTCGAACTATTTGTCGGAGTATTTTGAGGTCCACGGTTTTTTATTGGCGGTTTTTGTCAATTTCAAAGTTTGAAATTGGGCGGTGACCTAAGATTGGTGACCGACAGTCACTTTATGTTTCCCGCCTGATGTGACTGTTGGTGTGCGTCAGCTGTCATGACGTGTCACCGTTTGATTGGGGGTTTTAAGGCGGTTCCATATCCCTATAAAGGGGGAGAAAACGATCTTCCGATTTCACCTTTCACTTTTCACCTTTCACCTTCTTCATCTCCTTCATCTTCTTTACTCCTTGTTGGTGAGAATCTACTCGTTTATTCAGGTTAGTAAACTTTTTTCTTGCTATGGCGAATAAGAATAATCTTTCTGGTTGTTTTAATGTCTTGACCCAGAAGGGGTTAGACTAGTATGTGGAAAGCTATGCGATTCCCACATCGCTACACCCTGTTCTCCCGAAAAAGGACACGCCCATCTATCCCTTCGTTTCGGGAAAGATAGGGGTTTACACTCGCTTTTTTGACTATTGTAACTGTCGTCTTCCTTTGACGAAGTTCTTGGTTGGGGTTTTGTTGTTTCACGAGGTACACTTGACTCAGATGAACCCTTTTGGCCTTGCCAAGGTGTGCCATTTCGAGTTGCCTTGTCGTGGTCTAGGGTCCGACCCGAATTTGGATGTGTTCCGGGCCTTTTACAAATTGAACCGGTCCGGCAACTGGTATACTTTTGAAGTTAGGGACAAGAACTCTTGTTGTTACACATGGATTACCACGAGCATAAAGGATTGGAAAGATCACTTCTTTCTAGTTGATGATCGATGCGTTCCGGAGTTCATGACATGGAGGCTAAAAAAGTCGAAACTCCCGTCTCCTCTTCCTGAAGACTTTGAGTATAACAAGAAGCTTTATGCTGACTTGATTAAGGAGGCCGGACATATACAGAAATATTCGGAACACATTCTTGTCATGGGGAGGATTAGCACGATATGGGCTGAACCAGAGTGGTATCTTACCCTCCGATGGAATAAAGAGGGTCAGTTGTGTGGTGCTCTCCGTATTTTCATTGATTTGTTTTATTTTTTCTTCTTTTTGTTCGGCATTTCTGTTCGGTGATAGATATTGTAATGCCCAAAATCATTTTTATAGAAATAAAAAGAATAATAGTAATTATTTATTAAGGAAACCCTAAATGAGACACCCAAGTAAATTGGCATGAACCCTAAAAATTTTTAGAACAATCGGAATCAGGATCAGGGCCCCTAAAACTCAGGGGGGGCAAAACCCTAGTTACGATTAGCTAAATAACTTGCTGGCCGTTTTGAATTTTACAATTTTATCAACTCAGCTAAGCTACTTAGACACGAAGCTACCTATAGAAAATAGGTGACCACTCGCGTAGCGCGACACGTATAGGGGTTACCCCTCGCGCTACGCGACAGGGACAAATTTCGCCTAACATAAATTACCAATAGCGTAGCGCGACGCCTACAAGTGATACCCCTCGCGCTACGCGACGGTGTCAAAATTCGGGTATAAATAGAGCAGTTTGGGACTTGATTTCTGGCACAAAAACGACGAAGAAATTCGTTATAAACACTGAGTTATAGCCAAAATACTACACAAACACACACGAATCACGAAGTGCTGCCGCAATCAGGGTAATAACTCGATCGCTATTACGATTCAGTTTCCGGAATCAATATATCCAAAGAATGTCTAAGTGCCGCCCATATTGGGTTATGCTTTGTCGTTGTCGATAATTCGATAATGAGCCGAAGCAGTGTACTTTATCGTTGTCGATGATTCGATATACGAGCCGAAGTACTGTACTTTATCGTTTGTCATTTTGATAAATGAGCCGAAGTATTGCACTTGGACATTCATTGTCCAAATTGATCTCGGGGAATTATCGTAATCGTTGTATTGATCACTAACTCTGTTTTGTGTGCATTATTGTGAAATTAGGTTAAAAGATTAATCAGTAGTCTAAACTCTGCCCATATAAATCTAAAACATTAGCATAAGGTAGCTTCACTTTAGAGTTATTAAGGTACGGATCCTTACCCCACTCTTTATTGCTTCATATTCAAATTGTTAGAAAACCACTAAAATTACTATATCTGTTAAAAACTCCTCACGTCTTTGATTATCGATTCATTTGACAGTCCGTTCGATTCCTATCCTAAACATTTGATTTAACTTTCATGTCATGCGATAGTATTATGTTGTTATACTCATTATCGCATGTTCCAATATATGTTCCGTTTTATTATGAAAATAAGTTTTATAAGTTATGTGAATAAGACCATTTGTACTCTGATACCCTGAGTATCGCTTCTCGTGGAGTGTCCCACGAGCATGTTGTTGTGGCATCAACATCATGTGCTCCATCCGTGACGGAGAGATCAGTTCACGGCGTCTCTTAAGTACAAGTGTGGTACATAAGGCTATTAGGAGGCGTATGGATCGATCCTAGGATTTAAGTATAAGGAGGTGGATAACGGGTATGCCAATTCGCCATCTCATGTGATAATTATGCAGGAGTAGCTACCTGTGTATTGTCACATTTTAAGTTTGCTCATGGGTACATCCGTAAGATATAATTATGAAATTTTGTTCTTGCATCGTATCATTTTCGCCTAAAAGTTCCATCCGGATAAGATTTCATATGAAGCATTTATTTGTTATTTGAGCCTATAATTCCGTACTGAGCATTCGGCTCATTTCGTAAACTTTTTGTACATACAGGCCCACAGGTTACTTTGGGAGGGGAAAAGAGAGAAGAATAAAGCATAGGAATAAATCTGAAGTTATTAAGTTAATTAAGATGAATATCTCCGCTTGTGTATAAATTTTAATAATCATATGGTTGTATCCTTATCAAATAAATAAATGGAATTATGACTTTTGTTATGCTACCGTTATTGTGACACGTCAGCCCTTCCGGGTTGGGGTGTTACAGCTATGGTATCAGAGCAAAGGTTCTTTCCTGTAGAAAACTTGAAGATAGTAATTAAGACCTGTGAGGAATGGGTAGATATCTAGGATAGGATTCAACTTGATCTCTTATTTGATTTAACTCCTATGTCTATTCTTATAGATGCCTCCTCGTCGTCCGCCACGTAGGAATACTCGTACTAACCATGAACGTAACAACACTTCTTCGAATGAGACTCCAGTTGATCCAAACATAGTTAATGCTATCAACCAGGCTGTTGCTGGGTTGCTTCCAAACCTTGTTGCCCAAACAGCTGAGGCTGTTATTCAACAAACTCGTCATCCAGAACACACTAACACTAATCCAATCTCTGGTGATCAAACCCGTGAGAATACCACGAACAATATTACTTATACTATAGACATATGGATTAGTAAATTTCAAAAACAAAAACCGAAATCCTTTAGTCACGCTACTAATCCAGTCGAAGCAAGAAACTGGATAGCTCACATTGAAAAGATCTTCGGAGTTCTTGGAGTTCCGGAGCAATACAAAGTTAGACTAGCTACCTACAAATTGGAAGATGACGCACAAACTTGGTGGGAAGGATATAAGCAAGTCAAAGGAGGGGATGATTTTGACGCTAATCTTTCATGGGTCGACTTTCGTAATATCTTTTACGACAAGTATTTTTCGAACGCTGATAAAGAAGCTTATATCAGGGAGTATGCAGTGATTCGACAGGGGAGTGATGAACCAGCCTCTGAGTTCATTACTCGATTTTCAAGATTTGCTAGTATTGTAGGAGATGTTGCAGGATCAGCAGAAGTCCAGGCTGAAAAATGCAAGTGGGCAGTTAATGATCGAATTCGGAAGTCGATCATGTACATAAAATTTAAGGATATCACCGAAGTTGCTGATGCAATCAAAACTTTTGAATTCGAAAGGAAAGAATTCCTATCTCGAACTGGGGATAATAAGAAGAGAAATAGGGAAGGCCAATTTAAACAGGAAATCGGCCAATCATCCACTACACCACCACATCAAGCTCGCAAAGTGCAAGGAAATCCAAACTTTGGAAATCAAGCACGTCCATGGCAACCTAGACTTCAAAACCCGAGGCCTGCTCAAAACCAGATTCAGTTGTATGCAGAACCTATTAGAGCTCAACCACTAAATCAACAAGAAAACCCGAATCAGATTACATATCCTCTATGTAATACTTGTGGTAAAAGACATCAGGGCGTATGTCACCGAAGTACAGGAGCATGTTTTAAATGTGGCCAAACTGGACACATGATCAAGGAATGTCCTAAGAAAGATACTAAGAAGAATCATCAACCCAATGTTGGAGGAAGAATTTTCGCACTTTCCGCTACTGACGCTGCTAATATTCCAGGTACTGTATCTGGAACCCTTCAGATTGGTGAACGTAGTATCTATGTGTTATTCGATACAGGAGCGACTCATTCTTTAGTATCCCACTCGTTTACTAAGTATCTTCCGATAAGACCAACTCTCTTAGATCATACTTTAACCATTTCCACTCCCATAGGAACTTCATCCGTAATCACTTACGTATATAAGGATTGTCCGATCCGTATTGAATCTATTGTGTGTAAGGCAGACCTATTTCCAATACATATGTGTGACTTTGATGTTATTCTAGGAATAGATTGGTTGTCTAGACATCAGGTAACTATAGATTGTCATTCTCGCCATGTTATTTTCGGTAATCTTCATCATCCTGATATTATATATCAGGGAACTCAAGCTCATAAATCTCTTAAAATTATCTCTGCACTTAAGGCTCGAAAATCCATATCAAACGGCTGTGCTGGATTCCTAGTATCAATTAAGGATACTTCTACTAGTATTAAGAGTATCGATAGCCACTCCGTTGTTCGTGAATATCCTGATGTATTTCCAGATGAACTCCCGGGATTACCACCCGACCGTCAGTTGGAATTCACCATCGACTTGATCCCTGGTGCCGAACCTATTTCTAAAGCTCCATACCGTATGGCCCCGATGGAACTGAAGGAGTTGAAGGAACAATTGCAAGAATTGTTAGATTTAGGATTTATAAGACCCAGTGTTTCACCTTGGGGTGCTCCGGTCTTATTTGTGAAGAAGAAAGACGGTAGTATGCGTTTATGTATTGACTACCGAGAGCTGAACAAGATTACTATTCGTAATCAGTATCCTCTGCCTCGCATTGATGATCTCTTTGATCAACTTCAGGGGGCTCAGTTCTTCTCAAAAATCGACCTGAGGTCTGGGTACCATCAACTAAAGGTCAAGAATGATGATGTTCCCAAAACCGCTTTTCGTACTCGATATGGTCATTACGAATTTTTGGTTATGCCTTTTGGGCTAACTAATGCACCCGCAGTCTTTATGGATTTGATGAATCGCGTATTTCACCAATTCCTAGACAAATTCGTTATTGTCTTTATCGATGACATTCTGGTATATTCTAAGAGTCGCGAAGAGCATGAAGCACATCTACATATAGTACTTGGAACCTTGCGGCATGAGAAGTTGTACGCGAAGTTTTCCAAATGTGACTTTTGGCTTAGCCAAGTGTCATTTCTAGGTCATGTCATATCAGCGGAGGGAATTATGGTAGACCCAACAAAGGTTGAAGCTATTACAAAATGGCCAAGACCCACTTCTGTTACCGAAATACGAAGTTTCTTGGGTCTTGCTGGCTATTACCGAAGATTTGTTGAAAAATTTTCGGTAATTGCTTTACCACTCACAAAACTCCTAAGAAAAGGGGTGAAGTACTCCTGGAATGAGGAACAAGAGAAAAGCTTTGAAGAATTAAAGAAACGACTCGTATCCTCTCCGATACTCGCTCTCCCTTCTGGATCAGGAGGTTACCAAGTCTACAGTGATGCCTCAAAGAAAGGATTAGGTTGTGTGCTAATGCAACATGGGAAGGTTATCGCTTATGCCTCCCGTCAGTTGAAACCTTATGAAGTTAACTACCCTACACATGATTTAGAATTAGCCGCAGTCGTCTTTGCACTTAAGATTTGGCGACACTATCTGTATGGTGAAAGATGTGATATCTTTACCGACCACAAGAGCCTCAAGTATATATTTACGCAGAAAGAGCTAAATATGAGGCAAAGAAGGTGGTTAGAACTTTTAAAAGATTATGACGCAAATATTCAATACCATCCAGGCAAAGCCAATGTTGTAGCTGACGCATTAAGCCGAAAGAATTCCGGGACTATATCTTGCCTACAAATTCAACCTCATATTAGGAGGGATCTTGAAAGGATGAACATTTGGCTCCAGTTTAGTAAATCTGATGGATATCTAGCTAGAATGCAGATTGAACCCGACCTCATATCGCGGATCAAAGATGCACAAAAGCAAGATGGAGAACTTTGGGCAATTGTGCAAAATCTCGAGGTGGGTAAGCAATCTGAATTTAGTATAGACCATCAGGGGGTGATTTGGTGTGGCAAAAGACTTTGTGTACCCGATGACTCCACCCTTCGTGAGTCATTGTTAGCCGAAGCTCACAGCTCACCATTTTCAATTCACCCAGGATCTACCAAGATGTATAGAGATTTAAGACAGAACTTCTGGTGGAATGGCATGAAGGAAGACGTTGCTCGATACGTAAGTAAATGCCTCACTTGCCAACAAGTGAAAATTGAACACAAACGAGCAGGCGGTCTGTTGCAGCCATTGGATATTCCCATATGGAAGTGGGATGAAATCACAATGGATTTTGTTACTGGCTTACCTAAGACATTCAAGAAGAATGATGCTGTATGGGTTGTTGTCGATAGATTATCAAAGTCAGCACATTTTCTACCAATTCAGCAAGGATTTTCGGTTAATAAGTTATCCGAAATATTTCTTCAAGAAATTATTCGACTCCATGGCACACCATCTTCCATTGTTTCCGATAGAGACCCACGTTTTACCTCACGATTTTGGAAAGGCTTTCAGGCAGCTTAGGGGACACGACTAAAGTTTAGTACGGCTTTCCATCCACAAACAGATGGGCAGTCAGAACGTACGATTCAGACCTTGGAAGACATGCTCCGAGCATGTGCACTTGAATGGTCTGGAAACTGGGATGAATATCTATGTCTTGTTGAGTTCGCTTACAACAATAGTTGGCAAGCAAGTATTGGCATGGCACCCTTTGAGCTTTTGTACGGTCGGAAATGTCGCGCACCCATATGCTGGGATGAAGTCGGAGAAAAGATTATTGAAGGGCCAGAATTAGTTCAGATTACAAATGAAAAAGTCATTATAGCCCGAGAAAAACTGAAAGAAGCTCAGAGTAGACAAAAGAGCTATGCAGATCAAGATAGACGACCCCTCGAATTTAAAATTGGTGACCACGTATTCTTAAAGGTATCACCTTGGCGTGGTGTTCGTAGATTTGGAATTAAAGGGAAACTTAGTCCCCGTTTCATCGGTCCATTTGAAATCCTTGAAAGAATTGGAGAAGTGTCATATCGACTGGCTTTACCGCCTCAACTCTCTCACGTTCATAACGTTTTTCATATATCCTCTTTAAGAGGATATAATTATCATCCACTCCATGTCATTAGTTATCCGTTACTTTCAATTCACGAAGATTTGTCCTACGAAGAGGAACCAGAAGCCATCTTAGATCGACAAGAAAGGGTTTTACGTAGGAAAGTAATCCCGTTCGTTAAAATCCTTTGGAAAAATCACTCTGAACGCGAAGCAACATGGGAATCCGAAGAATCAATTCGTTCTCTATACCCTAATCTATTCTCGCAATAGAATTTTAGTCGAGTAACGGTAAATCTTGCTATTTGATATATGTTCATTTGTTTCTGTTTACGGTCATTTATGCTTTACCTTATGAGAAGATATTTTAGCTATAACTAAGTATATCTATGTAGGAAATTTCAGTACTAATAGTCACTCTAAGTATCTGAAAATCTCTATTAAACTTTTCATACGGTAAGATATCTTAGTAAGAAGGACCATTAAGGCACATATATAAGGTAATTAACAAGTATAGTCATAACCTTAGCTATGAATTTCAAATACCCATGTGTAGTTAGAAAATTCGGGTTATATAAGTTAGTAACTCTGCTAGGAAAGTTTCGTTTCTGTTACTTATACGATAGGTTATATTCTTATTTGCAAAATTTCGAGGACGAAATTTTTTTTAAGGGGGTAATAGTTGTAATGCCCAAAATCATTTTGATAGAAATAAAAAGAATAATAGTAATTATTTATTAAGGAAACCCTAAATGAGACACCCAAGTAAATTGGCATGAACCCTAAAAATTTTTAGAACAATCGGAATCAGGATCAGGGCCCCTAAAACTCAGGGGGGGCAAAACCCTAGTTACGATTAGCTAAATAACTTGCTGGCCGTTTTGAATTTTACAATTTTATCAACTCAGCTAAGCTACTTAGACACGAAGCTACCTATAGAAAATAGGTGACCACTCGCGTAGCGCGACACGTATAGGGGTTACCCCTCGCGCTACGCGACAGGGACAAATTTCGCCTAACATAAATTACCAATAGCGTAGCGCGACGCCTACAAGTGATACCCCTCGCGCTACGCGACGGTGTCAAAATTCGGGTATAAATAGAGCAGTTTGGGACTTGATTTCTGGCACAAAAACGACGAAGAAATTCGTTATAAACACTGAGTTATAGCCAAAATACTACACAAACACACACGAATCACGAAGTGCTGCCGCAATCAGGGTAATAACTCGATCGCTATTACGATTCAGTTTCCGGAATCAATATATCCAAAGAATGTCTAAGTGCCGCCCATATTGGGTTATGCTTTGTCGTTGTCGATAATTCGATAATGAGCCGAAGCAGTGTACTTTATCGTTGTCGATGATTCGATATACGAGCCGAAGTACTGTACTTTATCGTTTGTCATTTTGATAAATGAGCCGAAGTATTGCACTTGGACATTCATTGTCCAAATTGATCTCGGGGAATTATCGTAATCGTTGTATTGATCACTAACTCTGTTTTGTGTGCATTATTGTGAAATTAGGTTAAAAGATTAATCAGTAGTCTAAACTCTGCCCATATAAATCTAAAACATTAGCATAAGGTAGCTTCACTTTAGAGTTATTAAGGTACGGATCCTTACCCCACTCTTTATTGCTTCATATTCAAATTGTTAGAAAACCACTAAAATTACTATATCTGTTAAAAACTCCTCACGTCTTTGATTATCGATTCATTTGACAGTCCGTTCGATTCCTATCCTAAACATTTGATTTAACTTTCATGTCATGCGATAGTATTATGTTGTTATACTCATTATCGCATGTTCCAATATATGTTCCGTTTTATTATGAAAATAAGTTTTATAAGTTATGTGAATAAGACCATTTGTACTCTGATACCCTGAGTATCGCTTCTCGTGGAGTGTCCCACGAGCATGTTGTTGTGGCATCAACATCATGTGCTCCATCCGTGACGGAGAGATCAGTTCACGGCGTCTCTTAAGTACAAGTGTGGTACATAAGGCTATTAGGAGGCGTATGGATCGATCCTAGGATTTAAGTATAAGGAGGTGGATAACGGGTATGCCAATTCGCCATCTCATGTGATAATTATGCAGGAGTAGCTACCTGTGTATTGTCACGTTTTAAGTTTGCTCATGGGTACATCCGTAAGATATAATTATGAAATTTTGTTCTTGCATCGTATTATTTTCGCCTAAAAGTTCCATCCGGATAAGATTTCATATGAAGCATTTATTTGTTATTTGAGCCTATAATTCCGTACTGAGCATTCGGCTCATTTCGTAAACTTTTTGTACATACAGGCCCACAGGTTACTTTGGGAGGGGAAAAGAGAGAAGAATAAAGCATAGGAATAAATCTGAAGTTATTAAGTTAATTAAGATGAATATCTCCGCTTGTGTATAAATTTTAATAATCATATGGTTGTATCCTTATCAAATAAATAAATGGAATTATGACTTTTGTTATGCTACCGTTATTGTGACACGTCAGCCCTTCCGGGTTGGGGTGTTACAGATATTACTTATCGTTAGTCTTTTGGTGCAGTTATGGGTTTAAAGGAAGCATTACGGTTGAAGTCCTTCGACTCCAAAGAGCTAGATATCCGAGCCACCAAGACTCCGGAAGGCGATACCCCGTACTTACAACTTGTGCACCAAAATCTTTATCAGATTCGTGCGCCCGATGCTCCTGGCGGTCAAGGTGGTTCAGCGGTTCAAACAGACTTAGCAGCTGAAGGCGCTTCTGGTTCTGTCCCCGTGGGAGAGGGGTTACATGCTGCTCCGATTCAGGCGGTAGCTACGGTTGATGTTACTGAAGGTCGAAAAGGTGGTTCGACTGGGACGAAAGGTTCCGGCTCTAAGTTTGTGATTGAGGACGAAGGGATTCATCTTTCTGTTGGGGAAACTGAGGTACGTGCCGGCGGAGAAAAAGGGGGGAGTGGCCAGAATGAAGACGAAGATGATGCAGAAGATGAGGAAGGGCAGCCCCAAATTAGTTTGAAAAGGAAACGAGCTGCTTCGACCAAAAATGACCCGAAGCTTAAACAGCTGAAAAGAAAGAAACCAGGGTTTAAAGCCATTACTCTCGATGACGATGACCAGGTTACTGAGTTTTCTACTGCCGGAGGGGTATTGGAGAATTTAGACGATCATCTTCATGGGGGCCGTACCCCTCGGGATCATTTAAAAACTTCGTTAAGCCTGTTGTCCTTTGGCGGAGGTGGCGTTAAGGTTGTTACCGACTTGCGTACATCCGACCTCAAGAAAGCTGAGCCTTCTCCCTCGGGTAAGTTCACTACGGGGGTCGCGTCTAATGGTTCTAGGCCGAGCCCTTCGCCGTTTGATGGTGGGGATAGTGCCTCTTCTTCTCCCTTATGGTATGACATTGAAGCCGTGTTCTTGTCCCGGGAGTTAGGTTCGGGTGGTTTTGAAGATATGGATGCAGCTCATGCTTTGGAGAAGTATGTGCCGGAATGGCCATTGGTGAACAAAGACAGGATCGTGGATGCTCTTACAGCCAAGATGTCTTTATTTCATCTAGGGACCCCTGCTGAACATTCTCATTATCGCAAGATGAGTGGACCAGAGCTTGGGAATGCCCTGATGCTGAATCAAGCTCAGTCGAACTCTTTGGTGGTGGAGACGTACAAGTGTTGGGTTGAATCAGAGTCGTCATGTCATAAGCTTAAACGTGAAATTGCTAACCTGAAGAACGAAGGTGATGTCCGATCAAAGACGAAGCAAGAGCTGGTATCCCTGCGATCCCAGGTTGATCGATTGAAGGGGCAGGTGTTGGAAGCCAAAGAGGTAAACAAGTCTTCTCAGGCTTCGGCTGCAGCTGCTCACGAAGCTCGAGACAAGGCTCTCTAGGACTTGGAAGCTTTTAAGGAAAAATTTGCTGTCCTGGAGAAAAGACAAGTTAGCTTGGAGGAAAGGCACGCAGCGGAATTAAAGGAGATGCAGAAGTCGTACGATCAACTCTTGGCCGACTACCATCGTATGATAACTGGTATGCCATTTTGATTATCCTTTTGTGTGTATATTTTTCTATACCTTACTGACTTTTATATTTCTTCAGCAAAAGGTGAACTCGAGAGAGCTCGTGACAGGGCCGTCGAGTCTCATAATGCGTTGATTGACGAAGCAAAAGGTATGCTATCCCGTTGGGATACTGAGATGGTTGAGCTTTACGCACAAACGTCGGAGCTAATGCTTATGAAACAATGGTTCCTTACGGAGTGGGTTGCTTGGGTCGTCAAGCTAGTTCAGCAAAGCCCTGAGCTGGAGAAGGTGGTTGCTGATTTAGTCAACAGTGTTAATGCGGTAGGAGCGAACGAAGGAATAAAGCAGGGTTTCAAGGCTGCTCATGACTCGGTTCGTTCTGCGGAAGAGGTTCCGGGCTATGATGCGGGAGCTCAAGACGTATTGGACGCTGCGGTGAAGGCCTTCGATGAACTTCAAATCTCTGTGCTTGACAAGGTGGCAGATTTAATGGATAAACCGTTATCAGTCATTCGACAAAGGAGCAAACTTCCTATTGTTGGGGAGGACGATGATGTAGTTCGGATTTGAAGTTTTTACTTTGTAATCGTACAACCTTTTATTTGTTCGGTGATATGTTTGTTCAAAATATTCTGGTAACACATTATGCATGATATTGTGATTCTTGTTAAATCAGGTATTTAACCTTGGCTACTTAGTATTTAGTTTGCGTCCAAACTTTTTACTGTTCGCTTTGGGATTTGTTTCTCAGTTTAGCGGTCGCACCGGATGGGGGTGCTTCACCTGCTTAATAGATTTTTATGTTTTTGGAACTATTTAAGCCTTCTCGATCGGCTCGAGGCATGGGTCAAGGCCCGTTTGTGCACGTTTAGGGAATTATTCGAACTTATACATATGCTATTTTTATACTTGTAAAAGTACAGATCGCTTTATTTATTGCTTCGCTAGTCATTGGTCCGGGGAAAAAACATCCCGGTTACAAAGGAAATAGAAAGTTATCGGAGCATTACCCTCCCGAATTACATACGGAAACTTTGAAATAATAAACATAAAATAGCGATCTTCTTTAGCCGTAGCAGGCTGTTCACATGAAGCATTTCTTTAAGTGCACCCCGTTCCACGTCCGGGGTACTGGAGTTCCGTCGAGCTTTTCCAACACATACGAGCCCTTTTCACTAGCCTCTTTGACTCGGTATGGTCCCTCCCATTTTGGAGTTAGCTTGCCGGGAGCTTCGACGCGGCTCGCATCGTTGTTTCAGAGCACGTAATCTCCGACCTTGAATTTGTAGAGTTTAGCCCGGGCGTTATAGTATTTCTCAATCTTCTTCTTGTATCGGGCTTCCTTGATTGCCGCGATGTTCCGGCGTTCTTCTAACAAATCCAGGTTGGACCGGAGTTCATGTTCATTTTCCTCCCAATTCTTGCACCTCTGATTTGGGAGTCCGATCTCAGCGGGAATCACTGCTTCGGTACCGTATGTAAGACTAAATGGTGTTTCTCCATTGCTAGTCTTGTGCAGTGTCCGGTGCGCCCATAAAACGTTTGGCAACTCGTCCGCCCAGCCTTTTCCTTCGTAACCAAGCCTCCTCTTTATCCTATCGACGATTCGTCGATTTATCTGTTCAACCTGCCCGTTACCCTGAGGGTGAGCGACCGAGGAAAAGACTTTGTTAATTTTTAAATTTTCACACCAGCGTTTGAATGGGTTCTCTGCAAACTGCTTTGCATTGTCACTTATGACGTAGAGTGGAAGACCGAATCGGCATACTATTTGTTCCCAGAAGAAACGTGTCACGTTGTAGCCGGAGATGACTGTAAACGGTCGAGCTTCCACCCACTTAGTGAAATAATCCACCGCGACTGGCAGGTATTGAGCGCTTCCGCTTGATCTTGGAAATGGCCCGACGATATCGACGCCCCACTTTTGGAAGGGCCATGCAGCAGTAACCGGTATCATTTCATTCTTGGCTCGGAGGCTGATTGGTGCGTGCTTTTGGCATTCGTCACACTGTTGGAGCTCTTTTACGGCGCTTTCATGCATCCCGGGCCAGTAATACCCTGCGTTCTTGACTTTCGTAACAATCATCTTCGGTCCGGCGTGGATACCACAGATGCCGTAGTGTATTTCCCTGATGATATAACTAGCTTGCTCCGGGTCTAGACACTTTAGCAGTGGTCCGAGAAAAGTCTTTCGGTATAAGCCTCCCTCCTGCATTTGAAACTGGAGAGAATTGATCTGGATCTTTCTTGCTTCCGCTTTATCGGTCGGCAAAACGTCATGCACCAAATTGTTAATTATTGGCGTCATCCATGTTTGCGACGGTGCTTCGACCTGCATTACTTGCGGACCTGCGATTGAAGGCGTAGTTAAAACTTCCACTCTCACTTCCTTGGCTAGGTGACTGAACGATACCGATGCCAACTTGCTCAAAGCATCAGCCTTCTTGTTCTTGCTACGGGGAATATGTTCGACCTTACATGCTTCAAATGATGCCATTGCTTGCTTTACCTGTTCGAGATATTCGACCATGTTTGCTTCCCTCGCCTCATATTCTCCATTTACCTGATTTGCTACGAGTAACGAATCCACATGGGCTATGACATTTTTTGCTCCGACTCTCAGCGCTAGGCGTAGGCCAGCTAAGAGGGCTTTGTACTCAGCTTCGTTATTTGAACTCTTGAATTCTAGCCGGAGTGCATACGTCATATCCGTTCCGTCTGGATCGGTGAGAATTAGGCCCGCCGCTGCTCCTTCGGCACTAGAAGCTCCGTCGGTAGACAAGGAACACGGCTTTTCTGGAGCTTTTTCAACCTCTTCTGTTCCTTTATCTTCCGGTATTTCGACTAAGAAATCCGATATTACCTGTCCTTTCAATGGACCTTTAGTTCGGAAGGTGATGTTGAACGCGCCCAATTCAATCGCCCATTTTGCCATTCGACCCGAAACCTCAGGTCGTCGGAGAACGTGTTGGATTCTTTGGTCTGTTCGTACCTCAATTGGATGGGCCTGAAAGTATCGGCGAAGTCTTCTTGAAGCATGGACTAGAGCCAGGGCTAATTTTTCCAAGTTTAAATATCTTGTTTCGTAATCTTTTAACGTTCGGCTTACGTAATAAATGGGAATTTGCTTCCCAGTACGGTGAGCGACTAACACTGCACTGATAGATTCGAACGATGCGGCTAAGTATACCGTTAATACCTCATCTTCTTCCGGTACGGTGAGAGTTGGCAAGGTGCCCAAACAAGTTCTAAGCTCTTCGAAAGCTCGTGCGGCCTCTTCCGTCCATTTGAACTCTGATCTAAAGCTTTTTCTGAGAACATCCATGAACGGGAGCGACCGGTCTGCTGCATTTGACAAGAACCGATGGAGAGCAGCCAATCGTCCGTTTAAGGACTGAATTTCTTTGACCGACGTCGGAGGCTTCATTGTAAGAACAACATCAATCTTATCGGGGTTGGCTCGTAAGCCTTTCGACCCGACCATGACTCCCAGAAACTTACCTTCTTCTACCCTGAACGTACATTTTTTTGGATTTAGCTTCATGTTGATTCTTCGGAGTCGGGTAAACGTTTCGAGTATGTCTTTTAGCATGGCGACCTCATCGTGACTTTTGATCACGATGTCATCAACGTATACCTCTACGTTTCGCTCGATCTGATCCTTAAAAGCTTTGTTCATCAGACGCTGGTACGTAGCACCGGCGTTTTTCAAACCGAACGGCATCTTAGTAAAGCAATACACTCCTTCATTGGTGACAAAGGCCGTCTTATCCTCATCTTCGACCACCATTTGTACTTGATGATATCCCTTGTAAGCATCCAAAAAAACACTTTAACCTGAACGTAGCGACGGAGTCAATCTTCTCATCAATCTCTGGTAGAGGAAAACAGTCTTTCGGGCACGCATTGTTTACCTTTCCTTAAGGGCCTTTCATCAGAGTCCCTTCTTTTACCGGGTATTTATTCTACATCCATTTCAGGTCTACTCTTGTTACCGTCTTTGAATGTGGTCGGGAGAGTAATCTGTCCTATCGGACGGACTACCTCTCCTGAGAAACTTATCAAAGGGGTAGATACTTCGATCAACTTTCTTTTTGTTTGGGGATTCAGCTGCTGGAAACATTGGATATACATGATCTCAAAGGCGCTTCCTCCGTCCACATAAATTCGTCGGACCAGGTGTCCGGCGAGAACAACTGAAATTGTAATCGGTCCATCCCGAGCGTCATCGGGATCGACCGGGGGGAAGTACGTTGGTTGGTGCATCCATGCCGCCATATGCTGGTTCGACCGCTTTACCCCTCTTGGTTCGGCTGACCGGATCATATTGATTCCGGGCTCGGTGTTCGGATTATCAACTGCTGTTGCTGGCTTCTTTCCATCTTTTACTTCTTTTACAAGGTGTGAGAGTTAACCGGATCGAACGGCCTTTTCGATTTCTTGCTTTAGGGCCCAACATTCATCAGTTGTATGGCCCTTGTCTCGGTGATATTCACAATATTTCTTGGAGTGCTTATCCGAGGTGGGTCGTTGCTTCGACGGCGTAGGGAAACGAGTAGTCTCCGTGCTGAGGATTTCGCTCGGCGACTTTGTTAACTCGAAGAAACTGTTGAATCGCACGTTTCCTGTCCGAAAACTGCTTCGATTGGACTTTTGATACGGGCCACGGCTTCTGTTCCAGTTATTGTTCCTATCTTTTGGTGGTGATGCGTTTCGTCTCCACGATGTGGTTCGTGCTTTGGAATTCCTGGCGGTTGTTTCACTCGGCTGGCCGCAAGCACTCTTCCCTCAAACAAAAGCTCGAGCTCTTTCCATGAGTATCTCCATGGTTTTTGGGAGATCTTCATGAAGTTTTTCCACCAGTTGATTGTTCCGCACCCCGTGACAAAATCCCGAGACTCGGAGCTGATCAACTGCTCCGCTTATCTGCATGCTTTCTCGGTTGAAACGGTCTATAAAATCTTCTACGGATTCTCCGTCGCGGCGCTTTATGTGATGTACCTCAGTAATGTCTTTTTTGCAACGACGCTGCTGACAAAAGTTTTTGCAAGAATATACGTCGGAAATCCTCAAAGTGGTCGATCGACCCCTCTGGCAACCCGTCAAACCACACTCTAGCCGATCCGGTGAGAGTTTGGGCGAACATAAGACACCAAGCCGGCATAGGCCACTGCTCGACCTTAGCCGCTCCGGCAAACGCAAACATATGGTCATCCGGATCGGACGTACCATCGTAAAACTTTAACGTGGGATGCATCTTTAGCTTTGCTGGGAGTGGAGCATTGACGATCCGTAACGTAAACTTCGATTGAGAAGTCATAGACGTGGGATGGTATGGCATGAGCAGCTCTTGGTCTTGGGGGTTTAGACCCACAGATCCCTGGAGAAATAGGCCGTTTAGACCGTTATTCATCGGAGCACTTGTTACCG
The DNA here is from genome assembly GCF_002127325.2 of Helianthus annuus. Classification (NCBI taxonomy): domain Eukaryota; kingdom Viridiplantae; phylum Streptophyta; class Magnoliopsida; order Asterales; family Asteraceae; genus Helianthus; species Helianthus annuus. Next base: position 154,112,511 of record NC_035445.2, read on the forward strand.
AGGAAAATTGCGTAACGTGTGGTATAGGAGTAGAGATCACAGAACTTACCAGAGATCCGGAAACGAAAGGTCCGACGGAGACAGGGTTTCCCCCTGGGTAAGCATTGGTAAACAAGTTTGCTCGGAGGCTTTGCAGCATCTCATCTCGCTGTTGTTGCTGCTGTAACTGACGCAACAGATCGGCGTTCCTCAAAAGAAAAGCGTTGTCCAAACTAGGTAACGGCGTGACAACTGGGGCAGTAACAGACAGCGTGGTGACAGAACTTCCACCTACCGGATTTGCAGCTGGAGGAACTGACGCAGAGCCTATCGAGGCTGCTGAGGCGACAACTGCTGTTGGAGCAATTGTGGAGTTAGCGTTTCCTTCCCATATATCATTGTAAGATGGGAAAGCACTGGTGGAGACTGCTGTCGTTAATTCTGCCATGACTTCGAAAAAACGAGAACAAGGAAACGAATTATGTGAATTCGAGGGGATGGCGCCACTGAAGACTCAAAAACCAGTTGGTACGGCCTGGTCAGAGTAGAGCTTCAGATGATCAAGCGATGGACCTGCAAGATCACAAAGAGACAACACACCGTTAGCCTCGTCACACGGAGGGGGGCCTCTCTGTGACCAAGCTCGGGCGTGAGAATAAGTATTTGTGAGGAGGAAATAGGTCAGGGAGAGAGAGAGGAGAGTTTAGAGTGAGAAAGTAGCAGTTACCGGTTTTTGGAGGTTTGAGTAGAGTATTTATAGTCTTTGGGTGTGCTGATGTGGCCAGTTAGTTAAGGTCGGACCAGTCATTGTCATGGCGGTTATGCCTGTGGGGCCCAGTTTGTTATGGCGTGCCACCACACTCGTTCGTTCCGTTTGTGGCTTGGGATCGGTCCGACTTTGTGCATTATGGCTCGGTTCTATGCCTCAGGATGATTCAATCCGACTAAGGACATATCCTCATCATATATCAAGCTAAATCCAGCCATAAACCTTGAGGTATACCACTTATTTTAAGTGTTTTTGATGTTTTTTTATGATAACTTGATTTAACAAAAAGAAACCAAATTTAATCCATAAACTCTTGATTCTTTTTGGCCTTGAAGGTTGTTTAAATATCACAAACATGCAAAAGTTTGTTTATGGTGTTTGGTAATACAAAAACTCGGATTATGTATCAAAAATGCGGATTATTCAACAAAATTCGGACAAAACAATCTCTAACCGAAAAGGAATAACTATAAGGCTTGATTGATGATGTTGAATGCTTATTTGTGTTGTATATCCGAAAAAACGTAAGGTATACTATCCGAAACTAGCTTAACTCAGGCTCGGGAAACTAAGAAACTGCTTGACTGATCGAGAAACTCAAGGTATACTATCGGAAAATTTGTTATAGCATAATTTTCTGCGTCACAATTGTTATTACTTGAAAATTTACAAGCTGGTCATATATGATGAAAATAAGACTCGTGCAAAATTTGGTAATATTTGGAAGTTCTGAGAATTTTTACTGAATTTATTGGTTTTTTAAGGCGTTAATTTGGGAAAAATATCACACAAATTCGATAAGTAACCAAATTTTGTAGAGACGTTGTGTTTTACATAGGAATGATCCACAAAAAATTCGGGCTTAATTAACTGAGTTTAGATATGGTTTTAAAAGTTGCGGATTATCGAAACCGAAAACGCATTTTAGATAATTTCGAAAAAATAAAATTTTCCAAGGAGTTTCTGGAGTTTCTGGACAAATTGGGAGACTTCAGTAAAAAATTGAGATTTTTCGGAAGTCGGATGGTGGTAATGGTCATTTTATTGGTTAAAAGTCATTTTAAAGCGGAATTATTAAATATAATAAATGTGTTTAATAAATTCATAAAATATTCTTACTGAAATATATATTACTAACGTGTTATATAAAAATTTTCAGAATTTATAAAATTGAAAGTTTTAAATTTTGGAAATTGTGCATTTAAAATATATTATTTTAACATAAACCGTCAATTTAAACGTTTAACGAACCTCGCAAAACTTGTGAACTGACCGATGGTTTAATTGGCAATATTTGAAAAGCGAGAGTAATTCTGAGCTATTCGGGGGTAAATAGGGTAATTAGGGTACATTACACATTAGTTTTGAAAATCCGTAGACGATGACAACGGAAACGACGATTTAAACGAACTAGACACTGGTAACACCTGAACTTTCTTTATAAAACAAATCATTTTATATTAATTAACAAGCTCGGACATCGTATATGATCATTCCATTTCCCAATCACCTAAAATGAACAACCGTGGCCGGTTCGAAAAACGGTGCATGGAAGCTAAACATTAATTTGTCACTAAGATAATACCCATCACCATACGATTAGGCTATGAGTCCATTCTCAAATAAAGATTCACATTCGATCATGAGATATAGCGATTACCGATCCATGCATTGTTTTCGGTAATTAACCATATAATATTTGATAATAGGCTTGGATCAGATGATATCTTACATTGTACGCAGTCTTGGACTACGCTATTAGGTGAGTTTCGCTGCCCCTTTTTCCAAAACTATTTTACTTGGGGTGAAATGCATGTAAAACGTATATACTTGCACTTGAAAACATGAATTGATGTGAATTATCTGAGTGAACAGCTAACAGCTTTGAAATCCTCATGAATACAAGTAACCTATGAGGCCGGTGAATATTGCGGATTAGGGATGGCAAAATACCCAAGCCCGACGGGCATACTCGAAACCCGACACAAATGGGACGAGCATACCCGATACCCGATGGGTATTGGGCCGGGTATAAGATTAGTTTTAAAAATTTTCGCGGGTATGAGTCGGGTATGGGATTTGGTGATACCCTACCCGATTACCCGAAACCACATACCCGTTTACCCCGACTATATACCCGATCATATACCCGATTTTTCTAATTTATATTTTTATTTTCCACTAACACTTTTCTATTAGTGATTTATTTTAGTATGTTCATAATGTGAAAAACTAATTTTTCTTTTAGTATATGCATTTGATAATAGTATTTATCTTTTTGTATGTTGTGACGTATATACATGTAAGTGTATAAGTAATACAAAGTTATTATTAATTTACGATAAAACTTATATGTATGTAATGTACATTTTTAATTTTTAATAGTTGATGTTTATATAAAATTATATAATAATTATAATAGTAGAAAATGTATTTAGAAATCCCAACCTATATTTTTTAACAAACTAATGGGTGTACCCGATATCCGACAGGTAATTACCGGACAAATACCCGACGGGTATTAGGTTAGGTATGGGACACAATTTTATAATCGGGTATGGATATGAGATTACCAATACCTGACCCGAACCCGACCCATTGCCATCCTTACTGTGGATAGTACTATTGGGCATGACGAGCCTAAATCGCCCTATTGTGTGCCTTCGACTGTGTCGTTACTTTGTGCTACTTGTGAGACCGCAATTGCACATATTATGGGACATCCCACACTCATACATGGATTGGTACTACACATATAGGTTATAATGTCGCAACCCCCGACCCCTACCCCGAGAAGCGGGCGGCCGCGAGCTCGCAGAGCTGGTGGTATCGGTGTTTACTAATTTGGGAACGAAAATTTACATCAGGACCATAGTTAGGAAATAGTTTATCATAGTAAAACAGCTCATTTTATAAATAATAAATATATGGGAAAAACCCAAGTTTTCATTATAACATGTTTATAGGGATAAACCCTATTTTATTGAAATAAAACTTCTTTCTTGTTTAGGTAACTTTTATAGCCACTTTTCCAAGCCTTCAGTGCTCTCCAGCTATCTTCTATTTGGCTTTCACATTTTGTTACATGAAACACGTCTAAAAAAGTTTTATCAGCAAGAAATACTGGCGAGTGCATCTCAGTTTAATCAAAACAACTTTTATCACTTTACAATATTGAGGGCATCCGCAATTACATTTGTTTATATCTATCCAATTACCACCCACGGTACTGTCAATTCTGACTTGTGGTCATGCTACTACTCACAGTGTAGTAACAAGTAATATACACAAAACCCCAACATACCGACAGTAATTGTAGAATCACAAATACTTAATCACTGTTATTATAATTTAAAACAATTGAGGTTTGTATAAAAAGGTTTACAAAAATAGATGCACTCACTTTGCTATTTTAGATAATACTATTGCTGTCTGATGACTTCCTGGTTATAATCTATTAAAATCAAACAATGCACACGTGTTAGTAAGATAACCCAATTTACATTAGCTATACCCCCGAGACAGAACTCCAACGATTGAGTTAGGCAGAGCCTTGACATGCGTTACGGAGCTCTAGATCAATCGGGCAGAGTAACTAATACGTAACCGGGGGTTATAATACTTACAACGATGCAGAGCTTCACTATTTAGGGGTATAATACCCGAGCAATATTACACTATATGTGTCGATAGAGAAAAGAGGTTGAGCGACTATGAACTGTGCCACCCCTGCCATATTTATACGAAATTTTCGAATTCCATCGCGCCCCACGACTCGCTTGGGCTTAGCCCTTCGCGGGCCGCGAGGACCCTAGGCTTGGCGAATCAGCATATAGTCTCGACACGGAGGGGGACACGTGGCATCATGAGAAGTCGCCTAGTGTCACTCCATCGCGCCCCGCGACAGCCCTAGGCCTCCTATGTCGCGGGCCGCGAGACACTATAATTATTTGTTTTATATTATTTTTGTAAATATAAAGGTATATTGGGTCTGTTTTTCATATACGGGGTGTATTTTAGGACGTATAGGACATGTTTAAGGGTTTTGGGAGAGTTGTTATATCCTCCCCAGCTTGTTTTAGATCTCGTCCTCGAGATCTACTGGAATAGGTGTGGATATTTCCTTTGCATTTCGGCTTCGAGCTCCCAAGTGTACTATGGTCCTCTCTTGGAATCCCATTTTACTTTGACCAGAACTAATCTCATGTTTTTGAGATTCTTGATCTCTCTATCTTCAATCTGTAGTGGTTTCTCTACAAACTTAAGTTTTTCATTTACCTCTATATCCTTAAGAGGTACCATTAATGATTCATCTGCTAAGCATTTCTTGAGATTACATACATGAAATACATCATGTATTCCTGCCATTTCCTCTAGCAGTTGTAGTTGGTAAGCTACTGGTCCTATTCTTCTAATGATCTCAAAAGGTCCGATATACCTGGGACTTAGCTTTCCCCTCTTGATGAATCTAACCACTCCTTTCCATGGAGAAACTTTTAATAACACCTTATCTCCTTATTGAAATTCCAATGGTTTTTGTCTGTTATCCGCATAGCTCTTTTGTCAATCCCGTGTTGCTTCTAGTCTTTCCTTGACTTGAATAATCTTGTCCGTTGTTTCTTGTACTATTTCTGGTCCAGACAGTTGTTTTTCTCCAATTTCTGCCCAACAGACTGGAGTTCGGCACTTTCGTCCATAAAGCACTTCAAATGGTGCAGCATTGACACTGGTATGATAGTTGTTATCATTGGAAAATTTGATTAACGGTAAATGATCATCCCAATTTCCTCCGAAATCAATTACACAAGCTCTAAGCATATCCTCTATTGTCTGAATGTCCTTTCGCTTTGTCCGTCCGTTTGAGGATGGTAGGTTGTGCTTAGTTTTAACTTGGTTCCCATTGCTTTTTGGAAACTAGTCCAAAAAATGAGAAGTAAAACAGCTATCTCCATCAAAAACAATATATAAAGGAATTCCATGTAATGAAACTATTTCATTTACATATAGCTTGGCTAATTGTTCCATACTGAAAGTTTCCTTCATCGGTAAGAAATGATCAGATTTGGTTAATCTGTCTACAATCACCCAGATCGTATCATTACCTTTTCGTGTCTTGGGTAATTTGGTAACAAAATCCATTATTATCAATTCCCATTTCTATACAGGCATTTCTAGTTGCTGTAATAGCCCTGAGGGTTTCTGATATTCAGCTTTAACCTGTGAACAGGTTAGACACTTGGCAACATAGGTTGCTATATCCTTTGTCATTCCTATCCACCAGAAATTCTTTCTTAAGTCTTGATACATTTTATCACTACCAGGATGTAGTGTATACTTAGACTTATGGGCTTCTTCTAGAATTCTATGGCGTAGGTTTCCTTGCTTGGGTATACAGATTCTTTTCTTTTGGAATCTCCAAATTCCATATGTTCCTTGTTCTAATTCCTTAATCATTCCTTTTAATTTTTCCGTATCGTCCTTGATTACTGTTTCTTGTATTTCTCTAATTTGCTCATTTAAATCTATCTGCAGATTTAACTTGAGAGAACGTACTCGTCTTGGCTTCTCATAATACTTTCGACTTAAAGCGTTAGCTACTACATTAGCCTTTCCTGCATGATACTGGATAACGCAATCATAATCACTAAGAATTTCCATCCAGTGTCTCTGTCTCATATTTAGTTCTTTTTGCCCAAAAATGTACCTTCAACTCTTATGATCTGTGAAGACAACAAATTTATTCCCATATAAATAGTGTCTCCAAATCTTTAGGCAAAAACTATGGCTTCTAATTCTAGATCATGGGTTGTATATTTTTCTTCATGATTCTTAAGTTGTCTAGAGGCATAGGCTATAATCTATTGACGTTGCATCAACACACATCCATATCCTAACTTAGAAGCGTCACAATAGACTATCTAGTCTTCAGTTCCTTGTGGTAACGCTAGTATGGGTGCGTTGGTTAACTTATGTTTAAGAATTCTAAAAGCTTCCTCCTGTTTTGGTCCCCATTCAAACTTAACTGATTTGCAGGTCAGTTTCGTTAAAGGAATAGCTATTCTAGAAAAATCTTGAATGAAACCTCTATAGTAACCTGCTAGTCCAAGAAAACTTTTCACCTCCGTCGGTGATTCAGGGACTTTCCATTTAGTAATCGCCTCAATTTTTGTGGGATCCACATGAATTCCTTCATGATCAACCAGGTGTCCAAGGAATTACACTTCTTGTAACCAAAATTCGCATTTTGAATATTTAGCATAAAGCTTTTCTTTTCTCAGCAAATTTAAAAGTATGAATAAGTGCTCTGCATGATCCGCTTTACTCTTAGAGTAAATGAGAATATCATCTACAAAGACAATCATGAATTTGTCCAGATATGGTTTACATATTCTGATCATCATGTCCATAAATGCGGCTGGGGCATTAGTTAAACCAAATGGCATGACCGTAAATTCATAATCACCATACCTTGTTCTGAAAGCAGTCTTAGGAATGTCCTCGTCCTGTACTTTCAATTGATGATATCCTGAGCGTAAATCGATCTTAGAAAAGAATCGAGCTCCTTGCAGTTGATCCAACAGATCATCGATTCTTGGTAGTGGGTACCGATTTTTAATCTTTACCTTGTTCAATTCTCGGTAATCAATGCACATACGCATTGACAGTCCTTTTTCTTGACAAACAAGATTGGTGCTCCCTCTGGCGATGAACTAGGCTGTATGAAACCTTTCTCCAGAAGTTCATCCAATTGTTTCTTCAGTTCTTGCATCTCTACTGGTGCTAAACAGTAGGGTGCCTTGGCAATTGATGTTGTCCCTGGTAGTAGGTGAATTCTGAATTCAACCTCTCTATCTGGCGGTAATCCAGGTAACTCTTCTGGAAAAACATCTGAGAATTGAGATACTACATGAATATCTTTCAATTCTTTTCCTTTAGCGTTAATGATTATAGAAATCATATACACTAATGATCCTTTCCTTGCATAGCTTACTGTTTTCATCACCGAGATGAATTTTGTGGATCTAGTTGGCTTATCTCCTTTAATTGTGATCTTTTCACCCTTTGGTGAACTTACTTGTATTGACTTTTGATCACATAGAATGCTGGCATGGTTGGCTACTAACCAATCCATTCCTAATACGATATCAAATCCAGTCAGATTCATTGGATAAAGGTTAGCGATAAAATTATGGTTTAAAATTTCTATTCTTACTCCCTGCAAGATTTTGGAAATCTTAATGGATTCTCCATTTGCCGTTTCTACCAAACTTTCTTGTGGAAGTTTAGTTAATGGTTGATTGAGAAGTTTACAGAACGAAGTATTAATAAAACTTTGGTTTGCACCAGAGTCAAGTAATACTTTGTCAAAAATATCATTAACTAAGAACATACCGACAATCACGTCGGGAATCATCTTGGCTTCTTTGGCTGTCAAACAAATGCTCTAGCGTTCTTGGTAGTTTTGTTGTTCGTGGCTGGAGCTAGTTTCGGACAGTTCGGCTTGATATGCCCCTTTTCTCCACAACTGAAGCATATCCCATTACTAGGTTTCTTCCTACAGTCTTCTTCCTTGTGTCTAGATCACTTACAAAAGTTGCAGTATATTGAACATCTTCCTGAATGCTTCTTCTTATAGTACTTACAGTAAGGTGTAGAAGTAGATGATGCGTGTTAGTGTGTATATGTTTTAGGTATATATTTTAAGCCCTTTTTACACTTTTTAGCCAAGTTTTAAATTTATAAACACGATATTCACTAACACTAAACACACATATGGGCAAGTGCACCCGTCGTGGACGTAGTATAGTGTTGGTAAGATACCGAAGTCGTCCAAGGACACAAGAGCTTTTAATATCAGTTTATCCTCAACGTCTAATCAAATTAAAATGTTAGAAAAAGATTTTTAAACTAGAAAAATAAAACTAACTAAAATACTGAAAAAATAAAATAAAAATAAAAACAGATAGACAAGATGAATCACTTGAATCCGACTCGTGTGTAGTGTAACCTTTGATTATTTTTGCACTTTTGCACTTGTTTAAGAGATTATCTTAGTTATTGTAGTAGGCCTCTCTTTTGAAGGTGACGTCACCCTCAACCCAGTAGTTTGAGTCAGCAAGGATACAATCCTAAAGGGTCGGATTATTGAAAGATAATTAATTAAGCTATTAATGCATAATGTGGTAGGCCCCTCTTTTGAAGGTGACGTTACCCTCGGCTAAGTAGTCTGAGTCAGCAGGGATACAGTCCTAAGTAACCGGGTTAAAGTTTTAATAGTAGTTTAACTTATGAGGGGATCAAAGAGTTTGGACCCCCGCCATCCAATACCGTTGGGTATTCAAGGAGGTCCTACTAAATTTGACCCAGTTCCTTTGCAGGATCTATACACTGAACAATGGCAAGACTCTTACCAAACTGTTCCTTTAACCCCCGACCAGGTAGCCAACATACCTTGATATAGACCGTGGAGATATGAATGGTGAAAATCTTTTATTTTGTATAGACAGTAAAATAATGCCAAGACACCACGGACAAACGATAAGGAAAAAATTCATTAATACAAAACCAATTAAAAAGTTCAAAAGATTAAAAATAAAAATTATTACACTAAACACTTGTCTTCACCAAGTGATGTAAGAGACTTAAGCAAACATGGCCTTTGATTATCAAGAACTCCTACGATCAATCTTGGATCCTGAGACGACTCACACACTCTATGATGGACAATGGATGATGGTGGTGGATGATGGTGTTGTGATGGTGATGGGTGGTGGGTGAAGTGTGAGAGAGGTGGTGTGGCAAGGGATGAGTTGCAAGAGCTCCAAGAACTCCTATTTATAGGCTGAATAGAAGCTTGGGCACGGCCCCGTGTCCACTGGGCATGGCCCCGTGTCCATCCGACTCTCTCTTCATTAATTGCAATTCGCAATTTCATTAAATGCGTTTGCAACAGTTGACCACGCCCCCGTGTCCGCTGAGCACGGCCCCGTGGTGGGAAATAGAACCTTCTACCACTTTGTCTTTTCTGCTGACACTTGGGCACGCCCCCGTGCTCACTGAGCACAGGGCGTGTTCAGTCTTCTATCTTCTTGTTTTGCTTTGGGAAAATGCTGTCAGGAGGTCGGGCATGCCACGTTTGTTCCTTTTCTTGTATTTATGTTAGATTTAGCTGGCTTTTTGCTTCTTTTGTTCATTTGAGCTCATTTAATCCTGAAAATACAAAAGGAAGACAAAAACACACTTTTTCCAACATTAGTACTAAAAAAAGTTAGTTTTATGCCACAATTGATGTAACTTATATGTTGCATTTTGTGCACATCAAATACCCCCACACTTGAATCTTTGCTTATCCTCAAGCAAAACTCTTTATAATGTGGCTTTTTCACTCCCAAATGGAATGGGTAGAAGAGAAGGTTTTTGGGCTTGTCATAGAGTGTCGGGATTTCCAAGATTCTTTATTTAAGTTTTATTTTTATTTATTTATAATCCTATTCGTTGTGATTTATTAAAAACGTTTCATAAGATAAATTACTTATTAGGGCATAACATGCCTTTTTAAAATTCCATTTATATACAAGTTCACATACCTCAAGGGGGATCACTCAACACTCGGCCGAAGGTGTATTTTTAGTGAATCACTCGAGAGCGGCATGGAACTTACTCCTACCATAAGCTTGCCAAGCAATCAATCCTCCTCCTTTTTAACTATATACCTTTGTAAATATCAAGAGGACTTTTGGGGTGAAGGGTTAGGCATGGGCTAAAGGTGGGTGGTTGGGTTAGTGGTTAGTGAAAGGGCGAAAAGCGTAAAAAGCGTCGGTTTTTGAAAGAATTTTTATTTTTCACAATTTTATTTTGATGAACCATTTCTTTTGAAACAAAGTAATTTTTTGATGAACTTGTTTGTTTATTTGGTTTCATCATCAATATATATATATATATATATATATATATTAGAGAAGTCAAAAGAAAAACCGAGCTTTGTTACTAAAAGAAAGGGTTAAAATAAAAAGGTTTAGGTGGGTAAAAAGGGTGATTGTTTTGGGTTAAGAAATGAAAAGGTTTTGGCTCAAAGGGTTAACTAGGGGGATTTTGGGTAGGTGGTAAAAAAATGAAAAATAATGGTGTAGAAAGAAAAAGGGTTAGTCCTAATGCCTCCATCATTTACTTACTTGGGTTTAAGTTGGTAAGGACCGGGAATGCATTGTCGTGGCAAGTTCTAGAGTCGTACGAACCAAGCGGCTATTCACATAAGAAACGAAAAAATGAGCATTTAGTGTAAAGATATGTATTTGTATGCTCAATAAAAGCTCCAAACTCACTTTTGTGGGAATGGGTTTTTATGTGATCAAGTATATATAATCAAATTTTAACTAAGCTTGTCATGCTTTTTCATAATTTTCTTATGTTGGTTCTTTTTATCATGACGCTATCGGTTGTAAATTTGTAAAAGTATAACCTTGTTAGAACTTGAAATTCCCAACTTAAACTTAGACAAGTAAAAAAAATGAAATTTTTTTTGAAAAAAATTGGGGTGATTAGCGGTTCCAATAGAGTTTTGCGTAAGGCTTGATAATTAGGACTTGCAAGATTCAAAGTTTTAGCATCCCCCCACATTTAAATTACACATTGTCCTCAATGTGTCCCAAAAATAAGTTTTTAGGTTGATTGAATGTGTAAAAAGGTGTTAATAAAACAAAATTTTATGTTACTGGCACTCTGGACATGGCCCCGTGGTGACCGTGCACGGCCCCGTGTTCAGGTGCCAGTGACAAAATTTAGTAAAAAGAAACAGGAACACGGCCCGTGTCCAGTTACCTGAACTAGGCGTTTTCTGCAGATTGTGCAGCACGGGGCCGTGTTGGGCGGACACGGCCCGTGCTGAACTTGCTGTAATGAAGAAATTTTTGTCGGATGACCCTGTTTTTGTGCATGGGGCCGATGTTTCTCGTTTCCCTTGTTATCCTTTACCACCCCTAGTGTGTTTTATTCCTGCAAATTAAAATTAAACTAAAAATTAATCTAAGCTAAACTAAGGATAGTTCCGCGAAATGCCTCCGTGGTGCGCCACGTTTATAAGGGTCCTTGGCTAGACCCAAAGTGAGGTCATATATTTTCCGAGCGGGATGTTTTGCATCCCATGTTGCACCGTCGGAGAGCATCATCCAAACTCGAATCAATGACCTTCATGTAATTGGCCGGGTCATCATCCTCTACTCTCTTTCCAACCCCAAACTTCACTTCCTTATCCCCAAACTTCAAAGTAAGTGTTCAGTCATTCATGTCTACCACTGCTTGCGCGGTGGCTAGAAATGGCCTCCCTAGTATGAGGGGGACTTTGGTGTCTTCTTCCATATCTAGTATGACAAAGTCGGCTGGGTAGACGAAATTGTCAACTTTGACCAATAGATTTTCAGCGACACCTTGCGGGTATTTGACGGATCTGTCGGCAAGTTGTATACTCATCTTGGTAGGGCTTGTTTGTCCTAGACCGAGTCGTTTGAACATCGATGCAGGCATGAGGTTAATGCTAGCCCCGAGGTCGGCTAGTGCATTACGAACGGGGGATTCCCCGATCGAGCAAGGAATTGTGAAGCTTCCAGGATCAATCTTCTTTTGTGGGAGTTTGTTGAGTACGAGGGCGGAGCATTCTTCGCCTAAGTTAACTAATTGCATGTGGCCCACCACACCCTTCACAAGCCATAACCGAGACCTTTTTTGTCATTTCTAACTTTTTGATTTTTAAAGAGAGGGCCTCGATTTGGGCTAGTAAAGAAGTGCTTTTATCAACCTTATGGGCGCCCAGGGCAATAGATTTATTACCTCGGGGAGTGTGCTACTGAAAATTGGTTGGAGCAATTTCCTCAATTTGATTGTATATTTCATGTGGACGGCGATTACCTAAAAGTCCCCCGGAGCTAGAGTCAAGTGTTTGCCTTGTGTGTGGCAACAATCCATTGTAGAAAGTGGATACTTGTTGCCATACCGCAAAACCGTGATGAGGACACTTTCGCAGTAACTCCTTGAACCTTTCCCAAGTTTCATATAAGGATTCCCCATCCTCTTGTGAATATGTATTAATTTCAGTCATTAATTTAGCCGTTTTAGCGGGAGGGAAATACTTATATAGAAACTTTTGGGCTAGTTCATCCCAGGTGTTTACCGAACCAACTGGGAGGGTGTTGAGCCAAGCCTTTGCTCGGTCTTTTAGTGAAAATGGAAACATTCGAAGGCAGATGGCGTCATTTGATGCTCCATTGATCCGAAAGGTATCACATATTTCTAAGAAATTAGTAATATGTAGATGGGGATCCTCGTCCACAAGCCCATGGAAGGTCGCGGAGTTCTGAAGCATTTGTATCAAATGTGGCCGAAGTTCGAAGTTGTTAGCTTCAACACTCGGTGCATTGATAGCGGCGCCGAGATTACCCACGGTGGGTCGTAGGTAATCCATGATGGTACGTTGGTCCGCCATCGGAAGTGGGTCCCCCGAAACCTTCTCTTAGTTTTTAGCTTTAAGCCTTTTTCTGAGAAAGCGTTTGGGTTCTTCTAGAGGTTCTTTTATGTCTCTACTAGAACTGGAGCTCATACACTACGTAGAAAGTTCAGATGTGGTGTCTGGTTCCAAGTCCTGCAATAAAAACAGAAAAGAATGTTGGTCAGGAAGTTCACCACGGCCCCGTGCTCAGTGAACACGGCCCGTGGTCGGAGATACAGCGATTGTTTTTCGGATCCCTGTTACTGGAAAGTTGGACGCGGCCCCGTGTTGCACCGACACGGCCCCGTGCTCAGCTCTCTGTAACTCGGAAAATAAAAAGTGCCAGTGACACTGCTGGGCGCGGCCCGTGTCTGACCAGGTACGGCCCGTGCTGAGCTCTGCAGAAACTGAAAAATTAAGAAAATCCTAAAAAAAAATAAAAATAAAATAGAAAAATTGATTAGGCCGCTGATTCCTAACTTTCTTAAAATCCTTGTGTCCCCGGCAACGGCGCCAAAAACTTGATGCGTGTCAGTGTGTATATGTTTTAGGTATATATTTTAAGCCCTTTTTACACTTTTTAGCCAAGTTTTAAATTTATAAACATGATATTCACTAACACTAAACACACATATGGGCAAGTGCACCCATCGTGGACGTAGTATAGTGTTGGTAAGATACCGAGGTCGTCCAAGGACACAAGAGCTTTTAATACCGGTTTATCTTCAATGTCTAATCAAATTAAAATGTTAGAATAAGATTTTTAAACTAGAAAAATAAAACTAACTAAAATGCTGAAAAAAATAAAATAAAAATAAAAACAGATAGACAAGATGAATCACTTGAATCCGACTCGTGTGTAGTGTAACCTTTGATTATTTTCGCACTTTTGCAGTTGTTTAAGAGATTATCTTAGTTATTGTAGTAGGCCCCTCTTTTGAAGGTGACGTTACCCTCAACCCAGTAGTTTGAGTCAGCAAGGATACAATCCTAAAGGGTCGAATTATTGAAAGATAATTAATTAAGTTATTAATGCATAATGTGGTAGGCCCCTCTTTTGAAGGTGACGTTACCCTCGGTTAAGTAGTCTGAGTCAGCAGGGATACAGTCCTAAGTAGCCGGGTTAAAGTTTTAATAGCAGTTTAACTTATGAGGGGATCAAAGAGTTTGAACCCCAGCCATCCAATACCGTTGGGTATTGAAGGAGGTCCTACTAAATTTGACCCAGGTCCTTTGCAGGATCTATACACTGAACAATGGCAAGACTCTTACCAAACTGTTCCCTTAACCCCCGAACAGGTAGCCAACATACCTCCATATAGACCGTGGAGATATGAATGGTGAAAATCTTATATTTTATGTAGACAATAAAATAATGCCAAGACACCACGGACAAACGATAAGGAAGAATCACCTTCAACATAAGAAACTAGTAATTAAAGTCATTAATACAAAACCAATTAAAAAGTGCAAAAGATTAAAAGTAAAACGTATTACACTAAACACTTGTCTTCACCAAGTGATGTAAGAGACTTAGGCAAACATGGACTTTGATTGTCAAGAACTCTTACGATCAATCTTGGATTCCGAGACGACTCACACACTCTATGACGGACAATGGATGATGGTGGTGGATGATGGTGTTGTGATGGTGGTGGGTGGTGGGTGAAGTGTGAGATAGGTGGTGTGCCAAGGGATGAGTTGCAAGAGCTCCAATCACTCCTATTTATAGGCTGAACAGAAGCTTGGGCACGGCCCCGTGTCCATCCGACTCTCTCTCTCTTCATTAATTGCAATTCGCAATTTCATTAAATGCGTCTGTAACAGTTGACCACGCCCCCGTGTCCGCTAAGCACGGCCCCGTGGTGGGCAATAGAAGCTTCTACCACTTTGTCTTTTATGCTGACACTTGGGCACGCCCCCGTGCTCACTGAGCACGGGGCGTGTTCAGTCTTTTGTCTTCTTGTTTTGCTTTGGGAAGATGCTGTCGGGAGGTCGGGCATGCCACATTTGTTCCTTTTCTTGTATTTATGTTAGATTTAGTTGTCTTTTTGCTTCTTTTGTTCATTTGAGCTCATTTAATCTTGAAAATACAAAAGGAAGACAAAAGCACACTTTTTCCAACATTAGTGCTAAAAAAGGGTTAGTTTTATGCCACAATTGATGTAATTTATATGTTGCATTTTGTGCAATTCAGTAGAACCTGCACTTTTCCCACGGTGGGTATTTCTAGAACGAAATTCTTGGGTAAGATTTTGGGCTAGGTTCTTCCTCTGGTTCTCTTCTTGCGTATGTACCAATTCATCAGTCAAGGTATTGGCTAGTTCTATAGCTTCTTTTATGGTTTGTAGTCTAGAAGCCTTGACTACGTGTCTGATTTCACTAATTAATCCCCAAATGTAATGGGAGATTAATACTGGTTCTGGTGAGGCTAGGGTTGGCACTATTCTAGCATATTCGAAGAATACGGTAGTGTAACTCACGCAGTCTATTCCAGTCATTTTAAGGTTTAAGAACTTATTGGCGATTTGTTCTTTTTCATTGGGAGGACAGAATTTTCTTTCAACCATTTCCTTAAAGTTGATCCATTCCATACTATAAACTCTGTCACTTCCCCTAGACTGAAGAATAGTATTCCACCATTCTAAGGCTGCATTCTTAAAAAGATTAGAGGCAAACATAATCTTATCTTCTTCTGCACATTTGCTTATTTTTAAAACTGCCTCTGTCTTTTCTATCCAACGTAGAGCTGCAATGGCTCCTTCATTACCAGAGAATTCCGTTGGTTTGCAGGACCAGAATTCTTTGTAAGAACAACCATATGACATGGTTCTTCTTCTTTTTGGAATAGGTAATTGGAGTAGCGGTCAACTATTCACGCTGTGACTGGGTTCCGTAGGTGGTCGTTTACTTCCATTATTAGTTTTATTATTTTCTGCTTCCTTAACAGTGTTGATAATATATGGCATAGCATCTATAATTCCTTGTGCTACTATTCGTTGAATAGCACTGTTATCTATTTGATTTCCATTATTATCATTATTCTGGTTTTCCTGATTTTCTTCGTTGTCCATCTGGATTATAAACATTTATTAGGTATTAATATCACAAAATTTGATTTAATGCAAACAATCAAGCAAACAAATTGATCAAAATTGTCGAGCATTGCGACATTTACTCTTTTTCATATATATATTTGTTACAATCTAAAACTGAAATGTAAACACACTACTAGTTATGCATCAATAGGTATTAGGTTATCTATTTTAGTTGATGATGATTTTTTTTTCAAACTACACGCACTTATATATACATATATTATTACTAAGGGTTGTGCATCCAAAACTGCATCTCCCGCTCATCGTATTTCTACACGAGCTTTTCTCCTATTTGTTTTATCCTCTCTCCTTCCTCCACTAATTCCTCACCAAGTGTGCGAAGTTCCTTCACATTCTCATCACTCATGGATGGCAGTGGTGCTGGTACTGGGTCAGGATATTGAGGTAATAGTTCTCCATATAAGCATGTCTTCAAGGGTCTGGATACTTGAGTTTCATTTGGTCTTCTTATTCCCAGGTGTACTCTGGGCCACGACGGGAATCCCAACGAACTTGAACAAGAGGTATCCTAGTACGCTTGAGAACCTTAACATCTCGATCAGTAATCTCTACTGGTTCCTCGACGAATCGCAGCTGGTCGTCGATAGTAAGCTCCTTGAGAGAAACTATGAGGTCTCATCTGATAGACACTTCTTCAGATTCTACACATGGAAAACATTGTGAACTCCGCTGAGTTCTTCGTGTAGATTCAACCTGTAGGCCACCTTGCCAATTTTCTCAATGATTTCGAACAGTCCGACATATCGCGGATTGAGTTTGCCTCGTTTGCCAAAACGGACTACACCTTTCCAAGGTGAGACTTTGAGTAGCACCCGGTCCCCAACCTGGAACTCGAGTGGTTTCCTTCGCTTATCCGCATAGCTTTTTTGACGGTCACGAGCTGCCGCCATTCGTTGCCGTATCTGAGCAATTCTCTCAGTTGTATCTACTACAAGTTCTGGGCCAGTGATTTGGCTGTCACCAACTTCTGCCCAATAGAGAGGTGATCGGCACTTCCGTCCATACAATGCCTCGAACAGAGCGGCCTGGATGCTGGTGTGGTAACTATTGTTATACGAAAAACCCACTAGCGGGAGGTGCTTTTCCCAACCATTACCAAAATCGATTACACATGCCCTTAGCATGTCTTCAAGGGTCTGGATGGTGCGTTAAGATTGCCCTAAGCATGTCTTCTTTCTTCCTCTCTTCCGAGGATGTATTAGAAACGAGGGCTATGATAGCATTGTGGCCCTTTCGTAAATACTTCTGGGCCTTAAGGAAAAAGATGATGCCCACAACAGCACCACTCTGTCTCTGTAGTGGTTGCACTTTTCTTAAGCAAGTGGGGATACTTGAGTTTCATTTGGTCTTCTTGTTCCCAGGTGTACTCTAGGCCACGACGGGAATCCCAAGGAACTCTAACAAGAGGTATCCTGGTACGCTTAAGAACCTTAACATCTCGATCAGTAATCTCTACTGGTTCCTCGACGAATCGCAGCTGGTCATCGATAGTGAGCTCCTTGAGAGGAACTATGAGGGTCTCATCTGATAGACACTTCTTCAGATTCGACACATGGAAAACATTGTGAACTCCGCTGAGTTCTTCGGGTAGATTCAACCTGTAGGCCACCTTGCCAATTTTCTCAATGATTTCGAACGGTCCGACATATCGCGGATTGAGTTTGCCTCGTTTGCCAAAACGGACTACACCTTTCCAAGGTGAGACTTTGAGTAGCACCCGGTCCCCAACCTGGAACTCGAGTGGTTTCCTTCGCTTATCCGCATAGCTTTTTTTACGGTCACGAGCTGCCGCCATTCGTTGCCGTATCTGAGCAATTCTCTCGGTTGTATCTACTACAAGTTCTGGGCCAGTGATTTGGCTGTCACCAACTTCTGCCCAACAGAGAGGTGATTGGCACTTCCGTCCATACAATGCCTCGAACGGAGTGGCCTGGATGCTGGTGTGGTTACTATTTTTATACGAAAACTCCACTAGCGGGAGGTGCTTTTCCCAGCCATTACCAAAATCGATTACACATGCCCTAAGCATGTCTTCAAGGGTCTGGATGGTGCGTTTAGATTGCCCATCCGTCTGTGGGTGATAAGCGGTGCTCATATCTAAACGGGAGCCAAAAGACCTGTGCATAGCTTGCCACAGTTCAGATGTAAAACGTGGGTCACGATCAGAAATGATGGAGGTTGGCACTCCGTGCCTTGATACTACTTCCTTTAGGTAAATGTCTGCTAGGGTAGAAAACTTATCCGTTTCCTTGATAGCTAGAAAATGTGCAGACTTGGTCAGTCGATCCACGATCACCCAAATGGTATCATTACCGCGTTGAGATCTAGGCAGTCCAGTAACGAAATCCATGGAAATTTGCTCCCATTTCCATTTCGGGATCTCTGGCTGTTGCAGTAGGCTTGATGGTTTCTGGTATTTAGTCTTGACTCTCGCACAAGTCAAACATTTACCGACGTAGGTTGCTATGTGGGCTTTCATGCTAGGCCACCAGTATGTAGTCTTGAGATCGTGGTACATCTTATCTGAACCAGGATGTACCGAGTAACGAGACTTATGTGCTTCATCCATCACTAGCTCACGTAAGCCTCCATAAAGTGGGACCCAGATGCGCCCTGTTACGTAGTAAGTGCCGTCTTCCTTTTGTTCTAGCCGCTACCTCGATCCCCGCAAGGATTCAGCCCTGATGTTCTCTGCTTTCAATGCTTCAACCTAAGCATCTCGTATCTGGGTAGGAAAAATAGACTGGATGGTAAGTTGTAATGCTCGCACACGTTTAGGTATAGTATCCTTTCGACTGAGGGCGTCGGCCACAACATTGGCCTTTCCCGGATGGTACTTGATAGCGCATTCATAATCGTTCAAGAGCTCGACTCATAGGCGTTGTCGCATGTTTAATTCCTTTTGCTTGAAGATATGCTCGAGACTCCCGTGATCGGTGTAAATGGTGCACTTGGTACCGTACAGGTAATGTCTCCATATCTTAAGTGCGAAGACAACTGCTCCCAATTACAAGTTGTGCGTAATGTAGTTCCTTTCGTGAACTTTAAGTTGGCGCGATGCGTAGGCAATGACCTTGTCACGTTGCATCAACACGCAGCCAAGTCCTTGGATGGAAGCGTCGCAATAAACCAAAAAATCATCTGTGCCTTCAGGCAATGAGAGGATAGGCGCGCTACAAAGTCTATCTTTCATGTGCTGAAATGTGGACTCCTGTGCATCATCCAAACGATAGGTGACGCCCTTCTGAGTCAGCGAAGTGAGAGGTTGCGCAATCTTTGAGAAATCTTTGATGAATCGTCTGTAGTAGCCTGCCAAACCCAAGAATTGGCGGATTTCTGTTGGTGTACGTGGTGCAGGCCAGTTCTTGATCGAGTCAACCTTGGATGGATCAACATGGATTCCATCCTTGTTTACTATGTGGCCTAGAAAGTGGACTTCGCGAAGCCAGAAGTCACATTTCGTAAACTTAGCATACAACTGCTCTTTTCGAAGAAGTTCCAGAATAAGCCTCAGGTGTTGCTCGTGTTCCTTCTGACTCTTAGAATAGATCAGGATGTCGTCGATGAAGACTATGACAAATTTATCCAGGTAAGGTTTGCACACTCGGTTCATGAGATCCATTAAGACCGCAGGTGCATTCGTTAATCCAAAAGGCATAACCAGAAACTCATAATGGCCGTAACGAGTTCTGAATGCTGTTTTGGGGATGTCCTCATCTCGGACTCTCAGCTGATGATAGCCCGATCTTAAGTCAATCTTAGAGTAGAAGCTCGACCCTTGCAACTGGTCGAATAAGTCATCTATGCGTGGAAGAGGATAACGATTCTTCACGGTCACCTTGTTGAGTTCGCGGTAGTCAATACACATCCTGAAGGTACCGTCATTCTTCTTTACGAATAACACTGGAGCTCCACGAGGCGAAGAGCTAGGACGTATGAAACCCTTTTCCAAGAGTTCTTGTAGTTGCGTGGACAGTTCTTCAAGTTCTGATGGAGCTAGACGATAAGGTGCATGAGCTATTGGCGCTGCTCCAGGAGCTAGCTCGATTTGAAACTCGACTTGACAATGAGCCGGAAGACCATGTAATTCCTCAGGAAATACCTTAGGAATATCACGTACAATAGGTATGTCTTCTATCTTCCTCTCTTCCGAGGATGTATCAGAAACGAGGGCTAGGATAGTAGTGTGGCCCTTTCGTAAATACTTCTGGGCCTTAAGGAAAGAGATGATGCCCACAACAGCACCACTCTTGTCGCCACGAATTACGAGAGGTTCTTTACCAGAATGAGGGATGCGGACAATCTTCTCGTTGCAAAGAATTTCCGCTTGCTGATGAGATAACCAATCCATCCCAATAACAACGTCGAAACTACCCAGAACGATAGGAATAAGATCGATAGAGAAGGTCTGACCAGCTAGGACGAGGTTACAGCCCTTAACTACGTGTGTGGCTTCAAGACTTTTTACCGTTTGCTATTTCTACCGTGTGTTTGGTGTTCAGAAGTGTTGGAGTGCGCTTAAGCATTTGGCTAACTTTTAAGGACACGTAACTAGTATCGGCACCCGAATCAAATAAAACAGTAACAAAGAAGTCGTCCAGAAGAAACTTACCCATCACAACGTTGGGATCGTTCCTTGCATCTCCCTGACCAATCACGAAGGCACGACCTCGGGTGCCATTGCCGTTATTATTACCTCCGTTGTTGCCTCCATTGTTGTTTCCGTTTCCTGGGTTGTTGTTGTTCTGATTCTGGTTCAGCTGAGGGCAGTTCTTTTTAAAGTGGCCTTCAGCGCCACACTGAAAGCATCCTTTGTTGCCCTGCTGTTGCTGCTGCTGCTGGTGGTTCTGTGGAGCTTGTTGTTGTTGTTGGCGGTTCTGATTCGCAGGACGTGGGCTCCTGCAATCCTTGGCTTCATGACCCAACTTGTGACATCTCTAACAACGACCCTTGTTGCACTTCCTGCTGTGGTGTAAATTACATCGATTGCACTTAGGGTGATTTCCCTTGTATCCACGCTGACCTTGATTCCCAGAAGACTGCTGACTGGGGCTCCTGTACTCATCTGTCTTTAGCTGCTAGGACTGAGCTGACGTAGAACCCTTTCCCGAATTTCCATCCCACTGGCGCTTGTTATCATTGGGGGCATCAGAAGTAGTAGCGCTAATACGCTTGGGCAGCCTGTTCTGCTCAACTGCCTGATCAGTGAGACGATGAGCCAACCGAATGACTTGCTGAATGGTGCCAAGATTAGCTGAGGTCACGTGGCTTTGAATTTATGGCACCAAACCCTTAAGGTACAGCTCGATACGCTTGATAGGAGGATCCGGCGTAGTGGGACACAAGATAGCGAGTTCGTTCGACCTCTTTGTGTATGCCTCGATCTCAGATCCCGTCATCTTCAAATTGAAAAATTCCACCTCTAGCTTGTGGATGTCGTCATGATTGCAGTACTCCTCTTTGATCAATTCTTTGAAGTCGTTCCATGGGGTGGCATTAGCAACAGCCAGCCCTAGCAATTGAACCTGTGCTTTCCACCAGGTTAACGCAGCACCTTCAAGCGTTCCAGTAGCAAATTTCACCCTACGATCCTCAAGGCATTCACACATCTCAAAAACAGACTCAAGCTTCTCGAACCAGTGAAGAAGACCTACAGCTCCTTCTGTGCTGCTGAAAGTACTAGGTCGACAATCCATGAAGGTTTTGAACGTGCACACAAGAGGCTGTGCAGGTTGACCTCCTGCTGGAGCTGCTGCGAGTGCCTCAGCCACTCGTTCGTTGATCAGAGCCGTCAGCTGGGCTTGAGTTAGGTTGATACGTCCTCCGCGTCCGTTCATGATCTTCGCAACGAAGCAACGTATGTGAGAAAAGTATCGGGAAAATGCGTAAGGGTGGGACGACAGTAGAGAGTAAGCACACAAGGTTCAAATAGCAATTATCACGTTACTTAATGCACAGTGTGAACTATCTAACCGACAATATAACATAAATCATACCACCTATTGTGTCGAGTCTTGCACGTGGAGCGAAGCGTCGTTGTGGATCGTTGAGCACTGTATAGGTTATAGTCTAGTTTTGTCAAAAAGCTTTTCCCTTTTTAAAACCAAGTTCACTATACCAATGGCTCTGATACCAATCTGTCACACCCCCAAAATCCACCATGCGGAGTATCACCGCTTGGAGGCGTGACGTGACCAGGATCGAGCCACCAATCATATTGAACAACGTAATTAAGTAATTAAACCAACCACAATATAATTGGTGACCTAAAAGTAACCAACATAAGTTAACAGTGGAAGTATAATACGTGAAACATAAGTTCGTAGTTCATAAGTTTAAAGACCCAAAACATAAGTTCCCTAAGTTTATAGAGTTTAATTATTAAGTACGGGACATAACAGTCCGCATCCCACAACGACCTCCTCCTCGTGCAAGCTCCATAAGCATCTAGCGACCTGTAAGGCATGTAACAACGAGTCAACAACAAAGTTGAGTGAGTTCACGTTTAGTTGTTTAGTTTTAAGTTGTTTCTGAAAACGTGGTTTGACTTTCGTTGGCTTAATTTCCATGGGGGTTACCCCATAGTTGAAAGTATGTTTAACCAGTTCCTTCTATATTACCCAAACCATATCCGAGATCAGTGGGGGCTTCCCCATGTAAACCACTAGACCGTACCATATCGACTACTAACGCAAATAAGTTGTGCCCTACATCAGTGTCTATCATCACTGACAGTTTGCCATAGTCCATTAGTACACGCCCGTCCGACTGGCACGATGTGAGGTTTGTTAAACCTAATAGCGCTATTAACTAATGACCCGCTCGCTATTGGCCTCGGTGATTAAGTCGATATAAATTGAGGGACTTCATGATAGAGTTTTGTCTACTAAGTTTTAAGGTTGTTGTCCTACCCAAGGAGGACGAACGTACGTATTCTACCCAAGGAGAATACGCTGGATTAATATTGGCATCCTACCTATGGAGGATGGCCGTACATATCCTACCCAAGGAGGATATGTAGATTCCGTTTTAAATTGTTTAACCCATTCCCAACCACCGGGAATCCCATGCCTTAGAAAGTGTGTTAACTCACCTTGGTTTGCTCGGTTAGATTAGTTACTCTAATAATCATAAATCAAGCACGTCCTAATAAAGTACAGATAACAATCAATTTCTCATGCATAACACGTATCCCATGTACGGTTTATCTACTCATTATCTCTATCACATACCACACAATTCAAATGCCAAGTTATATCGTTAAGTTACATCATTTTGCCCTAAATAATATAACTAGTTCACAACGTAAGCAAATAATCACACAAGCGTTTTAGTACTAAAATATATTCTAAATATATTTTCCCATTTTTATTTAAGAAAATCAACCTCCGACACTCGTATCTTGTTACAAAAATTATGGTGAAGTTTATATTCAAAACACAAGTTATAAAGTATACTTGTAACACTTGTTTGGAAAAATATTTTCTAAGTGTTGGAATTTTTAGAAAATTTCGCCAGAGTTTCCTTTGTAAATGGAGGTGTCCATGCTTACTAGCATATCATTTTCTTTTTAAAAAATTCATTCAACAATCATCAACAATCAATCTTTACATTACCAAGAGCAAAATATATGTGTTACACACTAATCATGAACTTGATACATTTCGAAAACGCGTAGTAACTTGGTAATGCTTTTATTGGACTTAGTTACCTTCCGAAGCGTGTTTATTTTTTTGAAAATCATTTTCTTGAAAGTATTTAGTGTTTACGACTTGTAAATAATTTTTACAAAAAATAACCCTTTTGAACTCTTCTTGTAAATAAAACATTCTTATACTTGTCTTATTTCTAAAAATAGTGTAAGTGTTTGGAATAGTCATGATTTTCCAAAAACCGCTTCTCTAACTTGGTTTCTTTACAAAAACCTTTTGTAACTCTTGGATTTACAAAATCATCAACTCTCTAGTTTAGTTAGATTTCATGGAAGAATCATTTTTATCAAGTTCATCTTTAGCTAGAAGGTGGTTATTTTATGTAGCACATAACCACTTTCTAATCTTGTTAAATCATACTACTAAATACTATTTAACAAGATTCATATGGTGCTTAACATCACACAACCAAGGATCATCATAAAATTAACATGTTCACTACAACATCATACTAGTAGCATTTTATCCTCATGTAAACTTTCATGTAATGTTTCATGTAAAGGTTTATGTTCAAGCTTCTTGTCTAAACTCTTTTAGTGTTCTTATGAATCTCAACATAATATAACTTTTAACTACTCAAAGTAGGAATAAACAAGAGTAGATCAAGACTTACTACTAGCTTATAGCTAGGGAGGAATCTCTAGTGAAAAGGATGATGAAAAGGGTGTGAGAAAGCAAGAAATGAAGTTCCTTCAAGTTCCTCAAGCTTTCACCTTCACAAGGCACCTTTTACCACTTGAATGGAGCTTGGAATGGATGAATATGGTGGTGATAGAGTGGTGGTGGTGGCGGTTCTAGTGAGGGCCGAGAGAGGGAGAGAGAGATGAGGGAGTTGGAGTGAGGTGGTGAATGAAATGATATGGTGATCTTGGTGCCCATACTTATAATCTTTTCATATAATATTTTGTCTAACATATCAAGTAACAATCTAATATAAAAATGGAAACAAATCCAAGAAGTGTGTTGGTGAAATTTTGTGGGTCCCTTGTGGTGACCGAATTCGGGTATGGGGGGGGTTGGTTGTAAATTTTGTAACTAGGTTGGTAAATATAAGTTGAAATCCAAGTATGTACTTACATAAGTTAGTTACTTGATATTTAGTGGGTGTTAGGGTGTTCGGGGATCATGACTAGCCAAGAAATAATTAAACAATGTGTTTGGCAAAATTTGGTGTCCCGGGTAATGTCCGGTTGTCCGGTTGGATACCGTTCCGTTAAAGTGTTTAATTATTTCGTAAGGTGTCTTTTATATACATTTTTGTAACACAATTAATTCTCAACACTCAGGAAAGCATACCGTACTATTTAGTAACTTTTCTGCACACTACTAGCATGTTAACAAGCACATGTAAGTATAACACAGTAATCAGAAAGCAGTTAAGTAATTCAGCACAGTCATCAAGCACTTTAATTATCATTAATAAATTGTACGGATACATGGAATTATGAGGGTTGTCACAGCTGGTATGGGAAGTTCATTTCCTGGGTTAGGTTCTATCTCCATTGGTTGGGTTGAGAATAATGGCAATGGTTGTGGTGCAATGATTTGATCAAGGTTTGGATCTGCTGTAGTGGTGGCTAGTATATGGAAGTTTACCAAACGTCTATTAACTAAGTCTTGTGTCTGGGAATTGACTTCCCTGTTGGCTGCTGCTAACGCTCGTTATTGTTGCAATTTTCTCATTTGCTTTCTCCTCTCGTGTGCTCCCCGACTAAACCATCCTCTCTTTTTCGAAGGGAATGGTTCCTCGGATTGTGCCTTAAATGTGAAAATTCCCACTTCGGTATTAGCAGAACACCCCGAAGGAGTAGGCTATGAGGAAGTTCCTTCACTTTTGGGAGAACTAGCTAGGTACCGATAGGCGTCAGACGTACCTTGCTCACTCATACTGTAAACTAACAGATTGTCAAATAACACAAAACGATAATATACATTTATACACATAGTCACATAGATTATTTCCTAACATAAATAAAATTTTGGTGTCAGCAGAACACTTTTGTGGCTTAAATTAGGGGCTGTAGCTCTGATACCACCTTCTGTCGCAACCCCCGACCCCTGCCCCGAGAGGCGGGCGGCCGCGAGCTCGCAGAGCTGGAGGTATCGGTGTTTACATCAGGACCGTAGTTAGGAAATAGTTTATCAGAGTAAAACATCTCATTTTATAAATAATAAATATATGGGAAAAACCCAAGTTTTCATTATAACATGTTTATAGGGATAAACCCGATTTTATTGAAATAAAACTTCTTTCTTGTTTAGGTAACTTTTGAAGCCACTTTTCCAAGCCTTCAGTGCTCTCCAGCTGGCTTCTATTTGTCTTTCACATTTTGTTACCTGAAATGCGTTTAAAAAAGTTTTAATAGCAAGAAATAATAGCGAGTGCATCCCAGTTTAATCAAAACAACTTTTATCACATTACAATATTGAGGGCATCTGCAATTACATTTGTTTGTATCTATCCAATTACCACCCATGGTACTGTCAATCCTGACTTGTGGTCATGCTACTACTCACAATGTAGTAACAAGTAATGTATACAAAACCCCAACATACTGACAGTAATTGTAGAATCACAAATACTCAATCACTGTTATTATAATTTAAAACAATTGAGGTTTGTATAAAAAGGTTTACAAAAATAGATGTACTCACTTTGCTATTTTAGATAATACTACTGTTGTCTGATGACTTCCTGGTTATAATCTAGTAAAATTCAACAATGTACACATGTTAGTAAGATAACCCAATCTACATTAACTATACCCCCGAGACAGAACTCCAACGACTGAATCAGGCAGAGCCTTGACATGCGTTACAGAGCTCTAGATCAATCGGGCAGAGTAACTAACACGTAACCGGGGGTTATAATACTTACAGCGTGGCAGAGCTTCGCTATTTAGGGGTATAATACCTGAGCAATATTACACTATATGTGTCGAGAGAGAAAAGAAGTTGAGCGACTGTGAACTGTGCCACCCCTGCCCTATTTATATGAATTTTCAAAGTCTGTCGCGCCCGCGACGCCCTTGGGCTTAGCCCTTCGCGGGCCGCGAGGACCCTAGGCTAGGGCCTAGGCTTGGCGAATCAGCATGTAGTCTCGACACGGAGGGGGACACGTGGCAGCCTGAGAAGTCGCCTGGTGTCACTTCGTCGCACCCCGTAACAGACCTAGGCCTCCTCTGTCGCGGGCCGCGAGGCACTATAATTATTTGTTTTGTTTGATTTTTGTAAATATAAAGGTATATTGGGTCTGTTTTTTGTATACAGGTGTATTATAGGACATATATGACATGTTTAAGGGTTTTGTGAGAGTTATTATATATAACACACGAAACCACATAAACTCGAAGGACTGGTTTCGTGCATACACTTAAAGTTAATTTATTAACTTTCTACACAAGTTTCAAGGGTTTTGAAACATGAAGGACTAATTGTAAATTAACAAAATTAAAATTAAAACTTGTTTTATAATATCCTAAACCCTAACCCTCCCCCGTCTCCCATGATCGTAGACACTATCTCGGATCTATCTCTCTCCCGATCTCTCATCTCATTCTGCTCACCACTTGCCGGAGAAACATGGATCTAAAATAAAGGTGAGGATTTATGAACTTACCTGCTTCGGACTCAAGAATCACGGCTGCCTGAGACTAAGCTTCCTTCGTCATTGCTCAAATGGCTAAACGGGGGTCGGAAACATGTTCAGGAGACTCAATTTTGTGGGGGCACGTGTCGTCACGCACCAGAAAAAGTCGTCGGAGCACTGGCACCGTCGGTGGCGCCTCCGTTCCACCGCCACGGCTCCGCCATGCCTGCTGTGGTGAAATGAATGGTAGGGAGAGAGACAACAATTGTGTTTTGTGTGTTTGAGGATAAGGGAATGAAAGAAGTGATAAGGTATGGTCCCTTATATTGTTAGGGTTTCAAGTTGGATTGGACCCAAGGCCCATAAGCCCACTTCTTGTGTTTTAAGTGGCCCGATACGTCAACGGGGCCCGTTTTTCGTACCCGAACTTCGTGTAAGGTCATGGAACATTATTTTAGGGTCAAATACGTAAAATGATGTCGGTAAGACATGTTTAATGCGTTCGTTCGTCGGTTACGTTAAAATTGCGTAAAATGCTTCAGTGGTCGTTTCTAATCCGTTTTCCGATCCAATTTCGACTGTGGAAATTAAAATTCGATGACAAAGCTAAATATATCATAATATTTCAGTTTTGAAAGTAATACATGAGTCTGATGTCTACGTTTCGTTGTCGGTGCGTTCATGCTGTCCTGTTTTTCGTTCACGTATGCGTTTTGGGACGTTTGAAAGCAGAATAATTTCGCAAAATCAAATTCATATGTATAAAATATACGTATAAAACTCGTATTTGTCGACATTGTCTGTATTTTGTCCGGTGTCAGTTCGTTACCATTTAACATTCGGTAGATTTCTCGCAAATCACCATTTGCGCACTGTAAAGCCGGATAGACGTTCTTAGGCACTCCAAAGGAAATTTCGTCTTAACATTGGTTATTTACGTAATCAGGAGCTGTAAATTACCGGTTGTCATATTCTCCCCCTGTTAAAGAAATTTCGTCTTCGAAATTTAGACTATGTTATCTCCTTAGTGTTGTGTCGTGCGTAGGCAAGTATGAGTATTATCGAAGTGAATGATCAAGTAATTGAATCAAGATTTATTCGAATTATGTGAATACAAGGACTTACTAAAACAATGAGAACCCAATGGTTCAACGGAATGTGTTTCAGAGATTGATGCCAAGTGAACAAGGTCTAGTGATACAATCACCAATGTGATTAAGTCTACAAGGATCCAGCAAAAGAGGAATTTCAACCAATAAATGTCCAAATGAGCGTTCACAATCCGCAATTGAATTTTGAAATAATCGAATTTACTACCAACAAAAACTAGTGTTGGTTGTTGTATAAATGAAACTTAGAATCAACAGGCTCGACTGAGATACAAGCACGAAAATGATTTGCCAAATTGTCGAACCATGACATGAGGAAAAATCAGTGTGTTGACACTATTGAATTGCGAAGATACACTGAAATACAACTGACCCTGGTGTATCATTGTCTTAATACATAGTTGCATTTAGATCATTTAAATGACGAATCAAAAGAAAAACATACGTGGTCTGCGTGAAACGTATGATCATGATTAGCCCAGGCTACAAGTTTATACCGACGCAACAAGGTGTCGTAGTGATCGAAATAATTCAATAATAGCGGTGATTGAACGAATTCACCGTGTTTGAAATCAGATGAAGTCTCAACGAAGGAAATCTGAATATTTGTTCCAAACAAATCTCATAGGATTTTCAATTGATAATGAAACAACAAACAAATAATGTTTTTCATCGAAGATGAAAGATCAATGAATATCGCAGAATGTTCGATCAATGGTGAAAAAACCCTTAGGAGGTACACCGGAATGTATCATGAATTTTGTGTACCATTATCTTAACATACGATTGTATTAAGACTGCTTTAGTATGATAAACCAATAAAATGGATTTAATATAAATAAACAATAAATAAATAATTAAAACTATACATAATGTGTGCAAACGAGATTAACGTAAGCTTCAAATTTGTGAATACGCCACCACAAGGTTTCGTAACCAACAAACGATATAATGGAGTTGAAGACAAAACAAGTCTACTATGGTTTGAAACAAATGAAGTGCTTGTTGAGATTTTTTTCGAATATGATGCCCTCAACCCATAATGTGGGACCTTGAATTTGAATATATATTGGGAGCAAGTTCAAACAATTGAACTTGGTTCAGACACATTCCAACAAGGAATACATGTATCGACAAAATAAATTTTGACATGGTTACAACGAAAAACCATGTATGTAACTCAAAAAAGAAAAAGAGTTTTTCACGAAATCTATTGACTCGATATCAAGGAGTCAACACTTTGAAATAATGCTGGACATCTAGATCACAATGCAAAGACTGAGTATAGAGAAATAATATTTGAACTATCGATAAAATAACCACTCAAAGTGAAACCACATGCCTATCTGTAACATCTCGTAAAATCGTGTCCAATAATGTACTAACATGTGTCCCTAATCCTAATGATGCTTAAAGTTGGCTAGGAGGGACTATTTTGCCAAAATCAAAACCTGTGAATGTAGAGGGACTAAAAGTGTCAACATGCTGAAACTATGCCTCTGAGTGACCTTACACAGTGTCCATATTCTCAAATAAACCACTTATTGGACGAGAGGAGTCGTTTACGTATTTGTTTGAAAGTTTGTACATCGAAGGGTTGAAAGCATCAACATGTTAATTCTTACCTCTGAATGACCTTTTAACAAACCGGGAGCTTCATGATGTTCGATCATACTCTCGGGAATGCCTAACATTGGCCATTTAGGGCTTTACACCATTAAACGATAATACGCGCAAGTTTGCGAGTTAAAGGGGTTAAAAGTGTCAACATGTTAATTCTTACCTCTGAGTGACCTTTTAATGAACCAGGAACATTTAATGCTCGGTCATACCCCGGGTATACCTAATATCTTGTATTTTATTGATAAGAATGCAAAAATATCATTCGTTGCGCAATTTGGGCCGTTTTCGCATTCGTTAAAGCATTCGTCGCAATTAAGCGAAAACGCGACCGTACGACCGAACGAACCGACATCCACGACACTTTCAGGCATAAACCAAGTTACTTATGTCTTAACGCGTGTACTCAACCTAGAAAGTGGGTTAAAAGCGTCAAAACTCAACAAATCTTGTGAAGGGACTAAAGCTGCCAGCATTGTTTTTTTGGCTTGGTGGCCACTCCAAGCAACTTTAAACCATTGAAACAAATCTATGGGCTTGTAAGTTGTATTGTACATGTTTAGGGACACTTGTAATCATCTCCAAGAGCCCAATAACACCTGGAAATCATCCATAATTCATTCAAACACTATAAATAGGTGTGGGTTTCAGTGTTTACACTTGCACCTTTTCTCATAAATCCTCCTACACTCATATCTGGAAGTTCTTGAGCAATTGGGAGCATCCCTCTGAGTTTTAATCAGTCCCTAGGACCACTTGTAAGTGCTCCTTTCGTGGCTTATTCATTTATTAGACTTTTAAAGCCGAAACTCAAGCGTTTTCGATAAACGCTTTGACTTTCAGTTTAGACCTTAATGGTCCAGCTGTTGTTTGCAACTAACATGGCTATGTGATCGTAATTAGGTAGGTATTAATCCCTCAAAAGGGCACCTCCTAAGAATCACGTTTGCTTGGTCAATTGACGAGTCAACATATTAATGCTTTAAAAAGTCAACAGGTCAGATTTTGAAATAATTGCGATATGAGTTTAAAGGTGTTCTAAAATATGTTTTAACACATAAACAACTTGGTAATAATTATTAGAACATGTGTAAACATGTTCGGCTTGTCAATTCCAGTTTTAGGGTCAGTTCGCAACCGAAAGTCGCGAAGTTAGACTTCTGCTTCGACTTTCGATTATGACCCGAATTAGAACTAGTTCTCTACTGATTTAGGATTCCATTATGATCGTAATAGGATGTAGCATAACCCTCTTAGGTTATATTACACGATCATAATAGTAATCTGAGTTTTATGCAAGTTTCGATAATTGTGCCATACTTTGACCACTATGCCCTTTTTAGCAAAAATAAGGTTTTAGACACTAATGAGCTTGCAAATGATTTAGGTACTGATATGTTAACATGTTCAACATATTTTGATGTTACAAATCTAATCATAAACTGAGTTTGCGTATAATGTCGTAAATTATGCTTTAAAGTGACCAAAATGCCCTTTAGGCGCATAGATCGGTTTTAAGCATAATTCCTCATACCAAACTCATTAACTACTGATGTAATATCATAATTAGGATATTTTGTGATATCAAATTAGTTTATAAACTGAGTTTACATACAAGTTCTTGTATTACGTTCTTAAATGACGATAATGCCCTTTTGGCGCATAAAATGGTTTTAAAGCATGATTTTCATACAAAACCTTTTACCTAATGACATGTTATATCAAATAGCATATCTTGACCATATAAACCTGTTCAAACATTAGTTTTCATAAAACATCGCAAATATCGTCATTTAACGACTTTAACGCCATTTAGGCGCGTAGTATGGTTTTAAACCATATTTATCAACCAAGACTTGTTACCTACTGATTTTATAACTTATTTAAAATTTTTTAACAGTAGGTACATGTTATAAACTCATAATCCCAAATAAGCTTTTGAAACTATGTGTGAAATGACCAAAATGCCCCTACGGTGCATAGTTTGGTCTTAAACTATAAAACACACACATGTTTGATGTCCTACTGATATTATATCATAAATAAAGACAGAATGCTTGTGGTCGTAACATCAGATTATACGCAAGTTAAATTCTAAAATGTTAATAGTTTACCCATATTATACAAGTGTTAGTACTTGTTGGGTTTAAACTACATTCTATTCCGGTCATCGCTTAATCAAGCGTATCGTACCGTTTTTGATACTTTAAGCTAGCTGGTCTAAGTCTATGACTTTAATAAGACCCGTTAGCATTCTAATTCATTATTTATACCATCATTCCAGGCTAGAGCCTTCCGGTAAATTCTTACCTACGCTTACTAAATTGAATACGACTGAGTTATTATAAACCTTGCAATTATTCAAGTCTTAGCTCAGTTAAATATTCTTAACCTATTTTCCCTAAACGGGCTTGGGATACGGTAAAATATTACCGCATGGTCGGGTATGGGATTCAAAGACCAATGTGTTGGGAAATTCAAATAACCCGTTTTAATTCGTATTGCTTGACTTAAACATTGGGGGTTAACGCGACCGTGTCCTGGATATCCTCGGCTCATTTAAATTTACTAATGGCCACGACCTAAGCGCGGGGCGTAGGCATACACCTGACAGATGCTAATGCTTATTAAAATGTTTTTATAACCCTATACGAGTTTTCCCAATATGGGTATTCCCAATAAGGGAATAAGTGGTGTGTCGGTTAATCATGAACCGGCATAGTTTTCGGGCCCTATATGTATTGTCAAGTTATCTAAAACTGATAACATGAGATATAGTTTATCCCAAGTAATAAAAGATTTTTCATGCCATGTGCTCCTAAATCAATTTCAAAAATGATTTCAAAATGTGTCGGTTGATTGTATTTACCAGTGAAAACGGACGTATTTTCCAAAGACTAATTGATAGGTGCAAATATGTAAATAGGCTGGAAGCTGCTCAGTAATGCTAAATGAGGAGTTTGCAACTCCTTTGCATAAGCCTATTAGTCCGATGTTCTCCCTTTTGTACCTTTTGATCCGCATGTGGATTTAATATTACAAGCTCGTCTGTAGTTATTGCTTTGGTATTTTCAGACAATTGAGTTTGTAATAATATTTTATATTCCAATACTTCTACTGTGCTATTCTGTGTATGTTTGAATATGAGGATACCAATCTTAGGTCACGATACTCCCCACCCGGCTGAGCTGTAAATATCGGGGTGTGACAATATCGAACAATGCATGTATAAAATATGAATTTATAAAGAAACGGAGTAAATGAGTGTTCGCTATCATGAAAGAAATCCTCGTGATTCAATAACCATTAGGAAGAGTAGAGATGTGAAAATCTACTCACAATATGCAAAACTAAGAATTTCAATAAAGGAAATTTGAGGACATTACCTGGAATTTCGTGTGATGACCAATTCTTAGGTGACATTACCATGGAATGTCGAACATAGCGTAGTCACCATTAATGAAGTAGGGGGGATGCGAAGACATGTGACTTCTTTTGCAGCGCCATTAATGATGAGTCTCATCAGACTAAGTATCGATCATTGTGAAATCCTGTTTAATCGTACCTCAGCGTGATTCATGTCGTTTGTAGGATCATGTGGCGAAGTGTTGCATTTCAATCAGTAGTTCTCCTGCTACCGGGATTAGCCTTGTTGTTATCGTGCTCATTTGTGTTTTCCTGCCTCGTAAGTCGTATGTGATGTGCTTCGACACCCATTGATGTATAGATTGAGTCTCGTGCATGTTTGCACGCTAGTACTTTGTTTTGCGTAGGTTACCTGCTTGGGTAAATAAAATAGCGTGGACGATATACATAATGGCGTTTACTCGAGTTAATAGTCGCATCTTCTACTTAATGACCTTTAATGGATTTTGACATAAGTTTTCCAAAGGTCTAAAATGCATGTTACCAAAACTCTCACAGTTTTGCTTACTGTATGTATGTAACTGTTTCGTGTACCATGTATAAAACACAACACTAGCGTATGTTTAAAACCAAAATGTTGACTCATTGTTTTGGCAACGGTTGGAACCCCATATTCGAGTCCTAGGTATTTTGTATGTATTTAAAGTCTTAATAATCTATGTCCCCAGCGAAAGTGAGGTTAGAGCCTATGTATCTCCACAGAAACCTAGTTCCCTAAAACCTATAGCTCTGATACCAATATGTCACACCCGCTAAAATCCGAGTAGGTGTGATCTGACTGGTATCTTCATTGCACATCGGAAGTATTCAATGCTAAGACTTCTAGAAAGTAAACGCCCGCTATGTACTCGAATCCCCATGGGTTCTCCTATTCCAATCGTGCCACAATTTGAAAGGGTAACCTGAGAAAGAACATATGAAAAATAACATAAAGTTGGCAGGTTCATAGTTTGTTCAAAAAGATTTAAAATAAATATTTTTGGTAACCGATTTAAATGATGTTGAGATAACGTAATAAAACCATTTTTCCTTGGCATGTTTAACTAAAAATTGTGTACTCGTAATCTTGTATAACTGTCAATGTTCATGTCACGTTCATAGTTTGTTATGTAATTATGGTATGTAAAGCGTCAATGAGATCGTTGATCATTATTGTTTTTCAAGGACATTAATATGTGTGACGACATAGGAAGCAATCTAAACCTAGATGATTTTGCGTCGATACCCTTGACTGTGACACAAATGCACTCTTTCGTGTGGATCCTTGACCAAGAGTGGGGCTCGCCAAAACCCGATAGATCTATCCCTTTGTTCCTTGGTCTAAACAAGATTAATAGTGCTTAAGTACAACCATATTTGCACATGATCTAAGTTGTTTCATTCCCTAGCTTATCATACCATTGTACATGTATTTCCCCCGATAGTTGTAAAACTGAAAAGGGTTTAAAATGAAAAGGGGACAAGGACTCACGGTGTCTTTGTACCTTGCACAATTAAGAATGGCCTAACCCATTTGAGTTTGTAAGCAGGACCAACCCGTCTCCTTATTTGTATACAGGACATAACAGTCTCGTTGTAACTAGCACAATCCTGTCACTAGTCATGAAACTTATGCATGTTTCAAAAATACGAGTGTGTTTTGTAAACCAGTATGTTGAGCATAAACCTTTTGTAAACCATTCGAGTTTGTTGAAATTCATTTGCAACATGGTTTAGAAATAAGAATTTTCGTTCATCAAAATATTGTGTACTTTTGTAAAACTTGCATGTCTTTCCAATCCCTAAAACATTTATAAAAATGTAAAACTGTAAAAAGTAGGGGGGGTTATGAACTCACCTCGATATCCAGTGCAAAGCTAGCATAAAATGTCTAGCTCAAATTCCAGTTTATCAATATCATTCTCAAAAACTTTTGGTTCAGATTTTAGCTCACTTTCCATCTTCTTTACTTCAACTGACTGTTTTGGTTTTACCACCCATGATTGGTTTTCAAAAATTTTCATCTTTGGATAAATCTTTGAAGTCTTTTGTGTCTTCGAAGATTCACCAATCTCAAAGATTGATTTCGGCTTTTCTTCGGACTTCAAAGATTCACCTCTTTTCAAAATTCGAACGGGGAAACCATTGGTTTTTTACCCTTAACATCAGTTTGAGTTTTACGTTTGGATTTTTGCAAAACCGGTTTCTCAAGCTTTTTCACACACTGCTTTGCCATATGACCAATTTCATTGCAGTGGTAACAATTTCTTTTGTCATACTTGACAAAAGTTGATTTGTATGTCTCTTCTCTCAACTTCTTTGTTGCATTGAAATCGTTAACGACTTTTTGACTGAAAATATAATCCTTTTCATCAACCGTGTTCTTACCGGCAACAAAAACCTCACACAACTTTTCTTTTGGCTTGACATTCTTCTTAGCCATTTTCTTTTCAAAACCAACCCCTTTGTTTTTGAAATTGTTACCATTTCTTTTGTTATTACCACCATTGCCCACCCACTCTTTCTTTCCTGAGTTGTTTGATTGTGGTTTCACAAAAGACTTTTTAGGTTTTGAAAGAAACTCGTTGTTGT
Organism: Helianthus annuus; assembly: GCF_002127325.2. NCBI lineage: Eukaryota > Viridiplantae > Streptophyta > Magnoliopsida > Asterales > Asteraceae > Helianthus > Helianthus annuus. Next base: position 154,148,883 of record NC_035445.2, read on the forward strand.
TAACTTCAGAAATGTCAATCTCCACAAGCTTAAACACTTTTTCCACATTTTGCATGTTCGCATTTTGGATTGGATACTCAAAATCAGAATAAAGCTTGTCAGTTCCAGTCATTGTGTAAACCATAATGATCGAATATCATTCGTAACTTTATCTGATTTTGGTATAAATTTGTCCAAAAAGTTACCATCTTCTTCAGAATCACAAATGGAGTTTTCATCACAGTATCAAACTCCGAGTTATCACTTTCTTCGTCTAACACTTGGTCAACAACGGTTTTGATCACCTGTGACTCATTATCAGTGTCGGACGGAGAAAATGTAACATCAATATTCTTAGGCAACTCATTCTCAACGGTTCTCAATTTGAGATTTAAAGCAGATTCCACCCCATCTGGATACTTTTGAGTGTAATGATTCCACATTGGGGATGGAACACTTTTGAAGACAGGTTTTGCATCAGATTGTTTTGGAACAATTTGATCAATAACATATGATGAAGCAGTATAACTCATCAGTTTCTTATCAATTTTTTCAGTTTCAATTTTCATTAACTCAAGTTCTTTTTTCAACGAAGCAATTGTGTCTAGATGGATGTTAATCTCCATCTGTTTATCCATGACAGTCGATTTTAGCAACTTTGTGGCTTTATCATTTTCAAAACTTTCTTTTTTAATCATTTTGATTGATCTTGCCAAAGTGTCATATGCTTATTTTATCTCACTGAGATCATATTTTACTTCATCAGTAAATTTCTTCAATTCTTGAAATTTGTTGTCTTTTTCAAGACAGTCCATGAAGGGTTTTGAACAATTTTTGCATGGAATTTCATGAATTGAATCAACCTTCTCAGAAACCTTCTCTTCTTGGTCAATTTTAATATCAGTTTTACCACACCCATCAGACTCTGACTGACTCCTCTCCTGATTTGATCTCCTCATTTTCTGTTTTCTCGTCAGACTCCCTTTGAACTGACTCTGTTTTGACAGACACATTTTCAACTGACTCGGTGTCGACAGACTCCGCTTTGACATATTCTGTTTCTACCTCTTTCAGCTTTCCCATCAATACTTTGTCAGCAATCTCCTTTAGAGTCTCTTCATTCATTTCTTTGGAGACATCTATTATCTCTTCAACAGGAGCTTTCTCAACGTCGTACTGTGGGCAGAATCCGGTAGTTGGCTTGCCAAAGAAACCTGCAAAAGATTCAAACATATTAGGAGGCATTATTTGTGACAAACGGCAAAATTCCGGTAATTCCGTACAACTTGAACAACTATTTCGACTATTATTTTCGCGTATTTGACTTAATTTTAATTAATTAAAGTCTTGAGAGTCTAGGAATTACTAAAATCATAGTGAAGTATGATACCGAATCCGTTGCGATTAGAAACAATATCCTAGACTAACAATAGGAACGCGAATAAACGATACTTGTTAGTACTAGTCGCGGTACAGTCTGACACAATGAAAACAAGACATACAGTTATGTCTACACAAATATTCTATAAAAAGCTTTGTCCAAAAAAAAAAATAATATGTGCTTTATCATTTACAAAATTCCAATTAAAAACCAATTTGTCCAAGTCCGCAGAAAAAAAAAAATACAGCAATCGTGCGGAATATACAGCAGTCCGTAGAACGAAACAGTAACTTTCCGAAAAACCCAAAAATAAATATTATTTGACATAAATAATATAATGGGTATTAAAAACGACACAAAATCCGCAATCAAATCTTATTGCGTTAAACTACACGGCTAGTTCAGTAACTGCCAGTCAGCAAAGCCGGTACCGGAACCGTGTCAAAAATAATAAAATTTTTAGTCCAAAAAGTTGGATTAATTATTTGAATAATAAATCAAGTGCAAAAATAATTTTTGTTATGTATTTATCCAAACGAAACACAGTGTCAGTATTTAACCCGGTACAGGACCCGAACCGACTTTTTCACCCGAGTTACAAAATAAAAATTTTGGTGAACTAGTTTTACCTAGTGTCACATTACTTTAAAATATTAGAGCTTAAAACCTTGTAGATATTTTTATATAAAATATCAAAGTTCTAAAAATACTTAAAGTTTACTACTTGAACAATACTTTTATAAAAAAAAATCAGCAATTAACCCCATATTTAGCTGATTTTCGTTCATTGTGGGACCCCCATCTAAGCTCAATCATCAAATTGCTTTGTTGGAACAAGGACATGCTTGATTAGTGGCATTTTCCAAGATATAGTTAATTCTTACACTCCACCTTCTACCATAATCTCAAAACCATCAAAAAAAATTTACTACTCTTCCACTCTCTCTCCTAAAATTCGTTCAAGACCAAACCACCCTCACACCAACTTCATTTCAAATCACAAACTCAAGATTTCTTGCAAATATGAAAGTTTATGGATGAAACAAGATACTAGGGAGTTAGTAAAGCTATTTGGAGCATTTTTGGTGGAACTAGAAGCCCTAGATCATCAAGATTTTTCTTATCTTCATCCCTATTTTCTAGCAAAAATTGTAAGAACATTACACTAGTCTTACTTTTATTCTTGATTTCTTTTTACAAGTTCATCTAAACCCACTTGAAAAATAACAAGAAACAACTAAAAATCATTATTTTTAAACATGATTTTTCTATGATTATGAGATGAACTTGGAGAAATCTAGGCTAATAAACTTGAATCTTGGTTATTCTTATTCAAAAAGATGATCTACATACATGCATGTAGGATCAACCAAGATTCATCAACAAAGTGATGAACATGAGTTTTTGATGAACATGCATGCTAGTAAAATGTGGAAAACCATTTAAAAACAAGAAAATAAATTTTTGAAAAATTTGTTGAATAAAGTTTCCATTTCTGGAAAGAATCAAAAGCAAGAAATATGTTAGTAGTAAATATTTTGAATACATGTTTATGCTTCAAATGACTTTGTAAGACATCTAAAACAAGAGTTTTTCATAAAATCCCGTTTTACAAATTTTTGGCAAAAATAAGGAATAAAGTATCCTTTTTAGGAAAGTTAAGAACAATATCATGTTCATGCTACTTTTGTTGACAAATTTTGATAGATATTGATACTTGATGATGTTTTGTATTGAAATAATTTGAAAAGAAGTTTTGTATAAACTTGGGGAAAAATCCATATTTCAAACAAAACTATGGCAAAATTTTTATAAATTTTGTGATGTGTTAAAAGTTGTTAAACAAAGAAGTTTGTTACTAAAACAATTACTTGGAGTCTTTAAACATGGTTAAACAAATTTTGGACAAAGTCATAAATCCATGTTTTATAAAAAGATTTCTAAATAAAAATGAAAGTATATATTTTTGGATAAAATGTGTACTTACAAAAATATTCATCAAGTATCATAAGTTTATATATTTTGATGTGTACATCATATGTTAGTTCTAGTAGGAACAAATGCAAAATTGTTACACATCCATAAAAATTACAAAATATGTATATAAACTTGAAAACGAAATAAAATGTCCATCCTTGGACATGAAAACACAAATGGACAAATTCGGACACTATTGGACTATATGGACTTTTGGACAAACAAAAATGGCACAAACAAAGCAAATGGTAAAACGTGACGGACAACACAAACGGAATAAATGATACGGATAAATAAAACCGACAAGTAGTAAATGACTAGAATAAAATACGAACCGTCACACAAGTTTATGCACTAAAATGTTCAACAATGGCATAAGTAACAATTTTTATAAAAATTAGATTTTTATAAAAATACAAGTATTACTATTATTATTATTATTTTTTTTATTTTATTTACTAGCCCAAAAATTATGTAGTTTAAAAAGTGGTCCGTAAATTAAAATTGGGCTAATGCCCATTTCTCATAAACAAAATTTGGGCTAGGTCCACTTTTACAAAACAATGGACTAAAATGTATTTTTAGTCAAAATTGGGCTAAAGCCCACTTTACAAAATACTTGGGCTAAAAACCCAATATTTATAAATTATTATGGACTAGATATATTTTAGAAAACAATTTGGGCTAGGCCCATTCTTACACAAGTTATTTGGGCTAAGTCCACAACTATAAACTAAATTGGGCTAGGCCTACCTTTATTAAATGTTTTGGGCTAAGGCCCACTCCTATAAATTAATTTTGGTTTGACCCATATTTTTAAACAAAGTTATTTAGGCTAGGCCCATAAGCACCAAATACCCAAAATGGACTTAAATTCTAAAACATAAACTAAGCCCATTCAAACACAAATAAAATAAAATAAATGTATATATACAAGGAAGTTATATATATATGAAAACACAAAAACAAAATACAAGATAGAATATTTGTATGATACACAAAAACAAACCTAAGTGTCTAACTAGATTAGAACACTTGTAGGTCGAGAAACGAACCGCGAACAAGGAATCGAATAGAGATTTGCACGGAACGCAAATCTGTGAGTTCATGTTTTCCCCTTTTACTTTGAATGTTTATAGTTTTAAACTTTCGGGGATGTATACATGTTAAAAATAGTATGATAATACAATGAAACTATTTTGATCACATGCGGATAGGTGTTAAAATAAAGGGGCGATTAATGAATAAACAAGTACCGAGGAACAAACGGATAGATCTATTTGGGTTTTGGCAAGCCCCACTCTTAACGACAACGATAACCACGATCGTCAAGAGTGCCTTTGTGTCCAAACTAGTGTCGTTGACACACACGATAAATTGTCAAGGTTTGGTTGCCTCCTATTCGACATACATATTAGTGTCTTTGCAACACACTAATGATCATACAATTTTTTTTTATCATACTATACAAAAACGAATTTTATTACTTCAAATGTTTTGGAGACTCATTTGATGCAAAAACAAAATAACATGAATTCACTCATCTTTTGTTGACGTTTTCAAAATTAACATGTATTACAGGAGATTAGTGGACGGCTTTGGGAAAATATGTTCAAGTGGTTATCAAGAACGCAAGCTTTTGTGATGCCATCCGTTTTTAGTGTTATGTTTTGAACTTTGAATAATGTAGTTAAAGTTGTTGTTATTTCAAGTTTCAAACAAGACATATGTAATGTAAATTATGGTTTTGAATCAAATGTATGGATGAACATCTTTTATGTTTCAAATATGTTGTTTACTCGATTGATTGTAACGATTGCCGCTCTCGTCACACCTCGCCATACGCTTCCGCACAAACCAAAAATCGGGGTGTGACAGACCTGGTATCAGAGCATCAATTGTAGTGAACTAAGATTCTTTTGAGTCTAGTCTACAATTTCAAAACGATGTTCTTTACAACAAGCGTTCTACATTATATTTTTACAAAGCGTCCACTAATACAAAACAAAAATGCAAGGATACTATGTAGTAGTATTGAATGATAGTTCGAAACGATAATACCAAAGACTAGTTTATTTGGTATAAGTCTATGGGGTTTAGACACCATAACAATAAGTCGAACTTGAAATAATAAACGATATAAACAATGAACACAAAAGTACAATTGCCCAAAAATCTATTATTTATAAGTTGTTCACATGTATACGTTGTACGGATTATTTTGCCAGGACCATGTCATCCAGTTCAGACACAGATTCAGCGGGTCATGCCTCTTATGCCGACTACATACCATTAGACGATCCTGCCCCACCCGTTATACTCGTTTCCGATGATGAGATTTCTGATGACGAGTGGATGGACATTGATTTCCAGCCATTCGCCCTTCCTGATCCCGATCCAGCCGACATCCCACCGGTGGATGACGTGCTTGCTATCCCCCACTTTCATGACATGATTATATATGGTCACCCCGAGGGTGAGCATGTTGTTGCGTTTCTTCCGATTCCACTCGATGTTGTAGGCCCCGAGGGCGGCGATGACATCCCTCCTGTTGTTGATCCTATACCAGATGACGATGTCGAGGACATGGTTATCCCTGTTGTTCCTGTCCAGCACCTTCATGATGATCTAGGCATCGGTGTTGATTTTGATATTGTTATTCTTGAGGTTGCTCATCCCGATGCTACCACCATTGATATTTCATCTTCATCCCCTGCTACACCTTTGACTCCATCTCCACTTCACTCCCCTGACACAGTGTTACCCCCGCCTACGGAGGCGTTACCATTACATGTTGATCCTGTTTTGCCCACTACATTCCTAGATATCCATCCGATCATCCCTCCTGTTACTGGACCAGCTCACTACTCGTTGAGTGGTGCGACTATGCCAGATGAGCATTTACCTCCTTATCCGCCGTTCGGACCTTTTGCTACTCCTGTCACATCCACGGTCAGTTCTCATTTCAACCCGTACGCTGCCGGGCCGTCCTACACTACTCCTAGCTACCCTATGACGGGGTATCCTTTGCATACTTCAGTTCCTTTGTTTGGAGATCCATATCATTTTCCTACTTCCATGCACAGTACTGTCACTTACCCGTCTCCATACTTTGCAGATCTTCCTGCATATCCTCCACTGAGCATGAGTCCCCATGACCCATACTATCCGAGTCACATGCCTTCGTCCACTGATCAGTTCAGGCTCACATCTGTCGAGATTCAGCTCGGCATCGTTTTCCGTCGCCTTGATGACCTTAGTACTCCACAGTCTGCACCTCGAGCACCTGCGAGTGCCGCACCATCATCATCCCCATTGCCCCCACTACCGACATCATCCCCTCCTCCTCCACCACCGTTACCGACATCACCTCCACCACCATCTCCATCAGCACCGTTGTTTCCTTCACACCATGCCCCACCTCCGTCTATTGAGGGGCGCGTTAGCGCTTTAGAGGAGGATATGGCTTATGTTCGAGGGGTCATTGATGCATCTACACCCCCACCCCCACCCCCACTCTAGTCTTGGTATGTGGTCGCATTAGGAGGTAGATCCCCTTAGCAGGTTAGAAGACTAATAGAAGAGACTTTTGAAGATATATATAAAATCAACTTGAAGACGATGAAGAACCATGTGAAGAAAAATCTATTTTGTAGTTGTATTTTGTTTATGACATGAATTTTGGAGTAATGTAACTCCTAACTATATTTTGTTTCTTCACAAACATTTTGTAACAAGTTGACGTCTATATATATGTATGTGGTATCTCTTCTTTTATACTTTGTTATTGTTGGAATTGTTTTTATGTTGGTTATGATTTTTGTACGGATGTTTTTGCACGAGATATGATCGATCTATCCCATTTTAATGTATGTATGTGTTGTGGTGATGTGTTACATTCTATTTTTGAGCCCATGGATGACAATATTTATTTTAAATATTGGTCTAAAATTCTTTATATGATTTTCATATGAAGATTCATGGCGCCAAGAAGGAGGAATTTACGTGATGTTCAAAATCCTTTACCCACGACTCAAGCTGAGCTTGATGCCTTACTAAACCAGCGCATCGCGGATGCGATTGCACAGCATGAGGCAAACCGTGGTAATCGAAATGATGGGCCGAGAGTTCAACCTCCACCAGTACCCCAAAATCCTGCTAACGGTTGGTTACTCTTAACCTTTCAAAGGACTTCTCATTAATATTTATTGCAAAATATATATTTTTGACAATTTGAGAACCAAACATTTCAGGATGCATGTATAAACAATTCGTTGATTGCAAACCCTTGAATTTTGATGGCACGGGTGGTGCCGTAGCTTTCGTCCGTTGGACTGAGAAAATGGATTCCGTCATTCGCATGAGCAACTGTACCCCTAATCAGACTGTGTTATATGTCTCGGGTATGTTCATGGCTGAAGCTTTATCTTGGTGGAATCTACAAGTACAAATTTTGGGAGATGCAGCCGCGTATGCCATCACGTGGGACAGACTGCAGGAGATGATGAGGGAGAAATATTGTTCGAGGGCGGAGTTACAAATGTTAGAAACGGAGTTTTGGCATCTAACAATGGACGGACCAGATATTTACGGGTATACACAACGATTCCATGATCTTTCACGAGTAGTTCCGTACATGGTAACTCCAGAGTTTAAACGAGTTGAAAGATATATTTGGGGATTGGCACCCCAGATCCGGAGTTTGGTCACGTCTTCACATCCTACCACGGTCACTGAGGCCATCACGATTTCTGTAAGTTTAACCGAAGAAGCGAAGAGGATGAATAAGTTTGACAAGGAGAGTACTGAGAAAGCGAAGGAAAAACAAGGAGAATCCGCTTCACATGACAATAAGCGGAAGTTCTCACGATTTAAGAAAGGATCTCATTCGGGTAATAAGAAAAAGGAGAACCCTCCAAAGAAATCAGGGAAGGCATTCGTCGCAGCAGCAGAAACAGAATCAAAAGGATATGCGGGGAATGCACCTAAGTGCAACAGATGTGGGTTTCATCACACGGGTAGTTGCCGAAATATCAAGTGTGACAAATGTGGAAAGATGGGGCACCGCACAGAAAAATGTTGGGGTAACAACAAGGTAGTTAAGAAAGAAGGAGGCAACAGAAACGATAATGAACGAGGACAAAACCAAGGCTGTTTCAATTGCGGTGATATGGGACACTTCAAGAAAGACTGTCCGAAAGAAATCAAAGGCCGTGGACGAGCCTTTGTGGTTGGAGCCAAAGAAGCGCGACAGGATCCCAACGTAATCACCGGTACGTTTCCTGTCAACGATCATTTCGCTTCTATTTTATTTGATACCGGTGCAGATTTTAGTTTTATATCTTTAGAATTTAAAGATATGCTTGGACTAAAGTCAACTAAACTAGATGTTCCATTCACTATCGAATTAGCGAATGGAAAGGTGATTGAATCCAATAACATTATTAAAGGATGCTCCTTAGAGTTAGGAGGACGAAAATTCTAAATTGACCTAATGCCCGTTCAACTAGGTAGTTTTGATATCGTAGTTGGAACGGATTGGCTATCCACCAACCAAGCCGAAGTCGTGTGTTACGACAAGATCATTCGAATCCCTCTTCCTAATAACGAAACACTTCTTGTTCACGGTGAGAAAAACGAAATGCCGTTACGAATCATTTCCTGTATGAAAACCCGAAAGTGCCTACGAAAAGGATGTACAGCATTTTTAGCGCACATTATTGACAAGAAGGCCAAGGAGCTAAAAATTGAGGAAATCCCGGTTGTGAAGGAATTCCCTGAAGTCTTTCCAGAAGACTTGCCGGGAATACCTCCACAACGACAAGTCGAATTTCGAATAGACTTAATTCCAGGTGCCGCACCTGTGGCAAAGTCTCCATACCGATTAGCTCCTTCGGAAATGCAAGAATTATCCACACAACTTCAAGAGTTGTTGGATAAGGGTTTCATCAGACCAAGCCACTCGCCTTGGGGAGCTCCAGTGCTGTTCGTGAAGAAGAAGGATGGAAGTTTTAGGATGTGCATAGACTATCGGGAGTTGAATAAACTCACAATCAAGAATCGGTATCCACTACCGAGGATTGATGATCTATTCGACCAACTTCAAGGATCGAGCTATTATTCGAAGATCGATTTGAGATCAGGATACCATCAACTCAGAGTTCAAGAAGAAAGTGTTCCAAAAACGGCATTCCGAACTCGCTACGGACATTACGAGTTCCTTGTTATGCCTTTTGGCTTAACAAATGCACCAGCGGTGTTCATGGACTTAATGAACCGAGTGTGCAAGCCTTACCTTGACAAATTCGTGATAGTGTTTATCGATGATATATTGATATATTCACGAAACAAGAATGAACACGAGCACCATCTTAGAATTATTCTTGAGTTGTTGAAAAAGGAGAAACTGTATGCGAAATTTTCCAAATGCGAATTTTGGCTTCGCGAAGTTCAATTTCTCGGACACGTAGTCAACGAGAAAGGCATACACGTTGATCCATCGAAAATTGAGGCCATAAAGAATTGGAGTGCACCTAAGACACCGACTGAAATACATCAATTCCTAGGATTGGCCGGTTATTATCGAAGGTTCATTGAGAACTTTTCTAAGATTGCACAATCCCTCACTTCTCTCACTCAAAAAGATAAGAAATTTGAATGGGGAGAGAAACAAGAAGCAGCTTTTCAACTGCTTAAAGAAAAACTCTGTAATGCACCAATTCTGTCACTCCCAGACGGTATGGATGATTTCGTAGTCTATTGTGACGCCTCACGGCAAGGGTTAGGATGCGTGTTGATGCAAAGGGAGAAAGTTATTGCATACGCATCACGCCAGCTAAAGATTCACGAAAGGAACTATACCACACACGACTTAGAGTTAGGTGCAGTGGTATTTGCACTAAAAAATTGGCGTCATTACCTTTATGGTACCAAATGCACGATATTCACGGATCACAAGAGTCTACAACATATATTTAACCAGAAAGAGTTAAATATGCGCCAAAGACGATGGGTCGAATTGTTGAATGACTACGATTGTGAGATCAAATATCATCCGGGCAAAGCGAACGTTGTCGCGGATGCTCTAAGTCGAAAAGAACGAGTTAAACCTTTGCGTGTGCGATCTTTAAGGCTTACAATTCATAACGACCTTACCTCTCGAATTCTTGATGCTCAGCAAGAAGCATTAAAGCCAGAAAATATCAAAGCAGAAATGCTTAGAGGTATGGAAGAACAATTTGAGTCGAAAGAGAACAGAGCCTTATATTTCATGAATAGAATTTGGATTCCTCATTTTGGTGGTCTTCGAGGACTAATACTTGACGAGGCTCATAAATCCAAGTATTCGATACATCCTGGAACAGATAAGATGTATCACGATCTCAAGGAATTTTATTGGTGGCCTAATATCAAAGGTGATATTGCGACATATGTTGGAAAATGTCTAACATGTGCTAAAGTTAAGGCAGAGTACCGAAAACCTTCTGGATTGCTACAACAACCCGAAATCCCTAATTGGAAATGGGAACATATTTCTATGGATTTCGTAACTAAATTACCCAGGACTTCTCGTGGTCACGACATGATTTGGGTAATCGTCGACCGATTAACCAAGTCAGCTCACTTCTTGCCTATCCGGGAAAAAGATAGTACTGAAAAGTTAGCTAAAATCTATCTCAGAGAAATTGTAGCAAGACATGGTGTACCTTTGTCGATAATCTCTGACCGAGACGGTCGTTTTATATCAAGGATTTGGCAGTCTTTTCAAAAGGCCTTTGGATCCCAATTAAATTTGAGCACGGCCTTTCATCCCCAAACAGACGGCCAAAGTGAACGCACAATTCAAACTCTAGAAGATATGTTGCGTGCTTGTGTGATGGACTTAGGTGGAAATTGGGATACTCACTTGCCTCTAGTGGAGTTCTCATACAATAACAGTTATCACACGAGTATTAAAGCCGCACCATTTGAAGCATTATATGGCCGAAAGTGTCGATCTCCTGTATGCTGGGCAGAACTAGGCGACAAACAACGGTTAGGTCCTGAGTTAGTTCAAGAAACTACTGATAAAATATTTAAAATTCGAGACCGTATCAAGGCGGCTCGAGACAGACAGAAAAGCTACGCGGACAGACGCCGCAAACCGTTGTCCTTTGAGGTTGGAGACAAGGTGTTGCTAAAAGTCTCGCCGTGGAAAGGCGTAGCTAGATTCGGTAAGCATGGGAAGCTTAGCCCGAGATACATAGGACCTTATGAGATTTTGGAAAAGATTGGAAACGTCGCCTACAAGTTAAAACTGCCAGAAACACTCAGTAACGTTCACGACACTTTTCATGTGTCAAATTTGAAAAAGTGTCTTTCGGATGAATCACTTATTATTCCCCCGGACGAAATCCGTGTAGACAACAAACTCCATTTCATCGAAGAACCTGTTGAGGTTCTAGATTCAAAGATTCACAAAACAAGGAGAAGTCGAATCAAACTAATCAAAGTCCGATGGAACTCGAAACGAGGACCCGAGTTCACATGGGAACGAAAAGATGAAATCAAAAAGAAGTACCCTCATTTGTTTAAGAAAGTCTCAACTAAGAAGGGACGCAGATTAAAAATTTCGGGACGAAATTTCCGTTAACAGGGGGAGAATGTGACAAACGGCAAAATTCCGGTAATTCCGTACAACTTGAACAACTATTTCGACTATTATTTTCGCGTATTTGACTTAATTTTAATTAATTAAAGTCTTGAGAGTCTAGGAATTACTGAAATCATAGTGAAGTATGATACCGAATCCGTTGCGATTAGAAACAACATCCTAGACTAACAATAGGAACGCGAAGAAACGATACTTGTTAGTACTAGTCGCGGTACAGTCTGACACAATGAAAACAAGACATACAGTTATGTCTACACAAATATTCTATAAAAAGCTTTGTCCAAAAAAAAAAATAATATGTGTTTTATCATTTACAAAATTCCAATTAAAAACCAATTTGTCCAAGTCCGCAGAAAAAAAAAATACAGCAATCGTGCGGAATATACAGCAGTCCGTAGAACGAAACAGTAACTGTCCGAAAAACCCAAAAATAAATATTATTTGACATAAATAATATAATGGGTATTAAAAACGACACAAAATCCGCAATCAAATCTTATTGCGTTAAGCTACACGGCTAGTTCAGTAACTGGCAGTCAGCAAAGCCGGTACCGGAACCGTGTCAAAAATAATAAAATTTTTAGTCCAAAAAGTTGGATTAATTATTTGAATAATAAATCAAGTGCAAAAATAATTTTTTTTATGTATTTATCCAAACGAAACACGGTGTCAGTATTTAACCCGGTACAGGACCCGAACCGACTTTTTCACCCGAATTACAAAATAAAAATTTTGGTGAATTAGTTTTACCTAGTGTCACATTACTTTAAAATATTAGAGCTTAAAACCTTGTAGATATTTTTATATAAAATATCAAAATTCTAAAAATACTTAAAGTTTACTACTTGAACAATACTTTAATAAAAAAAATCAGCAATTAACCCCATATTTAGCTGATTTTCGTTCATTGTGGGACCCCCATCTAAGCTCAATCATCAAATTGCTTTGTTGGAACAAGGACATGCTTGATTAGTGGCATTTTCCAAGATATAGTTAATTCTTACACTCCACCTTCTACCATAATCTCAAAACCATCAAAAAAAATTTACTACTCTTCCACTCTCTCTCCTAAAATTCGTTCAAGACCAAACTACCCTCACACCAACTTCATTTCAAATCACAAACTCAAGATTTCTTGCAAATATGGAAGTTTATGGATGAAACAAGATACTAGGGAGTTAGTAAAGCTATTTGGAGCATTTTTGGTGGAACTAGAAGCCCTAGATCATCAAGATTTTTCTTATCTTCATCCCTATTTTCTAGCAAAAATTGTAAGAACATTACACTAGTCTTACTTTTATTCTTGATTTCTTTTTACAAGTTCATCTAAACCCACTTGAAAAATAACAAGAAACAACTAAAAATCATTATTTTTAAACATGATTTTTCTATGATTATGAGATGAACTTGGAGAAATCTAGGCTAATAAACTTGAATCTTGGTTATTCTTATTCAAAAAGATGATCTACATACATGCATGTAGGATCAACCAAGATTCATCAACAAAGTGATGAACATGAGTTTTTGATGAACATGCATGCTAGTAAAATGTGGAAAACCATTTAAAAACAAGAAAATAAATTTTTGAAAAATTTGTTGAATAAAGTTTCCATTTCTGGAAAGAATCAAAAGCAAGAAATATGTTAGTAGTAAATATTTTGAATACATGTTTATGCTTCAAATGACTTTGTAAGACATCTAAAACAAGAGTTTTTCATAAAATCCCATTTTACAAATTTTTGGCAAAAATAAGGAATAAAGTTTCCTTTTTAGGAAAGTTAAGAACAATATCATGTTCATGCTACTTTTGTTGACAAATTTTGATAGATATTGATACTTGATGATGATTTGTATTGAAATAATTTGAAAAGAAGTTTTGTATAAACTTGGGGAAAAATCCATATTTCAAACAAAACTATGGCAAAATTTTTATAAATTTTGTGATGTGTTAAAAGTTGTTAAACAAAGAAGTTTGTTACTAAAACAATTACTTGGAGTCTTTAAACATGGTTAAACAAATTTTGGACAAAGTCATAAATCCATGTTTTATAAAAAGATTTCTAAATAAAAATGAAAGTATATATTTTTGGATAAAATGTGTACTTACAAAAATATTCATCAAGTATCATAAGTTTATATATTTTGATGTGTACATCATATGTTAGTTCTAGTAGGAACAAATGCAAAATTGTTACACATCCATAAAAATTACAAAATATGTATATAAACTTGAAAACGAAATAAAATGTCCATCCTTGGACACGAAAACACAAATGGACAAATTCGGACACTATTGGACTATATGGACTTTTGGACAAACAAAAATGGCACAAACAAAGCAAATGGTAAAACGTGACGGACAACACAAACGGAATAAATGATACGGATAAATAAAACCGACAAGTAGTAAATGACTAGAATAAAATACGAACCGTCACACAAGTTTATGCACTAAAATGTTCAACAATGGCATAAGTAACAATTTTTATAAAAATTAGATTTTTATAAAAATACAAGTATTACTATTATTATTATTTTTTTTATTTTATTTACTAGCCCAAAAATTATGTAGTTTAAAAAGTGGTCCATAAATTAAAATTGGGCTAATGCCCATTTCTCATAAACAAAATTTGGGCTAGGTCCACTTTTACAAAACAATGGACTAAAATGTATTTTTAGTCAAAATTGGGCTAAAGCCCACTTTACAAAATACTTGGGCTAAAAACCCAATATTTATAAATTATTATGGACTAGATATATTTTAGAAAACAATTTGGGCTAGGCCCATTCTTACACAAGTTATTTGGGCTAAGTCCACAACTATAAACTAAATTGGGCTAGGCCTACCTTTATTAAATGTTTTGGGCTAAGGCCCACTCCTATAAATTAATTTTGGTTTGACCCATATTTTAAACAAAGTTATTTAGGCTAGGCCCATAAGCACCAAATACCCAAAATGGACTTAAATTCTAAAACATAAACTAAGCCCATTCAAACACAAATAAAATAAAATAAATGTATATATACAAGGAAGTTATATATATATGAAAACACAAAAACAAAATACAAGATAGAATATTTGTATGATACACAAAAACAAACCTAAGTGTCTAACTAGATTAGAACACTTGTAGGTCGAGAAACGAACCGCGAACAAGGAATCGAATAGAGATTTGCACGGAACGCAAATCTGTGAGTTCATGTTTTCCCCTTTTACTTTGAATGTTTATAGTTTTAAACTTTCGGGGATGTATACATGTTAAAAATAGTATGATAATACAATGAAACTATTTTGATCACATGCGGATAGGTGTTAAAATAAAGGGGCCATTAATGAATAAACAAGTACCGAGGAACAAACGGATAGATCTATTTGGGTTTTGGCAAGCCCCACTCTTAACGACAACGATAACCACGATCGTCAAGAGTGCCTTTGTGTCCAAACTAGTGTCGTTGACACACACGATAAATTGTCAAGGTTTGGTTGCCTCCTATTCGGCATACATATTAGTGTCCTTGCAACACACTAATGATCATACAATTTTTTTTATCATACTATACAAAAACGAATATTATTACTTCAAATGTTTTGGAGACTCATTTGATGCAAAAACAAAATAACATGAATTCACTCATCTTTTGTTGACGTTTTCAAAATTAACATGTATTACAGGAGATTAGTGGACGACTTCGGGAAAATATGTTCAAGTGGTTATCAAGAACGCAAGCTTTTGTGATGTCATCCGTTTTTAGTGTTATGTTTTGAACTTTGAATAATGTAGTTAAAGTTGTTGTTGTTTCAAGTTTCAAACAAGACATATGTAATGTAAATTATGGTTTTGAATCAAATGTATGGATGAACATCTTTTATGTTTCAAATATGTTGTTTACTCGATTGATTGTAACGATTGCCGCTCTCGTCACACCTCGCCATACGCTTCCGCACAAACCAAAAATCGGGGTGTGACATTATTGATTTGAAAGAACTAGCAATAATCTCCTGTTCAGATTGATAGTAGTAAACTTCTGCAACCACTTCTTCAAGATCAGCCAAACTTTCTTCAGACACTACTTCACTGACAACTTCAGTTTCAACCACATTTTCTGGTTCTTCCACAATTTCTGCCATCATTGCCATACCCTCACTACTAGGGATGTACTTATCCCAGCTAAAACCTTCAGCAACCTTTTCATCATCTTGATTGACTAGAAGAGCTTTTTCAGGCTTGTTTTCGATCTGAGTTCTTTGTGTGAATGGTTGTTGACTTGTCTTGTGATAAATTGCCTGTCTGTAGTAGTCGTCGTTCGTGAACGGGTTTTGATGATTGTTGACCTCTCTGTTTGGACATTCCCGCTTGAAATGTCCTTTCTCTTTTCATTTGAAACATGTGACTTTTGATTTATCAAACCCAAGCTTTTGATCTGGTCCTGAAAGACTGTTCTGACCAGTTATCTCCATAAATCGTTGAGCTCTCCTCACCAAGCTTGCCATTCCCCATTTGATATCGATCAACTCCAGCTCTTCTGGATCGATCTGATCATAATCTTCCTTTGTCATATCATGGTTCCCAATTCTACCTGCAACCAAACTCTCATAAGATTCAAGCACCGAAGCAAGTAGTCCTATGTGTTGTTTCGCGGATGATTCAGTAAAGTCTTGAGCATTTTTTATGTTCACCATTATGTTGCACAGAATTCCTGGACCTTGACTTTGACTGTTTGATCCTGATGAACTTTGGATATAAGATTGATCTTGTGAGTTTTGAACCTTTGGATTTGGTTCAAAACTTGCAAATGGTGAATTATTGTTGCTTGATGTGCCAGGTGAAACTCCGGATGTGGAATCAGCACTGAAGGCTGTCTGGATCTTTGGGCTTAGATTCGTTGTTACCGAAGAACTTCCTGTCACACCCCCAAAATCTACACGCGGAGTATCACCGCCTGGAGGCGTGACATGACCAGGATCAAGCCACCAGTCATATTGAACAATGTAAGTAGTAAATGTAATTCGACCAAACAATATGAAAGGTGTTCAAAACCAAAACATAATTAAGTGTTTAGCGGAAGCATAATTGTAAAACCCAATATAAGTATTAAGTACGAAATAAAGTAAGGTATTTGGCATGGCACACACTGCCATGTCCCACAACGACCGCACCTCCCTGTGTAAGCTCCATGAGGACCTAACGACCTGCAAGGCATGTAGCAACGAATCAACAACAAAGTTGAGCGAGTTCACAGTGGGTTGTTTAGTTATAGCATTCGTTTCGTAAATCGTATGTTCGTTTGTAACCCATGTATCGTGTTAATTAGTATCGCGGTCTCCCAGACATGTTGCGAAGATTAGTGGGGGTTTCCCATGTATTACTAGACCACGCGTATCGACTGCTACGAAAATGTAAGAGGTGCCCTAAGTCAATGTCTATCAGCATTGACCCTTTGCCCATAGTCCATTAGTACACGTCCGTTCGGACGACACGGTGTGAGGTTTGTTAAACCTAATAGCGCTATCTACTAATGACCCGCTCGCCATAGGTCTCGGCGATTAAGTCGATAATTGAGGGACTTCAATTGATAGAGATGATGGTCTTATAGTCGTGTACGTAGGTTTTACGTACGTGCCCTTCAATCCGAGGACAGTAGTAAGTAGTTTAATAGTAATGATAGATCGAGTAGTTATTCAAACCCATTCCCAACCCCTGGGAATCCCATGCCTTAGAAAGAGTGTGAACTCACCTTGGTTTGCTCGGCAGATACACAGAAAGGTTACTTGAGCTATAAGGGGTCAACCACGTCCTAACATGGTTACCATACAAGTCAGGTCTAGGTTCAAGTAATGCACGTATGTTTACACATAAACTAACAGGTTTCGAACACGTCTTGATCATGGCAAACACGTTAACAATTAAGTGCATAACATATACGAACTTGTGCGATCAGGATGTATTGGGCTGAGATAACAATGTAGGCCCAATAGCATCTTGTGCGAGTGGGTAGTTGAAACCCAAACACTACCCGACCCAACATGTTGTGCGATCAGCACAACCTTGTGCGATCCACAGCATGTTGTGCGATCTAATATAAGCCAGGCCCAAATAACATAAACAGTCCAACATGTACACGGCCCAACAATTAATCGTGAGTCTTGTGCGATCCGGTTGGTCTTGTGCGACTGACCAATCCTTGTGCGATTAGGATTGGGCTTTGAGGCCCAACAGCCCAAGTACTCGTGTGTGGCCCAAGCCTTGTGCGATCAGCACTGTCTTGTGCGATCCACAAGGTCTTGTGCGATCATGCATGTCCTGGTTGTACACCGTGCTCTATGTGAGGTACCCGTCTTGTGCGACTGCACTTGTGCGTCTGGCACTTGTGCGATTGAGCTCTTGTGTGATTCAAGAGCTTGTGCGATCAGTTTTAGTTATCCTAAATCATGGAAATCAGTTACACGTTTCCTAAAATTATGCAAATCAATTATCTTGTTTCCAATCATGCATGAATTCAATCAAAGCGGACAAACAATTTCCAAATCATAGAATTATCGATCAAATCGTGGTCTCATCCGTTAATCCCTATGAACATCAAGTAATATACATAATCATCACAATTAACAATCAGTCGGATTTTTAGGCTAACATACCCACATGCTAACATACAATCTATCACGCCAAATCAACAAATCATTCGTGTGAGATCCCATAACAGCCGATTAATACATGTTTGATTCTGGATTCAAGCCTTACTCTCATCGATTTCCTATGTTGATCTAAACACATAATACATATGAGCCGATTATATAGAACACCAAATCTTAGCAGTTTATATCACAATCAATCAATCTCATCCCTAAATCATCAAGTAGAATCTATTGATCATAACCTCACGTAACACACAATCGATAGATATAACACTAACCGGTTAGAGAAGAAAACAGAGATTGATTCGAACACCAAAGCTCTGGTGGAGAGGGAATGTGCTGCTGTCGGCTTCGAGAGGAGAGAAGGAGAGAATAGGGTTTGTGTGATCTGCAACAATGAGGAACAAAACCCTATCTTGGGTGATTGTATACGCATAAAAGGAGTGGGCCGAACCCTTACATGGGCTGCCCTTTTGGGTTTCGAGTACAATAAGTGTAAACCGAATGGACTTGTGCGATCGGGTTGTTGTTGTGCGATCGTTTCGTGTAGTATTGACATATTTCATACATACCTTCGTTACACAAAGTCACATAACACATAACATTCAATCAATCAACAAGTTCACATAATCAAAGTACAATAAGAGGTTTGAGATACGAGTTGTCACACTTCCTTTGTAGTAAAATGAAACGTCTTGTTGAACATTGGAAGAATTCATCTTTCTAATCTTTGTCAACTCAAGTTCATGTGCTTCGACCCATTCTTCATTTGTTTTATTTATGCCCAACCTCTTCATCTCAACAACCAGATGGCAATATCTATCAATCAATTATTTTGTTGTTTCACCCTTTATACCCGTAAAGATATCAAACTCTTTCTTCATCAAAGCAGTTTTTCTTTTTATCAAAGACACGCTTCCAAGAAACTTTACTTTCAATGAATTCCAAACGGACTGTGAATTATCCTCATGTTGCAGTAACACTAAGATATCCTCTTTAATAGCTTGTTGTAGAATACTCATCATCTTCTTTTATGCCTTGAAATCATCTTGTTCAATTGGAGTCAAGCTGCAAATTGATTTCTCAATTCCAGAACCATTCTTTGGAGGAACATATTTTGATTCTATTTCATCCAGCACTCGAAAAGGTTTGCTTGCACCCATGTCTTAAACCTTCCCGACCAACCAGCATACTCGTCAATATTCATCAACTTCGGAGGTTTCTGCATCGTACCGAGTTCATTTTCCATGTTCACATTTTGCACGATACTAGCTGGGTTTTGTACTGCCGTCATTCCCCCACCGGCAAACAAGTTGTAAAACTCTTGGTTACCCATTTTATGAAAACAGTTTTGATAAAATTTTCAAGTTTTTGAAAAATGTCACTTCCAAGCGAAATCAGTTCTACACACGAAATAGACTTCAAACGAAATAACAGACAAAATGGATTTTCACACGAAATCAGGTTTCGTGCGAAATTAGATTTTCAAACGAAAACAACTTTTATGCGAAATCAACTTTCACACAAAAACACTTTTCAAATGAAATCAAGTGTTATTTCGTACAAAATCAACACAAGACTTGTTTTCGTGCGAAATAGCCAAACGGAATGATTTTTCGAACGAAATTAGTTATTTCGTACGAAATAACCTCAAATTTTCATGCGAAATAGGTGCTCGTTCAAACGAAATCAACTGTTTGGCCCATTTTTGTCACTTTTAGTCTGACTTTTGATCTGATTCTCTCAAGGGTTTGTTAAAACTGTATTTTACACGTTATATCAAAAGATCAGTCCATTTTGTCCATGAATTTGTCCAGAAGTCCAAAAATGAGTAGAAAAAGGCACTGATTCAAGTGTATTGACTCATCCTGAGCTCTGATACCACTTGTAGGATCGTTTTGCGACCTAATGAGTCGTTCAGAGTCAACACAGAACTGTTTGAGAGGCGGAAAGAAACAAACAACCTAGAATCAGTGTAAGAAATGAGTAGAAACAGAGTATGATACTTAAAACAAGCTTCTCATTAATAATTGACTTGAATACACGGAGAAAATTGGGCAGCACTTCGTTACACCACGCCTAATTTCGTACCAAATGAGAAGCATACAACCCATATATATAGGCATCTAATTTCGTATGAAATAGCAACATGCTATTTCGTGCGAAATACCAAACTTTGATTTCGTGCGAAATAGCAACTTGCTATTTTGTGCGAAATCACTACAAAACATATAAATTTACATTTTTGACCCTGTAAACCCTACTACAAGCTACCAACATAACCTAGATTGTTGACGTAGGCTATAGACATTATGCACCAACAACCTTGCTGGACGCCTTTCTCCCTGATCATTTCCACCACCAAAACTTGATGATCACCCAACTCGATACCTACCTCTTTTCCCAACTTAATCGTGTTATCCACCTCCTGAAAAACCCAATCCTCCTTAGACGGCGCTCCATCTTCGTAAACACCTGACGAACCCACTATGCCCCCTTCCTGAGTCATCCTCACGGTCTGATCCTCCTGGTTCGACTGAAGATACGTAAAATCAGGCACACTGCAATTTAGATCCAAATGTAATCCCCTGTCCTCGAACATTGACCTCACATTTACTTCTCCTCTTGGCTCAACGTCTATATTCTCCTTATCAACAACTGGTTCCAAGGGATCCTCTACCCTTCTTCTCTTCTTCGAACTAGGTTTCCTGATGTTGCTAACAAACAAAGGTGAATGGGCTTTGCTCATTTTACTATTTTTCATCCTTTGGGCCTTAACAGGCCTGTTGGGCCCATCCGAAAGTTCTTTCTCGACGTAATCCATAATCTTATCAAAAGCATTTGAAATTTCACCCTCCTCCAAAATTACCGAACGGCCCCCAACATTCTTAGGGATCTGGAACGACTCCTCCAAATTATCTGACCTACCCCCAACAACTTTGGGACTCTGGAGCGGCTCTTTAATAAAATTAACGTCCACCCCCATGCACGTCCCAACCACTTTGGCTTCCACAGAACCCGAGACGTCATTGCCCGTCGGACTTCCTTTACCACCGGCACTGGGATGAACCAGCGAAACCACCAGACTCTGACCTTCACTATCCGGTGCCGAGCTCAATTTGTTCCGCTGCTCCGGATCATCCTCTTCAAACTTATCCATGCAATCCCCCTAATCTTCCTCACTAAAAATGCAATCAGGAACTCAATCCCCCATTTCTTCTGAAACCCAAATTTTGAATTTCCGAGTTTTCCATTTCAACGTAACAGAGCTATTGATCCTTACCCCGTCCCCTACCAGGACTCCTACTAAATCATAAGTAAGGCCATTAACTTCCATAGACATCATAGAAGCATAGAAGCATGAACAACCTTACCGAAAATTCTACCAACTGAGTCAAAGATTTCGACATCTGCCAAATGCAATGGGACACCCATAATTTTCAACCAAGAAATCCTCTCAAAAGGAAGAGGCTACCCAGTCCGGATCTCACACCACGAGAACTAGACCTTCACTTTTGGGTCGAGATCTTTAAAACTAATCATCTTGTCTGTGTCCTCAAAAATAAGCAACATGAATAAACCTCCCACGTACTTGAGAGACACCTGAGGCCAATTGTTGGTACACAATAATCTGTCTAGCATAACCAGAGTCTTAAGATCATGAGTTCTCACTATCAAACTTCTATATACCACTCCTCAAAAGGTTTAACAAACCCAGAAACTTCAACCACCTTATCTTCCTGAAGATTGCCTTTGGAGCTTCCCACCAAGGAATCACAATATGAAGTCTCCAATGGATTTGGAACGAAACCTCTGGTATTCTGCCTCAAACCGCCGCTTGAACTCCCTCCTGAACCACCACCGGAAGCTACATACGGATGAAACTGTTGCTTCTCTGACAAAGGAGGATCATGTCTGTTTTCAACGGCGAATCTGGCCACATTATCCTTTAGTTTGAAGTTACCCATCTTCACATCCTTCATTGAGCCCTCCAACTCCTTCTTGTCCCTAACCCCTGAGAAACTGATAAAGCCAAACCTGTTGCCCCCACTTGTCGATCTTCCTGGCCACGTAAACACCCACGACCTCCCCAAATCTACTAAAAAAATCTCCCACGTCCTTAGAACTACACCTGTCCGGGAGATTACTAACGCAGAATTTTGTAACCCCGGCCGATCTTTCTCCCATCCTCCTCACCCAAAAACGAACCACAAAACTTTAAAAGGTTAATAGGATTCGTATCGATCTAGCTAAACTATACGAGACAGCCGCGATCGATCACAGACCTACTAAGCAATCAAGATGATGTGATACTTTGGAGAGGACAAACACGCTTAATTGATTTTTAAGTAAAAAAAAGATATTATTTAGTGTTATTAAGTAAAACAAGATATTATTTAGTGTTATTAATACTGAGCTCCTGCTTGAAACATTTAAACAATAACAGAAACAACAAGATATTATTTAGTGTAAAATAATAACAGAAACAAACAACCCATGAACCAACATAACTTGACACGACTGATATATAATTAAAAGATAGTTGAGCAACAAATTAACGCAGTTACATATAAACTTGGCAAAATGAAAGCAACTCCTTGTCATTCTGAAATATCTCCATATCCTCGTTTTTCAACATAACATGTGCTTCGATGCCATCATCATCTGGGGTATCCATCAGCAGAAACCCATTTCTATGTACTGATCTAAATGCAAGAGCTTTAGCCATGGGTTTTCCCCACCCGAAATCGACTTTGTTAAATGGGAACCCACATAAGCTGGTACTGGCATATGATCCCTTAACCAAATGTTCAAAATCTTCAATTCCCAAATTTCGCATTAGCAACTTCGAGTTTTCAACCGACTGTTGCACACTTTGGATTTCTCGCATTAGCAACTTCTGCTTCTTTATCTCCGCAACTAACATACTTAACGATGTTTCGCTTTCACGCCTCGTTGGTACTATCATCAATGACAGAAGATTTCCCACGGTAGTTTGTGGCAGCTTGTCCACAAAATTCTTACGTATATCGGCCATCATAAACAAACTAGACGGCTTAAAGCAACCAGAGTTCGCGGTAGCAGCTGCTACCGCGGTTCTGTAAAGTAGAGAGGTTAACACTTCGACCCGAGTAGGATTGATTGTATCATCGGCAACAACCTTCTTAAGATCACCTAACTTTGAGTTAGGGAACACGAATTTTCTCATGACATGAGTACTGAGAAGCTGTTGGTTCATAACTGGAGCTTCTGGCAGAGGAGAGTTCGTTCTTGGGACATGAATGAAATGAGGATTCAGAGGCAGTACTTCTTTGTGCTCGGGCGATCCATAGCGTGCTACAGAAGCCCACTGATTCATGAACGATCCTAAAGTGCAACCGTCACCAACGAGGTGAGACATAGAAACTGCAAGCCCGACTCCACCACACGCGAAGTGATTGAGTTGAACACCAACAAGATTCGGGTTGTGAGGAGAGTTGAAGCACACCATATTATCCGCAAATAGATTCTCGAGATTTCCATCTTGTGCGCTACTAAGCTGGAATTCATCAAGTCTGCTATCGCTTCGAGCTTCAAGAAACACGACTCCCTCGTCGTTACAATAGATGTAAGGTGTTGTGGGTGTGGGTAACCTGCCTGCAAAATGATGGTATTTTGTTAGGCTTTGAGATAAAGATTTCTTCAGCACGCTGGCTTTGTCTTGGGCAGTTAAATTGCCGCCGGCATTGTTTGGGTAAAAGAGAATTAGCGGCACATATGCTCTGTCCGCGTGTAGATCGCTCTCAGAAAGATTATAAGTGTTGAGATGAGAAGGGGTTGGGTTCACGGGTTTGATTATTTCTCGAGAAATGATGGTGTGAAGTTGCCTTCTTCCAAATCGTAGTAGCTTCCCTATCATCACCATGTTAATTGGTTAAAAAAGTTAGCAGCAATGTGTATTAATTGTTTATTGATTCACCTGTATGTAAGTAAGTATGTATATAAGGACCAGTTGAAGAGTGCTTCCAATGACCTCCATTGTTTATTTCCTAATTAACAGCTGTCAAATTGTATAGATGACAGATCATAGGTTCGTTCTAATGTCAACGTCCTGGGATCTGCTCACTTTCTTAATTGATCATTGACTCCGATCGAGTGAACGTGGTTTTTTTTTTTTTTTTTTTTTTTTTTTTTTTTTTTTTTTTTTTTAACGCCCAACAAAAGGGTTAATTTTATTGATCAAACTGCTAGATTAACAACTGTTAATCTCAGCCACCATGCTTTACAAACTGAAAACAGAAAACAAACTGTTTTATCACCCCATAGCTACAACATGGCGGAGGTAATGTGTTAGTAGGGGTAGCACAAGTTACGGCTCAACTCCGTATTGTATTCGTAGTAAAAAAATACCACTCATCAAAATAATCAAAGTTCAAGTTGGTCGGGTTCGAGTTATTCTGGATGAATTGTTCTGTCTTCGGGTTTAGATGTAAAATAAAAATAAATGCTTTTATACAAAATATCATCATAATTCATATTACTACTAAAAAATATTATCAAAACACAAACATCATTTGAAAGTATCTATATATATATATATAAACATGATAAATAAGGGCTTATGTGTCATGTTATGAGGGCTTGGAAAATGAGGTGGCATCACCTCATGCATTCTTGAAATTGGTTTTGGCTCCAAAAATTCGGGTCTTTTTTTTTCCTTTAAACGGGCAGACACGGGATCCATATTATGACCCGTATATTTAATAGTTCTAAAACCCTAAATCTGCCACCGTCGCTTTTCTTCGTCTTCGTGCCCTGAAACCTTCCTTCAT
Source organism: Helianthus annuus (assembly GCF_002127325.2). Classification (NCBI taxonomy): domain Eukaryota; kingdom Viridiplantae; phylum Streptophyta; class Magnoliopsida; order Asterales; family Asteraceae; genus Helianthus; species Helianthus annuus. The sequence continues at coordinate 154,174,319 of NC_035445.2, forward strand.
TTTGTTGAAACTTGAATCAGTTACCCTAGGTTTAGATCATTCATTTTGTTGATTTTTCTTGAAACCCTTATTCCAAAATTACAGGTTCATTATTTCATCATCGGTATAGTGTAGGAGATAATGCATTTTTATTCGCCAATATTTTTGGTCCCTTGAACAATCCCAGGTTAGTAATGTGTGTGTTTCTCATTTCTTTCACTTTAATCTGTGAAAATGCCATGTGAGAAATCATTTATTTTTGTCTATTAATCAGATGAATTATGTGCAAAAATGATATGGGTTTTTGTCCTTTAGGTCAACAGGTCTAGAAAATAGAAATACCCATATTAAAATCTGGTTGATTTTGATAAAGGGGTTCCATGTTTTACTTTTGAAGTTCAAATCCGGTGCTTTAAAATAATAAATAAATGGGATGGATTTTGATATTACAAGACACTAGCTTTGAACTTTTACAATAAACAGTGCACCCAATGGCATGTTGGGGATTAAAGAGTATTTTATTGAAGGTGATCAATTTTAACAAATTGAACAAATATGGACATCGAATTGAAGTTTATATTTCTGTTCTCAAGAATTTTGAAGATTTTTTTTCAAGAATTTGACTATTTTATTTTGGTGATGTTATCCAAGCAGGAGCTCTGAACGATTCTCCTTTATCTTTCAATTTTTTTAAAGATTTTTCATGATTCTCTTAAATAATATTTGAAAATTCGTATGATTTTGGTACCTTTTAGATGTTTTAGTGTCTTCATTATCATGTTAATGGTATTGTTGTAGGTTACATCAGAGGAAAATATTGCTCATTTTGTTTGTTAGCTTACCAAAGGACTTACGTACTGAAATTTTATGGGATATTTTCTAAGTTTTTATGCATCAACTATAGATGCCGAAAAAAACAATTTGCTTCACAATTTGGATGGATATTTGTCTGCGATTGGCAAAACATTATTTGATTCTTGTAGTTACAAATGGTAGTTGTATGAACTATGAAGTATGAACCGACAAGTGATGGATTCCATATGAAAATTCTTGTGAATTTTGTTTGATTTTACAGGTTTATCTATGTATACTGGTTAATAAAAATGAGGTACGTTACGCTTTCTTTGTAAACAACGCACTTATTCAAACAAACATAGAGAGAAAAAAACACCTTAAAACTTTTGTTTTCTCCAACTTTCACATGTCAAGTTCCTAAAATTATAGGTTTGCGTTTAGGGGTTTTATAATAAAAAAATAGTTGAGGTGAAGATAATTAATATTGGTAATTAAGTTTTTTTTTTTATATTTTGTTTTTTAGTCTCACTGATTCAAAACGATGTAGGAAGGTGGCGTAGTAGTTACACGAGTCAAAGGGCCAATGATAGTTGCTAAAATATTTCCACCAATAAATAAATGTCATGATAGAATGGGACATCATGAGGTATGTAATCCTTTTGTTCCTTTAAAAAGGTGCACATTGTTATTTTTATAGTAATAATTAGCATAACTAATTTAAAGTTGAATCATTGTCTACATAGACCATCATGATGGTGGATCAAACACCCTTTTATGGTCGAGCACGGCGGGACGAACTTCCTTTCGAATTTTTTTTTCTGTATTTTAGGCTTGCTGATGTGCCCCTACTACGCAAGCCTAAAATTAGTTATTTCCACCAATAAATAAATGTAAGTTTTCTTCATGATTCGTGCTTTATAGCTGCAAAATCTTTATTTTAAATTTGTTTGTTCATCAATTAGGGCTTTTCAAAACCTGGATATGATCATTTTTTTCCATAGATGTTCCAATACTGTTTGCAAGGTTAGTATATGTTCATCTCCCTTCTATAAATGCTTTTGAGTATTTATTAATCAATTAAATGGGTTTTGGGTATTGTTTCCTTGAAAGCTTTGAAATTGATGTGGAGTTTACATCGAAATGTATAAAAGATAAACAAAACTGTACATTTAGACTTTCATTAAACTGTATAATAGGCTATACTGCTCTCTAAATAAGCTTCCATTATACAAGAACAAGATATATCTATGCATCTTTATACTCCACTGGTTGATTTCAGTCTGTTGATGTCCATTTGCAAGAGATTATACTGTCTCTGCATTAACTTTTGACTCTTTATTGCACAGGCTTGCTGGCAAGATGTTTTGTAGAGATTGTAGGAAAAATGTATTTCGTGAATTTAAGGATCTAAAAGAACTTGAGTGCATGAGAAGAGAATCGCATTGTACAAGCTGGTTTTGTGTAGCTGATACAAGCTTCCAATATGAGGTATCAACTTGACCCGTTTCATTCGGTATCCAACCCACCCATTTTCTACCTTTAATCGGCATATGGGACTTTTGAACACTTTATAACTTAAGTTTTCATAATAGTGTAGGATTCCAGGCTTCTTTGCAGGTGACTCTTGACACAATCTAGACGGGTTGGCAACAAAACTATGTTGACTTAGCAGGAACACACAGGCATTATGAATGGGCTGTTCATGGCAGACTTGTGGTTTATCATGATGATGATTCCTTGGAAAAGGATGGGCTTGAATTAGATGGAGAATGTTTCCGTCCCCAAAAACATGCAAAGAGTCCTAGAACTTGCCTGGTAATCTCTTTTAGATACTGCAACAGTTATTTTTAAGGAGCAGGTTTTTAAAATATGATGAAATCAATTATATTATATTTTTTTCACTTTTATTATTTGGGGATTTTTTCCTTCAACCATTCTACTTGACTTATTCTTGCAATAAAACCTTCAGTCATGCAGGGGGGGGGGGGGGGTACACGCTTAGACATTACGATATTGATTTAATACTAAGTATACATCCACTGCTTCTATGCCAGTTACTATAATAATATAAGCTCTATATTTTTAATATTGATATTTTTATATGGAAGGTTGAAAAGGTTTCAGAGAAGGGACTGCACGTCAAATCTTCTTTGACTAAAATTTGAAATGTTGTTTCGTCACTTGGCTAGTGAAGTAGGCAATCTTGAGCGGCCGTTTCTAAGAGAATTTTTTTTCTCGCTGTGTGGGTTTTAACGGTTGCCATGTTTTAAGGTATGCTTTATCAAACGTTTACATATTTCTGTGCTTTAAAATATCTGCCACCTTTAATGCTAACTTTTTTTCTTTCTTTTTTTTTTTTTGTATTTTGCCATATTAAGGATGGGATTTTCAAATAACAAACGAAAAAACCTGGTTGAATTAGCAGCTTTGCGTGGGTGTACAACCACACCAGATTCAAATCCCACTTTTCCTGGTTCAAAACCTGATTTTTGTGAAACGAGAAGCTGATGTTGGGTGGCCCGGAATGATGAGTATACGGGTTCATGAAATTGTACTTTGATGGAATGGAATGTATGATCATCATGTTCTACCTATGGCAGGAGAAACATGGCAGCTTTTAGAAATACAGTGCCATTAAGCATTTCTATCTTTTGAAAGAAGTTTTGACAAGCTGTATTACTAAATTTTTTGAGAGAAATTTGATAATGGTCAAATACATAGTTTAAAAGATGCTCTTTTGGGACTTCATTAAGCATTTCTATGTTTTGAGAGAAGTTTTGCCAAGCTGTACTACTAAATGTTAGCTGTATATTTATTTTTTTATTCGTGTGATATTGTAATAGATTAGTAAATTAAAAACGGTAACACGAACATGAGAAAAAATAGAAATGAGCAGTTGAAAAAATAACATATGTCGCATATGGAAAGAAATAAAGCATGTTTGAACTTTGAACTTCATTCTTCAGTCAAAAATATGAATTTCAAAATGTAAAACTAGGTTGGATTTGTATCCACTGTATCACTAATTTAATAATGTAACATGAGACTTTGTATTTTATTTTATTTGTATACTTGATATTTATCTTAATAGTTTTCTCTAACCCGGGTAGCACCCGGGTGATAACCTAGTGATATTATAATGTTCAAAAATTGCAAAACCTATCGTTCAAAATACTAGAGACTCCAAAGCAAAACAGATTTTATAAAAAAGACAATAAATGTTTGGGTTTTTTGAGCGTATTTCGGGTCGTGTTGTTCGGGTTCTTGGATGAAAAAAATGAGCCGATAACCGACCCATAGATGGTTCGGCTGGTTGGGTTTAGACTCTTCGGGTATTCTCAAATTCGGGTTTGGGCGTCTATTAATTCTGGTTGGGTTTCAAGTTTCGGATACAGCCTAGATATGACCCTAATGGAAGTGTCATACATGATGAAAAGGGACAACCCAATACTACAATGGCTTGGGTTCCTAAGAATAGCTAATCAGCTATGGTGTGTGGGGACAACCTGGAGAAACTATTAACAACATCTAGCACATTGATAGTGGTTGCTTTCGACACATTACAGGAAACAATATATGACATTGTTGCATGGTGATAAACCTTTCAAAGGTGGCTATGTTAAATTTGCTTGTAACAAGGTAGTTACTCTTCAAGGTATAGTCACAAATGGTACATTTAGTATTGAAGAGCTAGACTTCGTAAATGAATGTGTTTCAATTTACCGAGTGTTTCCCAGATTCGTGACACGAAGTTTTTAGTTCACGTTACTGAGGATGAATGTTTCTTTCTGAAACCTGGTTTTAAAGTACTTAAAAAGTAGATTCTTATGAAAGCACCCGTCACAAACACCACATATCAAGTAGAAAACATTAATTTGGCAGATTAGAATCTAATCGAAATGGTGATTTAAGAACACACGGGTAGGGATGACAATGTGCCTAGTATGAGTCGGGTATCCTAATCTCATACCCATACCTGTAGGACACCCGTTCACAAAAATAAATAAAATAACAATTTTATTAATCAATTTTATGATTACAATACATGAAGAAGAACTGAACCAAACTCAAAGGAAATACAGTACAAGAAATTTAAGCTAAGCTAAGAACATATTATAACAGAAAAATTAAGAAACGTAAAAACAATGTTAACTGAGGCACGTGAAGATCAAGCTTCCCTTAAAACAGATTTCGGGCCACGCATGTGAACCCGTCTGTTTCCCAGGGTACAACAGCCTGAGCAGATTGTATTGCCGGGGATAGCCAAGCACCAGAAAAATACCTGAAGCAAGAGTTCTTAGGGATGCGAAGTTAGGAAATTCTATGTGTGTGCTATGAACCATACGAATTTCTGTGTATCCTAAACAAAGCACACAGCTTCGTATATATTGTTGTTTAGAATTTCAAATCAAAGGTCATAACTGAATATAGAATTCAATAAAAATTAAGTCTCAAATTCAATGAGAACTTTAATTCAACTTGACCAGTAGGAATCTAAACAGTCATCAAGACGCATTTAAAAAATAGTAAAGGTGGTTCCAAGCGGCTCGCGGCGATGCAAGCGTGCAAAGTGCGCCATCAAAGCGCCACATTGCGCCCTCGTCCCGGTCCCGGTCCCCTACCCGGTTGCGTGCGCGTGTTGGGTGCTTCGCACCCCCTGGCAACCACTGGGTGTGAGTTGTCACACACGAATACATTCATGTAGAGAATTCTAATTATAAATTAATCCACAAAAAAGTGATCTATCCACCTATGTGGGACAAGCTCAATTTCCCACATGTTTATGGTTCCAACACACAAACTTAATGCACAAGATCTCTCATTCATCTTGGCTTAAAAATTAAATAATTATTATATTAACTCATAATATAATATTATTTATAAATTTCCAACAATCCCCCATATGAATAGAGATCGTCCCATACACTCAAGTGTCATGATAAGATTTCAGCTGTTAAATAATGCAGGATAGGTAGGTTTCCCTTTGAACCCTCCTTTGTGACATATACTTAGTCTCCTAGCGGTTAGTAGACATGATGTCCTTGAACCAACCCTTTTTACGTAGACGTTATTACACATCACACATTACTCTTCCTGGTCTGGCTAACCCCTCATAGTTGTGTCCGTTATGGTCATGGAACACCATCCTGGTTCTACGAGATCTCTAGGAATTGTGCCTCCAATTCCATTCGAAGCGACGACCCCACTTCTCTCTAACATAGGTGATTCACAAATCATTAAAAGCCATATTCTTAACCTCTTTTGATATCACTGATTTTAAGTAGGAATGGACTAGGAAGTTTGTAACTCCCTTTGTATGTTGAGGTACTCCCCCACAGTACCTCTGTTTGTACAGTTAGGTGGTCCTATTGAACCTAGATCATGGGATCTCCAATCTTCTAGGATAGGTTTTCCATTGTACACATTTACTCCAAGGGCTTTAGTCCCATTCCCATCGACGACTTATGTACTACCTCTCTGCTTAAGCCTTTTGTAAGCAGATCCACAATGTTATCCTTTGACCTCACATAGTCAATCGTGATAACTCCAGTTGAGAGTAGTTGTCATATCGTGTTATGCCGATGTCGTATGTGCCTTGATCTGCCATTATACATTGCATTTTGAGCTCTACCAATAGCTGATTGGCAATCACAATATATGCTAATAGCAGTCACAGGCTTAGGCCATCTTGGAACATATTCCAAGAATTGACGCAACCATTCTGTCTCTTCTCCAGCTTTCTCTAACGCGATAAACTCAGATTCCATAGTGGATCTAGCTATAAGAGTTTGTTTGGACGACTTCTAAGATATAGCTGCTCATCCAAGGGTAAACACATAACCACTTGTAGATCTAGAAACTTTCATATCGGATATCCAGTTGGCATCACTGAATCCTTCCACAACAGCTGGATTTTGGCCATAATGCAGTCCATAATTTCTCATGTATCTCAAATACCTTAATAATCTCGTCATACCCTTCCAGTGCTCTAAACTAGGATTACTAGTATATCTACTTAGCCTACTAACAGCATATGCTAAGTCTGGTCGAGTACATGACATGAGACACACAAGACTACCAATGATCCTTGAGTATTCCAATTGAGCAACACTTTCACCTCTATTTTTTGACAAATGTTCAGAGGTATCAATTGGAGTTTGAGTTACACTCGTGTCCCCAGGATTGAACATCTTAAGGATCTTATCCACATAATGAGATTAACTTAGCACCAAACCAGTTTGGGTTCTAATGATCTTTACCCCAAGAATCACATCAGCTAGACCTATATCTTTCATGTTAAATCTCGCTTTCAACATGTCCTTAGTAGACCTGACCCAATGATAAGTATACCATCTACATAAAGGCATAAGATCACATAACATTTAGAAACGTCTTTCACATAGACACATTTTTCGCATTCATTTATTTTGAAACCTTTGTTAAGCATAACTTGGTCTAACTTTTGATGCCACTGTTTTAGAGTTTGCTTCAAGCCATATAATGACTTGACGAGTTTACACACTTTTCCTCTTTGCCAGGAGCAGAGAAACCCTCTGCTTTCTCCATGTAAATCTCTTCCTCTAATTCCCCATTGAGAAATGCGGTTTTTACATCCATTTGATGTATTTCCAAATTTCTCAATGCTACAATTGCAATCATCAATCTAATAGAGGTTATTCTAGTCACAGGCGAGTATGTATCAAAATAGTCAAAACCTTCCTTTTGCCTAAACCCTTTGATCACAAGCCTTACCTTATACTTGTCGACAGAGCCATCAGCTTTCAATTTTTCTTGAATATCCATCGATATCCAAGTGGCTTGCACCCTGGTGGAAGATCTACTAGCTCCCAAGTATGATTCTGCATGATAGAATCAATTTAACTCTTGATGGTTTCTTTCCATTATGTTCCATCTGAAGAGGTGACAGCTTCTCGATAGGTTTGAGGCTCACTCTCAACCATGAATGTAAGAAAGTAAGGCCCATTGGATTTCTCAGTCCTTTGCCTTTTACTTCTTCTTGGCACACCCTCTTCAGCATCTGATTGTTCTTTAGTATCCTCTCGAACAATCTTATCAACCACTGTTGATGAACTTGCATGATTAGTTGTTGAAGAACTCGCCTGAGTTTGTACTAACATTAGAAACTCTTCTTCAAAGTAAGTCACATTTCTTGGCCTTGTCTCTATGATAGAGTCCTTGTACACATCAGGATTCTTGGATTCATATACAAGAAAACGATGTGAGCTACCATTTTTGGCATATCCAATGAAAATGCAATCAACAGTTTTTGGCCCTATTCTAAGTGCCTTAGGGGTGTAACAATCACCTTGGCCAGTCACCCCCACACTTTCAAGTATTTATAGGATGATTTATGTCCCCACCATAACTCATGAGGTGTTAGGTCCTTATTCTTGAAAGGTATTTTATTTAACAAAAAATTGGCCGACAAAATGGCCTCCCCCCACATGTCTTGGCACATCCCAGAACTTATCAACATGGCATTCATCATTTCTTTTAGTGTACGATTCTTTCACTCCGCGATGCCATTTTATTAGGGTGTATAAGGAGGGGTACACTCGTGTATTATGCCACTTTTTGCACATACTTCCCCAAATGGTGAAACATATTAACCTCCTCTATCGCTTCTCAGACGTTTTACTTTCTTGTTGAGTTGATTCTCAACTTCAGCTTTATACATGATAAACTTGTCAATTGCTTCATCCTTACTCTTAAGTAAGTAAACATAACAATATCTTATATTATCATCGATAAAGGTAAAAAAATATTTATTTCCACCTCTGGTGGGAATTGATTTTAAGTCACACACATTAGTGTGAATCAGATCAAGGGGTTCAGTTATTCTTTCAACTGATTTGAAGGATGATCATGTTTGTTTGGCTTCAAGACAAGTTTTACATTTTGTTTTAGAGTCAATGGTAAAAGTTGGTATGTAATCTAATTTAATTAAACGACACATTAAATTAAAATTTACATGACCAAGACGTCCATGCAAAACATTAGGAAACTCAACCACGTAAGCATAAGTACTAGCACTTTTATTCATGTTTTTTTCTTAACAGCGATACATTAAGTTTAAACATTCCATTTTGCGCATAGCCCTTTCCAACAAACATACCACGCTTAGTTAAAACAAAATTATCACTTTCAAAAACCAAACAAAAGCCATGCTTGTTAAGCATCCAACCCGACACAAGACTCTTGCGCAGGTCTGGAACATAAAGCACATTCTTCAAAGTGAGCTCTTTCCCAGAAGTCCACTTCAAGATCACATCACCTTCCGCTTGATATCAGCTATAGCAGCATTATCCATGTATAGCTTTTCTTCTCCCACCACCTCTTTAAACCTACTAAAGAGGGTCCTGTCAGGGCACACATGGCGGGTTGCCCCAGTATCAACCCACCACCCTTTTGGCTCATTAGCCACCATATTTACCTCCTCCATCATGGCAGTGAGGTCTGAAATCATGGCCACTAATGGCATACCATCATCATCAACCATAAGAGCCGTGTCACATTTAGGCTCTTTGCATTGGTAAGCTCGGTGACCAATATCCACAGTTGTACCACTTCCCTTTAAAGGGATCAGCCTTCTTCTTCACACCACCTTTCTTTGGCCCAAGGTGAACACCTTTGTTTTTCCCTTTTCCATTGAACTTGTGGCCTTTATTACCCTTGTAACCCCTTGAGGATTGACCATGTTCCAAAAGGTTCGCTTTTGAAGAAGCTTTAACTTGACTTCCTTTGTGTGATATTCTGTTGTCCTCCTCCATACGAAGACAAACCACAAGGTCTTCGATGGTCATTTTCTTTCGCTTATGCTTAAGGTAATTCTTGAAGTCCACCCAACTAGGAGGCAAATTTTCAACAATTGCTGCCACTTGGAATGTTTCACTCAGATTCATTCCTTCCGACAGAATGTCACCAAAAATAATCTGCAGTTCTTGGACTTGACTCATCATAGTTTTTGAGTCAATCATTTTATAGTCCAAAAACATAGCCACAACATACTTTTTAATACCCGCGTCCTCAGCCTTGTATTCCCGTTCCAATGACTCGGATAATTCTTTGGCAGTTAGAACCTTGAGATACATGTTATACAGGGCATCTTAGAGGCCATTCAACAAATAGTTGCAGCATAGGTACTCAGAATGTTTCCAAGCATCAACGACACTCACAGATTGGACATCAGATGTCCCTTCTGTGAGATTATTGTTCAGTTGCTTTAGATTATTCAGAAGGGGAGCGACATATTGTTTAAGCATGGCGGTTACTTATGAATGGATACGATGAATCGCCGGAAACTATAAAAGTGAAATGGTGGCCTAAATGAACGGATATGATGGATCGTCAGAAACTGTAAATGTGAAACGGTGGCTTAAAGGCAAGTTTCAATTTAAATGTAAAACGCAACACTTTGTATTATTTTATTTATCCTTTGCGTATTGCACAATTAAATAAGGGTGACTTTTACAGAAGCACATCTAAACCGGTGTGTATTTTAAATGATTAGGTTCCTCTTGAATGAAGCGATGCGAGTGTGTTGAGACACCTCAAGTTACTATTTGTTTAAGGGTATAATATTCCAACATCCCTACAACTTTAACTCGTTATACACATCACGAGCTTTTGGATTTATGTTGTATGTCGCTCAAGTACGGAGGGTCTAGCCAATGACCTCTAGAACAAGTGGTGGAAGGTTCGCACTTCTCCTGAGAGATGCAAGTTCAACTCTCACTTGGTGCACAGTGAGGCATTGGTGGGCAATGATAGGAGACACAGGGAAACCTGGGTTAGATCCTTGAGCCAAACCGGTTTTACCGGTAATTTCACCGTCGTGCCTAAGGACGGGCAGGTTACTGGGTTTTCTCCGGAATTGGTGGCGGACTCGGGTTACTCTCGGGGTACTCCGTTTGGTCCAGTGGATGTCCCAAAAGTGCTCGCGATTGATTCTGTTGATGGTTAAAAAAAAAAAGTAAAGAAGATCTAATAATTAATAGCTATAGCTTTTTTTAGTGGTCTCCCATTTCTCACCACAAAATTGGGATTGAGAAAGTTGTTTCTCGATATTAAATATTGTTTGATCGTTCTCAAAGAAAAGCTGTAAGTTGACTTGCAAGATCTTTTAATTGATTTTTAAGTAAAATAAGATATTATTTAGTGTTATTAATATTGAGATCCTCCTTGAAACATTTAAATAATAACAGTAACAACATAACTTGACACGACTGATATATAATTAAAAGATAGTTGAGCAACAAATTAACGCAGTTGCATATAAACTTGGCAAAATGAAAGCAACTCCTTGTCATTGTGAAATATCTCCATATCTTCCTTTTCCAACATAACATGTGCTTCGATGCCATCACCATTGGGGTATCCATCAGCAGAAACCCATTCCTATCTGCTGATCTAAGTGCAAGAGCTTTAGCCTTGGGTTTTCCACACCCGAAATCGACTTTGTTAAATGGGAACCCACATAAGCTGGTACTGCCATAAGTTCTCTTAGCCAAATGCTCTAAATCTTCACTTCCCAATTTGGACTGCATCAATTCAAACTCTTCAGCTACCTGTTGCACACTTTCAACTCCTTCCAGTTGCAGCTTCTGTTTCTTTATCTCCGCAACCAACATACTTAACGCAGTTTCGCTTTCATGCCTTGTCGGTACCATCATCATCGACACAAAGTTTCCCACTGTAGTTTGGGGCAGCTTCTTGACAAACTTTTTACGTACGTGTATCAGCCATAATAAACAAATACGATGGCTTAAAGCAACCAGCATTTGTGGTAGCAACTGCCACCGCGGCTTTGTAAAGTAGAGAGGTTAATACTTCAACCCGAGTAGGGATATCGTTTGTAATGGACACGACAGCCTTCTTAAGATAACTTAACTTTGAGTTGGGAAACACGAATTTTCTCATTACATGAGTACTGAGTACCGCATGCTGTTGGCTCATATCCGGAGCTTCCGCAAGAGGAGAGCTGGTCCTTGGGAAATGAATGAAATGTGGGTTCAGTGGCAGTACTTCTTCGTGGTCGGGTGATCCGTAGCGTGCTACGGAAGCCCAATAATTCATAAATGACGTGAGAGTGCAACCGTCACCAACGAGGTGAGACATAGATATTGCAAGCCCGCTTCCACCACATGCGAAGTGATTGAGTTGAACCCCAACAAGATTCGTATTACGAGGGGAGTTGTAGCACACCATATCACCCGGAAATAGATTGTCGAGATTTCCATCTAGTACGCTACTAAGCTGGAACTCATCAAGTTTGCTATTATTTCGAGCTTCAAAAAACACCACTCCCTCGTCGTTACAATCGATGTAAGGTGTCGTGTGCGTGGGTAATCTGCCCGCAAAGTGATAGTATTTTGTTAAGCACTGTGACAACAATTTCTTCAGCACCATGGCTTTGTCTTCTGCAATTACACGGGTTGAATAAATATGATTTTTTATACCAAATAATAAAAAATTATATTCCCAAAACTAATGGATATACTAGGTACACGATAAGTATGGTGATTGCGAAGATAATTATTGAAAAGAAGATACAATGGTCAAACACGTTATTCAAGTAGCAAACAAGCAGCAATTTGAGTGATAAAACATATATTATATTTAAAAAAACTCGTAGAAAATCTAATTTTATATATAAAACAATATTGAAAGTTATATACAATTTGTTTAAAAGTTATGTAATAAAATCGATATAATAATTTTTTTAATAAATGAAAATAAAAATATATAATATTTCAATACAAAGTCTGATTTTGGTGATAAATAATTTGGTTATTCTAAAATATCTTAAATTTTCAATTTAAATTTAAGGATAATATTTTATAAGAAAAAGTAGAAGTATTCCATTCGACAAAAGCACCATGGCTTTGTCTTCTACAGTTAAACTGCAACTGTTATTTTTTGGGTATAACAGAAGCAGTGGTAAGTATGCTTTATTGGCACGTATGTCGATCTCGGAAAGATTATGGGTGTGGGGATGAGAAGAGGATGGGTTTGCGTTTGCCGTTTTGATAATATCTCGAGAAATAATGGTGTGAGATTGTATGGGCTTCCCTGTTATCTCCATATTCTTTATTCACCTATGTGTAGAGATTGTTTTTAGATTCATGTGTATTTATAAGGATGAGTTCGAGAGTGCTTCCCTCAGCTCATTATTGATCTCCAACTAAATCCATTATTTATCGTATAATTAACAATTATGACAGTATGCCAATAAGATTACAGATCATAGCTTCAATTCGTCTGGTGTGAAAATCCTTTGAGATCTGAGATCACTTTTTTTTAGTTGATCCGTGTGAGAACGTGGTATACATATATGAAAGATTATTTTATTAAGAAACGTGGGATCTGATTAAGCACTGCAACAATTCTTTAAGGTTTTTTTAGTAAATTACAAGAATAGTTCTTCTGATTTAGCCAAATCTTAGATTCTGTTCTATCCAGTCCTAACCCATCTATGCTACGCCGATGACGTCATCTTTTTAGGGTTATAGAATGAAAAAAATGTGGTTAATTTAAAAAGAGTCCATCACGTTTTTTTTTCCTTGTGACGGGTTTAAAAGTCAACTTGAACAAAAGCAGTCTCATAGGGTTGGCATGAGGAGACGGTTGTATCTATGACAAAGGATTTCGGATGCAAGGCCGGCACTCTTCCTTTTAACTTCCTTGGGCTTCCGATTGGAGAAAATAAGAAACGTATAAAACCTTGGCGCCCGATAATAGACAAAGTGGCAAACAAATTGTCGAGATGGAAAGCAAAGACTCTTTCGATGGGTGGAAGGCTTACTCTCGCAAAAGCGGTTCTTGGTAATATGCCTTCATATTTTCTCTCGCTTTTCAAAGCCCCGGTGAAAGTCATAAAAACATTGGAAGGCATTAGGCGAGACTTCGTGTGGGTAAGGACTGGTTCAAGAAGCAAGATGAGATGCGTTGCATAGGAAAAAAAAATTCCCTAAGCACTTGGGGGGGGGGGGGGGGCTTGGGCTGGGAGAAATTAAAATTCTCAACTGGGCTTTCCTAATGAAATGGAGATGGAGGTTCAAAAACGACCCCTCTTAATTATGGGCTGAAGTAATCTCAGCTTTACATGGCACTCAGAATTGCGAGCTCGATCTTCCTTTAAAGCAGGCTTGTTTGGGAACTTGGAAGGATATTTTATTTGTGGAGAAAGACATTAAAAGGGAAGGTACTTACGGGGTTGAAAAAATGGGGATCGTTGATGGCGAAGGAGGCAAAATAGACTACTCGGTCGCGAGATTTAGATCTGAAGTGGCAGAAAAGTTAAATATGAAAGTAGACGTGGGTCGATTTAAGTGGAATGGTTGGACTGCCCAGAAGGTTTCATTCTTTGTTTGGAGGCTTATAAACGGTGCTGGAGCATAGAGAGGCGTAAATGTGGGCGACCTGCGTTGCAGTTTAAGTGGAATCAAGACAGAAATGGTCGATCACCTGGCTGCCAATTGCACGATTGTAAAGGCCATCTTGTGGCAGGTTTGGGTATGGCTTAAGGTGCCAATCAACTTTCAAGTTGGAACCTTTCTTGACATCATCGAGGTGGCTCAAGAGCTGAACGGTTCAAATAAGTGGAAACAAGTGGTGTCATTGGTCATTTTCGCGACGGTTTAGATCATCTGGAAAATCAGAAACAAAATCATCTTTGAAGTGGCTAAATGTAAAAAGGACGATAAAGGTGTCGTCAGGAATAAATCTCGTTTGGTGGTGTAAGGGTTCAATCAGGAAGAAGGGATCGATTACACAAAAGTTTATGCACCACTGGGATGACTTGATGCAATTCGTTTGTTCCTAGCCTTTGCTGCTCATATGCGTATTAAAGTCTATCAGTTAGACGTCAAAAGTGCATTTCTTTATGGGAAGTTGCAAGAAACTGTGTATGTTTCCCAGCCACCAGGTTTTGAAGCTCCAGAGTCGTCAAACAAAGTGTACTTGCTGGACAAAGCTTTATACGGTCTTCATCAGGCTCCTCATGCTTGGTACGAGACGTTGTCAAAGCATTTGTTGGCAAACGGATTCATTCGTGGTGCAATAGATTCCACTCTCTTCATCTTAAAGAAAGGGGGAGACTTCCTGATTGTGCAAATATACGTCTGATTGTGCAAATATACGTCGATGACATTATTTTTGATTCTTCAAATGAAGAGCTTTGTCGGGAATTCGAACAAGTGATGAAATCGAAGTTTGAGATGAGTGCAATGGGTGAGCTGAAGTTTTTCCTCGGGTTGCAAGTGGATAAGGAAGTGAATGGCACGTATATTCATCAGACGAAGTACATCCACGAGATCCTCAAGCGATTCAACATGGAAGATAGTCTCCCTTACGAAACTCCATTGCCTACCAATCACAAGCTATCAGATGAAAAGGACAAAGATCCTAAAGTGGATCCTTCGGTTTATCGTGCAATGATTGGTTGTTTAATGTGTCTTACTACATCTCGACCCGACATAATGTTTTCGGTGTGTTTATGTGCTAGGTACCAAGCCAATCCAAGAGAATCGCATTTGAAAGCCGTCAAACGGATTTTTCGCTATCTTAAAGGCAAACCAAGACTTGGATTGTGGTATCCAGTCGAGGGAGGCTTGGACTTGATAGCATATGCAGATGCGGATTTTAGCGGGTGCCCGATCAACAGGAAGTCAACCTCTGGTAGTGCTCAACTGCTTGGAAGCCGTCTGATATCCTGGCAGTGCAAAAAGCAATAATCAGTGTCGCTGTCCACATGTGAAGAAGAATACATCTCCGCTTCGAGCTGTTGTGCTCAAGTTTTGTGGATCCAACAGCAATTGCGGGATTACGGTTTGAATTATACATAAACTCCTATTATGGTAGATAATAGCTCAGTAATTTCAATAACTAATAACCCAGTACACCATTCACGAACTAAACATATAGATGTTAAGCATCATTTTATTCGTGATTATGCTGAAAAAGTTCTAATTGATGTAGTTAGAGTTGACACCTTAGACAACTATGCAGACCTGTTTACAAAGACATTCGAACGGACGAGGTTCGAGAACTTAGTCCGAATGATCGGGATGATAAACCGTGAGTAGGATGGTTGCATAAGCCCTCATGGAAACTTTATGTTTCCGTTCCTTTGTACAAGTTACAGCTTTTCGTAAAACACAAAAATCCAAAAAGATTTTACCGAATTGTAGGATCTTTTTAGAAAAAGGAAAAAACATTAGAAAATGAAAAATTTGAAGACGCGTTGATTGTGAGAAGAAATGATAGTACATCGGCAGTCTTATCTTTTACAAGGTATCTTATAAAATTAAACCTTAACTATTAACAGCTTCATCATATGTTGTAACGATAGGTTTTACGCGTTAATAAGAACCTGTTTTTGGTATATAAAGATAACGAACTGCGTAACTTGTGTTTAACATCTCTCAGATATATGGTCTTGGTAACGTAATTTCGTTTGAGAGATTACCAAAATTCTGAGATACTAGGTCTTTATATCTGATTATTATCTGGGGTATTATACTTGGTCTTCTGATTTTGCGTCGGCAATGACCTAGACCTCATATAATATTTTGTTAAGCGCTTCGTTTGTGCGCAAACCCTCCAGGTGGATTTCTTTTCTGCCTAACAGTCATCACCGTATGATCTGTTCAAAGCTTGTCACCACCGGGTGAACAACTGAAAATATATGTTACCAATAGGTATATAAAAAAAAAGAAAAATGCCAAAGGGCAGCAAAAGATACCAAAACGTTGGTACACCAGCTAAAGTCGAGCCTTCATCTCTCTGTCGGTGCGGTGGCACTAACCTGAGCTCTCAAGGTTACACAATTTTAGCCGGATACAGATAATAGTTGGATATACTCACCTGTAAGATGTAATTTTTGGTAGTCTGGATACGGGAGTATATTCTGTGGTAGGGAACACAGTTATATCAGTTAATAATGTTAATAAGACACTTAATTCATATCTCGAAAACAGTGTTTGAACACGTGCTAAAGTTTAAGTGGACAAGTATATCGTTAAACATCTTGAACTTCCATTATCATTCTATGTGCTTAAATTCATTAAATAGATACCAACTGTGATTGATTTTGACAGATAAGCCGATATGATCTTCTTGTCTGCATTTTCACAAAAAGATAATGTTTGTAAATATTACGTTTCATTTCCGTTTCAAAAATTAAAAAAACATTACAAAAAGATTTTCGGTGTGTTTTAATATAAACATTGAAAAATACAAAAAGATTTTATTTCTCGTTTCCATGAGTGGGCTTTATATTTTTAACGATACTCAAAAAGGGGTTTTAAAATTTTGAAAACGGATTAAAATCAATCCGGTGAGGTAATTTAAAATAAGTCTTTTTAATAAACACATTTGGTCTTGCTAAGTTGTTCTAAGTGTGTTGTCCATGTGGGATTCCGTATTCCAAGTCGGTAGAAGGTTTTTAAGTATTTGCTACTTAAGATTTTTGAGCGTCTACTTTGTTCGTTTTGAAACTCATTTGGGCTTTACAGATTTCTAATGTGTTCTAATGAAGTTTTGACAAGCTATTTTAGATTATCTGAAAGAAGACAGTAAACTCGCTTTTCGGTGTGCTCGAGTTGTTCGATGCTATGTGAAGAACAAGACGGGAGCAGGAAGTGAGTACTCCAATGTTTAATAAAGATCTGCAGATCCCGCATATATCAATGGGGAGTCTGTAAGTGCAACAAAGTTTTATAAATGCTGGATACTGCTTAAGTTTCAACATTGAAGGATTGATATTGTAATAATGTGAAAGTGTCACAAGTTTGCACAATGATTCATATTCATGAGAACTTGTGATTTTTATGGTGAGTACTTGTGGTTTTATATGGTGAGTACTAGTGGTTGTAGTGTGTAAACTTGTAACTTCTATTTAGTGGTGAGTACTTATTTGTTAAGTACTAAGGGTTTCATGGTATAGTCCATGTGCAAACATATGATTGTATAAAAGCTTTGTGATGTATGCTATCATTAGACATTCAATGAAACAGTGTAATTTTGAGAAAACTTCATGTGCAAACAAACCCTAGCTTTGTGTTCATTATTCAATCTGTATGATTGTTGATTGTGCATACTCTGTGTATTCGCGATTCTCTCATCTTCTACACCTTCTGTACAAGCTCTACGTTGCGGTATAAGGCACGCGGTGGTTTCCGCACATCACGTGTGTGTTCGATCGGTCCTGTTCGTGTGTTCGTTGAAGGAAGACGACCTTTCAATATAAATGAAGAAAATGAAGATGGGTCGATGCTGATGGGTTTGTTTGTTTGGTTTTTTTTTTTTTTTTTTTTTTTTTTTTTTTTTTTTTTTTTGTAAAGGGGTTTACTAGTGGGTAGATGAATTGACATAAAAACCCCTTATTGAGGGGCACTTGACTAGATATTAACCAAGTATATGGATGAGGTTAGTGTTGAGGGCCAAAAGAGTTAGAAAACATGATGTTACGGTCTCAGATGTCAAAAGATTTTTTTTGTAGATTGGGTGGGTTAAAGTGAAATAACCACAATGGCCAAAATCGTAATTTACTCTTGGTTAAAAAAAGTAAAATCTAAGTATGTTAATTAAGGGGTTTAATATTCGTAATTTACTATTGGTTAAAAAGGTAAAATCTAAGCATGTTAATTAAGGGGTCAAATATTAAACGTATTAAAGGTGCAAAAATATCAATAAAAATTATCCAATAAAAGACAAAAAGGATACTATTGTTAAGTACCGATAAATTCTGTTATAATAGTGCTTTTTTATAATTTTCTGAATAGAGGGATATTTTAAGGGTCTAAATATTCACACACCTAACTCCCTATTTCCACATCCTTCAAGACGCCTCTTATAGGCATATACGAGGCGTCTAGGGTTACTTTATCCTTCCAACCACTGAACCTCGTACAACGTCACATCAATCACATCAGACGGGGCATCTAGGACGGTATGAGGGAGCAATACGAAGGGACTAAGACGCCTCGTATAGCCCTATACGAGGCGTCTTAAAGTCTAATGTGACTATGTGTCTGGCATGTGACATAAAGCAATATGGGGTGTCTAAGGCTATACGAGGCGTCTATATTTCATATAAAGAGCAACTTACAATGCCTTGTTGGTCCACCCGAGCATTCCTTCTGTTTCTTCTACTATCTCTTCGAAACAAACTTTTGTTGTTTGCATTCGTGTTCTTATCACTGCGAAGTGTTGAAATGTCATCATACTGGGACGGCGACTATGTTTTTGGGCAGTATTCTAGTGACAACAGGGTACCCAAAAGCGTTCCGGTAACAGATATTAGCCTAATTGTTTTAATTACTTGTTGTTTTAGTTAATTATTTGCTAATGATAATATTGTTTTTTGGAGGAGTCTGGCGTTCCTGATTCTAACGACCAAGAGGAGGTTATGTCTAGTATACAAGGAAAACAAAACAGACCGTTTCTAGATTTGAACACGCATCCCCCTGTTGATGAAACATCCCCTGTAGATGACTCATACCATGCTGGTCAACCAGGTTATCCAGCGCAACAAGGATATCCGGATTATGGATACGGGTGTGAAAATTCTTACGTACAACAACATTATCCTGATGGATATGGATAAGGAGGAGACAGTGGTCATCAGCAATTCATTTCCCCGAGCGGTCCTTACGTTCAACAAAACTTTTCGGACGTTGGAGGATAAGATGGATATGGTGGATATGGTAGATATGGTGGTGAGGCACCCCCCATCTCAGACAATCCGTAATTAAAAAAGCAGGTATCAATTTTATTTTGTTACGTTAGATAGATTAATTGTTATTATTATTATTATTATCATTATTGAAATTTGTATAATTATTATTATTTTTATTATTATTGTTGTTGCTGTTGTTGTTGCTGTCGCTGTTGCTGTTGCTGTTGTTGTTGCTGTTGTTGTTGCTGTTGTTGTCACTCGTCAATCAAAGAAAATCGGGAAGGACCGGGAGAGTATGGCTTAAATATGATCGTGGTGGTGAGCACCATACTACAGCAACACTTAGAAAAGCCGGAAGCAAAAAAACCGGTTGCCCGTTTTACCTACTGACTGTGCGAGACCACCCGTATGAAATCTGAGAGATAGAAGAGCGAAAAATTGAACATAACCTTGAACTTTGAGAGGACCTATCGGCCCACGCGTTTGTGTGACGGTTTACTCCAAGTGAAAAGAAACTGATCGAGCAGCTGACAACTCAAAACATGGAGCCGCGCAAAATTTTTGAAACGATAAGGAAGCAGGACCCCAACAGGTTTCATGTTCAGAAAGACGTTCAAAACATGGTGGCGAAGATTCGAGCCGAACAAAGAGAAGGATTGACTCCCATGCAGTCACTAGAAAACATGCTGATAAACAACGAATTTATTTACGAGACACGGGAGGAACCCAGAACAGAGGTCGTAAAAGAGATCTTCTTTCTTCATCGGTACTCGAGAGAAATGTGGTGTGCATTCCCCCATGTCTTGCTGATCGATGCGACGTACAAGACAAACATATACAATATGCCATTTGTCAAGATTGTTGGTATGACGCCTACCAACCATTCGTTTTGTATCGCGCATGTCGTTATTTGTAAAGAACGGAGTGATAACTTTGTGTGGGTGCTTGAGGGGATCAAGTCAATGTTGGATGAATGTATGGAGCCACGTGTGATTGTAACGGATAGAGACCTGGCCCTTATGGGCGCGTGTGCTAAAGTATTTCCAGACGCCTCCAAGTTTCTTTGCAGGTTTCACATACAACAGAATATTATGAAGCACTGCAAAGCTGCCTTCATAGAAGAAGACTGGGAGAAATTTTTGGCATTCTGGGGGTCATTGTGTGAGGTTTCATCCATACCCATCAACAAGTACCACTTGCGCAACCTACAAAAGCGACTTGTGGAGTGCAAACGTTCAAGTAACTTTTTTAATAATATATGACTCACCTACGTACATTTTAATTAATTATTTTTACTTTTTATGGGTCTTCAATTACGTGTATGATAACTGGCTAAAGGAGTATAAGGAGATGTTCGTCTTTGCGTGGACTGAAAAGAGGTGCAACTTTGGTAATCGTACCACAAACAGAGTTGAGAGCCAACACGACAACTTAAAGAGATACGTCCTATATAGGAGCTCGCTGGACCGTATAGTTGGTTGTGTCCGAGATATAGTTGAGACACAGTACGGTGAAATAAGGAAGAGTTTTCGAGACAGCATCAAAAAAAGAATGAGCCACCACAGACACCCGCTGTTTCAACACCTACTTGGAAAAGTATCCCACACAGCCCTTGACTTGTTGAGTGGAGAGGCACCTAGGAAGCTAGATGTCTTGGAGCGTTATCATTCATCATGTGGTTGCCAGATGTGGTACAGTTGTGGGTTGCCGTGTGCTTGTAGGCTAGAAAAGTACCTACGTGCAGGTAATAATTGTTAAACGTACAACACTTGTGTGATACATTTCCGTTAACCATGTGACTTAAACAATGTTGTTTTTAACCGTGCAGAGCATCCGATTCAACTCGAAGACAGAGACGTCTTCTGGTGGAAACTTAAATTGCAAAGTTGTAAATTAATAGACGATGACGTTGACGTGGTCGAAGAGCTAAATATTGTTAGACAACAATTAGAGTCGCACCCCCAGCTCAACAAAAAAGCTTGATGTCAAAGATCAAAGCGGTGTTAACTCCACAGAAATCTACCAAGAAACCACCAGTTGTCCAACAAAATACTCGTGGCCGACCAACAACAAAGCAGGTACAACAAAGGTTGGACGACGCCTCTCGTATAGACGAAGAATTGAGGAGAAGCTCATTCGGTGATGCAAACACGTGCTTTGAACGTTCCCGACAAAGTAAATACGATAACCCTCGCCACAACTCGTACTTTCCGTCACAGGCCTCTCAGCAGTCGGTTATAAGGTCTCAAAAACCCAAAGCGAGCCTAAGCCGTTTCAAAAAAGAAAGAGACACGAGATGATAACGGTTTTGCTTTATTAATTGGGGACGAGAACTTGGGGATCATCAAACAGTTTAAGTCTGCCATTCCGCCACTGTTTCACCCGCACATCTCGTGTATACGAGAGGTGAGGCCGGACGGTCATTGTGGGTTTCGGTCTGTGGCTGTGGGTTTAGGTATGGATCAGAGTTCATTGGGGCTCATTCGAAAGGACCATGTCCAAGAAATGGATCAGAACGAATCGATCTGGTTCCAATATTTGAAGCATGGGATAAAGGGTATTTTTAAACGCATCGTCAGGGCCTAATTTGGGATTCAGTTTCCAAATATCCCCTGGATCACTGGATGGACTTCCCCTTAGCAGGGCTTCTTATTGCACAAACGTACGGTATCGGGGTGCACCTGTTAAGCTTGGGTGCGAGTTCCACTTTCTTTCTGATATTAAGTCCTCGGGCTAATCAACAACCACTATTCATAACGCTTGCACATGTTAACCAGAACCACTTCATACATGTTAAGCTGGAAGCGGATTATCTGTAACACCCCAAAACCCGAATGTTTATATTTGTTAAATGTTCTAATATGGTACATCAAGAAATAAATAACTAGGTTATTTATCCTAGTTAAAAGTATGGTAGAAACAAATAAGGGATGAAAGTTGTGTCAACTTTATTTAAGTGACAAACTTGAGGGGCTAAAGTGGGGCAAAATGAAAGTTGAAATTATTAAAAAAATATTATATACCCACATACACACACACAATCGTGTGTTCTGGAAGGAGATCGAGCTCCATGGGAGCCAAAACCCTAACAAGACTAAATCACCAAATTGAAGGGTTAATTATGGCTCAAATTCAAGAAAGAACATGGATAAATGATCACCTTCACAAGGGGATCATAAGGTATGTCTTAAAAGTTAGATTGGTGATTATGAACGATGTAGGTTATGTTGTAAATCATGAATTTGTATGAAATTGAGTATGAGGATATGTTAGAATCATCATATAGAGCATGGGTTATGCATGATTTAGGTTAATTTGATGCTTAGAGGTGAAACCCATTAGTTATGGTGAAAATGATGACTTGAGTCATCATCCATGTCTAATTCTTGTTGAATTATGATGTATTATGTGAGTAATATGGATTCTTGTTAGAGGAAATTGAAAGAAATATGATGATAGTGTGTTTAATGTTTATGCATGAATGATTCATATTGATTAGAAGAAGGAATTTGATGAATTATGAATGAGATTAGAAGGATATGCATGAACTAGTTGTAAACTATGCATAGTAGGTTGTACGCACACCAAGTGCTTGATGAAATGCTTAGGTGAGCTTAATAGATGAGATTGTATGCAATTAATGGATGAATACGCATAGAAGGTGTTAATGATGTAATTGATAGTAAACCGACATGAATAATGTGCTTTAGATGAAATTCATATGAGAATTAGGGTTGAATGCATGTTTTGATCAAAATCATGCATTTGGGGAATTTACCTTATGCTTGTATGGTGTGACGGTCACCATGGATTTGATTAATTGTTTAATGATGATTAAGAAGTGAATGTGTACTAAATGAATAATATATGACCATACTAGTAAAGGATGATGTTATGAATCACGTTAAGTTGTCTTACTTAGCAATGTGTTGTCAAATGTGGAATCATGAAAGCATAAATATGTGTGAATTGATTATGTGAATATTGTGTATGTGACTAGGTGATCATGTAATTGTATGTGTCATACAACTTCATGTATGAAATGATTATGATGGCATTAATATGGTCTACCATATCATCATGAATGTGTGTTCAAAAGTTGGAAGTTATATGCTAGAAGGTTGAGTTTCTGAAAGTCAACCGAGAATTTATAGCATGGTTAGGCATTTTGAGACAAATATAAGAATCGAGAGATCATGGAATAGGTGTTACACAAATTATGTGTTATGTGTGATAACGAATTTGGATTTCGAATATATTGAACAATATGGTTGACAATTCATGTCGTAAGCGTGTTAGTGAAAGTCAATGTAGACAAGAGTTGGAAAATGTGTGTTAATATGAATGAGTATGAATACTAACATTATTATGGCATGACGACATGGAAGAATAGGAACCACACTAGCATGGACCAAGCATGGAAGGCTAACAGGTCAAAACGAGGCAAGGAAGCGGTTACGAACACGGATGCACAAGGTAAGTGACTCCCGACTCACTTCTTAGTATACATAAGAACTTTCTTGTTTATGAATGAGGGGAAATTATGTATGATATAAAATGAATGAAGGTATTAAGAGAAGTAATGATTTAGATAGTCAAAGATAGTTTGTGGAACCAAGCGGGTCGAATAAATAAGAATAAGTGAGGAAACGGTAATAAAATGTGTGATGATTAAGGACCCGGGTAAGGGTTCATAGGCTAATATGTAAGGAATTGTTTTATAGATGTTTAGGAACAAGTTTCAAGTGAAACGGATGCAAAACGAACAAGTTATGTGAGTTTTAGTATTAAATTGGGGAGCTGAACTAGGCATCACCGTAGCTTACGGTGCCCACCGTAAGCTACGGTGGGAGCTGGGTTTCCTTTTCTGCCGTAAGGCAGTTTAGAACTACCGTAAAGCTTTTGGGGCCACCGTAAGCTACGATAGCCACCGTAGCTTACAGTGGAGGTCAGATGCAAATGTAAAGTTTGTGGATTTCTTTGTTTTCCTTCGAATTCGGACCCCGTGGGCCCATACCAAGCCTTGTTAAGTCTTTATAATGTTCCTCAACCCTACAGAAAGGCTTGGTAAGTTACGGGTGAGTTCGGAACTCATTCTTAAGATCCGAAACATACCCAAAGGGCATTTAAAAAGCGTTTATGATGTGTGGGTAAGATCGGGATGTGGGAGCGAGTATGCGGGGTAATGAACTAAGTAGGTGGGTATGTACGTATAGATTTAACTTCTCCCCAATACACTTAAGCTAATAAGTAATCATGAATATGAGTGAGTATGTATACAAGTTTGTTCGTACCTGTTTTATTATACGAATGTTTGTAATCAAGATATGACAGAAATTCGTGGAGAATTAGGTAAGTGGTATGTACGAGTTAGTATGTATGTATGAATGTATTTATGTAATTATGTAAATACATGTACGTGTGAGCGAAGGTATGCATGTGTGTAGTTATGATCCGTTTTAAGTGTGTTTTAAACACATAACCATATACCTGAAGTCGTGAAGGGATATCATTTTATAAATAACAGGTTTAAAGATTTATTCAACGATCCATACAACAAGCAACATAATGATAAAAAAAAAAAAAAAACAAAATAATACATGCAGTAAACCATTAATTAAGTTGGCAAAATGAAAGCAACTCTTTGTCATTTTGAAATATTTCCATGTCTTGGTTTTCCAAAATCACATGCGATTGGATGCCATCACCGTTTGGAGTATCCATAAGCACAAACGCATTCGTATATGATGATCTAAATGCAATTACTGTAGCCATGGGCTTTCCCCACCCGAAATCGACTTTGTTAAAGGGGTACCCGCATAAGCTGCTGCATACATATGATCTCTTAGACAACGTTTCTAAATCTTGATCATTTCCCAGTATTGACTGTGCCAGTTTATAGTTTTCAGTTGCCTGTTGCACGCTTTGAACTCCTTCAAATTGCAATTTCTGTTTCTTTATCTCACCAACCAACTTACTTAACGATGCTTCACTTGTTTGTGTAGTTGGTACCAAAATAAGTGACCCAACATTTCCCACGGTTGTTTGGGGCAGCTTCTCAGCTAATTTGCTACGTGTATTCACCGGAAGAAACAAATAAGATGACATAAAGCAACCAGAATTTGTTGTAGCCGCTGCTAGTGCGGTTTTGTAAAGTAGAGAAGTTAGTACTTCAACCCAAGTAGGGTTGTCGTTTATAGAGGAGGCGACAACCTTCTTAAGATCACTTAACTTTGAGTTAGGAAACACGAACTTTCTCATGACACGAGTACTGCCTACCGCATTCATAACAGGAGCTTTTGACAGAAGAGAGTTGGTTCTTGGGACATGAATGAAATGCGGGTTCAGAGGCAGTACCTCTTTATGGTCAGTCGACCCATAGCATGCTACGGAAGCCCAATGATTAACGAAGGAACCAAGAGTGCAACCGTCACCAACGAGGTGTGACATAGAGACTGCAAGCCCGACTCCACCACACGCGAAGTGATTGAGTTGAACCCCTACAAGATTTGTATTACGAGGGGACTTGTAGCACACCATATCATCCGGAAATAGATTGTCGATATTTCCATCTTGGGCGCTACTAAGCTGTAAATCGTCAAGTTTGCTATTGTTTTGGGCTTCAAGAAACACGACTCCCTCATCGTTACAGTCCACATAAGGTGTCGTGTGTGTGGGTAACCTGCCAGCAAAGTGATAGTATTTTGTCAGGCTCTGTGACAAAGAGTTCTTAAGCACCGTGGCTTTCTCTTGGGAAGTTAAACTGCAACTGTCATTGTTTGGGTATAACAGAAGCATTGGTAAGTATATTTTCTCGACGGATACATCGATATCAGAAAGATTATAAGTGTTGAGATGAGAAGGGGTTGGATTTGCGGGTTTAATTATATCTCGAGAAATAATGGGTTGAGATTGTATGGGCTTCCCTATCATCTCCATATTGTTTATTCACCGATGTGTAGAAAGTGTTCCTAGATCATATGTATATATAAGGATGAGTTCCACAGCACGTGCCTACCTCAGCTCAATTTCGCTCTCCAACAAAATCCATTGTTTGTTGTATAATTAACGTATACCACAGATTGCGAATCATATTACAGATCGTAGATAACTTTTTTAACTGATCATTGACTTGGTTCGTCTGAGAAACGTAGTATACATATAAGAACAATTCAAAGCCAACTGATTAAGCACCACATCTAATCATTAAGAATTTTTGAGTAAATTACACGGATGGTCCTTGTAATTTAGCCAAATTTTGGATATTGTCTCCGGTTTTTTTTTTTTTCGGCTCTCACTATTTGCACACCAAGTCAGCCTATCTGCACAATTAGGGTTTGAATACGTTGCGTATTGACCAATACGCAGCGTATAGGGTTACCTGAATACGCTGCGTATTGGTCAATACGCAGCGTATATATGTGGTAGGTACACGACCAGACAGTCAAACCTAGTACCATGTCAAATCAGTCTAACATAGGGTGCGTATTGATCAATACGCAGCGTATTGACAGACTGATTTGACAGTGATACGATGTTGTCCAGGGCATGTGAATAAAGTAATACGGTGAGTAGAGACCAATACGCTGCGTATTGACATGTCAGATGAAAGTCTATTTATCCCTCCATTCATATCTATTGCCCATCAAATTCAATTCAATATACCGTGCTTTCCTTTTCATCTTCTTCTTCAGTAAACAATTGTCTGTTTTTTGTTCAATCTTGTTAAAATGTCATCATTTTGGAACGATAATTATTTTGGTAATCGCTATTCTAACGACACATGGGGAGCAAATGCTGCCAATGAAGAGGAAGAGGTTGTGTCTGGAGTCCCTGTTGATAAAAAACACAGTTGCCAGACTTGAACAAGACTCCCACTCCACCTGTTGATGAACCAAATTACCCGGCGCATCAAGTGTGTCCAGATTACGGATACGGGTATGAATCTCCGTACGTGCAACAAAGTGGATACGGTGCTGAGAATGCACCTGTTGATGAACCATATTACCCGACGCAGCAATCGTATCCGGGTTATGGGGTATACGGGGATGAAGGTGGATACGGAAGTTACAGTGGATACGGTGGTGAAGGTGGATACGGGGGTGAAGGTGGTTACAGTGGATATGGGGTCTACGGTGGATACAGTGGATACGATAGATATGGGGGTGACGGTGGTTACAGTGGATACGGGGGCTACGGTGGATACAGTGGATACGATAGATCTGGGGGTGAAGCTGGATACGGTGGATACGGAGGCTACGGTGGATACGAAGAACATGGTGGATATGGTTATGAGCCCCGTAACACATCACTTTATGAACCATCTACCCCGGGCAATCCATTTAAAGTAAATGAGGTATCACATTAAAATAATTATTATTATTATTGTTAAAAATATTGTAATTATAATTATAATTATTATTATTATTGTTAAAAATAATACAATTATAATAATTATTATTATTGTTATTATTGTTAAAATACTAGTTAGTCTAGTTAAAATAAATAATTATAAGATTTAGTAAATAAACAAGTTAAGAAAGTTAAGTTAATAAACTATTTATTTTTCTTTTCTAAATAATTAAATTAATAAAAAAAATTTAAATAAATTAGTATTGTAAATAAATAAAAGAATCATGAAATTGATTTTTAGTTAAAATGGTTAGTTTAAACCTAACTTAGTTACACAACTGCCAGAAGAGTTCCCTCTGTTTTATCCCCCGCACGATCCGGAGCCGCCGGAGCCGCATGAGCCGGCCGCCGTTCTTCCGCAGCCACCACAGCCGCGTGGACCACCCGGGGCGCCCCAGTTCCCACGCCATGTTTGGCCCGGTCCTGACCCGTCACATCAGCGGCTGCTTCGAAACGTTGAAAGAAACAATTATTTGTTAGAGTGGGTGGCTGCGGCGCTGCAGCAGCAGCGACAGCATGACGGGTTACCTCCACTACCCTTCATTGCGGGTGCGGACTGGGATCAGCATCAGCAGCAGCAGCAGCATCAGCAGCAGCAGCAGCATCAGGAGCAGCAGCAGTAGTATTTTATCATTTTGTTATGTATGTACAAACTTTGTTATGTATTTTGTTATGTATATATATCAAACTTCGGTGTAAACAGTTTCACATATTTTGAAATGTTATATTTTGAAATTCAGGCAGGTTATATAAACAGTTTCACGTATTTTGTTATATTTTAACGACGAACTTAGTTTCGACGCTCGTTAGGACCGTACGCGCCTTACGAGCATCGAAACTAAGTTCGTCGTTAAAATATATATTTTTTTTTATTATTTAGTCGAAGTCGAACCGTAAGGCGCGTAGGTCCCTAACGAGCGTCGAAACTAAGTTCGTCGTTTTATATTTTAACGACGAACTTAGTTTCGACGCTCGTTAGGGACCTACGCGCCTTACGGTTCGACTTCGACTAAATAATAAAAAAATACAATTTAACGACGATCTTAGTTTTGACCCTCGTAAGGCGCGTAGGTCCGTTACGTGCGTCGAAACCAAGTTCGTCGTTAAAATATATATTTTTTTATTATTTAGTCGAAGTCGAACCGTAAGGCGCGTAGGTCCCTAACGAGCGTCGAAACTAAGTTCGTCGTTAAAATATAAAACGACGAACTTAGTTTCGACGCTCGTTAGGGACCTACGCGCCTTACGGTTCGACTTCGACTAAATAAAAAAAATATATATTTTAACGAAGAACTTAGTTTCGACGCTCGTAAGGCATGTACGGTCCTAACGAGCGTCGAAACTAAGTTCGTCGTTAAAATATATATTTTTTTGATTATTTAGTCGAAGTCGAACCGTAAGGCGCGTAGGTCCCTAACGAGCGTCGAAACTAAGTTCGTCGTTAAAATATATATATTTTTTTATTATTTAGTCGAAGTCGAACCGTAAGGCGCGTAGGTCCCTAACGAGCGTCGAAACTAAGTTCGTCGTTTTATATTTTAACGACGAACTTAGTTTCGACGCGTTAGGGACCTACGCGCCTTACGGTTCGACTTCGACTAAATAATAAAAAAATATAATTTAACGACGAACTTAGTTTCGACGCACGTAAGGCGCGTACGGTCCTAACAAGCGTCGAAACTAAGTTCGTCGTTAAAATATATATTTTTTTGATTATTTAGTCGAAGTCGAACCGTAAGGCGCGTAGGTCCCTAACGAGCGTCGAAACTAAGTTCGTCGTTAAAATATATATTTTTTTTTGTTATTTAGTCGAAGTCGAACCGTAAGGCGCGTAGGTCCCTAACGAGCGTCGAAGCTAAGTTCGTCGTTTTATATTTTAACGACGAACTTAGTTTCGACGCGTTAGGGAGCTACGCGCCTTACGGTTCGACTTCGACTAAATAATAAAAAAAATATAATTTAACGACGAACTTAGTTTCGACGCACGTAAGGCGCGTACGGTCCTAACGAGCGTCGAAACTAAGTTCGTCGTTAAAATATATATTTTTTTATTATTTAGTCGAAGTCGAACAGTAAGGCGCGTATGTCCCTAACGAGCGTCGAAAATATATATAGGTCCCTGATGTTTCATAGATTGACACAAATGGTCCCTGTCAGGGACTATTTTTGTAAAAACTGAAACTGAGGGACTAATTTTGTACACCAGTTAACAAATCTACGTATTGGTCAATACTCAGCGTATAAGGAAGGTCATATACGCTGCGTATTGGTCAATACGCAGCGTATATAAAACTGGTAAACTTTTGATACTTCAAACCCACCCAAATGACCCCATTTTTCCAGATGTTTTATATACGTTGCGTATTGACCAATACGCAGCGTATTGTTAACTGGTGTACAAAATTAGTCCCTCAGTTTCAGTTTTTACAGAAATAGTCCCTGACAGGGATCATTTGTGCCAATCTATGAAACATCAGGGACCTATACTGTAAAAATGGAAAGATCAGGGACCAAATTGTAAATATATCAAAAAAGAGGGACCATTTGTGTAAAAGACAATAGGATGCGTATTGATCAATACGCATCATAGACAAACCTTGTTTTCTGTGCAATGATTGGTTATCAGGCACTGAGATCTAGGGTTTATCTACGCTGCGTAGTGGTCAATACACAGCGTATAGGGTTAACCCAATACGCTGCGTATTGACCAATACGCAGCGTAGATAAACCCTAAATTTTGCTAGGGTTTGGTGTGCCAATAGGCACTTTAGTGTGCCAATAGGCACACTCTTTTTTTCTTTATTTTTTTTTGTTTAATTAGTCTCCATGCTTGTTATTTTCTTTAAATGTTGGCCCAAATGCCTACAGGGTTACTATTTGAGGTTTAGAATCACTTGACACACCAGGGTAGATTTATCAATTAATTTCTCTCTAGGATGGGAAGATTAGTCACGTTATTTTGGTTGATCCCGATGTCTTTCCTCCTCAAGAGTTATATGCTATGGTCGGGAAAATAGGCTAAGTCCCTCCGTAATGGGACCTGATATGGCGCTAGAGACAGGCATAGCGCCCGGTAACACCATTACAGACGGCGCTATGGGATTAAATTTTGATTCTCCGTGACTATCACGCCATGCCCCTTCCTCCCCCACTCACACACACATGTTTACATACATATGTATGTATAATTAAAGGGGCTATATAACCACCGTCTTGTGATATTACCACCATAAAGCCCACTCTTGCATTTTTTTTGTCACTTGTCGCATAACCCTATCAAAAGCCTTTATGGGGCTTTATAACTATACATGACCTATGAGCATCTAGATCAACAAACATCTAACCCAACTGGCAAATCTGATTTCATACTTCATAAACACCGACTTTTCTACAATAACAAACCCTTAACTCAAAATCCACATTATCACATAGTTTTACAAATCTAAGTTATAATAAAAGACTACAAATAATATCACATGGCAACACCTCCTTCTCCTAAATTTTGGAATTAAAGAAAATATATATTTCTAAATAATTTGAAACTCTCAATTGAAATAACCTGATGTAACATATATAAAATATTGGTTTATCACATTATCCATCCTTATTATTATTATTACTATTATTATTATTATTATTATTATTATTATTATTATTATTATTATTATTAATTCGTAAACAAAAAATTCGGTTTATCTACCAATACTAATAAATAAAAATCATTTTTGAACAGGTGTCACTTACTTACTGGTGCTTTCTCACATTATTTTCCTATTTATCTCTTATATTAAATAATAATAAAATAATAAGGGATAATAATTTTAAACCAGAATTAGGTAAGAATAAAGATTTGTTTTTCTATAAATAATTTTAAACAAAATTTTAGATAAGGATAAACGTTTCTTTATTTATTTAATTATAAAGTTACATTCCGAGTATTATGACTAGATATATATAATGTATTAGATATTAAATATTAAAGTAATAAATTGATATATTAGATATTATTAAACTAATATATTATTATTATTATTATTATTATTATTATTATTATTATTATTATTTGTCCATAATATTAACATTGTCATTCATAAATTAATAGAAAGTATGACACGTGGTATTAATAGGAATCCTTTATTAATAACTAAATTAGATTAGTTAAATTTGAATCAATTATAATTCTTTTGAGTTTAGTAATTAGAATTCAATCACGTCTTTGAAAATCATTAATCTACATATAACTAGAGAAATTACTTTGAAGTTACACGCAACTGATCAAGTCTTAACTATTGTCGGTTAATTTTGGTCACTGAATGTTTTAATATTCAATTAAATAATTAGGATATTTATTTATTGTTTCTTAAATTATAAAATGTTTTATTACTTTAATTACCAAATAACACATTAAATCATTTATATAATAACTATACCCCCATTATTTATAATTAGTATTCATTCATTATTTATTTATATATTATATAGATATAAATTAAAAGGTTAGTGTATAATGGAAGTCTATTTTAAATCATTATGACACTATCCCCCCACCTACTTCAAATTCCATATTCAATTGCATTTAAAAGAGATATAGGTATGTTAAATTGTGTATTTTGCGTAAGTATTATAACATATATTCAGGGGCGCAATATAGTGGGGTCGGGAGGGGGCGGCCAACTCCTCAAACTTTTCACTCATTAGTTAAGAGTATATTGTTTTCTGTATAGAAATTTTGGGGTATATACGTTTCAACCCCCGGTCGGAAGTCTCAAACTTCGCCACTGCTTATATTCATGGTATATACCTTCACATTTTGTGACATTTGCTTCACATGCATTTTTATTGATATTTTCTTCTTTACTTAATCCGTGTAACACACGAGGTGAATAACCTAGTAATTTAATATAAACCAGTTAATTTTATTTTATTTTAACTTGTGCGTATTTCGCATGATTAATAATTGATTTAAAAATACGAAATTAAAAATCAATTAAATTATAATATATACATACATGATATAAAAATAAAAAAACATGTATACATATAAAAATAGAATAAAGTCATTAGTGCCAGATACAGAGTATTTTTATTTTGTCATGAGGTGCAAAAATTTTGAGTCGAGTTAGAACAAGTTGAGTCAAAATGGGTTTAACAAAAGTCAGGTTAAAATCATGGTTATAAAAGTTCTGTCTAGGCTCGAGTACTCGCTATAAGGTAGGTTGTCGAGGCATGAGCACTATTCTCCCAGGCCAATTATTCCCCGAGTAATCTCCGCCTAAGCCGAGTACTTCCCGAGTACTCCCGAATCTGACTAGGGAGCGCCTAGCGACTTTTACAACCATGGTTAAAATGGGCAAGATAAAATAATTCACACCAATGATATGATAATATAAATATTCCATATTCATTACTTACTCAATGATATGACAAATTTGACATATTTTGATTAAAATCAAACATGTATAATTAATTAGGATTAGGTTCAAAAGTGAACAACTTCTTGAGGGTGAATTGACTGAACTAATCTTGGCTCTTGATCATTTTTTAGATTAAAAGGGTAAGATTGACATTCGACAAGCATTTTTAATTAAATGAGTAAATTATAAAATTTGTCCTTTATGTTGACACCAGATTGTAAAATGTGTCATTTGTCTTCAAAAACTACAAAAAACTTACTCAATGTTTGCAAACTCATGCACATTACGTCCTTTAACCCTAACTCTGTTAGGTGGTTAAATCTGACCAAGTAGACCACACATAAGGGTATTTTAGTCATTTTACCCTAAATACTAAAATAAATAACTATAAAAATAAAACATTTATAAGTTTATAATTACAATAATAAAAATATATTATAACTATATATATACAACACACATAATCTCCCTCAATCTTAACTCTCTCTCTCTCTCTCTCTCTCTCTCTCTCTCTCTCTCTCTCTCTCTCTCTCTCTCTCTCTCTCTCTCTCTCTCTCTCTCTCTCCAGGGGCAGCACCACCTACCCCTCACGTCATCACCACCACCACCTGATGACCACCACTTCTACAATTCATCCTCAATAAAAAATACAAAACGATGACAAAATTCTACCCTACTTCTGCAATTCATCCTCAAAACCCTCAAGCTTCCACTTTATCAATGGCGTTTCTAACCTACCACCACTAATCTGCCATGAAAGCTTTAAATTCCAACACTCAATGAATCAAAAGTCAAAACTCCACCATCAACTCACCACCACCACCGCCGCCGCTACAACTAACCGTCACCGATTGATCCCCGTCGGCCATCGCACGTGATCGATTTGAAAGTCCGAAAGGTTGGCTTCTTCACTCCCGGTCAACCGCCAGAACATACTTAATCTGGTCTGGCCGCTAAAACTCTGGCACAAACTCCTATCTCCAATTCACATTTTCCGGTACTGATTCCGCCGCCACGTTATGCTTCCGATAACCTTTCACGTGCCGTCGGCGTGCCTGTTCCAACGCTTGCTCATCCGTCGGTGGATAGCTTGCAGGTTGGGAATTATACTCTATCTGATTCTGTTTTTACGACG
This sequence comes from Helianthus annuus, assembly GCF_002127325.2. Lineage (NCBI taxonomy): Eukaryota > Viridiplantae > Streptophyta > Magnoliopsida > Asterales > Asteraceae > Helianthus > Helianthus annuus. The sequence goes on from NC_035445.2 coordinate 154,208,757, forward strand.
ACTTTTAGGGTTTCAATGACGACAGTGGTGGTACGATGGCGGAGGAGCTATGGGCTGTGCTGAGGTGACGGTGGTCGTACGATCGCGGAGGAGCTTTGGGTGGCGATGATGTAATGGCAGTGGTGTTGTAATGGCGGTGGTACCCCAGATTCTACAGAGAGATAGAGAGGGTTGAGGAAGGAAATCTAGATTTGGAACTGATAGGGAGAAATGGTTTTTTTATTATTTATTTAAGTGTCTAGGGTAAAATGAATAAAATACCCTTATGTGGGGTCTACTTGGTCAGATTTAACCATCAAAACTATCTGAGTTAGGGCTAAAGGACGTAACGTGCAAGGTTTTGCAAACATCAAGAACATATTTTGTAGTTTTTAAAGACAAATGACACAGTTTGCAATCTGGTGTCAACGTAAAGGACGAGTTTTGGATTTTACGCTAATTAAAATCCCTTAATTTTCTCATCTCTTAACCATCTCTCTCTCTCTCTCTTTCTCTCTCTCTCTCTCTCTCTCTCTCATTTTAACTATTTATTCATTATTTTTATTATAAGAGATTGAAGGGCTTTAAAATTTGGTAGTCTATCATGGAAACATTATCATTCTACGTCTTCAGCTCATATGTTGAAGTTGATTAATGAATACTGCAGGTATTCTGATTGCACAAGAAGATGATAAAAACAAAACTATTATTTGTTTTCAAAATATCTTTTTTTAATATTCTATTTACAAATTATTTAATTTCCAAATATTTGGAGCACTCATTTCTTTATCCATAGATTTTGTTTTAATTTTAAGTTGAATATTGTTTTTCTTTTATGATACATACATACATATATATATATATATATATATATATATATATATATATATATATATATATATATATTGTTTTTAATTTTTTATAATTTTCAATAATTATTGAAAAATTTCTCTGAGAAGGAAATTGTAATTATCTTTGGGCATTAACTTTTTTTTTGAAAATGTGATGAAGTTATTTATTTTTGCTATTACCCCAACATAATCAAACACCGAATAAAAAAACTAACTGATCATGAGTGCAAGGATTATACGTATATAGTATACATAATCGATACGTGAAATAATCAATTAAGAAAACTAGGTATCACTTTGATACATAAATGTATCTCACTCTACACACATATGTATCACGAGTATCAGGCAAAGATACAAATATATTTCATTCAATACAGATATGTACATTGTTGTTTTAATTATATGATAATGTATATGCATATGTGTATATTACGCTTATACATACATGTAACTTGTTTGGTTCTAGTTACTTTTATAATTTCATACAAATCTACGTATATGTGCATAAGTATTATGTTCCTTGTTTCGTTTTCATTAATTTCATAATTTTTATATGAATCTAACCGTGTGCATGCATATTATACTATATGTTGTTAATATACACATATGTAACCATTTCTGAATATAATACACAGATGTATAAAAGTCTGTACACATGTGTATAAGCTAACTGTGTATCTTGTATAAACTGATAGTTAGCGAGACTGTACACATGTATAACCATTTCTGAATATAATACACAGATGTATAAAAGTCTGTACACATGTGTATAAACTAACAGCTGTGTATCTTGTATAAACTGATAGTTAACGAGACTATACATATGTGTATAAAATAACATCTCTTTATCTTGTATAAACTAATACTAGCGAGACTGTACACATGTCTATACACTAACATTTGTGTATCTTGTATATACGTATCCGGAAACTATCGAGATTTTAGGGATTTTGATTATATTATTTAATGAATGCAATTTATTAAAGATGAAAATACCCTTCTGTCAATTATTTTAAAGGAAAGTTATAACATTATAATTACAATCTTGGCACTGTTTAAAAATATCTAGATGAAGTAATACAATGGCTCAGATTAGTTCACACAGTTTACTCTCAACCTAATGTTCACTCTAGAACCTTACCATACATACATACATACATATATATATATATATATATATATATATATATATATATATATATATATATATATATATATATATATATATATATATATATATATATATATAAATATATAGGCCAGTTAACGTATAATACCTCTTATCCTACATTATGTGCGCGATAAGCCCAGTCTTCCGATCTTCTATCTATTGAACGCTAGGAATTTAATATATATAATTAAATTAATCAAATTAATATACATAAAACCAACCGCGAAGGATAAAATTGAAAATTCCTCTATCAAAATCCCGGTAATTTCGTTCGGTACCTTCTTCTTCTCCACAAAATCCCGGTAATTTCGTTCGGTACCTTCTTCTTCTCCAACCGACTCTTCTGCAATCGACGTCTGCCGGTGCGGTTTCATCCAATCAATTGTTCATCTGACGATTATGATAACTACATCAACTTTGGGAGGAATTATATCCCCAATCGGCAGCAATGTTTACTATAATAATGTGACAACTGTCAATAATCCAGGTATCCGTACAATTATTAAACATTGATTACTGCTTAATGACTGTGCTGAATTACAATTAATGACTTGAATTGCTTTCTGATTATTGTTATCATACATACATATGCATCATATATTGCAAATGACATACCATTCTTGCATGCAAACTTTGTTCATTCAAATGATGCACGAAACACAGTTAGCACAGTTATCAGACAAACCAGAAAATGCTGACGGAGTTCAGTACATACACGGAAATGGTATTGAGGCACAAAATGAGCCAGAAACCAAGTATTACACCTGTATAGTATGTAGGAAAGTAAGGATCACAAAACTGTCTTCCTAGAGATAATTTAAGTGCCGGAAAAGTGCCTAAAACTCACATAAACTATAGAATTCTGTAGAAATCAGCAAACTTCAGCATTTAAACACTTTAATATCATGCACAAATATGGCTAAATGGTCCAGAATACTTTCCTAAGTGCCGGGAATCAAAACTGTCACAAAAGGTAACATAAAGCACACTAAACTGCATAGTTTAACACCTTAACGAACAGGTAACCAACCGAACAACCGGACACTGCCAGAAACACCAAATTTTCACTAGAAGCACTGTTTTAACATTACCAAGCTAGTTATGGTCCCCGAACATCATAACACATCATATAACAACAAGTAACTAAATCACCTAACTAAACACTTGATTTTTAACCTTATGATCTAACTGATGGTTACAACCTAAGCCTAGACCCTCCCCCACCTAGTTCACAGCCAACAAGGGCCCCACATGAGGATTTTGTTTAGTTATTTTAATAGATCTTGCCCCATACTTTAGTGAACATAAAATCCATGAGATCTTGTGATGTTGGAAGATTATTACTTATAACCACAAGACATCCATCCTCTTTCATTCATCATTATCTTCACAAAATAAACCTCCTCCATCTCCTCCATAACCTACGACCAAGCACACCCACACACAACCACACATTTTCACTTCAATCTCTTCCATTCTAAGGTGTTCACAAGGTGTCTCTAGCATAATTAGGAAGCTTGGAGCTTGTGGAAGTTGAAGGACCTTTCTCTTGTGCTTATATCCACTCCATTTCATCTTGAGATCATCCCTAGCCTTGAGCTAGTAGTAAGAACACTCTACACTTCATTTTACATCTTATTTTGGTGGTTAAAAGAAGATACAAGTAGTTAATCTTAAAGAACACTAAGAATCTTGAACTTGAAACTTGAACATAAGGCGTAAAATCATAAGAATACACATTGTTTATGTGTTGTTATGCTTGTTGATTGTTGATTGTCCATGTTATTGATGTAGATCATCATGTGATCTTGCTAGATAGTGATTAAAGACATAATCTAGTAAGATGAGAGGATGATTATGTTAAATATCAATAGATCATCCTCATGTAAATCATGAACTTGAAAGAATAAGTTGTTTTTTTTTTGTTAAGTGATGATCAAAGTGTGTGTAAAGTTTTGTAAATCTATGATTGCAAGAATGGTTTTTCAAGAAATCAAGTTAAAAATACAAAGTTTACTTAACCTTGGTTCTTAAAGAAATAAACCACATTTTTAGTAGTTAATCAAGTGTAGGATTATGTATTTGACAAGAAAAATCCAAGAAGAAACATTTTTAGAAAAATTAATTACAAGTTGTAAAGAACTAATTCTTTAAAAAATGAAGTTTCTAAATAAACAAAGACACTTTAAAGGCTAACTAGGCTTACTAAATACACAAGTAAGTTACGACACATTTTTGTAAATTTTCAAGTTCATGAGGTAGTAGTTTATGCTTGATCTTGGCAAATTGGTAAGTGTAGATTGATTTGTTGTTGATCGTGTTGATTTATAAATGAAAATGATATGCCTTGAAGGCATGGAAACCTCCATTTTTAGGGGAAACTATGGCCAAAATTTTCTAGAAATTAAACACTTAGAAAAAAAATATTTTTAAACAAATACTTACAAGTATATTTTAAACCATGAATTTTCATTTCAAGTTTGCCATAATTTTTGTTAAAGAAATTATAAATATTGGAGGTTGGTTTTTACAAATAAAAGTGACTAAATATGTATATTATGTGTATTAGTTATATTATTTTAGGACTTGAAATAATATAACTCACCAAAATACCAAGAAATTACTATCCAAAATATTACCAAAATTCCAAGAGAATGAATATATAAAGAATATCCAAAATATTGAAAAAACCGGACAAAGGAATATAACTCACAAATGTATTCCGGAACTTTTATTCATAAGTATATTTTGGTAATTGGTATTTTGGACACCAAGAGAACAAAAATATGATTTTTATAATTATTGCAAAATATATCATATTTTTAACAAGGAGAAAATATATTATTTTCAGTAAGTAAAAATATATATTTTCTTGAAATTATTAGAAGATATATTATCTTTGGGGGAAATATATATTTTCTTGAATAAACATGGGATACATTATTTTTGAGTGAAAGATAAGTTTATATATATTTTCCAAGTTAAACTTGAAAATATATTATTTTTGAGACTTATGTGAAATTATAAATATTTTTCCAAGGGAAAAATTATAAGTAATTTTCTATGTAATATTTCTTAAAATATATATTATGGGAATATATTGATGTATTTTTATTAGAAATATTATTCCGGAAAAGTTAATACAAAAATTAAGTATGAGATACTTAATAAACACAATAAAAATACGTATTCTCAAACATATAAATACACACCGGAATACGCCGTCGATACTTGGAAAAAATATACAAGTCTAAGAATACAAGTATGAAAACACCCATCCTTGGGAAGTTATATATGTACAAATACACAAGAAGTATCAAGTTGAAATATACTATTTTAACTATTATTCCAAAATTTAATAAATATAATTTAAGTGAAAATATTTATTATTTTAACAGATAATTATATAACTTGGAATAATATTACAGACACAATGAAACGTAACTCAATGGCACTAAATAAGACTAAGTTAAGGCACGACCCGCTCGTCTAATAGACTGTAGTACGTTTGCAGGAAGTCTTGTGAACAAGTAACAGTTGTGAGTTACGTTGGATTGATTTGAAGAACGCAAAACTGTGAGTTCATGTCCCCCTTTTCTTTAACTGTTTTTGGTTTTTATAACTTCGGGGGTGAAGTACATGTTACAAACTGTTTACAAACGTTTGTACATGGTATGGTTAGCTAAGGAAAGGTACTGCTAGATCATGTGAGTGGTGGGTACAACGCTTAAGACCATTAATCCTCGTAGTAGGACCGAGGGACATGAGTGATAGATCTATTTGGGTGTAGCGAGCCCACACCCATGTGGACCGGGGTTTGGCCCATGAGGTGACTATGTCTTCAAACTGAAGCCCGGTGCAAAATCTGCTAGGTTTGAGCCTTCCTGCATCATGTCACACATATTAATGGCTTTGCAAACCATTAATGATCTGTTTTCCTTGTTTGCTTTCATACCAGGGTTTGACAAATACATACTTACTTATGATGATTACAAAGTTTATTCGAGCTCACACACTAAACACATGAAGTCGCTCAACTTTTGTTGATGTTTTCAAACTACATGTATTTCAAGAAACTAGGTATGGATCTGGCGGGCGTTGAAGTTTTCAAGGGTTGTTTGGTATAAAAGATGTCATCCGGTGTCCAAGGGTTTGGGGTTGTGTATCTTATCCTGGATAAGATACATAGCCCAAAACCTAGTTTTTAGTAGTATCTTTTGTCGAGTCCTTATGGAACTCTAAAACAAATTGCATGGTTTGTAATACAGATTCGAAGTCTGTGTTTGAATTCTAAAACAATGTTATTGTAATGTTCTTAAACTTAATCCATGGATGAACATCTTTGGTTTTATCATATAGTTGTTTGTTATGGTTGAATGCAATGATATTAAGCAAGTCACACATAATCACGCTTCCGCAAAAGTCAGGGTGTGACAGTTTGGTTTCAGAGCTTCGATTGTAGCGAACTAGGATTCCTTCTCGAGTCTAGACTACAATCATTAGGGCTCCCATGAAAATATTTTTACAACATGTTTTCATTGCATACATGAAACACCCAGATCTAGGGAAACAAACAATTTTACAAAAGGAAAGACACGAAACACAGTGCAAGGTCACATTTATGGTTTAGTCTGGGATCGACTAGGGAGGATAGAAACGTTTCATGAAGGATAATGTGGATACATGATTGAGTGATAACTACCTTGATTGCATACTAAGTGTTAGTGGATAATATATGTGCATATGTCATGATTGTTATGTTACAGGCATTATGTCTTCATCCGAGAGCGGATTGCCCGATACCGATGACCCTATGACTATTGTCTCCGATGACGAGATCGCACCAGAGCCGGAGATCTTTACATCAGATACTAGGAGCGACCCAGACGAGCTATCAAGCGACGAGGACGACTTTCAGCCGTTCGCGTTGCCTGACTTTGGAGATGACATACCCCTTGCTGATGGCATTCCAGACGAGGATCCTTTTGTTGTTCTCGTTCCAGTCCATGATCACCTCATCATTGGGCATCCCGATGGTGAGCATATTGTGCCTCCGATCCTCGCTCCTGTTCCTCTCGTGGTCATCCCTCCCGAGGATTGGCCTTTTGACGATTTGTTTGATGATGAAGTTGATATGTTTGTGGATGGTCCTCCTGTTGACACCCAGGGTGATGGAGAGATAGCTGAGGACGTCATTGCTGCCCCACCTCCTGAGATTCCTGTCATTGAGATATCCTCTTATTCTAGTTTGCACTCTGTCTCAGATTCCTTTGAGTCTATGAAGTTGTCAGCTTTACGAGCGGTCGGATTACAGTGTTACGCTACTGATTCTGATGATGACACGACCATGTCTGCTGCACCATCCCCTCCACACGATCCCGAGCTTGATCCTGAGCTAGATTTTGTTCCTGTTGATCAGCCTGATGTTGCACCTGCTGATCCTGAGACCATACCTTATCATGACCCTATTCCTTTTGGCATACCAGACATTGCACCCCTCATACCTGACCCAGTTCCTGCACCCCTTGACCTTCCTGTTGTTGAGCCACTTATTCCTCTACCTGCACTCGCACCCGCTGATGTTGCTCCCTTTCCTCCTGTGGAGTCCGACGTCCATCGCATCGAATTACCTATTGTTTTCCTTCAGGACATACCCGCACCCCGTCTAGGGGATGGTACTTCTGGTCAGCTCCTGCGTGACGACCCTTTTGTTTCGGCAGCTTCACCACAGATCCCTCAGTCTGCACCGTTTGCTCCATTTACTTCTTCACCACTTGATGAGCCATTCCAATGGTCCCCACCGTATTCCATTCCGACCTCAGACCCCTACCATCCCTCGCATTTTGTTGGCTATACACAGGATGAGTTACTTTATTCGCTTCAGCTTCGATTTGAAGTTATGAGTCACAGAGTCTTGGAGCTTGAGTCGACACCGCGTCCCCTACCGTGTCCTCGTCAACCTACTTTTGTTCCCCCTCATTCGTCACCGTCTCCTTTTGCACGTCCACCTGCTCCTCTTACTCCTTTCCCAGAATTTGATGCTTGATTCCTCACCGTCGAGCAGCAGGTCCGTTACTTGCTTCGTCATGTGTGCAAACTCGAGGAGGAGCTCGCACATGTTCTCAGTTTGATTTTCCTCCCTCCTCTTCCCCCGCCATCAGTACAATAGGTTTTTGGTTTTATGCAGATTGCATTACTTTTGATGAGAGCAGCACTATTGAGCCGAGCTTGTGAAGCCGTTTTGGAGATCAACTTTTGATTGTATGACTTTTGTAGATTGGTAGACTTGTTGGACAAGGGTAGTGTGACCCTGTGTCCCCTTTTGATGAGATACACTTTGTAAACAATGTAACCGTGGTCGGTAATTTATGAAAGCCCAATCGTCATGTTCTCACTGAACACATTGTTGGATTACTTGTTTATGTTATGATTGTGTCGTTGCATGATTGTTTGATATGATGATTTATTATGTGTATGTACATACGACCTCTAGACCACTATATACGACCTCTAGACCACTATATACATTTCCTGAACAAATAAGACTTGACCAATCTAATCTTCTTATTAGAAGAAGAATGCCTCCTCGAAGGAACATTCAGTTGCCCATGACCGAGGCAGAATTACAAGCGCGCATCACACAGGCCATCGCACAGCACGAGGTTCTTCGCTACAGACACAACAGAGGTACCTCAGGGAATAACCCACCTAACGGTAATGTTTAAGTCACCTAAGACACATTACAATATGTTTGGACATTTCCGAGTGTGCTTTGCTAATGCTATATGTGAATGATGCTGATGGGTTGCAGGCTGTACCTACAAGCAGTTTTTGGATTGCAAGCCTCTGAACTTCGACGGTACTGGAGGTGCCGGAGCTTTTGTGAGATGGGTCGAGAATACAGATTCTATTTTGCGAATGAGCAAATGTACTCCAGAGCAACAAGTCACGTACATTTCTGGACTGTTTCAAGATGGGGCTCTGTCATGGTAGAACCTTCAGGTTCAGATGTTGGGTGAGGCTGCTGCGTATGTTTTGACATGGAATGAGCTGAAAGAATTGATGCGTAGGAAGTATTGTTCTCAGGCGGAAATCCAGAAGCTGGAAATTGAATTCTAGAACCTGAAGATGGAAGGTCCAAAGGTGGCGGAATATGTGCAGAGACTTCACGACTTGTCACGAGTTGTTCCATATGTGGTGGAACCAGAGTTTAAGAGGATAGAACGATTCATCTGGGGTTTGGCACCTCAGATTCTGAGCTTGATGACGACATCAAAGCCTCCAACAATTTCCGATGTGATTGACTTAAGTGTGGCACTCACTAAAGAAGCGATTAGATTGGGAAAATTTTCTGAAGAGACAAAGGAGACTCATGCGGAGTCATCTGGGAAGAACAAGAGGAAGCTCACCAATTTCCAGAAGGGTGCTGGGGCGAATGACAACAACAATGCCAAAGAGGGAACAGAGTACATGGGTATCCTACCTATGTGCGACAACTGCCTACTTCATCATGCTGGGCGATGCAGGTATGGGAAGTGTGAAACTTGTGGAAAAGTTGGTCACCCTAAGGAGACATGTTGGTACAGTGCTGGACATGGAAATGAAGGTCAAGATGGTAGCGGAAATCGCAAAGAAAACAACAACATCGACTATCAAGGCGGAAACAGTAATGATCAAGAACAAGGTCAAGTCTGTGGTGGCATAGGGCATTTCAGGAAGGTTTACTTGGGGACTAAGCCTAGATGTGATGAGTGCGAGTTTTATCATGAAGGTCGATGTCTGAGGCCTTGGTGCGATAGGTGCGGAAAGGAATAACACAACAAGGATGCCTGTTGGGCAAAGTATCCCAGACATGGAGGAAAGGATGCCGGCAACCAAGACAGAAACGATAATTGTAGAATTCCAGGTTGCTTCAAATGTGGGGATGTGGGGCACTTTAGGAAAGATTGCCCGAAGAAGAACCAAGACCGTGGAAGAGCGTACAACATCGGAGCGAGGGAAGCACGCCAGGATCCAAGCATGGTTATTGGTATGTTCCCTATTAATCAACACATTGCATCTGTGCTATTTGATACCGGTACCGACTACATCTTCGTATCATTAGAATTTACGAATATACTTGGTTTAATAGCTAGTAAGTTAGATATCCCGTACTTGAGGTTCTCGATAGATCTTCTGCCAGTTGAGTTTGGAAGCTTCGACATCGAAGTTGGGATGGATTGGTTGTCGAGTAATCGTGCGGAGATTGTCTGCCATGAGAAGATTATCCGCATCCCGATGGTGAGTGAAGAGACGATCGTGATTTATGGAGAGAAGCAGGATACACCTCTACGGATTATCAGTTCTTTTAAGGCACGAAAATTTTTGCGTAAAGGATGTGTTGCCTTCTTGGCTAATGTCCTGGACAGGGAAGCCGAATAACCAAAGCTCGAAGATATCCCTATGGTGAGGGAATATCCGGAAGTCTTCCCCGAAGACTTGCCAGGATTACCTCCTCAACGACAAGTCGAATCCTACATTAACTTGGTTCCAGGCGCCGCACCTGTAGCCAAGGCACCTTATCGACTTGCGCCTTCGGAGATGTAAGAGTTGTCAGTGCAACTCCAGGATTTGCTAGATAAGGGATTTATTAGACCAAGCTTCTCGCCTTGGGGAACTCCAGTGTTGTTTGACAAGAAGAAGGACGGTAGCTTGCGTATGTGCATTAACTACCGGGAGCTAAACAAGTTAACCATCAAGAATCGGTATCCCTTGCCGAGGATTAATGATTTATTTGACCAACTTCAGGGTTCAAGTTACTATTCCAAGATCGATCTTCGATCAGGTTATCGCCAGCTACGGATTTAGGAAGAAAGTATACCAAAGTATAGTGAGTCAACAATTTATTCTAAACATACGCTAATATTGTGTTTTCTACATGATGCACAAAATAGTTTTACATAGAATACAAAACTTGGAGAATCTAGGAGACACGTACTTAGGACCTTCGAGAACTTAGATCAAAACTCATTAAAGGCTATCACTTAGGAACCGCATCTTTAATTCGAGCGAACACCATTATTCTGTCATGCATGCTATTTTAGTTAACCAAACAGGTGAAGTACTCGAAAATGCTTTTATTGAAATTCTCACATTTGCATCCAGCAAGTAGATTCTTTTTACATCTCTACTCCTCATAATGGTAGTTGCGTCATGACAATTTTCTTCATTAGAGCGAACACTCATTTGTTTCGGTACTTGATCATTTCATATGTTACACATGCATCGATTGTTACGCATGTGGCTTCCCTTCTAATGATCGTTTTCATCAAAGTTACAAATATCATTTCGCTATATCCAGCTATTGCCTTGTGACTCGGATATTTTGCATTATTGTAAGTACCAACTTCTTGATATCGAGTCAACAAAACCTTCTTGAAATTTCTTTTCCTTCAAGTTACATACTTGGTTCATCTTTGTAACATTGCCGAAATTTCCTGATCGATACGTGTAATTATTGACGGATTGCGCCGAAACCAATTTCGATTGCTTGAACTTGTCCATTTCGCATATTCAATTCAAGACACCATATGATGTATTGAGAGCATCATATTCAAATTTATTTTTGCAAATGTTTCTCTTGTTCCGAGTCGTAGTAGACTTGTTTGGTCTACGACTCCATTAAATCGTTCGATTGATTTCGATACCTTGTGGTGATGCTTTCACTAAATTGAAGCTTGCGCTACTCTCGTTTACGCATCTCATGCACGGATTTAATTTTTTATTCATTGGCTAGCTTTAAATTCGTTCTGATTTATCATTGTTAAAGCAGTTTTAACACAATCGTGTGTTAAGACAATGGTACATAACAGTTCTTTCATTATCAATCGAATGCCTTGCAGTATTTATTGCTTTTTCATCTTCGATCGGAAACAGTAGTTCTTTGGTGTTCTGTATTCAATTGAAAAATGCTACGGTGCCATTTAAATAAATTTTCAGGTTTGCTTCATTACACTATCATTTGATTTCAAACACGGTGAACTTGTTCGGTCACCGCTACTATTGAATTATGTCATTACGACACCTTGTGATGTCGGTATAAACTTGTAGCTTGTGCTAATCATGGTCAACCGTTTCATATGAAACTACATATACCTTTCGTTTGACTCATCATTTATGTAACAACTCTCATTAAAATTATTATTTATTAAATTATTTTGTCCAATAGGAAACCCTAATTGAGACCCCGAAGTGATTCTGCGCAAACTCTAAAATTTCGGAACAATCAGAATCAGGATCAGGGCCCCTAAAACTCGGGGGGGGGGGGGGGGGGTTATTCCCTATTGACGATTATCCTTATAACTTGCTGTCTAAATTTCTTCGATCCGTCGACTCAGATGAGCTACAAACACACGTGGCAACCCTATGATGAGACGTGGACCTTCGCGTCATGCGACGCCCCTAGGGTGACCCCTCGCGTCACGCGAGGGGGTCAAATTCTCAGTATAAATAGAGGGCATTGGGACTTGAATTTCTGCGTTGGAACGACGAACAAATTCGTTATATACACTGAGTTATAGTCATTTTTCTACCAAACACACACATAAGCTCGAATTCTACTACGATACAAGGTATTAACTCGATCGCTGCTACGATTCGATGTCCGATCGATTGAAACTATCCGATGAGTGTTTAAGTGCTACTCAAATTGGGTTTATACTTTGTCATTCGTCGTGATTCCGAAAGGATGTTTGAGTGTCGCCGGAACTCTGGCTATACTCTGTCATTCGTTGCGAATCCGATAGATGTTTAAGTATTGCAATTTGTTATTCGTCGTGAGGGTTTAAATCTCGTGAGCTTATCGTAAAAGTTGTATTCAGTTAATTACCTAGTTTCGTGTGCATTATCGCTTAAATTAGGTTATCAGACTTATCAGTAGACTAAACATTACCCCATACACTTAGAATCAAAGTAGATGCTAATTCTCAGAAGAATCTAAATCATGAAGCTTGTTAATTCAATACTGCATGCTTATAATGTGAGTCCATTCTATTTTCTCACAGTTTGTGAGTCATTCTCTTTTTACCAAAACTTGCTTTCAAAATCGTGTTTATTTTCAATGTTATAATTACAGGGATTAAGTCTTTGTAGTCTTCATTACACCCGGTATGTGGGGTTTTGTATACATTACTTGATAACCGTCACCATTGGACAACGGGTTAGCCAATGGGTGATATGACCATAGTCACAGACACCATTGGACAACGAGATAGCCAATAGGTGGTCGAGTGACAAATACCGTGGGTATATGGTTGACATATATAAACATTGTAATCGCGCTTAGTACTGTAACTTATCACACTGTTTTTGATGCGTGTGTAGTGTATATATAATTTAGATGTATATTTAAGCCCCTTTTTTTACACTTTTAGCCAAGTTTTAAATTTATAAAACACGATATTTACTAACACTAAACACACATATGGGCAAGTGCACCCATCGTGGACGTAGTATAGTGTTGGTAAGATACCGAGGTCGTCCAAGGACACAAGAGCTTTTAATACCGGTTTATCCTCAACGTCTAATCAAATCAAAAAGTGAGAAAAATGTTTTAAACTAAGAAAAATAAAAACTAACTAAACGCTGAAAAATAAAATAAAATAAAAACAGATAGACAAGATGAATCACTTGGATCCGACACGTGTGTTAGTATAACCTTTGATTATTTTCGCACTTTTGCACTTGTTTAAGAGATTATCTTAGTTATTGTAGTAGGCCCCTCTTTTGAAGGCGACGTTACCCTCAACCCAGTAGTTTGAGTCAGCAAGGATACAATCCTAAAGGGTCAGATTATTGAAAGATAATGAATTAAGTTATTAATGCAAATTGTGGTAGGCCCCGCTTTCGGCGGTGACGTTACCCTCGGCTAAGTAGTCTGAGTCAGCAGGGATACAGTCCTAAATAGCCGGGTTATAGTATTAATAGTAGTTAACTTATGAGGGGGTCAAAGAGTTTGGATCCCCGCCATCCAATACCTATGGGCATTGAAGGAGATCCTACTAAATTTGACCCAGGTCCCAAGCAGGACCTCTAAACGCTGAACAAGGGCAAGACCCTTACCAAACCGTTCCCTTAACCCCCGACCAGGTAGCCAACATACCTCCATGTAGACCGTGGAGATCTGAATGGTGAAAATCTTTTATTTTATATAGACAGTAAAATAATGCCAAGACACCACGGACAAACGATAAGGAAAGATCACCTTCAACATAAGTAACTAGTTATTAAAGTCATTAATACAAAACCAAATAAAAAGTGCAAAAGATTAAAAATAAAAAGTATTATACTAAACACTTGTCTTCACCAAGTGATGTAAGAGACTTAGGCAAACATGGCCTTGATTGTCAAGCACTCTTAAGATCAATCTTGGATCCCGAGACGACTCACACACTCTACGATGGACAATGGATGATGGTGGTGGATGATGGTCTTATGGTGGTGGTGGGTGGTGGATGGAGTGTGAGAGAGGTGGTGTGCCAAGGGATGAGATGGAATGAAACCAAGCACCCCTATTTATAGGCTGAACAGAAGGCTGGGCACGGCCCCGTGTCCGCTGGACACGCCCCCGTGCCCGTCTGACATTCTCTCTCTTCATTAATTGTAATTCGCAATTACAATTAATGCGCCTGCTGTACTTTCACCACGCCCCCATGCCCGCTGGACACGGCCCCGTGGTGGGCAATGGAAGCTTCTACTGGTTTGTCTTTTCTGCTGCTTCTTGGGCACGGCCCCGTGTTCGCTGGACACGGGGCGTGTTCAGTCTTCTGTTTTCTCTTCTTTGCCTTGGGAGGTGCCGTTGAGGATCCGGGCAGTCTACTTTTATTCCTTTTCTTGTATTTATGCTACAATTAGTTGTCTTTTTGCTTCTTTTGTGATTTTGAGCTCATTTCATCCTGAAAATACAAAAGGAAGACAAAAACACTCTTTTTCCAACATTAGTACTTAAAAAGGGTTAGTTTTATGCCTTAATTGATGTGATTTATATGTTGAATTTTACACACATCAAATACCCCCACACTTGAACTTTTGCTTGTCCTCAAGCAAAACTCTTTTAAATGTGGCTTACACTCCCAAATGGAATAGGTAGAAGAGAAAGTTTTTAGCTTGTCCTAGAGTGTCTGGAATCCAAGGTCTTTGTAAGTTTTATTTTTATTTATTTACAATCCTATTCGTTATGATTTATTTTGAATGTTTCATAAGATAATTTACTTATTTGGGCATAGCATGCCTTATTAAAATTCCATTTATATACAAGTTCACATACCTCACGGGGGATCACTCAACACTCGGCCGAAGGTGTAATTTTTAGTGAATCACTCGAGAGCGGCATGGAACTTACGCCTTCCATAGGCTTGCCAAGCAATCAATCCTCCTCCTTTTTAACTTTTTACCTTTGTAAATATCAAGAGGACTTTTGGGGTGAAGGGTTAGGCTTGGGTTAAAGGTGGTTGGTTGGGTTAGTTAGAAAAAAGGGCGAAAATCGTAAAAAGCGTCGGTTTCCATGACATACCTTATTTTTAGTGACTTTTTATTTTGAAGTATTTCTCCAAACAAGCTTTTATATAGCTTTTGTTTGTTTTTGACTTCATCATTGTTTTTTTTTTTTCATCACATAAAAAGGCGAGTTTACGAAAAACCGAGCTTGTTACTAAAATAAAGGGTGAAAAAAAAAAGGGTTTTTTGGTGGGTAAAAAGGGTTTTGGGGTAATGAAATGAAAGGTTTAGGCTCAAAGGGACTATCTAGGGGGATTTTGGGTAGGTGGTAAAAAATGAAAAATAATGGTTTAGAAAGAAAAATATGGTTAGTCCTAATGCCTCCATCACTTACTTACTTGGGTTTAAGTTGGTAAGGACCGGGAATGTATCGTCGTGGCAAGTTCTAGAGTTGTAAGAACCAAGCGGCTATTCACACAAGAAACGAAAAATGAGCATTTAGTCTAAATATGTATATTTTTATGCTCAATAAAGGCTCAAAACTCACTTTTGTGGGAATGGGTTTTTAATGTGATCAAGTATATATAATCGAATTTTTAACTAGACTTGTTATGCCGTTTCGTAACTTTCTTATGTTGGTTCTTTGTTATCACGACGCTATCGGTTGTAAATTTGTAAAAATATAACCTTTTTAGAACTTGTTATTCCCAACTTAAAGTAAGACAAGTAAATGATAAAAAAAAAGAAAAAGTTTTTTGAAAAAAATTGGGGTGTTTAGCGGTTCCAATAGAGTTTTGTGTAAGGCTTGTATTTAGGATTTGCAAAATTCAAGGTTTTAGCATTCCCCCCACACTTAAATTACACATTGTCCTCAATGTGTCCAAAAATAAGGTTTTTGGTTGATTAGAATGTGTAAAAGTAGGTTAAAAAGCAAAGATTATGTTACTGGCATCCTGGACACGGCCCCGTGGTGACCGGGCACGGCCCCGTGGCCAGGTGCCAGTAACAAAAATTAAAGAATTAAAACAGAAGCCTGGACACGGGGGCGTGCCCGCTGAACACGGCCCGTGTCCAGTTACCTGAACTGGGTGTTCTTCTGCAGGTGGCTCAGCACGGGGTCGTGTTGGTTGGGCACGGCCCGTGTTGAGCCTTCTGTGATGGAGATTTGTGTCGGGTTGCTCTGTTCTTCGTGCATGGGTCCATTTTTCTCATTCCCCTTTTCATCCATTACCACCATGAGTGTGTTTTATTTGTTAAACACCCATCAATCTTAAAAACCATCATATCATTGCAAACATAGAGAGACATTACATAAAGTTAAAGATGAAAGTACATAAATATTAAACTATGGAGTTCTAGCCCTATGTTTTATTCTAAATTAGCAAAATTTCCAAGAAGCTACTAATCTTGGTTAGATAAGGCTTTTTAGAACTCCTTCTTCCGGGCGTGGTCCTCCTCATATGTCGGCGAGCCACTCCTCTACCTCCCTTGGAAGGAGAAAAGAGGGCTCATTTGCATTAGTTTGAGGAGTTTCGACTTCCGTTGGAATTTCTTGTGGGTGTTCCATGGGAGGTTCTGCGGGAAAGTCTTCCCACCCGGTAGGGTTGTTAACCCCGAGTGCCAAGTTCCAGTCCTGTTGTGGAAGGACTGGCTCCATAGGAGGTGCTACAAGAATGTTTAACCTTTGGTGCAAAAGGTTAATTTCTTGGAAGCTACTTTCAAGTCCCATCGTAAGATCGTTAATATGGTCAATTAGGACCTCCTCTACTGACGTCATTTCGTCAAGAGCTTCCCTCAATGCTATCACATAGTGCACAAGTGTAGCTTCAACGGAGGGCCTTCTTCCCCTTCGGCTGTTTGAGGAATGAACGGATGATGTTTCGCTGTTTTCACTCGCCATTCTACGAAAAATAAACCAAAAGCAGTTTATATGACGAAACAGTTTTTGGACACGGCCCCGTGCTCATTGAGCACGGCCCCGTGTTCATCTTTCTGCAGAATTTCGAAGCAAGGAATCTTGGGTTTTTAAGTTATTTTCTGAATTTATGTAGACTTTTTGGCAATAAATAACTTTAAACAATGTTACACAACATGTTTTCACCAAGATTCCATGATCAAAACTCATTGTTTCCTACCACAAATGTAACACCTCGAATTTTTGTGTCCAATAATGTGTTAACACGTGTCATTTGATCACACGTGGCATTGATATTAAATAAAGGACTAATATTGACAAACCTTGAAAGTATATAAATTCGAGGGTTATAAATGTCAAAAAGGGTAAATATACTGTATAGTAACCCTAAATGGTGCTTGTACCTTCAAACGAATAAATCATGGATCGTACGGAAGCGAAACGCGGAAGAAAGTGAGAAATTACAAGCTACAGGGGTTAACTGTGTCAACATGTTTAATAATACCTCTGAGTGACCCTTTAACGCTCCCGAGGCTTTGTAACAGTATTATACGCTCACTAGAACATATTGTATAAATTCCGCGAAGTTCCGTTTTAAAACGAGAAAGTTATAATCGAATTCGTATGAGAAGGGTTAAAAGCATCAACAATGAAAGTTGAGGCTTTCTAAATAATTAATAAACTAAATGGGGACTTAACAACACGGGTAAATAACACGAGGTCCTTAGTTGTAATTAACCGAGGGCCAAACCGCAAAGTTACCCCTTCAAACCCGAAAGGTCAGGTAAATCATTACGAAAGATTTCGTTATTAATGGCCAGATTCTGATAATCATTACAAAAGATTTAAAAATCCTGGAATTTTAACCTCTCGCGACCCGCGTAAGGGATTGGGTTAAGTTGAGGCGGGCCGCGAGCCACCTCTTAACCGCGTCTGATCTTTACACATCAGGCGGCCCGCGTAAAAGCAGCATGGATTCTCCATGCGGGTCGCGTGGGACTCCCAGATGCAGAAACCTTGTATTCTTATGCCTTTTGAGCTTGTGAACGATCAAAACACCAATTAATGAAGCATGGGCACCCCCTACTCGACTCATAGCTCTATGGGACACCTGCCCATCATCCATGACCTGTTGTAGGTGTTGTGTGATGATCTTAGGAGCTTTGCTTCACTATAAATAGCCACATTTGGTTCATAACATTCACACAACTCAAAAACACTCAACTGATCATTCTAAGAAGCTCTCAAGCTTTCTTCTCTGCTCTCTAAGCAAGACACAACTTCTGTAAGTCGTTCAAATCCATTTTGGTCTTATATTTCCATAGATTTAGCTTATAAACTCAATCGCCGTAACTAACGGTTGTCATAACGATAATTCACAAATGGTCTAGTGAATTGTCGGATCAAAAGTAGTTTTGAGTTGGTATTTATGTGGGTAATAAACCCCTAAAAGGGTTCCCTCTGATCACCACTCTAACTAAGTCAAATGTCGAGTCAAACGTGCACTTAAAAAGTCAACAGAAAGTCATTTTGTCGTTTTGTACATAATCTGTAATGTATACGTTATGAAACCTGTTTTGGCACTCATAAAACATGATATTAAGTATATAAACTTGTTTACGCTCGTTTGAATCGACCATTTGCTATATTGGCCCGGTTCGGAGCCGAATGTCGCAAAAGTTTGACTTTTGCTTTGACTTCAGTTCTGACCCGTTTTAGTGAGGTATAGATATGCCTTAGGACTCTCTTAGGACCAGGTTACATGTTGGTATAACCCTCTGTGACCGGTTCATGAATTGTCCGAGTCTTTTACGCATTTCCGTTAATCGCCTAAAAGTTGACCGTAACGGCCTTTATAAAATAAAACGAGTATTTCAGACACGTGAACGGACCATAACCTTGCTTACTAAATTATAAGCATGTCCTTAAAGTTTCACGTCAATCCGAGGTCTAGAATGAGAGTTATGCTAAATAGCGCAATTAAAGTAAACTTTTGTAATAAACGGCGCAATTAGCATAACGCCCATCTAAACCAAGATTTCGTCACCAAAACTTTTACCCACTGTTATAAAATAATATTTTTGGAATTTTAAAGATTTTTAATAATTTTTACCTTGCTCATAACCTGCGGTTATGGCTACGGTTCGGTAAATACCGAATATGCCCTTTTCGGCCAAAACTTGAGTTCTACAAGGTCTTTTGACCCGATTCCAGTTGCTACTGATTTTAAATAATAAATAAAGTATTTTAGACTTTATAAACTGTTCGGGAAACTCAGATTTCCTGTAGAACTCGAAAAGCCCTTTTAAAGTCTTTAAAATGACCGAAAAGCCCCTACGGGGCGTAATATTAACTTAAACTCGTTACGGGCATCACGGAAGGTATCCTACTGATACCACAACCTCTTTAAGGCATATTGACCTAGGAAATAAGCGTAGGACTCTCATGGTTAACCGTTTCGCCTATTGCGCGCACGGTTCGGCTTATGAAATTAGTTCTCATAAATTAGCCGATACGGGTCAAATTATATTATTTGGACCCCAAAATCCAGAGTGTGAACCTTAGACCTATATAAAACAAGTCTCTGAACTTGTTGGGTCAGAATCACACTCCATTCTCGGTTTTCGCCTTTTCGCGCGATTAAACCGTATTCACATATCGGAACCAACCGGTCTAGGCTACGGCCATTATAAAGACTCGTTAGGATTCTAAGAGGTTAATTAAAACCTTCGTTCCAGATTAGGAGCCCAGTAAAAGCTATCGGTGATTTAATCAAATTAAGGAAATATACTTGCAAAGGTAAATACTTTTAACTTATTTCCCCTATACGGGCTTGGGATACGGTATAATAATACCGCTTGATTGAGCATCATAACTTTCCACCGCTTAGGTGGGTAATTGAATAATATGATCGGCTCATTTAAACAGTCTTGTTTCTTAAAGGCCTTTGGGGGGTTAATGACCGTTGTCCCGGATATCCTTGGCATCATTTTACGAAATGGCCACGACCATCGACATCCCGGTGTAGGCGTACACCCGGTATATATTGTCGACATTTAATTAAAAGACGTAGCCGTTGGTTTCTATACTACGGTTTTACGCAATGTGGTGTGTCTATTAATCTTTAACCCGGCACGATCCGGGCTAGTGAACGCATAAAAGAACATGTAATACGTTCACAAGATTTTAATAATTTTCCCAAGTTATAAAAGAGTTTGTGCCTTGTGCTTTCAAATCAATTTTAATAAACATTTTCAAATGTGTCAGTTGAATGTATTTACCAGTGTAAACTGACGTATTTTTCCCCAAAAAGATTAAGTGCAGGTACTATACGAAATTGGCTGGTATTAGCTTCATAAGCATCACGAATAGTCTCGCAAACTCGATGCCGTATCTGAATGAACAATATTTTATTATTTTGATCCGCTGTGGATACATTCGACTTCTGTAATACATTTGGTATTACAACCAGAGGTTGAAGTATATACTTATCTTTAAGCTTCCGCTGTGCATATATATAATTGTGTGGTTTGACTATATTGTTGCCAACTACGTCACGGTAATCCCCCACCGGGCCCACCGGTGATACACGTGGAAATCGGGGTGTGACAGGTTGGTATCAGAGCCAACATTGAGTGAATTAAACACTATCCTAATGTGTTTAATCTCAATGACACGATTGCACATACTTGAGTCTAGACAAGAACTTAGGACAAATTCGAATTGTTATTCCAATTTTGTCTTTTTCTTTTATTATTGGTATTTAAAGTTTTATAAAGCAGGAAACATGCCGCCAGTAATATTCCGAGGAAGAGGAAGGGGAAGAAGAGGCAGAGGAGATATCGTGACGCATCACGATCACGAAGCTGGACCGTCAGGTACAAGACCTCCTTCAATGACAAGGAGCGAAAAACCACAACGACGAAGAGATCTTTACGAACCTGCGAGGCATTCCACCTCGCACAGCTCGACGCCGTCATACCGGCACTCATTCGGGCCAAACTCAGAGAATGATCCCAACAACCCGCAACCTTCCTTCATACCTCTACAACGTTCGGTATCACACCGAAATTACGACGACCCTACTCCATACTTCATAGGTCAGTTTAATCCAGCTGACTACATTCAGGAACCTTCAGGCTTTGTTCCATTAGTCCACAAGATCACTTCTCCGAAGACCATATGGATGAAGATACTGATCCATCAGAACCTGCTCGTGGTACGCCCACGCATCCGATAGAAGTCTCTGATGGGTCATCCTTCCATGGCACACCCTACCAGGGACCAGATAGTTTCCAAGCGTTGTTCGACCGACATGAGTGGTACTACACACCACCTCACCAGACATCACAACAACCGCGACATCCATAGGATCCCTCTGAGGATTCACGCTTTGAGGCAGTTACGCCACCACCTCCGCCACCAGCGCAACCTGTGATGCCTGATCCGCCAAGGCGTAGGAGGACGAATGCTCGTATGTCCACACGAGGAGGAGGGGGTATCCACTTCAGCACCCCTCGACACTCTAGTAGTAGCCACTATCCGCCACTACAAGAAGAAGGACCTTCAAGTCCTATTCAGGAGGCGAACTCCGCACCAGCTGCGCCAAATTCGCCACCATTTGGCTACGACCAACCCATACCTGCTTACACGGGTCCAACGGCTTACAACCCGTTCGAACCGTCACAAGCACATTACAACTACAATTATGAGCGCGACCCATATGTGGTGTCGGCTAGATATAATGCACGATATCCTGACGGAGCTCATGGGAACATGGGAGCACCGGACTACTCAGCTCATGGGTATCCAATACCTCCCAGACCTCCAGTTCCGCAACAAGCGCCACAACCACGTTTCTCTCCTCCTGAACAGGAAGAGATACTCCATCGACTAGATCGTGTGGAGAGAGAGTTCAAGGAAGAGAAAAAGAGCCACCGAGGATTTCTCAAGGGCTTAGCGAACCTATTAAAGGGAAAAAAGAAGAAACGTGACCACTAGCCCTTAATAGTTGTACTAATGTAACTTCTACTTTGAAATAAGTCTCTGCGTGGACATTTATCGTATTTCAGTCCCTACGTGGACTTATCTTTTAGTCCTTGCATGGACACCTATCTTATATCAGTCCCTGCATGGACTTGTCACTTATTTTAAACCTCTATGGAGGTATGTACTATTTGAAAGACCCGTTTAGGGCAATATGTGATTGTATTTGAGATTATGAAATGTATGTTATGAGTTTTGTTTTAATATGTATGAAATAAATCAAAACCATTCCTTTTAAAGTGATCTGCCTAAATAAAGAATCTTACGAGTGAAACCTAGCCTGGTGTCTCTTAAGATCCGGCCAAGATGGTAGGACTTAATTAAAAGATTCAGATTCCCTGTTAACCGCTGCAAGCATGTTAACAATCATGGCAGATGTGATTCGTTAAAGTCACACACGTCATTCTTATACAATAATCCCTTAAGGATTTCAAAACCCAACTAAATGATTTATAAATCATGGGTTAAATCACCAATGAAGGTGATCAACCTTATTTAAAGCATCCATTAGTGATCTAGTGCCTACGGGCCAACCTTATTTAAACATCCATTAGTGATGTAATGCCTACGGGCCAATCATATTAAACATCCATTAGTGATGTAGTGCCTACGGGCCAACCATATTAAAACACCCATTAGTGGTGTAGTGCCTATGGGCCGTAATAATTGTCTTATAAAGACAAAAGGCAGTGGTGGTCTATGACTCCCTGTCAGAAAGAGATAAAAGAACTACGGTTCAAATCTCTATGCCTTTGATTCTCTGAAATCTCGGCCAATAGTATAAAACATCCTCGTGATTAGGCTTTATGCCGCCAATATTATTGATATAGCTAAAATAGGATATATTCAAATCCTAAGATTAAATGAGTAATAAGTTAACCAAATATGGTCTCTGTTACCATGGTTAACGAATTGTCATAAAAGACAATTCCATAATAAGCTTCTAAATAAAATTTTGTTATCTTCTGTAACAGATTCAAGTTACAATGGCGGATCCCAATGGAGAGAATAGCCATACAAATGAAGATGACTACGACAATACGCCAGTGCATCTGACAGGCGCACAGTTAAAGGCTCTGATTGACAACGCTGTTCAGGCAGCTTTGGATCGTCAATATACTGAGTCCCAAGGCAGAACCGTATCAAAACCACTCTCCAAACCAAAGTCACAATCCAAACCACCCTCTCAACCCAAGAAAGATGACGACAATCACTCGTCAGCTGAGAATAGTATTCGTCGTGAACGAGAATACACTAATGCATCCGGTGCCAAGGGTTGCACCTACAAGTATTTTGTATCTTGTAAGCCCCGGGAATTTACAGGGGAGAAGGGTGCTGTTGACTGCATCACCTGGCTGGATGAGATGGACACTATTGTGGACATCAGTGGGTGCGCAGAGAAGGATGTGGTGAAGTTTGTGTCCCAGTCATTTAAGGGCGAGGCCCTGGCATGGTGGAGAGCGTTGGTGCAGGCATCAGGTAAGTCTGCTTTATACAAGATGACATGGGAGGAATTTATTGCTCTCATTAAGGAAAACTACTGCCCTCAGCATGAGGTTGAGAAGATCGAGGCTGACTTTGTGTCACTGGTGATGACGAACCTGGACTGCCAGGCTTATTTGACGAGCTTCAATACGATGTCTCGCCTGGTTCCGTACCTTGTGACACCAGAGTCTAGAAGAATCGCCCGTTTCATTGGGGGCTTGGAGCCTGCGATAAAGGCGAGTGTGAAGGCCTCTCGGCCGACGACCTTCAGGTCAGTTACTGACCTCTCCTTGTCTCTCACATTAGATGCTGTCCGTCTGAGGGCACTAAGGAGCAAGGAGGCTGAGAAGAGGAAACGTGAGGATGATACCTCGCGAAGATCAGGGAAGAAGCACCATGGAAACGGTGATGGCAAAAGAGGGTCGGAGACGAAGAAAGATGGGCAAGCTGGTGAAAGACCCAATTGCAAAATCTGCAAGAAACCTCACTCTAGGAAGTGTAGGTTTGCATCGAATTCACAGTCTCAACCAAAGACTTTTTCCTGTGGACTATGCAAGTCCAAGGATCATAAGACTGTGGATTGCAAGAAAATCAAAGACGCAACCTGCTATGGTTGTAATGAAAAGGGGCATATCAAGAGCAACTGCCCTAAGAACGCCAAAAAGGCGGAGGAGACCAAGAAGTCAAATGCGAGAGTCTTTCGCATGGATGCAAAGGAGGCGGTTCAGGACGACAATGTGCTTACAGGTACTTTTCTCGTAAATAATATATTTGCAAGAGTACTATTCGATTCTGGCGCCGATAAATCCTTTGTAGACCAGAAATTTTGCCAACTATTAAATGTGCCTATCAAGACCCTAGACGTGAAATACGAGGTAGAGTTAGCAGACGACACGATAGAAACCGTCTCCACTGTTCTAGAGGGATGTGAAATATCCATTAAGAACCATTCTTTTCCTCTATCTCTACTTCCTTTCAAACTAGCGGGTTTCGACATAGTTCTAGGCATGGACTGGTTATCCCGTAATCAGGCCCAAATCATTTGCGGCAAGAGGCATATAGTGCTAAAGACCCCGAGTGGTGAATCGCTTACCATTCGAGGAGATACGCAGTACGGATTGCCCGAAGATGTATCTATGCTCAAAGCTTCTAGGTGTTTGAACAGAGGCTGTGTAATTTATGTGGCTCAGGTGATAATTGAAGAACCCAAGCCGAAGATCGAGGATCTTCCTGTCATTTCTGAATATCCCGAGGTTTTTCCTGAAGAACTACCTGGTTTACCACCAGATAGACAAGTGGAATTCAGAATAGATATCATACCAGGAGCAGCTCCAATAGCAAGAGCACCTTACAGGCTAGCTCCTACTGAAATGAAGGAACTAAGAACCCAGTTGGATGAACTGTTGGCAAAAGGTTTTATCCGACCTAGTTCGTCTCCCTGGGGAGCACCTGTCCTATTTGTAAAGAAGAAGGACGGATCAATGCGGTTGTGCATCGATTACCGTGAGCTGAACAAAGTTACCATAAAGAATAGATATCCTTTGCCAAGGATCGACGATCTGTTCGATCAGCTGCAAGGAGCGAGCTACTTCTCAAAGATCGACTTAAGGTCGGGCTATCATCAGCTAAGGGTCAGAGATGAAGATGTACATAAGACAGCATTTAGGACTCGCTATGGTCATTACGAGTTCCTAGTGATGCCTTTTGGGCTCACAAATGCACCGGCTGCGTTCATGGATCTCATGAATCGCGTCTGCAAGCCATATTTGGACAAATTTGTCATAGTCTTCATCGACGATATCCTTATATATTCCAAGAACCAAGCTGACCACGAGAAGCACCGCCGTTGTATTCTCGAATTACTACAGCGTGAGAAACTCTACGCCAAATTCTCGAAATGCGAATTCTGGCTACGAGAGGTTCAGTTTTTAGGTCACGTTGTGAGTGAGCGTGGTATCCAAGTGGATCCCGCTAAGGTAGAGGCGGTCATGAACTGGCAAGAGCCAAAGACGCCTACCAAAATTCGTAGTTTCCTGGGATTGGCAGGATACTACAGGAGGTTTATTGAAAATTTTTCGAGGATTGCTGCACCCTTAACCTCCCTAACCAAGAAGAAGGAAAAGTTTATTTGGGGCCCAAAGCAGCAAGAGTCCTTCGAAGTTCTGAAGCAGAAGCTAAGCAACGCACCTGTGTTGACACTACCTGAAGGTACAGAAGAATTCGTAGTTTACTGCGATGCATCACACACAGGCACGGGGTGTGTGCTTATGCAGAAGGGCAAGGTGATTGCCTATGCTTCAAGGCAATTAAAGGTGCACGAAAAGAATTACACCACCCATGATTTGGAGTTGGGTGCCGTTGTATTTGCACTGAAATTGTGGAGGCATTACCTTTATGGTATTAAATTTGTGATCTATTCTGATCACAAAAGCCTCCAGCACCTGTTCAATCAAAAGGAGTTGAACATGAGGCAGCGCCGTTGGATGGAGACCTTGAATGACTATGATTGTGAGATCAGGTACCATCTCGGCAAGGCGAATGTAGTCGCTGATGCCTTGAGCAGGAAAGAAAGGGTAAAACCTATTCGAATCAATGCCAAGAGCATTGAAGTCAAGAACAATTTAATTGAAAGGATATTAGCTGCACAGCGAGAGGCTGTGTTGGAAGCTAATTACCCTAATGAAAAGTTAGGAGTAACTGAGGAGCAGTTGACTCTTAGCAAGGATGGAATCCTTAGACTGAATGGACGTATATGGGTTCCGATTTATGGAGGGCTACGAGATGTTATCCTCCAGGAAGCCCACAGTTCCAAATATTCTGTCCATCCTGGTGCAGACAAGATGTATCAAGATTTAAAGGCAAACTATTGGTGGATAGGCTTGAAAAAGTCTGTGGCCGCCCATGTAGCAAAGTGCTTGACTTGTGCTCAAGTCAAAGCCGAACACCAAAAGCCGTCTGGCTTGCTACAACAGCCTGAACTTCCCGAGTGGAAGTGGGAATGTGTAACGATGGATTTTATTACCAAGTTACCAAAAACCAGGAAAGGAAACGACACGATTTGGGTCATAGTCGATAGGCTGACTAAATCAACTCATTTCTTACCCATCAAGGAGACGTATAGCTCTGACATGTTAGCCCAACTTTATGTTGATAAGATTGTCGCCTTACACGGCATACCTGTGACTATTATCTCCGACAGGGATACCAGGTACACGTCACATTTCTGGAAGAGTTTCCAGCAATCTTTGGGCATGCGTCTAAACTTCAGTACGGCTTACCATCCCCAGACAGACGGTCAAAGTGAGCGTACTTTCCAGACGTTAGAAGACATGCTTCGTGCATGTGCGATCGATTTAGGTGGTAACTGGGATAAGAACCTACCCCTAATCGAATTCTCCTACAATAACAGCTACCATACCAGCATAAAGGCTGCGCCTTTCGAGGCATTATACGGTAGGAAATGTAGATCGCCTGTATGTTGGGCGGAAGTCGGAGAGGTCCAATTATCGGGACCAGAGATAGTTTTCCAGACGACGGACAAGATTGTCCAGATTCAGGAACGTCTCAAGGCTGCCCGTGACAGGCAGAAAAGCTACGCCGATCCAAAACGTAAGGATCTTCACTTCGAAGTAGGTGAGAAGGTGTTGCTTAAAGTATCGCCCTGGAAGGGGGTGATGCGTTTCGGCAAGAAGGGCAAACTGAGTCCGAGATACATAGGACCTTTTGAGGTCATTGAACGTGTCAGATCAGTTGCCTATAAATTGAACTTGCCTGAAGAGCTCAATGGAATTCACAACGTGTTCCACATCTGCAATCTCAAAAAGTGCTTCGCCGATGAATTATTGGTGATTCCACACACAGATGTGCATATAGATGAGAGCTTAAAATTTGTAGAAAAGCCCTTGTCGATTGAAGATCGACAGGTGAAAAAGCTTCGAAGAAAGCACGTACCGATTGTGAAAGTCAAATGGGATGCTCGTAGAGGTCCCGAATATACGTGGGAAGTCGAAGCTACAATGAAAGAAAAGTACCCCTATTTATTTGAGTAAATCTCGGGCCGAGATTTATTTTAAGGGGGTGAGGATGTAACACCTCGAATTTTTGTGTCCAATAATGTGTTAACACGTGTCATTTGATCACACGTGGCATTGATATTAAATAAAGGACTAATATTGACAAACCTTGAAAGTATATAAATTCGAGGGTTATAAATGTCAAACAAGGGTAAATATACTGTATAGTAACCCTAAATGGTGCTTGTACCTTCAAACGAATAAATCATGGATCGTACGGAAGCGAAACGCGGAAGAAAGTGAGAAATTACAAGCTACAGGGGTTAACTGTGTCAACATGTTTAATAATACCTCTGAGTGACCCTTTAACGCTCCTGAGGCTTTGTAACAGTATTATACGCTCACTAGAACATATTGTATAAATTCCGCGAAGTTCCGTTTTAAAACGAGAAAGTTATAATCGAATTCGTATGAGAAGGTTTAAAAGCATCAACAATGAAAGTTGAGGCTTTCTAAATAATTAATAAACTAAATGGGGACTTAACAACACGGGTAAATAACACGAGGTCCTTAGTTGTAATTAACCGAGGGCCAAACCGCAAAGTTACCCCTTCAAACCCGAAAGGTCAGGTAAATCATTACGAAAGATTTCGTTATTAATGGCCAGATTCTGATAATCATTACAAAAGATTTAAAAATCCTGGAATTTTAACCTCTCGCGACCCGCGTAAGGGATTGGGTTAAGTTGAGGCGGGCCGCGAGCCACCTCTTAACCGCGTCTGATCTTTACACATCAGGCGGCCCGCGTAAAAGCAGCATGGATTCTCCATGCGGGTCGCGTGGGACTCCCAGATGCAGAAACCTTGTATTCTTATGCCTTTTGAGCTTGTGAACGATCAAAACACCAATTAATGAAGCATGGGCACCCCCTACTCGACCCATAGCTCTATGGGACACCTGTCCATCATCCATGACCTGTTGTAGGTGTTGTGTGATGATCTTAGGAGCTTTGCTTCACTATAAATAGCCACATTTGGTTCATAACATTCACACAACTCAAAAACACTCAACTGGTCATTCTAAGAAGCTCTCAAGCTTTCTTCTCTGCTCTCTAAGCAAGACACAACTTCTGTAAGTCGTTCAAATCCATTTTGGTCTTATATTTCCATAGATTTAGCTTATAAACTCAACCGTCGTAACTAACGGTTGTCATAACGATAATTCACAAATGGTCCAGTGAATTGTCGGATCAAAAGTAGTTTTGAGTTGGTATTTATGTGGGTAATAAACCCCTAAAAGGGTTCCCTCTGATCACCACTCTAACTATGTCAAATGTCGAGTCAAACGTGCACTTAAAAAGTCAACAGAAAGTCATTTTGCCGTTTTGTACATAATCTGTAATATATACGTTATGAAACCTGTTTTGGCACTCATAAAACATGATATTAAGTATATAAACTTGTTTACGCTCGTTTGAATCGACCATTTGCTATATTGGCCCGGTTCGGAGCCGAATGTCGCAAAAGTTTGACTTTTGCTTTGACTTCAGTTCTGACCCGTTTTAGTGAGGTATAGATATGCCTTAGGACTCTCTTAGGACCAGGTTACATGTTGGTATAACCCTCTGTGACCGGTTCATGAATTGTCCGAGTCTTTTACGCATTTCCGTTAATCGCCTAAAAGTTGACCGTAACGGCCTTTATAAAATAAAACGAGTATTTCGGACACGTGAACGAACCATAACCTTGCTTACTAAATGATAAGCATGTCCTTAAAGTTTCACGTCAATCCGAGGTCTAGAATGAGAGTTATGCTAAATAGCGCAATTAAAGTAAACTTTTGTAATAAACGGCGCAATTAGCATAACGCCCATCTAAACCAAGATTTCGTCACCAAAACTTTTACCCACTGTTATAAAATAATATTTTTGGAATTTTAAAGATTTTTAATAATTTTTACCTTGCTCATAACCTGCGGTTATGGCTACGGTTCGGTAAATACCGAATATGCCCTTTTCGGCCAAAACTTGAGTTCTACAAGGTCTTTTGACCCGATTCCAGTTGCTACTGATTTTAAATAATAAATAAAGTATTTTAGACTTTATAAACTGTTCGGGAAACTCAGATTTCCTGTAGAACTCGAAAAGCCCTTTTAAAGTCTTTAAAATGACCGAAAAGCCCCTACGGGGCGTAATATTAACTTAAACTCGTTACGGGCATCACAGAAGGTATCCTACTGATACCACAACCTCTTTAAGGCATATTGACCTAGGAAATAAGCGTAGGACTCTCATGGTTAACCGTTTCGCCTATTGCGCGCACGGTTCGGCTTATGAAATTAGTTTTCATAAATTAGCCGATACGGGTCAAATTATATTATTTGAACCCCAAAATCCAGAGTGTGAACCTTAGACCTATATAAAACAAGTCTCTGAACTTGTTGGGTCAGAATCACACTCCATTCTCGGTTTTCGCCTTTTCGTGCGATTAAACCGTATTCACATATCGGAACCAACCGGTCTAGGCTACGGCCATTATAAAGACTCGTTAGGATTCTAAGAGGTTAATTAAAACCTTCGTTCCAGATTAGGAGCCCAGTAAAAGCTATCGGTGATTTAATCAAATTAAGGAAATATACTTGCAAAGGTAAATACTTTTAACTTATTTCCCCTATACGGGCTTGGGATACGGTATAATAATACCGCTTGATTGAGCATCATACCTTTCCACCGCTTAGGTGGGTAATTGAATAATATGATCGGCTCATTTAAACAGTCTTGTTTCTTAAAGGCCTTTGGGGGGTTAATGACCGTTGTCCCGGATATCCTTGGCATCATTTTACGAAATGGCCACGACCATCGACATCCCGGTGTAGGCGTACACCCGGTATATATTGTCGACATTTAATTAAAAGACGTAGCCGTTGGTTTCTATACTATGGTTTTACGCAATGTGGTGTGTCTATTAATCTTTAACCCGGCACGATCCGGGCTACTGAACGCATAAAAGAACATGTAATACGTTCACAAGATTTTAATAATTTTCCCAAGTTATAAAAGAGTTTGTGCCTTGTGCATTCAAATCAATTTTAATAAACATTTTCAAATGTGTCAGTTGAATGTATTTACCAGTGTAAACTGACATATTTTTCCCAAAAAGATTAAGTGCAGGTACTATACGAAATTGGCTGGTATTAGCTTCATAAGCATCACGAATAGTCTCGCAAACTCGATGCCGTATCTGAATGAACAATATTTTATTATTTTGATCCGTTGTGGATACATTCGAATTCTGTAATACATTTGATATTACAACCAGAGGTTGAAGTATATATTTATCTTTAAGCTTCCGCTGTGCATATATATAATTGTGTGGTTTGACTATATTGTTGCCAACTACGTCACGGTAATCCCCCACCGGGCCCACCGGTGATACCCGTGGAAATCGGGGTGTGACAACAAAGGTTGAAGAATTCAAACTTTTCATGGTAGTTCTTGAAGAAAGATGAAAAGAAGGAAATGTCTAGAAGAGGAAAGGACAAGATGGGTTGTTGGAACCTTCTTTTAGACTTACCTAGGATTGTTTGAGAGAAGATTCCTTCAAATCTCTGTCCCAAGTTGGTCCAAATGTGCAGGATTTTTGGCTGCATTTATAGAAAACGACAGCCTTCTGGACACGGCCCCGTGTCCGCTGGACACGGCCCCGTGTGCAGATGAAATTCTGACACAGTTT
This sequence comes from Helianthus annuus, assembly GCF_002127325.2. NCBI lineage: Eukaryota > Viridiplantae > Streptophyta > Magnoliopsida > Asterales > Asteraceae > Helianthus > Helianthus annuus. The sequence goes on from NC_035445.2 coordinate 154,240,424, forward strand.
GTCCGTATTCTGACATTCTGATCAGAAGGGAATCTTTTGGTGGACACGGGGGCGTGTTGGCCGGGCACGGCCCCGTGTCGGAAAGCTGTTTTATGAAGTTTGTTGCTACTAAGGAGTTTATTTATATCGGGCGGTTCTTGATTTGTTGGAACAACCCCAAAGTGCCTAAGATACATTAATTGTCCTATACTAAGGCGAGAACGCAAGAGGTTATCGGTGAGGGTAATTCCTATTTTCATTCTAGGTGGACAAGTCCAACCCTTTCCCGGGCTCTCGTTAAAGAAGGTGTATGCCGAATCGCTTAGGTCTATGTATGCATCGAACGAAGTCGATGGGGAGTCCTTCACGGCACAATCGACACAGGGACGACTATCGTCCAAGTCCTTTCTAGGTATGAAGGTATTTTCGGGAGCAACGAGGTTGTCGGAATGCGGTTCCAACATTTCCTCATGGTCATCATCTTGGGATGGATCTATAAAATCCTTCCTAAGTTCTTTTGACCAATTGAGAATTAGCTCTTCTAGTTGAAATAACTCGTCAAGGAGAATTTCTCCTAGAATATCTGGCTGGGCGCATTCGAGGGAGAGATAGTGCTTATTTTTACTTTCGTCCCTCTTAAGGTTACAAGGAATCGGTGGGTCTATATAGTGGGGCCTATAATTAAGAAAATAACATTTTAATTCCTCATGTTCGCCTCCACATAATCGACACCACATACCATAAGAGTGCCGAAAGTAAAAAGAATTACTATCACTCATGTTTGTGTCAGAAATTACCAACCGCCGGGATCTAACGGTTCTGTTTTCAGTAAGAGAATCTTGGGCACGGGGGCGTGTTGAGTGGACACGGCCCCGTGTTCAGCTTACTGTCTGACTTAAAACAGGATTGCCAGTTCCAATGATTGAGCACGGGGGCGTGTTCAGCAGGCACGACCCCGTGGTGAGCTCTGCAGAAGCTGAAAATCTACGAAAAATCCTAAAAATTAAAGAAAAAAATAAAAATATGATTAGGCCGTTGATTCCTAACTTTCTTAAAATCCTTGTGTCCCCGGCAACGGCGCCAAAAACTTGATGCGTGTGTAGTGTATATATAATTTAGATGTATATTTAAGCCCCTTTTTTTACACTTTTAGCCAAGTTTTAAATTTATAAAACACGATATTTACTAACACTAAACACACATATGGGCAAGTGCACCCATCGTGGACGTAGTATAGTGTTGGTAAGATACCGAGGTCGTCCAAGGACACAAGAGCTTTTAATACCGGTTTATCCTCAACGTCTAATCAAATCAAAAAGTGAGAAAAATGTTTTAAACTAAGAAAAATAAAAACTAACTAAATGCTGAAAAATAAAATAAAATAAAAACAGATAGACAAGATGAATCACTTGGATCCGACACGTGTGTTAGTATAACCTTTGATTATTTTCGCACTTTTGCACTTGTTTAAGAGATTATCTTAGTTATTGTAGTAGGCCCCTCTTTTGAAGGCGACGTTACCCTCAACCCAGTAGTTTGAGTCAGCAAGGATACAATCCTAAAGGGTCGGATTATTGAAAGATAATGAATCAAGTTATTAATGCAAATTGTGGTAGGCCCCGCTTTCGGCGGTGACGTTACCCTCGGCTAAGTAGTCTGAGTCAGCAGGGATACAGTCCTAAATAGCCGGGTTATAGTATTAATAGTAGTTAACTTATGAGGGGGTCAAAGAGTTTGGATCCCCGCCATCCAATACCTATGGGCATTGAAGGAGATCCTACTAAATTTGACCCAGGTCCCAAGCAGGACCTCTAAACGCTGAACAAGGGCAAGACCCTTACCAAACCGTTCCCTTAACCCCCGACCAGGTAGCCAACATACCTCCATATAGACCGTGGAGATCTGAATGGTGAAAATCTTTTATTTTATATAGACAGTAAAATAACGCCAAGACACCACGGACAAACGATAAGGAAAGATCACCTTCAACATAAGTAACTAGTTATTAAAGTCATTAATACAAAACCAAATAAAAAGTGCAAAAGATTAAAAATAAAAAGTATTATACTAAACACTTGTCTTCACCAAGTGATGTAAGAGACTTAGGCAAACATGGCCTTGATTGTCAAGAACTCTTACGATCAATCTTGGATCCCGAGACGACTCACACACTCTACGATGGACAATGGATGATGGTGGTGGATGATGGTGTTATGGTGGTGGTGGGTGGTGGATGGAGTGTGAGAGAGGTGGTGTGCCAAGGGATGAGATGGAATGAAACCAAGCACCCCTATTTATAGGCTGAACAGAAGGCTGGGCACGGCCCCGTGTCCGCTGGACACGCCCCCGTGCCCGTCTGACATTCTCTCTCTTCATTAATTGTAATTCGCAATTACAATTAATGCGCCTGCTGTACTTTCACCACGCCCCCATGCCCGCTGGACACGGCCCCGTGGTGGGCAATGGAAGCTTCTACTGGTTTGTCTTTTCTGCTGCTTCTTGGGCACGGCCCCGTGTTCGCTGGACACGGGGCGTGTTCAGTCTTCTGTTTTCTCTTCTTTGCCTTGGGAGGTGCCGTTGAGGATCCGGGCAGTCTACTTTTATTCCTTTTCTTGTATTTATGCTAGAATTAGTTGTCTTTTTGCTTCTTTTGTGATTTTGAGCTCATTTCATCCTGAAAATACAAAAGGAAGACAAAACACTCTTTTTCCAACATTAGTACTTAAAAAGGGTTAGTTTTATGCCTTAATTGATGTGATTTATATGTTGCATTTTACACACATCAGTTTTCTAGTTATACTTTGTAGTGATTAAGTCTTTGCCAATCTTAAAGAAGCAAATGTAAAAACTCTTAATGCTGTGAATTATAACAAATATATTTTTATAAAACCTTAATGAACTCACTCAGTATTTCCTACTGACAAAACTTTTTTAAAACACGTTTCAGGTAATTACAGTAGATTGGAATAAGAATTGGATACGGCACCAAAAAGACTTACAGAAGTGGCTTGATTTATTAATTAAATTAAATTAAGAAAAGTTGTTTTATGTAATCGGGTTTATCCCATATGAAAAGTTACCTTTGTAAAACATGGGTTTATCCCCATCTATTTAATAAATAAAAAATCCGGTGTTTCTAAACTCTGATATTTTTCCTAACTCACGGTCCTGATGAAATTTCCACTGCAATATTTTCTAAATAACCACCGGTACCACTTGGCTGTTCGCGGCTCCCGATTCCGTCCAGGGTGGGGTCGGGGGCCGTGACAGAATGTGGTATCAGAGCCACTGATTTAAGCCAATAGGTGTTTTAATAAAATACCTAAGTTTAAACGAAGAGTTAGGAACTTGATAATGGTAGCACTCAGGATAGCATTTAGACTTAAACTTAAGAAAAGATGCCTTAGTGTAAGCTAAGCTAAATACTTGTATAAATAAAGTGTGATGAGTTTTTGGTATGCCATGAAAATAATAACTAGAATGTTGCAAGTATAATAAATAAGCAATAACACTTGACCACTGTTATTTCTTATTTATTAGTACTACTTTGTCCTAGAACATGATCCGTCATGTGAAGAGTAAATTGCATAGTCCTTGTCGAAAGTCATAATGTACTTTCCAAATCATGATTTAAGAAAATACTATTTATGGGAAATACAAATTTTTCTCCGGCAAGACTGGGTATGGTGTAGCAGACTCTCCAGCTTGTCCGGATATAATAAGGTTACCTCTGCGGCGAGAACCGGATAAGACGGGTTATATAATATGTCAAACAAGTAACAAGATTTCCCTAAATAGTATCATGACCTGATATCTTACTTGTTTTTGGAAATATGAATCTGTTAAATACATTGACCTTACTATGTATATTACAGCATGTGAAATATATGATTATATAGATATATATATCTATAAGGAAATCCAAAAACCATAAGGATTGACAATTTGAAATAAAGCACAAGCATATGTGTCAATAATAAATCTAGATTTCTTTATCAGAAATCTCTTGCATATATCTTTAATTCTGATATCAAACATTATTACGTTTGATCATTTGTCTCGTAACTCATGCGACAAAATAAACGACAGAAACCCTTTAAGTCGGGTCACCATCAAAAGTATAAGAATTACCAATGCATTACCATATACTATTAACGCAAGTAAGAAGCATGTAAAGTTGCGCTAATGCACAAGAAAACACATGAAACTTAAATTATACGTCGACAAACGTTGAAGTATATTACACACGACTTTCAAGGCAAGACCGTTGGAAAATATAATTGGGCATGAAAACACCAATGCGAATCTCGTCGGTGGAAGAACTACTAATCAAAAAGCAGCACTTGGCCACGTGATCCTACAAACGACATGAATCTTGCTAAGGTACGTTGGAACAAGATTTTACACTCATCGGGGCACAGTCTAATCAGAGTCATAATTATTGACGCCGCAAAAGAAGTCATATACCTTTACAATCCCCCTATTTCATTTTATTAGACATTCCCTGGTAATGTCATTTAACAACGATTATTGCACAAAATTCCAGATAAAGTTCTTATATTTCTTTCGTTGAAATCCTGACTTCTGCATATAATGAATTGACTTTCGCGTTTCTACTTTCCCTAATGGTCATCATACCATGAGGATTTCTTTCATAACAGCAAATATTGATCTATTTCGTTTCTTGATAAATCCACACGTTACACATGCACTGTTTGTTGTGCATGTGGTTCATTTGAGTTATGAAGACCATAGGAGGGATTCATTCCAATTTGTTGTTTTATCAAAAGTTTAAATCTCGTTTTGCTATACTTGATCCTTGCATTGTAAACCGCATTTTTGCAAAACGATAATTCTTTGATATTGAATCGATGAATTTCCTGGAAAACTCGAGTTTTCTTTTGAATAATATACATGGTTTTGTTGTGACCATGTCAGAACTTTCTTATCAATATATGAACTCGTTGTGTTTAAACCAAGTTCAACTGCTTGACCTTGCTCGCATTACATATTCCATTTAAGATCCTATATGATGGATTGAGGCTATCATATTCAAAATAGTACCAACAAGCACTTCATTTCTTTGAACCATAACAGGCTTGTTTGGTCTTCGGATTCATCAAATCATTTCTTTGATCACGATCACCTTGTGGTAACGTTTTCACAAGTTTGAAGCTTGCACTAATCTCGTTGCTCACACCATGCTCGGATTTAATTATTTAATTATTTATTGTGTATTGATATTAAATCCGCTTGTTCAATCTATGTATTAGCAATCTTAATGCAAATGTGTGTTAAGATAATGGTACCCCAGTTCATGTTAAATATTCCGGTGCCTCTTAACGGTTCTTTCACCATCAAGCGAACATTTCGTGATATTCATTGCCTTTCCTCTTCGCTCAAAAATACTATTTATTCATTCTATTTTTCAGTTTTAGATCCTATGAAAATTATTTGAAACAAATATTCAGATTTACTTTGTGAACCCTTCGTTTAATTTCAAAACACGGTGATACTTGTTTGATCACTTCTATTATTGCTTTGTTTCAATCACTACGACACCTTGTGGTATTGGTATGAACTTGCAACTTGTGCTAAATTACTAACAGTCGTTTCATGCGGAACTATTTATGCTTTTCGTTTGCACACATTATATACGGATTTAATTCTTTATTTGTACTGAATCCGCTTTGTTGGTTTATCCTGTAAAAGCAATCTTAACACAATCGTGTGCTAAGATAATGATACACAAATTCATATCATATTTCAGTGTATCTCTAATAATTCTTACATCATCAATTGAGCATTTCGTAATCTTTATTGCTTTATCATCTTTGATTGAAAAACATTATTCAATTGTTTCATTTTCAATCAAAAATCCTACTAGATTTGTTTGAAACAAATATTCGGACTTACTTCATGTTCGATTACTACGACACCTTGTGGCGTTGCAATAAATTTTTAGCTTGATCTAATGTCATTTTCACACCTGATGTACGAATTTATTTATTTAATTTCTGTTGATTCATTATCTTAAACAATCTTGTGTTAAGATAAGAGTACACAAATTCATATCATATTCCAGTGTACTTCTAAAGTTTCTTTCATCATTTGATCGAAAATTCTATGATATTCATTTGGTTTTATCATCATCAATTGAAAATCCTATTTGAAAGGAATATCCAAAATTTTATTTCAAAAAGCTTTCAGTTGATTATAAAAAGGTGAAATTGTTCAGTCACCACAGTTATTGAATCATTTCAATCATTTCGATACCTTGCGGTATCGGTATAAACTTGTAGCTTGCGCTAATCATTATCATACGAATTATTCAAAACCACGTATGTCTTTCGTTTGACTCATCATTTAAAAATAGTCTTAATGCAATTATGTATTAATACAATGATACACTAACTCTATGGTATATCGGTGTATCTTTGCTATTCAATAAATGTCCACACATTGATTTTCTTATACCATAACTCGATAGTTGACAAATTATTTTCATACTTTTATTTCATTCAAGCTTGTTGATTCTGAGTCTTTCTCAGTTGAGAATCAAAGTAAATTCCCTTTCTACAATGATTTCTATTGTTTCTAAAAAGTCATTTACAACTTGTAAATATTCACATTCATTGATCATATATATCTTTTGGCTTGAACCTAATCACCTTGGAAACTATGTCATTTCATCTCATTCATCTGAACATCTCATCTTTTAAAATTTCCAGATTTGCTTCCTTGAAATTCTCAGTTAATTTCGAAAATGGTGAATTTATTTGGTCACCATAATTATTGAATTCTTACAGCACTTTGCAGTATCCGTATAAATTTGTAGCCCATGCTAATAATAAACCCTATTCATACTTCATTCATTTGATCCATCATTTTAATAGTCTTGATACAGTTATGTACTCAGACCATGATACACTAAATTCTATTATCTAGTGTATCCTTACCATTTAAGTAAACGATATTGATTTTCGGGTTGATCATTGACAAATCATTTTTCATACTTCCATTCACAAATAGAGATTTATCAATTCAAAATCTCCCTCAATTGATCAAAGTAAGTTCTTTTCTGACATTGAATTCTATTGTTTCTACAAAGTCATTATATTTCAAAAAAAAAAAAAATTCGTGCCTATCAAATATCTTTTGATTCATGAAACTTAGTCAAACTTGTTAAATATCCCATTTGGTTAAACATCAATTCCTGAAATTTAAAAAAATTTTAAAACCATTGAATTCTAACTATCCTATGATGTTGATCTTTTGATTCCATCCCAGAAACCATGATATATTAAAAGAAATAACGTAACCCCAAGAAGATATCATAGTCCAAATCTCGAGGACGATATTTAAAACAAGGTGGGGAGGATGTAACAACTCTCATTAAAACTATTATTTATTAAATTATTTTGTCCAATAGGAAACCCTAATTGAGACCCCCAAGTGATTCTGCGCAAACCCTAAAATTTTCAGAACAATCAGAATCAGGATCAGGGCCCCTAAAACTCGGGGAGGGGGGGGGTATTACCTATTGACGATTATCCTTATAACATGCTGTCTAAATTGAAATTCTTCGATCCGTCGACTCATCTGAGCTACAAACACACTTGGCAACCCTATGATGAGACGTGGCCCTTCGCGTCACGCGACGCCCCCAGGGTGACCCCTCGCGTCACGCGTGTGACAACCCTCAAAATTCCATGTATTCCGTACAATTTATTATTGATAATTAAAGTGCTTGACCACTGTGTGGAATTACTTAGCTGCTCTCTGATTAGCGTGTTATACTTACATGTACTTGTTAGCATACTAGTAGTATACAGAAAAGCTATTAAATTGTCAGTTATGATTTCCTAAGTGTTGAGAATTAAAAACATTACAAAAACATCTATGTAGGACACTTTGCGGATTAATTAGGCACTTTAACGGAACAACACCGAAGCAAACAATCGGACTTTACCCGGAACACAAAAATATTGTCAAACACATTATTTTTATTTTTCTGAGCTAGTAAGGGTCCCCAAACACCCTAACACACCTTATATTATATAACACACCTTCATGCACTAACTTAACAATTTAATCCTAACTAGTTCCCTAACCATTTAGTTGAAACCCAACCCTATACCCCCCCCCCCCCGACGATACGGTTATGGAAGTAGGGGACACACCCACACTTCTTTTGAATATTTAATTTGCTATTGTTGGTTATCAAGAGAACATAATACATGATGGATATTAGGGAAACATGGTTTATATATTAACCCACAAGAACTTGAACTTTCATTCCACAAAACACACAACAACCAACTTCTTCCTCTCCCTTCTTCTTAGTTCACGGCTGCCACCACCCACCACCCTACAACCACCATCACTTTACATACACTCAAAGGTGCTACGGGTCATACAACGAAGCTCGGTGCTCTCAGAAGTGGAAGGACCTTCTCCGTTCGCTATTAACCATCACTTTTCTTCACTCGAACTCCCCTAGTCTTGAACTAGTGGTAAGAACTTAGATCCGTTCATTCTTCATGTGATTTAAGTGGTTAATAGTTGTTTGATGATGAAAATCCATGAACATTAAAGAACCATGAACAAAGTCTTGCATATAAACTAACTTGTGATGAAATATTGATGAAACATAATGAAGTGATGATAAACTGAAGTTGTCTTGATTTTGTTACTGATTTACTTATTGATCTACTTGTAATATTGATGTTTGATGTTGTTGTGATCACTAAACATATTAACGGAATCAATCGAACACAAGTTAGAAAATCAGAAGCTGAAACAGTAGGCTGTTTGGTAATTACAGCCAACTTCAGTTGGCTGTAACAGAACTGTAACTTAACGAAAAATGTACTTTCTGAAGTCTAGATCTATGTATTATGAAATACGGTTCTAATAGCACCGGAATCGTAATTTTTGGACTTCGTTTACTATTTTTAAAGTGTCATTTTGTAACAGCAGCTAGAGCTGCATTTTTACTGCTGAAAATATGCATTCTGTTTTCTGTCATAACTTGAGTTCTGTGTAGAGTTGGATCATGAAATTGGTACTGTAGTTGGACACTGATGTCATAGTAATTGTCCCACTGGAATTTCGTCAATCCAACTTGCAATGAATTTTTAAGGAATTATTCCGTGGACTGCAGTCAGAGAAAGATAAATCTGAATGCAGTCCGAAAAATGATTTTTATTAAAATATTGGTGATGAATTAGATCCCGAAATTGTTACATAATAATATCTGGAACGTTTAGTACCTTCTGTAAAAAGTTGGCAAGTTTTGAAATAAGATAACTATTTTATTAAAAAGCTCGAAAACAGCCCAGTTTCGGATATTTAAATTGAAATGACATAAGTAGTAATTTGCGTGTCTAAATATCGAGTATGTTATCTGTGAATGATCTAACATGTTATATGTCAATAAAAGTGTTATGTGCAATGTCGTGTGCTTGCTTATGAACGGGAATAGATGGGAAGTTTATATGGGCATAAACCGTTAAAGTGATGCATGTTTTGTTTTAGATGCGTGTAGGAATTTTTGTGCTTATTTGAAGTCACTAATAAACTAAGTGGTAATCCTACTAGGACGTGATTGACCGACTCTGACTATTAGCTATATTTGAGAATCTAACCAAGCAAACCGAGGTGAGTTCACACACTTTCTAAGGCATGGGATTCCCGGTGGTTTGGGAATGGGTTAAAGAATTAAAACGAAATCTACATATCTTACTTAGGTAGGATATGTACGGCCATCCTCCTTGGGTAGGATGCCAACATTAATCCTGCGTATTCTCTTTGGGAGAACTACGTACGTTCGTCCTCCTTGGGTAGGACAACAACCTTAAAACTTACTAGACAAAACTCTATCATAAGTCCCTCATTTTATATCGACTTAATCGCCGAGGCCGATGGCGAGTGGGTCATTAGTTAATAGCGCTATTAGGTTTAACAAACCTCACACCGTGTCGTCCGAACGGGAGTGTACTAATGGACTAAGGTAAAGGGTCAATACTGATAGACGTTGACTTAGAGCATAACTTACTTTCGTTAGTAGTCGATATCATACCGTCTAGTAGTTCACATGGGGAAGCCCCCACTAATCATGGATATAGTTTGGGTAATAAAGAATGAACTGGTTAATTTTACTTTCAACTACGGGGTAACCCCCACGACAATTACGCCAATGAAAGACAAACCACGTTTTCGGAAATAACTTAAAACTAAATAACCTAACGTGAACTCACTCAACTTTGTTGTTGACTCGTTGTTACATGCCTTATAGGTCGTTAAATGCTTGGAGCTTGCACGAGGAAGGAGTCGTTGTGGGGTACGGACTGTTATGTCCCGTACTTAATATTTAATTCCTTTTGAACTTATTAAACTTGCGTTTTGAACTTCAACTTATAAACTATGGACTTATGTTTTGGACTTTACGTTTATGCTTCCGCTGTTTAAATTAAAACTTGGTTAACTAGCTTTTGGTCACCAATGTTGGCTTTATTTACTTAAATACATTGTTCAGTATGATTGGTGGCTCGATCCTGGTCACGTCTCGCCTCCAAGCGGTGGTACTCCGCATGGTGGATTTTGGGGGTGTAACAGATTGGTATCAGAGCCATTGGTTATAGTGAACTTGGTTTTAAAAAGGGGAAAAGCTTTTTGATAAAATCAAACTATAACCTGTACAGTGCTCAACGATCCACAACGACGCTTCGCTCCATGTGCAAGACTCAACATCCTTGGTGATATGGTTTATTTTTATATTACCTACTTGTTAGTTACATGGTACATTGTTCATGGTATGCATTAGTTAATGTGATAACTGCTATTTGAACCTTGTGTGCTTACTTGTAACACCTCGAAAAATTTCGTCCAATAATGTCTTGACACGTGTCATAAGGTTCCTGTATGTGAAAATATACTTTAGAGGGACTAAAAGTGACAAACAGTGAAAACTATGGAACGTAAGGGTCCAAAGTGTCAACAATGGATAAATAGACTCTATGATAACCCTACATAATGTTCATAACCTTAAACGGGTGGTTCATGGATCATACGACGCGGAAATTGCACAAAAGTGAGGAATTGCAAACTATAGGGGCCAAAAGTGTCAACATGTTTAATTTATACCTCTGAGTGAACTTTTGGCAGACCCGAAGCTTTGAGAGAAGCTAAAATATACTCACTAGAATATGTGGTAAAAATTTCATGAAGTTTCGTCCACGTATGAGAAAGTTATGGCCAAAACCGTACTTGAAGGACTAAAAGCGTCAACGTCGAATTTCATGGCTTTTCGGTTGAGCGCAAAGTTATCCGAGGACATTACCATGTTGGTAAATGTCCTAAGGTTCTTAAAAACCAAGTTTGGGGGTTTACGAGTCAAAATAAGCAGCCGAAACATCGCGTACAAGTTCAGGGACCAAAGCTGTCAAAATGGAAAATAGTTTGGCTGATCAGGGGTCAGGCGACCCGCCTGGACTGACCCAAGCGGGCCGCGTGGGGTTGCCAGTAACATAAATTCGCGAAAATTGCAATTCTGGTCCGAATTTTAAGTTGTAACCAGCTCATTCCACCTCCAATTGCTCCAATAAGCATCCTTGCATGCCTAGTGCAACAGTAACCTCCTCCCAACACCTGAATTCAGCTTTAAATTGATCAAAACTTCATTTCTTTGAGCTCATACATTGTGATCAAGAACACCCAACTTGCAAAACTCTCAAGACAACTTTCTGGAGCATTTCTGGACACCAAGGCCGATTCCTAGTGTTTGCTAGACTTCATTAGGACCTTTGTAAGCTTCTAATTCAGTCCTTAATTCGTTCTTGCATCGATTATTAGTAAAAGTCAAACTGATTGTTCTTATACTTTGACTTTCTGATTAAACGAGTTTCACTCAGTCATTTCTCAAATTGAAACCACATATATGTTGGTAATTATGTGGGAAACAAAACCCTCAAAAGGGTATTCTCTGATTCCCACTTATTGCATGCTAATTGTCGAGTCAAAGGCTTTCTTAAAAAGTCAACAGAAATGGTTTTTGTGAAAAATAGCTTAAATGGTAATGTAAAGGACATGCAATCTGTTTGATCATCATAAATAGCTTTATAATGAATATAAGAATGTGTTTTACAATGATCAACTCGACAATCTTTAGTATAGATACGAATCGGAACCGAAAGTCTTGTAAAACGACTATTTCGTAGACCATCGATTCGGATTCGTACATGCATGTTTGAGATCTGTATTGGAGAGTATTTTTGACCATTTTTATTTTGGTAAAACTCTCTGGAATTTTGTTGCTTGAGTCTATGCTTAGCCGCTTCATTTGCATATTTCCGATTATGCTTAAAAGTTGACTATTTTGCCCTTTTTGATATAAAACGTGATTTTTGGAAAAGTGAAAGAGTAGAAATCTTTATTTCTAATATATAAACTTGCACCGAAAATTTCGGATCAGTTGGTGGTCCAGATTTTGAGTTATGGCCATTAGCGTAAAACTATGTTCTTAAGTTACATAAACGGCCCTTTTCGCGTATAACCCATTTCAGGCCACGTTTTGATATAAAACTTTTTACCCACTGATGTTATATAATATTTTGGGATTTTAGATGATTTTTATTTAATTTTTGGCTGGTCGTATCTTAGATCGCTTAGTTATTTCGGTTTATGTCGGTTTTGACCGTTTAAGCCATAAAATGAGTTTTATGCACTCTTTTGACCCGAAACCTTTTTCTACTGATTTCGTATGTTAAATAAATTATTTTAAGTATTCTAGAAATATAAAAATCTCAGCTTTCCTTTGAAAACCCGGAAACGCCTTTAAATCGCATTTTTAGCGTTTTTAACGCATAGTAAGCGTTATATCCATTTTAAACCTATAAGACTTATACCTACTGATGTAATTAGCATATTTTCATATAATAACAGTAAGTATAAGTATATGAACTCAGGTTTCCAGTTTTGGCATTCTTAGCCCTTGTGAAATTACTAAAATACCCCTACGGTGCATAGTTTGATTTTAAATGTTAAGTTTGGTATATGGGTCATACCCTACTGTTATAATATGTTAAATGAAGCATATTTACTGTATAAACCAGACCCGAAACTCAGATTTCTAATTTGACTCTTTTATAACCTTTTAAATGACCAAAATGCCCTTATAAGGCATAAATTGAGTTTAAAATTATTCCGGGCAATATAGAACATAACTTACTGATGTTATATCATATTTAAAGCATATTATCTCAGGAAACTTGCATTTGACTCTTTTGGCTACCCGTAACGCCCTTTTTGCGTTCGGTTCGGTTTACGTAACTAGTTTGCGTAAATTGACCGAAACGGGTCAAACTTTATCATTTTTATCTCAAAATCCAGAATGTATTCAGTATACCCATATTATACAAGTATTCAAACTTGTCGGGTCTAAATCATATTCTATCCGGTCTTTCGCTTAATCATGCGCTTGTACCGTATCGTCCTTAAAACTAACCGGTCAAGCTTAGGCTTAAATAAAAGACCCGTTAGAAATCTAATAGGTTAATATAAGCCTTTGTTCCAGATTAGGAGGCCCAGTAAAAGCTACTACACTTACCGTTTGTGTTACATACTTGCTCAGGTAAATACATTTTGACTTATTTTCCCTATATAGGCTTGGGGTACGGTATATAGTATACCGCTTGATCGGGCGCACAAGTCCTGCACCTTATGGGTGTACAGTCTTGAATAGCTTGTGCGACTCGTTTAAACAGTCTTGTCTTACTTTAGGCTTTGGGGGGTTATTGACCGTGTCCCGGATATACTTGGCATTATCTTACGAGATGGCCACGACCAGAGCACGGGGTGTAGGCGTACACTCGGCGTGTATAACTCTTTAATGTGGTGTGTCATTTAATCTTTAGCCCGGACAGTAGATCCCGGGCCACCAAAGATACGAGTGCATGTAATTCGTTCACAAGTTTATATTGCATAAATATCCCAAGTTAATAAAAATATTTATGCCTTGTGCATTTAAATCAATTTTCAATCATTTTCAAAATGAGTCAGTTGATTTGTATTTACCAGTGTAAACTGACGTATTTTTCCCAAAAGGTTAAGTGCAGGTACTATACGAAATAGGCTGGTTGTTTCCTAAGAGCGTCCACTATAGTCTCGCAAGCTCGGACGACAAATAACTGTTGAACAATTTATTCTTATTTTATTTGATCCGCCTGTGGATCCGTTTCAACTACTTATGATGTTTATTATGTCATTTTAATTAAAGTTGAAATGTATCTATTCTGCTTCCGCTGTGCATTATTATATTGTGTTGTTTGTCTATGACGATGCCAACTACGTCACTGTACCCCACACCGGGCCCACCGGTGACACGTGGAAATCGGGGTGTGACAGGTTGGTATCAGAGCCAACGCTGAGTGAATTAAACATTAGTCCTTTGTGTTTAATCTCAGTTACACAATTGCACAATCCTCGATTTTCGAGTCTAGACAATGAACTTAGGAAATGTTCGACATTTCGTTTATTTTACCTTTATTTTTATTATTAGCTTTGTCTTATATATTTTGTTGTGCAACTTGTTTAATTTTTGACAGGTTCATCATGCCGCCACGTATGCGAGGACGAGGAGGATTCGCCACATCGCACGATCATGAGGCAGGGCCCTCACACAGGCGAGCTCCATCAGCTTCGCACAACACCGCAGCCAACGATCTTTGGAGATCATTTGCCGAGCCAGCCAGGCACTCGGTATCTGCGAGCACTTCGCCATCACTACCCCAATCATTTGGGCCCCACTCGGAAAATGGGCCCCATGGTTCCCATGGATCTTATATACCTCTTCATCAGTCACCTCACCACTACCCAGCACCAGCTTATCAGGGCCTATACAACCCTGACGCTTTCTTGGATGAGCCGGTGGGTCATAACCCACTAGGACCGGAAGACCACTTCTCTGGTGGTCACGAGATGGAGGTTGACGAGGACACGGACCCTTCACTGCCACCGTCAGGTACGCCCAACCATCCTATCGAGATATCGGATGGGTCACCATTTAGGGGATCACCCTACAATGGTGTGGATAGCTATGAGGAGAGATTTCGGCAGCACGATTGGCTTTACACCCCCAGCCACCACAACTCTCCGATGCTCCAGTCTCGCCATGGTTCGCCGGTGCACTCGCAGCACCACTCTCAGCAGCAGCAGCTTCAGCAGCCGCCCTTGCAGCAGGACCTATCTGAGGCCCTCTGGCGCGACGTGATCACTCCGTCGCCACCGCCACCACCAGTTTTGCCTCTTCCGCCTTAGAGGCCACGGAGGAATGCGCGTATGTCTACGCGAGGAGGGATTCGCATTGGTACCCCTCCACACATTGGTAGCAGCCGCTACTCACCTCTTCATGAGGAGTCCGAGATGGGAGAGTCTCCGCATCCCGTTTCGGAGGTCACTTCTGCGCCGATTCCGCCTCTACCGCCGCAGAACTTCGGAGAGCCGATTCCGGCTTACGCCAGCGCAGCGCAGTTCAACCCGTTTGAGCCGACTTTCCCTCCCGGTTACGATTATACGGGAGATCCCTATTGGTTAGCCTCAGGCTACAATCCTCTCAATCAGGAGAGTACTTTTGGAGGTCCCTGGACTACGGGACCATCAGCTTTTGGTTACCCTCCGGGTTACCAGCAGCCATCGCAGCCACAGCAGTACCAGCCACCACCGCCGGCACCTATGATGTCGCCGCCGCAGGTTCAGGAAATCCTGCAAGGAATAAACAGTGTACGACGTGATTTGCAACATGAGATGCGAGCTGATCGCCGACGCAACGATGGCATGTTCAAGAAGATGTTTGATTTGCTCAAGGGTAAGAGTAAGAAGGATCGTTAAATCCTTTGTTGTTAGCTCTTTTACTCATGTCCCTGCGTGGACATCTATTCCGGTATTCTACCCCTGCGTGGGTATATATCCTTTATTCTACCCCTGCGTGGGTACGTTGTTCTGTTAACCCCTGCGTGGGTTTGTTTTATTTTATTTGTTGTTGTTGTTATTTGTTTAGCCCCTGCGCGGGCATGTTATTCATGTTATTTGAGTTAAAGTCCCGTTTAGGGCAAAGATGTACTAGTACTTTATTTAAAATTTGAAATGGTTAGTTTGAATTTCTCATTTTATTTATGTGCATGAATATAATATTAAAATAAATGGAAAAATATCAATTTTATTTGGTTTGCCATTTTAATAAGAATCTTAGTAAGGTATAACCTAGCTTGAATGCCTTATTAACAGGCCTGGCCATGATGGTAAAACCTGGTTGAAAAGATTCAACTCTCTGTTAACATCTGAAAACATGTTAACATTCCTGGCTAAACGTGATCTGTAAAATCACACATGCCACTTTTTTTTAATAAATTATCTACAGATTATATCTGTACACAAGTCTGTTTATGACTTGATACCTACGGGTTATGACTATGTCATATAGTGGCAGTTGTGGTTTATAACTCCCTGCCTAATAAAGGATTATTTGTTTAATTATACAATTTATAATCCTATAAAATCTAAATTTATAATTTAGTAAGTTGTCCGAAGTGACTAGGCCTATTGTGCCAATATATATATTTCATTCTATGATATAGTTGCTAATAAAAGCCTTGAATGAAAGTAATTTAATTAACTATTATGGTTATTAATACCATGGTTAATGATTCGTCTAGGACGATAATACTGTTAGGTTTCTAAATAGACCTTGTCCTTTATTGTAGCTTAAAGCTACAATGGCCAAATCGGAGGAGACCAACAGTCATTCTGGAGAACACCCAGATAATACCAGGATTCACGTCACTGGTGAAGAATTGCAAGCACTGATAGATAACGCTGTTGCCAAAGCTATGGATAGGCAATTCAGGGAATCTAGCGGTACTCGGATTAGGACCCGAACAGTAACGCACGTAAAGCCCAAGACTCATTCTGAGGCTCATAGTAAGCCACCTTCTAAAAAGAGTGAGCCGAAGAAAGATGAGGATGATAACCACTCCTCCAACCACAGCAGTATTCCTAAGCAAGAAGTCAAGCTGAAACATGATACGCACAGCAAGTCCTGTACGTACAAATATTTCGTATCTTGCAAACCCAGAGATTTTACTGGGGAAAAAGGAGCAGTAGATTGCATGACGTGGATCGATGAGATGGATACTGTGGTTGATATCAGCGGGTGTGCTGATAGGGACGTCGTGAAGTATGTGTCCCAGTCGTTCAAGGGAGATGCGTTAGCATGGTGGAAGTCACTCCTACAAGCGGCCGGTAAGGCCACACTGTACGGTTTGTCATGGGAACAGTTTGTGGCCCTGATCAAGGAGAACTTCTGCCCGCAGCATGAGGTTGAAAGAATTGAATCGGATTTTGTATCTCTGGTTATGAAGAACCTCGATTGTCAAGCGTATCTTACTACGTTCAACACTTTATCTCGGTTAGTGCCTTATCTGGTGACCCCAGAGCCGTGAAGGATTGCTCGATTTATTGGGGGTCTGGCACCGGAGATAAAGGCAAGCGTCAAGGCTTCAAGGCCTACTACATTTAGATCCGTAGCTGATCTATCCCTCTCCCTCACTCAAGATGTCGTCAGACTTAGAGCTATGAAGAGCTCAGAGGAAAACAAGAGGAAACGTGAGGATGACACCTCACGAAGATCTGAGAAACGACACAAGGGAAACAACGACCATAGGAAAGGGTCGGGGTTCAAGAAAGGAGATCAGTCGGGTGAAAAACCCAGATGCAAGGTTTGTAGGAGGCATCATTTTGGGAAATGCAGGCAGGAGTCTAAATCCCAGTCTTCCGAGAAACGTTGTGGAATCTGCAAGTCCACAGATCATAAAGCTGTGGATTGCAAGAAAATGAAGGATGCAACTTGTTTTGGTTGCAACGAGAAAGGGCACATTCGGCCAAACTGCCCAAAGAATGCGAAGAAAGCTGATGATGGGAAGAAGACTAATGCGAGAGTCTTCAGAATGGACGCCAAGGAAGCCGTTCTTGACGACAACGTCATTACAGGTACGTTTCTTGTAAATGATGTTTTTGCTAGAGTCTTGTTTGATTCAGGAGCCGATAAGTCGTTTGTAGATGATAAGTTTTGTAAATTGTTGAACCTTCCTGTTAAAACCTTAAGCGTGAAATATGAGGTGGAATTAGCCGATGGAACCATAGAAACCGCCTCGACTGTTCTAGATGGATGTGTTATATCCATTAGGAATCATTCTTTCCCGTTATCCTTGCTTCCCTTTAAGCTAGCTGGATTCGACATAGTGATAGGCATGGATTGGTTGTCGAGTAACCAAGCCCAGCTTCTCTGCAATAGAAAGCAAGTAATAGTTAAGACTCCGTCTGGTGAGTCACTTACTCTTCAAGGAGACACCCAGCATGGATTGCCGGAGCAAGTGTCCATGCTCAAGGCATCCAGGTGCATGCAGAAAGGATGTGTCATTTATATGGCACAAGTTACCATTGATGAGCCGAAGCCGAAGATTGAAGATATCCCTGTTATCTCGGAATATCCTGAGGTATTCCCTGAAGAACTACCCGGTTTGCCACCGGATAGGCAAGTGGAGTTTCGGATAGACATCATTCCAGGCACTGCGCCTGTAGCAAGAGCACCATACAGATTGGCACCAACGGAGATGAAGGAGTTGAGGACACAGTTGGATGATTTGTTAGCTAAGGGTTTTATTAGACCTAGCTCGTCTCCTTCGGGAGCGCCAATCTTGTTCGTTAAAAAGAAGGATGGATCGATGCGTCTGTGCATCGATTACCGTGAGCTTAACAAGGTCACTATCAAGAATAGATATCCGTTACCCAGGATCGACGACCTGTTCGATCAGTTGCAAGGAGCAAGCTATTTCTCCAAGATCGACCTGAGGTCAGGTTATCATCAGTTAAAGGTCAAGGATGAAGACGTACACAAGACAGCGTTTAGGACTCGTTATGGACATTACGAGTTCCTAGTGATGCCGTTTGGGCTCACTAACGCACCAGCCGCATTCATGGATCTCATGAATCGCGTCTGCAAGCCTTATCTAGATAAATTCGTCATCGTCTTTATTGACGACATCCTTATCTACTCGAAGAGCCAAGCTGACCATGAGAAACACCTTCGTTGTATTCTCAAACTTCTGCATCAAGAGAAGCTTTATGCCAAATTTTCGAAGTGTGAATTTTGGCTTCGAGAAGTCCAATTCCTTGGACATGTAGTAAGCGAGTGTGGTATCCAAGTTGATCCCGCTAAAGTAGAAGCAGTCATGAACTGGCAGGAGCCGAAGACTCCTACCGAGATTCGCAGTTTCCTCGGATTGGCAGGATACTATAGGCGATTTATTGAGAACTTTTCAAGAATTGCTGCGCCCCTAACTTCGCTGACTCGTAAGAAGATTAAGTTCGATTGGGGCCCTAAGCAGCAGGAATCCTTCGACATCCTGAAGAAGAAGTTGAGCAACGCGCCAGTGTTGACACTGCCCGATGGCATAGAAGATTTCATAGTGTATTGCGATGCATCGCACACTGGTATGGGCTGTGTGCTCATGCAGAGAGGCAAAGTCATTGCCTACGCTTCTCGACAATTAAAGGTGCATGAGAAGAACTACACCACCCACGATTTGGAATTGGGTGCGGTTGTATTTGCTTTGAAGCTATGGAGACATTACTTGTACGGAACCAAGTGTATAATATATTCAGATCACAAGAGTCTTCAGCATCTGTTCAATCAGAAGGAATTGAACATGCGTCAAAGGCGATGGATGGAAACTTTAAACGATTATGACTGCGAGATAAGATACCATCCAGGCAAGGCAAATGTAGTTGCCGACGCCTTAAGCAGAAAGGAAAGGGTAAAACCAATCAGAATCAATGCCAAGCGCATTGAAATAAGAAATAATTTGAATGAAAGGGTGTTAGCTGCACAGAAGGAAGCTGTGTTGGAAGCTAACTATCCTGCAGAAAAGTTAGGAGTAACTGAGGAGCAGTTATCCTACGACAAAGATGGAATGCTACGACTAAACGGACGAATATGGGTTCCAGTTTATGGAGGACTTCGGGATGTTATCCTCCAGGAAGCCCACAGCTCTAAATATTCCGTTCATCCTGGAGCTGATAAGATGTACCAGGATTTGAAGTCAAACTACTGGTGGATTGGTTTGAAAAAGTCCGTAGCAGAGTACGTAGCTAAATGTTTGACTTGTGCGCAAGTCAAGGCTGAGCATCAGAAGCCGTCAGGTTTGCTTCAACAACCTGAAATTCCCAAGTGGAAATGGGAAATGGTGACAATGGATTTCATCACCAAGTTGCCGAAGACGAAAAAGGGAAATGACACCATATGGGTCATAGTAGATAGACTGACTAAGTCAGCTCATTTCCTACCCATCAAGGAGACGTATAGCTCTGATATGTTAGCCCAATTATACGTCGATAAGATTGTAGCGTTACATGGTATACCTATATCTATTATCTCCGATAGAGATACTAGATATACGTCGCATTTTTGGAAGAGTTTCCAACAATCGTTGGGCACTCGTTTGAATTTTAGTACGGCTTATCATCCTCAGACTGATGGTCAGAGTGAGCGTACTATTCAAACTTTGGAAGACATGCTTCGTGCATGTGCGATCGATTTGGGTGGTAGTTGGGATAAGAACCTACCACTAATTGAATTTTCCTACAACAATAGCTACCATTCCAGCATAAAGGCTGCGCCTTTTGAGGCCCTATACGGTAGAAAGTGTAGATCGCCCATTTGTTGGGCAGAAGTTGAAGAAGTCCAACTATCAGGACCAGATATCGTCTTTGAGACGACAGACAAGATCGTTCAGATACGCGATCGTTTGAAAGCTGCCAGGGATAGGCAGAAAAGTTATGCGGATCCTAAGCGCAAAGACTTTCACTTCGATGTAGGTGATAAAGTATTGCTTAAAGTATCGCCCTGGAAGGGTGTGATGCGATTTGGAAAGAAAGGCAAGCTGAGCCCGAGATATATAGGACCGTTCGAGATTATCGAACGTGTCGGGTCAGTCGCTTATAAGTTAAACTTGCCTGAAGAACTTAGCGCTATTCATAATGTGTTCCACATCTGTAATTTGAAGAAGTGTTTCGCTGACGATTCACTGGTTATACCGCATACAGATATACACATAGACGAAAGTTTGAAGTTCGTAGAAAAACCTTTGTCGATTGAGGATCGACAGGTGAAAAAGCTTCGAAGGAAGCACGTACCTATTGTAAAGGTCAAATGGGATGCCCGTAGAGGACCCGAATATACGTGGGAAGTGGAATCCACGATGCAAGAAAAATATCCCCATTTGTTTCAGTAAATCTCGAGGTCGAGATTTCTTTTAAGGGGGTGAGGATGTAACACCTCGAAAAATTTCGTCCAATAATGTCTTGACACGTGTCATAAGGTTCCGGTATGTGAAAATATACTTTAGAGGGACTAAAAGTGACAAACAGTGAAAACTATGGAACGTAAGGGTCCAAAGTGTCAACAATGGATAAATAGACTCTACGATAACCCTACATAATGTTCATAACCTTAAACGGGTGGTTCATGGATCATACGACGCGGAAATTGCACAAAAGTGAGGAATTGCAAACTATAGGGGCCAAAAGTGTCAACATGTTTAATTTATACCTCTGAGTGAACTTTTGGCAGACCCGAAGCTTTGAGAAGCTAAAATATACTCACTAGAATATGTGCTAAAAATTTCATGAAGTTTCGTCCACGTATGAGAAAGTTATGGCCAAAACCGTACTTGAAGGACTAAAAGCGTCAACGTCGAATTTCATGGCTTTTCGGTTGAGCGCAAAGTTATCCGAGGACATTACCATGTTGGTAAATGTCCTAAGGTTCTTAAAAACCAAGTTTGGGGGTTTACGAGTCAAAATAAGCAGCCGAAACATCGCGTACAAGTTCAGGGACCAAAGCTGTCAAAATGGAAAATAGTTTGGCTGATCAGGGGTCAGGCGACCCGCCTGGACTGACCCAAGCGGGCCGCGTGGGGTTGCCAGTAACATAAATTCGCGAAAATTGCAATTCTGGTCCGAATTTTAAGTTGTAACCAGCTCATTCCACCTCCAATTGCTCCAATAAGCATCCTTGCATGCCTAGTGCAACAGTAACCTCCTCCCAACACCTGAATTCAGCTTTAAATTGATCAAAACTTCATTTCTTTGAGCTCATACATTGTGATCAAGAACACCCAACTTGCAAAACTCTCAAGACAACTTTCTGGAGCATTTCTGGACACCAAGGCCGATTCCTAGTGTTTGCTAGACTTCATTAGGACCTTTGTAAGCTTCTAATTCAGTCCTTAATTCGTTCTTGCATCGATTATTAGTAAAAGTCAAACTGATTGTTCTTATACTTTGACTTTCTGATTAAACGAGTTTCACTCAGTCATTTCTCAAATTGAAACCACATATATGTTGGTAATTATGTGGGAAACAAACCCTCAAAAGGGTATTCTCTGATTCCCACTTATTGCATGCTAATTGTCGAGTCAAAGGCTTTCTTAAAAAGTCAACAGAAATGGTTTTTGTGAAAAATAGCTTAAATGGTAATGTAAAGGACATGCAATCTGTTTGATCATCATAAATAGCTTTATAATGAATATAAGAATGTGTTTTACAATGATCAACTCGACAATCTTTAGTATAGATACGAATCGGAACCGAAAGTCTTGTAAAACGACTATTTCGTAGACCATCGATTCGGATTCGTACATGCATGTTTGAGATCTGTATTGGAGAGTATTTTTGACCATTTTTATTTTGGTAAAACTCTCTGGAATTTTGTTGCTTGAGTCTATGCTTAGCCGCTTCATTTGCATATTTCCGATTATGCTTAAAAGTTGACTATTTTGCCCTTTTTGATATAAAACGTGATTTTTGGAAAAGTGAAAGAGTAGAAATCTTTATTTCTAATATATAAACTTGCACCGAAAATTTCGGATCAGTTGGTGGTCCAGATTTTGAGTTATGGCCATTAGCGTAAAACTATGTTCTTAAGTTACATAAACGGCCCTTTTCGCGTATAACCCATTTCAGGCCACGTTTTGATATAAAACTTTTTACCCACTGATGTTATATAATATTTTGGGATTTTAGATGATTTTTATTTAATTTTTGGCTGGTCGTATCTTAGATCGCTTAGTTATTTCGGTTTATGTCGGTTTTGACCGTTTAAGCCATAAAATGAGTTTTATGCACTCTTTTGACCCGAAACCTTTTTCTACTGATTTCGTATGTTAAATAAATTATTTTAAGTATTCTAGAAATATAAAAATCTCAGTTTTCCTTTGAAAACCCGGAAACGCCTTTAAATCGCATTTTTAGCGTTTTTAACGCATAGTAAGCGTTATATCCATTTTAAACCTATAAGACTTATACCTACTGATGTAATTAGCATATTTTCATATAATAACAGTAAGTATAAGTATATGAACTCAGGTTTCCAGTTTTGGCATTCTTAGCCCTTGTGAAATTACTAAAATACCCCTACGGTGCATAGTTTGATTTTAAATGTTAAGTTTGGTATATGGGTCATACCCTATTGTTATAATATGTTAAATGAAGCATATTTACTGTATAAACCAGACCCGAAACTCAGATTTCTAATTTGACTCTTTTATAACCTTTTAAATGACCAAAATGCCCTTATAAGGCATAAATTGAGTTTAAAATTATTCCGGGCAATATAGAACATAACTTACTGATGTTATATCATATTTAAAGCATATTATCTCAGGAAACTTGCATTTGACTCTTTTGGCTACCCGTAACGCCCTTTTTGCGTTCGGTTCGGTTTACGTAACTAGTTTGCGTAAATTGACCGAAACGGGTCAAACGTTATCATTTTTATCTCAAAATCCAGAATGTATTCAGTATACCCATATTATACAAGTATTCAAACTTGTCGGGTCTAAATCACATTCTATCCGGTCTTTCGCTTAATCGTGCGCTTGTACCGTATCGTCCTTAAAACTAACCGGTCAAGCTTAGGCTTAAATAAAAGACCCGTTAGAAATCTAATAGGTTATTATAAACCTTTGTTCCAGATTAGGAGGCCTAGTAAAAGCTACTACACTTACCGTTTGTGTTACATACTTGCTCAGGTAAATACATTCTGACTTATTTTCCCTATACGGGCTTGGGGTACGGTATATAGTATACCGCTTGATCGGGCGCACAAGTCCTGCACCTTATGGGTGTACAGTCTTGAATAGCTTGTGCGACTCGTTTAAACAGTCTTGTCTTACTTTAGGCTTTGGGGGGTTATTGACCGTGTCCCGGATATACTTGGCATTATCTTACGAGATGGCCACGACCAGAGCACGGGGTGTAGGCGTACACTCGGCGTGTATAACTCTTTAATGTGGTGTGTCATTTAATCTTTAGCCCGGACAGTAGATCCCGGGCCACCAAAGATACGAGTGCATGTAATTCGTTCACAAGTTTATATTGCATAAATATCCCAAGTTAATAAAAATATTTATGCCTTGTGCATTTAAATCAATTTTCAATCATTTTCAAAATGAGTCAGTTGATTTGTATTTACCAGTGTAAACTGACGTATTTTTCCCAAAAGGTTAAGTGCAGGTACTATACGAAATAGGCTGGCTGTTTCCTAAGAGCGTCCACTATAGTCTCGCAAGCTCGGACGACAAATAACTGTTGAACAATTTATTCTTATTTTATTTGATCCGCCTGTGGATCCGTTTCAACTACTTATGATGTTTATTATGTCATTTTAATTAAAGTTGAAATGTATCTATTCTGCTTCCGCTGTGCATTATTATATTGTGTTGTTTGTCTATGACGATGCCAACTACGTCACTGTACCCCACACCGGGCCCATCGGTGACACGTGGAAATCGGGGTGTGACATTACTCTCTTCTGTCACTCCACACTTACGCACATTTCGACACCTTTCTTACGTATGTTCCTTCGATGTGAAGATCATGAGTGGGCGTCTCGACTTGACCCAGGGTCAGCTTACGGCCTTGATTAACGAACGGATTGCTGAAGCCTTAGCAATCCAATCAGGGAGTCAACCCGTGCACCCTCAAACACGCATGGGCACCTTCAAGGCGTTCCTAGAATGCAAACCCCCCACTTTCGATTGCACTGGAGGGGTAATCAGCCTTCTACACTGGATCCGAAGAATCGAATATACATTCGAAGAAAGTGAAAGCCCTGCCAGCAAACGAGTAGAGTACGCTACTGGCATGTTGCAAGGGAAAGCGTATTCTTGGTGGAACGCACAAGTTCAGATGCTCGAGTTGGCAGACGCGAATCCCAATGGAGCGACTTCAAGGATTGGATTAAGGAAGAATTCTGCCACCTGGACGACATTCTGGTACTGGAAATAGAGTATTATGCTTTGAAGATGGAAGGATCAGAGATTGAGGCGTACACAAAGAGGTCCAATGACTTGGCTGCCTTATGTCCTAACATGTCACAACCCATATCTAGGCGAATCAAGCTATACCTCAGAGGCTTAGTCCCGGAAATCCAAGGGTCTGTGAGTGCGGCCAACCATCCCACAATCAAGAAAGTCGTTCGTTTGGCGCACCAACTCACCGATCAGGCGGTGGCAGAGGGCAAGTTGCTCAAGCGTAGCTTTTCAATGCAAATGCTCTTTTTAGTAACAAGTATATTTGGGGTGATCACCAAGGTGAGGGTCCTAGCTCTAAACGACGGGAACCGCACAGGAAACTCGGGCTGAACTACCAAAATCAGAGGGGATACCTAGGGAATAAACCGACATGCCGCAAGTGCCAACGGCACCACAGCGGGTCATGTGCGGAATCGTGTTGTCATTGGTACAAGAAGTTGGGGCATATGGCTAGAGACTGTAGGAGCCCATATCCTGCAAACCGGAACCAATGTCAACACTAGCAAGGTAATGAGAAATGTTACCAGTGCAGTGCTGAGAGTCACTTCAAAAGGAACTGTCCGCGGATGAGACAGAATCGTGACAACAGCGGCAACCAGGGCAATAGGAACAATAACGGAGACAATAAGGATAACCGCATGACTGGTAAGCATGAGTTCCTGAATGGACAAGAGGAAGAAGGAAACAACCCCAACGTTGTGGCGGGTAAGTTCCTACCAGACAATTTCCTTGTTTCTATTTTAGTTAATTCGGGTACAGATGTTAGATATGTGTTCCTAAGAGTTAGTCAGGTGCTTAAGCGTACCCCATTATCTTTAAAACACCGAACATGTTGTAGAACTAGCTAATGGTGAAAGTCTTAAGGGCACACACGCAGTTAAGGGATGTAACCTCGTCTTAGATGGTCAGACCCTCTCTATCGACCTCTTTCCTATGGTTCTGGGTAGTTTGACGTTGTCCTTGGGATGGATTGGTTATCTCGACACCAAGCGGAGATTATTTGCAAGGAGAAAATCGTCCGTATTCCTCGTCCTGATAAAGAACCCCTCGTGATTCGTGGCGACAAGAGTGGTGCTGTTGTAGGCATCATCTCTTCCCTTAAGGCCCAGAAGTGTTTGCGAAAAGGCCACACCGCTATCCTAGCCCTCGTTTCTGATTCATCCTCAGAAGAAAAGAAGATAGAATACATTCCTATTGTGCGCGACTTTCATGGAGTATTTCCTAAGGAATTACCTGGTCTTCCGCCTCATCGACAAGTCGAGTTTCAAATCGAGCTAGCTCCTGGAGCAGCACCAGTAGCTCGAGCACCATATCATCTAGCTCCATCAAAACTCGAAGAACTGTCTACGCAACTACAAGAACTCCTGGAAAAGGGTTTTATACGTCCTAGCTCTTCTCCTTGGGGAGCTCCAGTGCTATTCGTAAAGAAGAAAGAAGGTACCTTCAGAATGTGCATTGAATACCGCAAGCTCAACAAGGTGACTGTGAAGAATCGTTATCCTCTTCCACGCATTGATGACTTATTCGACCAGTTTCAAGGATCGAGTTCCTATTCTAAGATTGACCTAAGGTCAGGCTACCATCAGCTGAGAGTCCGAGAGGAGGACGTCTCCAAAACAGCATTCAGAACTCGATACGGCCATTACGAGTTTCTGGTTATGCCTTTCAGATTAACAAATGCACCTGCAGTCTTCATGGATCCCATGAACCGAGTGTGCAAGCCTTACCTGGATAAGTTTGTCATAGTCTTCATCGACGACATCCTGGTCTATTCTAAGAGTCAGGAGGAACACGAGCAACACCTGAGGCTTATTCTGGAACTTCTTCGTAAGGAACAGTTGTATGCCAAGTTTTCGAAATGTGACTTTTGGCTTTGCGAAGTCCATTTTCTAGGCCATGTGGTAAACAAGGATGGAATTCATGATGATCCATCCAGGGTTGACTCGATCGAGAACTGGCCTGCACCCCGCACACCAACAGAAATCCGCCAATTCTTGGGTTTGGCAGGATATTACAGAAGGTTTATCAAGGATTTCTCAAAGATTGTGCAACCTCTCACTTCACTGACTCAGAAGGGTGTCACCTATCATTAGGGTGAGGAGTCCCATTTCAGCCCTTAAAAGATAGACTTTGTAGCGCGCCTATCCTCTCATTGCCTGAAGGCACAAATGATTTTGTGGTTTAATTCGACGCTTCCATCCAAGGACTTGGTTGCGTGTTGATGCAACGTGACAAGGTCATTGCCTACGCATCGCGTCAACTTAAAGTTCACGAAAGGAACTACACTACCCACGATCTGGAACTGGGAGCAGTTGTTTTCGCGCTTAAGATATGGAGACATTACCTGTACGGTACCAAGTGCACCATTTACACCGATCACAGAAGTCTCGAGCATATCTTCAAGCAAAAAGGAATTAAATATGCGGCAACGCCGATGGGTCGAACTCTAGAATGATTACGAATGTGCGATCAAGTATCATCCGGGCAAAGCCAATGTTGTGGCCGACGCCTTCAGTCGAAAGGATACTATACCTAAGCGTGTACGCACGTTACAGCTTACCATCCAATCTAACCTTCCCGCTCAGATTCGCGATGCTCAGGTTGAGGCATTGAAAGCAGAGAACATCAGGGCTGAGTCCTTACGAGGATCGAGGCAGCGGCTAGAACGAAAGGAAAATGGCGCCTACTATGTTAACGGACGCATCTGGGTTCCATTTTATGGTGGCTTACGCGGGCTTGTGATGGATGAAGCACATAAGTCTCGTTGTTCAGTACATCCTGGTTCGGATAAGATGTACCACGACCTAAAGACTGCATACTGGTGGCCTGGTATGAAAGCCAGCATAGCAAGCTACGTCAGTAAATGCTTGACTTGTGCTAGGGTCAAGGTCGAATACCAGAAATCACCAGGCCCACTTCAACAACCAGAGATTCGAAAATGGAAATGGGAGAAAATTTCCATGGATTTCGTTACTGGCCTGCCTAGATCTCAACGCGGAAATGATACCATTTGGGTGATCGTGGATCGACTAACCAAGTCTGCACATTTTCTGGCTATCAAGGAAACGGATAAGTTTTCTACTCTAGCAGACATCTACCTAAAGGAAGTAGTATCAAGGCACGGAGTGCCAACCTCCATCATTTCTGACCGTGACGCGCGTTTTACCTCTGAACTGTGGCAAGCTATGCACAAGTCTTTTGGCTCACGTTTAGATATGAGCACCGCTTATCACCCACAGACGGATGGGCAATCTGAACACACCATCCAGACTCTTGAAGACATGCTTAGGGCATGCGTAATCGACTTTGGTAACGGCTGGGAAAAGCATCTCCCGTTAGTGGAGTTTTCTTATAACAACAGCTACCACACCAGCATCCAGGACACTCCGTTCGAGGCATTGTATGGACGGAAGTGCCGACCACCTCTATGTTGGGCAGAAGATTGGTGACAGTCAAATCACTGGCCCAGAACTTGTAGTACATCCAACCGAGAAGATTGCTCAGATACGACAGCGAATGGCGGCAGCTCTTGACCGTCAGAAAAGCTATGCTGATAAGGGAAGAAAACCACTCGAGTTCCAGGTTGGGGATCGAGTGCTACTCAAAGTCTCACCTTGGAAAGGTGTAGTCCGTTTTGGCAAACGAGGCAAACTCAACCCGCGATACGTTGGACCCTTTAAAATCATTGAGAAGATTGGCAAGGTGGCCTACAGGTTGAATCTACCTGAAGAACTCAGCAGAGTTCACAATGTCTTCCATGTGTCGAATCTGAAGAAGTGTCTGTCAGACGAGACCCTCATAGTTCCCTTGAAGGAGCTCACGATCGACGACCAGCTGCGATTCGTCAAGGAACCAGTAGAGATTACTGATCGAGATGTTAAGATTCTCAAGCGCACCAAAATACCTCTTGTCCAAGTTCGTTGGGATTCCCGTCGTGGCCCAGAGTATACCTGGGAACGAGAAGACCAAATGAAACTCAAGTATCCCCAGCTGTTTAAGAAAAGTGCAACCACTACTAAGGCTGATGGTACTGCAGAATTTCGGGATGAAATTCCAAATCAACGGGGGGATGATGTGACACCCCAGGAAAACCAGGAAACCAACGCAGCTTAACTAGCTTCCTCAGTAACCACACGCTAAATTTCGGGATGAAATTTACTTAACAGGGGGAGAATGTGACAACCCTCAGAATTCCATGTATTCCGTACAATTTATTATTGATAATTAAAGTGCTTGACGACTGTGTGGAATTACTTAGCTGCTCTCTGATTAGTGTGTTATACTTACATGTATTTGTTAACATACTAGTAGTATACAGAAAAGCTATTAAATAGTCCGTTATGATTTCGTAAGTGTTGAGAATTAAAAACATTACAAAAACATATATGTAGGACACTGTACGGATTAATTAGGCACTTTAATGGCACAACACCGAACCGAACAACCGGACTTTACCTGGAACACAAAAATATTGTCAAACACATTATTTTTATTTTTCTGAGCTAGTAAGGGTCCCCGAACACCCTAACACACCTTATATTATATAACACAGCTTCATGCACTAACTTAACAATTTAATCCTAACTAGTTCCCTAACCATTTAGTTGAAACCCAACCCTATACCCCCCCCCCACCTTACGGTTATGGAAGTAGGGGACACACCCACACTTCTTTTGAATATTTAATTTGCTATTGTTAGTTATCAAGAGAACATAATACATGATGGAAATTAGGGAAACATGGTTTATATATTAACCCACAAGAACTTGAACTTTCATTCCACAAAACACACAACAACCAACTTCTTCCTCTCCCTTCTTCTTAGTTCATGGCTGCCACCACCCACCACCCTACAACCACCATCAACTTCCATTCAAGTCATTTTACATACACTCAAAGGTGCTACGGGTCATACAACGAAGCTCGGTGCTCTCGGAAGTGGAAGGACCTTCTCCATTCGCTATTAACCATCACTTTTCTTCACTCGAACTCCCCTAGTCTTGAACTAGTGGTAAGAACTTAGATCCGTTCATTCTTCATGTGATTTAAGTGGTTAATAGTTGTTTGATGATGAAAATCCATGAACATTAAAGAACCATGAACAAAGTCTTGCATATAAACTAACTTGTGATGAAATATTGATGAAACTTAATGAAGTGATGATAAACTGAAGTTGTCTTGATTATGTTACTAATTTACTTGCTGATCTACTTGTAATATTGATGTTTGATGTTGTTGTGATCACTAAACATATTAACGGAATCAATCGAACACAAGTTAGAAAATCAGAAGCTGAAACAGTAGGCTGTTTGGTAATTACAGCCAACTTCAGTTGGCTATAACAGAACTGTAACTTAATGAAAAATGTATTTTCTGAAGTCTAGATTTATGTATTATGAAATACGGTTCTAATGGCACCAGAATCGTAATTTTTGGACTTCGTTTACTCTTTTTAAAGTGTCATTTTGTAACAGCAGCTAGAGCTGCATTTTTACTGCTGAAAATATGCATTCTATTTTCTGTCATAACTTGAGTTCCGTGTAGTGTTGGATCATAAAATTGGTACTGTAGTTGGAAATTGATGTCATAGTAATTGTCCCACTGTAATCTCGTCAATCCGACTTACAATGAATTTTTAATGAATTTTTCCGTGGACTGCAGTCAGAGAAAGATAAATCTGAGTGTAGTCCGGAAAATGATTTTTAGTAAAATATTGGTGATGATTTAGATCCCGATATTTTTACACAATAATATTTGGATCGTTTAGCACCTTTTATAAAAAGTTGGCAATTTTTGAAATAAGATAACTATTTTATTAAAAAGCTCGAAAACAGCCCAGTTTCGGATATTTAAGTTGAAATGACATAATTAGTAATTTGCGTGTCTAAATGTCGAGTATGTTATCTGTGAATGATCTAACATGTTATATGTCAATAAAAGTGTTATGTACAATGTCGTGTGCTTGCTTATGAATGGGAATAGATGGGAAGTTTATATGGGCATAAACCGTTAAAGTGATGCATGTTATGTGTTAGATGCGTGTAGGAATTTTTGTGCTTATTTGAAGTCACTAATAAACTAAGTGGTAATCCTACTAGGACGTGATTGACCGACTTTGACTATTAGCTATATTTGAGAATCTAACCGAGCAAAC
Source organism: Helianthus annuus (assembly GCF_002127325.2). NCBI lineage: Eukaryota > Viridiplantae > Streptophyta > Magnoliopsida > Asterales > Asteraceae > Helianthus > Helianthus annuus. Next base: position 154,271,987 of record NC_035445.2, read on the forward strand.
CGAGGTGAGTTCACACACTTTCTAAGGCATGGGATTCCCGGTGGTTTGGGAATGGGTTAAAGAATTAAAACGGAATCTACATATCTTACTTAGGTAGGATATGTACGGCCATCCTCCTCGGGTAGGATGCCAATATTAATCCTGCATATTCTCTTTGGGAGAACTACGTACGTTCGTCCTCCTTGGGTAGGACAACAACCTTAAAACTTACTAGACAAAACTCTATCATAAGTCCCTCATTTTATATCGACTTAATCTCCGAGGCCGATGGCGAGTGGGTCATTAGTAAATAGCGCTATTAGGTTTAACAAACCTCACACCGTGTCGTCCGAACAGGAGTGTACTAATGGACTAAGGAAAAGGGTCAATGCTGATAGACATTGACTTAGGGCACAACTTACTTTCGTTAGTAGTCGATATCATACCGTCTAGTAGTTCACATGGGGAAGCCCCCACTAATCATGGATATAGTTTAGGTAATAAAGAATGAACTGGTTAATCTTACTTTCAACTACGGGGTAACCCCCACGACAATTACGCCAACGAAAGACAAACCACGTTTTCGGAAATAACTTAAAACTAAACAACCAAATGTGAACTCACTCAACTTTGTTGTTGACTCGTTGTTACATGCCTTACAGGTCGTTAAATGCTTGGAGCTTGCACGAGGAAGGAGTCGTTGTGGGGTACGGACTGTTATGTCCCGTACTTAATATTTAATTCCTTTTGAACTTATTAAACTTGCGTTTTGAACTTCAACTTATAAACTATGGACTTATGTTTTGGACTTTACGTTTATGCTTCCGCTGTTTAAATTAAAACTTGGTTAACTGGCTTTTGGTCACCAATCGTATTGTGGTTAGCTTTATTTACTTAAATACGTTGTTCAGTATGATTGGTGGCTCGATCCTGGTCACGTCACGCCTCCAAGCGGTGGTACTCCGCATGGTGGATTTTGGGGGTGTGACAACGCGAGGGGGTCAAATTATATGTATAAATAGAGGGCATTGGGACTGGAATTTCTGCGTTGGAATGACGAACAAATTCGTTATATACACTGAGTTATAGTCATTTTACTACCAAACACACACATAAGCTCGAATTTTGCTACGATACAGGGTATTAACTCGATCGCTGCTACGATTCGATGTCCGATCGATTGAAACTATCCGATGAATGTTTAAGTGCTACTCAAATTGGGTTTATACTTTATCATTCATCTTGATTCCGACAGGATGTTTGAGTGTCGCCGGAACTCTGGCTATACTCTGTCATTCGTTGCGAATCCGCTGGATGTTTAAGTATTGCACTTTGTTATTCGTCGTGAGGGTTTAAATCTCGTGAGCTTATCGTAAAAGTTGTATTCAGTTACTTACCTAGTTTCGTGTGCATTATCGCTTAAATTAGGTTATCAGACTTATCAGTAGACTAAACATTACCCCATACACTTACAATCAAATTAGATGCTAATTCTCAGAAGAATCAGAATCATGAAGCTTGTTAATTCAATACTGCATGCTTATAATGTGAGTCCATTCTCTTTTCTCACAGTTTGTGAGTCATTCTCTTTTTACCAAAACTTTCTTTCAAAATCATGTTTATTTTCAAATTTATAATTACAGGGATTAAGTCTTTGTAGTCTTCATTATAGCCGGTATGTGGGGTTTTGTATACATTACTTGATAACCGTCACCATTGGACAACGGGTTAGCCAAGGGGTGATATGACCATAGTCACAGACACCATTGGACCACGAGATAGCCAATAGGTGGTCGAGTGACAAATACCGTGGGTATATGGTTGACATATATAAACATTGTAATCGCTCTTAATACTGTAACTTATAACACTGTTTTCTAGTTATACTTTGCAGTGATTAAGTCTTTGCCAATCTTAAAGAAGCAAATGTAAAAACTCTTAATGCTGTGAATTATAACAAATGTATTTTTTATAAAACCTGAATGAACTCACTCAGTATTTCCTACTGACAAAACCTTTTTAAAACACGTTTCAGGTAATTACAGTAGATTGGAATAAGAGTTGGATACGACACCAAAAAGGCTTACAGAAGTGGCTTGATTTATTAATTAAATTAAATTAAGAAAAGTTGTTTTATGTAATCGGGTTTATCCTATATGAAAAGTTACCTTTGTAAAACATGGGTTTATCCCCATCTATTTAATAAATAAAAAATCCGGTGTTTCAAAACTCTGATATTATTCTTAACTCACGGTCCTGATGAAATTTTCGCTGCAATATTTTCTAAATAACCATGGGTACCACTTGGCTGTTCGCGGCTCCCGATTCCGTCCAGGGTGGGGTCGGGGGTTGTAACAATGTAAACACTCTTAATGCAACTATGTATTAAGACAATGATACACCAGATTCGGTTGTATATCATTTCGGTGTATTCTCACAATTCATTAATGTCAACAGACTAATTTTATCCATTTATTTGTTCGAAAGTTGACGGAACGTTTTCATTTGAGCTTGTTGATTCTGAGTTCATTTAGCGGATGTTATTGTTTCTAGAACTCATTTGCATATTGTGAACGATCATTTGGAATTCTGTTGGTCGAAACTCCTCTTTTATTGAACCCCTGTGAAATAAGTTACACAAGAATCTTGTATCCTTTGACATCAAATTCTGAAACACATACCTTTTAACCGTTGCGTTCCTAATGTTGTATTATGTCCCTGGATTCATCTGATTCGAATAAGTCTTGTTTCGGTTCGTGGATTAATCACTTTGGTATTATTCATATCCATACACGCATAACGTAACCCTAAGGAGTTAATGTAGTTTAAATTTCAAGGACGAAATTTTCTTAACAAGGGGAGAATGTGACAACTCTCAAAATTCCAGGTATCCGTACAATTATTAAACAATGATTAGTGCTTAATGACTATGCTGAATTACAATTAATGACTTGAATTGCTTTCTGATTATTGTTATTATACATACATGTGCATCATATATTGCAAATGACATACCATTCTTGCATGCAAACTTTGTTGATTTAAATGATGCATAAAACACAGTTAGCACAGTTATCAGACAAATCAGAAAAAGGCTAACGGAGTTCAGTACATAGACAGAAATGGTATTGAGGCACAGAATGAGCCAGAAACCAAGTATTACACCAGTATAGTGTGTAGGAAAGTAAGGATCACAAAACTGCCTTCCTAGAGATAATTGAAGTGCCGGAAAAGTGCCTAAAACTCACATAAACTGCAGAATTCTGCAGAAATCAGCAAAATTCAGCATTTAAACACTTTAATATCATGCAGAAATATGGCTAAATGGTCCAGAATACTTTCCTAAGTGTCAGGAATCAAAACTGTCACAAAAGGTAACATAAAGCACACTAAACTACATAGTTTAGCACCTTAACGAACCATAACCAACCGAACAACCAGACACTACCAGAAACACCAAATTTTCACTAGAAGCACTGTTGTAACATTATCAAGCTAGTTATGATCCCCGAACATCATAACACATCATATAACAACTAGTAACTAAATCACCTAACTAAACACTTGATTTTTAACCTTATGATCTAACTTATGGTTACAACCTAAGCCTAGACCCCCCCACCTAGTTCACGGCCAACAAGGGCCCCACATGAGGATTTTATTTAATTATTTTAATAGATCTTGCCCCATACTTTAGTGAACATTAAATCCATGAGATCTTGTGATGTTGGAAGATTATTACTTATAACCACAAGACATCCATCCTCTTTCATTCATCTTTATCTTCACATAATAAACCTCCTCCATCTCCTCCATAACCTACGACCAAGCACACCCACACACAACCACCCATTTTCACTTCAATCTCTTCCATTCTAAGGTGTTCACAAGGTGTCTCTAGCATAATTAGGAAGCTTGGAGCTTGTGGAAGTTGAAGGACCTTTCTCTTGTGCTTTTATCCACTCCATTTCATCTTGAGATCATCCCTAGCGTTGATTGTTGATTGTCCATGTTATTGATGTAGATCATCATGTGATCTTGCTATATAGTGATTAAAGACATAATCTAGCAAGATGAGAGGATGATTATGTTAATGATCAATAGATCATCCTCATGTAAATCATGAACTTGAAAGAATAATTTGTTTTTTTTTGTTAAGTGATGATCAAAGTGTGTGAAAAGTCTTGTAAATCTATGATTGCAAGAATGGTTTTTCAAGAAATCAAGTTAAAAATACAAAGTTTACTTAACCTTGGTTCTTAAAGAAATAAACCACATTTTTAGTAGTTAATCAAGTGTAGGATCATGTATTTGACAAGAAAAATCCATGAAGAAACATTTTTAGAAAAATTAGTTACAAGTTGTAAAGAACTAATTCTTTCAAAAATGAAGTTTTTAAATAAACAACCACACTTTAAAGGGTAACTAGGCTTACTAAATACACTAGTAAGTTACTACACATTTTTGTAAATTTTCAAGTTCATGATGTAGTAGTTTATGCTTGATCTTGGCAAATTGGTAAGTGTAGATTGATTTGTTGTTGATTGTGTTGATTTATAAAAGAAAATGATATGCCTTGAAGGCATGGAAACCTCCATTTTTAGGGGAAACTATGGAAAAATTTTTCCAGAAATTAAACACTTAGAAAAAAATATTTTTAAACAAATATATACAAATATATTTTAAACCATGAATTTTCATATAAAGTTTGCCATAATTTTTGTTACAGAAATTATAAATATTGGAGGTTGGTTTTTATAAATAAAAGTGACTAAATATGTATTTAGGAAATATATATTTAGAAGTCACCATGTGTGTGATTATTTATATATTATGTGTGTTAGTTATATTATTTTAGGACTTGAAATAATATAACTCACCAAAATACCAAGAAATTACAATCCAAAATATTACCAAAATTCCAAGAGAATGAACATATAAAGAATACCCAAAATATTGAAGAAACCGAACAAAGAAATATAACTCACAAAAGTATTCCGGAAATTTAATTCATAAGTATATTTTGGTAATTGATATTTTGGACACCAAGAGAACAAAAATATGATTTTTACAATTATTACAACATATATCATAATTTTGACAGGGAGAAAATATATTATTTTTGGTAAGTAAAAATATATATTTTCTTGTAATTATTAGAAGATATATTATCTTTGGGGGAAAATATATATTTTCTTGAATAAACATGGCATACATTCTTTTTGAGTGAAAGATAAGTTTATATATATTTTCCAAGTTAAACTTGAAAATATATTATTTTTGAGACTTATGTGAAATTATAAATATTTTTGCCAAGGGAAAAACTATAAGTAATTTTCTACGTAATATTTCTTAAAATATATATTTTGGGAATTTATTGATGTTTATTTATTAGAAATATTATTCCAGAAAAGTTAATACAAAAATTAAAAAATTAAGTATGAGATACTTAATAAACACAATTAAAATACGTATTCTCATACGTATAAATACACACCGGGATACGCCGTCGATATATGGCAAAAATATACAAGTATAAGAATACGAGTATGAAAACACCCATCCTTGGGAAGTTATATATGTACAAATACACAAGAAGTATCAAGTTGAAATATACTATTTTAACTATTATTCCAAAATTTAATAAATATAATTTAAGTTAAAATATTTTATTATTTTAACAAATAATTATATAACTTGGAATAATATTAAAGACACAATGAAACGTAACTCAATGGCACTAAATAAGACTAAGTCAAGGCACGACCCACTCGTCTAATAGACTGTAGTACGTTTCTAGGAAGTCGTGTGAACAAGTAACAGATGTGAGTTATGTTGGATTGATCTGAAGAACGCAAAACTGTGAGTTCATGTCCCCCTTTTCTTTAACTGTTTTTGGTTTTTATAACTTCGGGGGTGAAGTACATGTTACAAACTGTTTACAAACGTTTATACATGGTATGGTTAGCTAAGGAAAGGTACTGCTAGATCATGTGAGTGGTGGGTACAACGCTTAAAACTGAAGCCTGGCGCAAAATCTGCTAGGTTTGAGCCTTCCTCGTAGTAGGACCGGGGTGAGGTGACTATGTCTTCAAACTGAAGCCTGGTGCAAAATCTGCTAGGTTTGAGCCTTCCTGCATCATGTCACACATATTAATGGCCTTGCAAACCATTAATGATCTGTTTTCCTTATTTGCTTTCATACCAGGGTTTGACAAACACATACTTACTTATGATGATTACAAAGTTTATTCGAGCTCACACACTAAACATGTGAACTTGCTCAACTTTTGTTGATGTTTTCAAACTATATGTATTTCAGGAAACTAGGTATGGATCTGGCGGGCGTTGAAGTTTTCAAGGGTTGTTGGTATAAAAGATGTCATCTGGTGTCCAAGGGTTTGGGGTTGGGTATCTTATCCTGGAACTCTAAAACAAATTGCATGGTTTGTAATACAGATTCGAAGTCTGTGTTTGAATTCTAAAACAATGTTATTGTAATGTTCTAAAACTTAATCTATGGATAACATCTTTGGTTTTATCATATAGTTGTTTGTTATGGTTGAATGCAATGATATTAAGCAAGTCACACATAATCACGCTTCCGCAAAAGTCAGGGTGTGACAAATAATAAAAATTTTGATGTGATTGTTCATGTCAGCTGTGCGGGAGCAACAGAGCAAGAAAAACGACCGACCACAAATCGAACATTTGAATACTTGTAACTAACGTACGAAATCTATAACATGCGAATTTGTAAATAACATGCGAACAACATGCGAAAATGTATAACATGCTAAATTGTAGAACATGCTAAATTGTTTAACATGCTAAATTGTATAACATGCTAAATTGTATAACATGCTAAATTGTATATTGTATAACATGCTAAATTGTATAACATGCTAAATTGTTTAACATGCTAAATTGTATAACATGCTAAATTGTATATTGTGTACCATGCTAAATTGTATAACATGCTAAATTGTATAACATGCTAAATTGTATAACATGCGACATTATAAACATGTGAAATTTTATAACATGCGACATGATAAACATGTGAAATTTTATAACATGCGACATTATAAACATTTGAAATTGTATAACATGCGAAATTGTATTTCATGCTTTTTATAACATGCGATTTGTTTAAATAATAACATGCGAAATTAATTTCTATTGGAATGCTTAAAGACGAATCCAACGTCTTCGAAATCAACATCTATGTTTAGTCCGTTGTTGCTCTGTGGATCCATTGAAAACAACAATCGATTAAACTGATACGATTCATAATTACCGGGATAGTGGTGTAACGAACTCATGATCTGTTTATTGAAGGCATTGTCTAATTTGCCCTATGCTGATTGAATGGATTGCCTGATATACCCTTATGTAGGAAAACCGAATCAGGGACACGTGTAGGGCTATTATGATCGTGAACGTAATGTAGGATAAGGGTATTTGTATCCTACACTTCCTCTCTCTCTCTCTCTCTATATATATATATATATATATATATATATATATATATATATATATATATATATATATATAGAGAGAGAGAGAGAGAGAGAGAGAGAGAGTTAACTAGGCTAGGGTTCTAGAGTGAACACTAGTATATTTGTGAACTGAGTGAACAAATCCTGACCATTAATTTATATCATTAATTTATATCATCAGTTTTTTTCACACTTATCATTATTATCCGAATACAATGTTAGACATTTAATTACACGTTTAAATTTACGTGAATTCGTAAATATATAAAATTTACACATGTGTAAGGCTGGCATTTACATATGTGTAAATTTGTTATATTTACAAATGTGTAAAAAAATGTAATAAGAATGATTTTGAAAGAAGAAATGAATTATTTGATGTTGTTCATTCTATTTTTGATGTTGTACTTTAATTACAATGAGGTTTGCGTTAAAAAATTGGTTTTGGTTAGTTTTTTCATTCGTTCTCATGGTTCTCGCAATATTTAGCATTCTCAAGATAACCCTCCCCTATATATATATATATATAGGACAAGGATCCGTTAGGAACCACCCTTTATTGCGAGAACCGCGAGAACCAATGTGAACACAACTAAAAATAGCTAAAAAACACAAAAAAAAAAAAAATTGGTATTTTTTATAAAAAAAAATCGCTACCTTAAGTAGCCAAATTTTTTTTTTTTAAATTTAAAAAAAAATTGCTGCTAAAAGTAGCGATTTTAACTTAAAAAAAATTTTTTTTTTTTGTGTTTTTTTTATTTTTAAGGTTTCTTGGGGGTTTAGTTTTTAGCATTTTAGCTTGGGGGGGGGGGGTGGGTTGGGGGGTTTAGGTTTTTTTTAGGGGGGGGGGTGGGGGGTTTAGGTTTTTGGGGAGGGTGGGGGTTAGGTTTTTTTACATTTTTCTTTTAGGTTTTTTTAGCTATTTTAGGTTGTGTTCACATTGGTTCTCGCGGTTCTTGCAATAAAGGTGGTTCTCGCTGAACCTTACCCTATGTATATATGTGTACATATATATATATATATATATATGGTCAGGATTTAGAGAAAACGGGGGAAATTGTGAGAACGATTATGGATCGTTAGATCAAAACAATCTATGGAGTAGATGTCGCGGTGGCGTTTTCGTAAATAACATAAACTTTTTAAAGTAGGCGCGCTTCAATAAGGCCAAAAAGGTAAATGTTCATCTACAAAACACATCAAATGTGAACCAAAACATATATACTTCCCAGAGAAACCTCCCCCAAACCAACGTAAAACGCGGAAACCCTAGAAAACGCGAAACAACAAATACTTTGGCGTCGAAAGATCAAACCAGATCCAGAGGCAAGAAACATAGTGAGCTAACTTCGATTTACATTGTGCTAGTTTATGCTGCTTTTGGCGTTCTAATTTTAACAATAAATTTGCAGTTTCTATGAGCGTAGAAGCGGAAGGGTCATCTGCTCCAAAACGCCAAAAACCCAACGAGTAACGAAAGGAGACAACAAGAGAACATGGTACAAATTGTTACTTTTCATGATGTTGTAATACAGTTTGATACTTTGTTACCAAAACGCCAAAATTTGTATCATTTGTTTAACAATTTTAAAATGTATGAGAACGAAATTTTACATATATAATTTGTGTGTTATTGTGTTATTAAATGCCATGAATCACATGTGATTGTCTTATTGAAAAACATATATCATTTGTGTGTTACTAAACGCCAAAACATGTATCGTTTGATAGCTTTGTTACTAAACGCCAAAGCATGTATGATTTGTGTTATAAACACCATGTATCATCTGTTATTGTCTTATTCAACATCTATCATCTATGATTGATTTATGAAATTCCATACATGTATCATTTATGTTATTAAACGCCATAAAATAAAACCCCATGAAATCATTTTTTATAAGCGAATAGAGGTTGAGATTGAGAATAAATGTACACACTTGCAAGGCCCAAAACGCAAATAAGAGGAAGGCATTAAGTCAAAATTTTGAGGTTGAGGAAGAACCATATCATGAGTTAAGTGGGGCTAGGGTTTTGTCGAGAGTAAAACCTACAAACTTGACTGGTTGGTTTATAAATCTAAACCAAAATCAAAGAGACGCAGTAGAGCAAATGGGGTTTGGTGCTACACTAAAGTTGAAAATAGACACCGTACTGACAATGCTTGGGTACTGGTTGGTTGAAAATTACAATGAAAAGACAAACACCCTAAACGTTGGCAACCATACCGTACATATGAATGAAAAATTGATAAACTCTTTAACGGGTATACCGAATGGAAGGCTGCACGTGCACATGAAAAAAAGACCAACAACTAAAGACCAGGTGGTGGCTGAGTGGACAGCACAGTTCCAAGGGTTTGACTGGGTTAACAGACCAAGTGTGAAGTTCTACTTTGAAGACATTTTGCCTGTGATGCATGGCTTCAGGAGATACTTCTGCCTAAATTTCGTTGTACCATTCTTCACTATAATGGGGCATGCAAGTGATAATGCAGTCGTCAACAAAAAATTCTTGTACAACGTTAAACCAAACGTTCAAATAAACCAAATGAACTGGTGTGTTTATATCATACAATGCTTGCAACATGCCAAAACCGCATAGTCTGCAACAAAGCATTACAAAGGGCCGTTGATCATACTTGCATTAACAATAAAATTTCCCTATATAACATATATCTTTTGTGTGTCGTTAAAAAATGCCAAAAAACTTCTATCACTTGAAAATCTATTTTGTTATAGCTTGCCTTGGTGAACGATGCTTGCAATAGTGTTGGTGCATATGTCTGTCGACTTCGTCTTGTATCGAGTCTTGTAATAGATTAGATAGATCAGGGCACGTTGTATGAGAAAAATGAGAAATGTATAGGATTGAGCCATTTCACACGAAATGGAAATGTCCATTTCGTACGAAATGGGTCTGGCCATTTCGTGTGAGCCACCTCCTGCAGAATGGGCTGCCTATAAATAGCTGCCTTAGGTCTTTCATTTGTAAGGTTCTGATTCCGGTGCCAAGGTGTTGTCGAAGTGTCTCCAGCTTGTAAAACGTTGTGTAATCAATACAAGAAACAGTTTAAGTGAATCTAAATGCAAATCAGCTGAAATAACTCTAATACGTCTGTTTTCGCCTTTCGTATTGGACGAGATCTCTTCTGAACGACTCGTTTGGGTCTGCAAACGATCCTACAAGTGGTATCAGAGCTTAGGAGGAAGAGTTCTTACCATTTCAGCTGTTTTTCATCAACAATTCTGATTTCTACTCACTTTCTTCATTGTTTTTCAAAATTAAACAAGTTTTCACGGATAAAATGGCTTGATTTTCACAAATTACCTGCGAAACACTGTTTTAACAAACCCTTGAAAGAATCAGACCTTAAATCGAAGTAAAACTTGATCAGTTTGTCAAAAAACTGTCCGATCGTGTGACGTCAGCTCCATTTCGCACGAATTGGATACCAGATCGTTTGAATTTGCAGCCATTTCGCACGAGACAGGTTTCCATTTCGTACCAAGATCCATTTCATTTGAAACAATATTCCAATTCGCACGAAGTGGGTAAACAGGATCCATTTCGTTTGAAAGTGACTTCATTTCGTACGGATTGAGCATTTTTGTTCCCATTTCTCTTGAAAGGTGATCATTTCGTTTGAAAGACTCCATTTCCTGTGAGATTGTATTCCATTTCATTTGGGATTGTTCCAGACCATGTGAAACATCATCCAATTCATTTGAAAGTCTGTGTTTGTGAATTTTTGATAACCGAAACATGGAGAACGAGTTTTACAACGCCTTTGCAACCCCAATCACTGTGACTCAAAATACGATGCTAGAAAATGAAACGGGTAACACGCAAAAACCGCCTAAGCTTATGAGTATTGAGGAGTATTGTGGATGGGTAGAACGTTTTGAAAATTGGGTTCAAGCATATTACCTAGATGCATGGGAATATACTGAATTTCGATATATTAGACCGTTAAGGACAACGAACAAAGGGTTGATATTAAAGATCTAGGTGTTGATGAGAAAAAGAAATACAAAAATGAAAAGATGATGGTTAGTCTTTTGCAGCAAGCTATTAAGGAAGAAATCTTGATTTTAATTCAACACAACAGAAGTGCACATTCGATATGGAAAGAATCAAAATCAAAGTTTGTTGGAAGTAAAGAGATGATTAAGAACAAAATGTCGCTTTTGAAGAAAGAATTTGATCTATTCCGTGGATTAAGAACTGAACACACCAAGCAGATTATAGAAAGATATTGCAATTTGGTTATGAATATGAAAAGATTGAACATCGATAAAGATAAAGAAGAATTGATTGAAAAATTGGCCGATGCGTTGCCATAAGACGTTTGGGGCGCGTATCTTAGGATGTTGAAAAATAAACCTGAATTTGACAATCTAACGCTGAGTAAATTTATTGAACAACTCGAAGCTCAAGAGATGGAACAACGAAAGATAGCAAGAATGAAGAACTATGATGGTGAACAAGACATTGGTCTGTATTACAAAGGAGGTAGTAGTGATAAGACCAACATTGCACCAAAAATTGAAATTGCTTTCAATGCAAAAAGTTCTTCTGGAGGTTCATCTCAAGGATCAAGTAGCAAAACTGGATTTTCTTCATATCCATCATTCGATCCAAATTTTTCAGCAACAAAGAGTGGCAAAGTTCTACAATACAACATTGCATTAAATCTTGAGAATGATCAAAATTACTCTGAAGAAGTAGCCAAAAGTCATATGTCTTTGTTGGTGACTGTGTTAGAGTCTTATGGGAGTTTAGTTGCAGGAAGAATCGGAAATCCAATGTTGACAAAAGAGGATTACGATCAGATCGATGCTGAGGAGATGGAGTTAATGGATATGAAGTGTTGTTTGGCTAGTGTGTTGAGAAGAGCTGAGAAGTTTAAACAGATTACAGGAAGAGATGATTTTCGTGATGCTAATGTTTCTACTTTAGGATTTCATAAATCTAAAGTTACTTGTTTTCGTTGCAGGGAAAAAGGGCATTTCAGGCGAGAATGCACAAACCGCGAAGCAAGTGGAGCTCAAAATCCTTTCGGAAACAATGATTATTACCAGAAAGCGATTTATCATCAAGTTGCTCAACAGCCGTATCAACAACAACCACAAACTGCTCATGCTAAGAAGGCGGTCAAAGAGTCATCAAGAAAAGCTTGTTATGGTATAATAGATCAAGAGGATGAAAGATTGCCAGAAAGTTTTAGCTGGGATAAATATTGTCCGGATGAAGAGATCTTAAAGGCTAAAGCATTTGTTGCTCAAATCGTTAAAGATAATACTGATGATTATACTGCTGATGATTATTGGGCAGATAAAATGAAAGAGCACTTAAAATTTCTAGCCGAGAGAGATAAAGAAAGAATGAGAGATAAAAAAGATGATGAAGATGTTCGTGTGATAAAGAAGCAGGATAAAGAAATTCTCGCTTTCGAGATTAAAAAAGAAGCTGATGCAGAAAAGATGTCTGAGAAGTGTGAAAAATGTGAAAATCTGAAAAAATACAACAATGAGTTGATTCACAACATGAACAAAATGAAAGAATCATATGATATCTTAAACAACGCCATGAATCAATATAATGAGTCAAGCAGTGAACAAGCGATAGACATGAAGACACTCAATGGAGCATACATGATAAAGCAGGAAATGGTCAATTATTACATTAATATGCGTGCTGAGCTTGAACAGAAGTTGGAAACTCAGAGGATAGAAACTGAAAGAGTAAACAAGTTGTTAAAAAGTTACTCATGTTCTTCTTATGTGATTGACAGGAATTACCCTACAATTGAAGGCATGAAGTCATTTGAAGATGAGAAAATCTGAAGTGAATAATTCCGAAACAAAAGAGAAACCTAAAGAAAAGATTTCTGGTAAGAAACAAAGTGTTGGTTATAACAAGTGTCCACCTCCGCTTGAAAATGGATATTCTCCACGAAATCCAAATTCAGAAAGAGTCAAAAAGGCAACCAATTTACAGTGGGAATCTGAGCCTTTAGATAACTTGCCAGACAACATTGATGTCACGTTCACATCATCCGACACTGATCATGAGTCCGAGATAATTAAGAAAGTTGTCGATCAGGTGTTGGATAAAGATGAAACGGAGGAGTCAAAGTCTGAGATCGACACTTTAAGTCCGAAAGTCAAAAAGGGCAAACGGGTTTACAATAAAGATTTTCTGTTATCACAAAATAATTTAAATGACGAAATATTCAAAGTAGCATACACTTTGAATGATTCTGAATAATTATATTCTGATGAAGAATTTCCAATAAGAGGTGTTAAAACTGAAATGATTAAAAAGGTTTTCAAACTAACAGAAATTAATATTTCTTAAATAAAAGATGTAAATCTTTCTGGAAAACCTAAAGAATACACCTCAAGAGTCAAACAAAGGTTGAACAAAAAAAAGGTTACAGTTCTAGTTTGTGTTTTCAAAAGAAACCAAACCATAACGGTAATTTCAAAAAGAAAGGCCTAGGTTTTATTCCACCAGAAAATCATAAAAATGAGAAAGTTTATAAATCAAAAACTATTTTTGTTTCAGGAACATCATCTGAAGAAGAAAAAGAGCACTTGTTCAGAAAGCAGACAAACAAAGAATTCCTTGCTAAGAAGCAAGAGGGAATGAAGAAGGAAGTTGCTCAGAAGAAGAAAGAGACAAGAACCTATTTTCAATGCAAAACAGTTGGTCATATTGCTAGGAATTGTCCAAAGGCAATTCAAACAAAACAGGGAGTGTCTCTTAAACAGAAAGAAATGATGGTTGAGAATGAACCACCAACCAAACAATTTATTTTTCAAAAATTAAAAATTTGAGATTGGTGAATGTTCAAAAAGTTTTTACAAAAGAAAGGTGAATCTTAACAACCAAAGGTGGGTTGTTAAGAAATCAAATGATAGTTCTAGCGATGATTCTGATTCATCAAAATCAGAGGAGCTACTTTTTGGCGATGAATCTGACTCGTCAAAGTCAGAGGAGCCATATGTTGAGATAAAAGAAGAGAAATCAGTTCCGCCATTGGATGATGCAAATTTTCCACCATTGCGGACTGAAAATTTTAAACAAAAAGTTGGCAAAGTTGAAATTTCAAATCAATTTTTTTTCTGAAAAGAAAGAATTTGATGTTGAAAAAGCCTTTAACCCCACAGTTCAAAATATTTTTGAAAAATGATTGACGGGAAGGTCAAAGGGGTAAAGGAATTTTATGAATTGAAAACGAAGAAACCAGATGAAGATGGATTATCCCAGGTTAGCAACTGGGATAGAACCTAACATGACTAAACTCTGGATTTGCCGGAGCTCCCAAGTTAGTAATCGTGGAGCAGGAATCGGCATCTTTCTTGAGAAATTCACATCTGTGAAATTTCGACCTACAAGTGGTAGTATTCTTGAAAATTATCATATTTTAACTTTCATACAAATGGTATGGTTGATAAGTGAACCTACAAGTGGTTGAAAAAAGAGTTTTCAGCTACAAGTGGTTAATCAAGGTCATTAAGTTGAACTTGATATAACTTTCATACAAATGGTTGAGAAAACAAAGTGATGAATTTGACCCCTAACCTACAAGTAGTTTGTGAAAATCAACAAAAACTAATTTTTCGGGAAAACCATTTTGACTAAAACAAATTTAAGTGTTTGGAAATCATAATGGGAAAATAGTTTGTTGTCAGGGGGAGTTCTGATTCTTTATGTCAGGTGAATGGAGAATTGAAGCAATTCACATTGATTTGTCAAATTGTCTTTAAATGGTTTTGAGTTTTAGGGGGAGTAAGAAATTTTAGAAAATCCAAAAATATTAGAAAATTTGAAAAAGCAAAAACATTGAGAAAATCAAAAACGAGTTTTGTTATGAAAAAGAGGAAATGATAGTACATCAGTAGACTATCACGACACGCTAAAGAATTGGAAAGATAAAAATGTGATAAACGGTCTCACTGATGATATGCCAGTAGGTTTTACTCATTCAGTAGATTGTTTTCGAGATATAAACATAAATATTAAATGCTTACTTATCTCGTGGGGAACATCTCTCGAATATATGGGTAACCCCCGAAATCTTGTTTGAAAGATTTTCTACTTCTGACGTACTAGGTCTTTGTACGTGATGATATCTGGGGTATTATACCTGGACTTCTGATTTTGCGGAAGCAATAGCCTAGTCCTCGTATAATGCTCTGCACTGCTTTAATCTTAAAGCTCTCCTTCAGCATAAAAAATGATGAAACATTGCAAAATACTAATCATGAGCTGTTGAAGACAAGATCCCCAAACGGGACACACCTAAAGTCGAGCCATCATCTCTTTGTCTGAACGGAAGTTCTAACCTGAGCTCTCATGGTCTCGCATTACCCGTTTACAGATATCATTAGTGTACACTCACCTGTAAGACTGAATATAGAAATCTTCATACGGGAGTATATTCTGAGGTGGGACACGCGAATAAGTTTAAGTGCTTAAAACATTAATCTCGTATCTCGAAACAGTTGAACTTTGTGTGAAAATTTAAGTGGATCAGTATACTGACAATCTAAGTGAATCGTTTAGAACTTAAAATGTTTAAAGCTTTACGGTGTTGGTGATTTGTCTCATAAACTGATATGATCCTCTTACACAAACTCATAAAAATATTGTCTGTAAATATTTCTTTACTGCTTCTCTTAAAAAAACAAAAATCCAAAAAGAGTGTGTTTTAGCATAGAATTTTGAAAAAATTCAAAAAGATTTTATTTCATCTTGTTTTCGACAACTGATGCTGAAAAGCTGATTTTCAAAGTTTCGAGTGCTGAACATGATGAATAAATGGTTTGGGAGAGTTTTTAGAAATGATGTTATTCTTACAAGTGGTTCATTAGAGATTAAAATTGTAAAATCATTTTGGAATAATACCTACAAGTGGAGTTTAAATTTGTCAAATTTTAAATTTGTGAAATTTATTTTGAGGTAGAGGATGTGCAGGAATGAAGATTGGAAAGAGCCAGGTTCCGATACCTGAGGATTTTCCAGATCGCTACAGAGAGCCAGGTTACAATCTTAGAACCTGTGAAAGTTCGAAGAGCCAGGTTTCTGATCCAAAGCCTATAGATTATGATTTCCAGACTGCGATCCCAGCTTATCGAAAGGGGGAGTCTGAATACATTAAAGCCAAGTTCGATTCAAGAGGGAGTCTGCAGATGTGAGAGCCAGATACAGATCATGGATCAACATCCAAGGGGGAATTTAGCTGCTAATGCTGAAGAACCTAAGGAATCAAGAGATCTGATCAAGAGAAGATAGAGTCAGATTGCGATTTTGGAAGAAAAAGTGAAAGAGAAAGTGAAAGAGAGAAGAGAGAGTTAGAGATTGAGGATGCTTACAATGGAGAATACTTTGGAGAGAGAGCGAGAAGACTAATAAAGACTGAAGACTTTGAAGACTCGACACCGAAGACTTCGTCAATATCCAAGGGGGAGTCTGTTGGTGCATATGTCTGTCGACTTCGTCTTGTATCGAGTCTTGTAATAGATTAGATAGATCAGGGCATGTTGTACGAGAAAAATGAGAAATGTATAGGATTAAGCCATTTCGCACGAAATGGAAATGTCCATTTTGTACGAAATGGGTCTGGCCATTTCGTGTGAGCCATCTCGTGCGGAATGGGTTGCCTATAAATAGTTGCCATGGGTCTTTCATTTGTATGGTTCTGATTCCGGTGCCGAGGTGCTGCCGAAGTGTCTCTAGCCTGTAAAACGTTGTGTAATCAATACAAGAGAAAATTTAAGTGAATCTAAGTGCAAATCAGCTGAAATAACTCTAATACGTCTGTTTCCGCCTTTCATATTGGATGAGATCTCTTCTGAACGACTCGTTTGGGTCTGCAAACGATCCTACAAATAGAAATAGATGGGACCGAAAAGAAGGATACCCGATTGAGTGGGTTACACAAGATACTCTTGACTTGTTTGAGGGTGCAATGGCAAAACGCCTTGTTGGCAATAAAGTAAAAAGGAAAGCAGTTAAAAAGGCGAAGGAAGGCACACCCAAAAAAACAAAAAAATGCAGGTTGTTATTCATGAAGAAGCTGATGGTGATGATGTTGAGAATGAAGATGAAGATGATGTTGACAATGTTGATGACTATGCTGATAAGGATGATGATGAGTTTGATGATGATGGTTTTGATCATGATGATCATTATGATTATGATGGGCTCGACCCTGTTGTGCAAAACGCCATGCACATCAATGATGAGAATGAGAATGAGAATGAAGATACTGAGGATGAAGAGGCTTTGCCTCAAAGGATGGTGAATGAGGATAGAGAAAGCCGGGAAATGATGTTTGAAGTTTCTACATCAGGGAACCATGCTCTGGTCAGAGGAGTAACACAGTATGACAACATTTTTGCTGACAAAGAAGAACAAAACAATGAAACTAAAGAGGTATGTTGTTCAAATAATAAAATTAATAAAAACCACAAAACGCCATGATTAATAAAATCCTTTTTTTAATTTAACAGGAAATGGCTGATAAATTGGATGGGGTATATAAAGAATTACAAGATTGTTACAATAAAATGAGCACATTCTTAAAACAGTTAAAGACTGAATATCCAAACAGCCTCCTGGTACACATTAAATACTCACAATGTCTGAGATTGTTGGAGAACATCTCTAAATTTGTTGATGAAAACGCCAAGGAAGTGCCAGCTGAAAGAGAAAAAGGTAAAAATGAAGGTGAGGTTGAAAATGAGGTGGTACTAGGAGATGAAAATGAAGAAGAAGAGGAGATGGAGATGGCTAAAATAGAAAACGCCATTGAAGTGGAAACAGTTGATAAAAACGCCAATGAAGTTGGAAATGAAGGAGGAGGTGAAAATGAAGGAGAAGGGGAGAAGGAGATGGCTGGAATAGAAAACACCATTGAAGTAGAAACAGTTGATGAAAACGCCAATGAAGTTGAAAATGAAGGAGAAGGAGAAGGAAAAGTGGAAGGAGAAGGAAAAGGAGAAGAGGTAGGGGAAGGAAAAAGGAGAAGAGGAAGTGGAACGGGAAGGGGTAGGGGATGGAGAAGGAGAAGGAGAATGGGAAGGAGAAGGGAATATAGCCGGATAACAAAATGCCAAACCCTCAACTGCTACAACAGCCACCGATGATGATGAGGATACTATATTATCATAAGAAGATATAAACGAAAACGATACTGAAAGATGGAATTATGATTTCAAGAGACTTGAATAACACATTTACAGATACAATGGGGAAAAATAATTAAAAGAATTATTGCTGAGGTTTTGGAGCTGCCTGAACAAGATCTAAAACAAATGATTGATATAAAAGAAGGTCTAGATAATTCAAAGATGGTGGATGAAGTGATTAAAGCTATAAAAAACATCTGCAACCTACTGAAGAGACCCCAAAAATGCCTGTATTTGATAAGACACCAAACATCCCCCCAAAAGAAACATAATACAGTCTGGCATTCATCACTGAACTAGAAAAAAACTGAAGGGGAGATGGTGAACAAAAGTGTTGACCAACAAGGTGCAATGTTTGATAAAACGCCATATGAGGAGCCACCATCTACAGCTGGGAAAAACCTCTTGGAAACTTTTGAAGAGGAAGAGACACCCAAACCCCAAGATGAAACCGCCATCAACAAATCACCACCAAAAATGCTAAACATGTCAGATGTGCAGGAGAAGGGTGATGAGGACAAAACTCCAGACATCACAAAGTTGATGCAAGAAAATACACTTTTAAACCCTGAAGAGCTGCCTGGTGATGAAGAAGCTGATAAAGATGATGAAGAAGATGAAAATATAAACAAAAAGACTGTGGGTGAAAATAAGAAGAGAGATAAGAAATTGAGCAGGGCATGTTTGTCACCTTATGTAAGGAGGCAAGTGGTTATACATGAACCAAGGACGAACCATGAAAATAACGTTGTCACATACATCTTCATTGGATGCGGTGATTACGAGTATGTACACTTCTCTCAAAATAAAACGCCAAACTTTCCATTTATCCCGTTTACTTGAATATGCATGTAAAAACGCTCAAAGCGCCATGTATTATAATAGAATGAGTTTGTATAACTAAAATGCCAAATGATGTTTTTTTAAGGACTAAGGTGTTCAAGATGGGAGGACAGTTTACACTCATGAGGGTGCTTTGTGAGAGCATGAGACCAGGATTTTATGCACAGATCACCATTATTTAATGTTGGGCACATATCCTGAACTATGAAGAAAGATACAAGGCTCCTTAATCACCCTCAAGGTTATTTTGCACACAAATAATGCTGGTAACTCTTTTGCTATATTTAATTGATGAACTTATATTAGGACATTGTTATGTTGTTTAAAATGCTAGTAACTCTTTTACTTAATATTACAGAATACTCCGGCGTACGACGAAAAAACGAAAAGCAAATTTATGATACAAAGAATTCAACAGAAACATGGAAACTGTTCTGAAAAATGCCCGTTTCAAAGGAGACAAGAAAGATAAAAACATCAAAGATTATGAACTGGTCTTCGTGCCAATAATATTGGCAAGACATTCTATGTTGTCTGCTTCAACATAAAACACGAAAGAGTTAATGTATTGGATAACAGCAGTGTAGATGATGACCTCAGCATCGAAAAAAAGTATGCTTGATCGGTGGGAAAGTTGGTAAGTATCTTAAAAACTTTGTATATATGAACTATGTTGACAAAATGCCAAACTAATATATGTAAAAAATGTAAAACTGTAGCACGGTGCTTTTGCAAACTACTTGCGTCTTAAAAAACACCCAAAGCATAAGATCATGAAGTCGGCAGAGGTTATTAGACAAAAGATGGATTGGAGGACAACGTCTAACGTGGTCGACTGTGGGGTTTTTGCAATGAGGCATATGGAAACATACATGGGGGATATAGCTAGTTGGAGAAGTGGTTTGGCAAAGGAAGATGCCCCAAATCGATCAGAGTACTTAGTCCTCCTTTATCACAATCAGCTAATTAGATTATACAGTTATGTCTATGTAATTGTAAACAATCAAACACAGACCAAACTTGCTTTGAATCTGAAATCTGGAGGAGCCATTGTTCTCTCCCATTGTTTACAACTTCGTATTTTCATAATTTTCTAGTTAATCAAACTCTCAACAACAAGGTTTTCCATTATTACAATTAGTTTAGTAGTATTTAATTCACAACACTTTCCACAACCCTCCTCTGGTTCGATACCCGACTTATCCTATCTACATAGTTTATTTCGGTTTTTACATGTTCTTCACGACAGACATCAAAAATGGTGTCGTTGCCGGGGAGGCGTGCGCAAAGTGTTTAGTGTTAGGTTTTATTAAAATAGATAAAAAGGTCCAAAAATAGCGTCACTTTTGTTTTGTTTTGTTCAGAATTACGTGAGGTTTTATTGTTTGTGTTGCGTAGGTGATCTCATATTTGCATCATATGCGAAACTCCAGAAAGGTTTCACCACTAGAATTTGATCCGGAAATCGAGAGAACCGTTAGGCACACTCGAGTTGTGCAACGAGAAAACAAGATAGTGCGAGCACTAACTTCAAATCTAAAAACAATGGAGAATGCAAGCTACCTTGAGAAGCAACTCGAAAATTCACCTCTACAAAACCAATTCACCCCGACTCCTACATAGCCATCACCTAACACCTTTATACCGTCTGAATAACAACCACAATCCACCCAAGCTACTTCTCCACTTCCACCTATGCCACCACCACTGTTCCCAAATTTAGACAACATGCCACCCTTTACAACTCAACCAACTATTCACCCAAACCTCTAACATCCAACATTCCTCACCATATGTGAGGATTGTTGATGATCATAGCACTGCCCCACCTAATCAAACATAACCTGTTAACTCATCCACTTTAATTCCGTTACCGACACAACCCTCCCATTACCAACCAGCTCAGCATCAACAGTTCTCTTTCAGAACTTCAATATTTTATCAAGGAAATAGTTCAAGGGAATTTGGGGATGGTTACGATGAGTATGATAGCTATGGTGATCAAGGTGAGCGGCAAGAAATGTATTTGGGTAATTACCAAGGAAACATGGGTTCGAGAGTATTAGAACGAGGAAACTCGGGCATGTTTGGGTATCAACGACAATTGCAACAACCAATTCTGGGAAGGCCTTTAGACTTACCATTGCCGCCACCGGTGCAACAAATACCGGTTCAACAGAGGCCACTTCCACGGAATTTGGTTCCACTGATCAACAATTTTGAGGGCATTCTAAGAAGATATGACCGACCACCGGTGCGGGGTGTCAAAAGTCATTTCAAGCCTGCGATTGCTAACAACCCATCACCTGTTGTAATTCCTCAATTACTAGGAGGTCGATCATTCGAGGTACGAGCACAGTCGATCTCCAGCTTACCCAAATACCATGGTCTAGCACATGAAGAGCCGTATCTGCATTACTGCATATCGCCGCATATGATGCACAGTGTAATACTATCGGCAGTCAGGGTTTCACAGCGGACGATGTGAAATTGGTTCTTTTCCAATTCACACTCGAGGACAAGGCGCAAAAATGGTTTCACTCTTTGCCATCTGCTTCGATATTTACATGGCCCGATATGCAGCAGCTCTTCCTGGATGAATTTTACGTGCCTTAACGAACCAATAATGCTAGGAAAGACATCTGGAATTTCCAACAGCAATCTGGTGAGCTTTTCCATGAAGCGTTTAATCGGTTCAAAATGATGATCAAGAATTGCCCACGTCATGGTATACAACTGTGGGAGTTGCTTAATGCTTTCCATGAGGGGTTAACAGATAAGGACGCGAGAGATCTTAGCTTGATATCGAACAGTACATTTGGTACAAGTTACGAGCATGTTGATTGGGATTACCTGGAGAAGAACGCACATACCTCTAAAAGAAAAGCATACTCATCGAGAATAGATCGTGAATCAATGGTGTGGGAAGTCGAGCACACACTTGAGGCCGGGGGACAATACCCCATGTGTGGTCATTGTGGGGATATCGGGCACAGAGCTGATCAGTGCCCTAGTGTTGCAGGTAAACAAGATGAGGTAAACATGCTGCAGGGCAATGGGAACAGGTATTCAGGTTCCCAAGGCAATAATCAGTACTACCAGCCCCGTAATCAGAACAATTATCAAGGGGATACTAACTTTGGTTATCAAAGGAGCTACCAGAAGGGTAGTGGGGGTAGTAGTGAGATGATGGAGATACTGGGAGCCATGCAACAGGAGATGCAAAAGAGAGGTCAGCTGGATGACTTACGGGCTCAAAAAGATGAGATTCGAGATAAAGCCATTCAATCATTGACCACATAGATGGGGCATCTAGCTAGTGAGGTAGCAGCATTGAAGCAGCAACAAGAGAAGCTGCCAAGTGACACTCAGAGAAACCCGAAGAATGCAAAGAACACAATGATCAATGGGGTAAATCTTGTTCCTAAAATGAGATGTTATGATAATGATCTGTCTGTTTCTCATGTGATTGCAGGTTTAAGTGAAGCAGTGGCTGAAGGAAACGGAATTGATTTGGGGGAACCGGTTGTTCCAATTAGAGTTGGAAAGTTCAAAATCCACAAGGCATTGTTGGATTATGGAGCGGGAGTAAGCGTATTACACGGTAGTTTGTATGACCAGTATGATTTTGATCAGCTACAAGCTTGTGATAGCATGCCCATGTTCACAAATGCAAGTTTCAAGCAACCTCGGGGGGTTGTGAAGGATGTGGTCATCCAACTGGGCGAGTTCTACAACTCGGTGGATTTCATGGTGCTCGACTATGCACCATCAAACATATATGAGCAGCCACATGTGGTTTTGGGTCGCCCATTTCTATATACCGCTAATGCACAGATTGACTGCAGAGGCGGAATGGTCACCATGAGTTACAAGAATCGTAAGTTGTACTTTAATGTGTTTTTAAAAACTATTTCTTACGATCCTGTTAATGATGCTTGTCACACAGTTGCTACTAACCAATATGTTTCAAGTGTGACCAAGGACAGGTTAGAGGTAAGTGGACATCGGGTGAAGAAGGCAAGTGTGAGAAGGCCAGTTGGTGAAGGAAAACCACCTGATGGTGGGTTTGGATGGGGTAATGAAGTTGACTGTCACCCCAACCACAGTGGAACTATGACCCTCCCTAAAAATTGGATGGAGGGGAGGGTAAGCGTTCATCTGAACCACCTTGAGCACGTCAGGTACGGTCTTGCTGAAGACCTAAAACTTAGCGTTCTCGGGAGGCAGCCTGAGGATGTAGAGTAGTGTACCTTGTTTGGTTTCGTTTTGGTGTGTTTGTGTTTTGACAAGTTTCTACGATTCAATCATCATGGATGCAATAATTCAAGTCCGGGGATGTTTTGCAACATCCCCGGTGAGATATCAAAGAATCTACGGAATGCATTTGTTCCGGTTAGAGCACAACAGCCGCATTATTACAGACAAATGATCAGGTGCATGTGTTAATCTAACTTGTGTTTTATTTAAACAAATGATCAGGTGCATGTGTTAATCTAACTTGTGTTTTATTTGTTTTTGTGTACTTGGTGGTGTGAAATTTTTGTGTTAGGAGCGGTTTTGTTTGTGAGTCAAGTTGGTTATTAGCCGTTCATGGTTGTGGGTGGTATCTCTCGAGTTTAGATTATAAATGGCACTATACATTTGGGACAATGTATCCCAAGTGTGGGGATGCGGTAACTCGAGAGAGGGTTGGTGTAACATTCCCATTTTTATCATATAAGAATTATAGGTTTGGTTAAATTTATTAACCACTAGTAACTAGTAACTAGTTTATTTTTAATATAATTATTCAACCCAAATAGTTTTAAAAACTATTTTATATATAGTTGGTTGAAATATTATAATTAATTGGCCTGTATATGGGTGACTTTTCTAAATAAAATAAAAAGTATATAAAAACTTATATTATTAGACAAGTATATTAAGGGTAAGTTAAATGTTAGAAATATGAAGTACCTCGACGGGCCTAGAAACCGTTTAATAATTTTATTATAAAAATACATTATATTTGAACCTACTCTGTTTTTAATGAAACTTGGTTCAAAATGTAGATTAGATTATTCTCGTTCTAAAGACATAATTATTGCTTTATAAAACGTTATATTTTAAAAGTTATATGCGCCAAATAAGTAAAGCGGTTTAATTAATTAAAATATATAAATAATAAAATAATAATAAAAAAAACTTTGAATTTTGAATTTAATATATACGTACGAAATATAAATAAAATAATAATCTAAAAATAACATTAATGAAAAATGCATATGTGTAATGCATAAGGAATGTACATGTATGTAGCGGTAGACGTGTCCATTTCTTAGCCTTTAAGAACTTGGAAATGTCACTATAAATTGAAACCAAAGCCATCCAAGAAATTGCTTAGTCTGTCTCCATCTTTCGTCTCTCTCTTTCTCTAAAAAAAATTCTATGTGTTTTATTTATAATAATAATAATAATAATAATAATAATAATAATAATAATAATTATAAAAATAATAATAATAACAATAACAATAATAATAATAATAATAATAATAATAATAATAATAATAATAATAAAAGCTCTGTCTCGTTTTAAGTGTTTTAACTCCCGATCACCGCTACCCTTTTCCGATTGATTGATCTGAGCCCATAACGCATGTCAAGGCTCTGCCTGACTAAGTTCATTGGGGTTCTGTCTCGTGACATAGGGACAAGGTTGAATTAGGGGTACAATACTTACCACGAGTGCATTATATATTTGTAATAGCTTAGAAGTTATACCCAAGATTTATACCAGAAGATTTTCTAGTTGAACCCTAAAGTTACAAAGTGAGTCCATTCTCTTTTCTCACCAAAACTATTAATTATTATTTTACTTTGTCCAAAACGAAACCCTAATTAAGACCCCCAAGTAATTTTGCATAACCCCTACAAATTTCAGAACAGTTGGAATCAGGATCAGGGCCCCTAAAACTCAGGGGTGGGGGGTATTCCCTAGTTAGTAATATCTACACAGTTTGTTGTCGAAATCGAATTTTAACGAACGGTTAACTCAGCTAGGCTAACAGGACACGGGGCTACCCTATGCTAGAAGGGCTCCCCTCGCGCCACGCGACAGCCCCTCGCGCCACGCAAGGGAGCTGTTTTCCAGGTATAAATACGGGAGTTTGGCAATTGATTTCTAGCGTTGATTCGAAGTTCAAATTCGTTTCCTACACTGAGTTATTCACTTTCTCGTTCAAAACACACACAGCACGAAATTCTGCTACGATACAGGGTATTAACTCGATCGCTGCTACGATTCAATATCCGATCAATTGAAACTATCTGAGGGATGTTTAAGTGCTGCTCAAACCCAGGTTATACTTTGTCATTCGTCGTGATTCCGACAGGATGTTTGAGTACCGCCCGAACTCGGGCTATACTCTGTCATTCGTTGCGAATCCGTATCGCACTTTGTCATTTGTTGTGAGGTTTTATTCTCGTGAGCTTATCGTAAAAGTTGTATTCAGTTACTTACCTAGTTTCGTGTGCATTATTGTTTAAATTAGGTTATCAGGCTTATCAGTAGGCTAAACTCTACCCCCATACACTTACAATCAAAGTAGATGCTAATTCTCAGAAGAATTTGAATCAGGAAGCTTGTTATATCAATACTGCATGCTTATAATGTGAGTCAATCCCTTTTTACTAAATTTGCTTTAAAAAATCATGTTTTGGTTTTAAAGTTATAACTACAGAGATTAAGTTTTTGTAATCTTCAATTACTGCCGGTATGTGGGGTTTTGTATACATTACTTGTTACCCGTCACCATTGGACAACGAGTTAGCCAATGGGTGATCTGACCATAGTCAGAGATACAGTCAAGTGACAAATACCGATTTGGGGTAATTGGTTGATAGAAGCATTGTAATCACCCTTAATACTGTAAATTATAACAATGTGTCATTTTAGACAAAAAGATTGATTCACTCAGTATTTCCTGCTGACAAAACCTTTTTAAAAGGCGTTTCAAGTAATTACAGTAGATCGGAATAAGAGTTGGATACGCACCAAAAGGCTTACAGAAGTGGCATGATTTATCAATTAAAATAAATTAAGAAAAATTGTTTTATGTAATCGGATTTATCCCATATTAAAAGCTACCTTTATGAAATGTGGGTTTATCTCCATCTGTTTAAATAAATAAAATCCGGTGTTTCTAAACTCTGATATTTTTCCTAACTCACGGTCCTGATGAAATTTTCGCTGCAATGTTTTTAAAATAACCACCGGTACCACTTGGTTGTTCGTGGCTCCCGATTCCGTCCAGGGTGGGGTCGGGGGTCGTGACAGTTGGTAAGATTGTTGATCTTAAATGCTTGAAGGCTTGAAATTGTGCTAAAAATTGAAAAATTTTGAAAAAATTATTTCTCAGGTATGCTTGAACTACATGAAAACCAACATTTTCAATCGCTAAAGGATTCCTACTGATATCAAACGAACTAAGATCCCTAGTCATGGTTGTCCCTTTAAGTTTCATAAGAGTGTTTTTGACAGGTTTTTAGAGAATAGTTGAGAAGAGATGCCTAACTAGAGGTAACATACTTTAGAAATTACATATGCCATATGTTGGTAACCCATATTCCTTTTTTATATTTGAGCCTACTTAATTGTTAGTTGAATTGCTATACATGTTCATTTGCTGAGTGTAGGCCATTTGTTGCTTTGTGTTAGAACTTGTGTGGTTTGATACGTGCTGAGTGTGACACCCGGCTATTTAGAGTTGTACTGTACAAATGTAACACGTGTCATGAATGAATAAAAGGCTATATTTTATTGATATTGGTGTTTATGTGTGATATTTGATGTGTTGGTAAATCCAAACTTGGTTAAAAATTATGTTGGCAGTATTAAGATAAACGCTTATCGCGTAACGAACAAAATGCGAAACGAACGTCGGTATCCGCCCGATTAATGTTAAAATCCCAAAAATAATTCGTTATGATTGAAATGTTATTTTTAATTATGTTCGGGAGGAAAAATAAATTAAAACGCTAAGAAACTCTATTTTTTGAGTTTAAGCGTGTACCGCGCGATACTGTGTGTATCTGACAAAATACTGTCAACGCAGCCAGTCAAGGCAACTGATAATTATTTCAGTAATAATTTGGCAAGTTTATTTTTATAGAGTGATAAAAATAATTTAATACACCATAAAACGGGATTAAAATGCTAGATAAAATACTCGGTGATCAGTAAAATACCAGTTTTTGAGTTAATATATATATATATATATATATATATATATATATATATATATATATATATATATATATATATATATATAGTATATGTATGTATATATGATGAGTGTGAGGATGCATCAAGGTGGCGGTAGGGGGAGCTCTCTCTCTCCTCTCTCTTACACTTGTTGGTCTTGGAGAGTGCACATGATGATTAATCTTTTGCAAGATCTTCTAATATCTTACATAATCCAAGACAATCACAAACAAATCAAACAACTCTCTCTCTCCCTCACTAAGCTCGGCCGAAACACCCCTAACCCACATCCATTTTCAAATTTCAAACTTGTTCTTGGGAATTCAAATCCATTTCAAGGTGATTTCAAGTACATTTGAAGATCCAAACGTGATTCCAAGGAGTTTCAAGCAAGAACCAAGCTCCATATCATCATTTTTGTCAAAAACCCACTTGAATCTTGAGGGTATAAAATTATTTCTTTAAAACATGTTCTTGATTCTTGGTGATGAGATGATAGTGGAAGGTTTCTCTTGTTCTTAGATTTAAACACAAACTTGAAACTAAAACAAATGGATTTTTAAAGAGAATAAAAATGGATGAGTATGTATGTATATGTGTGGTCGTATGTATGTATGCATGAGTATTAGAGATTGAGTTTTGATTTTGATAGATTCTTGTATCACATGATGCTTGTAAAGTGAAATGCATGTGTGATCTAAAGAATGTTCAAAAAGGGTTTTTATGATTTAAGATAGGCATGTGAAAAAGTGAAATTTTGGAAGTATATATGTGTATATGCATGTGTCGTATGTATATATATATATATATATATATATATATATATATATGTATGTATGTATACACATGAGTTTTGTTGCTAGTTCTTAATTATGTAAGAACAAGGTACATGCATTTATGACATTATGATAAGGTAATGATCATATGAAGATTATGTTGTTCTTGATTATTTGAACATGAGTTGAATAAATGTTGGATGCATTAAGCTCATGCAAGATGATGATGATGATGTGATATGGGTGCATTAGATGCTTGTACATAAGCATGCATGTTGTTAAAATGAGCATGAGATGATGAAAATGATATGGTATATAAAGATGATTTTTAATCAGGTTATAAACAATAAAAATATTAATATTTGAAGTGTTATAATAGCATGAAACTTGGTCATGAGTTTTGTAGCTTTGTATGTGGTACATGTAGCATAAAAAGTTGTAAAATATGTGAAATCGCATGATTTATGTGACTTACATAACAACTACACTAACCTGATTATAAGCATCATTTTAATCGGTAAATAACATGTATTATGTTAAAATATCAAGTCGTTACGATTTGGGAAGGTTATGGTAATGTTTGATGCAAAACTATGCGGTAAAACGGTTAAAAATCGGCTTTTCAAAGGACTTTACAAAACTGTTTTAGATCAATAAGTAAACTGATATTTTTGATATAAATATAAGTATTTTAACTTATACTAAGTTTACTTGGTGTTTGGTTAGTCATACATGACTTTCGACGCCCGAAAACGTTACTGAATCACTAAAATACGCGTTTTACAATGTACACTGGTATGGGTTGTTCATGGGTGAACCTTATGTGTTAAAACGTGTTATGTGATTTAGATATGTTTGTATGATAATATGTTAAGTGTTGACATGATAGCGAGAATTTAGACTATGCATGTACACTTGTGTGTTTAAAGCGGTAGAATCGGTAAAATCACGTTAAATGTGTAACTTATTTGTCGAGCATGAAAATTGATATATAGGTTAACTTGATAAGTTATTTCATGTATAAAAGTTTTAAAAATGATAAAGTGTATAAGTTAACGAGATTTCACGTGTTATGATATTAAGTATATGTGCACGTTTATGTATATATATTACGACACGCACATCATAGATATATTACTTATAAACGGGAGTGTTAACGGATTTACATTATAAGGGTCACCAATAAAATTTTCAAGTCACAAAATCTTATATATATATATATATATATATATATATATATATATATATATAGGGGAATGCTAAAATGAGAACCACCTCGAGTTGTAAGAACCGTGAGAACTACATCGTAGGGGGCGCGGTGGACCAAATTTTTTTTCATAGACGTAGATGCATGTATATAAACACCATTTGTAAAAAAAAAATTCAAAAAAAAATGTTGTGTGTGTAGTTTTGAGCGCCACAAATTTGTGTTTACGGGACCCGTAAATCTGGTCGGAAAATTTACGGGTCCCGTAAACACAAACTTGTGTTGCTCAAAACTACACCCACGACATTTTTTTTTTGAATTTTTTTTTACAAATGTTGTTTTTATACATGCATCTACGTTTCTGAAAAAAAAAATTTGGTCCACCAAGGCCCGGATCAATAAGTTCTCGCGGTTCTTACAACTTGAGGTGGTTCTCATTTTAGCGTGATCCTATATATATATATATATATATATATATATATATATATATATATATGAACCCAATATATATATATATATTAATATTCCAACATAATAAAAAATAATAACTTTTTGAGAAAATCTCAAAGTTATGTGAAAATTCTAAGATTTGGAAAAACTTAGGAATTTTGTGAAATATTGATTGATAAATCGTTCCTACATATATTAGGACGTGTAGAATCAATTTGTTGGATTGAGCTATTATAATACGCACCCAAAGGTGAGTGTCACTAAACCCCCTCTTTTTACTGTTTTGTATATATTTTGGGGGAAGAACACGCCTTAAAAGGATCAAAGATGTTTTGGAATAAAACATACCTTTTGTTATATTAAATGTATATTTTTATGAAAAATATACGGATTTGATCAATAAATATGTTTCGGGTAGAAACAGTATTGTTGAATAAATATGTTTCGGGGAGAAACGGGGATTATTTCGGTGTTTGGGAGAAAACGACCGTGTAGATTTAAAATGCTTAAATCTAAAGTTGTGATGAATTCACTCGAACTCAAGAGAATAAGTATCGAGTTATATGCTTATGTTTCGGTGGGGACATCAGGGAAATTCGTACAACACTATTTATTAAATTTATCAGTATTAGTAGGATATATATATTGTTCATGAGGCATGCATTATAGATGGCCCGTTATGGGTGCATGCACAAGTAATGTCGTTAATCATTTAAGTATTGCATGCGTGAAATTGTTGATAGAACTATCGGGTTGACTACCCCGTCGTGACCTGTGGCTCCGTTTAAACGTCTGCAAACGCAGCCGAAAACGGGTGTTTAAACGGATGCAAACGCAGCCGCAAACGGCAGCGATTTCGCAGCCGTTTGCCGTTGCGTTTAAACGCTCGTTTGCGGCTGCGTTCGATGGTTCAAACCAAGAAACGGCTGCGAAATTGTTTGCAGGTCAAGACAAAAAACAGATGTCCTTCAGGGAACTACAGTAGCTAATCATGTCGAAAGATCCTAGTATTCGTATACTACGGGAAAGGCCGTTTGCGGCTGCGTTTGCAGGCGTTTAAACGCCCGTTTGCGGCTGCGTTCGATGGTTCGGACCAAGAAGTCACCTTTTGCAATAGTTGTAAATCAATTACTTAGGAGTGGTAATTACGTGTTTTAAATAAACGTTGTGTGTGATAAGTTATGTAAATAAATTATAATGAATAAAAGAAAAGGTAAGGGCAAAATATAACTATGTAATTCTATAGTTTACTATTTCATATTCCTTAATCCTTGGTACAATTTAAAATAGAACAAAAGCATAAATAAAATGGGCCTGGCCCAGAAAAGAGGAAGTTGTTAAAAGAGAAAAAAAATCAAATGAACCACGTATAGGAAGATTCGAACTCGCACCATTACTATTAACAAACAAAGTGGCCACCAAGAAGACAGAGTCCAACTTTTTTTAAATATTGGCTAAACTTTCATACATATTGAAAAAAAACGAAGAGATTGGTTGGTGGCAAAAGCCACCGACCTTTCTTTTTAATATAGATATAATAATAGGGGAAACTCAATTATTTATACTAGAGTAAGGAACCCAATCATATAATGTCACAATATGTGTATAACTGTACATATATTCAATGTTTGTTTCACAGTTGCAAAAAACAATATTTCTTCCTTCTCCCCATGGGCTCCCTTGTCAAGAAAGATCTACTGTGTGTCGATCTGTGTGTGATATAAAACATATAAAAATGCCTTATGTTTAATAAAGTTTTATGTTAGACAATAAAGCCCGCTACTAATCAAAACAGACGGCCTATTTATTTATTTTTATGTCTATCTCTTAATCAAATATTTCATATTTGTCTGAAGGTTTTAATACTAGAAACATTAATTCAGCATCAATAGAACTAGTTTTTAACAGGTTATATAAATAGATTAATGAGTCATGGTACACATCAATGGTTAATTTAACTTAAACAATGGTTTAATCAGATTTGAAGGAAAACATTAATAATATGTGTCTATTAACTTTTATACTAACGCTTGGATTAAAAAAAACAAAAAAGTAAAAAAATAAAACCACGAAGATATAGAAATAGAATCAGGACCATTAATTTGGAGAGTGGTATGGGGCTGTCATATACCTGATAAAAACAGATGTCTTTCAGGGACCATTAATTCTACCAGTTTCCCTTCATTAATTTCAGATCCCATGTCACCATTCTGATCATCAATACTACCTACATTATTTTCTATCATTTTCGGGTGTACCTATTGACAATAATCAAGCTTTGATTGATGAATCTAAAAGGTTGAGATCAAACCAAATACACCCCTAATTTACTATAAACCCTAATTTACCTAGGAAACAACTGATTTACGGATTAAATATAAAAAAAAAAAAAACCAAAATTAGTGAAATAGGTAGAACAAATACCTGATTTATGCTTCAATTTCGCGTTGAATACGTTGTATGTACGTAATCGCCTCCGTATATAGCAGCGTATGTGTGTGTTTTGATTTGGGGAAGAACAATGAAACAAAGGGGATTCTCTGTTTTAAATTAAGGATCTATACGCTGCGTATAGATCCCTACAGATCATAGACAACAGTCAAACAAGCAGTTTGACTGACTGTTTTGCCCTTGTGTTGGGGCTATACGCAGTTGGATAGAAGGGTAAAAAGGTCTTTTCTGACCTTTATCTACGCTACGTATGGCTCTACACGCAGCGTATATAAAGGTCAAGAAAATGGCCTTTTACCCTTCTCTACAGACTATACGAAGCCTGGATACAAGGGTATAAAGGTCATTTTTTTTACCTTTATATACGCTGCGTATAGAGCCATACGCAGCGTAGACAAAGGTCGGAAAATGACCTTTTTACCCTTGTATCCAGCTGCGTATGGCCTCAACACAAGGGCAAAGCAGTAATTTAACATATTTAAATTGTGAAACTTTGATTTTGGGGGGGGGGGGAATTTGTCCGCCTTTTACATACGCATCGTACGGCTCTATACGATGCGTATATAAAGTGTCATTTTACCTTTTTACCCTTGTGCTGAGGCTATACGATGCTAAACACAGGGGTTGTTTTGTCATTTTGGTCTCATACGCTGCGTAGGGGTCTATACACAACGTATATAAAGGTCCATTTTTTTTGTGTATTCCTTTGTTTAGTTATAGAAAAACAAAATTAATTGTATGTATTTTGGTGTATTTCCATGTTTATTTATAAGAAAACAATATTGTTTGGTAAATAATACAAATATAATTTATAAAAGTTAAACATAATATAAATATTATGAATTATAAAAATTAAAAGTAATACAAATATTATGAATTATAAAAATTAAAAATGATACAAATATTATGAATTATAAAAATTAAAAATGATACAAATTTTATAAATTAAAAAAGATCTATAATTAACAAAAATACAAGTTTCTGCTTAATCTTCGATAAGATTTAAACTCGGGTCTTTATCTTTGTCTGACTAATTTAGGATTGATTAACTCGTAGTAGTGCTGTAACCATGGTCTATACATTTCTTCCCACCGTTTCGCAGCTATTGTTCGATGTGTCGACCACAATGTGGCCAGTGTAGGCATGGGGTAGTCTCTTTCCAACTTAGCATGTATGAAGTGTCCCCCGTAAACATGTATGAGCGTTATCGCTTGAGATCGTGGATCTAGTGGGGCATCCGTTAATGGGAAGAAGGTAGAGCTCCCTTCGATGCTTAGCACGTGGAGGACAATATTATACCTTTGCGCTACGAGAAGCCCTACGTGGGGCATTTCCATCCAGTGACTTCGAGGGCACCCTTTCACTGAATCCCATTTGATGCTGTTACGTATTCGTTTAAAGTCTCCTTCGTCATATCTTTTGAATACATGCTTCCAAAGCAGCGCGTTATGGTCAATCTCCAGTAGTAAATCACTTCGAATACGGGGCCATACGTATTCCCCAAAACCTAACCCGACAGCCACAGACCTGTACCCACAATGATCGTCTTGGGTCGCATCTTGTATACGCGACATGTAAGACTGAAACTCTGATGGAATTTGATCCTTAAACCTCATAATGGTTGAGTCCTCGTCCCCCTTCATTAATGGAAAACCATGATCATCCCGCGTCTCCATCTTTTTAGAACTCGTTGAACGGTTTCGTTGCATTTTAGATTTTTCAGACTTTACAACCGAACCAGTTCCACGAGAGCCCTCTGATGGTACTTATGAGCTGTGTCGTGGTAAATCGTACCTATGTTTTGGGGAAGTGGTATATACGTTGTTGTCCTCGCCATAGGACCTGTTTCTCACAGCTTCGTTTAACCTCGCAGCTTCATCTAGCCTTTGTTGTACTTTCTTTGATGTAGGCTGACCGTGAGTATTTTGCTGGACGATCGGTGGTTTCTTAGTTGACAATTTCGGGGTTAAGACCGCTTTTATCTTTGAAAGCGAACTTTTTTTATGATCGGGGGAGTGCGACTCTAGATGTTGCCGCACATTATTGAGCTCTGCTACTACATCGACTTCCTCATCTACCAGTTTACACGGTAGTAAGTCAAGCTTACGCCAGAATACATCTACGTTGTCGAGTTGTATCTTACGCTCTGCACAGTTAAGTCAATACGGTGTGAGAAACAGCTAAATCGTACTAAATAACAAAAGGTTTGTAGGTTTAATATTTTTTACCTGTACGTTTGTAGTTTTCCAGCCTATAAGCACACAACAACCCACAGCTAAGCCACATATGGCAACCACATGATGCGTTAAGTTCCGCAACAC
Source organism: Helianthus annuus (assembly GCF_002127325.2). Classification (NCBI taxonomy): domain Eukaryota; kingdom Viridiplantae; phylum Streptophyta; class Magnoliopsida; order Asterales; family Asteraceae; genus Helianthus; species Helianthus annuus. The sequence goes on from NC_035445.2 coordinate 154,306,967, forward strand.
CTCCAGCTTCCTCTGTAGCTCTCCTTCCAGCAAATCAAGTGCTGTATGGGAAACCTTTCCACGTAGGTTGTCCAACAGTGGGTGTCTGTGGTGGTTCATCGTTTTTTCAATGCTGTCGGTGAAACTTTTTTGTATTTCCCCGTATTGAGTTTCAACTATACCAATGACGCATCTTGCTATTCGCTCCAATGAACTCCCGCGCGTAACATATCTTTTTAAATTTGCGTACTGGCTCTCAACTCTGTTGGTGGGGCGCTGACCAAAGTTGCGACACTTATTGGTCCGCGCACAAACGAACATTTCTTTATAGTCGTTGAGCAAGTTTTCGTAAACATAATTAAAGACCCCTGCAAAAATAAAATAAAATAATGAAATGTAAAAGCGTGTGTAAAATATAATAGATTGGCTGAGTCGTTTGTTGAAGGAACACTTACTTTCTCGGTTGGCAACCATGAGTCGGTTATATAATTTCTCCAAGTTGTACTTGTACATGGGCTCTGAAGTAGAGTCGCACACTCTCCGCCAGTACGACAGAAATTTCTCCCAATCTACTTTATTGAACCCTTGCTTGCAATGTTTACATATATTTTGTTCGATGTGAAACTGGCATAGAAGCCTAGACGCTTTCGGGAATACTTTTGTACACGCGTTAATTAGGGCTAGCTCTCTATCCGTGATTGTCACACGCGGCATCATACACTCATGCAACATTGACTTGATCCGCTCAAGCACCCACACGAAGTTATCCTTTCGTTCTTTGCAAATAACGGCATGTGCGATACAAAAAGACTTGTTGGTCAATAGCCAACCAAGGTGTGTAGATAGTTTGGCCCTAAATTAGATTATGTTAATTAAATTACTAGATATGAGTTAAATCTTGTTGTTGAAATCCCACAAAACAAACTTTGTTAGGAAACAAAAATTCCGGAAAAAACTGGGGATCCTGTGATCTCGGAAAATTAGTTAAGATTTTTCAAAATAAAATCCGAAAGTCTTATGAACAGCTTCTGAATGAATCTTCCAACCAAAAGTCACCAAATTTGCAAGAATTATCAAGAACACCAATATCCAAAATCCTGCAATCTTCTCTGCTACACCCGAAAACAATCCGAATCAATTGATATCATAAACCGAGCCTAGAAAAAGGTTCAATAGGCTTTGATACCACTAGTAAGTCCCTGATCTGAATCACTACAATATGATATCAATGTAATCTCGACAATGTGGCGGAATCACACAACCAAGATTGATTTAGAAGATTAACAAGAATGGATTGAAAAGAAATACTTGCATCTGATTCAAATGATTATCGTCTGATACAAGTTTCTTGATTGCCCTAGTTGTTCAACCTAATAATGATGTCAAAACATCATTATATACACATCATACTCAGCTAAACCTAAGCCCACTATTAAACCCGAAAACCCAACATTATATTAGCCCATTACGAAATGCTATAACAGATTTGGAGATATTACATAGATAACCCAAATTAATTGCTTAAACCTTAATGTTTCTAAGGCCACAGGGTGTGGCTTAGCGCCACCCCATCATGTCAGCCATTTTAGCGCCCCGAGCGCCGTCAACCACACCACCATCGTTAACAAGGGGGCGATATGGCATCCCCGCCAGCGTGCTAACAAGTGTTAAAGGGAAAAGCTGGTGGGGACCATATGATATCAACCAATCAAATCTTCTCTTTATTTATTTATTTATTTTTTTTTTTGTATTTTGTTTAATGTAGGGCTTTAAAGGGGCTTTAAACCATTACATGCAAGTTAAAGTGAGGGGCTTTAAAACCCCCTATGTGACATGGCACTGATGTAGGGTGATAAAGACTCTAAGAGCTTTCTACCACACCCTCCAGCCTAAGAGGACCCGGGGTGGGAGAATCCATCACGCGTTATAAGATTTCAACGCCGTTATACACGGCCGCCACCCCTACACATCACGCGTTAATAAGAAAACGCGTTAAACGTATAACGCGTTGAACTTGATCAATGAATGTGTATTAACTTGTACATTGGGTATTAATACTTGTACATTGGAATCCCATCACTAGTGATACCACCCCCCTACATTTCTATCACTATTGATAGAATATTGGTTGTACACATGGCATGACTTGATTGGATAGTGGGAGTGATAGATTGTATCACTAGTGAACCACCCCTAGTCCCCTAATAGTTATAGTTCTGCTAGTAATAAAAGCATCATTTGATTTTAGTTTACTTTTATTTTGTTTGTTTACGTGGGTCGGTTTTCCGATTGATAGTCATTATCAAAGTTAGTGGTGAAGTTGTTTCACGACACTATTTTATGTCGGTTGTTTTGTTTCCTATATAAACTCTTGCAAGTATTGAATATAGTGTCGAGTCTTCAAAGAATTTTCTGAGTTTGTGATTTAAACCAATTAACAGTTTAGTTCTTCAAGGGATGTTATTTCATTAATAACAGGTGAAAAGATTTATTCAACGATCCACAGAACAAGCAACATAATGATAAAAAAAACAAATTCATACATGCATTCACCCATTAATTTGGCAAAATGAAAGCAACTCTTTGTCATTTTGAAATATTTCCATGTCTTTGCTTTCCAAACTCACATGCGCTTGGATACCATCACCGTCTGCAGTATCCATCAGCACAAAACTATTTTGACCTGCTGATCTAAGGGCAATAGCTGTAGCCATGGGCTTTCCCCACCCGAAATCCACTTTGTTAAACGGGTACCCGCATAGGCTGCTGCATGTATATGATCTCTTAGCCAGAGTTTCTAACTCTTGATCATTTACTAGTTTCGACAGTAGTAATTTAATGTTTTCAGTTGCCTGTTGCACACTTTGGATTCCTTCAAGTTGCAACTTCAGTTTCTTTATCTCACCAACCAGCTCACTTAAGGATGTTTCGCTTTCATGTCTGGTCGGTACAATCATAAGCGACCCGATATTTCCCACGGCAGTTTGGGGCAGCTTCTCGGGTAATCTTTTACGTAAATTGGTCGGAACAAACAAGTAAGATGGCTTAAAGCAACCCGAAGTTGCGGTAGCTGCAGCCACTGCGGTTTTGTAAAGTAGAGAGGTTAATACTTCAACCCGAGTAGGGATATCGTTTGTAGCCGAGGCCACGGCTTTCTTAAGAACACTTAACTTAGAGTTAGCAAACACGAACTCTCTCATTACACGAGTACTCTCTACCACACGCTGTTGATTCATAACCGGAGCTTCTGACAGAAGAGAGTTGGTTCTAGGGACATGAATGAAATGTGGGTTAAGAGGCAGTACCTCTTTGTGGTCTGGCGATCCATAGCGTGCTACGGAAGCCCAATGATTCACAAACGATACAAGACTACAACCATCCCCAACGAGGTGTGACATAGATACTGCAAGCCCGACTCCACCACAAGCAAAGTGATTGAGTTGAATCCCGACAAGATTCGTACTATGAGGAGAGTTGTTGCACACCATATCATCCGCAAAAAGATTGTCGAGATTTTCATCTTGCGTCATACCAAGTTGGAATTCTTCTAGTTTAGCTTCACTTCGGGCTTCAAGAAACACGACTCCCTTGTCGTTACAGTCTACGTAAGGTGTTTTGTGTGTGGATAACCTGCCAGCAAAGGGATAGTACTTTGTTAAGCTCTGGGACAAAGAGTTCTTCAGCACCCTGGTTTTGTCTTGGGCAGTTAAGCTGCAACTATCTTTGTTTGGGTAGAACAGAAGCATTGGTAAGTATAGCTTCCCGATGAGTAGATCATGCTCTGAAAGATTATAAGTTTGGAGATGAGAAGGGGTTGGATTTGCGGGTTTGATTATATCTCGAGAAATAATGGTGTGAAGCTGCCTTCTTCCAAACCGTAGGAGCTTCCCTATTATTACCATATTAATTGGTTAAAAAAAAAAATTCAGCAGCAATGTGTATAAATTGTTTATTGATTCACCTCTGTGCATGTTATATATATATAAGGACGTGTTTGAAGATGTGCTCCGTAGGTTATTCTGTGATTAACAGTTGTCAAAGGATATATGGTAAGCAGATTACTGATCATAGGATCGTTCTATAGTCAACAGCTTGAGATCTGCTCAATTTCTTTATTGATAATTGACTTGGATGGAGTGAACGTGGTATACATAAAAGTGTGTAAAAACCAATTGATTAAGCACGTGAATTGATCTTCTAAGATATTCGAAAACGTGATTAACGAGGGATAATTATATCATCTCCAATGCTACATTAAGCTATGGTTCGATACTCAATCCAGGCTGACATATCAATCACAAATGGGTATTTTCGTTGCGTGAAGCCGTCTATTTATTTTGTAGATCTTTCATGAATGCCTTGAGCTAAAAGATGAGCTTTATATTTGTTGTCTCTTGATCCTTTAAACCCACTTACAAACTAACAATCGTCCAGTTAGAAGGATGCAAGACAAGATCAATAATGTAAAAAACGCGGGTCAATACAAGACGAAGACCATTGTTAGTTTGTCATGATAATTTGATGGTTTGTATTAGAAGTAATTAAATTATGTGATTTGATGGTTTTTAGTTGTGATTTGCCCGTTTTAACTTACATTGTTTGTATACATGTTTGTATTTAATGTGAAAATCTGAAATAATTAAAAAGTTTAAAATCCATTAGCGACAACAAGTCGTCACTAAAATGGGTTATTTTATTTAATTGAACTAAAAGATAAAATAAAAACAAGACGACCTTTTAGCGACGACAAATTGTCGCTAAAGGTTATTTTTATCTTAGTTTTGTATTAAATTTTTTAATTTGTTTTTAAAACAACCCTTTAGGGAAGGGTCATCCGTCCCGATTGACAACAATTTGATGTTTACGGACCGAAAAGCCTTGGTGACAACTTTTCTTGTAGCGGCACCAATTATGTACTAATGGCAACTCCTATACCCGTCGCGGCCATGCATAAATGAAGTTATTAGGGTGAAGGGGGCACCCTCGGTGACCCCATGCGGGGAGGGAAGTAGCCGAGCGGGAAGGGTGCCGCCATCCAAGAGGGGACCCACATCGGTGGGTTTGTTCGGGGCTTGTTCACCGAAGAAAGAGAGAGAAGATGGTGGGGCCACCCTCATTTTCAACCAATCAACATTTTTTCTTTCTTTTTTTTTTTTTTTTGAATAAAAAAACAAGTCACCTAATAAGGGAGTGCCGCCATCAAATTGGGATGCGAGGGGACTTTAAGAGATGAGTTGACGTGGCATAACCTGATTGGGTGTGCGTAAGAGAGGAGAATCCCCCAAGAGGGGAGTGCCCCTCTCACCCTTACCTTATCTCTCACTCCTTTTCCACATTCATGCTGACACACATGCTACTATATTATCTTTATTTCCTACGTGAACGATGTTTTAGAATATTTAAATTGATCGGTTGACTTGCTTAAACAGTTTACTTTGAAACTTGATCCAAATCAATGCTCGATTAAGAAAGTGAGCAGATCCCAAGATGTTGACATTTTGAAACTTTTATGTATACCACCATCCAAATCTCCCCAAGATAAAAGACCCTCAATCGATTGCCAATTTTCGCCCGATTTCTCTTGTCGGGTCAATATATAAGATCATTTCGAAGGTGCTGTCCAATAGAATGAAAGCGGTTATCGGGGATTTAATTGCGCCTTCTCAGTCGGCGTTCCTTGGCGGTAGGAATATCCTTGACAGCCCGTTGATTGTGAGCGAGACGGTTGCTTGGTCTAAAAAGAATAAACAAAAGCTTTTCATCTTCAAAGTGGATTTCGAAAAGGCTTACGATTCCATTAACTGGAAATTTCTTTTCTACTTGATGGAATGTATGTCCTTTCCTAATAAGTGGGTAAGTTGGATCAAAGGTTGTCTGGTCTCTGGAACAGGGTCGGTTCTGGTCAACGGATCCCCTACGGAGGAGTTCAAGTACAAGAGAGGTCTTAGACAGGGTGATCCTTTGTCCCCCTTCCTGTTTATTCTAGCTATGGAGATTGTTACCTTATTTATGAACCGGGCGTTGGAAGCGGGGTTGTTTCAGGGGATAAAATTGCCAAATGACGGTCCTCTGTTATCCCATCTTTGCTACGCTGATGACGTCTTATTTCTAGGCCAATGGTCGGATCAAAATGCGGGTACTCTATGTCGTATGCTGAGATGGCTGAACTTGGTAACGGGTTTAAAGGTTAACTTTCAAAAAAGCATGTTATACGGGTTTGGCGTGGATGAAGTTGAAAAAATGCGGTTGGCTAATATTCTTCATTGTGAAGTCGGTAAGGTTCCGTTTACCTATCTGGGCATACCTATAGGTGTAAACATGAAAAGAGCGAAGTATTGGGATCCGGTGATCAATAAGTTCTCGGCTAAACTAACCAAATGGAAGGCGAAGCTCCTTTCTATTGCAGGTAGAGTCACTTTAGCCAAAGCTGTTCTGGGCAGCCTTCCTTCGTACTTCCTGTCGTTATTTGTTGCCCCGAAGTGTGTTATTATTAAGATGGAGAAAATTCGTAGAGATTTTGTATGGGGCTTTACTGATTCGACCAAAAAAATGAGATGGATCCGGTGGGAAGGAATGATGAACTCTAAAAAGAAAGGGGGTTTAGGAGTTGGAAGTATTAAAGACTTTAATATCGCGATGTTAACCAAATGGTGGTGGAGATATAAATCGAATCCGAATCAGTTATGGGCTAAAGTCATATACTCGATACATAAAAATAACTCCAATCATTTGATCCCCTTGAAGAAAACTATTCCCGGGGTTTGGAACGATATCGGAAAAATGGACAAAGTCCTTGACACTGCTGGCATTAATATACATCAGAAGTTGATTGAGGAAAATGGAGTGTGGAAGTGGAGCTCAGATGCGGATGGGGGCTTCTCGGTCAAACAAGTGCGGTTGGAGCTGGAAAATTGTCGGGTAATGGATCCGGCGATCGGTCCGGTGATGGTGTGGAATAGCTGGGCTCCGGCTAAAGGTAATATCTTATTATGGAGGGCCCTTCTCGGTCGAGTTGCTTCTAGGGAAGGGTTGGCTCGTAGGGGTGTGGCCGTGCCTGATGTGGGCTGCCCTAGGTGCGGTTTAGTTGTGGAAAGCTCGGATCACATATTCATCGGTTGTTTATGGGCTAAGAGCATTTGGTGGAACATATTGGTATGGCTTCGGATCCCTTTTCCGAGTAATTGTGAGTCGCTTGAAGATATGGTTAGATATATTAAAGAGTGCCCGGGTAGCTCTTCTTGGAAGCGGATTGTTTCGGTGGTCGTTATTGCAACCGTATGGAGGATGTGGAGCGCTAGGAACTCCAAAGTTTTTGAGGATATTTTTATCCCTATCATGAAGACCGTGGAAGCTATCAAGGAAGACTCCTTTCTTTGGGTTTGCAATCGTGCGAAGAACAAGATTCCGGTGTGGGATAAATGGGTCTTTTTTGATGTTGTTGATCTGATGTAACGGGTCTGTTCGTTTTGTTTTGTTTCTGTTTGCTTTTTGTTTGTCTTTCCAGCTGCTTGCTGGCTCTTTATATTTATATATAAAGTGATTCGCCGTTCAAAAAAAAAAAAATACCACCATCCAAATCAATGCTCAATTAAGACTAGAAGGTTTGGGAAGGGTCATCTTTAAGGGGATGGGTCGTCACGTAGGACGCCACATCCCCATCTTATATGGGATGGCCATCCAAGCAATTTTAGGGGGTGAAGGATGGGGCTCCACACCAATTATTTTTTATTGTTTATCTTTTTTATTTACTTTAACTTTATAAAAAAATTCAAAAATTAAATAAAAATAATACATAATAGGGGCCGGCCCAGCCCCGGCGCCGCACCCCTACACCGCCCCCTCATGGGCGTCCCCTCTTCTCCGTTGGCCCAAGCACGTTGGCGACGGGCCTCTTTTCAAACCAACTAGCCGTTGTAACGGCTACGTTATTCAATAAAAATAACCTCCTTTTCTATAAAAATAACCCTCTTTCACCATTTTCTTCACACTTTCAACCCAAAACACTCTCATTTTTATACCATTCTTTTATAAAAAAATATCTTTTCACCCATAATGCAATCTAATTCTTGGTGGTCCTCGTCTTCGGAGGAAGAGGAGATGTTTTACGCAAACATTGTGCTAAGGGCGACGAAGAAGAGGAAGAGGTCTCGTCCGAAAGGTTTACCAGGCAACAACGGATTAACAAAGACCGCCAAGGTTTATCATTAATAAATTTTATTATCCTTATTCCTTATTTCCTCATATTTATATTTTTTTTTACGATAGGAGTGCACAAGAAATTGGTGAACGATTATTTTTCGGATGCACCCTTTTACAATGCCAAGATTTTTAGACGTAGGTTCCGAATGAGTCGCCGGTTATTCACATGCATTGCGGATGATTTGGCGGGGGAAGACCCGTTTTTCACGCAACGATACGATGCTCGTGGTTATGAAGGGTTCACCACGTTACAAAAGTGTACCGCGGCCATTCGCCAACTGGCGTACGGGACAGTGGTCGACGCTTTAGACGAGTACTTACAGATGTCAGAAAGAACTACGCGGGAATGTTTGTATCGGTTTTGCGAAAATGTGGTGCAACTCTATAGCAAAAAATATTTGCGGAAACCAAACGCGTATGATGTTCAACAGTTGTACCAAGCTCATGAAGCACGGCATGGCTTTCCGGGAATGCTCCGTAGCATTGATTGTATGCATTGGGCATGGTATAACTACCCGAATACGCGGCGAGGCCAATATACGCGAGGCGATCACGGCCATCCAACTTTCATACTTGAGGCCGTGGCATCACAAGATTTGTGGATCTGGCATACTTTCTTTGGCCTCCCCGGTTCACTTAACAACCTTAACGTGATATACCAATCAGCGACCTTCAGCGACGTCGTAAATGGGACCGGTCCGGACACTAGTTTTTCAGTTTCTTGGGTTGAGTATAGGCGCGATTATTATCTTGCTGACGGAATATATTTGTCTTACTCTACAATTGTCAAGACTATTCCATATCCAGAGGACGAAAAAAGAAAAAATTTGCCAAGGGTCAAGAAGCGGCAAGAAAAGACATCGAACGTTGTTTTGGTGTTCGACAATAAAAATGGGCCATCAGTGAACAACCGGCACGTGCGTTCACACCGAAGAGGTTGCACCTTTTTATGTACGCTTGCATTTTGCTCCATAACATGATTATTGAAGACGAAGGTAGGGCGATTTGTGAGTATAATGAGAATACATCTATCGGCAATACTGTCCCGGTAGATCCGGCGCAACAGGATTTAAACTCGTTCTCGCTAACCAACGATTTCACGTATGCAAACCATCAAACGAATTTGGTAGAACATATATGGAACAATGCAAACGACGGGGACGGTGACGAAGACGATAACGAGTAGTATTTACGTTTGTGTGTTTTTTTAAATCTAGTCTTTTTTATAAATTTTAGGTAGTGTAATTTTTTTTAGGTTATGTAATTTTTATTTATGTTATGTAATGGATTTTATTATCTTCTTTTATGTCTTATTTTTATTTAAATTTTGAATTGTTTTTATAAAGTTAAACAAACAAAAAAGTTAAACTATAAAAATTAAACAATAAAAGTTACACAAATAAAAAAATTAAATAATAAAAATTAAATGATGTATGGTAGGCCCTTCCTCCACCCCCTTCATTTTGCTATGAGGGTCATCCCATGGAGGATGGTGATGGAGAGTCCTACGTGGCGGGCCATCCTCATGGGGATGACCCTCTCCATACCCTTTAGCATTATCTTTATTTCCTACGTGAACCACATTTTAGAATATTTAAATTGATCAGTTGACTTGCTTAAACAGTCGGCTTTGAAACTCGATCCAAATCAATGCTCAATTAAGAAAGTGAGGAGATCCCAAGATGTTGACATTTTGAAACTTTTATGTATCCCACGATCCAAATCAATGCTCACTTAAGACTAGAAGGTATGGGGAGGGTTATCTCTAAGGGAATGGGCCGCCACGTAGGACGCCACATCCTGATCCTATATGGGATGACCCTCCAAGCAATTTTAAAGGGGTGGAGGATGAGGCCCCACACCAATTATTTTTTATTGTTTATCCTTTTTACTTGCTTAAATTTATAAAAACAATTCAAAAATTAAATAAAAATAATACATAATGGGGATCGGCCCTGCCCTGGCGAGCCCAGACGCCGCACCTCACACCGCCCACCTCATGGGCGTCCCGTCTTCTTCGTCGGCCCAAGGACGTTGGCGACGGGCCTCTTTTCAAACCAACTAGCCGTTGTGACGGCTATGTTATTCAATAAAAACCCCCCTTTTCTATAAAAATAATCGCCATTTGCTTCCCACTTTCAACCCAAAACACTCTCATTTTTATACCATTCTTTTATAAAAAAAAATATCTTTTCACCCACAATGCAATCAAATTCTTGGTGGTGACGAAGACGATAGCGAGTAGTATTTATGTTTGTGTGTTTTTTTTAAATCTAGTCTTTTTATAAATTTTAGGTAGTGTGATTTTTTTAGGTTATGTAATTTTTATTTATGTTATGCAATGGATTTTATTATCTTATTTATGTCTTATTTTTATTTAAATTTTGAATTGTTTTTATAAAGTTAAACAATAAAAATTGAATGATGTATGTAGGCCCATCCTCCACCCCTTCATTTTACTATGAGGGCCAACCCATGGAGGATGGTGATGTGACGTCCTACGTGGTGGCCCATACTCATGTGGATGACCCTCTCCATACCCTTTAGCTTTATCTTTATTTCCTACGTGAACCACACTTTAGAATATTTAAAGTGATCAGTTGACTTGCTTAAACAGTTGGCTTTGAAACTCGATCCAAATCAATGCTCAATTAAGAAAGTGAGCAGATCCCAAAATGTTGACATTTTGAAACTTTTATGTATACCACCATCCAAATCAATGCTCAATTAAGACTAGAAGATATGGGGAGGGTTATCTCCAAGAGGATGGGCTACCATGTAGGACGCCACATCCCCGTCCCATATGGGATGGCCCTCCAAGCAATTTTAAGGGGGTGGAGGATGGGGTCCACACCAATTTTTTTTATTTTTTATCTTTTTTATTTGCTTAACTTTATAAAAACAATTCAAAAATTAAATAAAATAATACATAAAAAAGTAAATTAAATCCATTACATAACATAAACAAAAATTACATAACCTAAAAATAAAATTATGAATCCTAAAAACATAAAATTACGAAACCTAAAAAATAAAATTACGAATCCAAAACAAATAAAACACTAAAGCGAAATAAAGTTAGGCTGATTTGGGTTCAGGTTCTGGTTCGGGTTGGGATTGTTCGGGTTGGGATTGATTGGGTTGAAGGGATTCATGATTTTTTTTTATAAAAGGATGGAGTTTTTTTATAGAATGGATGAGAGAAGAGAGAAGTGGGTAGATTTTGGATGGAGTATTTAAAAAAAATGGATGAGAGGTGGGTATTTATTAAAGTAAAAAAAAAACCTTTTTTTATAATATAGCCGTTTACCAATGGCTAGATTTCAAAAAGTGGGCCCGTCGAATCCGGCTGGTGGGAGACGAAGAAGACGCGATAGGGCATAGGGGGCGGTGTTCCATTTTAAATAGGCGCCAGTGGTGACCATTTGTATTCAATTCTTCATATAAAACCAATAATACGGATCGTTTTTTGTTAATTGTTAATTGTTAATCGTTCATATGTGTCTATCTTGATATTGTTAAGTTGTGATCATCAATCCTGATTAGGTCTACAAAATCTAGTTAGATAAAGATTACACGTACTACTGTGACACCACCCGTATCTTCCTTTTTTTTACCTCATATTCTTCATAGGTTTATTTCATTTGTACCACAACTTGACTTTCTCTCTCTCTCTCTCTATAATATATATAGAGAGAAAGTGTAAACTAAAATAGAGCTTATCGTGCGATGCGTATGCGAACAGGAGATTGCGCCACGTGCCACTTCATAACGTGTGTGATTATGTATATAACGTGCGTAAATCCTAATCACTTGAATGCTCCGGAACTTGGGTAAGTCGGAACTCAAGTCAATCGGAACTTATGTGAAATTATGCAATTACGTGCGTGATTATGTATGACCTGCGTAATTATGCAAATAATGTGCGTGATTATGTATATAGCGTGCGGATTTCCGAACTATATCGTGAAATACGGAATACTTGAATACTCCGGAACTTAGTTATTTCTAAACTCAAGTAATTCGGAACTTATGTGAAATTATGCAATAACATGCGTGATTATGTATATAATGTGCGGAATTCAGAACTATATGGTGAAATCTGGAATACTTGAATACTCTGGGACTTTGGGTAATTTGGAACTTATGTGCGGCTATGATAGTCGCGTACGCACCGCACGACAAAAACATGTTAACGTACATTACGGCTTAACGTACATTACGTACGATAGGTAATTACGCACGTTCATTTTAAAATCACGCACGTTATAACTCAAAAATCCAAAATCACGCATGTTGAAACACAATAATCACGCATATTGAAAACATTAATCACGCATATTATAGAACAAATCACGCACGTTGTCGTACGTGAAGTACGTTAAGCCGTAATGTACGATATATATATAGTGGAGGGTTCAAATGAGAAGAATTTTTTTGTAAGAATAAAAAAAAAGAAGTTTCAACCAATAAGAATGTTTCATTTTACTTCATTTAATATTTGTATTTAATTTTAAGATAAGGGTATATTGGTAAACTTACAAAAGTCATTAATTTGTATTCTTCCCTTTTAATAACTAACTAAATTAAATTTGTAACTCCTTTTCAAAATATATATTTTTTCCAAATTATAAAAAAACAACTTAATTTAAAATGTAGAATAAATTACTAGTTGTGTAGGATAAATTACGAGTTGTGTAGTGTATATTTCGAGGTGTGCAGGACAAATTTCGACTGTGTATGATAAAATTCTATAATGTGTAGGGTATATGTAGGAAAATTTTGATATGTGTAGGTTTTGTAGATTATATGTAGGATAATTAATGATTAGTTGACTAATTAATTAAAGAGTAAAAAAAATGATTTGTGTTATAAATGAAATAGTATTTTACTAATATGCCCTTTATTCTTTTTCTTCTCACATTAAATTTCTTCTCAAATGAACCTTCCCCTATATATATATATATATATATACATATTGGATCGGTTCAAATGAGAACCACAACGAATTGTGAGAACCGTGAGAACTTTTTTTTCCTGCGTGAGTTGGCCCAATTTTTTTTGCACAAACGTAAATGAAAAATATTATAAACACATCTGTAAAAAAATAGAAAAAAAATTGTCGAGTCGTTAGTTTTGACTGATGCAAATTTTTCGTACCACCAACATAAATATTTTCTTTACGCATCATGTAAACGTGGGTATGCGATCTTTTTAAAAAAACAATTTTTCCAGCTGAAACAAGTGATTTTTTATAACTTTTGAGAAAAAAAAATTTGGAAAAACTTTGGGATGGCGTAATTCTCACGGTTTTCACAACTCAAACGGGTTCTCATTTTAACCCATCCCTGTATATATATATATGTGTGTGTATATATATATATATATATATATATATATATATATATATATATATATATATATATGTAGAGAGAGAGAGAGGAAGGTTAACGTACATCACGTACGACAGGTAATTACGCACGTTCATTTTAAAATCACGCACGTTATAACTAAAAAAATCTAAAATCACGCATGTTGAAACACAATAATCACGCATATTGAAAACATTAATCACGCATATTATAGAAAAAATCACGCACGTTGTCGTACGTGAAGTACGTTAAGCCGTAATGTATGATATATACTTTTTCTATATATATATATATATATATATATATATATATAGGGTCAGGATTTTGAGAGAACGGTGAAAAGTGTGAGAACGGTGAGAACGATTTTAGTGGTTACATGTGGCATTGATGTTAAATTAAACTAAAGGGTAATATTGTCAAAAAACTCACTCACATGAACTGGGTGTTCAAATAAAACGCCATAAAAACACCCAATTCAGAAAAACGCCATGAAAATACCCAGTTAAAAGGTCAACAAAAAAAGCTATTTTTTGAGCTATAATTTACAACAGCTCAAAAAAAACCATTTTTTAAGCCATATAGCTCCCAAATGTCATAACATAAAAAAGGCTATATTTTTTGAGCTATAATTTACAACAGCTCAAAAAAACCATTTTTTTATAGCTCCCAGTTAAAACCCATAACAAAAAAGCTATTTTTTTAGCTATAATTTACAACAGCTCAAAAAAACCATTTTTTTTTGTCTAACCGCCTAAATTAATATTTTTTTAGCTTAGAAAAATCATAATTTGTACTGTAAAAACGCCATAAAAATTCAGTTCAGAAAAACATCAGGAAAAAACTCAGTTGGAAACGCAATAAAACACTCAGTTCAGAAAAATGCCATGAAAATACCTAGTTAAAACGCCATAAAAACACCTAGTTCAGAAAAACGCCATAAAAATACCTAGTCTAAAACGTCATAAAACACTCAGTTTAGAAAAACGCCATAAAACCCAGTTAATTTTTTTCGAAAAGTATATCAATAGCATACTCGTTGGAAAGATAAAAAAACGTTGAGTTTTATTGTGTAATTTTTTTCGAAAAATAATCACGTATAAAAAAAGTTATTGTAAATATGATGGGGGAAAATGGCATGTGATTAGCATGTACACCTTTGTTTGGATCTTCCTATTTTACCCCTCCTGGTAGTTCCAAGGCCCCTATTATTTACAAAAATGCCACCGCATCAATCTCAACCACAAACCACTAAGATCTTGTGGCTGAGAATCGTTCTCACCGTTCTCACACTTTCAGTCGTTCTCTCCTGATCATGTTCCTTTATATATATATATACGTATATATATATAGGAGAAATATCTATTAGGAACCATCCTTTATTGCGAAAATCGCGAGAACCAATGTGAACACAATCAAAAATACCTAAAAAAAATCTAAAAAACACACAATTTTTTTAATATATTTTATAAAAAAATGCTACTTTTCTTCATTAAAAAAATTATGACGAACAGTAGCGATTTTTTTTTATAAAAAGTACTAAAAATGTGTATTTTTTATATTTTTGGGGGGTTTAGCTTTATGATTTAGTTTTTAGCTTTTAGCTTGGGTTGGGGGGGGGGGTTAGGTTTTAGCATTTAGCTTGCGTGGGGGATTCTCGCAATAAAGGTGGTTCTCTCATTAACCCTACCCAATATATATATAGGTGTGGAAGATAAAACGAAAACCCACTTGAGTTGAGAAAACTAAAGAAATCCCTATGTAACATTTTTATTTTTAAAAAAAATATGGAATGTAATATAAATGTACTTAAACATTGCTATAAAAAATGTAAAAAATACCAATTAGCTTTTTTAAAAAAAAGTTCTAAATTTGTGTGTTACATTTTTTGGACATATATATTATATAACATGAAATTTTTATCATTTTTTAAAAAATGAATTACTCTGCGCTTTTTTGTTTTTCTTTTATAAAAATGTTCATATATATATATATATATATATATATATAGGGGAAGGTTCAAATGAAAACCACTAGTTATTGTGAAAACTCGAAAACTAATTAAAAAAAGCCAAAAAAAACATACAAAATTTTTTTTTATTTTTTTTTGCAATCAAAATTTCGCAGGTTTTTTAATATAAAAAAAAATTTTCAAAAAAAAAAAAAAAGTTTGTGTAGTGCACATGTGTAATACTGCACATATGTATGTGTACTACACATGTGTATTATTACACATGTGCACTACACAAATTTTTTTTTTTTTTTTTTGAAAAAAAGTTTTTTTATATATAAAAACTAGCGATTTTTATAAAAAAAAATGAAAAAAAATTTGTGTGTTTTTTAGGCTTTTTTTAGTTAGTTTTCGAGTTTTCACAATAAAAGTGGTTTTCATTTGAACCATCCCCTATATATATATGTTACATTTCAAATTATTTTTAGAAAAAAAAATGTTCCATGCGGTTTTTACAAAGGTTTTTTGAGTTTTCTCAACTCAAGTGGCTTTTCGATTTATTATTATTATATATATATATAATGTTTAAAATCCCATGTTTGACGATGAATTGCTTAAAATATGCAAAATAGGGGAATATACATATGCAAAATCAAAATCCATTCCATAACAAAACATGCGAATTTATTGAAACATGCAAAACTTGAATGTTTTTATTAAAATAAAGCACTAAAATAAACAAACTTCATTCAAAAGATGAAAGGAACTCCATTTTCATCTTCATCGAGCATCTTAAGATAGTTATTGCATCCGCCAACTCTTTCAACTGTTTCTCATCCCTCTCACCCAGATCAACCATGAACATAACAGCAATTTCTTGAAGACTACTCACTTGCATCTGAGATAGCAAGTTCAGAATTTCTTGCCTTCTTTTCATGTTTTCTGTTACACGAGAAATGTTGGTCTCCAACATCTCTTGACATGATCGATCCTCTTGAATTTGTTCCTGAATCCTATTTCTCAAAGCCTGCTTGATACTTGATTCAGAAGAAGAGGATGTTGGTATATCTGCCATTTTTAAAAGGATGTTTGAAAGGGTGATAAAAAGATAAACTATATAATAAAAGAAAAAAGCACATATGAATTATTGAAATCAATTATTGAACTGAATTATTTCATTTGAATTATTGAAGTGAATTATAAAATAAACTGTGCGAAAATACATATAGTTAGTTTTAAAGCGTGCGGAATATAGAGCTAAATATGTTAAATACTTTCTAGTCTGCGAAATGTCCAACATAAAAATGCAAAATTAAATATTAAACTTCATTGCATGCGAAATGTCCAACTTTAAACATGCGAAATTATTCATGTGATCCAATCTTAAAATACCTTAAACCAGAAACAACTTATCTTCAACAAAATCACAACACATGCGATATGTAAAACAACACATGCGATATGATAAACTCAACAAATAAAAACAGAAATTGTGTGCGAAATGTCCAAATTTAAGCATGCGAAATTATACATATGATCCAATCTTAAATACCTTCAACCATAAGCAACTTATCTTCAACAAATCACAACACATGCGATGTTTAAAACAACACATGCGATATGATAAACTCAACAAATAAAACCAGAAACAACTTATCTTCAACCTCGTTACAATCTAATAAAATGAAAATACCTTCAATTCAAATAAAACCCAAACAAAAACCAAAAACAAACATCCTAAATGACGAATCCATCATTTTCGGAAATCCCAATCTTTGTTCGGTACAGAAATCAATCAAAAAACCTACAAATCGAATTTATACGAACAATAATTAGATGGACGGTTATGAAACGAACTCGTAATCTGCTTCCCTGTTGACGGAATTCCCTGATTTGCTTCCTTGTTGACGGAATTCCCTGATTAGCCCTCAGATGTTTGAACAGAATATCTGATATACCCTTGTCTAATTAAATTGAATCAGGACACGTGTATGGCTGTGGGCATCGCATACCTAATGTACGATAAGGGGATTTGTATCCTACACTTTACGTTGAAAGTTAGGACTTTTCGGGTAACAATAAAGTTAACCGGGGACTTAACGAAATGGGTATAAGTCTTGAAGCCCCTAAACGTCAATTTTGAGGGCTCAATATGCAAGAAAATGATGGCCAATCAGTGTTTGAAGAGCCAAGGATCAAATCGTAAAAATCAAAAATTGAAGATCTGGTACAGAAGGGGGTCGCACGACACGAGGCCCAAGGGGGGGGGGGGTCCTTCGCGTCACGCAAGGGCCTATCTGGTCGTTTTTCTTTTGCTCCATGCTTGCCTCTTCACTCTAAACCGACTTAGAGCCCTTCGGGACACTTGTTGATGATCAATGAGCATGGGTAGACTTGGTTGTCAACAATCTAGTGCCTTATGAACACTATATAAAGGCCTTCATGTGGAACAAGTTCTTCACACCTTTCTCTTGCACTTCTGATCATTTCTGGAGCTCCAAAGCAGAACCAAGCCATCCCTAGTCGTGCATAGGACTTTGGTAAGCTTCCTTAACCTTTCTTAGTTGAGTTCTTGCTTAGTTAAAGCTAAAAAGTCAAACCGTCGTAATTAACAGTTGACTTAACGGTTAATCACAAATGGTCCAGTGATTAGCTGAATCAAAGGTAGTTATTTGTTGGTAATTATGTGGGCTTTAAACCCTTAAAAGGGCACCCTCTGATTCCCACTCTAACTAGTCCGAATGTCGAGTCAAACTTGCTTAGAAAAAGTCAACAGAATGCTAAATTGCGATTTTATGCATAATCGGTAATGTAGTTGGTGTGTAACCTGTTTTAACACTCATATAACATGATAATAAGTATATTAACTAGTCTAAGCTTGTTTGATCCGACCGTTTTCTGTTTTGACCCGGTTCGGAACCGAAAGTCGCAAAACTTTGACTTTTGCTTTGACCTCAGTTCTGACCCATTATGGTATGTTTTAGATATGCCTTAGGACTCTCTTAGGACCAGGTTACCTGATGGTATAACCCTCTGTGACCGGTTCGGTGTCTGTCCGAGTCTTTTACACATTACCATTAAACGCCTAAAAGTTGACCATAACGCCCTTTTTACTTTAGAACGAGAATTTTGGACACGTGAAAGGACAATAAACTTAGTTAATAATTTCTAAGCATGTCCCTAAAATTTCACGTCAATCCGAGGTCCAGAATAGGAGTTATGCTAATTAGCGCAATTACGGAAACTTTAGTAGTTAAAAGGCGCAATTAGCATAAAATCTATCTAAACCCAAATTTCGACACTAAACCTTTTTACACACTGATGTAAAATAATATTTTGGGATTTTTTTAAAAATTTTTAATTATTTTTAACCTGCTCATAACCTGCGGTTATGGCATCGGTTCGGTAAATACCGAATATACCCTTTTCGGACATAACTTGAGTTCTACATGGTCTTTTGACCCGATTCCAGTTGCTACTGATTTTATATAATAAATAAAGTATTTTGAACTTTATAAACTGTTCGGAAAACTCAGATTTCCTGTAGAACTCAGAAACCTCTTTTATAATCTTTAAAATGACCGAAATACCCCTACGGGGCATATAATGGATTTAAACTCGTTACCGGCATTATGGAAGGTATCCTACTGATACCACAACCTCTTTAGAGCATATTAACTTAGGAAACTTGTGTAGGACTCTTACGGTTCCCCGTTACGCCTTTTGCGCGCACGGTTCGGTTTATGTAACTAGTTTACATAAACTAGCCGAAACGGGTCAAACCTTATCGTTTATACTTCAAAATTCAGAGTGTGGTTATTACACCCCTATAAAACAAGTCTTCAAACTTATAGGGTCCAAACCACATTCCATTCCCGGTTTTCGCCTTTCACGCGATTAAACCGTATATATCCTTTGAAACTGACCGGTCTAAGCTAAGGCTAAGTTAAAGACCCGTTAGGATTCTAATAGGTTGTTATAAACCTTCGTTCCAGAAAAGGAGACCAGTAAAGGATACTTGCATTTGTTTGATTGAGGTTTAATACTTGCTCAGGTAAATACTTTTAACTTATTTTCCGTTATACGGGCTTGGGTTACGGTATTTAAAATACCGCTTGGTCGGGCAATTGACCCCAACTCATTAGTAGTCGGGTGTTTTCAATGTGACCCGTTTAAAAAATTGGTTTTGTTGGCTTTACGCCTTTGGGAGCTTAATGACCATGTCCCGGATAACCTTGGCATCATTTTACGAAATGGCCATGACCTCGACACGCGGGTGTAGGCGTACACCCGACAAGGTGTCTATAATTATAAAGGTATAACCGTTGGTTTTCCCGCCACGGCTTATTGCTTTGTGGCGTGTCTATTAACCTTAAACCCGGCACGACCCGGGCGACCGAACGCATAGTGAACATGTAATTCTTTTACAAGATTTAATTGATAAATTATCCCAAGTTATAAAGAGTTTGTGCCTTGTGCATTCAAATCAATTTTATTAAACATTTTACAAAGTGTCGGTTGAATGTATTTACCAGTGTAAACTAACATATTTTCCGCAAAAAAGATTAATGCAGGTTCTACACGTAATAGGCTGGCCACTCCTTAGCATCGTTAGAGTCTCGCAAGCTTGGAATGCCAATATCTGTTGAACAATTATTTTTCTTTCTTATTTTGATCCCCTGTGGATTATATTTCGACGATTGTGATACTTGGATATTACATTCGATAGTTGAAATATATTTATCTTTATGCTTCCGCTGTGCATTTATATATTATGTGGTTTGACTATATTGTTGCCAACTACGTCACGGTAATCCCCCACCGGGCCCACCGGTGACACATGTGGAAATCGGGGTGTGACAAGTTGGTATCAGAGCCAACGTTGAGTGAATTAAACACTATCCTTATGTGTTTAATCTCAATGACACAATTGCACATACTTGAGTCTAGACAAGAACATAGGACAAATTCGAATTGTTATTCCAGTTTATCTTTTATTGTTTATTGTGATTTAAAAATCTGTTAAGCAGGAAATATGCCACCAGAAATTAGAAGAGGAGGAAGAGGCAAAGGGCCGATCACTACTCACAATGATCACGAGGCCGGACCTTCAAACATGCGAGCTCCTTCCAGCACGAGGAGCGAAGAGCCTCGAAGACGTAGAAGAAACCTCTTTGAGCCAGCAAGACGGTCTACCTCACACAGTTCGACACCTTCATACCGTCACTCCTTTGGACCAAATTCGGAGAACGAGCCCAGTAACCCTCAACCTTCGTTTATGCCTCTCCAGTGATCTGCATCACCACCGTTCCTATGGCGATCCTACTCATTTCTTCCAAGGCCAGTTCAACCCGGCTGATTATGTCCGAGAACCAATAGGTTATAACACTTTAGGACCTGAAGACCATTTCTCCGAAGATAATGCGGTAGATATGGATGAAGACACAGATCCCGTCGAGCCTGCAAGAGGTACTCCCAATCATCCAATCGAGATCTCTGATGGGTCATCATTTCATGGAACACCCTATCAAGGTCCCGACAGTTACCAGGCGAGGTTTAACCAGTGTGATTGGTACTTCACACCCTCTCACCACTTCTCGCCTCATGAGCAGCAGTAGCAACAGCAGGATCCCTCCGAGGATTCGCGTTTCGTGGCGGTTACGCCACCGCCTCCAGCGCCACCAGTTCAGCAAGCACCTCTAGATCCGCCAAGGCGTAGGAGATCAGGCGCGCGGATGTCCACCCGAGGAGGGGAATTCCATTTCACCACCCCTCGCCACTCGAGTGCAAGTCATTTTCTGCCATTGCCCGAAGAAGCACAATTAGGTGAACCTTCGAGTCACCCTGCAGAGGTGAATTCTGCACCAGTTGCACCACCTCCGCCACCATTCGGCTATGACAACCCGATGCCAGCATACGCCGGTTCCACCGCGTACAACCCGTTTGAGCAACCGACTCACACTCACTATAATTATGATGCCGACCCATACGTGGTAGCGGCTAATTACAACGATCTCCATCCCGAAGGACCTTATGGAAATCCTTGGGGATTAGGATACGCAGCTCATGGATATCCAGCACCTCCTAGACCTCCGGTACAGCAGTCGTCGCAGCAGCCACGTTTTTCTCCACCGGAGCAAGAAGAAATCCTCCACCGTCTAAACCGAGTGGAACGAGACTTTGAGCAAGAACGTAAAAGTAATCGTGGATTCCTCAAGGGCCTAGCAAACCTACTAAAAGGGAGGAAGAAACGAGATCATTAGTCTCTTTATGTACTATAGTATTTACTATTACAATCAAGTTCGTGCGAGGACATTTGATTTGAGTATTTTAGTCCCTGCGTGGACATTTATCGTGTTTAGTCCCTGCGTGGACAATTGCATTTCAGTCCCTGTGTGGACTTATCTTTTAGTCCCTGGGCGAACACCTATCTATGTATTCGGTCCCTGCGTGAGCTTGTTTTCTGTAAACCTCTGCGTACGTATTGGTCTATTTAAAAGTCCCGTTTAGGGCAGTGTGTAATCATTATTATGATTAATGGAATGTTAAGTTATAAATTTCATTTTTGTGATTAAATACGTTTTTATATGAAATAAATCAAAAATCATTCCTTTTAAATTAATCTGCATACTAAATAAAGAATCTTAATGGTGAAACCTAGCCTGGTGTCATTATTAAGACCCGGCCAAAATGGTAAGACCTGATTAAAAGATTCAGATTCCTGTTAGCCTCTGTAAACATGTTAAGTTCTTGGCAGAAGTGATTCGTTAAAATCACATGCGTCATTCTTATATACGAATCCATCAAGGGATTCCAAAACCCAAATTAATGGTTGGTAAATCAAGGGTGAAGTCGTCAATAAAGATGATCAATTATCAAACATCCATTAGTGATGAAGAGCCTACGGGCCATGCTTATTGTCATATAAGACAAAAGGCAGTTGTAGTCTATGACTCTCTGTCAGAAAAGGTAAAAAGACTACGGTTCAAACCTTCATGCCTTGATCCTCTGTCATCCCGACTTATATTATGAAAACGTCCTTGTGACTAGGCTTTTGTGCCACTAACAATATTATTTGTAAATAGGATAAGCTATATCCAAATCCTAAATAAAAGTGAGTAACAAATTAACCAAATATGGTCTATGTTTACCATGGTTAATGAATTGCCATAAAAGACAATTCCATAATAAACTCCTAAATAGAATTCTGTCATATTCTTTGTAGCAGATCAAGATCTCGATGGCTGACCCAAATGAAGTTAATAGTCATTCAAAAGAGAATGACAACGATAACGCCCAAATTCATATAACGGGCGCTGAATTGAAAGCTTTGGTAGACAACGCTGTTAAGGCAGCCTTAGATCGGCAGTACGAAGAGTACACCGAGTCTCGAAGCAGAACCCTATCTACACCACACTCAAAGCCAAGAACCCATTCTAAATCTCACAGCAAACCACCCTCGACCCCGTCTAAGCCTAAGAAGGATGACGATCGACACTCATCCAATGAGAATAGTGTCCATCCTAAGAAGAAAGTGGTCGATGATGCACCTCGCGCCAGGGGTTGCACGTATAAGTATTTCGTTTCTTGCAAACCCCGAGATTTCACTGGGGAAAAGGACGCTGTAGATTGCATGACCTGGTTAGACGAAATGGACACACTTGTGGACATTAGTGGTTGTGCTGAGAGAGACGTGGTGAAGTTCGTATCACAGTCGTTCAAGGGTGAAGCCCTAGCGTGGTGGAGATCTCTGGTTCAAGCCTCCGGGAAGGCTGTTTTGTATAGCACGACATGGGAGGAATTTATTGCTCTCATCAAGGAAAACTACTGCCCTCAGCACGAGGTTGAGAAGATAGAGTCTGACTTCTTATCGTTGGTCATGAAGAACCTGGATTTCCAGGCTTATCTCATGACTTTCAACACTCTGTCGAGATTGGTTCCGTACCTTATGACACCGGAACCCAAACGGATCGCGCGTTTCATTGGGGGTTTGGCCCCAGAGATAAAAGCTAGCGTGAAGGCTTCTAGGCCTGCTACCTTCAGGTCTGTGGCAGATATATCTCTGTCTCTCACACTGGATGCAGTGAGGTAGAGATCGTTGAGAAATGCTGATAGTGAGAAGAGGAAGCGTGAAGATGATGATTCACGAAGATCTAACAAGAAGCACCGGGGAAATCGTGACCACAAGAAGGGGTCAGAGAACAAAAGGAATGACCGACAGTCGGGCGATAGGCCCAAGTGCAATGTTTGCAAGAAGCACCACTTCGGAAAGTGCAGATATAAGCAGAAATCCCAGCCGAAGGCCTGTGGGATATGCAAGTCCTCTGAGCATAGGACTCTTGAGTGCAAGAAACTCAAGGATGCAACTTGCTATAGTTGCAACGAGAAAGGGCACATCAAGACTAACTGCCCGAAGATAGTGAAGAAGGCTGAAGATGGGAAAAAGACTAATGCGAGGGTCTTCCAAATGGATGTTAAGGAGGCTATCCAGAACGACAATGTCATAACCGGTACGTTCCTTATTAATGATGTATTCGCAAGAGTGTTGTTTGATTCCGGAGCAGATAAATCCTTCGTGGATGATAAGTTCTGCGAGTTATTAAAATTACCTGTTAAAGCCTTGAATGTGAAATATGAAGTAGAACTAGCTGATGGGACTATGGGGACAGTTTCAACTATTTTAGATGGATGTGTTATATCCATTAGGAATCACTCATTTCCTTTATCCCTATTACCCTTTAAACTCGCTAGTTTCGACGTAGTATTGGGTATGGATTGGTTATCGCATAACCAAGCCCAAATCATGTGCAACCAGAAGCAAGTGGTAATCAAGACTCCGTCTGGAGAACCACTTACCATCCAGGGAGATACTCGACATGGATTGCCTGCACATGTATCTATGCTAAAGGCATCCAGATGTTTGAAGAAAGGATGTGTCATTTATATGGCACAGGTGACTATCAGTGAGGAGAAACCCAGAATTGAAGACATCCCAGTCATCTCTGACTATCCTGAAGTTTTCCCGGAAGAACTGCCTGGGTTGCCACCAGATAGGCAAGTGGAATTCAGTATCGACATCATTCCATGAGTCGCGCCTATTGCGAGAGCACCTTATAGATTGGCACCCACGGAAATGAAAGAATTGAGGATGCAGCTAGATGACCTGCTGGCCAAGGGATTTGTTAGACCAAGTTCATCTCCTTGGGGAGCACCAATCCTGTTCGTCAAGAAGAAAGATGGTTCGATGCGTCTATGCATCGATTACCGTGAGCTGAATAAAGTTACAATCAAGAATAGGTATCCTTTGCCCAGGATCGACGATCTGTTCGATCAGTTGCAAGGAGCGAGCTACTTTTCCAAGATTGACCTAAGGTCAGGGTACCATCAAATGAAGGTCAAGGATGAAGATGTGCACAAAACTGCATGTAGGACTCGTTATGGTCATTTCGAGTTCCTAGTGATGCCTTTTGGGCTCACCAATGCACCTGCCGCATTCATGGATCCCATGAATCGCGTTTGCAAGCCTTATTTGGATAAATTTGTCATTGTCTTCATCGATGACATCCATATCTACTCGAAGAGCCAAGCTGACCACGAAAAACACCTTAGATGTATTCTTAATTTGCTACATCAAGAAAAGCTTTATGCCAAATTCTCTAAATGTGAATTTTGGCTACGAGAAGTTCAGTTCCTTGGACATGTAGTCAGCGAGCGAGGTATCCAGGTGGATCCCGCTAAAGTTGAAGCCGTCATGAATTGGCAGGAGCCGAAGACACCTACGGAGATTCGCAGTTTCCTAGGTCTAGCAGGATACTACAGACGCTTCATCGAAAATTTCTCAAGAATTGCTGCACCCCTAACTTCTTTAACTAGGAAGAGTATAAAGTTTAATTGGGGCCCTAAGCAGCAAGAAGCTTTTGATTCAAGCAAAAGCTGAGCAATGCTCCAGTGTTGACATTGCCGGAAGGAATGGAAGAATTTGTCGTATATTGTGATGCATCGCACACCGGTATGGGTTGTGTGCTTATGCAGAGGGGCAAGGTGATTGCCTATGCTTCGCGACAATTGAAAGTGCATGAAAAGAACTACACCACCCATGACTTGGAGTTGGGTGCCATTGTATTTGCACTAAAGCTTTGGAGGCATTACTTATATGGCATTAAATTTGTGATCTATTCCGATCACAAAAGCCTTCAACACCTGTTCAATCAGAAAGATCTGAATATGAGGTAGCGACGTTGGATGGAAACTCTAAACGATTATGACTGTGAAATAAGATACCACCCAGGCAAGGCCAACGTAGTCGCAGATTCCTTGAGCAGAAAAGAAAGAGTGAAACCAATAAGGATCAATGCCAAGAGCATTGAAATCAATAACAGTCTGAATGAGAGATTGTTAGCTGCACAGAAGGAAGCTGTATTAGAAGCTAACTATCCGAAAGAAAAGCTAGGGGTAACTGAAGAGCAGTTATCCTATGGCTAAGACGGAATTCTGAGATTGAATGGAAGGATATGGGTTCCTGTTTATGGAGGTCTTCGTGACGTTATCCTCCAGGAAGCCCATAGTTCCCGATATTCCGTTCATCCTGGTGCTGATAAAATGTACCAGGACTTAAAGACAAACTTCTGGTGGATAGGCTTGAAGAAGTCTATAGCCACCTACGTAGCAAAGTGCTTGACTTGTGCGCAAGTGAAAGCTGAACATCAAAAACCGTCAGGCTTGCTACAACAGCCTGAACTTCCCAAGTGGAAATGGGAAATGGTGACGATGGATTTCATCACCAAGTTGCCAAAGACAAAGAAGGGAAACGATACAATATGGGTAATAGTTGATAGACTGACTAAGTCAGCACATTTCCTACCCATAAAGGAGACTTATAGCTCCGATATATTAGCTCAGTTGTTTGTAGATAAGATTGTAGCCCTTCATGGCGTGCCTGTGTCTATCAT
This sequence comes from Helianthus annuus, assembly GCF_002127325.2. NCBI lineage: Eukaryota > Viridiplantae > Streptophyta > Magnoliopsida > Asterales > Asteraceae > Helianthus > Helianthus annuus. The sequence goes on from NC_035445.2 coordinate 154,333,414, forward strand.
CTCTGATAGAGATACCAGATACACGTGACACTTTTGGAAAAGTTTCCAACAATCTTTGGGCACACGTTTGAATTTCAGTACGGCTTACCACCCTCAGACAGATGGACAGAGTGAGCGTACAATCCAAACGTTAGAAGACATGCTTCGTGCATGTGCGATCGACTTAGGTGGCAGTTGGGATAACCACCTACCATTAGTCGAATTCTCCTATAACAACAGCTACCATACCAGCATTAAGGCTTCACCTTTTGAAGCCTTATATGGTAGAAAATGTAGAACGCCCGTTTGTTGGGCAGACGTTGGAGATGTCCAGATGACAGGACCTGATATAATATTTGAAACAATGGACAAGATTGTCCAAATTCGCGATCGATTGAAAGCTGCCCGAGATAGGCAGAAGAGCTACGCAGATTTGATGCGTAAGCCTTTCAATTTTGAAGTAGGTGACAAAGTATTACTTAAGGTATCACCCTGGAAGGGGGTGATGTCACGTCCCCCGACCCGGTTTGACCCGTTTCAGGAGCCGCGGGACAGAAAATCCCGTGGTATTTATTTTTACAGCGGAAGTCTTAACAGGATCGTTTTAGACTTGAAAAAAATGCCCAAATATTATTTATTTACATTTCAGGATAAATCCCGTAAATCTCATAATTTCATTATTTTACAAACATGTTTATTTAATTGAGCCACTATTTCAAGCTTGATGGTGCTCCGTAGCACGTGTACTGAAATCACAGTATGTCACCTGAAACATGTTGTAAAAAGGTTTTGTCAGCAGGGAAATACTGAGTGAATCATTCATTTTGATAAAAACAACACGTAGTTATAAATTACAGCATAAGAGCGATTACTATGGCAGTATCTTAATTAATATCTGGTCTTGCCACCCGTGTGACGATGGTCATACCACTATTAGGTCCAGTCACCCAATTAGTGACGTTTTGTCACTGTTAGGTCTTATTAGCCTAACCCATGTTAGGGCTTATTGCCTAACGGTGAGAAATTAGTAATGTGCACAATACCCCACTAACCAGCGGTCAAGATAACCACGACTTAATCCCTGTAATTATAACGTTTGGAAAATACTTTGGAGTATTGTAAAACAGTTGATAAAAAAGAGAATGACTCACCAACTGTGAGAAAAGAGTTTATAAAAGAGGAATGACTCACTTTGCAGATTTAACGGGCAAGGTATAAGCCTACTGATTAGCCTTGATTTAACCTAATTTGATAATAATGCACACACAATAGGTTAGTAACTTAATACTGCAGTTACGTCAATTCACGAGATTAAACCCTCACAATGATTAACAAGTGCAATACTTAATAATTCAATCGGATTCACAACGAATAACAGAGCATAGTCCGAATTCGAACAGCACTCAAATATTCAAGTCGAAATCACGACGAATAATCAAAGTAGAAGCTCAATTTGAGCAGCACTCGGACAATCGTTGGATAGTTATAATCGATCGGACGTTGAATCATAATAGCGATCGAGTTATTACCCTGATTGCGGTAGCACCTTGTGATTGTGTGTGTTAATTGTAGTATTACAGCTCTATCTCGACGTACAAAAGGAATTTGGCCGTCTTTATAACAACAGAAAGCAAGTGCCAAGGTCAGCTATTTATACACGAATTTGGACTTGCTTACGGACCGTAAGCCTGAGCCTTTACGGTCCGTAAGGGACACCTAAAAATTCTTTGGCTTGCCCTGCACGGGACTAGCCCTGATAAGTCAGAAATTTGGTCCAATTATATTTCAACAACGTTTTAAGTAGATAATTGTCAACTAGGGTTTACCCCCCTTGAGTTTTAGGGGCCCTGATCCTGATTCCTATTGCTCTGAAAATTTTAGGGCTAATGCAGAATTACTTGGGTGTATCAATTAGGGTTTTCTTATTGACTAATTATCATCCTAATTATCGATTTTAGTGACATTTGTTACATCCTCCCCACCTTACGAAAAATCTCGTCCTCGAGATTTACTGAAATAGATGAGGGTATTTTCACCTATATTTTTTTTTCTAGCTTTTACGTGTATTCTAGTCCTCCTTTGGCTGTGAACAACACTAGTTGTTTTGTGCTTTGAAAAACTTGATCTTCTTATCTTATTTGTAATAGATTCCCTATCATTTAAAATTTGCCATTTACCTCTTTACCTTGGAGAGGTACTACCAGGGATTTACCTGATAGACATTTCTTAAAATTGGATACATGAAACCTATCATGTACCTCTGCTAATTTTTCTGGTAGTTATAAATGATAGGCCACTGGTCCTATTTGTTGGATTACTTGAATGGTCTTACGTACTTTAGACTTAGCTTTCCTTTCTTACCAAATCTAATAACTCTTTTCCAAGGAGATACTTTCAATAGTATTTTGTCTCCAACTCGAACTCCAACGACTTTTGTTTATTTATTTGTATCACTTTTCTAACTGTCTTCAACCTTTCCTTCGTGATACTAAATATGACAGTCGTAGTCACTTAGGATTTCCTTTTTCTTCATAAACGATACTGAAGTATTCCTACAGGGAGGAACTTGGTCGTATAAATCCTTTACTTAATAATTTATCTAATTGTTTCTTTAATTCTTAACATTTTAGTGAGTGCTAATTTATAGGGTGCCTTAGCTATTGGTATAGTTCCTGGATTTAGATAAATTCTAAGTTCTACTCTGCTATTAGGTGGTAATCCTGGTAGGTTTTTGGGGAAAATGTCAGGATATTCCGATATAATCGGAATGTCTTCTATTTTCATATCTTTTGGTATCAGCAACTATTGATACCATATATACTATTCCTGGTTTCTGTAAAGAACTGGCCAGCTTTATTACTGATGTTAATTTCAATAACTTTTGTGGTTATTATTACTAATTCTCTTGCGGGTATATGGATTTATACGGAACTTAGATCATAGAGAGTTTAAGCATAGTTGGCTATTAACTAATCTATTCCTAATACAACATCGAATCCGGCTAAATTAATTAGTAACAAGTTTTGTAGAAAATTTATATCCTAATTCTATCTTTGGTTCTCGCAAAATCTTATTTATTCTAACGGAATTCCCATCTGCCGTTTCAATTGTAAAAATCTGCCAAAGGTTGGTTAAGGGAAATTTAAGGACTTTGCAGAATGAAGTATTTATAAAACTTTGGTTTGCATCAGAGTTAAATACTTGCATAAATGTTAGTGAACTAAAATGTACCGACTATAACGTCAGGAATTAGTTCAGCTTCCTGAGTAGTTAATTGAAAAGCCCCTTGCGTTTTTCTTGGTAGTCCCTTCTGCAGTCTTTTCGTTTGCTGGATTGCCTAATTTCGGCCAGCTTGTTCTGAAGTGTCCGGGTTCTCCACAATTGTAGCAAGTTATTGCCTTCTTTTTCCTGCAATCCTCTTCTTGATGTCCTGGAAATTTGCAGTAATTGCAGCATCCTCTGCATTTTCCAAAATGCTTTCCCTTGCAAGTATTGCAAAATGGGATAGTGGAAAATCGCCCGGTTTCTCTTTTTCTGAAATTGCTACTATTATCCATATGAAATTCTTGGGAAATTTTCTGGGCTAAATCCTTCCTCCTATTTTCTTCCTGAGTGCGTACCAATCCGTCAGTTAGAGTGTTAGCTAATTCTACAGCATCGTCAATCGTGCGGGGTCTCGCAGCTTTGACAATGCCACGAATCTCACTAATCAAACCCCAGATATAGCGAGAGATAAGTACCGGTTCTGGCGAAGGCAAAGTAGGTACAATTCTGGCATACTCAAAGAATTTTGAAGTATACCCTCGACAATCTACATCTACCATTTGGTGACTTAAAAACTTATTCGCCATCTGCTCTTTTTCATATTCAGGACAGAATTTTCTTTCTATTATTTGCTTAAATTCTTCCCAACTCATGGCATAGGCCACCTCACTTCCTTTAGCTTGTAACACTGTATTCCACCATTCTAACGCTTCTTCCTTGAAAAGGTGCGAAGCGTACATAACCTTATCTTCCTGAACACATTTACTTATTCTGATCACTGCCTCGGTTTTCTCTAACCAACGCAGTGCCGCAGTTGCCCCTTCATTGCCTGCAAACTCTACGGGTTTACAGGCAAGGAACTCCTTGTAAGTGCAACCAGGCGTTGCAGCTTTCTTTTTCTTAGAGAGCGGAGCTTGTCGTAGTTCCTCATCATGATTAACATGATTATTGCCTCCGTTTACGCTATTACTGAAGTTATCTTCAGAAATACGTTTGCTAGGAATGATTTGCTGTGGTCCTATTGGAGTTTTAACAACAGCAACGATTGCTGGAATAGCGTTGGCTATCCCTTGAGCTATCATTGTTGGAATAGTGTTAGCTATTCCTTGAGCAACAATATTTTCTATATCCTGCCTAGTCATATATTGATCCCCTGATTGTTGCTCGGATTGATTGACCTCGTTGACAGGTTCATTATTAGTGTTTTCCATCGGATAACTAATTTATAGATAAATAATTAGTATACCAGAAGTAATTTCAATGTCACCCTTAATTGCACATAATTACGTAAACAGCCAAAAGTTGTAAATTTTCTAAAATTTTCATGGTATTATACTTCTATATACAACCGTCCCATTACTTATTTTACACATACTAATTTTACTATTACTTTTATACAATCATTTTTATAAATCTCCTATCTTTTTGTCAAATGATATTCTAGTAATGGTGTTTCCTCTGATCGTATTTCTAGGAGATCTGTTTCTCAATCTCTTGGATCCTATTCCCAACATTCATTAATTCTTTAGTCAAAGTGGCAGAGTCTAGCTATATTCTCGTTTACTTATTGGTGGATTTGGTTCTGGATCGTACTGAGGAAAAAGCTTATAGGGATAATTTTGAATCTGTATTTCATTAGTCAACCATTCGTCTATTCCTAAAGGTTGCGAGTGGATCGAAGGGTTTGGAATAACTGGTTCTACATCTATTACTAGTTGCTTTTCATTAATAGACTTGATAGAATTATAATCTGTTAATGAAAAATCAAATTCTTCCTGGGATGGTAACCCCTCAATTTGCCTAGAGCTTTCCCCGATTTCTATTTTCTTAGGTGTGGGTTTTTCGAGAGGTACAACGTTAAATTCTATAGGTTCTTCCTTTTCTGCTATATATCTATTGAAATCTCTGGAAACTTCTATTCTTACTGGATAGAGATTTAAGTTCTGAAGGGCGTCAGACAAGTCACTCATACTGTTTAACATAACACAGTTACTAAGTTAGAAGTTATAACAAATTTGATAGAAAACTTTGAAATATCATTTCATACTGTTTAACTATCAAAACAACTAAAATTTAAAATACCCTAGGTTTTATTTGTAAGTTTATTTACTTACTGAATAAGACTTCTAGTCTATGAATAATAAAGGTACTAAAACTTTGGTCTAACTTATTTAAAATTTGTATTAATTGCTATGTTGGCTAGCATATAAAGATCTGCCCTATGCTGTATATAATTAGTCAGATAATAAAACACATAATCATCAAATAACAATTAGAAATTCCTAAGTATTTCTCAATTACTTTATTAGGCTAAAATTAATAGTAAGCTTAAATCAGTGGCTTGATCAGTGGCTCTGATACCACCTTTTTCTGTCACGGCCCCCGACCTGCTTTGACCCGTTTCAGGAGCCGCGGGACAGAAAATCCCGTGGTATTTGTTTTTACAGCGGAAGTCTTAACAGGATCGTTTTAGACTTGAAAAAAATGCCCAAATATTATTTATTTACATTTCAGGATAAATCCCGTAAATCTCATAATTTCATTATTTTACAAACATGTTTATTTAATTGAGCCACTATTTCAAGCTTGATGGTGCTCCGTAGCACGTGTACTGAAATCACAGTATGTCACCTGAAACATGTTGTAATAAGGTTTTGTCAGCGGGGAAATACTGAGTGAATCATTCATTTTGATAAAAACAACACGTAGTTATAAATTACAGCATAAGAGCTATTACTATGGCAGTATCTTAATTAATATCTGGTCTTGCCACCCGTGTGACGATGGTCATACCACTATTGGGTCCAGTCACCCAATTAGTGACGTTTTGTCACTGTTAGGTCTTATTAGCCTAACCCATGTTAGGGCTTATTGCCTAACGGTGAGAAATTAGTAATGTGCACAATACCCCACTAACCACCGGTCAAGATAACCACGACTTAATCCCTTTAATTATAACGTTTGGAAAATACTTTGGAGTATTGTAAAAGAGTTGATAAAAAGAGAATGACTCACAAACTGTGAGAAAAGAGTTTATAAAAGAGGAATGACTCACTTTGCAGATTTAACGGGCAAGGTATAAGCCTACTGATTAGCCTTGATTTAACCTAATTTGATAATAATGCACACACAATAGGTTAGTAACTTAATACTGCAGTTACGTCAATTCACGAGATTAAACCCTAACAATGATTAACAAGTGCAATACTTAATAATTCAATCGGATTCACAACGAATAACAGAGCATAGTCCGAATTCGAACAGCACTCAAATATTCAAGTCGAAATCACGATGAATAATCAAAGTAGAAGCTCAATTTGAGCAGCACTCGGACAATCGTTGGATAGTTATAATCGATCGGACGTTGAATCGTAATAGCGATCGAGTTATTACCCTGATTGCGGCAGCACCTTGTGATTGTGTGTGTTTAATTGTAGTATTACAGCTCTATCTCGACGTACAAAAGGAATTTGGCCGTCGTTATAATAACAGAAAGCAAGTGCCAAGGTCGGCTATTTATACACGAATTTGGACTTGCTTACGGACCGTAAGCCTAAGCCCTTACGGCCCGTAAGGGACACCTAAAAATTCTTTGGCTTGCCCTGCACGGGACTAGCCCTGATAAGTCAGAAATTTGGTCCAATTATATTTCAACAACGTTTTAAGTAGATAATTGTCAACTAGGGTTTACCCCCCTTGAGTTTTAGGGGCCCTGATCCTGATTTCGATTGCTCTGAAAATTTTAGGGCTAATGCAGAATTACTTGGGGGTCTCAATTAGGGTTTTCTTATTGACTAATTATCATCCTAATTATCGATTTTAGTGACAGTTGTTACATCCTCCCCACCTTACGAAAAATCTCGTCCTCGAGATTTGCTGAAACAGATGAGGGTATTTTCACCTATATTTTTTTTCTAGCTTTTACGTGTATTCTGGTCCTCCTTTGGCTGTGAACAACACTAGTTGTTTTGTGCTTTGAAAAACTTGATCTTCTTATCTTATTTGTAATAGATTCCCTATCATTTAAAATTTGCCATTTACTTCTTTACCTTGGAGAGGTACTACCAGGGATTTACCTGATAGACATTTCTTAAAATTGGATACATGAAACCTATCATGTACCTCTGCTAATTTTTATGGTAGTTATAAGTGACAGGCCACTGGTCCTATTTGTTGGATTACTTGAATGGTCTTACGTACTTTAGACTTAGCTTTCCTTTCTTACCAAATCTAATAACTCTTTTCCAAGGAGATACTTTCAATAGTATTTTGTCTCCAACTCGAACTCCAACGACTTTTGTTTATTTATTTGTATCACTTTTCTAACTGTCTTCAACCTTTCCTTCGTGATACTAAATATGACAGTCGTAGTCACTTAGGATTTCCTTTTTCTTCATAAACGATACTGAAGTATTCCTACAGGGAGGAACTTGGTCATATAAATCCTTTACTTAATAATTTATCTAATTGTTTCTTTAATTCTTAACATTTTAGTGAGTGCTAACTGATAGGGTGCCTTAGCTATTGGTATAGTTCCTGGATTTAGATAAATTCTAAGTTCTACTATGCTATTAGGTGGTAATCCTGGTAGGTTTTTGGGGAAAATGTCAGGATATTCCGATATAATCGGAATGTCTTCTATTTTCTTATCTTTTGGTATCAGCAACTATTGATACCATTTATACTATTCCTGGTTTCTGTAAAGAACTGGCCAGCTTTATTACTGATGTTAATTTCAGTAACTTTTGTGGTTATTATTACTAATTCTCTTGCGGGTATATGGATTTCTACGGAACTTAGATCATAGAGAGTTTAAGCATAGTTGGCTATTAACTAATCTATTCCTAATACAACATCGAATCCGGCTAAATTAATTAGTAACAAGTTTTGTAGAAAATTTATATCCTAATTCTATCTTTGGTTCTCGCAAAATCTTATTTATTCTAACGGAATTCCCATCTGCCGTTTCAATTGTAAAAATCTGCCTAAGGTTGGTTAAGGGAAATTTAAGGACTTTGCAGAATGAAGTATTTATAAAACTTTGGTGTGCATCAGAGTTAAATACTTGCATAAATGTTAGTGAACTAAAATGTACCAACTATGACGTTAGGAATTAGTTCAGCTTCCTGAGTAGTTAATTGAAAAGCCCCTTGCATTTTTCTTGGTAGTCCCTTCTGCAGTCTTTTCGTTCGCTGGATTGCCTAATTTCGGCCAGCTTGTTCTGAAGTGTCCGGGTTCTCCACAATTGTAGCAAGTTATTGCCTTCTTTTTCCTGCAATCCTCTTCTTGATGTCCTGGAATTTTGCAGTAATTGCAGCATCCTCTGTATTTTCCAAAATGCTTTCCCTTGCAAGTATTGCAAAATGTGATAGTGGAAAATCGCTCGGTTTCTCTTTTTCTGAAATTGCTACTATTACCCATATGAAATTCTTGGGAAATTTTCTGGGCTAAATCCTTCCTCCTATTTTCTTCCCGAGTGCGTACCAATCCGTCAGTTAGAGTGTTAGCTAATTCTACAGCATCGTCAATCGTGCGGGGTCTCGCAGCTTTGACAATGTCACGAATCTCACTAATCAAACCCCAGATATAGCGAGAGATAAGTACCGGTTCTGGCGAAGCCAAAGTAGGTACAATTCTGGCATACTCAAAGAATTTTGAAGTATACCCTCGTCAATCTACATCTACCATTTGGTGACTTAAAAACTTATTCGCCATCTGCTCTTTTTCATATTCAGGACAGAATTTTCTTTCTATTATTTGCTTAAATTCTTCCCAACTCATGGCATAGGCCACGTCACTTCCTTTAGCTTGTAACACTGTATTCCACCATTCTAACGCTTCTTCCTTGAAAAGGTGCGAAGCGTATATAACCTTATCTTCCTCAACACGATTACTTATTCTGATCACTGCCTCGGTTTTCTCTAACCAACGCAGTGCCGCAGTTGCCCCTTCATTGCATGCGAACTCTACAGGTTTACAGGCAAGGAACTCCTTGTAAGTGCAACCAGGTGTTGCAGCTTTCTTTTTCTTAGAGAGCGGAGCTTGTCGTAGTTCCTCATCATGATTAACATGATTATTGCCTCCGTTTACGCTATTACTGAAGTTATCTTCAGAAATACGTTTGCTCTTTTTTTTTGTGGTCCTATTGGAGTTTTAACAGCAGCAACGATTGCTGGAATAGCGTTGGCTATCCCTTGAGCTATCATTGTTGGAATAGTGTTAGCTATTCCTTGAGCAATGACGGGTGGTCCTTTGGACAACCCTTAAGTGTAATAAAACATGAAATAATCCTCCATTTAGCCGTGTAATTATCTTGAATTAGATAACTACGATGCTTATGTTTCAGGTACAAATTAGGATATAAGCGATGGATAAAAAGGCAGTTTATGGATGCTTTGGTGAAAACGGGTCGAGAGAAGAACACAAGACAAAACAAAGAAGTGAAGGCTGCTTGGTACCGTAAATTACGGCTCCACCGTAATTTACGGTGACCCATTTTCTCAATTCTGTTGCACCGTAAACCAGGCTCAAACCACCGTAACACTTTGATGACCACCGTAAATTACGGTGGAGCCGTAATTTACGGTGGTGCCTGAACGTGAAAAATGTAACTGCTGCCATATACTCGTTTTTTGGTGTGTCTTTTGGTATTATCTCATCATTGACGGTTCTTGGAGACTTTGGGAGCGAATTTGGAGTACTTGTTTGGTTTGTGAACATTTCTAAACATTCGGTTTGTGTTTTTAATCTTTATGAACATTAGATTGATGTTGATGATGATTCACCAAGCCATGTCCGGCTAAACTCTTCGGTGATCATCCTAGGTGAATGTTTCTAAGACTTTTGTGTGTTAGTTTCCGCATTTCTAGAATGATATTTTGCGTTGCTTGAATGTCATGGTGTATGTTTGATTGTTTGTAGTGCGTTAATCTATATCACAATTTCTAGTCTTGATCGTACGTTCTTGGTGCCGTTGGCAACCGAGATATCACGGGAAGGGTTGGGGTTGGTTATTGGTTAATAGGTCATCGGGAAACAACCTCGCATTATCTAATCCGAGTACTTTGTTCCCTTTTATCACTTCAATCACACATACACGAGTTATGTCTATGTAACTCTTTCTAGTGAAATTGCACACAATTGTTTAAAGAAACTGAAACCTAGGGTGATCATTGTTCTCTCCTAATTGTTTACAACCTACTTGATTTGAATTAGTTCTTAATTTAGTTTTCCAAAACAACAATCCACAATCTTGAATTTTAATTTTCTGCAAGTTAGTTTAATTTTAGTATAAATACAAAGCTACACAATCAACACATTTTCCACATACTCCCTGAGTTCGATACCCTACTACCGCTAACTACAGTTGTTTAGGGATTAAATTTGCGTGACCCACGACATCACGTCAAATTTTGGCGCCGTTGCCGGGGAGTAGTGCGCAACGTGTGTTAATTTCATAGTTTTGTTTGTTATTTTCGGGTTTACGCTGGTTGTGTTTAGTGTGCAGGTACTTGAGGTGTATGCATACTAGAGGCTCTCACAGGTCATCACCGCTATCGTTTGATCCGGAAATTGAAAGAACGCTACGACAAAACCGAGTTTTAGTTCGAGAAAACAAAATTATTGGTTCACCTACTTCACCCATTACACCGAGAAACATCATGGCTGATTCTCAGATTCCACTTACAACCAGTCAAACAACCTCATCTTTTATACCTACTTCCACCCAACCATCACCAAACACTACATTACCTAATACCACCGCTGGATTTACACCAACCAATTCCACTCAACCAATCACCACTCAAAATGAGCCTGCCATCACGTATGATCCATCCACCACAATCCCACCATTATCTCACTTCTTTCCCCCAACTACGGGTCAATCATCATCTACCTTCACAATTGCACCCAATTCAACTATTGTGCATACTACCCCATCCTTTAGACCACAGCAATCGGGTTTTCAGTATTCAAACATTCCATTTGGGCAAACCTCGGGAATGCAAGGGGGTGATTATGATGAGGGATTTGAAGACTTTGAGGGGTATGAAGATGATGGGTATGGTTATGGAGATTATGGTGATCAAGGGGATTTTGGGTATGTTCAGAGTCAATCTCAAGGGATGGCGAGTGTTGGTGGAATGCAACATCAACAACTTATACCACAACATATTCGGCCAAGACCACAAGGGCCACCAATGCCACAACCGATTCCATTGCAACAGGTCCGGCCACAACATGTACACCAACAACCATTTCAAAGACCGCCTCAGCGCCCACCGATGCGACCACAACAGTTTCAACAACCGATCGCACCACAAGGGCAAGTACCAAGACCGAATGGGCCGATTATTCCGAGAGGTAGGTATGGTGTGCCACGAAGACATCTTAGAGAACAAGCAAGGGGAATAGAGGCACATTTCAGGCCAATCATTACTCAAAACCCCTCACCGGTGGTTATCCCTCACAACAACCAAGGGAGAACTTTTGAAGTAAGAACAAACTCGTTGCAAAATTTACCGAAGTATAAAGGGTTAGCAACGGAGGAGCCGTATTTCCATCTAGAGGCCTATGACTCAATTTGCAATACTTTTGGGAGTCAAGGTTTTTCGGCCGATGAAGTCAAGTTAGTCTTATTTCAGTTTTCTTTGGAGGATAAGGCAAAGAAGTGGTTCTACACTTTGCCTTCGGCATCAATATATACATGGGGGGAGATGCAACAAACCTTTTTGGATGAATTCTACACCGCCCAAAAGACCAATGATGCGCGGAAGGGGTTGAGAAGCTTTCAACAACAACACGGTGAGATGTTCCATGAGGCGTTTGAGCGTTTTAACATGATGATTAAAAACTGCCCTCATCATGGGATTGAGTTATGGGAGTTAATGAACGCTTTTCATGAGGGGTTAAGCGCCGAAGATGCACGGGATTTAATGTCTATCACCGGAGGGACATTTGGAACGAATTATGAGAATGAAGATTGGGAGTTTTTGGAGAGTATGGCAACTACATCAAAAAGGAAAGCCCAAGCTTCGAGGAGAGCCCGACCGACAACTAACCGACCACAAGTGCATGCCATAGATGAAGGTAATGTTCAAACTACTAATCAAATTTATGATGTGTGTGCTTTGTGTAATGAAATAGGTCACGCGGCTGAAAATTGCCAAGGAATGTTGGAAGGGCAATATGAGGAAGTTCATGCGGTCCAAGGTCAAGGCCAAGGAGGAGGTGGTAGGAACTACAACAACATGAATTCTAATACCTACCACCCCGGATTGAGGAATCACCCGAACTTTAGATATGGGAACCCGTCAAATCAAGCGAACCCAAATTTTCAAGGTAGCCAAGGTAATTTTGGTTCACGGCCATCCTATAATAACCAAGGTGGGTACCGGGGCGGAAATAACCAAGGGTATCAAAAACAATACCAAACGGGTCAAGATCAAAGGGGATCTTCGGGTGGAAATGAGGTGATGGAGATGCTTAAAAGCATGCAATTGGAAATGCAAAAGCGGAATCAACTTGATGAAGTGCGGATGCAAAAAGATGAGGTTCGCGATAAAAGCATCCAGTCACTAACGACTCAAATGGGGCAATTAGCAACCGATGTGGCGGAACTAAAGAAAGGTAAGGGTCAACTTCCAAGCGACACAAAGGTAAACCCTTCACACGGTTCGTCACGAGGTAATGTTAATATTAACCATGTTAGTGTGTTAAGAAGTGGGAAAGAGTTTAAGGCCAATTTGTCACCCGAATTGGTCGAGGGGGTGGTTGAGGACATCACGGGAATGGAAAGTGATGATGAACCGTCACCGGTTAAACCAAAAGAAATAACTATTAAAAAACCGGGGTTGGGTGAAAGTGAAAAGAATGAAAATGAAAAGAATGAAAAAATAGAGGGTGAACCGAGTCAAGTTCCATTCCCATCGGCTTTACTTGACCCGGGAAAGAAAAATGTTATTGTGTCAAGGGGTCCTCAAAAAGAGGAAATGTGGGATATGTTCAAACAAGTTAAAATAAATCTCCCACTTCTTGATGCAATAAAACAAGTTCCCGCTTATGCAAAATTTTTAAAAGAATTATGCACACAAAAGAGGCAAAACAAGAAAAAAGTGCCTAAGCGGGTAGATTTGACCGGGCAAGTGAGTGCGGTGTTGAATGGGGAGCTTCCTCCTAAGCTCCAAGATCCGGGCACGCCATTGATTAATGTACAAGTTGGTAATTTTCAAATGGCTAAGGCGTTGCTAGATCTCGGAGCCGGAGTTAGCATTTTACCGGGGGGATTATACGACCAATATGACTTTGGTCCATTAGCACGGGTGGAGACGACGGTTGTTTTGGCCGATTTGTCTCATAAGTTGCCCCGGGGTATGGTTCAAAATGTTATTGTTAAAATTGATGAGTTTTATTACCCGGTGGACTTCTTAGTTTTGGACTACTCATCGGCGGACCCTAAACAACAACAAAACATAATTTTGGGTCGGCCATTTTTAAGCACCGCACATGCTATTATCGATTGTAGATTTGGTACGGTTGATATGGCATTCGGAAATCGAAAAATGCGTTTGAATGTTTTCACTAACAATTCTAATGCTAATGGTGTGGATGAGTGTTTTATGGCAGACATAGTAGATGGATGCAACCCGCATGAGTATGAGGAGGATGGTTTGGATATTTGCCCGTGTGACTTTTCTGAACAGGTACATGCTTATGCACTACGGGTTGAAGAGGAGGCACAAGATGTGATGGCGATGAAAGAAGGTAGACCACCATGGACCCATCAATTCGAGGGTCTACCGGTGGAAATCGATTCGGGTACAAAACCATCGTTGGAGGAACCACCAAAGTTAGAGCTCAAGGATTTGCCGGGCCACTTGAAGTATGTATTTTTAGGGGATAATGACACTTTGCCGGTCATTATTGCCTCTAATTTGGAAGTGGCACAAGAGCAAGCTTTGATGGAGGTGTTAAAAGCGAACAAGGGTGCTATTGGATGGACGATTGCCGATCTCAAAGGAATTAGTCCATCCATCGTCATGCACAAAATTATCACAACTGAAGATGCCAAACCGACACGAGAAGCTCAAAGGCGGTTGAACCCAAACCTAAGGGAGGTAGTAAAAAAGGAGGTAATTAAATGGTTGGATGCGGGAATCATCTATCCGATCTCGGATAGTGCTTGGGTGAGTCCCACCCAAGTTGTGCCTAAGAAGGCCGGCATTCAAGTAGTCAAGGACGAAAGTGGTGAACAAATTGCCACCCGACCGGTTACCGGATGGCGGGTGTGTATTGACTACAGAAAACTGAATGCCGCCACTTCTAAGGACCATTTCCCGCTACCTTTTATTGACCAAATTATTGAAAAATTGTCGGGTCAAAAATATTATTGCTTCTTAGATGGGTATTCGGGTTATAATCAAATTGCTATACACCCGGATGACCAACACAAGACCACCTTCACATGCCCATACGGCACTTTTGCCTTTAGGCGAATGCCGTTTGGGTTGTGTAATGCTCCGGCAACTTTTCAACGATGTATGATGAGTATTTTCTCGGACATGGTTGGAGAGTCGCTCGAAGTGTTCATGGATGATTTTTCCATTTTTGGCACCACTTTTGATGCTTGTCTCAACGAATTGCAAAAGGTTTTAAAAAGGTGCGTTGAGAAAAATTTGGTGTTAAGTTGGGAGAAAAGCCACTTCATGGTGCAAGAGGGCATTGTGTTGGGACACGTGATTTCGGAAAGGGGGATGGAGGTGGATAAGGCAAAGATACGGGTAATTTCATCATTGCCACCTCCTAAAAATGTTAAGGGTGTACGATCATTCTTGGGACACGCGGGTTTTTATCGACGTTTCATTAAGGGTTTTAGTGTTATCACCAAACCCTTATGCAATTTGTTATTAAAAGATGTCCCGTTTGACTTTACTAATGAATGTATGCAAGCGTTTACTGTTTTGAAGGAACATTTGGTCAAGGCGCCTATCTTGCAACCACCTGATTGGTCAAAGCCGTTCGAGATAATGTGTGATGCCAGCGATACCACTATTGGTGCAGTTTTGGGTCAACGGGTTGACAAGAAGCCGGTGGTTATCTACTATGCAAGCAAAACTTTATCCGAAGCGCAACTCAACTACACCACAACCGAGAAGGAATTATTAGCGGTGGTGTACGCTTTGGATAAGTTTCGCTCGTATATTTGGGGAAGCAAGGTAGTAGTTTATTCCGATCATAGTGCGGTTCGGTATTTAATGGAGAAAAAGGATGCGAAGCCGCGTTTGATTCGGTGGGTTTTATTGTTGCAAGAATTTGATCTAGAGATCCGAGACAAGAAGGGATGTGAGAATGTTGTCGCGGATCATTTGTCCCGAATCCCGTTGGAAGGTGTAGATGATGCAAGTGAAATCAATGAACGGTTCCCCGATGAACAATTGTTGGCCGTTTCTACTTATGTGGCCCCTTGGTATGCTCATTATGTTAACTATCTGGCCAAGGGTTCGATTCCAAATCATTGGACTAAGAAGAGACGACAACAGTTTTCTAGTCAAGTGAAGCAATATATATGGGACGAACCCGACTTGTTCAAAATCGGGGCTGATCAAGTGATAAGAAGATGTGTTCCCGAAACTGAAGTTTTAGAGATATTGACCCATGCTCATTCATCCGCATGTGGGGGCCATTTTAGTGGGAATAAAACAGGCTATCGGGTGTTATCGAGTGGGTTTTATTGGCCCACGATTTTCAAGGATGCTCGTGAGTATGCCCGAAATTGCATCAATTGTCAAAGAATGGGAAGCATTTCGAAACGTGATGAAATGCCGTTGCAACCAATTTTGGTAGTGGAGGTATTTGATGTTTGGGGAATAGACTTCATGGGTCCTTTCCCAAACTCAAATGGGTTTCTATACATATTGGTTGCGGTTGATTATGTGTCGAAATGGATTGAAGCTATTGCCACAAGGACCAACGATCATTCCGTTGTATGTAAGTTTGTGCAATCCAACATTTTTTCTCGTTTCGGTGTACCTCGGGTGATAATAAGTGATGGTGGTTCACATTTCAAAAATTTCAATTTTGGAAAGTTGTTGAAGAGATATAGTGTGAATCATCGTGTGGCTACACCGTACCACCCACAAACGAGTGGTCAAGTGGAGGTATCTAACCGGCAAATCAAAGAAATTCTAATGAAAACGGTTAGAACGGATAGGAAAGATTGGTCAAGCAAGCTTGATGATGCATTGTGGGCATATCGCACGGCTTTCAAAACCCCACTTGATACCACTCCGTATCGAATGGTTTACGGGAAAGGATGTCATTTGCCTATGGAGTTGGCACATAGGGCATATTGGGCAATTAAAACAGTGAATGCGGACTATGATGAAGCGGGTCGGGCGAGGAAGCTTCAACTGAATGAAATTGAAGAGATAAGGGACCAAGCGTATGAGTGTGCATCCGCATACAAAGACAAACTGAAAAAGGTTCATGATGCGAAGATAAAGAAGAAGAACTTTGAAGTGGGTCAAAAAGTGTGGTTATACAATTCAAGGTTGAAAATGTTCGCGGGGAAACTCAAGAGCAAGTGGATGGGCCCTTATGTTGTCCGACGAGTGGGAAGGTTCGGAGATGTTGACATTCAAGACGAGCGAACATTGAAACAACAAACGGTGAACGGTCACCGGTTAAAGCCGTATTTGGATGGCAATGACATCAACAACTTGGAGCTTGACAAAGCGGGCTACATCCTACGCCCGGTTGAGGAGGAACAATCGTAAGAGGCCTAGGTTTGGTGATAGTGTACATAGTAGTTTTGTTTTGTTTTGTTTGTATAGTTGCATAATTGCCATAGTTCCTCGAAGTCCGTGTTCGAAACAAGTGTGGGGAAGTTCGGGTCGCGAATTGTTCTTACATCGTGTTGAGGACAACACGGGATTTTTGAGGGGGTGGGGTGATTTTCCAAGTTTTTGAAATAATAAAATAAAAAATAAAAAAAAAAAATAAAAAAAATAAAAAACATAAAAAAATCGAAAAATTTTAAAAATCTAAAAAATTAGTCACATAAACTTCAAAGTTTTGCCAAAGTGGAGATGCCCAGTGTCCACCGTAAATTACGGTGGAGCCGTAATTTACGGTGGTGATTAAAAAGTTTTGGAGTTTTATGGTGTAAACCTCCTGTTTTACGGTGAAAATTGAAGCCCAGAGTTTACCGTAAATTACGGTAATGCCGTAATTTACGGTGGTAAAAAAATTGGGTGAGGTTTACGGTGAGATGAGCCTGAATTACGGTGTATTTTTGACATCCAGGTCTCACCGTAATTTACGGTGAGACCGTAAATTACGGTACGCAGCGAATTGGTTTCCGTCGGTTCAGTTCCGTGTGTATATATATAAAAAAAAATAATAATAATAATAAAAACGAAAACAAAAAGCCTGTCACGTGCATTATACCCTAACCACTCATTCTCTTCTCACCTTTCCACCTCTTCTTCTCCAAAGAACCCACAAACTCCATAGTCTTCTTCCACCTTCTTCTCTTCATCAAATCTTCAATACTCGCCCAAATCAAGTGGGGTTTTGGTCTAAATCGACTAATTTTTCACAAGCTTCGTGATTGTGAGGAGGAATTCCAGAGAAAACGCGGTTTTGGGGTCGAAGTTTGAAACCCTAGGTTGAGATAATTTGGGGGTTTTGGGATTTTTAGTTTCACAAGCATCCTCTCATCTTGAAACAAGGTATGAACACTTAATCTACTATATTATGAAGATGCATTGTGAAAAATAAGGTGATTTAGGTTATATGTTCTTGCCCACTTGCTTGTTGCTAGGATATGAGTATGAAATTGTTATTGAACATGATTGATGGTTGTAGATGTAGGAATGTTGGTTAAAGTAGTGAACTTTTGGGATGTTCTACATTGTAGAGACATCATGCCCAATTTTTGAAAATTCTTGATACATTTTGGGTTCACTAACATCTACAACCATGGCAACAAGCAAGTGTGGGGATGACTTGTGGAGAGAATGCTAACTTTTGTGTTGTTTTGTTGTTTCTTCATGTGTGTAGGAAATGGCAAAGACTAAGGAAAAGCCGGGTTCAAGTTCATCCTCATCAAGAGGCAAGGGCAAGGAGAAGGAGCAGCCATCGAAGAAGAGGCAATATCTTGGTAGGGTTAGTGAAAGCGAAAGCGAGGAAGAAGAAGAGATGCAGTTAGACCCAAGAGATAAACCGGTGTGGAATTCGGGGTCATTGGATGACCAACCCGAAATTTGGCAGCCAACTTTGTATAACGATTGCATGAACAAGTTAAAGAATAAAGCGGCCGCATTCATCTGTGAAAGAGATGTTGATGAGCCTCAGTTGGGCCAGTTCGGGGTGTATGACAAGTTCCGTGCTTTGGGTTGGGAAGGAGCACTCAAGTGTTGGGATAAGGATAAGAGCAATTTGTTTTTGACTGAAATTCAGGAGTGGATGGCAACACTTAAGTGTGAAAACTTCTATAGGCCATCACAAATGAAGTTGATTGGGACGGTACATGGGGTACCAGTTGAAATGTCATTTGATACTTTGAAGAAGTTGGGAAAATATGATAGTCTTCCAGCTAGGGAATACATGATTCCCACGCTTGATGACTTGTTGCTCAAACCCGAGAAGCACGTGACATGGAACAGTATGTTGGCTGATTTGTTTTTGCCCGGTAGGTATGGTGGCGTGTTATACCGAAAAAATCTGAAAATAGAAGCCAAGCTCTTGCATACGATCTGTTTACTTAATGTCATCCCAAGGAGAGGGGATAAAGAACAGGTGAGGTTTCCAGAGATACCTGTTCTGTACTCATTGATGCACGGGTCCCCACGGTTTCCAATCCGCTACCTGATCATGCACCATTTGTGGATATGTCGGAACAAATACGGGAGAGACATTGTCCCGTACTGCCGCATCATAACGGGCTTAATGAAACAGCAGAAGGCACTCACATCTGAAGACCGCGGTTTAACGAAAAGGCACTTGCCTTTTACTTTGGATAGGTTGGGAAACGTTTGGACATACACTTCGTCTGAACGTTATCACAAGCTGAAATCGGAGGGTCAACGGTGGAGGGCGTTGAAATTAGGTGCAAGGGAATTGTTACCGGGAGAACCGGATGAACCTGAAAGCGATGAAGAGTTAATTCCGAGTGGGGATGATGATTACGCAGACGAGCCAACGGGTGGTGCAAATGTTGGTTTTGGGGCTTTTCATGGTGGTCATGGTGGCACATTTTACGACTATGCGCAGCAACCATATGAGCCGGGGTGGGCTTATAGTGGTTCAATGCAGGAGGTGATCGAGAGCCAACGCCCGCCGGCGGCCATCTTTGATACTTGGTCGGGTCCGGAGAGGTCGTTATTTGATCAAGGCACGCGGAATAGCGCTAGTATTGAGCGGGCACTTAAACATAGCCTCGACCGCAATGAATCATGGCACCGGACTCACGCATATTCGCAGGAGGTGGAAATGAATAACCGATATCACGATGATCAGATGAGGCGAATGCATGCGGACTGGCATGCTGGGAGGCCGGTGGTTGAGGATCCACAACATGTGGATTATGCCTCATTGCCACCATATGATGGCAGCGTTTCGTATCCGACTCCACAACTCCACCATTCTCAGTGGCTTGATCCAAGACGGCAAGAGGGACCACAACAACAAGAGGGAAGCAGTAGCGGCTCGTTCGGGTTTGGAGAATGGAGCGATATGATGTCGTCCATTTTTGGGCCCCCAGGACCGCGTTATTATTGATCAGGTGGTATTCTCTCTCTTGTATAGTTTGTATATATTTGTTGGTTTATGTTGATTATGGTGGGAGGATGGGTGGTGATTGATCATATGATTGATTGTTGGGTTTGGTTGGTTGGTGGTGTTGTGTTCAAAAATGAAAAAAACAAAAAAAAAAAATATAAAAAGAAAAAAATACAAAAAGAAATTTGGGGTTTGAGATAAAAGCTTTTTGCGGATGTTGATTGAGGATGTGATCAAATCCTCCCAAAGCCATACATTGGGGACAATGTATCCCAAGTGTGGGGATGGGGGGAATTTTTCGAAGATTTTTGAAAAATTTTAAGCCGAGCAAAACAATATGAAATCTTGTCGCCCTAATTTATCCCCAAGTCAATGCACCGGCAACCCTTATTACCCTTTTCATTCTTGGTGAGAGTTGTAGCCACACATGTATATAAATAATCTTTAATGAGAGTGGCTACGGGTGGGGGTGCGTTAGAACTTGTGCTTGAATGCAATTTGAATCCTTGTTAGACATGAATGTAGAAAGGATAAGGGCATTAGGTAGCCTCGTCGGTTGTGTGAGTGAGTGTGGGATTTGGGGGGTTGGACCTCATAAATTATATATATGAGCATGGTAGTGAGAGGGGTGGGGGTTTGGTCATTTAGTTGCCCAATTTTGTGCCTAAAGCCTATCATTTGTTTCCCCTAACTACTTACTTGAAAATGTACCCAAAGTTGACCCGGTCTTATAGCATTAGTGATATAATTAGTAGTTTATGAGTTTGAAATAGTTATGGTTAATGTATTATCGTATTGCAAAAAAAAAAAAAAAAAAAAAAAAAAAAAAAAAAGAGCAAAAAAAAAAAAGAAGGTTTCATTGTCTTGTATATAATAGTATGCCTTTGTTAGTTGTTTTGGTAGTTGTAATAAAAAGACCGGGTTGAATTTTCGCTACTCATATATATTCCATTTCCTACCCATATACCTAGCCACGTTACAACCTTTAAGCCCCTTTGATTTGCATTCATGTTTGACCCGTTATAGGAGTATAGTTGATTCAGGTACAAGCTTATGATTGCGCAACCACCCGTTTGCCTAGTGTGTGTCTAGCTTATCTTTGCTAGTTTCCACTTGTAGCCGAGAGGAGAGAAATTGTGAGGGGTGTATTGCTTGGGGCATTAAAAAGGGGGTTGGTAAAGAAATTGCATGATTTGTTTGGCTGATTTGATCACTTGTCTTGAAACTATATTGATGAGTTGCTTGGGACAAGCAACGGGTAAGTGTGGGGATGTGACGGGTGGTCCTTTGGACAACCCTTAAGTGTAATAAAACATGAAATAATCCTCTATTTAGCCGTGTAATTATCTTGAATTAGATAACTACGATGCTTATGTTTCAGGTACAAATTAGGATATAAGCGATGGATAAAAAGGCAGTTTATGGATGCTTTGGTGAAAACGGGTCGAGAGAAGAACACAAGACAAAACAAAGAAGTGAAGGCTGCTTGGTACCGTAAATTACGGCTCCACCGTAATTTACGGTGACCCATTTTCTCAATTCTGTTGCACCGTAAACCAGGCTCAAACCACCGTAACACTTTCATGACCACCGTAAATTACGGTGGAGCCGTAATTTACGGTGGTGCCTGAACGTGAAAAATGTAACTGCTGCCATATACTCGTTTTTTGGTGTGTCTTTTGGTATTATCTCATCATTGACGGTTCTTGGAGACTTTGGGAGCGAATTTGGAGTACTTGTTTGGTTTGTGAACATTTCTAAACATTCGGTTTGTGTTTTTAATCTTTATGAACATTAGATTGATGTTGATGATGATTCACCGAGCCATGTCCGGCTAAACTCTTCGGTGATCATCCTAGGTGAATGTTTCTAAGACTTTTGTGTGTTAGTTTCCGCATTTCTAGAATGATATTTTGCGTTGCTTGAATGTCATGGTGTATGTTTGATTGTTTGTAGTGCGTTAATCTATATCACAATTTCTAGTCTTGATCGTACGTTCTTGGTGCCGTTGGCAACCGAGATATCACGGGAAGGGTTGGGGTTGGTTATTGGTTAATAGGTCATCGGGAAACAACCTCGCATTATCTAATCCGAGTACTTTGTTCCCTTTTATCACTTCAATCACACATACACGAGTTATGTCTATGTAACTCTTTCTAGTGAAATTGCACACAATTGTTTAAAGAAACTGAAACCTAGGGTGATCATTGTTCTCTCCTAATTGTTTACAACCTACTTGATTTGAATTAGTTCTTAATTTAGTTTTCCAAAACAACAATCCACAATCTTGAATTTTAATTTTCTGCAAGTTAGTTTAATTTTAGTATAAATACAAAGCTACACAATCAACACATTTTCCACATACTCCCTGAGTTCGATACCCTACTACCGCTAACTACAGTTGTTTAGGGATTAAATTTGCGTGACCCACGACATCACGTCAAGCAACAATATTTTCTATATCCTGCCTAGTCATATATTGATCCCCTGATTGTTGCTCGGATTGATTGACCTCGTTGACAGGTTCATTATTAGTGTTTTCCATCGGATAACTAATTTATAGATAAATAATTAGTATACCAGAAGTAATTTCAATATCACCCTTAATTGCACATAATTACGTAAACAGCCAAAAGTTGTAAATTTTCTAAAATTTTCATGGTATTATACTTCTATATACAACCGTCCCATTACTTATTTTACACATACTAATTTTACTATTACTTTTATACAATCATTTTTATAAATCTCCTATCTTTTTGTCAAATGATATTCTAGTAATGGTGTTTCCTCTGCTCGTATTTCTAGGAGATCTGTTTCTCAATCTCTTGGATCCTATTCCCAACATTCATTAATTCTTTAGTCAAAGTGGCAGAGTCTAGCTATATTCTCGTTTACTTATTGGTGGATTTGGTTATGGATCGTACTGAGGAAAAAGCTTATAGGGATAATTTTGAATCTGTATTTCATTAGTCAACCATTCGTCTATTCCTAAAGGTTGCGAGTGGATCGAAGGGTTTGGAATAACTGGTTCTACATCTATTACTAGTTGCTTTTCATTAATAGACTTGATAGAATTATAATATGTTAATGAAAAATCAAATTCTTCCTGGGATGGTAACCCCTCAATTTGCCTAGAGCTTTCCCCGATTTCTATTTTCTTAGGTGTGGGTTTTTCGAGAGGTACAGCGTTAAATTCTATAGGTTCTTCCTTTTCTGCTATATATCTATTGAAATCTCTGGAAACTTCTATTCTTACTGGATAGAGATTTAAGTTCTGAAGGGCGTCAGACAAGTCACTCATACTGTTTAACATAACACAGTTACTAAGTCAGAAGTTATAACAAATTTGATAGAAAACTTTTAAATATCATTTCATACTGTTTAACTATCAAAACAACTAAAATTTAAAATACCCTAGGTTTTATTTGTAAGTTTATTTACTTACTGAATAAGACTTCTAGACTATGAATAATAAAGGTACTAAAACTTTGGTCTAACTTATTTAAAATTTGTATTAATTGCTATGTTGGCTAGCATATAAAGATCTGCCCTATGCTGTATATAATTAGTCAGATAATAAAACACATAATCATCAAATAACAATTAGAAATTCCTAAGTATTTCTCAATTACTTTATTAGGCTAAAATTAATAGTAAGCTTAAATCAGTGGCTTGATCAGTGGCTCTGATACCACCTTTTTCTGTCACGGCCCCCGACCCGGTTTGACCCGTTTCAGGAGCCGCGAGACAGAAAATCCCGTGGTATTTGTTTTTACAGCGGAAGTCTTAACAGGATCGTTTTAGACTTGAAAAAATGCCCAAATATTATTTATTTACATTTCAGGATAAATCCCGTAAATCTCATAATTTCATTATTTTAGAAACATGTTTATTTAATTGAGCCACTATTTCAAGCTTGATGGTGCTCCGTAGCACGTGTACTGAAATCACAGTATGTCACCTGAAACATGTTGTAAAAAGGTTTTGTCAGCGGGGAAATACTGAGTGAATCATTCATTTTGATAAAAACAACACGTAGTTATAAATTACAGCATAAGAGCTATTACTATGGCAGTATCTTAATTAATATCTGGTCTTGCCACCCGTGTGACGATGGTCATACCACTATTGGGTCCAGTCACCCAATTAGTGACGTTTTGTCACTGTTAGGTCTTATTAGCCTAACCCATGTTAGGGCTTATTGCCTAACGGTGAGAAATTAGTAATATGCACAATACCCCACTAACCACCGGTCAAGATAACCACGACTTAATCCCTGTAATTATAACGTTTGGAAAATACTTTGGAGTATTGTAAAAGAGTTGATAAAAAGAGAATGACTCACAAACTGTGAGAAAAGAGTTTATAAAAGAGGAATGACTCACTTTGCAGATTTAACGGGCAAGGTATAAGCCTACTGATTAGCCTTGATTTAACCTAATTTGATAATAATGCACACACAATAGGTTAGTAACTTAATACTGCAGTTACGTCAATTCACGAGATTAAACCCTCACAATGATTAACAAGTGCAATACTTAATA
The DNA here is from genome assembly GCF_002127325.2 of Helianthus annuus. Lineage (NCBI taxonomy): Eukaryota > Viridiplantae > Streptophyta > Magnoliopsida > Asterales > Asteraceae > Helianthus > Helianthus annuus. The sequence continues at coordinate 154,357,986 of NC_035445.2, forward strand.
ATTCAATCGGATTCACAACGAATAACAGAGCATAGTCCGAATTCGAACAGCACTCAAATATTCAAGTCGAAATCACGACGAATAATCAAAGTAGAAGCTCAATGTGAGCAGCACTCGGACAATCGTTGGATAGTTATAATCGATCGGACGTTGAATCGTAATAGCGATCGAGTTATTACCCTGATTGCGGCAGCACCTTGTGATTGTGTGTGTTTAATTGTAGTATTACAGCTCTATCTCGACGTACAAAAGGAATTTGGCCATCGTTATAACAACAGAAAGCAAGTGCCAAGGTCGGCTATTTATACACGAATTTGGACTTGCTTACGGACCGTAAGCCTGAGCCCTTACGGTCCGTAAGGGACACCTAAAAATTCTTTGGCTTGCCCTGCACGGGACTAGCCCTGATAAGTCAGAAATTTGGTCCAATTATATTTCAACAACGTTTTAAGTAGATAATTGTCAACTAGGGTTTACCCCCCTTGATTTTAGGGGCCCTGATCCTGATTCTGATTGCTCTGAAAATTTTAGGGCTAATGCAGAATTACTTGGGTGTCTCAATTAGGGTTTTCTTATTGACTAATTATCATCCTAATTATCGATTTTAGTGACAGTTGTTACAAGTGATGCGATTCGGTAAGAAAGGCAAACTAAGCCCGAGATATATTGGACCCTTCGAAGTAATCGAACGTGTCGGATCGGTTTCCTATAAATTAAACTTACCGGAAGAGCTCAGTGGTATCCACAATGTGTTCCACATCTGTAATCTGAAAAAGTGTTTCGCTGACGAATCACTGGTTATACCGCATACAGATGTACACATCGACGAGAGCTTAAAGTTCGTTGAGAAACCTGTGTCGATCGAGGATCGACAGGTTAAGAAACTTCGCAGGAAGTATATATCGATTGTGAAGGTAAAATGGGATGCCCGTAGAGGTCCCGAATACACGTGGGAGGTAGAGTCCACGATGAAAGAAAAGTACCCTCATTTATTTCAATAAATCTCGACGTCGAGATTTCTTTTAAGGGGGTGAGGATGTAACACCTCGAAATTTTGCGTCCAATAATGTATTGACACGTGTCGTATGTTTACACGTGGTGCTAAATACTAAATAAAGGACTAAAGTTGACAAACATTGAAAGTATGCGAACTCAAGGGTTAAAAATGTCAAAAGGGATAATTATATCGTACATTAACCCCAATGATGCTCGTACCTTCAAACGAATGAATCATGGATCGTACGGAACGAAATGTGGAAGAAAGTGAGGAATTTCAAACTACAGGGGTCAAATGCGTCAACATGTTTAAGTTATACCTTTGATTGACCTTTTGACAAACCCGGAGCTTTGTAACGGTTAATTATGCTCACTAGAATACTCGACAAAAATTTCATAATGTTTCGTTATCGTATGAGCAAGATGTGATCAAATTCGTATGCGAGGGATTATAACGTCAACGTTGAAAGTTAGGACTTTTCGGGTAACAATAAAGTTAACGGGGACTTAACGAAATGGGTATAAGTCTTGAAGCCCCTAAACGTCAATTTTGAGGGCTCAATATGCAAGAAAATGATGGCCAATCAGTGTTTGAAGAGCCAAGGATCAAATCGCAAAAATCAAAAATTGAAGATCTGGTGCAGAAGGGGGTCGCGCGACGCGAGGCCCAAGGGGGGGGGGGTCCTTCGCGTCACGCGAGGGCCTATCTGGTCGTTTTTCTTTTGCTCCATGCTTGCCTCTTCACTCTAAACCGACTTAGTTCCATTAATGTAGCAGCATGGGCGCCCCTACATGCTTTAGGGCCCTTAGGGACACTTGTTGATGATGAATGAGCATGGGTAGACTTAGTTGTCAACAATCTAGTGCCTTATGAACACTATATAAAGGCCTTCATGTGCAACAAGTTCTTCACACCTTTCTCTTGCACTTCTGATCATTTCTGGAGCTCCAAAGCAGAACCAAGCCATCCCTAGTCATGCATAGGACTTTGGTAAGCTTCCTTAACCTTTCTTAGTTGAGTTCTTGCTTAGTTATAGCTAAAAAGTCAAACCGTCGTAATTAACGGTTGACTTAACGGTTAATCACAAATGGTCCAGTGATTAGCCGAATCAAAGGTAGTTATTTGTTGGTAATTATGTGGGCTTTAAACCCTTAAAAGGGCACCCTCTGATTCCCACTCTAACTAGTCCGAATGTCGAGTCAAACTTGCTTAGAAAAAGTCAACAGAATGCTAAATTGCGATTTTATGCATAATCAATAATGTAGTTGGCGTGTAACCTGTTTTAACACTCATATAACATGATAATAAGTATATTAACTAGTCTAAGCTTGTTTGATCCGACCGTTTTCTGTTTTGACCCGGTTCGGAACCGAAAGTCGCAAAACTTTGACTTTTGCTTTGACCTTAGTTCTGGCCCGTTATGGTATGTTTTAGATATGCCTTAGGACTCTCTTAGGACCAGGTTACCTGATGGTATAACCCTCTGTGACCGGTTCGGTGTTTGTCCGAGTCTTTTACACATTACCGTTAAACGCCTAAAAGTTGACCATAACGCCCTTTTTACTTTAGAACGAGAATTTTGGACACGTGAAAGGACAATAACCTTAGTTACTGATTTCTAAGCATGTCCCTAAAATTTCACGTCAATCCGAGGTCCAGAATAGGAGTTATGCTAATTAGCGCAATTACGAAAACTCTAGTAATTAAAAGGCGCAATTAGCAGTAAACCTATCTAAACCCAAATTTCGACACCAAACCTTTTTACACACTGATGTAAAATAATATTTTGGGATTTTTTTAAAGATTTTTAATTATTTTTAACCTGCTCATAACCTGCGGTTATGGCATCGGTTTGGTAAATACCGAATATACCCTTTTCGGACATAACTTGAGTTCTACATGGTCTTTTGACCCGATTCTAGTTGCTACTTTATAAACTGTTCAGAAAACTCAGATTTCCTGTAGAACTCAGAAACCTCTTTTATAATCTTTAAAATGACCGAAATACCCCTACGGGGCATATAATGGATTTAAACTCGTTACGGCCATTATGGAAGGTATCCTACTGATACCATAACCTCTTTAGAGCATATTAACTTAGGAAACTTGTGTAGGACTCTTACGGTTCCCTGTTACGCCTTTTGCACGCGCGGTTCGGTTTATGTAACTAGTTTACATAAACTAGCCGAAACGGGTCAAACCTTATCGTTTATACTTCAAAATCCAGAGTGTGGTTATTACACCCCTATAAAACAAGTCTTCAAACTTGTAGGGTCTAAACCACATTCCATTCCCGGTTTTCGCCTTTCACGCGATTAAACCGTATATATCCTTAGAAACTGACCGGTCTAAGCTAAGGCTAAGTTAAAGACCCGTTAGGATTCTAATAGGTTGTTATAAACCTTCGTTCCAGAATAGGAGACCAGTAAAAGATACTTGCATTTGTTTGATTGAGGTTTAATACTTGCTCAGGTAAATACTTTTAACTTATTTTCCGTTATACGGGCTTGCGTTACGGTATTTAAAATACCGCTTGGTCGGGCAATTGACCCCAACTCATTAGTAGTCGGGTGTTTTCAATGTGTCCCGTTTAAAAAATTGGTTTTGTTTGCTTTACGCCTTTGGGAGCTTAATGACCATGTCCCGGATATCCTTGGCATCATTTTACGAAATGGCCACGACCTCGACACGCGGGTGTAGGCGTACACCCGACAAGGTGTCTATAATTATAAAGGTATAACCGTTGGTTTTCCCGCCACGGCTTATTGCTTTGTGGCGTGTCTATTAACCTTAAACCCGGCACGACCCGGGCGACCGAACGCATAGTGAACATGTAATTCTTTTACAAGATTTAATTGATAAATTATCACAAGTTATAAAGAGTTTGTGCCTTGTGCATTCAAATCAATTTTATTAAACATCTTACAAACTGTCGGTTGAATGTATTTACCAGTGTAAACTGACGTATTTTCCCCAAAAAGATTAATGCAGGTTCTACACGTAATAGGCTGGTCACTCCTTAGCATCGTTAGAGTCTTGCAAGCTTAGGATGCCAATATTTGTTGAACAATTATTTTTCTATCTTATTTTGATCCCCTGTGGATTATATTTCGACGATTGTGATACTTGGATATTACATTCGATAGTTGAAATATATTTATCTTTATGCTTCCGCTGTGCATTTATATATTGTGTGGTTTGACTATATTGTTGCCAACTACGTCACGGTAATCCCCCACCGGGCCCACCGGTGATACACGTGAAAATCGGGGTGTGACACTTTATGATGTAATATGTTGTTTGGTATGGTATGAAAGGTGTTGATGTACATGCGCATAAAGTGAAAATATTATACATATTGGTAATGGTAGTGTATTATGTATAGTAGGAGGTAATGGTAGTGTATTATGAATGGTATGATAGATGAAAAGGAAAGTTTAATAATTCAAAGTAGTGTAACAAAACACATTTTATCATGTTCATACATATAGATGCATATGTGTATTTTCTAATATTGGTAATGTATAACGTAGTGTATTACGAATGATAGTGTAAATGAAAGTGCAATTGTCTAATACTGGTAATGTATTACGAAATTTGTCAAAGAAATGATACATATGTACATGTGTATCGATAACTGTTACTTGAATTTTTTAGATGATGAAATATAGCGATTTAAAAAAAATAAAAAAAAATTGTGTGTTTTTAGATTTTTTTAGGTATTTTTTATTGTGTTCACATTGGTTCTCACAATAAAAGGTGGTTGCTAACCGAATCCTTATAAAAAACGTTAAATACTATGAGAACTGTGAGAATAAATGAAAAAACCAATCAAAAACAATAATTTTTAATACAAAACTCATTATTATTAAAATACTAACAACGCAAAATAATTTATTTCTTCAATGAAAACCACAACATAAAATAATTTATTTCTTCTCTAAAAACCACTTATCAAATAATTAAAATACATCAAAAAAGGAATCTATTATATATAATAAATGAAAGTGATTTTGGCCACCTGTCACTTAATTAGGGCATCCTCAATTCTGTTTTCCCGCCCAACAGTACCACACTTCCATCCCTTTTATACTCCCTCCGTCTCCTTTTTTCCTTTTCAAAACCCTAGATCTGAATCTTCTTCTCCTTCTCCTTCTCCTGTACTCTTCTCCCTTCTGAATCAAAGATCAAACCAAATCATCTCATCATGAATCATTCCAAGCGTCACCAGGTAAGCCCTATATCTTCATTTATTTCAGTATTTAGGGAAGATTCTTTCATCTTCTTCGTCGGCAAGGTTCTTCCATTTGAGATTTGATTTGTATGTTTATAGATCTGTGTTGATTTCTTCTTATTTTCATACAAAGTTTCTAATCAAACCCTAATTTCTACTCCTAATCTCATCATATGGTCCCATGGTTGTTGTCATCGATGGTCATCAAAGTTGAGATCCGCTTACCTGCGGCTTGATTTCTGCCATGAACTGGTATGTTTGAATATGTTTAGAAACTAAGGGTTTTTTTCTTAACGGTGATGATATGAGTACAACATCTGTTGATTATTGATCTGTGAATATGTTCACCGATTGATTATTGATTTGTGAATATGTTCACCGATTATTCTTTTTGAAATTAGGGTTTCATTTGCTTGAGATTTGAATCTTCCGATTGTTGAAGCCTTTGAAGCCAATCCTTTTAAATTTCCAATTCCCGAGGTATTATCTGTTTGTAACAGCAGTGGTTCAGCATCTACAGTGGATTCAACATCTACAGTGGTTTCAACATCAGGTGTTTGGTTAATTTTTGGTCAGGTTTCCTGTTCAGTTTTGATGTTCACTTATCTAATTTTCATTTTATTTTTATGCTTCTATATGATTTTAAGTTTGATTGATTGGTCACTTGCTATTGTTGTTTGATGTTGTTTGCTATTGTTGTCAAGTAAGGTAAAAATGGTCATTCTAATTACTTGAATATTGCGTATGATATCCTTTTAATTTTAATCGCCCAACAAGTCTTTTGGTTTGTTTCTTTAGTATTTCATTATGATTTGTATGCTTTTAGGGTTTGATTTTACATTGGTCATCACATTAATGGTGAGTACTCAAGAATATTGGATGGTTTAATTAGTTTTATTTTGGGTATTTTTGGATGATTTCATCCATTTCTTTAGATAGTTCATGATTGAAGATGCAGTTGAAGTTATCATTTGAGTGAAATGAATGTTGATTTATCAGAAGATGCAGTTGAAGGTATCTTAAATAAGGTAATAATTGCATTACATCCCTGTTGAAAAATAGAATTGATAAATTTAGGGAAAGTGAGGTTGAAAGATGATAACCCAACAGTGGAGATCTCATTCTATAGCTTCGATAAATTAAGAGTATTTTCATATAATTCTTCCTAGATGCTTCCAATGAAGCGGCACTTTGGACATCTGTTGTCTTCAAACATCCATTATCTATTATCTATTATATATTATATCTAGTATATATAATAAATGAAAGTTATTTGGGCCACGTGGACCAAATAACTTTCATTTATTATATATAATAGATTGAATAGATAATAGATAATAGATCATAGATGTTTGAAGAACAACAGATGTCCAAAGTGATGATTCTTTGGAAGCATCCAGGAACCATTATATGAGAATACCCTTAATTTATCGAAGCTGTAGAATGAGAACCTCCACTGTTGGGTTATCATCTTTCAACCTCACTTTCCCTAAATTTATCAATTCTATTTTTCAACAGGGATGTAATGCAATTATTTCTCTCAATTAAATAGACCGACCCTTGCTTCCTCTCAAAGGGTTATGGAGTGGTTATAACAGCTGATCATGCTAAGGACTGTTATAACTAACCACTTCTCCTTATAAAGACTGATGGACTTAAAGACTGATGAGGCCTATCCACTGTTGAAGACAAATCCCTGTTAGAGACAAGCACTTATGTATCTCATCTCTGATTATTTGTTTCTTTGTTCTTTGATTATTTGTTAGATGTACAGATTCTACAGAATGTAGTTAAGAGCCGCAAATAAATGTGACCAGTTATGGCTTCGGTAAGTATCTGTTAATTGTCTTCGATTTGTTATTTTTTATTCAGATGCTTGCATTGGTGTACCATGTGATTACCAGTAGATTGATTTTTATATGTTTGTAGTTTTTGTTTTTCACAATCTGTTTTGTTGTTTTATTTACCCATGTTTCATTCATGGATCTCTATAATCCATATCTATGGTTTCAAATCTGTTTCCTGAGTTATTTACAGTTGTAGCACACCAATATTTATTATTTGTATTGAGTTGGTATATTGGGATTAAATACTGAACTGGTGGAATTATAGCAAGTCCAGGTTATGCTTCAAGTTGTCTCGATCTCTTTGGAGCTGGTTAGGTGGCTTTGGGAGGTCTGAAAAACAGAATTGATAAATTTAGGGAAAATGGGGTTGAAAGATGACTACCCAATAGTTGAAGATCTCATTCTACAGCTTTGATAAATTCAGGGTTATTTTCAAATAATGCTTCCTAGATGTTTGAAGACTGACAAATGTTCAAAGAAGCAGCACTGTGGACATTTGTCTGTCTTTGTCATTCTTCAAACATCTAGGAACCATTATTTGAGAATACCCCTGAATTTATCGGAGCTGTAGAATGAGATCCTCCACTGTTGGGTTATCATCTTTCAAATCCATTTTCCCTAAATTTATGGATTCTGTTTTTCAACAGGGATGTAATGCAATGACTCCTCTCAATTGAATAGACGGACACTTGCTTCCTCTCAAAGGGTTATGGAGTGGTTATAACAGCTGATCATGCTAAGGACTGTTATAATTAACCACTGCTCCTTATAAAGACTGATGGACTTAAAGACTGATGAGGCCTATCCACTATTGAAGACAAAGCCCTGTTAAAGACAAGCACTTATGTACCTAAAGCCTAATCAACAAAAGGAGAACCACTGTTCAATAGCAGCAGTGGTTCAGCATCTACAGCGGATTCAACTTTAGTATTTATGTATCAGTGTTTCTTATGTAACAATGTTTAGTGTAGCAGTGGTTCGCTATAGTTTATCTCTCGAGATAAACCCTATACAAACTCAAAGACAAACCACTGCCCAACAACAACAGTGGTTCAGCATCAACAACAGATATTCTACCTTTGTTTATGTTAACAGTGTTTATATGTAACTGTATTTATCACATCAATGTTTTATACTCTGTTAGATTGTTAGATGTCATATCACTATAAATTGAACAGTGGTTTGATCTTTATACTACTAAATAAAAATGAAGTACACTTGGATGATTATTAAGCTCCTCATTTTGATTGTTTGGGTATAGTATTCTTGAAATTGGTCTTTTTTTTGCAAACAGATGTTTATGGGCCAACTTCTTTTTAAGGTCAAATATTTTTTAAACTCCAAACAACTGATATAAAAGGTCAAATATCTGTTTAAGGTCAAACATCTTCAAAATAGTTAAAATGATAGCTTTCATTAATCCTTAAAAGTCTGTTACAACCACTGTTTTGGTTCAAACATCTGATTATTAAATGTTATCCACTGCTGACAGACAACCTCTGTTTCTTCAATCTTCAAGTTGACCACTGTCTGACTAAACATCAGTGTTTCAATAACTATTGGCTATCCACTGATAGTTTAAAAATAGTCACTACTCACATTTTTATTGTTGACATCCACTGATATTGACCATCATTGGCTTTCCTAAAAAACATCCACTGCTCACATTTTTATTATTGACGGTGTTAATTGCTGATAGATTGAAATTATCAAATAAAAACTAGAATTACAATGAAATTACCATTTTACCTAATCGTTACATTCCAATGAGATAAGAGTTCCCCCAACATTGTTTTCATGATAAAATTTAAAGTTAAATTAAAAAATAAAAAAAAAATCTTGATGACTATTTGTTGCAAATCAAATCAGTAATTAATGCTATTAGAAAAGTCATCATGACAAGTGCTTTCAAATAAGATTAGTAATTACTGATAATATCAGTAATTTTGAAATTCAAAATATGCAAAATGGTAATTTAAAATTGATGTTCTCTCTCTTTTTTTTTCCTACTTTGCATATCATTTCTAATATTTAATTACTTTAATAAAACAGGATATAAGGATATACACTACTTACCTTTCAAAAAAGAAGATGATGAATGAAAACAAAAATGAAATATATCGTCTTGATATGATTTTCATGGATGAGATGGTACCGTATATAATTGTCTTATAATTATTTTGGACTTATGAATCCCCAAATCTATACTATCTATAAAAGGAGAAATCCCAATAACATAAGAAAAGCTGTTGGGTCAGCAAGAGAAGCTGTCCAACAAGGCTTTTCTTATGTCATTATTACATCATAAAGCCTAATTTAAAATCACTTTAAAATCCAAACCACTGCTCCACATTAAAATTTCAAAGGTCTGGCCCATTTTAAAATCCAAACTACTGTCGATTCCCAATAAACATCAGTTCCCAATAAACATCTGCCCTCAACATTTTATAATCAAACATCAGTTCCCAATAAGATATAATTCAAACCATATATTCTGGTTTCACATTCAAAATTCAAACCATATATTCTAATCCTATAGATAAAATATAATTATCTGGTTTCACATTCAAATCTCGCTCGCTCATATATGTGAGCGTATCTCTCTCTCAAATGCATCTTTCTCGTGATTCAGCCGCTAATCTCCGATTACACTTCTTTGTTCGAATGTTTATTGATTATGTTTACATGTTATCATTCCAGTATAATTGTTCCAACATCGTCGTTTCAATGAAGCTTTCCATCACACATCAACCTTTCAATATCGATGTTGCAGTATCATTGTTGTAACATCGTGAAAAGTTGCATTTGCTACCTTCTTTGATGGGAGAGTTGCAACTTGAACGGACGATATGTATCTTCTATCGTGAAAAGTCAGATGTGCTACAACAGTTGACTTGGTATTGTGATAATCTGCTTTGGTTCTTTGAACTTCGAAATTTTGTCCCTTGGGTTTCTTGGTATTTAATTTTATAGTTTTCCCACAAAAGTTGGGGTTTGAAAAGGTTTGTGCATTAAAGGACTACTGTTTTGAAATATACATTAATATGTTTATATTAAATATACACTTTTTCACAATTACAAATTTCAGTATATAAACTCAGTCACTTCGCCTGTTTTTCATCAACTTTTCCTAAGAAGATATCATACTTCTAGGAAAGCTGAGTAATATAGTTTATTCAAATGGCGTCATTCACAAATGCAAAATCAGATGATTTAAAGCAGCGTTTTGTCAGTCAAATTGAGGAACAGGTGTACGAAAATAGGGCTACTCTTCAAGAGCTGAAGAGATGTTTTGATGGATTGCAAGTTGGCCTGTTCACTAGAGAGCAGGTTTCCAGATATCTTATGTGGATGCCTTCAACTTCCGTTTGTGAGCTTTGTGTTGTCAGTAATATAGAGTGCGGTGATAGAGACGTGCAGTTCATGGCGATGCTGAAGGACATACATCGAGAGGTTCAACAATCGATGGAGTTGAAACTAAAGTTTCTTAATTCTTGCTGTTATTCTTAGATTTGAACTTTAATATTGTTCATTATGTGATGTAATTATTGGACTTTTAGTTTTAAGGTCATGAATAAATGAATAAATTTTAATTTTATGCATCTATGTTGTGTTTTATTTTTACTTATTATTTAGTGTTTGAGTAAGATTTAGATTATGTTGATGTTGAATTGTGTCTGAGCATCTGTTTGGTAAGTCAACAGAGGTTTAATAGTATCAAACGTTCGTTTGATGGTCAGCAGGAGAGTGCAAAGATAAAACAAATGTTTAGAATTTGATCATTGAGAGCAGTTTTTTAAAGAATCTTTGCTTCTGCAAATTACAGAGAGTCAACCTCTGTTTTTTCATTCTTCATGTTGACCACTGACTAACCAAACATCTGTGTTTCAATCACTGCTGGCTATCCATTGATAGTTAAAAAATAGTCATGGCTCATATTTTTATTGTTGACATCCAGTGATATTGACAATCATTGGTTTTCCTAAAAAACATCCACTACTCACATTTTTATTCTTGATGTGGTTAATTAATTATAGAATGAAATTATCAAATGAAAACTAGAATTACAATGAAATTACAATTTTACCTAATCGTTACATTCCAATGAGATAAGAGTTCCTCGAATATTGTTTTGGTGATAAAAATTAAAGTTAAAATAAAAAATAAAAAATAAAAAAAAACTGTTGTTCAAAATTACTGTTTTAACCCACTGATGGCTATCCACTACTAGCTTAAAGTCGGTCACTATTCTCATTTATAACCGTTGCAAACCACTGATATTGTTCCATCAGTGGTTTCCTACCAACTGTCCCCCATTATCATCAGAGGTTGGCATGTGGACAGTACTTAGCGGTCAGATATTTTTGTAACCGCTGCCACGTGGACAGGATGAATTCAATATTCCTATCTCAAAGCAGTTATCATCTATTTCTCTCAAAATCACTGGTAGATGTGCTAACAAAAGATCAGCTGGCAGATGTGCTAACAAAAGCATTTGACACATCTACCTTTGAAAGCTTGATCTCTAGGATTGGCATTCTAAACATGGAATAACAAGCAAAATCCTGTTTTTCTATGAATAAAAACATTAAAATCTTTTCAGAAAATCAAAAATCCATCCTTAAATGTTGTCCACTGCCATAACCACTGTTTTTGGTTCAAACACCTGTTTCTACTAAATGTTGTCCACTACTGGAAGTCAACCTCTATTCTCTCATTTCCTTGTTAAGCACTGTTGATCAAACATCAGTGTTTTAATCCACTGATAGACTATCCACTGATAGTTAAAAATCACCCATTGTTTTCATTGTTGCCGCTGCAAACCACTGATATTGTTCCATCAGTGGTTTCCTAACAACTATCATCCATTATTCATCAGTGGTTGGCACGTGGACAGTACTTAGCGGTCAGATCTTTTGTAACTACTGCCACGTCAGCATACACTTTTTCCACCTATAAAACCCTGATCAAAACCCCAAACAGGGTTTTCTCTGTCGAATCAAATTCAAAATTCCTTTCTAAAAGCAGTTACCATCAATTTCTCTCAAATCATTTCTCCATTTCATCTCTCAATCGCTCATCTTCTTCATTCACTCATAAAAATCCACGATTCATCATGGCTCTTCCATACAAAGCTCCTCATAACTACTTGGGCTTACTCGAAAAACCAAGTCATACCACCACCTTCGATTTTGTCATAGACGCTCTTTCGTCCTCAAAGTACAAAACTTTGTCGACCTATGATGCTCCGATCTACCTGGAAACCCAAAGAGAGTTTTGGTAAAATGCAAAACTTGAAACTAAGGATAAAACGCCCTTTGCCATTACTTCTACAATAAAGGATATTTCAGTCACCATTACTCCACAAACCATCTCGGTGGTATTTGAACTCGATGATCTTCAAGGTAAAACTTCTTTTCCAAAAATTGAGTATCAAACTGATTTCATTGAAAGAGGGTATGCTGAAGAAATGAAAAAAGAAACTTTACAAAAGGGGAGTTTTCCATCCACCCCAAGGTTTTTATTTCCTACCCTTCTAATGTGTGTGTCAAACAAACCCATTGCTTTCAATGAAATCCCATTGAAGATCCAATACCTGAGTTATGCTATAATGAATGAAGAAAACTTTAACTATTCCCAGGAGATTTTCAATGATCTTGTTAAAAATGTTAATAAAAAATCATTTTTACTATTTCCAAGGTTTTTAAGTTACTATTTTAGAAAGAAATTTTTAAAGGATAATGCTCATGTCCTTAATCAAGGAGAGCCTTTTCGAATAAACAGCCTAACCTCTGAAACATTTACAAGGCTGTCAAAACCTTCCAAAACACAAGCAGAGGTACCTGAGCAGACTTTAGCAGCAACCACTGCTCCTTAGTCACCTACTGTTGAGCCCACTGCTCAAGGTGATCACAGTAGTACAACCATTGCTGTGAAACCCACACCTAAAACCACCAAAAAGCCCAAAAAGAAAAAGATCCAGAAGCCCCCCAAACCCACAAAAAAGTTAACTCTGGAAGATGAGATCCCAGAGCAACTACCTGTCATAACACAAAAGTCACCAGAAACCACTGTTGCTACTTCCTCACAGTAGATGGAACAAAGATCTCCACCTTTGCCTAAAACTCCTCCTGCATCCTCACAAAATGTAACATCCCGAAAATATAAAACTTTATAATAATACATATAGTTTAAATAAATGAGGAATTACCCATCTAGAAGTGTAGTAACTTGGTTAGCTAACATGTCTAACATTAGCCTACAATGAGGTTAAAACAACACAATTTGTTATGTTAAATAAATGGAGGGACCAATCTTGTAAAAACCAGAAATTGAATTACTAAGATAGTAAAAACCAACCAAACACCCCATTCAAGAGGTGTCTGGTCGATCAACAAGCAGGGGCGACAAGGGGTTTCTTCACCCAAACCCTAACTTGCAATAAAATCACAAATTGAAGCCTCAAATCAGTTAGAAATCGAAATCCAAGCACAGAATCGTGATCACCTTGTCAAAGGGATCCTAAGGTATGTTGAATTAGGTCATTTTCATTCGATTCAAAGTTCATGTATGTGATCAAAAATCGAATGTAGAGCTTGATTATGTGTAGTAAACATGAAATTGGAAGTAATGTAAGGTTTAGGGACAAACCCTAGATGATTTCTTGTCAAATTCTTGCATGATAATTGTATAGATCAAAATCACCATAGTGGGTGATTAGCATGTTAGTAGAATTTGATGAACACTAGGATTAAAACTCTTGTTCTAGTGTAAACTGAAAATTATGAGGAAAACTCTAAGTTGTTGATGCTAACATATAGACATGTAGTCAAATTGAAGTAAATTTTGGTGATAAACTCGAGACATGAACTTGGTTTAAATCATATAAAAATCTGACCCGTTAGGTGTTTGATAAAATGCCTAAAAGAGGGTAAAATGTTAAAAAGTTGGGCAAAACGCAGATTCGAATATGTTAAGAAATAATGCGTCAAAGCTTATGAAAGGGTTCTAATTTTTGTTATAAACTTTAGGCAAAGAATCCGGAACGTCAAGTGGACACGCCGGAAGTGATACCCGCGGAAAAGGTGCGCTTTAAAGGTACGTGACTTTAGTCTCGTCAAATTATGTTTAAATGCTTTAGTTTGATATGTAATCGATGTTGTAGTGTAAAGGATGCGTTTGATGTGTTGTTTAAGTGACGAAGTACACTCGACTATCAAACGGGTCAAAATAAGAACTTGGTATTTAGTTTGGTCAGTCAATGAAGTGATGGTTTTCACTAATTAGCAAAACGGGTCAAAATGATGTTTTCAAAAGAATCACGAGAGTAGAGACTTGAAGGTCTTATACCTTGTTAAATGATAAATTGTACCATACTAATGATTTGGTGATAACAATCTAAGTATAAGAACCCGGGATATGGGTCAAATAATAATGTTAAAGGAAAAAGGGTTGTTTGAAACGGAATGCTTGGATTCCGAATAATCAAGTAATAGCCCTAGAGAAATTGCAAAGCCATGGAATTGGCGTGAAAACACAAGTATGTGAGCCCGGGTAATTGGGTAAATATGTTTTAAAGGGTTTTAAGAATGAAAAGAGGTGCTATGCACTCACACTAATGGGTTGAATAATGGAAATAAGGAAATTGTGAACCAATTGTGGGTATCTCGGTTTCCGCAATGTAAAATTTACATGGTTAAATCCTAAGTCTTATTACGGACTCATAGGAAGAAGAATCGGTTAAATCGGATCAATGGGTAAAAAGTTATGATCTTCTAAAGTTGAAAAATAGTCAAGGGGCAAATGTGCAGAACCCACCGTAAATTACGGTCCCACCGTAATTTACGGTGGACATCAAAGGTGTTACGGAGTGTCGCCCCTGTTTTACGGCAGAACCATAAACATTCCAGGTCCACCGTAACTTACGGTGATACCGTAATTTACGGTGGAACCCAAAACAAAAAAAAAATTATATTTTGTTATTACCTTGTGTTGCTAGAACCTGTTTATACATAATGTATTAATGTCAAAACTAACGGTTTTAGTGTTTGACTCTAGGTATGGATAAATTTCTCCCGGATGGTGATCAAGCACTTTGTCAAGAACCGAACACGCATTTTGGAGCTTCCGCACTGAACATAATCTTGTCTAAACTTTAAACATGTCGTAAATACTTTTGTTAATAGTGTTTTGAATCCTATAAACTAGTTGTTAGTTGACTAGTAGGGGTTGACTTTAAATGAATTATGCACTATCTTGGATATGCTTGGAATTTTCACTAGTGTGTATGGTTTAAAACACGAAAAGCTTTTGAAATCCTGATTTTTTTTTATAAAGTTGTATGAAATATTTAGTAAAATTCTGTCAAGATATTTAGGGTGTTACAAGTTGGTAATCAGAGCTTAAGGTTGTCAACAAAGTGTTCGGTTCAAGCTTGATCGATCGTCCGGTAAGAATTAACTTATTATGTTAACAAATCATGTCTTATATATGAATGAGAAGGAAATTAAAGTGCATGGGAAGAGTGTGTTAACACACTTAAACCGGGAAGTGCACCAAATTTAAACGGTTAAAGCAAGTTGAGAACTTGACTAAACCAAAACAAAAGAAGCAATGTTATAAATGAAATGTTTAACGTTTAAATGTAAACATTTCAGTTTCAAAGATGACGGATAAGGGAAATGATGAAGCGGTGCCAAGAGTCACCGAACAAATGAGAGAAGTGATTGCTAAAGAGGTAGGAAAAGCAATCGAGAACAGCTTGTCGGGTTTCATCGACAAAATCCAAAACACGGTGTTATCAGTGGTGGATGAAAGAATAAAGAAATTGGAGGATAATGCAAATTTAGCTAGGGAGAAGTTGGGAGAGCGTAAGGGTTGCTCGTACAAGGAGTTTATGGCATGTAAACCACCACTCTATCACGGAGAAGTGGATCCGATAGTGTGCCAAAGATGGTTGAGTGATCTTGAAGGGGTGTTCGAGAGAACCCACTGTGATACAAGTGACTTCGTAGCCTATGGCACGGGTCAACTGAGGGGCCAAGCAAAAGACTGGTGGGATAATAAGAAAAAGGAAATGGGTAGCGAAGAAGCGAAGGCGATGACATGGGACGAGTTTAAGGTATCCTTCCTTAAACATCACAGTCCCAAAGCGGTCATCAATCGAATCAAAGAAGAATTTATCCAGCTTAGGCAGAAGGGCGAATCCATTGATAAGATCACGGGAACCTTTCTTGACAAATTAAGGTTTTGTGATGAATTGGTGACGACCGAAGAACAGAAGGTGTATTATTATTATAATATGCTAAGCGCAGAGTATCGGGAGTTTATGACTCCCTCAAAATACGAAACCCACACCGAAATCATCAATGTCGCTCGGGAAAGAGAGATAGAGTTGAAGAAACAAATAGAGAGGGGTGAAAGAAGGACGCAAGTGGTTAATCCAAGTCCTACGAAAAAGGCACGCGTAAATGACTCATCAAAGAAACAAGAAGGAAAAAGTAGCTCGCCAAGCTGTAAAGTGTGCGGAAAGGGACACAAGGGTGAGTGTTGATTTAAGGACAAGCCATGTCCTATTTGTGGGAAGACAGGGCACACGGCTGCATTGTACCCGGGGAAGGTGTCGGTATGCTACAAATGTTATCAGCCGGGTCACAAGAAATCCGAGTGCCCGGAATTGTCCGGAAAGAGGGAAGACAAGAGTGTGCACACCGAAGCACCGAAAGCAAAAGCTAGATCTTTCCAGTTAACGGCAGTGGAGGCGAAAACGGAGCCTGATGTGGTCTCAGGTATATTTGCCATAAATTCAATCTCTGCACATGTGTTATTTGATACGGGTGCGAATAAGTCCTTTATTTCACATGGACTTATTCGACATCCTTCCTTTGTACTAACAAAATTACCTATGCCATTAGAGGTAGAAATAGGTGACAACAAAAACTTCCTTGTATGTGATATATGTCGAGATTGTAAGATAAGCATAGATGATGAGGAATACCCGATAGATTTAATTCCTATGTCCATGGGAGAGTTCCAAGTAGTGGTCGGAATGGATTGGCTATCCCGACATAATGCAAAAGTCATGTGTTTCCGCAAGGAGATAAAACTAACATCTCCAAGTGGGAAATCGATTATCATACGTGGCGAGAAGGAAGGAAAACCTGTTATGTGCTCAATGATAAAAGCTTACAAGCTCATGAAGCACGGATGTAGAGCATTCATGATATACGCAAATGAACCAAACAAAGGGTCGCTAAAGATTGAAGACGTGCCGGTAGTACGCGAATACGCCGATGTGTTCCCGGAAGACCTACCGGGAATACCGCCGGAACGGGAGGTAGAGTTCGGGATCGAGTTGATTCCGGGTGCGAAACCCGTGGCCAAGGCGCCGTATCGGCTTGCACCCTCAGAATTGCAAGAGTTAATGTCTCAAATTCAAGATCTCCTCGACAAGGGCTTTATTCGCCCAAGTGTGTCACCGTGGGGCGCACCGGTGTTATTTGTTAAGAAAAAGGATGGGAGTATGCATATGTGCATTGATTACCGCGAGTTGAACAAACTCACGGTGAAAAATCGATATCCACTTCCAAGAATTAACGACTTATTCGATCAATTGCAAGGTGCTAAATGGTTCTCCAAGATCGACCTTAGATCGGGGTACCACCAGTTGAGAGTCAAGGAGGAAGATATACCGAAGACGGCTTTCCGTACGCGGTACGGACACTACGAATTCCTGGTAATGTCCTTTGGGTTAACAAATGCGCCCGCAGCTTTCATGGATCTCATGAACCGGGTCTGCAAGTCTATGTTAGATAAGTCGGTAATAGTGTTTATTGACGACATTTTAATATACTCAAAGGACGAAGCGGAACACGCAAGACATTTGTACGAAGTCTTGGAGACGCTCAGAAAAGAAAAGTTGTATGCAAAATTTTCAAAATGTGCCTTCTGGTTGCGAGAGGTGCAATTTCTCGGGCACGTCATTAATGCAAACGAGGTGTTAGTAGACCCGTCAAAAATAGAAGCCGTGGCGAAATGGAATCCACCGAAGAATCCTTCGGAAATCAGAAGCTTTTTGGGGCTTGCGGGTTATTACCGGAGGTTCATACAAGATTTCTCCAAGATTGCCATGCCACTGACCAAACTAACCCGCAAGGAGGAGAAGTTTATTTGGGGTGAGCACCAAGAAAAGGTGTTTCAAACGCTTAAGGAAAAATTGACACAAGCACCGGTATTGTCATTACCGGATGGAACGGATGATATGATAGTTTACTCGGATGCCTCGCATTCGGGGCTTGGTTGCGTTCTGATGCAACGAGGCAAGGTTATAGCCTATGCCTCAAGGCAGCTGAAAACTCATGAAAAGAGATATCCTACTCATGACCTCGAGCTAGCGGCGGTGGTGTTCGCCTTGAAAATATGGAGACATTATCTGTACGGGGTAAAGTTCACTATTTTTACCGACCACAAAAGCTTAAAGTATTTCTTCGATCAGAAAGAATTAAATATGAGGCAAAGGCGGTGGTTGGAGACGGTCAAAGACTTTGATTGTGATATACATTACCATCCCGGGAAGGCGAATGTAGTAGCGGACGCGTTAAGCCGAAAGACAGATTATGCGCCTATTCGAGTCCGATCGATGCAACTAATTGTGACATCGGGATTGCTCGACCAAATTCGGAAATCTCAAAGTGAAGCAATAAAAGAAGAGAATGTGAAAAAGGAAAGGATAATAGGGCAATTAAAAGACTTGGAGGACGGCAACCAAGGATTAAAAACTCGATTTGGGAGAATTTGGGTTCCAAATACGTGTGGAGTCAAAGCACTTTTACTTGACGAGGCCCATAAATCTCGTTATTCGATACATCCGGGGGCGACCAAGATGTATAACGATTTAAAACAAAATTATTGGTGGCCCGGAATGAAAAGAGATATCGTGAAGTACGTGGAGAAGTGTTTGACTTGTTTACAAGTCAAAGCAGAGCATCAAAAACCATACGGTAAGCTGCAACCATTAGACATTCCAGTTTGGAATTGGGAACAAATTACGATGCTGACCAAACTGCCAAAAACCAGCCGTGGTTTTGACGCCATATGGGTAGTTGTGGATCGATTGACAAAAAGTGCACATTTTTTCCGATTCGTGAGACTTATACATCAGAAAAGATGTCAGAAGTGTATACCAATGAGATTGTGGCGCGTCACGGAGTACCGATATCAATAGTGTCCGACAGAGATACCCAGTTTACGTCGGATTTTTGGCGTGGTTTCCAAGAGCAAATGGGAACCAAGCTGTTCATTAGCACTGCTTACCATCCCCAAACGGATGGGCAAAGTGAGAGAACAATACAAACGTTGGAAGATATTTTCGTGCTTGCATTATCGACTTTGGGGGCAGTTGGGATGTCCATTTACCCTTAGTCGAATTCTCATATAACAACAGCTATCACGCGAGTATTAAAATGGCTCCATACGAGATGTTATATGGTAGAAAGTGCCGAACCCCAGTTTGTTGGGGAGAAGTTGGTCCACGGGGGTTAGCTCAGACTGATATAATCCGAGCTACAAATTGTAAGATCGACTTAATCCGCACTCACTTAAAAGCAGCTCAGGATCGACAAAAATCGTATGCGGATAAACGAATGAGGCCAATAGAATTTCGAGGTGTATAACAGCCTCAACTACGCGGTAAAGCCAATTGCAATTCTAGATTGTAAAGTGAAGAGTTTGAGAAACAAAAGGATCAACCAAGTGAAGGTTAAATGGGAACACCGGAAGGGTGCGGATACTACGTGGGAGTCCGAAGAAGAAATGCAACGGCTCTACCCTATGTTATTCGGTACGTAATTCGGTTTCGGGGACGAAACCCTTTTTAAGGAGGGTGGACTTGTAACATCCCGAAAATATAAAACTTTATAATAATACATATAGTTTAAATAAATGAGGAATTACCCATCTAGAAGTGTAGTAACTTGGTTAGCTAACATGTCTAACATTAGCCTACAATGAGGTTAAAACAACACAATTTGTTATGTTAAATAAATAGAGGGACCAATCTTGTAAAAACCAGAAATTGAATTACTAAGATAGTAAAAACCAACCAAACACCCCATTCAAGAGGTGTCTGGTCGATCAACAAGTAGGGGCGACAAGGGGTTTCTTCACCCAAACCCTAACTTGCAATAAAATCACAAATTGAAGCCTCAAATCAGTTAGAAATCGAAATCCAAGCACAGAATCGTGATCACCTTGTCAAAGGGATCCTAAGGTATGTTGAATTAGGTCATTTTCATTCGATTCAAAGTTCATGTATGTGATCAAAAATCGAATGTAGAGCTTGATTATGTGTAGTAAACATGAAATTGGAAGTAATGTAAGGTTTAGGGACAAACCCTAGATGATTTCTTGTCAAATTCTTGCATGATAATTGTATAGATCAAAATCACCATAGTGGGTGATTAGCATGTTAGTAGAATTTGATGAACACTAGGATTAAAACTCTTGTTCTAGTGTAAACTGAAAATTATGAGGAAAACTCTAAGTTGTTGATGCTAACATATAGACATGTAGTCAAATTGAAGTAAATTTTGGTGATAAACTCGAGACATGAACTTGGTTTAAATCATATAAAAATCTGACCCGTTAGGTGTTTGATAAAATGCCTAAAAGAGGGTAAAATGTTAAAAAGTTGGGCAAAACGCAGATTCGAATATGTTAAGAAATAATGCGTCAAAGCTTATGAAAGGGTTCTAATTTTTGTTATAAATTGAACTCTTTAGGCAAAGAATCCGGAACGCCAAGTGGACACGCCGGAAGTGATACCCGCGGAAAAGGTGCGCTTTAAAGGTACGTGACTTTAGTCTCGTCAAATTTTGTTTAAATGCTTTAGTTGGATATGTAATCGATGTTGTAGTGTAAAGGATGCGTTTGATGTGTCGTTTAAGTGACGAAGTACACTCGACTATCAAACGGGTCAAAATAAGAACTTGGTATTTAGTTTGGTCAGTCAATGAAGTGATGGTTTTCACTAATTAGCAAAACGGGTCAAAATGATGTTTTCAAAAGAATCACGAGAGTAGAGACTTGAAGGTCTTATACCTTGTTAAATGACAAATTGTACCATACTAATGATTTGGTGATAACAATCTAAGTATAAGAACCCGGGATATGGGTCAAATAATAATGTTAAAGGAAAAAGGGTTGTTTGAAACGGAATACTTGGATTCCGAATAATCAAGTAATAGCCCTAGAGAAATTGCAAAGCCATGGAATTGGCGTGAAAACACCATGTATGTGAGCCCGGGTAATTGGGTAAATATGTTTTAAAGGGTTTTAAGAATGAAAAGAGGTGCTATGCACTCACACTAATGGGTTGAATAATGGAAATAAGGAAATTGTGAACCAATTGTGGGTATCTCGGTTTCCGCAATGTAAAATTTACATCGTTAAATACTAAGTCTTATTACGGACTCATAGGAAGAAGAATCAGTTAAATCGGATCAATGGGTAAAAAGTTATGATCTTCCAAAGTTGAAAAATAGTCAAGGGGCAAATGTGCAGAACCCACCGTAAATTACGGGCCCACCGTAATTTACGGTGGACATCAAAGGTGTTACGGAGTGTCGCCCTTGTTTTACGGCAGAACCATAAACATTCCAGGTCCACCGTAACTTACGGTGATACCGTAATTTACGGTGGAACCCAAAACAAAAAAAAATTATATTTTGTTATTACCTTGTGTTGCTAGAACCTGTTTATACATAATGTATTAATGTCAAAACTAATGGTTTTAGTGTTTGACTCTAGGTATGGATAAATTTCTCCCGGATGGTGATCAAGCACTTTGTCAAGAACCGAACACGCATTTTGGAGCTTCCGCACTGAACATAATCTTGTCTAAACTTTAAACATGTCGTAAATACTTTTGTTAATAGTGTTTTGAATCCTTTAAACTAGTTGTTAGTTGACTAGTAGGGGTTGACTTTAAATGAATTATGCACTATCTTGGATATGCTTGGAATTTTCACTAGTGTGTATGGTTTAAAACACGAAAAGCTTTTGAAATCCTGATTTTTTTTTATAAAGTTGTATGAAATATTTAGTAAAATTCTGTCAAGATATTTAGGGTGTTACACAAAAGGATCAGGTTGTAAGCACAGGGACACCACAATATGAAGCTCTGGATCCACTTGGTTCCATCTTCCACAGTCCAAATCCCATGGACATATCTCTTTCTACCCCATATCCTTCATTAATAACATTACCACAATCCATGTTACCTCTATTGGATGCAGTTGATTTAGCCTAGACACAAATCAGTTCTTCTCAATCACCTATCACTGAGAATATGCCACAACAAGTGACTGACTCTGGTGTCTGAATCTCTGTTAACCCACCAATAGTTGAGGAGGCTACACTGCAGGAATTACAAGTAATTCCTGTCAATAGTTCAAGTGGAGCAGCAACTACAGGAGTTGGATCCACTGGTCTACACCTGGCCAGTTGTTTTATCAATCAGACTCCCTTGAAGGCAATTTCCACTCCAGCAACCCTGATATCCACTGGTGTTTTGTTCCAACCACTGGTGATCTTAAAAAGATATCAATTGCTGAGGAAAGAAGTCCCCAGTACCAAGAAAAAGGGGCATCAGTGGATGACTTTTGGGAAACTTTCCCTAAGTCAACTACTGATACAACCACTGCTGCTGGGAAAGCAGATGATCCCATTAACTTGGGTGATGCTTTAAAATACAAAGAATTGACGGCAAGAGTGGATGCAAGTGAAACATCTATTGCAGATATCAAAACTATGTTGCGACAGTTGTTACAATCACAAAAGGCAACACCCACTGCTGCACCAGCTCAAACATCTGCTCCATCATCTGCTCATACTCCAAATGAGCTTTGGGAATTATTTCAACCTCTGCTTCATAAACAAAGAGAACATGCTGATCAGCAACATGAAATTCAAATTCAAAAGATCAGAAATTTAATGGAAGCTAGGTTCATGGATACAGAAGTAGACATCAAGGCAATCAAGGCCCATCTATTGCAAACCACTGGCACTGCTCCTCCTACAATAATCTTTGTTGATAACCCTCCACCAAATGATGCCAAAAAGGGGGAGAAAATGAAGCATTTAAAGAAAAGGGGATATGAAGATGGTCTGTACATTGCACCAGAGAAATCTAGTATGCTTGCAGACCTCCCTAGGCCAGATCGTTCCAAAAAGGTTGATGAATCCTTAAATGCCTTGGCTAATGAAAAGGTAAGGCTGAAAAAGGATATGGAGGCAAAAGGAAAATGAAGGTTTGAAAAGGAGAAGAACGTAATTATGGAGAAGGAAGAGCAGGGTACTTCTGAGCCCAAGGATGAAGAAAAACCTAAGCCTAAAAGAAGACAGCCCACTAGACAAGTGAGGCAACCCAAATCCATACCTTCCAGATCCACACAACAAACTCCCAAACCTCCTAAAAGCTCCTCTTATCAATCTTCCAAACCAACAGATATTGGAACACCTGTTGTATCAACAGCTGTTGATACTTCAGTGGTTTCAGCAGATGTTAACCCAACAATCACCACCAATACATCAACACACACTTTAACCACTGCCATCACTCAATCAACCACTGCCATAACAAAACCACCATCAAAATCACCACCTGCCAAAAAGTAGAAGACATCAGATGACACATCATCTATTGTAATGACAACAGTGGTTGAAACACCAGTTGTTTCAACAGCTGTTAGTCAATCACCTATCTCTTCAGAAGCCATTGTTCCTTTTGATCCAAAAACTCAAATAGAAACACCTTCTCCCAAAAAGGTGTATACAAGAAAAACAAAATTTCAAGTGCATGATGATGATATACCAGCACCTGTTCCCATTTCATCTGCCCCTTGCCATATCACCAAACCTCAATCTTTTATTCCTTCAAAATTGTTCAACCCAATCAAAGATCCTATAGAACTCTAAGGATATAACTCTGCTGATGTTGTACCAGTAGCTGCCTGTTATCCACTAGAACTGCATGTTGTAAAGAATGAAATGAGGCAGTTTTACTTAGTGGATGATCCTTCAAAAAGGAAATTCCCTTCCCTGATTGGTTATAGAGATCCAGCCAACATAAATGAGTATTTAAAACTCAAGGCCAGGCAAGCTGATACCAAAGCTAGACTTGAATGCCAAGGGAAAAATGACAATGAACTCTCAACTCATACGCAGTTCTTGCTCACTAAAGTTAAACAGTTGGAAGATTATGCAAGAGACCTAAGCAAAGAAATGTCCAACCTGCCTCCAGAAGCTAACTTGCAGGAAGATCTGAAAGAAGACATCATCAAGCTAATCTTGAGTGAAAAATTCTACCCTGCTACAGCTGAAAAATTCCAAGAGTGGCCGCTTGTTGCTCTGAGAACAGAACTGAATAGAATTGAAAGAATAAAGAGAGATCCAGGCATGAAAAGGTCAGCACCAAATTGAAGCAAATACAAAAAGAAAATTGATGATCTTACATTGGAGTATAAAAGAAAGAAGCAGGAATTGGTTGATGCAAAAGTGGGAACTTCCAAAGCCATATCAAAATGGACAAGGCAGTAAACCGACGAGGCTTATGAAAGGCTAAGAAAAAGGAGAGAAACAGATCCTAAACTTCCAAAGAAGCCTGATTACAAAACCACTGCTAAACCAAAGCAGCAGGCTCACAGTTCTGAACCACTGTTCACATCATCAGATACCTCTACCATTGTGGTAAATCAAAGAAAGAGGCAAAACTGACTGATGAAGAAGAGAAAGAACAAGAAGCTGTATATTTCAAAGAAGCTATCAAAACAATGGCACTAGAGGATGACAACTCAGCAAAGCTTCAAAACATAGACAAACAAATTCTGAACAGGCCACCATCTCCAAACTCATCAGCAAATAAACCTCTCCTAAGAAACCCATTAGGTTCAAAAATACTAAAGTGGATGTCTGATCAAAAGACCCATGTATTGACTCTGATTATATCTAATGGTGTAGTGAAACACATATCAAGGGAAACAGCACTTGGCCTGAGTGTTGAAGATTTACAGGATCTCCTTGAGCTTACACCTTGCAGGGATGAGGATGATACAAGTTCCTTAGATTTTGAATTGCAATTTAAAGGGCAAGTTAGGGAACTTTTGATGAGACAATAAAAATCCAGAATAATGAAGAGTTTTGGCATCATCTGTTCCAGGGGGAACATTAATCCTTAAAAGTCAATTACAACCACTGTTTTCGCTAAAAATTTGATTGTTAAATGTTATCCACTGCAGAAAGACAACTTTTGTTTCTTCATTCTTCATGTTGACAATTTACTAACCAAACATCAGTTTTTCAATCACTGTTGAGTATCCACTGATTGTTAAAAAACACCCACTGCTCACATTTTTGTTCTTGACATCCACTGATATTGACCATCAGTGATTTCACAAAAAAACAGCCACTCACCTTTTTATTGTTGATGTGGTTAATTAATTATAAAATTAAATTATCAAATGAAAACTAGAATTACAATGAAAAACACCCACTGCTCATATTTTTATTGTAATTATGTTGTATTAATGACAAATAATAATTAATATAACTAAGTTTCCCAAGCCCGGGAAGCAATCCCGGGTAATAACCTAGTCACTCTTTATATACATGTGAAGAGTACGAGGTGAAAAAAGGGAAGAAACGTACATGCTAAAATCTTTATATAATTAACTAGAGTAATTAACATAGTTACTTTAGTTATATGGTTTGTGATTATCATTGCTTTAGAGTAATTATATAATTGCTCTAATAACAGTCACTCACCTTTTTATTGTTGACGTGGTTAATTAATTATAGAATTAAATTATCAAATGAAAACTAGAATTACAATGAAAAACAGCCACTGCTCACATTTTTATTGTAATGATGTTGTATTAATAACAAATAATAATTAATATAACTAAGTTTCCCGAGCCCGGGAAGCAATCCCGAATAATAACCTAGTTCACTCTTTATATACATGTGAAGAGTACGAGGTGAAAAAAGGGAAGAAACGTACATGCTGTAATCTTTATATAATTAACTAGAGTAATTAACATAGTTACTTTAGTTATAAGGTTTGTGATTATCATTTCTTTAGAGTAATTATATAATTGCTCTTGTGTAGTTACATAATCACTCTATGTAATTATGTTTGAGTTGAAACAGTATCATTTCGTAGTTACGTCATTACACTAGTTATAAAATTAATTACTCGATCTAGTTATACAAAGTAACTGTTGTACTTATAAAAATGATTACCCCACAACAACAATTTTTAAGAAAAGTAGTTATAGATAGTAATTATGCATAATTTTATAATTACTCTTCAACAATATAATCGAATTCTGATGAAAAATACTAAAAAGGTGAAGTTTTAATAATAGGTAAAGTTGTGTCCAACGATACAGACATAAGAACCCATGGATCCATGAACCAACATAACTTGAGACGATTGATTCATAATCAAAATATAGTAGAACCACAAATTAAAACAGTTACATATTAACTTGGCAAAATGAAAGTAACTCCTTGTTATGCTGAAATATCTCCATGTCTTCCTTTTCCAACAACACATGTGCTTCAATGCCATCACCATCTGTGGTATCTATGAGAAGAAACCCAGTTATATCTAGTGATCTAACTGCAACAGCTGCATCAACCATGGGCTTTCCCCACCCGAAATCGACTTTGTTAAATGGGATCCCACATAAACTGCTACTGCCATATACCCTAGCCAAATCTTCTAAAAGTTCATTTCCCAATTTGGATCGAACCCGTTTAATGTTTGCAGCTGTCTGTTGCACACTTTGGACTCCTTTCAGTTGCAGCTTCTGTTTCTTTATCCCATCAACCAACATACTTAACGAAGTTTCACTTTCGTGCTTTGCAGGTACCATCATCATCGACACAAAATTTCCCACAGTCGTTTGTGGCAGCTTGTCCACAAAATTTTTACGTACATCGGTCATCATTGTTAAATAAGATGGCTTAAAACGACCAGAATTCGTGGTAGCAGCAGCTACCGCGGTTCTGAAAAGTAGAGAGCTTAATACTTCGACCCGAGTAGGGATATTGTTTGTCGCCGAGGCGACAACCTTCTTAAGATCACTTAACTTCGAGTTAGGAAACACGAATTTTCTCAGGACACGAGTACTGGCATGCTGTTGGTTCATCACCGGAGCTTCGGACAGAGGAGAGTTGCTCCTTGGGACATGAATGAAATGCGGATTCAAAGGTAGTACCTCTTTGTGGGTTGGCGATCCATAGCGTGCTACGGAAGCCCAATGATTCATAAACGATCCAAGAGTGGAAGCGTCAGCAACGAGGTGTGACACAGAAACTGCAAGCCCGACTCCACCACATGCGAAGTGATTGAGTTGAACCCCAACAAGATTTGGGTTGCCAGGAGAGTTGAAGCACACCATATTATCTACAAATAGATTCTCAAGATTTCCATCCCGTGCGCTACTAAACTGGAATTCATCAAGTCTGCTATCGTTTCGGGCTTCATGAAACACGACTCCCTCATCATTACAGTAGACATAAGGTGTTGTGGGTGTGGGTAACCTGCCTGCAAAGTGATGGTATTTTGTTAGGCTTTGTGCTAAAGATTTCTTCAGCACGCTGGCTTTGTCTTGCACAGTTAAACTGCAGCTGGCATTTTTTGGGTAAAAGAGAATAAACGGCATATATGCTCTATCCGCGAGTAGATCAATATCAGAAAGATTATATGTTTGGAGATGAGAAGGGGTTGGATTCGCGGGTTTGATTATATCTCTGGAAATAGTGGTGTGAAGTTGCCTTCTTGTAACTCGTAGGAGCTTCCCTATCGTTACCATATTGATTGGTTATTATTTTTGCAGCAATATTCTGCAATGTGTATGAATTGTTTATAGATTCACCTGTATGTAAATATGTATATATGGACCAGTTGAAGATGTACTCTAAGACCATTGGGTATGGGGGAGGATAGTCTCCAAAGGACTACCCGCCATGTAGGCGCCACGTAATCACGGGAGGAGGATAGTCTATTTGGAGACTACCCAAGGGTGTGGGGACTAGCCAAGACTACCCCACCATTAATAATATATTAATATTAATATATATATATATATATATATATATATATATATATATATATATATATATATATATATATATAGGGAGCCGCTAAAATAAGAACCATCCCCAGTTGTAAGAACCGCGAGAACCACTCTCCACCAATCATATTCAGCCAACAAAAAGGGTATTTTGGTCTTTTACCCCAAATATCAAATCTTTCCTCTCTCTTCATTTAAATTCACTGACATTTTGTAAACCTCACTCCTCACTCCTCTCTCCTCTCTCCTCTCTCCTCTATAACTCTCAGATCTATATATCATCTTCTCTAATCTCTTAATATCTCCAAGTTCATTTCTCATCTTCTCCAAAAATAAACACACACACAGAAACATCAAACTCTTCATTTCTCAATTCATGGTCTCATTTCTCTCGTCCTCTGTCTGACAGCCACACCGGTTGACTGCCGGAGCGGGTATTCCGGTCACCCCCTATTTCAATGGATGAACTGACCACCACCACCATCGTCTGGGTGGTGGTGGTGAGCGACGGGAGTGGGAGCGGCGGTGAGTGTCGGGAGTGGGAACGGCGGACCGGCGAACCGAAGTGGGAACGAAGAGAGAGAAAGACAGAAGGAGAGAGAGGAACACAAGGGAGTGGATCGGCGTCGGTTTAGCGGCGGCGCTGCCGCTCACAGCGGCGGCGGTTGGGGATCTGCTTCGATATGGGTTTGATCTGTTTTGGATATGTAGGTTTGGTCGGCGACGGTGGTTCTACACAGTGGTTTAGTGGCTGGTCGTGGCGGTTCGACGGCTGGGTGGTGGGCCGGTGGCAGCGCCGCTGTGAGCGGCGGAGGTCCCGGTCTCCTCCCCGGGACTAGTTCATCAGTTCCTTTGCCTCTGTGTTGTTGATTTTATCTGGTACTTTTTTGCACTATGTTCTTGATTTTACTGGGTTTAGTATGTTGGGGATTTTTCTGGGTTTAGTGTGTTTGGATCTTTAATTTTGTGGGTTTGATTTTTGCACCCCTCCGTCACTGCATATGGTTTTGATGTTGAATCTGGGGTTGTATATTGGTTTGATGTTGAATCTTGGTTTTATGTTGAATCTGGGTTTAGTGTGTTTGGATCTTTAATTTTGTGGGTTTGATTTTTGCAACCCTCCGTCACTGCATATGATGTTTCTTGTCCCTTTTGAATGTTTAAATCAGTTGAATATGGTGCCTCATTTTTTGAATCGGCAGTGATGATGTAAAAAAAACTGACAATGGCGCGGCAAGGACGGCGGAGGGTAGGTTTTTGAACCTGCAACCCCATTTTGCAGCCGTTGATTATCGGAAAATCTGAGCCAAAACTTCGTTTTTTTTCTAGAATCCACTCGTTCTTTTGATTTTTGTTTGTTGGGTTTTTATTTTTTTATTTTCAGGCGTCGATGATGATAACAATATATCTGAGACGCTTCATTGAGTTTGCGATTTCTGGGTGCGTTCGTTTTTGCGTAAAAAAAATTTTGTAAAAAAAAATTAAACCGTAAACTTTTTTACGTCAACCGTAAACTTTTTAACGTAAAAAGTTTTAGGTAAAACATAAAAACGTAAATTTTTTTTTTACTAAAACGAAAAAAAAAAAAAAATTTTTTCCCCCTTCGATGACGATAGAAATATATCCGAGACACCTACCGACTTTGCGATTTATGGGTACCTTCGTCTTTGCGTAAACAAGTTTTCGTGTAAAAAAGTTTTTGTGGAAAAAAAGTTCAACCGTAAACTTTTACGTATAACGTAAAAAGTTTATCGTAAAACTTAAAAAAGTAAAACGTAAAAAGTTTAACGTAAAACTTAAAACGTAAAAAGTTTTACATAAAACGTAAAATTTAAAAACATAAAAAGTAAAAAAATGTTGACGTAAAAAACCGGTGCGTAAAACGTAAAAAAAAAACGGCGCGTAAAACGTAAAAAACCGTTGCGTAAAACGTAAAAAAAACCGGCGTGTTAAACGTAAAAAAACCGGCGTGTAAAACGTAAAAAAACCGGTGCGTAAAACGTAAAAAAACCGGCGCGTAAAACGTAAAAAAACGTTAACGTAAAAAATTAAACCGTAAATTTTTTAACGCAAACCGTAAACTTTTTTAACGTAAAACGTAAAAACGTCAAGCGTAAAAAGCTTTACGTAAAACGTAATTTTTTTAGTAAAACGTAAAAAGTTTTACGTAAAACGTAAAAAACCGGCGCGTAAAACGTAAAAAAAACGTTAACGTAAAAAACCGGCGCGTAAAACGTAAAAAACCGGCGCGTAAAATGTAAAAAACCGGTGCGTAAAACGTAAAAAACCGGCGCGTAAAACGTAAAAACGTTAACGCAAAACTTTTTTACGTTCCGTAAAAAAGGTAAAAAAACGTTAACGTAAAAAAACCGGCGCGTAAAACGTAAAAAACCGGCGCGTAAAATGAAAAAAACCGGCGCGTAAAACGTAAAAAACCGGCGCGTAAAACGTAAAAAACGTTAACGTAAAACTTTTTTACGTTTCGTAAAAAAAAAGCTCGTAAAAAAACGCTCGTAAAAAACGGCGCGTTAAAAAAAACGGCATTAAAAAAACGGTTTGTTAAAAAAATCTTAATTTAAAGAAAGATTTTAATAAAAAAATTCTTTTAATAAAAAATTATTATACAAATCTGAATTTAAATTATTGTTTAACATAAAATTCTGTTTTTTTAATATAAAGTAATTAATGAATAAGACAAAAAGGCAATTAAATACTAATATATATATAAAGACAAAATAGTGTAATTTTACTATACTACCCTTTTGGATTATAATATTAAAGACATAATAAGACAAAATCTATTTAATATTAATTTTAGTTACTTTAAATCTCATCCATCCATCTCCTTGATCTAAAGGCTAGAAAGTGGTTCTCTCAGTTCTTACAACTGGAGGTGGTTCTCATTTTAGCGGTCCCCTATATATATATATATATATATATATATATATATATATATATATATATATATATATATATATATATATATATATATATATATATATATATATATATATATATATATATATATATATAGGGGAAAGATGTATAGAAAACCCACTTTAATTTAGAAAACCCGGGAAACTCAAAGCTCCCGATGTTTTTTTTGTTTTGAAAAAATTTACATATGTTATATGCATGTTTTAAGGGTTTTGGGCAAAAAAAATCAAAAAAACGCCGAGTAGATATTTTTTTTTAAAAATAAACAAGTTTTGGTGTAACACATGTTACATTCATCTGACATATTTATAACATGTGTTACACCAAAACTTGTTTATTTTTTAAAAAATATTTACTCGGCACTTTTTTGATTTTTTTTTGCCCAAAACCCTTAAAAACATGTATTTAACATGTGTAAATTTTTTGAAAAGAAAAAAACATCGGGAGCTTTGAGTTTCCCGGGTTTTCTAAATTAAAGTGGGTTTTCTATAGATACTTACATTATATATATATATATATATATATATATATATATATATATATAAAGGATGAGAGAGAAGCTGCCATGGGGGGCCCACCAGCTTGCCCCGTCTCCGGCGTCACATATCCGATGGAAGTGCCGAGGACGGCCCCAAGGGGTCGGTGTGGGACGTGGCTAAAGGGGAGGGGGGGGGGGGGGGGACGGCCCTCTGCCGATCTCCATACCCAATGGTCTAATATTGTTTATTCAATAATTAACGGTTGTGAGATTCGGTATGCCAAGAAGATTCTACAGATCATATGAGATCTTATTGGGATATGCTTACTTTCCTAATTATATATATATATATATATATATATATATATATATATATATATATATATGTATATATATATATATATGTATATATATATATATATGTATATATATATATAGTGGAGGGTTCAAATGAGAAAAAATTTTTTGTATGAAGATAAAAGAACAAGTTTCAACCAATAAGAAAGCTTCATTTTACTTCATTTAATATTTACATTTAATTTTAATGTAAGGGTATATTTGTAAACTTACATACATTATTAATTTTTAGTCTTCCTTTTTAATAGCTAACTACATTAAATTTGTAACTTATTTTCAAAATATATATTTTTTTCAAAAAATAAAAATAAAATTCATTTAAAGTGTAAGACAAAATACTAGGTGTGTATGATAAATTACGAGTTGTGTAGGATAATTTAAATATGTGTAGGATAAATTTCGAAATGTGTATGATGAATTTTTATGTGTGTAGGCAAAAAAAATTATTGTGGAGGATGATAGTCTTTATAATTAATTAATTAGTTAAAGATAGTAATTAATGAGATGAAAGAAAAACTATTTACCAATTTACAATTATACCCTTTCTTCTTTTTGTTGTCAATTAAATTTTCTTCTCAAATGAACCTCCCTATATATATATATATATATATATATATACTAAACCCATTAATTCTAACTGTCTTTGAAATTGATATCCACCGTTAGATCTTGCTAAGATTAAACCCATTAACTCACAAAAGTAACCGCTATGATGGCGGTTCAGGGCGGTTTAGAACAGTTTCTTAGATGGTGGTTACCTCCTAATTTTTCTGCCCACTATTTCCATAACTGTGGTGGATACCTCCTAATTTTCCTGACCATTGTCTCCCCAATCAAGATCCTACAAACTTGGGATACTTAAACTCACAAAATTAACGGTTATAGTGCCGGTTCAGAGCGGTTCTAATCGGTTCCCTCAACTAGTGGTTACCTCTACTTTTTTCTGTCCATCATATCCTTGTCAATTCAGTTGAGGAGTCCTCTTATATAATGTACAGTACAGGCCCTGCAAATTACTAAAATTCCTATCTTCAATTGAAGCATTCTTAAAGAACCACTCGAGTAGTGAACACAGATGAGGGATAAGCAGTAGTCTTCTCCCTCCCATCTTCCAAATCGGTTGTAATTTCACTCATTTCACATGACATGAATGTGTCTCTTTCACAAGGTATCGTCATTCCCCTTTTCAATTTACCTTTTCTTCTACATTTGATATGGGTTTTGCTTTATTTGTGTCTATCCCTTTTATGTCATTTGTTATTTTTAGCAATTTCTATTGATTCGAATCGAATGATATAGTCTGTGTGTAGGTCTAATTCAACTCATTCATCAATTACTTGATTTGTAGAATACATTTTTACGAGGTACGGTTAATTGAATCCGTTGTACATGCTCGAGGTTATGGATTTAATTGGGAAATTATGTGATTCATTCTTCCAAATTGACATTCATGCTTCCCAATTTCAAGTATATGATTCATTATTTCTTTGCATATTTCACATATTGTCAGCACTAATGATTCTGGTTTTCCTCTTTGCAGCTTTCCATAAGGCTCATTCATTTGAGGCTGCTCAGTGCAGATGATAATATTGTTTATTGATATTGTGAAATGTATTAGCAGGCATTAGCTAATCCGTATTTTTTAGGTTAGTGAATTTGGAATCTAAACCTTCCAAACGGCCGATTTCAAAACTTGAGTTTGAGTTTGAAAAGCAAAGTTTAACTAAGAATAATGTAAGAGAGCTGTTTTGTAAGGAAGTATGGTCATATTCTAAGATCTCTATTATTTTCTTAATTTTGCAATATATTTCCTTATCACTGCATAATGGTTGTCATCTTTATAAGCACATAGATTGTAGAGTATTACCCTCAAATGCAGCAATTGTTGGTAGGGCTTCTGATAGTCAAGTTCAATATTTTTACTTTGGTTGAATATATGCTTAAACAAAACTCTTTTGCAATGTTACCTATCATCAAGAAATATTTTTCAAGTTTCAAGTAAGATCATATCTTATTTCTTCTAGCAGATGTTTTCACTTAATAAGTTCACCAC
Organism: Helianthus annuus; assembly: GCF_002127325.2. Classification (NCBI taxonomy): domain Eukaryota; kingdom Viridiplantae; phylum Streptophyta; class Magnoliopsida; order Asterales; family Asteraceae; genus Helianthus; species Helianthus annuus. The sequence continues at coordinate 154,392,026 of NC_035445.2, forward strand.
AGTTCTTTTTTCTGTGAAAAAGATTAAGATATGTGTATAATTTTCAACTATTTACCTTTTCTAATGTTTTTCTCCCAAGAATATTGATATAGAAAAGATAACTATTATGAGTGATCAAAGATAAAAACCTACTGATTGTTCTTTAATCTATATTGTTTAGATATTTGATGTTTTAAGATATAAACATGGTCAAATAATGTTATAATGTTGAGGAAAGACATTTGACAACTAATATGGTTATAGAAAAAAACAATGAACTAGCGAATTCATTTGGGATAGATTGAGTAAACTGTGATGATATCCAATATAAACTATTATACAATATATTGATAAAATTTTGAGATTAATGTACAGTATTGTCCTCATTATTAATAATAGAAATAAGATGGAAAAAACACATGGATTAAAAGAACAAACATGGATTATGTTGGTTAATTTACCCAATCGATTTCTTAAAACATATTCTTATTACATCTGCTTTTTTCATGTTATTGACATGCTGAAGATGGTGGAATACTACAGTCAGTAGGGCACTTAAGTGAAATCTGGGCTCTCTTTAGTAGGGTTGCTTCTATTGGCAAAAAGATAGCAAGTGAAGTTGATATAGTTCTAGAGAAAACTTCTGCCAAATTCTATTGGTATATTTCAACTATTCAGTTCCACAAAATTCTTTATTGAGGAAATCAACCATAAAAGATATAAACATGTTAATGAGTATTTTCGAATGGATCAAATGGTAAGTCAAACAAACCAAAAAGGAAACGGGTCATGGTAAGTCAAAAGAACCAAAAGTTTCCGAATCTATATATTTAAGACATAAAAAATTCTAAATAGTTTTTTTAAAATAATATATACTATTGTTGAAATATTTTAAATTTTGTAATCATAGTTGATGAAAAATACTATTTGTAAGTTTGGTCAAGTTGTGTTTGGCTGAGCATCTAACAGCGGGATTGGTAGAATACTTGCAGCCACAAAAGAATTCTATGTGTTCATGTATGGGCTACAAGCTTCAGATCGGATGGGTGGGTGCATAGTAGACAAAAACCGGTTCACATGGTGTGGATAATATTTGCAGTTTCAAAAATCAAAAGGATATTATATGCAAGCTAATCGATAAGGATTTGGTTGCTTTGTGGGCTTCGTTTAATCGGAACATCTCCTGTTGGTGTCTTGCTTGTGTCTCCGTACATTTTTTTTATTTTTGTGATTAAATATATTCCATCTTGACGTTAGTAAAAATGATTAATTATGTTACTAACTTCGGTATAGAAATAACTCTGGCTGGATAATATAAATCTAAAAATGTTAGGAATAAATAAAACCACTTAATGTGCAGTATTATAGATATTTCTTTCAATTTTAGGTTTTCATTTATTTTTTTTTCTCTATAGATGTCTGATTGAAGAATTCCTTAGACTTGAATCCTCAATGGAATCAGGAGTTTAGTTTGGTTGTCAAGGACCCGGAATTACAAGCTTTGGAGGTCATAGTTTAAGATTGGGAACAAGTACGTTTTTTTTATCCTTTAACGTCACAATATTAAAAGATGTAACTGACGGTTTTCTTTTATAAATTGAAGAATGTGTTTTTGTTTATAATGTTATTTAAATTTGTGTATACTTAATATAGATTATCTTTTTTTTTTGTTATGCTGTTAAACGTAACCCGTCCACCGGACGGGTATTAAACTAGTTGATCATTAGTTGACTTGGTTTGAGAACGTGGTATAAATAAAAAAGTTTTAAAACCAACTGATTAAGCACGTTAACTAGACATATAATGTATTCTAAGATATGTTATTGGATAATTATGAAAGGTTGGTTTATATGTAGATCCACAAAACACAATACAAATGTAAAAGAGTGCGAATAAAATTCGGTGAGGCCTAGTTACAACTAAAATAGGTTAGTGAGTAACACCAAAAATTATCAAGTTGACACCCTGTAACGTTTATCGTATAGGGTTATGCACAAACTCTTAGGGTAACAGTTGTTGGTGTCAAAACTCTAATCATCACGTATAACTTTATAAGTGGCGTATAAGGGTGTGACTGACTTGCAGTAGTACAATATGTGTAGCTATATCGTACTTTATACATGTATAACACTATACATGGCGTAGATGTGATTGAGGATCTTTGTCTTGACTCACCAGGCCTAGGCTATATGTGGTGTATAAAGATGTGACTGAGGATTGTTGTCTTGACTAACCATGCCTTGGGAGTAATTACACCATACCTATACGCCAGATATAGTTCTATTCGTGGCGTATAAGACAAGACAAACCATTCAATCACACCCCTATAGGCCACGTATAACAATATACAAGGCGTATAAGGATGTAATTGAATGGTTTGTGTCTTCTCTTGCATTGGGAATATAAAACGTATACCCCATACGCCATGTATAGATATATACATGACATATAGATTTCAATATTATATATTCGAAATTAACAATTTGTCTTAAAAAAAGTGGCAAAAAGGTTGTTGTAATCAAGTAAATGGTCTTAATGGTATCAATGGCCAAATAAATTTATCGTTTCAATTATATTGTGACATGAATTGACTTTAAGTATGTCAGTATCTGTTATATGTTCAATAAAAGATTTTTAGCCACATAAATTTAACAAGAATGTGGAAAAGGATTGTTGTAATCAATCAAATTGTCCATTAAATGTGGCTAAATGTTATCAACAGTCACATGAATTTAGTGTAAGTGGTTGTTTCTATTATCTAGTTATATGAATTTACATGTATTGACTTTAAGTGTGGCTAAAACATATATATATATATATATATATATATATATATATATATATATATATATATATAGGGAGAGGATCATGAGAAAACTAGATATAAATGAGAAAACTAGAAAACTAACTAAAATCCATTAAAAAGGAGGGGGAGGGAGACTTTTAATGAAGGAGCGGAGACTTTTAATGAAGGAGGGGTAAAATTGGAAAAAAAAATATATAACTTTTCAAACATTTCCCATTTCTCCATACGTTATCATTTTAAAACAAAAATGGCACCATAAGATCACAAATTTTCTTATCTTTCATTCAAGTATATTCGAGCATATTTTTTATGACATAAAAAAAAAGATTTATGGTGTCGTCTTGTTTTCAACACTATTATTATAGTAGTGCACATGTGCAATATAACATGTACTACAATTGCATTACATACTTAAAATTAACTTTTTGAGTCTAGTTTAGCTTTTAGGGTTAGTTTTTTTGGAGGTTTAAGATTAGGATTAGGTTTTTGGGTGTGGGGGGAGGGGGGGGTTTAGGTTTTTTGGGGGGTGGGGTGGGGGGTTTAGGTTTTTTTCGGGTTTATGTTTAGGGTTTAGTTTTAGGTTTTTGAGGGGTGGGGGGGGGGTTAGGCTTTTGGTGGGAGGGTGAATTTAGGTTTTTGGGGGGGTGGGGGGGGGGTTTAGGTTTTTGGGGGGTGTCGGTGGGAGGTGGGTTAAGTGGTTTAGGCTTTCCGTATTAGTGCACATGTGCAGTACAACAAAAAAAAAAAAATTTTCTTTTTTTTTGAAAATTTTTTTCCATACATAAAAAGTAGCGATTTTTCTTTAAAAAATTGTAAAAAAAAAATTGATAGTTTTTTTAGGTTTTTTTGGTTAGTTTTTTTGGTTTTCTCATTTAAACTAGTTTTCTCATGATCCATCCCCTATATATATATATATATATATATATATATATATATATATATATATATATATATATACAAAAAATGTAATTTTAAAGTGACTATTGTGTAACCTTTGGTGAAACTTATTTGTTGTAGTTTTACGTGTCCATTTTCATTAACTAGCAATTTTATTTTTAAATTTGTATAAGAGTGAATTCCAAATTTTGTCCTTTATCTATGTACCACATTTCAGACGATATCCTTTATTTTTAAAATTGATAAGTTTTGTACTTATTATCTTAAAATCTTGCATGGGTGACATTTGAGCCTAACGCAGTTACTTTTAACTGTTAAGTGAGGGGTAAATTAGTCTCTTTACTAATTTATTTAAAAAGTTATTTTAAAAATTATATAAATATATATAGGGTCAGGATTTAGAGAGAACGGTGAAAAGTGTGAGAACGGTGAGAAAGATTTTGAAGTTGACATGTGGTATTGATTCTAAATTACACTAAGGGGTAATATTGTCAAAAAACCCATACACATGAACTGAGTGTTCGAATAAAACGACATAAAAACACCAAATTCAGAAAAAACACCATGAAAATACCCGGTTAAAATGCCATAAACACTCGGTTCAGAAAAAACGCCATAAAAACTCAGTTTAAAACGCCATAAAACACTTAGTTAAGAAAAACGCCATGAAAATAACTAGTTAAAACGCCATAAAAACACATAGTTCAGAAAAATGCCATAAAAATAAATAGTCTAAAACGCCATAAAACACCCAATTCAGAAAAACGCCATAAAACCCATTTCATTTTTTTCGAAAAGTATACCAATAGTATACTCGTTGGAAAGATAAAAAACGCTGAGTTTTATGGTGTAATTGTTTTAGGAAAATAATCACGTATAAAAAAGTTATTGGCGTTTAAATATGATGAGGGAAAATGACATGTGATTAGCATGTGCACCCTTGTTTGGATCTTCCAATTTTATGCCTCCTGGTACTTATAAGATTCCCATTATTTACAAAAATGCCACCGCATCATCTTAGCCACAAATCACAAAGATCCTACGGCTGAAAATCGTTCTCACTGTTCTCACACTTCAAATCGTTCTTTCCTGATCCCATTCCTATATATATATAGGGGACCGCTAAAATGAGAACCACCTCGAGTTGTAATAACCGTGAGAACTACACTGTACGGGGAGAGGTGGACCAATTTTTTTTCATAAACGTAGATGCGTATATTATAAACGCATTTGTAAAAAAAAATTCAAAAAAAAAAATGTCGTGTGTGTAGTTTTGAGCACCACAAGTTTGTGTTTACGGGTACCGTAAATCTTACCGAAAAATTTATGGTACCCGTAAACACAAACTTGTGGTGCTCAAAACTACACACACGACATTTTTTTTGAATTTTTTTTACAAACGTGTTTATAATACACACATCTACGTTTATGAAAAAAAATATTGGTCCACCTTGCCCCGGATCAAAAAGTTCTCGCGGTTCTTACAACTCGAGGTGATTCTTATTTTAGCGCAATTCTATGTATATATATATATATATATATATATATATATATATATATATATATATATATATATATATATATATATATATATATATATATATATATAGGGATGGTTCAAATGAAAACCAATTTTATTGTGAAAACTCGAAAACTAACTAAAAAAAGCCTAAAAAACACGCCAATTTTTTTTTTCAATTTATTTATAAAAATCGCTTGTTTTTATATATAAACAAAAAGCTTTTTTTTCAAAAAAAAAAAAAAAATTGTAGTACACATGTGTAATAATACACATGTGTAGTACACATACACATGTGCACTACAAAAAAATTATTTTTTTTTGAAATTTTTATTATATACATAAACCTGCGAAAATTGGAATGCAAAAAAAAAAAAAAGAAATTGGTATGTTTTTTTGGCTTTTTTAATTAATTTTCGAGTTTTCACAATAACTAGTGGTTTTCATTTGAATCTTCCCCTGTATATATATATATATATATATATATATATATATATATATATATATATATATATATATATATATATATATATATATATATATATATAGGGGGCTGCTAGAATGAGAACCACCTCGAGTTGTAAGAACCGCGAGAACTACTTGATCCGGGTCGAGGTGGACCAATTTTTTTTTCAAAAACGTAGATGCATGTATTATAAACACATTCGTAAAAAAAAATTTAAAAAAAATGCCGCGCGTGTAGTTTTTTACACCACAAGTTTGTGGTTTACGAGTTCCGTAAATCACCACAAGTTTGTGGTTTACGAGTTCCTTAAATTTACGGAACTCGTAAACCACAAACTTGTGGTGTAAAAAACTACACGCACGGCATTTTTAAAATTTTTTTTTACGAATGTGTTTATAATACGTGCATCTACGTTTTTGAAAAAAAAATTGGTCCACCTCGCCCCGTACGGTGTGGTTCTCGCGGTTCTTACAACTCGAGGTGGTTCTCATTCTAGCGGTCCCCTATATATATATATATATATATATATATATATATATATATATATATATATATATATATATATATATATATATATATATATATATATATATATATATATGCCAAAGCAAGGTAGAAAACCCTCCATTTTGAGAAAACCCTAGAAAACCCAACCTCCCGACTTTTTTTTTTGAAAAAAATAACACATGTAATATACATGTTTTTAAGAGTTTTGGGCAAAAAAAAAAACAAAAAAGCGTCGAAGGAATGTTTAAAAAAAAACAAATTTCAGGAAGTTTCAGCCTTTTTTGCCTAACACATGTTAGTCACCCGGACATTGCTGAAGTTTGTTTATCTTTTTTAAAAACATCCCTTCGACGCTTTTTTGTTTTTTTTTTTTGGCCCAAAACTCTTAAAAACATGTATATTACATGTGTTATTTTTTTCAAAAAAAAATGTCGGGAGGTTGGGTAAAAATGGGGGAAGTTTTGAGTTTCCAGAGTTTTCTAAAAACATAAGGGTTTTCTATATAGCCTCCCCTATATATATATATATATATATATATATATATATATATATATATATATATATATATATATATATATATATATATATATATATATATATATATATATATAGATTTCTTTTTCTGAATTGTGCAATTAATTTCAAATAAGTCGTATCTTGCTCAGACCAATAAATAGAGCTGAGGCTATAATTAAAGCCGTTAGTAGAAAACCGAAATAACTAGTTATGATAGGCATCAAGGAGCTAAATGAAATATGTTCTTTTTATACATATGTTTATAAAAAAGCACTTACCTGAGTTTCCTTTTTTACAAAATAGGAGAGAAACAAAAATACCAATTGCAAGTTTTTGATTCAGATATCATTATAGACAGCACTAACAAGGATAAAGTCCCAACTTTATAAAAAGAAATTGATCATATATATATATATATATATATATATATATATATATATATATATATATATATATATAGAGAGAGAGAGAGAGAGAGAGAGAGAGAGAGTTAGGTTAATGTACAAGAGCCCCTATCCTACATTACGTACGCGATTATCTCAGCCGTCAGATCTTCATCCCACATTGAATTCATATGTTGTTTTTTTGTAACAATTTCGCATGTTGGTTTTTTAACATGCGATTTCATCAAAATTGCCACATGCGAAATTCATACAAAAATCCAACATGCGATTTCATCAAAATTATCACATACGAAATTGTTACAAGAAAACAACTTGCAATTTCATCAAAATTATTACATGCGATTTCATCCATTGTATTTTATAACATGCGATTTCACATCGCGTACGTAGCGTACGTTAAGCCATTTTGTACATGCGATTTCAATCTAATTATATTTTCCATTTTTGTTTTTAGTTTATTAGATTTTTTATTAGTTTGATTAGGTGGTGGATTGTTAAAACTTGAGAAGCCTTTATGCACTAAAACTGAAAAAAAAAATATTAGTGAAGGCTCTCACTTATATGAAACTGATGTGATAAATAGAAGCATTATAATGTACCGGTTAAAAAATTGATACCACTACATATGATAGCTTTAGGGAGGTCGGGCGACCCGTGGTGAACCCCCCCACCATGTGTGGATCTTCTCAAAACAGCGCTGCCACCCAATTTGAAAACGCGTGGATCTTATCGCGCATGAAGTTTTTCACGCTTTGTAAAATTGAAAATGTACCCTTGTGGAACTTGACCGTTGATATGTTACCGTTTTTTTACCAAATATATATACACACATATTTACCAAACAATTGAAATCCATTATTTCAAGCACAAAATCCAAACATTATTTCTTTCAACACATACTTTCAAACACAAAAAATACAAAGATGGAAGGTTCACGCAAAAGAGGTTCGGGTTCAAGCAAAAGAGGTTCGAGTTCGAAGAAAAAACCGGCACGACCGAAGGTTTGGGCAAATCTTGGCGAGCCGGCGCGATTTCGGTTGCAAGACGAAACCAACCAAATCCCATATTTTCAAACCCAACCTTTTTCACCCTTTCAAACCCAACAATTTCCACCCTTTCAAACAAAACCGTATCAAAACCAACCGTTCGTTCTACCGTTTCAACCTCTCCAATTTCAAACCCAAGCGTTTCCACCCTTTCAAACCCAATCCCACCATGTCGACCCACTAGAAGTTGACACCCTCATCCAACAATTCACACGTGCGTACCGCGAACCACAATAAAATCTCGATGACTATGCAAATGATGATGATGTTCAAGAAGTAGAAGATTAAGAAGAATACGAAGACGTTCAAGAAGTTGAAGATGTCCCAACATGCGCTCGGAGAGCATGGAGGAACGAGGAGGAGGTCTCCTTGGTCAAGGCGTACTTGCACACCTCCGAAAAAAGGAAACACTCGAACGAGCAAAGAAAAGACTTGTTTTGGAGACGAGTCATGGCTCGGAGGTTGCAAAACATCATTTGAAGTGGTACCGGTTGAAATAGTCGACATGGGTGGGCCGACGACTCCAAAAAAAGAGGAGGTCCCAAAAGATCAAAGACCTTCGGTTCGGGGAACTACACGACATCCGAGTTGGGTAACATGTCCCAAATGAATTTTAACGACGAATCCGTTGACGAACCCAATCAATATGTTGACGAACCCATTCAAGACAATACACCTACAAGGCCGCGCCGCAAGAAAAGTGGTGATTCGTCACGTAAAGGAAAGGAATCAGTGGCGGAGTCGATCTCTGAAATCAAAGAGTCTAAATTGCTGGAAATAACCAAAGCCACTGATATAAGAGAAAAACTTGTGGCGGCAAAACTTAAACGCGATGAGGCGTATATTCGACACTTGAACGAAAAAGAAAAAAAATAATGATTTAAAAGTCTTGTTAGAACCACACAACAATCTCGACGAACCGTTTAAGACGATCGTAATTCAACGCAAACGTGTGATATGTGAACAGTGGCGGTGGGAGACGCCTTAGATTTTTTAGGTTTTTTTTTATTTGCAATGTTTAGTTTTTTTTTTTTAGTTTGTAATTTAGGTTTGAGTTAATTGCCAAAATCGTCCCTGAGGTTTGGGCAGGTTTGCCATTTTCGTCCAAAATAACACTTTTGTACCAAATTGCCCTCAACGTTTGTAACTTTTTGCCATTTTCATCCAAACCACTAACTTAGTTTATTTTTTCTGTTAAGTTGAGGATATTTGGATGAAACTGGCAAATATAAAACCACATTGACGATTTTGGCAATTTACTCAAACTTTTTTAAATTTCTTTTATTTAATTAATTTTGTTACATATATAATAAAAGAATATACATGCAATTTTTATATAAAAAATAATAGCTTTGTCAAATAATTTTTATAAATTTTCATCCAACCACTAACTAAATTAATTTTTCTAATTAAGGTGAAGAATATTTATAAACTAAGATAGAAATTAATTTCTAACTTTTATATAGATCAGTTTTATGAAATAAAATCTACTTAAAACTCTAAATTTTATAAAACTAAAATGTTTGTGACCTTATCGAAAAAGGTCAAATAAAATAATCTTATCATATGTACCAAGTTTGTAATTCATCTTCTACTCTTTTAAATTCGCTCCTAAGGAAAAAACAGAAGCTAGTGCCCCCCCCCCCCATATCAAACAACGTATCGTTACCAAACCATAAAATTACCCATCAAATTGTGATTATAATGCTATGAACCAAAAGTTTCTTTACTCAAGCCACTCATAATAAGTATTAGTTAGTTACCCTCATAATCTTAATAAAATAAATATTTTATTTGTACTAACATATTTCCTAGGTGCTCAACACATTTAAAAATATGTAATGTTTTACAATTTGTTTCTATCTCTACAACTGATAAATACTAAAAGTTGTAATCGATTGTTATGTGTTGCACACCAATGACGTTTTCTCTTTATAAAACTGATTTATATAAAGAAGCTGTAAATTAAATTCTGTCTTAATTTATAAAATATAAAACATCCTTCACCTTAACAGAAAAAATAAACTGAGTTAGTGATTTGGATGAAAATTTATAAAAATTATGTGACAAAACTATTAATTTTTTTTTCTAAAAACTCCATGTATATTCTTTTTTTTATTATATACTAGTTTTGAACCCCGTGTGTTACACGGATTGAATAAATGTAATTTTATATATTAAATAATAAAAAAAGTTATATCTTTATGAACCACGTATATTCTACGTGTTAAATAAATGTAATTTTATATATCAAATAATAAAAAAAAGTTATATCTTTAAAAACCATGTGTATTACACATATTTAATAAATGTAATTTTGTATACTAAATACTATAAACGTTGTATCTTTAAAAAACCTGTGTATAATCGGGTTGAATAAATCTACCAAATAAAAAAAATTACATCCTTAAAAACCTCGTATATTAAACGTGTTGAATAGATCTAAAAAAGAGTTATATCCTTAAAAATCATGTGTATTACACAGATTAAATAAATGTAATTTTGTATATTAAATACTAAAAACATCACATCTTTAAAAAACTCGTGTATAGTCGGGTTGAAAAATCTACCAAATAATAAAAAAACATTATATCCTTAAAAAACCCCATGTATTACATAGTAAATGATAAAAAGTTATCTCTTTAAAAACTTCATGTATTACACGGGTTAATTTTGTATATCAAATAATAAAAAAGTTATTTTTTTAGTAAATTAGAATAACATTTAATATTAATTTATTATTTATATATTTAATATAAGATAAGTAGGAAAGATTGGTATTTGTTTTAAAAATATATTAAATTAACAATTTAGATTTGAGAATAATATTTTATTAAAGTACGATAAGATTTAATATTAATTTATTATTTATTTAGTTAATATAAGATAAGTATATATTTGGGGTTACCTTCAATGAATGATGTCACACCCCCAAAATCCACCTGCGGATAACACCCGCTTCGGGGGCGTGACTGACCAGGATCCAGCCACCAATTATACTGAATACTTAAGTTGATAACAAAAGTAATACTTACTAATCATAAGCTTAGCAAATATTAAGTTGAGAGTTTAAAGTTTTAAGTTCAAAACAGTGATAAGTAGCGGAAGCATAAGTAAGGTAATTTAAAACAAAGTTCATGATTCAAAATATGGTAACACCCAACACAAGGGTGAACAGACACTACACGTTCCCAAGCTGCAAGCTCCATCGTCACTGGTTACCTGCAAAGCATGCAGTAAGGGGTCAACAATAATGCTGAGTGAGTTCACTAGTTGTCCAGTTTTAATTCCCAAAAAAAAAACTTGTTTCACCGGTTAATTTATCCGTTTATACATGCCCTGGGGAGCTACCCCAAAAGTTAGCGACTAAACTGTTTTTCCAATACCGAACACTAGGTAACCGTTGCGTATCCGCAGGATGCCCCGATGTCAATGTTCTATCATCATTGACGGATTTCTGAGTACATTAGTTCACGACCGATCCCAAACCAGGGCACGGTGTGAGGCTGGTAAACACCTAAATAGCGCTATCAACTAATAACCCGTTCGCCTAACCCGGCGACTAATCGGTATTTGTAGTAGGGACTTGAGTGATAGAGTTTCGTTTAGTGCCGTTAGTTGCAATCCGTATAAACAGTAATTAACCAAAAGGTTTCCCAATACCAGGGAAGGAAAAGTAAGTTTTGTTCCCAATAACTAGGGAAGGTATGTAAATGGTATCCCCTTTTACCAGGGGATAGGGTTGTTAGTCTCGTGTCCCAAACCACCGGGACGCATGCTTTTAAGTTGTGAACTCACCTTGGGTTGCTCGGTAGGTTAAGGTTACTTGTCAATCACGTTGGTCACCACGTCCTAACATGGTTACCGGTATAGGTCAGGTTCGGTGTACAAGCATTCACGTAAAACACATACAAGTACGTAACATGCATACAAGAAAACAGTCATGGGGTTATTGGGCCGGCCTAAACAATTAACACAGCAACACATAGTCCATATAACAGATAGTCCAAGTCAACACAGAATGGCCCAAAAACCAAAATGGACAGCCCACTCGCAACCAGCTGGTCTCGAGTCGCAACCAGGAGGTTGCGGCTTGTCACGTTATGGTTGCGAGTCGCAACCGTGGTCTCGACTTGTCACGCTGTGGTTGCGAGTCGCAACCATCGTAGTCTCGAGTCGTAATCACGTGGTTTCGACTTGTCATGCTTTGGTTGCGAGTCGCAACGGTGTGGTTTCGAGTCGGAATGCTGTGGTTGCGAGTCGTAATCTGTCACTTTCATACACACGTGATGATGCAGATATGACAGTCCAAATTGTACCAAGAATTCAGGCCCATAATAGGAAACAACCAATAATATTTCACTAACACTTTGCCTAATCTGAATACTAGTAAAGATAGATCAAACTTTGCCATTTTTGCATCTTCAAACCCACATTCAACAAGTTCATCCTATATTCATATTTTTCTAGGGTTTTCATGCCAACATAATCACACATTTTGGACCGAAAATCACCTATTTATAACAAGATTAATATGCAAGAACAAGTAAAACATACACTTAGTGGCATTAACATAACTCGGTTGGCCCTAAACGTCCTTAAACCATTATTCCATAACCATTTAAGCATGTTAGCAAGTATCATACATAAGGTTTAACACACATAGTCAAAACTTCACAATCTTCCTAAAAATCATGTATAGTATTTCTAACCAAGCATAATATTTCTAACCAAACATGCATAAAAATCTAGTTCATACAACAATATAAACCCTATGCACATAATAATCACTAACCGGTTGAAAAGGGGAAGAATGAGCCGAAATAAAGGAAGAAGCCGAGGAGATGAAGTGTCCGAGTGATGATCTTGACCGAGTCCTTGTCCGAAATCCTTGAGCTTGGACCGAGATTTGGAAGAGTTTGGATGTTGTTTGAGGGTTTTCTTAGTTGAGAGAAAAATAAGGAGAAGTGCAACAAATGAAGGAAATGAGGAGAAGGTGGGATATATATACATGGGGTGTTTCGGGTTGGGCTTGGGGGTTTCGACCCAAACCGGTTACGGCCCAAAGGCCCACTCGCAACCGAGTGACCCACTCGCAACCGGGTGGTTGCGAGTCATGGTCTCGGGTCGTGGTTTCGGCTCTCCTATATTTATATATAATACACATACACAACACATATCAAGTAAAAGTCACGTTTCCATTTAATAATAATCATATATACACAAAATATTACAAGGTGATCGTTCGGAAAAACCTCGAGTGTCACATTATCCCCAAGTTTTAAGAACTTTCGTCCCGAAAGTTGAAGCAGCCACTGCCAAGCTAGCGTGTTTTAACGGGGTGTCACATTATCCCCCCGTTAGTTTGGAATTTCGTCCCGAAATTCGGTTGTAGCTTCAGTGCTGGGGTTTTCGTTTGGGAACAACTGGGGATACTTAGACTTCATCTGGTCTTCCCGCTCCCAGGTAAACTCTGGGCCGCGTCGTGAGTTCCAACGAACTCGCACAAGGGGTATCTGGCTACGTTTGAGGGTTTTGATTTCTCGATCCGTGATCTCAATCGGTTCCTCAGTAAAGTGTAGCTGTTCGTCAATCGTCAGTTCCTTAAAAGGAATCACAAGTGTTTCATCCGACAAACACTTCTTCAGGTTAGATACGTGAAAAACGTTGTGCACTGCACTCAGCTCTGCAGGCAGGTTCAATCTATACGCAACCTTACCGATTTTCTCGGTAATTTCGAATGGTCCAACATACCGCGGATTTAGCTTGCCTCGTTTACCAAAACGAACCACACCCTTCCAGGGTGAGACTTTAAGTAGAACCCGGTCCCCGACCTGGAATTCTAACGGTTTTCTACGTTTGTCAGCGTAGCTTTTCTGACGGTCACGAGCTGCCGCCATGCGTTGCCTGATCTGGGAAATCTTTTCCGTTGTATCTACCACTAGTTCTGGGCCTGTGAGTTGACTGTCACCTATTTCCGCCCAGCAGAGAGGTGATCGGCATTTACGACCGTACAATGCCTCAAAAGGTGCCGCCTGAATACTAGTGTGATAGCTGTTGTTGTAGGAGAATTCCACCAGTGGTAGATGCTTCTCCCAGTTCTTGCCAAAGTCGATTACGCATGCTCTAAGCATGTCTTCCAGGGTTTGGATGGTGCGTTCAGACTGCCCATCCGTTTGCGGGTGATAAGCGGTGCTCATGTCCAAACGTGAGCCAAAGGATTTGTGCATAGCTTGCCACAACTCGGAAGTAAAACGAGCGTCTCGGTCGGAAATAATAGAAGTTGGCACCCCGTGCCTGGAGACTACTTCCTTTAAATAAATTTCTGCCAAGGTAGAAAACTTGTCTGTTTCCTTAATGGCCAGAAAGTGTGCAGACTTAGTCAATCGATCTACTATCACCCAAATAGTGTCATTCCCGCGTTGGGATCTAGGTAGCCCTGTAACAAAATCCATGGAAATCTGCTCCCATTTCCATTTCGGGATTTCCGGTTGCTGTAGTAGGCCTGCTGGTTTCTGATACTCGATCTTGACTCTTGCGCAGGTCAAACATTTGCCAACATAGGCTGCTATGTGGGCTTTCATGCCAGGCCACCAGTAAGTGGTTTTTAAGTCGTGGTACATCTTATCCGAACCAGGATGTACTGAATAACGGGACTTATGGGCTTCGTCCATTACAAGCTTTCGTAAATCTCCGTAAAGTGGGACCCAAATGCGCCCTGCCACATAGTAGGCGCCGTCTTCTTTCTGTTCTAGTTGCTGTCTCGATCCTCGCAGGGACTCAGCCCTGATGTTTTCCGGTTTCAGAGCTTCAATCTGAGCATTTCGAATCTGGGTAGGAAGACTAGACTGGATGGTAAGTTGTAACGCTCGCACGCGCTTTGGTACAGTGTCTTTCCGGCTGAGGGCGTCTGCCACAACATTGGCCTTGCCCGGATGGTACTTGATGGCGCATTCATAATCATTCAGAAGTTCAACCCACCGACGCTGTCGCATGTTTAATTCCTTTTGCTTAAAGATATGCTCGAGACTCTTGTGATCGGTGTAAATGGTGCACTTGGTACCGTACAGGTAATGTCTCCATATCTTAAGCGCAAAGATCACTGCTCCCAGTTCCAAATCATGCGTTGTGTAGTTCCTTTCGTGTGTCTTGAGTTGTCGGGATGCATAAGCAATAACTTTCTCGCGTTGCATTAACACGCAACCGAGCCCATGAATAGATGCATCGCAATAGACCACAAAGTCATCCGTTCCTTCAGGTAACGAGAGAATAGGAGCACTACAAAGGTTATCCTTAAGCCTCTGAAAAGCAGATTCCTGTGCTTCATTCCACTTGTAGATGACGCCTTTCTGAGTGAGCGTAGTGAGGGGTTGTGCAATCTTTGAGAATCCCTGAATGAATCTGCGGTAGTAACCTGCCAATCCCAAGAATTGGCGAACTTCAGTGGGAGTCTTAGGGGTAGGCCAATTCTTTATAGAGTCGATCTTAGCCGGGTCGACGTGGATTCCATCCTTGTTAACCACGTGCCCAAGGAAATGGACTTCCCGAAGCCAGAAGTCACATTTCGAGAACTTGGCGTACAGTTGCTCATTGCGAAGGAGTTCGAGGATAAGGCGTAGGTGCTGTTCATGCTCTTCTTGACTTTTCGAGTAGATCAAGATGTCGTCTATAAACACGATCACGAACTTGTCGAGGTAGGGTTTGCATACTCGGTTCATGAGATCCATGAACACTGCAGGGGCGTTGGTCATTCCGAAGGGCATAACGAGGAATTCATAATGACCATAACGAGTTCTGAATGCAGTCTTGGAAATATCTTCATTACGGACCCTTAACTGATGGTAGCCTGATCGCAGGTCAATCTTAGAGTAGTAGCTTGATCCTTGCAATTGATCGAATAGGTCATCGATTCGAGGGAGAGGGTAACGATTCTTGATGGTAACCTTGTTCAGCTCACGATAGTCGATGCACATTCGGAACGTGCCATCTTTCTTCTTAACAAAGAGTACCGGTGCTCCCCAGGGTGACGAACTAGGGCGAATAAACCCTTTATCCAAAAGTTCCTGTAGTTGAGTAGAGAGTTCCTTCAATTCTGCGGGGGCTAGTCGATAAGGCGCACGAGCTATAGGCGCTGCTCCGGGAGCTAGCTCGATTTGGAATTCGACCTGACGGTGGGGAGGGAGTCCAGGTAATTCCTCAGGAAATACCTCAGGATAGTCGCGCACTACTGGAAAGTCTTCAATCCTCTTTTCCTTTTCTTGCGTGTTGGTGACAAGTGCTAAGATAGCGGTGTGCCCTTTTCGCAAACACTTCTGGGCCTTCAAGAAAGAGATAACGCCGGAGATTTCTCCACTTTTGCCACCTTGTACAATGAGGGGTTTGCCAGAACGACGAGGAATACGAACTGCTTTCTCTTGACAGAGGATCTCAGCGCGATGCTTGGATAACCAATCCATACTAATAACGACGTCGAAGCTTCCAAGAGTAACAGGGAAAAGGTCGATGCTAAACGTCTGACCAGACAACTCTAGTTCGCAGCCCTTGACAACGTGTGAGGCCTCGATGTTTCTACCATTAGCTAACTCGACGATATGAGGAGAACTTAATAACGAAAGCGGACGCTTAAGCTTCTTACTAATACGTAGGGATACATAACTAGCATCGGCACCGGAATCAAATAACACAGAAACATAACGATCATCGAGTAGGAACTTACCCGCCACGACATTGGGGTCATTCCTTGCTTCACCAGCTCCAATCACGAAAGCCCTTCCTCTAGCACCCTTCCCAGCATTGTTGTTTTGATTGTTGTTCCCAGCTCCCTGATTATCGTTGCGGTTCTGATTCAGTTCAGGGCAATCCTTCTTAAAGTGCCCCTCAGCTCCACACTTAAAACATGCCCGGTTGTTTCCCTGCTGCTGTTGCTGTTGAGGTTGTTGCTGATTCTGTCTTGCTGGAAACTGGCTTCTACAATCCTTGGCTTCGTGCCCCATCTTGTGGCATCGCTGACACTGGCCCTTGTTACATGCCCCACTATGGTGTCTGTTACACTTGTTGCACTTTGGGTAGCTTCCCCGGTAGCCACCCTGTTGCTGAGTACCCTTGTTGTTTTCAGTTTTCCTTTGCTGTGCTGGGGCCTGAGTGGGGTTAGCATCCTTGCTTTGACTTCCTTCCCACTTACGCTTGCTGTCACTAGAAGTTCCGACCGTAGCACTGATCCTTTTGGGCAACCTGCCCTCCTCTACAGCCTGATCAGTAAGTTTGTGGGCAAGTCGAACAATCGGCTGAATGGTAGTGTGGTTGGCTGAAGTGACATGGCTTCGAATTTCTGGAGCCAAACCCTTGATGTACAGTTCGATCCTTCGGTACATAGGTCGAGACAGGTTCGGGCAAAGAGCAGCATAATCATTAGACAGCTTGGTGTAAGTTTCAATTTCAGACCCAACCATCTTGAGTTCATAGTACTCATTCTCAAGCTTGTGGATGTCATCCCGGTGACAGTATTCATCCTTAATCATATCCTTGAAATCCTCCCACGCAGTAGCATTTGCAGTTTCTAATCCAAACATCTGAATTTGTGCCTTCCACCAAGAAAGCGCACTTCCTTCAAGTGTAGCAGTAGCAAATTTCACCCAATTTGCAGGAGGACACTCGCAAACAGCAAAAACAGCTTCAATTTTCTCAATCCAATGCAGAAGACCTATGGCACCCTCAGTGCCGTTGAAAGGGAGAGGCTTGCAGTCCATGAAAGTTTTGAACGTACACACTGGTGGTTGCGCAGGTGCATGCTGACCTATAGGGTGAGAAGCGAAACGTGTAGGTTTAGAGGCGAAAAGTCGATGTGGCGGTAGGATCTAAACATCCTAAAACAACGAGCTTACCTATAGGGTGAGCTGCGAAAGCTGCAGCCACTGTGTTGAGCAGGTTAGTGAACTGAGCCTGTGTCATGTTAATGTTTCCTCGTCCGCGTCCACTCATTGTCTTCACAACCAGAAAACACAGTATGAGTGTGACGTCGTAATGTAGCGAGAATGAGATAGAAGAGAGAGGTGTATCTATCTAGTTTAGGTACACTAGTACGTATAGCATAATAGAAAACATAAAGCAAGCAAACAAGTAAACACTGGTCCGAGCTATGAGGTCAAAAGTGTCGAGCCTTGCACTTGGAGTGTAGTGTCGTCGCGAGTCACGGGTTATAGTCTGGTTTTCTCAAAAAAAAGATTTTCCCTTTTTAAAACCAAGTTCACTATAACCAATGGCTCTGATACCAATCTGTCACACCCCCAAAATCCACCTGCGGATAACACCCGCTTCGGGGGCGTGACTGACCAGGATCCAGCCACCAATTATACTGAATACTTAAGTTGATAACAAAAGTAATACTTACTAATCATAAGCTTAGCAAATATTAAGTTGAGAGTTTAAAGTTTTAAGTTCAAAACAGTGATAAGTAGCGGAAGCATAAGTAAGGTAATTTAAAACAAAGTTCATGATTCAAAATATGGTAACACCCAACACAAGGGTGAACAGACACTACACGTTCCCAAGCTGCAAGCTCCATCGTCACTGGTTACCTGCAAAGCATGCAGTAAGGGGTCAACAATAATGCTGAGTGAGTTCACTAGTTGTCCAGTTTTAATTCCCAAAAAAAAAACTTGTTTCACCGGTTAATTTATCCGTTTATACATGCCCTGGGGAGCTACCCCAAAAGTTAGCGACTAAACTGTTTTTCCAATACCGAACACTAGGTAACCGTTGCGTATCCGCAGGATGCCCCGATGTCAATGTTCTATCATCATTGACGGATTTCTGAGTACATTAGTTCACGACCGATCCCAAACCAGGGCACGGTGTGAGGCTGGTAAACACCTAAATAGCGCTATCAACTAATAACCCGTTCGCCTAACCCGGCGACTAATCGGTATTTGTAGTAGGGACTTGAGTGATAGAGTTTCGTTTAGTGCCGTTAGTTGCAATCCGTATAAACAGTAATTAACCAAAAGGTTTCCCAATACCAGGGAAGGAAAAGTAAGTTTTGTTCCCAATAACTAGGGAAGGTATGTAAATGGTATCCCCTTTTACCAGGGGATAGGGTTGTTAGTCTCGTGTCCCAAACCACCGGGACGCATGCTTTTAAGTTGTGAACTCACCTTGGGTTGCTCGGTAGGTTAAGGTTACTTGTCAATCACGTTGGTCACCACGTCCTAACATGGTTACCGGTATAGGTCAGGTTCGGTGTACAAGCATTCACGTAAAACACATACAAGTACGTAACATGCATACAAGAAAACAGTCATGGGGTTATTGGGCCGGCCTAAACAATTAACACAGCAACACATAGTCCATATAACAGATAGTCCAAGTCAACACAGAATGGCCCAAAAACCAAAATGGACAGCCCACTCGCAACCAGCTGGTCTCGAGTCGCAACCAGGAGGTTGCGGCTTGTCACGTTATGGTTGCGAGTCGCAACCGTGGTCTCGACTTGTCACGCTGTGGTTGCGAGTCGCAACCATCGTAGTCTCGAGTCGTAATCACGTGGTTTCGACTTGTCATGCTTTGGTTGCGAGTCGCAACGGTGTGGTTTCGAGTCGGAATGCTGTGGTTGCGAGTCGTAATCTGTCACTTTCATACACACGTGATGATGCAGATATGACAGTCCAAATTGTACCAAGAATTCAGGCCCATAATAGGAAACAACCAATAATATTTCACTAACACTTTGCCTAATCTGAATACTAGTAAAGATAGATCAAACTTTGCCATTTTTGCATCTTCAAACCCACATTCAACAAGTTCATCCTATATTCATATTTTTCTAGGGTTTTCATGCCAACATAATCACACATTTTGGACCGAAAATCACCTATTTATAACAAGATTAATATGCAAGAACAAGTAAAACATACACTTAGTGGCATTAACATAACTCGGTTGGCCCTAAACGTCCTTAAACCATTATTCCATAACCATTTAAGCATGTTAGCAAGTATCATACATAAGGTTTAACACACATAGTCAAAACTTCACAATCTTCCTAAAAATCATGTATAGTATTTCTAACCAAGCATAATATTTCTAACCAAACATGCATAAAAATCTAGTTCATACAACAATATAAACCCTATGCACATAATAATCACTAACCGGTTGAAAAGGGGAAGAATGAGCCGAAATAAAGGAAGAAGCCGAGGAGATGAAGTGTCCGAGTGATGATCTTGACCGAGTCCTTGTCCGAAATCCTTGAGCTTGGACCGAGATTTGGAAGAGTTTGGATGTTGTTTGAGGGTTTTCTTAGTTGAGAGAAAAATAAGGAGAAGTGCAACAAATGAAGGAAATGAGGAGAAGGTGGGATATATATACATGGGGTGTTTCGGGTTGGGCTTGGGGGTTTCGACCCAAACCGGTTACGGCCCAAAGGCCCACTCGCAACCGAGTGACCCACTCGCAACCGGGTGGTTGCGAGTCATGGTCTCGGGTCGTGGTTTCGGCTCTCCTATATTTATATATAATACACATACACAACACATATCAAGTAAAAGTCACGTTTCCATTTAATAATAATCATATATACACAAAATATTACAAGGTGATCGTTCGGAAAAACCTCGAGTGTCACAAATGACACGTGTCCAAAAATTAGTTTCTTTTATTATAGTAGATAGATGTATCAAAAATAATTAAATAAAAGAAATTAAAAAGGGTTTGAGTAAATTGCCAAAATCGTCCCTGTGGTTTTTTATCTGCCAGTTTCATCCAAATATCATCAACTTAACAGAAAAAATAAACTAAGTTAGTGGTTTAGATGAAAATGGCAAAAAAGTTACAAACATTGGGGGCAATTTGGTATAAAAGTGTTATTTTGAACGAAAATGGCAAACGTGTCCAAACCTCAGGGACGATTTTAGCAATTAACTCTTTAGGTTTTATATAAATGAAATTTATAATTTATAATTTTAATGTTTATTTGTTAATTTACAATTTAAAAAAAATAGGTTGTGAGTGATGGAATTACATCACAACTGATGGGTATTTCCACTAAAATTTATCACTACTTATAACTACTGATGAAATAATGCTTGATAACATCACAGAACTTGATTGAAAGTTGTGAGTAACTGATGAGTGATGGACCCTACCGCTAAGGGAGAAACTAAATCGATGATTTAACTTTAACCGTTTTTAATAAGAAATTGTGCTTTTAAACATTTAAATCATACATGAAGGGATATTATTTCATTATTATATAACAGGTGAAAAGATTTATTCGACGATCCACACAACAGGCAACATAATGATAAAAAATTAACAAATTAATACGTGCAGTTACCCATTAATTAATTTGGCAAAATGAAAGCAACTCCTTGTCATTTTGGAATATTTCCATGTCTTGGATTTCCAAAGTCACATGCGCTTCAATACCATCACCGTTTGCAGCATCTATCAGCACAAAACTGTTTTGACCTGCTGATCTAAGGGCAATAGCTGTAGCCATGGGCTTTCCCCACCCGAAATCCACTTTGTTAAACGGGTACCCACATAAGCTGCTGCATGTATATGATCTCTTAATCAGTGTTTTTAAATCTTGATCATTTCCCAGTTTAGACATCAGCAATTTATAGTTTTCAGTTGCCTGTTGCATACTTTTAACTCCTTCAAGTTGCCACTTCTGTTTCTTTATCTCACGAACCAACATACTTAACGATGTTTCCCTCGCATGTGTTGTTGGTACCATCATACGCGACACAAAATTTCCCACCGCAGTTCGGGGCAGCTCGGGTAACCTTCTACGTATATTGGCCGGAATCATCAAATAAGATGGCTTAAAGCAACCAGAATTTGTGGTAGCTGCTGCCACAGTGGTTTTGTAAAGTAGAGAGGTTAATACTTCGACCCGAGTAGGGATATCGTTTGTAGCTGACGTGACAAGCTTCTTAAGATCATTTAACTTTGAGTTAGGAAAGAAGAATTTTCTCGTGACAGGAGTACTGAGTCCAGCATTCTGTTGATTCATAACCGGAGCTTCTGATGAGTCGGTTCTTGGGACATGAATGAAATGCGGATTCAAAGGCAGCACCTCTTTGTGGTCGGCCGATCCATAGCGTGCTACGGAAGCCCAATGATTCACGAACGATCCAAGTGTGCAACCGTCACCAACGAGGTGTGACAAAGATACTGCAAGCCCGACTCCACCACCAACGAAGTGATTGAGTTGAATCCCGACAAGATTCGTACTATGAGGAGAGTTGTTGCACACCATATTATCCGCAAAAAGATTGTCGAGATTTTCATCTTGCGCCATACCAAGCTGGAATTCTTCTAGTTTAGCTTCACTTCGGGCTTCAAGAAACACGACTCCCTTGTCGTTACAGTCTACGTAAGGTGTTTTGAGTGTGGGTAACCTGCCAGCAAAGGGATAGTACTTTGTTAAGCTCTGGGACAAAGAGTTCTTCAGCACCCTGGTTTTGTCTTGGGCAGTTAAGCTGCAACTATCTTTGTTTGGGTATAACAGAAGCATTGGTAAGTATAACTTCCCGATGAGTAGATCAAGCTCGGAAAGATTATAAGTTTGGAGATGAGAAGGGGTTGGATTTGCGGGTTTGATTATATCTCGAGAAATAATGGTGTGAAGCTGCCTTCTTCCAAACCGTAGGAGCTTCCCTATCATCACCATATTATTAATTGGTAAAAAAATCAGCAGCAATGTGTATAAATTGTTTATTGATTCACCTCTGTGCGTGTGATATATATGTATGGTAGTCAAAAAAATTTTTTAATTTTTTTTAACTAGATTTAAGCTCCCCCAGTTGCGGCGGGGGCGTAAAAATAAGGCAAATAGCACTAACGCCACACCATCCTCAGCGACTACCAACACTGAGTCGATCCAGGACCTGCGCGTTGCGACGAACTTATCAAATAAAAAAAATAAATGTAAAACATTGAACCACACATGCATGTTGTGTCGTGTTAACTCGCATGGTTTTGAACGAAACAAAAAAAAAAAAAGTTAAACGACACACGCACGTCGCGCCGTCTTAACTCACAAAATCTAAAACGAAAATTTGCGAGAAATGAAAAGTGTAGAGGACCAAAGTTGAAGGTAAAAATATTGTGTGACTAAATTGAAAATAATGAAACTTTAAGTTAAAAATGAAAAAAACAATTTATGTGAATTAAAATTGCAAAACATAAAAACTTTTAGGCTAAAGTTAAAAAATCAACCTTTTTTTTTTTTTGAAATCCCCCAAAACATCATGAGGGATAACTCTTATGCACAGAAATGTTCCAAATTTATGGAATGTAAATAAGGAAAATTAGCGATTTAAATATAAAAAATATTTTTTTTTGTTTTTTAGATTTTTTATGTATTTTTTTGTTGTGTTTACATTGGTTCTCGCGCTTCTCGTAATAAAGGGTGGTTCCTAACGGAACCTTCTCATATATATATGTAGGATAAGATTAATTTGAGAAGCACCTTTATTTTGAGAATCATAATAACCAATGTGAACACAACAAAACCCTAAAAAAAAAAAACCTAACCCCTCACCCCCCCCCCGAAACCTATACCTCCCCCCCCCTAAAAAACCTAACCCCCCCTCCCCAAGCTAAAATGCTAAAAACTAAACTCCCAAAAACCTAAAAAAATAAAAAAAACACACATTTTTTTTTAATATTTTTTACTTCCAAATCGCTAATTTTAGTAGCGAAATTTTTTTTTTGATTTACATTTTTTTATGGTAACGAAAATTAGTGATTTACATTTTTTATAGGAAAATTAGTGATCCTTCTCCTATATATATATAGGGTAGAGTTCTGGAGTGAACAATCTCCCAAGAATGAACTGTATGAACTGATCTGTACCCTTGATTTCCTTTTTAGTTGTTAAGGGTAGGATTGTAATTATATAAAAAAATTAGATTTAAATCATTATTTTAATAATTGAATTAAGTTACATCTTTCCTATTTTAAATTCATTATCCACAATATCTTTCCTATTATAAATTCATTATTCACAATATCTTTTATTTAAATTTTATTTTTTTCAGATTTGATCACCATAATTCAAATTTTGATTTTTAAGATCCACGTAACCTTCTAATTTGAACGGTATACACATATGTACTTGGATATCAATAAAACAGTACGCATGTGTACTCAGCATCGTACATATGTGTAATTAGCTATATAATACATACGTAGAAACAATACCTGTAAAACTATTTTTATTTAACAAATTAAAAGTTCCATAATGTTTGCCAAACGAATAAAAAAAACGTACAATTACAAGTTCCAGTTTCGTAAAAACAATAAACCCAACATAATCGGAAAAACAAAAAACATAGTCTTTTACAACTATTCACCACGTTGTATACTGAATCATCCTTATCGATCAAGCAAACAAACATACGTGAATCAACCTTATCGACCTCATACGTGAATCATCCTTATCGACCTTCCATCTCTACTTTTCTCGTTAACGACATCTCATATAATAGCACAAAAAAACTCAACAACTAATACTTTGCATAATTCACAAGTGTGCATCAACAACTTTACACATTCAATACAAAAAAAAAAATATTAGATATCACAATAACAAACGTTATACACATGTGTACATCGCATTAAAACAGAGCAAAATCACAATACACATGTGTACGTCGCATTAAAAGCAGAGCAAAATTAGAATACACATGTGTACATCGCATTAAAAACAGAGCAAAATCAAAAAATGGAACAAAAAAACTCAGCAACTAATATTTTGCATAATTCACAAGTGTACATCAACAAGTGTACACATTCAATACACAAAAAAACTGAGATATCACAAAAACAGACGTTGTACACATGTGTACATCGCATTAAAACAGAACAAAAACAGAAAACACATGTGTACATCGCATCAACTTCAATCTAAACATCTCTACAACATAAAAGAACTAGAATAATTTATCAAACTGACATTCAAGTTGGAAAACATTAAAAAAAGACAATCTCTTGAGCAGTATAACCAGAATCACAATCATGATTTACTTTCTTTTTAACACACCCACATAAGATCAAACTAACCAACAAAATGCACAAACACAAAATGTAGGATCGGTTTCGACACCGTACGATTGCGTAGCGAACGTTCGACGTGCGGAATCCGTGAACGTGCGTGACCGAACACACAAGAACGTACTAATGACGTGATTCTATTGAATAATATGTCGTGTACAAAGCCGTGAATCATATGAGAGTCTTTCTCTCTCTAGACTTTCTCTCTCTAAGCTTAGATCTCCTAAATCACCAAATGAGCTAAAAGTCTTACAAATGATGACATAACTCTCCTATATATAGCCCCTGGAATTAATGAGACTTCTCATTATTTACCAAAATGCCACCTTGCAACTTCTATCTAATTTTTACAATATAAAGCTCGTTTTGAACTGTTTCTCGCTACGGCTCGGATTGACGAAGGCTATAGACATTACTGCACTAACATTCAAAAGAGGAAAGTTGACAAGAAGGGTAAGGCACAAATGGTTGTTGAGAAAAGGAGTGTGAAAAATAACAACACCAAAGTGAAAAATGAATCCGTAAAGAATGTGGTAACTACAAATGACAAGTTTTACAAACGGGTAGCATTATCTCAACAAGTTTGGAAACCCAAAACTGAGAAAAAGATTTCACCTTCTGAGGATTCAATTCCAATTGATTATGATGCAAATTTTCCACCTCTGAAGGCTGAAAACTTTAGAATTCAAATTGCGAGAGTTAAAGTGTCAAGGTTACACCCAAGACTGATGAGGCTTGGGTGGACACAAAGTTCGACTAAACAGTTTAAATTGCCGGAGCTTCCTTGATCGCGAAGCATGAATCGGCATCTTTATTGAAGTGTTTGAATCATTTTTGTTATATGTGCAGGATCTTCCGAGATTAGTCTCATGACGGATTATGGACAGTGGAGCGTCTCGACTTATGATAGGGAAGACTGCGTTGTTGTATGATGTGAAGAATATCAATGAAGGTTATGTTGGTTTTGCGGGTAATCAAGGAGGGAGGATTATTGGTGAAGGAACGTTATCCAATGGGATTGTGACGTTTGAGAGAGTTAACTACATTGCTGAGCTGGAGAACAATCTGCTGAGTATCTCGCAGATTTGCGACAGGATGTATACCACTCACTTCACTGATAAAGAATGTTTGATCTTGAAGCCAGGATTTGTTATCCCTGAGGAATGGATTATCATGAGGGCACCAAGAGTTAATGATCTGTATGTGTTGGATATGAGTGTAGCTACTACAACCACGGGTCAGGCTCATTGTTTTGTGTCCAGAGCAACTGAAAAAGAATCGAGATTGTGGCACCGGAAGATGGGGGCATATACATCTTAGAAAAAAGAATCACTTGGTACACAATGATTTAGTTCTTGGACTCCATGTCAAAGGTTTTCATCTGGAAGGGGAGTGCATTAGCTGTGTTAAAGGCAAGCAGAAGAAAAAGTCACAACCTAAAAAGCAAGTCAATTCAGTCTCAAGACCCCTTGAGAGACTTCACATGGATTTGTTTGGTCTAGTGAATGTCAAGAGTATTACGGGAGACAAATATTGTCTTGTGGTTACTGATGATTATTCCAGATTTTCGTGGGTTTCTTTCTTGAAGGCGAAAGATGAAACGTTTGATAGTTTGATGGCGTTGTTCAAGAAGATTGAGAATCTGTACCAAAGGCGTATCAAAAGAATTCGAAGAGATAATGGTACTGAATTCAAGAACAACAAGATGGAAGAATTTTGTGATGAAAGAGGTATTTTGCATGAGTTTAGTGCTCCGTACACTCCGCAGCAGAATGGAGTCGCAGAACACAAAAACCGGACACTAATCGAGACGGCTAGAACTATGCTCGCAGATTCAAAGTTACCAATTAACTTTTGGGCTAAAGTTGTTTCCGCTGCATGCTATACTCTCAACAGAGTTCTCACTGTCAAGAAGTTCAACAAAACATGCTTTGAGTTGATCAATAATCGGAAACCTAATTCTAAGTATCTTGAACCGTTCGGGTCACCCTGTACTATTTTAGAGCCTTATGGAAAGTTTGGTCCGAAGTGCATTGAGGGTATATTTGTTGGTTATGCAAGTCCTTCGCGACATGTCTTCGTTCCAAGTGAGAAGCGGATTATTGAAGCTGCAAATGTTATACTATGCCGCCGCAGAATCCTAGAGATTCATGGCGTTATCATTAAGACAAGTTATGGGATTCATTTGATATGAGAGAAGAAGAAGAAGAAGATTTCTTTGATGAGTTGGATATTTTGCGCGAATACGAATCACAGCAAAGGTTCCCAGCTGAATATTCTAGACGACCACGGAAAACTTCAAATGACGATGACATAGGTCTGAGTAATGCTGGTGAACACGATGATGTCCAACATGATGATGTTGCCCAAGATAATCAGACGGTTCAGAATGATAATCAAGAATCTGAGAACATGCCGATATTTGACCATGGTGATACAAATTCTGAGGGGGAGCAGATTCAGGATTTAAGACAAACAAACCAAATTGGTGAACAAGGTGCAAATCAAAATGTTACTAATCTGGAAGGCGATGTGGATGTTCCAAGCGAAGTAATGCCACGAACTCTATCATATCATCCAGAGGAGTGGATCATAGGAGAATTGCAATCGGGCGTTCGCACGAGACGTCAAATTGACCAGGGCTTTACATGTTTTTATACTACAGTAGCACCTTTGCAAACTGATTTTTCATTAAGTTGTTTTATCTCGCAGATTGAACCGAGAACTTAAAAAGAGGCGCTTACTGAAGATTCTTGGGTCAATGTGATGCAAGAAGAGTTGAGTCAGTTTGAAAAGTTGGGAGTGTGGAAGCTAGTGGATTTGCCGGATGGTCACAGGAAAATCAATACGAAATGGGTATTTAAATGTAAGAGAGACGACAGAGGAGTTTTTGTATGAAACAAAGTTCGACTCGTTGTTCAGGGCTTTAGTCAACATGAGGGAATTGATTTTACAGAAGTCTATGCTCCTGTGGCACGACTAGAGGCTATCAGAATTTTCCTTGCATTTGCGTCTTGGAAGAACTTCAAAGTATATCAGTTAGATGTAAAATCAGCGTTTCTTTATGGGAAGGTTAAAGAGGAGGTTTATGTCGGTCAGCCGCCGGGCTTTACCGATCCAGTCCACAAGAACAAGGTCTACTTGCTGGACAAAGCGCTGTATGGTTTACACCAGGCCCCGAGAGCTTGGTACGAGACATTGTCTCAACACCTACTAGCCAACAGCTTCATACGTGGAAAAGTGGATGCCAGTCTCTTCACTAAAGAGGTCGACGGACATCTTCTGATAGTTCAGATTTACGTGGATGATATAATTTTTGGGTCGACGAATGAGAATCTGTGCAAAGATTTCGAACAGGTGATGAAGCAAAAATTCGAACTGTCATCAAAGGGGGAGATGAAATTCTTTCTGGGACTACAAGTTGAACAACTACCTGAGGGAATTTTCATTCACCAGACGAAGTACGTTCATGATATTCTAGAGAAATTTGGGATGTCAAGTTCTACTCCAGCTGCTAGCCCACTTGCAACAAATCATGGGATTCACCCAGATCTCACCGGAGACAGGGCTGATGAAACGTTTTATCGTTCCATGATAGGTTCTTTGATGTACCTAACAGCTTCATGACCTGATATAATGTACCCAACATGCCTCACAGCAAGATATCAATCTAACCCGAGAGCTTCGCATATGATTATTGTGAAGAGGATATTACGCTACCTGAAGGGAACTCCTACATTGGGGTTGTGGTATCCAAGAAAAGGCGACTTTAAGCTCGAAGGGTATTCCGATTCGGATTTCGGATGCTGCAAAGTCAATACAAAATCAACAACTGCAGGATGCCAGTTCTTTGGACCGATATTGGTTACCTGGCAGTGTAAGAAACAAACGTCAGTGGTGCTATCTACATGTGAAGCGGAGTACGTTTCTGCTAGCAGTTGCTGCTCTCAGATCTTGTGGATACAGCAACAGATGCACGACTACGGTTTGCAGTTTCTTAACACCCCTCTTTTTGTTGATAATGAGGCCTCAATAAATATAACAAAGAATCCAGTATATCACGCTAAAACTAAACATATAGAAATTCGTCATCACTTTATTCGCGATTGTTTCGAGAAAAAGTTGATTCGAATTGAGATAATCCACACTGACGAACAGAAAGCTGATTTACATATCAAAGCTTTTGATAAAAATCGGTTTAAATATTTGTTAAAACTGAATGGTATGAAGCTTCTTTCGGTGTCGGATAGCATTATTAGCATTGATGAGAGTACTGTTGTGGATGAAGATGAGAAACAATCTGCAATGGTTTGTCGATTTTTTATTTGTTTTGGTATTTAGGGGGAGTAGATATATTTTCAGAAAATACAAAAACAGTAAAAAATTCAAAAATACAAAAACATGATAAAATTTTCAAAATCCAAAAACAATAGAAAACTGAAAAAGAGCTTGTGTAAATAGGGAAAATGATAGTACATCGGCTAGACAGTTACAGTATGCTAAAGAATTGTAAAGTTTAAATGAGTTAAACAGTATCACTAATGATGTGTCGATAGGTTTTCGCACATTTAGTAGATTTATTCGGGATATAAACCTAAAATTTCAAACTTGCGTAATTCGTGGGGAACACTACTTGGATATATAGGTAACCCCTGAAATCTCGTTTGAAAGGTCCCTTATTCTGAGATACTAGGTCTTTATACTCAGTGATATCTGGGGTATTATTCCGGGACTTCTGCTAAATGGAAGTTCTGACCTACTCCCCGAATAATGCTTTCAGCATTGCTTGAAATATAGCACCACCCTCAGCATAAAAAACGATGAAACATTGCAAAATGCTAATCGTGTGCTGTTGTAACTAAAAGATCCTCTAAAGGGGACACACCGAAAAGTCGAAGCCGTCATCTCTCTACGTATACGGAAGTATCGACCTGAGCTCTCACGGCCCTCGCATTTAACCCCTGACAGATATCATCTGTGGTATACTCACCTGTAAGACTGAATACTTAGGATTCTGGATACGGGAGTATATTCAAGAGGTGGGACACATGAATAAGCTAAGTTCATAAGACATATAAATTGTATCCTGAGTAGATTGAAAATTGTGTGAGAATTTAAAATGGATCAGTGTATCGATAATCGACGTGAATTGTTTAATTCTGAGTATGAAATGAAGCTTAACGGTACTTGTAATTTGTCTGATAAGCTGATATGATTCCCTGACACGCTCACCAAAAATATGTTTGTAAATAGTTTAATTTCTTTACTTTCTGCAATTTAAGTTTCTGTATTTCATTTCTTAGTTTAGAACAATTTATTAAAATCCAAAAAGATTTTTCATTTCTGCTTTATTTTTTTGACAAACCAAAGTGGGAGTTAATCGTTGGATTCTCGAAGATTGAAGCAGATGCAAGAATAGTTCTGAGCTGAAGAATGAGGAGAACTTACTTTGACAGAGTTTGAGTTATTTACAAGTTTAAACAAGTTCATTAATTTGATGCTTGTTATTTTCAGAAAATGTTTTGAAAATATTAAACAAAATCAGTCTGTGTTGTCAAAAGATCAACCAAGGTCATTAAGTTGAACTTGGTAGATTAATTGAGCAATCAGGGTCATTAACTTGGACCTGAATGCTTGAGTGGATTTCTAGAACTGATAGACTGTGTGTTTTTGTGAAAAGATAAGTTTGTAATGTTTGATGTTTGAGACACAGGTTTTGGACTTCATCATTCCCACGGAAACAAAGTGTTAAAGATTGAACCAGATCAAGACCTCAGATTCCAGCATACTGAGAGGGGGAGTCTGGATCAATAGTCAAAGGGGAGATTGTAGATGGAGCTAGGTCAAGAACCTGAACCTGTGAAGATAGAGTTTTTACGATGAAAAGACAGAGTTGGGGAAAAGACCAAGACTGAAGACTCGGAGCCGAAGACTTCGTCAACTTCCAAGGGGGAGTCTGTTGGTGCACTGAATGTCTGTTAACTACGTCTGTATCGAGTCTTAGGTCTAGATAGGTTGTACGGAGTCGGATAACAGGAATTGTAGTGTTAGAGGGTGATTTCGCTCTAAATGACATGGGTGTCATTAGAAGCGAAATCTAATACAGTTTGTAATTTCGCTCCTGTGCACATGTTAGGGTAATTTCGCTCCTAGGTGTAGTTATGGGGTTTCGCCCGAAATCACACAAGGGGTTTCGCTCCTGTTGTCTGGAGCGAAATCAGCAACCCTATAAATACCTTGTTATGTTATTTCATTTGGAGATCGGTTGGAGCGAAATCTAAGCTGAGGTGCTGCCAGATTTTTGTCAGAATACATTGTAAAAGCTTAGATTTCAGTAATATAAGAGGAAATTAAGAGGAAAAGCTGTTGTTACTTTGTTTACACTGATTCCGCCTTTGTACACAAAGATGAACTGCCTTAACTGACTATTTAGGGTCATACAACGGTCCAACACAAAACACTAAATCACCAGAAAAAGATCCACAAAACATACCGAGAGAAATCGAGAGATCCAGCTTTTGTTCATCGATTCCGGGGATGCAGCGATTCGGCGATGCAGCGATCCGGCTTTAAACCGACACCTGTTTTTTTCGTCAATTCTGGCAATGCAGCGACCCGGCTTTACATTGAGAGAAAAAAGACGTTTTTAAGGGTTTATTGTTTCTTCGATCCGGATCTGAAAAATGATCCGGCGAACATCACCCATTGATCAGAAAAACTAGGAGACAAGGAACAGAGTTTTCCGGTGAAAAACTGAAATACGATACGGCGAACCCCTATTTTTTCTTCTATTCCGGTGAAGGTGAGAGAGAAGGTTGGATGTTGAAGAAAGTTTGAATATGTTGATTTGTGAGAGAGAACGAGATTTATGCAATCAATTTAAAATGGAAATTACACATATACCCTTTTGGAAAAAATTAACCATATATTTACCATCATGCCACTCATTTTATTCTCAAGATCATAAAAATCAAGGGCCAGATCAGTTTACACAGTTCACTTCGGAGAAGTTGTTCATATTTGAACCTAATCCTATATATATATATATATATATAGGGAGCCGCTAGAATGAGAACCACCTCGAGTTGTAAGAACCGCGAGAACTACACCCCACGGAGCGCCGTTCGCCGCGATTTTTTTTTACAAGTAGATGTGTGCATTATAAACACGGCCGTAAAAAATCACGGCGAACGGCGCTTCGTGGGGTGTACTTTTTTACACCTCAAGTTTGGTGAAAAAAAAAGAAAAAAAAATTAAAAACACCAAACTTGAGGTGTAAAAAAGTACACCCCACGGAGCGCCGTTTTACGTGATTTTTTACGGCCGTATTTATAATGCACACATCTACTTGTAAAAAAAAAATCGCGGCGAACGGCGCTCCGTGGGGTGTAGTTCTCGCGGTTCTTACAACTCGGGGTGGTTCTCATTCTAGCAGCCCCCTATATATATATATATATATATATATATATATATATATATGTATATATATATATATATGTATGTAGGATAATGCTAGATAAAAAACCCTAAAATTCTTAGAAAACTCTGGAAACCCAAATGGGAAGCCATTTTTACCCAACCTCCCGACATTTTTTTTTTTTTGAAAAAAATTACACATGTAATATACATGTTTTAGAGTGTTTTGGGCCAAAAAAACAAAAAAGCGCCGAAGGGATTTTTTTAAAAAAAATAAACAAATTTCAGCTCCTAACACGTGTTAAGCAAAAAATCCATAATTTCGCTGAAAATTGCTGAAACTTGTTTTTTTTTTTTTTTAAAATATCCCTTCGGCGCTTTTTTGATTTTTTTGGCCCAAAAGTCTTAAAAACATGTATATTACATGTGTTATTTTTTTCAAAAAAAAAAAATGTCGGGAGCTTGGGTTTTCTCGGGTTTTTTATATATATAGGGTTTTCTATCTAGCCCTACCCTATGTATGTATATATATATATATATGTATGTATATATATATATGTATGTATATATATATATATGTATGTATATATATATATATGTATGTATATATATATGTATGTATGTATATATATGTATGTATATATATATATATGTATGTATATATATATACATACATATGTATGTATATGTATATACATATAAATATATGTATATACATATATATGTATGTATATATATATATGTATGTATATATATATATGTATGTATATATATATATATATGTATGTATATATATATATATGTATGTATATATATATATGTATGTATATATATATATATGTACGTATATATAAATGTATGTATATATATGTATATATGTATGTATGTATATATATATGTATGTATGTATATATGTATATATATATATATATATATATATATATATATATATATATATATATATATATATATATATATATAAGGACGTGTTTGAAGATATGCTCCATAATTTATTCTGTGATTAACAGTTGTCAAAGGATATATGGTAAGCAGATTATAGATCATAGGATCGTTCTATACTCAACATCTTGAGATCTGCTCTATTTCTTTATTGATCATTGACTTGGATATTCTAAAACGTGATTAACAAGCGATAATTATATCATCTCCAATGCTACATTAAGATATGATTCGATACTCAATCCAGGCTTACACTTACACATGATTCTATGTTGAAGAAGTGACTGGCACATTGTTCTCTAGCTTAGTAACTGTTTTCTTTTTAAATTTGGTTTGAATAAGTTGGACTATGATGATTTCTTGTTTCGGATGCTGTAGCGAGTGTGGAATCTAAGCTACGACACAAACCGAGCGAGAGAATGAACAATACGCAAAGATATCAACGATTAACAGTTCCGTGTATTGATTTCGAGCGACAAATACAAACCACTCCGATAACTCGCTCTTACTACACTCTCTCACTAGCTCTTGCAAGTTCACTACGAAATAGTGCCTTTGGTGGTATTTATAGTCGATACTAGCAGAGTTACATCAAAACATAAGAGACATGAACGAAACCTATCGAAATACATAAACTTTAAAATTAACAAAAGTATTATAAAATAAAATAACATAAAAAACATAGTTATTACTTTTAACTTTAAAATAAATAATGTATTAAATTAGTTAATCATTACCAAATTTGATTGATTTGTTATATTAATCCATATGTTAGATCTGTTTATCACACCCTTTTAAGAACCAATATATTGTAAATTTGGGCTAATTTGGTCATTTCCTTTGTGAAATGGCATGCTACGCTATCGTGTTCAGCTCAATTTCCCCCTACTTGACATCAAATCAACAAAACTCAAAAGATCAAGCATCCTCTCCCTCCATCTGATCATAAGAAAGATATTGTTACGATATTGTTTCATGGTTACTATTTTCCTCTAAGGAAACTAGCATGTGTATATATCGTTTTGGTTATGTTAATTTTTTGGGATTTTTCTTTCTCTTAGGCTGGAGGGTATTGTATAAGGCCCCAATGAGCTTTATCACGTCACCTCAGCGCCACGTCAACGCCACGTCACAGAGGGGGCTTTAAAGCCTCTTCCTTTAACTTGCAGGGTGTGGTATAAAGCCCCCTTTATACTATAGCGCCCCTCTTTAAAGACCATTAACTTCGAAAATGCCAAAATTGCTTCGCTAACGTGCTGGCGAGAGGAGGATGGCGCCCCCCCTTTCAATCCGGCGGTGTGGACGATGGCGCCCCGTGGGCGCTATGGAGGGTGAGGTGGCGGGGTGGTGTTAAGCCACACCCACCGGCCTTAGCTTACTACATCATGATCCTTAATCAAACCGATCAAATTCCCGTTGTGTTCCGCGGCAAAGTGCAGGTGGATTTAATATTGTTTTATCTCTCTGAAAAAGCTGTAAGTTGACCGATAAAAACTTTTAGTGTGATTATTGTATAATAAATTATTAATGTGATTATTTCTTAGGGGCTGTTTGCCAACTTCTGAATGGTTAAGTGCTGAACCAATAAGAGGTCTGAACCACTAAGTGCTGAACCAGAAAGAGATCTCAATCATAAGAGCAAGTATAATGCTTAACGTTTCAAACGCAAATGTCTGACCATTCGGATTAGAAGTCTTAACCATTCAGCATTGAACCAGTAAAAGGTCAAAAGGTCTGAACCATTAAAAACCTCATTAAGAGGTAAACAAACGGCCCCTTAGACCATGATTTAAAATTTCTAATAATAACATAAACAATAACGGGTAAAGTTTTATTCAACAACCAACATAACTTGACACGATTGATACATAATCAACAGATATAGAGTTGAACAAATTAACACAGTTACATGTTAACTTGGCAAAACGAAAGCAACTCCTTGTCATTCTGAAATATCTCCATATCCTCTTTTTCCAAGATCACATGTGCTTCAATGCCATCACCATCTGTGCTATCCATCAGCAGAAACGCATTTCTACCTGCTGATCTGAATGCAAAAGCTTTAGCCATGGGCTTTCCCCACCCGAAATCGACTTTGCCAAACGCCATCCCACATAAACTGCTACTGGCATATGATCCGTTAGACAAATGTTCTAAATCATCATTTCTGAATTTGGAATGAACTAATTTCATGCTTTTAGCTGCCTGTTCCACACTTTGCACTCCTTTCAGTTGCAACTTCTGTTTCTTTATCTCTGCAACCAACATACTTATCGAAGTTTGGCTTTCATGCCTCGTTGGTACCATCATCATCGACACAAAATTTCCCACAGTAGTTTGTGGCAGCTTGTCCACAAAATGTTTACGTACATCGGCCATCATAAACAAATAAGATGGTTTAAAGCAACCAGATTTTGTGGTTGCAGCTGCCACCGCTGTTCTGTAAAGTAGAGAGGTTAATACTTCGACCCGAGTAGGATTGTTTGTTTCATCGGCAACAACCTTCTTAAGATCACTTAACTTTGAGTTAGGAAACACGAATTTCTTCATCACACGAGTCGTACTGCTGGCAAGATGTTGGTTCATAACGGGAGCTTCGGACAGAGGAGAGTTGGTCCTTGGGACATGAATGAAATGAGGGTTCAGAGGAAGTACTTCTTTATGGTGGGGCGATCCATAGCGTGCTACGGATGCCCAGTGTAACATGAATGATCCTAAAGTGCAACCGTCACCAACAAGGTGTGACACAGAGATTGCAAGCCCAACTCCACCACATGCGAAGTGGTTGAGTTGAACCCCAACAAGATTCCTATTATGAGGAGAGTTGTAGCACACCATATCATCCGCAAATAGATAGTCAAGATTTCCATCTTCTGCACTAGTAAGCTGGAATGCATCAAGTCTGCTATCGTTTCGGGCTTCAAGAAACACAATTCCCTCGTCGTTACAGTCGACGTAAGGGGTTGTGCGTGTGGGTAATCTGCCTGCAAAGTGATGGTATTTTGTTAGGCTTTGTGATAAAGATTTCTTCAGCACGCTGGCCTTGTCTTGGGCAGTTAAACTGCAGCTGGCATTTTTTGGGTAAAAGAGAATAAGAGGCATATATGCTTTCTCCGCGAGTAGATCGATCTCAGAAAGATTATACGTTTGGAGATGAGAAGGGGTTGGATTTGCAGGTTTGATTATATCTCGGGAAATAATGGTGTGAAGTTGCCTTCTTGTAACTCGTAGGAGCTTCCCTATCATTACCATATTGATTGGTTATTATTTTTGCAGCAATATTCAGCAATGTGTATGAATTGTTTTTAGATTCACCTGTACGTAAATATGTATATATGGACCAGTTGAAGATGTACTCCAATATTGTTTATTCTATATATAATTAACAGTTGTGAGACCAAGAAGATTCTGCAGATCATATAAGATCTTATTGGGCTATACGTGGTGGTGTATAAAGATGTTACTGAGGATTGTTGTCTTGACTAACCATGCCTTGGGAGTAATTACACCGTACCTATATACTACATATAGTTCTATTTGTGGCGTATAAAACAAGACAAACCATTCAATCACAAGCTTATACGCTACGTATAACACTATACAAGGCGTATCAGGATGTAATTGAATGGTTTGTCT
The DNA here is from genome assembly GCF_002127325.2 of Helianthus annuus. Lineage (NCBI taxonomy): Eukaryota > Viridiplantae > Streptophyta > Magnoliopsida > Asterales > Asteraceae > Helianthus > Helianthus annuus. The sequence continues at coordinate 154,429,239 of NC_035445.2, forward strand.
TCTCTTGCATTGGAAAGATAAAAGGTATACCTCATACGTCATATATAGACCTATACGTGGCATATAGATTTCAATATTATATTTTCAAAATTAACAATTTGCCTTAAAAAAGTGGTAAAAAGGTTGTTGTAATCAAGTAAATCGTCCATTAAATGGTATCAATGGACACATAAATTTACCGTTTCAATTATATAGTCACACGAATTGACTTTAAGTGTGTCATTATCTATTATATATTCAATGAAAGGTTTTTTTAGCCACATAAATTTAACAAAAAAATATGAACAAAGGGTTGTAATTGGTCCTTTCTATTATCTAGTCACATGAATTTACATGTATTGACTTTAAGTGTGGCTAAAAAATATTTCTAGACACAAAAAAGATGTAATTTTAAAGTAACTATTGTGTAATCGATGGTCACATTTATTTGTTGTGGTTCTATGTGGCCATTTTCATGTAATTAACAATTTTATTTTTAAATTTGTAAGAGTGAATTGCAAATTTTGTTATTTATCTATATCCCACATTTCAGACGATGTCCTTTATCTTTAAATTTACGAGTTTTGTACTTATTATTTTAAAATCTTGCATGGTGTGACCTTTGAGACTAACACAGTTACTTTTAACTGTTAAGTGAGGGGTAAATTAGTCTCTTTACTCGTTTATATAAGGGTAAATTACACTTTTCGTCCTTTATGTTTGTATCGAATTGCAATGGATGTACTTTAACTTTAATAATTAGAGTCACAACCCCTTTATTTGTAAAACCTACTACACTCTAAATCACTTGACTCTAACCTTGTTAAAATTTTCAGTTAATTATAACATGTTTGGGAGTTAAAACCGGTCCTACAAGTAACTTTATGTAATAGACGGATGGCGATCAAGCATAGGAAGGAACCGGATACACACATAATTGAAGCTTCCGCAACTAAATCACAACTTTTGTTACTAAACTCTTTGGTGTTGTTTTGTCCAACTTTGTAAATGTTGAACTAATACTTTACAAGTTAAGTATGTAATAGTAACATAGGATGTTCTAGAACTTTGTAAACTCGGTTTTAAGGTTATGGAACTTATGTAAATGTCGTTATATAAATGTTTTTGACAAACGGCATTTGAATGCGCTATATACATTATAATAATTAGTAAATTATTGAATGGGTCTTACAAGTTGGTATCAGAGCCTCGTTAAGACAAAGTGTGTTCGGTTCAAAGCATGATCAAGACATCCAGTAAGAGTTACTTATAAATGAGTATAGATTTATAGATTTAATTGATGTAAATTATGCAAAAAGTGTATGTGAGGAATTTATTATTACGCTCGAACCCGGGAAATACACTAAGTAAGAAAGGTAAGGCAAGTTATATACTTGACCAAACCGAAAAAGGAATAACATATTACTTGTGATTAAGTATGTGTGATATAAATTTCCATGTAACAAGATGGAAATGAATTAAATAGTTATTGATTAATGGTTATGAAAATTTTAGTTAATGAAATGGCCATTGTAACCGGAGGTGAATCAGCATCTTGTTTAACTGAAGAGATGAAAGCTACAATTTCCGAGGAAGTCGGAAAAGCTTTAGAAGCTAGTCTACCGCAGTTTATCGATCGACTACAAACCACACTCTTATCAATCATGGATGATAAGATGAACAAAATGAGCGACAGAGATACGGGTAAATCGAAAGTTTGTCCATATAATAAATTTATGGCATGCAAACCCCCGATCTATAATGGTGAAGTTGATCCGATCGTTTGTCAACGATGGATTAGCGACATCGAAGGGGTGTTCGAAAGAACCCATTGTGATGAGACTGATTTCATGGCATACGGAACCGGTCAATTAAGAGGCCAAGCTAAGGATTGGTGGGATAATCTAAGGAAGGAACATAGAATCAAGGCCACGAGAATGATGATGTGGGAAAAATTCAAGACACCACCCCTTAGATACTATAGCCCGAAAGCCATGATCAACAGGATTAAAGAGGAGTTTATTCAGCTGAGGCATAGTGGTGAGTCGATAGAAAAGATTACGGGAATACTTCTCGACAAGCTCATGTTTTGTACTAAGCTGGTTCAAACTGAAGAACATAAGATATACTATCACTACAATATGCTAAGTGCGGAATATCGGGAGTTTATTACTCCTTCAAAATACGGGCATCTTACAGAGATAGTGAATGCCGCACGTGAAAGAGAGATCGAGCTGAAGAAGCAGATCGAAAGGGGTGAAAGGAGGGTGTTTGATATAAACCCAAGCCCTGCAAAGAAACCAAAGCCGAATGAAACTCCTAAGAAGGGAATTGCAAAAGGGGGAGTACCTCGATGCAGAATATGCGGAAAGACTCATAAGGGCGAATGTTATTTTAAAAACAAACCATGTCCTACTTGCGGAAAAGTGAGACATGTGGTTGCAAATTGCCCGTAAAGGTGTCGGTGTGTTATAAATGTTATAAACCGGGACGCAAAAAATCTGAGTGTCCGGAGTTGGTGGAACCAAAGACACAGCTGATACAAAATCTGAGGCCCAGAAAGCGAGTGAAAGGTCTTTCCACATAACAACCGCTGAGGCTAAAGCTGAACCTGATGTTGTTTCAGGTATATTTCTTGTAAATTCAATTTCGGCATGAATTTTATTTGATACGGGTGCAAATATATCTTTTGTGTCACATCGATTTATTCAACACCCTATATTCACGTTAACAAAATTACCTATGCCTCTAGAAGTAGAAATAGGTAATAATAAAAATTTTATTGTTTGCGATATGTGCTGGAATTGCAAATTGAGCGATGACGATGACGAATATTTCCTCGATCTAATTCCCTTGTCGATGGGAGAGTTTCAAGTAGTAATCGGGATGGATTGGTTAGCTCGATATCCCGCGAAAGTAATATGTAACCGTAAGGAGATACAACTAATGTCTTCGAGCGGAAAACATGTTACTATTTACGGGGAAAAAAGTTGTAGCCTCATAATCTGCTCTTATATTAAAGCTTGTAGGCTGGTTCGACATGGATGTAAGGCGTATATGGCTTACGTACATGATTTGACTAAAGAATCTTCAGAAATTAAAGACGTACCAGTCGTACGAGAGTTTGAAGATGTTTTCCCGAAAGATCTACCCGGGTTACCATCGAAACTTGAGGTGGAGTTTGGCATCGAATTAGTTCCGGGTGAAAAACCGGTAGCCAAGGCTCCGTAGCGATTACCTCCATCGGAACTACAAGAATTGTTGTCGTAATTACAAGATCTTCTCAACAAGGGATTTATTCGGCTGAGCGTTTCACCGTGGGGAGCACCGGTATTATTCGTAAAGAAGAAAGATGGAAGCATGAGAATGTGTATTTATTACTGGGAGTTAAATAAACTCACGGTAAAGAATAGATACCCGCTTCCTAGGATCGACGACTTGTTCGATCAGCTGCAAGGCGCGAGTTGGTTTTCGAAGATCGACTTAAGGTCGGGTTATCACCAGTTGAAGGTAAAAGAAGAAGATATACCAAAAACGGCATTCTGAACGCGTTATGGACATTACGAATTCTTAGTAATGTCTTTCGGATTAACTAATACACCTGTGGCCTTCATGCGTCTACAAACCAATGCTAGACAAGTCGGTGATAGTCTTCATATTCTTGTGTATTCGAAGAGTGAAGCGGATCACGAGTGTCATTTGCGTGAAGTACTTGAAACGCTTAGGCGTGAAAGACTTTACGCGAAGTTTTCGAAATGTGCCTTTTGGTTACGTGAAGTACTGTCACACCCTCAAAATCCACATGCGGCGTATTACCGCGAGGCGTGTGACTGACTAGGATCATGCCACCAATCATATTGAACAATAAGTTAGAGTAAATAAAGTCCATCGCAATCAATACAATTAGTGTTTTTGAAAGCAAATATCCAAAACCAAATTTAAGTGTCAGCGGAAGCATAATGTCTATAGTCCAAATTCAAAAGCTTAAAAGTTCATAAAGTTTCATATAAACCCAATAAAGGTTCTTTTGCCACAACGACCAGTCCTCCGTGCAAGCTTCAGTAAGTACCTAACGACCTGCAAAGCATGTAGTAACGTATCAACAAAAATGTTGGCGAGTTCACAGTTGTTTAGCGTTGTTCCGAAAGCGTAGTCTTTGTTAAATTACTCTGTTCTTTAGAAAACATGTCATGGGGAGCTACCCCATTGTTTTAAACTACTAGATTCGTACCATACTGACTACTGGCTGTAGTTATGTTTAGTTCCCCGAGTCAATGTCTATTGTCATTGACTAAGTGCCCAAGTATATTAGTCCACGCCCGTCCTCTGCGGCACGGTGTGAGGCTTGTCAAACCTAATAGCGCTATTTAACTAACTCGTTCACCATTGGCCCAACGATTAATCGGTATAAAATGTGTAGGGACTTTTAGATAGAGTTCCGTCTAGTCCGTTTAAGACATGTTAAAAAATAGTAAATTAACGATTTCTGTCCCTCACAAGGGGACGGGGTTGCCCGTATTCTACCCAAGGAGAATACGTAGGTTGCATCCCACCTAAGGGTGATGGTGGTTGTTTTCTCCATTCCCAAACCGCCGGGAATTATATGCTCTTTAGAAAAGTGTGAACTCACCTTAGTTAAGCTCGGTAGATTAGATTAAGTGTGTGTAATCTAGAGCGACCGACCACACCCTAGAACGATAGAGATGAAGATCAAGAACCCGAAAAAGATTAGTTTTCCTAGCTTCTTTCTTGAGTTTTCTAGAGAGAGAGTAGAGAGAGGGAGAGAGAGGGAGAGAGAGAGGTCGACGTCTTGGGAATGGGCGATCTAGAGTTGGGTTTGGTTTTATTATATTTTTTTAAAACAAAACTTTAGCAAATGCGTAAAAGGTCGTCCAAGTTTTCCAATTCTCAAACTTGGACAAGAAGTTATCAACATAACTTTATAGAATGACACACAAGTCCCTTGATTTGCAAAGTTAATCAAATTAAATCCGTTTGTTTGTTCGCGTGTTACAAACTTTTGCGTGTAAAAATTGTAATAAATAGAAAAAAGTTGACGACGTTAACCTGAAAGTACGGGATGTCACATTATCCCCATGTTGAAAGAATTTTCGTCCCGTAAATTGAGTAAGCATGAGTTGTGTCGCCAAGTTTAATTGAGTTTTTCCCAGGTTGTCACATAATCCCCATGTTGAAAGAATTTTCGTCCCAAAATTAAGCACATAGTTACTGAGGAAGCTAGTTGTGTTGAGCGTTTTCGTGGGGTGTCCCATCATCCCCCTGTTGATTTGCAATTTCGTCCTGAAATTCAGTAGTAGCTTTAGTACTGGACTCATCTTTCTCAAACAACTGAGGATACTTGCGTTTCATTTGGTCTTCTTGTTGGACTCTGTATGCCCAAGACACATATTAAATTGATGTGGCTAGTACGTTATGATCCAAGTCGAGTCATACCCAAATACAATCTAGACAAACACTTATAATATTTATTTATGATATGATCAAACAAATAAATATTAAACACTTAGAATATTTAGAAATTGGTTTTCTAAATAATTGCACTTGATAAACTAATAAATTATGTGGATAATTTATTATGAGAGAATATTTTATTTTGTTATTTAATGGGTTAAATAAGATTTTAAAAGTTGCATAAGTCTTATAACATGTGATGTTATAATTTTATAAAAGTTATAAAATTAATCAAGACTTAAATTAATTTATAAAAGAAATTTTAATTTTTTTATAAAAATTAAGAGGTGGGCCGCCCCTCCTTCTCTTCCCTAGAACAAGTATGGTCCAATCAAATAACATGCATTTGCATGTGTTACCTAGCACTTGATTGGGTCTTTTGGTGGCAACTTCTCTCATGTCTTTAATAAAGATTTTTTATGACAAAATTAATATGATGAACTTGATTAAAAACTCTTGCAAATGCTCTCAAAATTTTGGCTAGCATAAGATGGTCCAAGAGAGTTTTCGATTTTGATTTTCAAGTATAAGACTTTTAAAATTACTCTCTAAAAATCAGCTAACATGGGTGTTCCAAGAAGTTTTTCAAGTTTAGCATTCAAGTGCAAGAACTCTCAAAATTCCCTAGATGATTTCGGCCAAGAGTTGGTCTTCATAAGGGTTTTTCAAGTGAGTTCATAAGTGTAGAAATCCTAGCTAAACATAAGGTGTTTGTTGGAAGACTTGGGGTATACAAGCTTGAGGTCTTCTACACTTGAAGGCAACCGTTCAAGAAGCATCATCTTTTCCATATCCTTTACTCCTTGGAAGGTAGTATTCTAAACACTCTATGGTTGTGTTTTAATTTTTGATAGCATGCATGTTCGTATATGGATCCGGGTATTGGGTTTTACATATAAAATGGGTTTTATATCTTGTAAGTAACATGTTTTAAATAATTATTTCCCCTGCGTTTTTATTTTATATGGATAAAATACTTTGATAAACATGTGAAAAACCCAACAATGGCATCAAGAGCCGCTTATATGAGTGCATGCTTCATAGTATATGAAATTTTCGGGTTTCGTGTTTGGGTAAAACCCTGTGGCCGAAATTTTCACCATGATTTTCCTTTTGTTATTTTCTCAAGATTATTTTCCTACATGCATAAAAGTATCTTGAAAAAATTATGTCATATGGATGATTGTTTTTGTTTGGGCAAAACCCATTTTTTCGGTTTTTTCATTCTTGGCCGAAAAGTAAGGTGTAAAAAGGAAACCATTTTTATGCTTCTTGATTTTTATATATATGTGGATATATATTTTGGTGTTCATAACCTTGTGTGAATATGTTGAATGATTGTGTTATGATTTATATTTAATTATTTCAAAGGTGTAATAATTTATTATTTTTGTTCTTCCATTTGTAAAGTTATGTAATTTATTTATTTTCATTTGGTATGTAAAATAAATAGATTAGGTGCATTTTATTTTACTAGAAAAAAATCTATTAGGATATTTTTTTGTAAAAGAAGATGCACACAAAAAATGCCGTTTTGGTTTTGGCTAATTTCGTGCCTAAAGGACTTCATAGTTCTTAACGGGATTTTAGCCCGATAACCAAAACACATTTTGAAGTCCAAAGGAGTTTGTAGCTGAATATAAAAGACATTTGGAAGACCAAAGAATGTGAAGAAATCACAACACAAGAAGAAGACTTGAAGCATTTAGGTGCGGGATCAAGTGGGATTTCAACGACACATTATTTGTGTCTATATTCACCCTTAGGAAGGACCTTTTGCCACACTTGTTTCGGCTAACAAGTGTGGTCAAAATAGTTGGCTATGGTTATGCACCTATTGATATGTGTGTTGTGCTTGTGTAGTTGTTTATTTATGTTGTTTGGATGATATGTTTATATGCATGCTTAACAAACTAATAATCAACAACAAGCTTAAAATTGGTTCTTTTAAAAATCATTAAAGAGGTTAATAAAAGGTTATTAAAAATAAATGATTTTATAATAAAATGGGTTTTATAAAAGGAACCTTGAAAATTTGTTTTCACAAAAGTACCAAGGATTTGAATGCATGCAAATGTATGGTACATAATGTTTTCTAAACTAGAATTTTGAAAACTCAAAATCCCTTTTATAAAACAAGTCAAACACCATCCTTTTATACAACACTCAAATCATTTGGGAAATCTTATTGTGGGATAAAGGTCACCTGACCACATTTGAGAAAACTTGTATATTCGAGGTGGGTTTACCATGTTTGTGGGATAAAGGTCACTTAACCACTTATGTGTATAAACTCACACGTGTGTGTAAGTTGGACGACTTGAATTGGAAACCATGAACTTAGGGTCACCGAAGCATGGGGAACAAAGGTGTTGATGGGATTAAACATGCCAACTAAACATAAAGATGTTTAACCGATCCCATATGGGTAGAAGTTACAAAGGGTTGCAATCGTCAAACGTTGACTACCTTGTTAATTTAAATAGAGGGATAAAGGTCACCTAACCAATATTTAAATGTAACGTTGGATTCTAGATTTTAATTATTAATTGTCTATGAGACATCAAAGGGTATTAATGATTGAAGTATAATAATATCGAAAATACTAAAATTGAACCTTGTTAAATTTTGTAGATGGCCGCTAACAATATTACCCAAACCGTCCGTAACCTATCACTAAAAACAATCCTTGAAAAGGATCGTCTCAATCAAAACACTTTATGGATTAATATCGAAACTTAAGAATCGTTCTCAAGTAAGAAAAGATATCCTATGTGTTGAACGATCCTAATCCCGATGAACATCTTATCGAAGATAAGGATGCCTATAACGATTGGATTATGTATATCGAGGATACTATGTAAGCCTCTTGCCTCATGTTAGGAATTATGATTCCCGAGATTCAAAAGGATTTTAAACATCATGAACATACGACATGATTACCCAATTGAAGGAAATGTTCCTACAATATGCAAAGGTAAAACGCTTCGAGCGCTTCATGCATGTCGAATAGAGGAAACCCAATCGATATCATCTTATATCTTTAAGATGAAAAGCCACATTGATCACCTCGAAAGGCTCAATATGGATAAAAGGGCTTTATCCATTCTAACGATCAATGAGGATGGCAACAAGAAGGGGCATCACCCCAACACCAAAGCAAATGTTGCAAATAATAACGGGAAATTCAAAGGGAAAAAGGAAAGAAAGACTAAAGCGAAACCACCAAAACCAAAAGAGAAGAAGGCAAAGGTTGCCATGAACGATCCGTGCTTTGAGTATGGTGAGATAGGGTATTTGAAAAGGAATTGTCCAACCTATCTCAAAGAGTTGAAAAATAAGAGGGATGCGGGGCAAACCTTAGGTACAATCTTTATGATACATATTGACCTTAATGTTATTTCTTCTAAACACATAGGTATTAGATACCAGATGTGGAACTCGTGTTTGCAACTTTTTGCAAAAGGTTCAAAAGAATTAAGACAATATGGTTTTGATTTAAAGTTTGCAAACAATGACATTTATATTTCGATGAATGACATGTTTTACTTTAAAGTTATGCTTTCAAATGGTATTTATGAATTAGTTCATGATAATACGTCATTTGATAGTTCCATGTACCAAGAAATCACCAAGAAACTCAAAATGGATTTGAGTGAGACCTATCTTTGGCATTGTCATCTTGGTCAAATAAATATAAATCGCATGCAAGCACTTCAAAAGAATGGTCTTTTGGATACAAATGAAGTTGGTTCGTTTGACACATGCGAATCTTGTTTACAAGGTAAAATGACTAAGTAACCCCTTAGTGGGAAAGGGCAAAAGATTTATTAGGTATCATACATTTGGATGTATGTGATCCTTTTAAGTCAATGACTAGGAATGGTGAAATATACTTCATTAAATTTTACTGACAACTATAGTAGTTATGGTTATGTGTACTTGCTAAGACACAAAGTTGAAGTTTTGAAATGTTCAAAGCCTTCAAATTGGTGAAGGACAAAATCAACTCAATCAAAGTTCTTCATTTCGATAGAGGAGGGATCAAACTCTATTTGGATATGGTTCGGTCTATGATGGCTAGAAGCAAATCATCTCTATCATTTGGGGTTACACTTTGCTCTCCGTGGCCCATATGGCCCAAACCAAGAAAGTAGATAAGACACCTTTTGAAATATGGTATGGAAGGGCTCCATCATTATCATATTTGAAGGTATGGGGTTGTAAAGCTTATGTGAAGCAATACACCCCAAACAAATTAGAAGTACGATCCACTAAGTGTATCTTCGTAGGATATCCTAAAGATGAAATAGGATATTATTTCTACGATCCAACAAAGCAAAAGGTATTTGTTGCTCGAAAGGCTGAGTTCTTGGAAGCTAAGTTCCTTGTGGAAGGAATTAGTAGAACAGTGGAACTTAATGAGGATCAAGAACCACAAGCCGATACACGTTTGGTTAATACTAGCAATCAACAAGAGGTTGTTGAAAACGATCAAGTGGTTCATCAATACACACAAAACGTTCGCATATCTGGTAGAATTAGTAGTCCACCTAAAAGATATGGATTTTTCATGGATGGATGCTACGTGGTAGATTCGGGTGAACCTACCACATACCATGATGCAATGTCGAAATCCGATTGTGACAAATGGCTTGAAGACATGAACGTAGAGATGCAATTCGTGTATAACAACCAAGTATGGGAATTAGTTGTGCAGTCTCTTAACTCCAAAGTAGTTGGAAGTAAGTGGGTTTTCAGGAAGAAAACTGATATGCATGGTAACTTGGATATTTATAAAGCGAGACTTGTAGCAAAAGGTTTCACTCAAACTCAAGGGGTTGATTATGATGAGACCTTCTCGCATGTGGTGATGCTAAAGTCAATTAGGATATTATTTGCCATACCTGTATAATATGACTATGAGATTTGGAAAATGGATGTCAAAACGGCTTTCCTAAATGGATATCTTGAGGAAGATGTCTATATGGTTCAGCCTGAAGGTTTTGTCAATCCAAAACATCCTAACAAAGTATCCAAGTTAAATATATCAATCTATGGATTGAAACAAGCATCTAGAGGTCAGAATCACTGTCTTGATGAAGAGATTAGGGAATATGGATTCATCAAGAACGTCGATGAAGCTTGTGTGTATAAGAAGGCTAGTGGGAGCATTATTACTTTCTTAGTACTGTGTGTCGATGACATTCTACTATTTAGAAATGACATTCCAACCATGGAAGGTATAAAAACCTGGATTGGAAGTTGTTTTTCCATTAAGGATCTTGGTGAAGTTTCCTATATTTTGGGAATAATGATCTATAGGGATAGATCAAGGCGCTTGATAGGTTTAAACCAAAGTGCATACATTGACAAAGTCTTGAAAAGGTTCAATATAGAGAACTCTATGAAAGGTTTTGGTACCTATTCAAAGAAGGGACAATATTGAATGCGTTTCAATATCCAAGCTCAAAAGATGAGCAAGAAAGAATGAAAGGAATCCCATATGAGTCTGCTATAGGATTCATTATGTATGTAATGATATGCACTAGACCGGACTTGTCATGCGCATTAAGCATGGCGAGAATATACTAGCAAGTAACGGTCATTGGGTGACTATTAAAAATATATTGAAATACCTTAGAAGGACTAAGGATATATTTCTAATATATGGATCTTGTGAAAAAGAACTCGTTGTAAAAGGTTACAGGGATGCGAGTTTCGGAATTCGTTGTAAAGGGTTACATGGATATGAGTTTCCAAACCGATCGAAATGATTCTCGATCACAATCAGGGTAGCACTGTCCACTACAAAACCAGAATACATCGCCGCTTCATTGATCGAGATGATTCATGTGGATCTGCCACTTGAATTATTGCTGATCTAAGGGTACTCCCTACCATTCAGGACCCCTAGAGATCTTTGTGATAACGATGGTGCGATTGCTTAAATCAAGGAACCTCGTGCACATCAAAAGACTAGGCACATTGAGCGGAGTTTCAACTACATAAGGGATGAAGTTGAAAAAGGGAAAGATATGTATTCGCAAAGTTCATGTTGATCAAAATATTGCGGATCCACTCACGAAGCTCCTTAAACGGGCAAAGCATGAAGAGTCATACTTGTGCCTTAGGACTTCGATATTCTAGTGATTGGATTTGATCTATTTTATATTTGGATATTAGAACAATTGTTATTATAACTCTTTATGGTATGTTGAGTTATGTTCCATTTTAGCATGTTTAAATCCGTGAATAAGTTTCTTATTCTAAATGTCCGTAGTCGATCATACTTGTGGGAACAAATATGAATGTAAGACTATTATGAACTTGGATTGGTGGATGTTCATTGGTTATGAATATAGAGCAAAGTGTTGCTGCCAAGGTTCATAGATATTTGTGGGATACAAATATTGGACTGACTCGCTCTCGAATATTACTGCATGGAATCATTTGTGATTGATCATAAGTAAATTTGAGTAAAGGAGAATATCATAGTATCCTCTGACCTGAGATACATATTGGGTCTTGATATTCACCAAATGTTATACCTTGACTTATTTCTTCGCTGTCAGTAATATGACAATACATAACGCTAAGCTCAGGTGTGATACAAGGTGATTGTGAGAGACGTATGTAGTCAAGAAGGGATTTGTTCCTCTTATTCGTTGAGAGTAAGATGTCTAAGGCCTGCTAAAGTTAAATCAACAGAGAGTGATCACTATATGTCTATAGATTTAACATGACATCTGTAACAAAAATATAAATGATAGATTCACCTAAATCATTTTCAAGTAAGGGACTTCAAGGGGATGGGGTTACTGACTGGGACATATAGTCATACGTATTAGGGGTAGTAAACTATAGTTAGGTGGTCTTTACTACTTGCATCAATCTTCTATGTATCTTGTGCAAGTGGGAGATTGTTGGACTCTATATGACCAAGACACATATTAAATTGATGTGGCTAGTACGTTATGATCCAAGTCGAGTCATACCCAAATACAAGCTAGACAAACACTTATAATATTTATTTATGATATGATCAAACAAATAAATATTAAACACTTAGAATATTTAGAAATTGGTTTTCTAAATAATTGCACTTGATAAACTAATAAATTATGTGGATAATTTATTATGAGAGAATATTTTATTTTGTTATTTAATGGGTTAAATAACATTTTAAAAGTTTCATAAGTCTTATAACATGTGATGTTATAATTTTATAAAAGTTATAAAATTAATCAAGACTTAAATTATTTTATAAAAGAAATTTGATTTTTTTATAAAAATTAAAAGGTGGGCCGCCCCTCCTTCTCTTCCCAAGACCAAGTATGGTCCAATCAAATAACATGCATTTGCATGTGTTACCTAGCAGTTGATTGTGTCTTTTGGTGGCAACTTCTCTCATGTCTTTAATAAAGATTTTTTATGACAAAATTAATATGATGAACTTGATTAAAAACTCTTGCAAATGCTCTCAAAATTTTGGCTAGCATAAGATGATCCAAGAGAGTTTTCGATTTTGATTTTTCAAGTATAAGACTTGTAAAAATACTCTCTAAAAATCGGCTAACATGGGTGTTCCAAGAAGTTTTTCAAGTTTAACATTCAAGTGCAAGAACTCTCAAAATTCCCTAGATGATTTCGGCCAAGAGTTGGTCTTCATAAGGGTTTTTCAAGTGAGTTCATAAGTGTAGAAATCCTAGCTAAACATAAGGTGTTTGTTGGAAGGCTTGGGGTATACAAGCTTGAGGTCTCCTAAACTTGAAGGCAACCGTTCAAGAAGCATCATCTTCTTCATATCCTTTACTCCTTGGAAGGTAGTATTCTAAACACCATATGGTTGTGTTTTAATTTTTGATGGCATGCATGTTCGTATATGGATCCGGGTATTAGGTTTTACATATAAAATGGGTTTTATATCTTGTAAGTAACATGTTTTAAATAATTATTTCCACTGCGTTTTTATTTTATATGGATAAAATACTTTGGTAAACATGTTAAAACCCATCACTTCTCGTTCCCAAGTAAAATCTAGGCCACGACGTGAGTTCCGACGAACTAGAACTATAGGTATCTTGCTACATTTAAGAGTTTTGAGCTCTCGGTCCATGATCTCCACCGGTTCTTCGACGAAACGTAGCTGGTCATCGATCGTGAGTTCCTTGAAAGGAACAATGAGTGTCTCATCTGACAGACACTTCTTCTGATTTGACACGTGAAAGACGTTGTGTACACCACTGAGTTCTTCTGGTAGGTTCAGTCTATGCGCCACTTTGCTGATTCTCTCAGTGATTTCAAAGGGTCCGACATAACGAGGATTAAGCTTGCCCCTTTTGGCAAAGCGAACCACACCTTTCCAAGGTGAGACATTGAGTAGTACCCGATCCCCAACTTGGAATTTCGAGAGGTTTCCTACGCTTGTCAGCGTAGCTTTTCTGACGGTCACGAGCTACCGCCATTCGTTGTCTGATTTGGGCAATCTTTTCCGTTGTGTCGAGAACAAGTTCTGGGCCAGTGATTTGGCTGTCGCCAACTTTAGCCCAACATAGAGGTGATCGGCATTTTCGTCCGTACAAAGCCTCGAACGGAGCAGCCTTAATGTTGCTATGCTAACTATTCTTGTAGGAAAATTCCACCAAAGGAAGATGTCTTTCCCAACCGTTACCAAAGTCAATAACATACGGCAGCATGTCTTCAAGGGTTTGGATGGTTCGCTCAGTCTTACCATCCATTTGCGGGTGATAAGCCGTGCTCATGTCTAGACACGAGCCAAAGGATTTGTGCATTGCCTGCCACAATTCAAATTCAAAGCGTGGGTAACGATCCGAAATGATGGAAGTTGGCACTCCATGCCTAGCGGCTACTTCCTTCAAATAGATGTCTGCGAGTGTAGAAAAGTTGTCGGTTTCCTTGATTGTTAGGAAGTGTGCAGACTTGATCAGTCGATCTACGATCACCCATATAATGTCGTTCCCCCGCTGAGATCTAGGTAACCCAGTGACAAAATCCATGGAAATTTGTTCCCATTTCCATGTTGGGATCTCTGGTTGTTGCAGTAACCCTGATGGCTTTTGATATTTGATCTTAACCCTAGCACAGGTCAAGCATTTACTAACATAGGTCGCTATGTTAGCTTTCATGTGGGGCCACCAGTATAAAGTCTTGAGATCCTGGTACATCTTGTCAGAACCAGGATGCACCGAGTAACTAGACTTGTGTGCTTCGTCCATCACAAGCTCTCGTAGGTTTCCATAGGATGGAACCCAGATACGTTCCATGAAGTAGCATGTGCCGTCTTCTTTGCATTCGTGTTGTTTTTTCCATACCCCACATGGATTTAGCTAAGGAATTCTCTTCCTTCAGTGCTTCAACCTGAGCATTTCGGATTTGAGTCAGAAGATTAGAGTGAATGGTAAGTTGTAACGCACATACACGCCTAGGTTTAGTTTCCTTCCGACTGAGGGCATCGGCCACAACGTTAGCCTTGCCTGGGTGATACTTAATCACGCACTTGTAATCGTTGTGGAGTTCGACCCACCGACACTGTCGCATGTTCAACTCCTTCTGATCGAAGATATACTGGAGACACTTGTAATCGATGTAGATAGTGCACTTGGTACCGTACAAGTAATGTCTCCATATCTTGAGTGCAAACACTACTACTCCCAACTCCAAATCGTGGGTAGTGTAGTTCTTTTCGCGAACCTTCAGTTGGCATGACGCATAGGCAATGACTTTCTCACGTTGCCTCAACACACAACCAAGTCGCTGGGTGGATGCGTCACAATAGACAACAAAGTCGTCTGTGCCTTCTGATAATGAGAGGATAGGTGCACTACGAAGCTCTACCTTCAACTACTGAAATGCGGAACCTTGAGTATCACCCCACTTTTAGGTGATACCCCTTTTGAGTTAAAGTAGTAAGGGGTAATGCACTTGACCGAGAAAATGGACTTCACGAAGTGAAAAGTCACATTTCAAGAATTTAACATAGAGCTGTTCATTTCGTAAGAGTTCCAAAGTAAAGTGTAAATGTTGCTCATGTTCCTCCTGGCTCTTTGAGTAGATTAGGATGTCGTCAATGAAAACAATGACGAATTTATCAAGGGAGGGTTTGCATACTCGGTTCATGAGACGCATGAAGACCGCAGGTGCATTGGTTAATCCGAACAGTATGACCAGGAACTCGTAATGATCGTATCAAGTTCTGAAGGTAGTCTTTGGGATATCTTCATCCCTGAGATATCCGTGGCTCGTTGATCCTCGAGTGATGTTCGTAGAGGATGATTCAACCAAGCGAGGGTTCACGAAGTATAGAGTTAGAAAAGAATTATAGTGTTCATGAAACACCACAGGATAAGACGTGAAAACATATCAAAGTGTAGCATAAAACAATGCGTTCAACTTGATGTAATTCTTAAGGTTTCATGATCGGTAGTAAGGTTTATCCGACGTCGAGAGTGTAGTTGGTCATACGCAAGTGCTATACAATTAGAAATAATGGACGATACTCGCCGATAACAGTGTTACATCGATGGCGTTGGCACAACAAAAATTAACCAGAGAAGAATGGTTATCGCACGAATTCGTAGTGTTTAGACTGAAACGTGTGTCAAAGTTTTTGAGCTTGTCTGTGTGAAATGGAGGAATAATTCACCTTGATCCATGATCTTAAATGTGTTTTGCGATTTAACAAGCCGGTAGGCAACCAAATTCGAAAGAGTTTCCTGAAGTCGTGTGGATGAAGCTGAAATAATGCCTGTGTCATCAAGAGGTTTCAAGGAGAGGACACGAAAACATGTTCAAAATGGTATGATCATATCAACGACACATCACCATCTTCAGGGTTTAAAAAAGTGAACACCAATGATCGAAAGTCGAGCTTTCCAAATTCTCTAAGCTAGAGCGAGTTGGTGTTAGAGTTTCTGCATGGAGAAGCGAGGATGTAGTGTCACTGTGATAAAGGAATGATGGTTTTGTCTAAGTCAATAATAGAAATTAGACATTGCGTTAATCAACAAACATTGGTCAGCACAAAGCCTAGTGAAAAGATCCAAATAATCAAGAAAAACTATCATGGAAATACGACTCTTGTAGTGTAAGGGGGTAAGGTAAATGTGTAGATCATCGCGTTCGTCTGTGGGCTGAATAATCCATATCTCCGTCCTCCAATGTCCCGAAAACCATCCCATCATTAGGAGACATCCATTTGTTAAGTTGGGTATACAAAGGTGTAAAACAAGCTAGACTAAGAATTATCCACCTATCAGGGTAATGAGGGTAGCCTTGTGATCGATGGGGATCGTGATATGGTTATTAGCGTTTCGCTATTTTGGTTGTGGATTAGAAGAACAGAAGGTTGGTAAGGCTTAGGCGAAGTATTAGGTAAAAAACAAATAATCAGGCATATAACCGAAGAATTCTGAAAACTATTCTGATCACCGGCGGCAGCTCCAGCATTGGCCGGCAACGTCAATGGCATGAGATGAAAGTTCGTCGCATCATGGTCATATGGATATATCATTTGTCCAAAATGGAGTTTGGATGATAGAGTTTCGAGCTGCGCGATAACAATCACGCAGGACTGTAACTTCTAGCCACTATTTTGTTTTTCGGCGACTATATTGGTTGTTTCCGACAATGTCAACAGGTGGAGATGATGGGGTTCATCGACACTCATGATCTTCACATCCATAAAACACAAAGTGAGGATGATGACACAAGTGTGTGAAAAGAATAACAGAGGAGAGTTTAGACCCAAGCACACAAGGTTTTCAAGTAAACAGTTGGGTGTCAAAAGGGTGTGTTAGGGTTGATAAATATCTTGCAACTAAAACCCTAAGAACTAAGCATACCATAATCAACACACCAAGTAACTAACAAGTAGGCATTTAAACATAAATCATACCACCTAAAGTGTTGAGCCTTGCACGAGGAGCGAAGTGTCGTTGTGGATCGTTGAATACCGAGCAGGTTATAGTATGGTTTTTCTCAAAAACATTTTCCTTTTTTTAAAACCGAGTTCACTATAACCAATGGCTCTGATACCAATCTGTCATACCCTTAAAATCCACATGCGGAGTATTACCGCGAGGCGTGTGACTGAGCAGGATCATGCCACCAATCATATTGAACAATAAGTTAAAGTAAATAAAGTCTACCACAATCAATACGATTAGTGTTTATGAAAGCAAATATCCAAAACCAAATTTAAGTGTCAGCGGAACATAATGTCTAAAGTCCAAATTCTAAAGCTTAAAAGTTCATAAAGTTCCATATGAACCCAATAAAGGTTCTTTTGCCACAACGACCAGTCCTCCATGCAAGCTTCAGTAAGTACCTAACGACCTGCAAAGCATGTAGTAACATATCAACAAAAATGTTGGCGAGTTCATAGTTGTTTAGTGTTGTTCCGAAAATGTAGTCTTTGTTAAATTACTCTGTTCTTTAGAAAACATGTCATGGGGATCTACCCCATTGTTTTAAACTAGTAGACTCGTACTATACCGACTATAGACTGTAGTTAGGTTTAGTGCCCTGAGTCAATGTCTATCGTCATTGACTAAGTGCCCAAGTATATAAGTCCACGGCCGTCCTCTACGGCACGGTGTGAGGCTTGTTAAACCTAATAGCGCTATTTAACTAATAACCCGTTCGCCATTGGCCCATCGATTAATTGGTATAAAATGTGTAGGGACTTTCAGATAGAGTTTCGTCTAGTCCTTTTAAGACATGTTAAAAAAATAGTAAGTTAACGGTTTTCGTCCCTCACAAGGGGACGAGGTTGTCCGTATTCTACCCAAGGAGAATACGTAGGTTGCATCCCACCTAAGGGGGATGGTTGTTGTTTGCTCCATTCCCAAACCACCGGGAATTACATGTTTTTTAGAAAAGTGTGAACTCACCTTAGATTAGCTCAGTAGATTTGATTAAGTGTATGTAATCTAGAGCGACTGACCACGCCCTAGAACGATAGAGATGAAGATCCAGAACCCGAAAAAGATATGTCTTCCTAGCTTCTTTCTTGAGTTTTCTAGAGAGAGAGTAGAGAGAGGGAGAGAGGTCGACGTCTAGGGAATGGGCGATCTAGGGTTGAGTTTGGTTTGATTATACTTTTTAAACAAAACTTTAGCAAATGCACAAAAGGTCCTCCAAGTTTTCCAATTCTCAAACTTGGACAAGAAGTTATCAACATAACTTTATAGAATGACGCACAAGTCCCTAGGTTTGCAAAGTTAATCAAATTAAATCCGTCTATTTGTTCGCGTGTTACTAACTTGTGCGTTTAAAAATTGTAATTAACAGAAAAAGGTTGACGGCGTTAACCTGAAAGTACGGGATGTCACATTATCCCCATTTTGAAAGAATCTTCGTCCCGAAAATTGAGCAAGCATGAGTTGTGTCGCTAAGTTTGATTGAGTTTTTCCCAGGTTGTCACAAGTACAGTTTCTGGGGCATGTTATTTGTTGGTGCATATGTCTGTCGACTTCGTCTTGTATTGAGTCTTGTATTAGATTAGAAAGATCAGGGCACGAAATACGAGAAAAGTGTGTTTGTGACCATTTCGCACGAAATGGAACAAGGCCATTTCGCACGAAATGGGTTTTGCGCATTTCGTATGGAATGGCTGGCCTATATATATCGTGCTTGTTCATTTCATTTGTAACTTTTCGATTCCAGAGCCGAAGTGCTGCTGAAGTGTCTACTCGCTGTAAAAAAGCTGTTATATCAATTAAAAAGACAATTAGAGTGTAAATCAAGCTGTCTCGAAGTCTATATGTTTGTTTCCGCCTCTCATATTGACAATAACTCTTCTGAAGGACTCCTTTTGGTCGTGCGAACAATCCTACAAGTGGTATCAGAGCTCAGGAGGAGGAGTTCTTACCGAATTCAGCTTGATTTCTTCAAAATTCTAACTTCTGCATCTTCTTTTTCAAAATTAATCAAGATTTTACGGATAAAATGGCTTGATTTTCTCACAATTTAAACGAAACACTGTTTTAACAAAGCCTTGAAAGAATTGGACCTAAAATCGAACTAAAAACTGATCAATTTGACAAAATTCTGATCGAAAGGATGACAACAGAAGCATTTCGCGCGAATTGATCTGTCCTTTTCGCACGAATTGGATAATTCTTTCATTTCGTACGAATTGAGCATTTCATTTCGCACGGATTGACAAGAGTTTGTTGCATTTCGCACGAAATAGCTCATTTTGTGTGAAAACATCTCCATTTTGCACGAAACCATCATTTCGTTTGAAAGTTGTGTATTTCATACGAAATCACCCATTTCGCACCAAAGTCTCCATTTCGTTTGAAAGATCTCATTTCGTGTGAGTCATTTCGCACGAAATAGTCCAGCAGGTCATTTTGCTTAAAGAGGGTCATTTCGCGTGGCATTTCGTGTGAGATATCATTTCGTTTGAAAGGATGTTTTTTTTGTGAAACATCTTACCGAAACATGGAAGAAGAGTTTTATAATGCGTTTGCTACTGCCCCGAGTACTCCTGTTGCCATTGCTCAGAGTGTGAACATGGAAAATGAAACAGGAACTTTGCAAAAACCCCCGAAGCTAATGGGAATTGAAGAGTATTATGGTTGGAAAGACCGGTTTGAAAACTGGGTTCAAGCAAATCATTTGAGGTCTTGGGAATGTATCAAGAAGAAGTATGTTAAACCTCGTACAGATGTGGGAATTAACAAAACAATTTCTGAATTGTTAGATAAAGAACGAGACATGTACAAAGCAGAAAAGATGATGATTAGTCTACTCCAGCAAGCAGTGAAAGAAGATATCTTCATATTACTTCACCATGATAATACTTCACGTTCGATTTGGGAAGCACTTCGAGTTAAATTTGAGGGAAGTGGGAAGATGATCAGGAGTAAGAAATCATTATTAAAGAAAGAGTTTGATCTGTTTACTAGTTTGCCGGGTGAAAGTACAAAGAAACTGATTGAGAGATATTGTCACTTAGTGCGTTCAATGTCACTGTTAGATATCAACAAAGATCGAGAAGAATGGGTTGACAAATTAGCTGATGCTTTACCTCAGAAAGAATGGGGTACATATCTGATGATCTTAAAGAACACTGGAGAATATGATAAGTTGACAATTTCTCAGTTCATTGAAAAGATTGAAGGACAAGATCTTGAACAACAAAAGATTGCTAGAATGAACAATCCGAGTGGTCAACAAGATATTATGATGTATTACAAAGGTAGTGTTCAGAATGTTGAAGAAAGTCCAAAGGTTCAAACAGCTTTCAGTGCAGAAACTTCATCTGGATCAGTAAATCAAAGTCCGAGCAGCAATAGTGGATTTTCTTCATATTCAAGTTTTAATCCGGATGTTTCAACTTCAAGTCATCAGTTCCAAAGCTCAAACAGCAGTAATGGTCATGTTTTACATTGCAACATCGCGTTGCATCTTCAGAATGGTCAAAATTTTTCTGAAGAAGTTGCTAAAGGTCATATGGCATTACTTGCTACAGTATTAGAATCATATGAGGGATTGGTTGCAGGAAGGATCGGAAATCCTATGTTGACAAAAGAGGATTACGATCAGATCGATGCTGAGGAAATGGAGCTTATGGATATTAAGTGGTGTTTAGCGAGTGTGTTGAGGAGAGCTGAGAAATTTAAGATGATTACAGGAAGAGATGATTTTCGTGATGCTAATGTTTCTACTTTAGGTTTTGACAAATCAAAAGTTACTTGTTTTCGATGCAGGGAAAAAGGACATTTCAAGAGGGAATGTACCAATCGAGAAGCAGGTTGAGCTCAGAATCCGTTCGGGAGTAATGATTGTTATCGGAAAACCATATATCAACAAGTTGCTCAACAACCATCATCATCAAATACTATTCAAGATGGAAAGAAGAATGCGATCGAAGAGTCAACAAAAAGAGCTTATTTTGGTATAATAGATCAAGATGATGAGAAAGCATCAGAAGGTTTTAGCTGGGACAAATACGTTCCGCCTAATTCAAAGTTAGGAGCATTCATTGCACAGATAGTTCAAGAACCAGATTTGATGAAGGAATGGATGAAAGTGTTTGATAGTGATGAGAAAAACCAAGATGGAGAATCTGTTTCTTCAGGAGAAAGTTCAGAAAAGATTCAAATCTTTGATGAATCATCAACTGATAACAGTGATGATGAAGAAGAAATACAAATAAACATTGGAAAAACTCAATTATCTCCTGAAAGTTTTAAATTTTATTTTGCAGATAGATTGGAGAAACTAAAGGATAAGCGAGCAGCGAAAGAAGAGAAAAAGGTAAAATGCGAGAATGTTGCTCAGGAAAAGAAGATTGAACCAAGTGAAGAAATTAAAGATGTTGAGAAAGTGGTTGAAGTTGAAAAGGTGGTTGAAGTTGAAAAGATAGTCGAAGTTGAAAAGATTGTTGAAATCACCAAACCGTGTCTAAAATGTTTGGAACCATGTAAACAGTGTGATGAAAAAGATGAGAAGCTTAGTGAGCTTCACAAGATGAAAGAAAAATTGTTGTTCGATGTCAATTATGCAAAAGAATCGTATGATGTGTTGAACAGAATGGTGAATAGTCTGCAAAAGACAAATTCTGAAAGAGAAGATGCATTAACCATGATGAATGTAGTGATGATGTCTATACAGAAGGCTATCAATCACTATATTGAGGAGTGTGCAAAGTTGAAGCAAGAGCTGGAGACAGAAAAAATAGAAAATGAAAGAATTAGACGATTGTTACAAAGTTATTCTAGGTCTGATTATTTGATTGATAGAATTTATCCAACTGTTGAAGGTTTTGAAGCATTTCAACATGAGAAGCCAAAAGAAAAGGATACTGGTAAGAAACAGAGTGTCAGTTATAACAAGTGTTCGCCTCCGATCTGGGAAGGTTATTCTCCTAGAAAACCAAATGAGGAGCAAGTCAATAAGGCAGTCAATATAAAATTCAAGTCTGAAACAACTAATGGGTTACCAAAAAATATTGATGTCACGTTCACATCATCTGACACTGATCATGAGTCTGAGTTAATAAAGAAAGTGGTCGATCAAGTGTTGGATAGAGATGAGGAGTCAGAGTTAAAGTCTGAGTCTGAAAGTTCGAGTTCGTCGGTCAACTGTTCAAAGCCGTCGGTCAAAACGGTTTACAATAAAGAATTCTTGTTATCAAAATCTAATTTGAATGATGAACCAATCAAAGTGTCATATACTTTGAATGATTCAGACAAATTATATTCTGATGAGGAATTTCCGATAAGAATTGTTCAAATTGAGAAGATTAAAAAAGTTTTCAAATTAACAGAAATTAATATTTCTGAAATAAAAGATATAAATCTTAATGAAAAACCTAAAAAATACACTTCAAGAGTTCAACAAAAATTGAACAAGAAAAAGGGTTACAATTCTGGTTCTGGTTTTCAAAAGAAATCAAACCATAACAGTAATTTCAAATAGAAAGGTTTAGGCTTTATTCCACCAGAAAATCATAAAAATGGAAAAATTTCTAAAACAAAAACAATATTTGTTTCAGGGTCAAGTTCTGAGGAAGAAGCAAAGAGCTTGTTGGTGCATATGTGACAACTCGTAGTTCGAGCTCATTTCTGTGTAACATTATGTGCCGATGTGAACTATTACGATTGATATGACGTTATGATTCTGTGTTTTGTGTTATATGAGTGCATGCATGTATGTCATAAACAAACCGAACCACACAACATGGCCTTTGGGCCGTAATATTTGTACTCGAGATGTGGGGCTCGGCCCACTCTCATGCCCGCAAACAAACATCTCTTTAGGGGTTATTGCCCTTAGTTAGTTACAACACACACACACACAAGACTCTCTCTCTCCCTCTCGGCTACTTGGAACCCGGCGACACACCCACACCCTACAACCGAGGATCATTCTTGCCTCTTCCCTAATTCGGTTAGTAATTGATATGTTTATTGTTGGTTTGAATATTGTTGAGGAATCGGCTGTTATATGAATGTTCTTGTGAGTATTGTTGCATGATAGTATGTTTGATTATGATGTTAACTATTAATGTTCATGAATCGGCCATGTTTGTATGTTTGTATCTAATCGGATATGATGCTTGATAACCGGCTGTTTACCTATGTTAAATCAGAATTGCCTGCTTACAACCAAACGGATAGGTATAATCGGCTGAATTTATATGGTCGTGTTTAAGAATCTGTGTGAATGATTAAGATGTATGTTCTTGAATAGGGCATGAACAGTTTGAATGTGGTTGATTGTGAAATAATAACTGATTTGATTTAAATTCGAAACTGCCAAAGTTGTTAACTGTTTTTACGGAATTGATTATGATGCAAATCAGGAAAGTTGTTACGTGCACTGATTGCGACACGGATTGCGAGTCGGAATCTCCCATTACGACTTGAGACCCCACACTTGTACACACACAGCACAACTCGAGACTCTGGTTGCGAGTCACGTTGCGACTCGAGACTGAGAAAACAGCACAAACCGAGATCACGGTTGCGGGTCCGGTTGCGACTCGAGACTGTGTGATCTCGGCAAGAACATGATGACTCGAGACTACCCCGTTGCGACTCGAGACTGTGAAACCAGGACAACCCGAGACCGCCTAGTCTCGACTCGAGAGCTTAGTCTCGACTCGAGACCACTTATGCGTACACCTTGTCATTGGGCCTGCACACGGTACGAGCCCAACTAATTGGGCTGAACACTTGGACTTTGCTTGTTTACGTGACTGTTTACGTCGATGCCTATACGTGGGATATGATGTCGAATACTTGTACAACTTGTTACGATACGTGTAGAACCTACATGCACAACTTGTATACGAATCTGACTAGCATAATAACTTTGGTAGGACGTGGTTAATCGCTCTATAACTTAATTGAACTGTGTGTATCATACAGAGCAATCCCAGGTGAGTTCATTGCATTTTCTCAAGCATGCGTCCCGGTGGTTTGGGACAACTAGTAAACATTTGGATGGGAAACATTGGGTAAACAACTTAATCGGTTTTGGTTATTGCCTGGAGGGCAATGGGGGTAATTAGTTGATAGCGCTATTAGGTACTAATTATCTGGGTTTCACTATGGTTGTTTAGAGGCACACTCCTCGGTTACGTAAGGGCGGTTTCCCTAGGGTAACTAACTGAACAACATAGTGGGTTGCTAAGAGGCACACTCCTCGGTTACGTAAGGGCGTCGTCCCTAGGGTAATCTAACATGAGCAACAACGTAACACAACAGTGAATCGTATTAACATATATCTGGTAACACAACTCATGTACAAACTCTGAACTCACCAGCGTAGTCTGACACACTTGTTTGCATGCTTGTAGGTCATTAGCACTTGGCACATGGACTTGCTATCTGGGGGTGCTGGAGTGGTCATGGATCGAGGCTTTTGGATTTATTTACGTTGGAAACTTTGGCTTTAAGTATTATGAAACAATTGCTAAACGATTTATTAAATGCTTCCGCTACACAATACTTTGGGATTTGATATTATATTTTATTTAAGTATTTACTATTGGTTCAATGTGATTGGTGGCTCGAACTTTGATGTGTAATACGCCTCGCGGGATTTCCGCAAGTGGGATTTTGGGGGTGTTACAGTTGGTATCAGAGCCACTGGTTATAGTGAACTAGGTTTTAAAACGTTTTGTAAAACCAGACTATAACCGAACGCCTTCGAACATCGATCATGACACTCAGCTCTAGATTGCAAGGTTCGTCTCTCCCTTTATACATTACTAGCTTAGCAGTCACACACTCACAACGTATATGAACTGACACATTTAATACTATTGTGACTGGATAGTGTGACACTACTCGTCGATTCATATGAACCATAGACTTGTGATACCACCTGTTGTGTTGTTTGAACGGAAGAAACTTTGAGCGCAAGCTAAGAGGCACTGAGATGAGCATGCAAACTGTCTTATTATTATGGGTGCACACTTAATAATAACGCGGGGTGCATGCAAGTCCCAGTGAGGCTTATCGAGCGTGAGAAGGGTTCTGCCTTACTATGTGTAAACTTGGTAGTATAGAGATATCTGTATGACACCTGACTTCCATCTCGTTTCGATTTCTAAATCGGTTTATTCCCAACTATAGAAACATGAGTGGACGAGGACACGGACGTGGCAACATCAACATGACTCAGGCTGAGTTGACTGACCTAATCAATACCCGCGTGGCTGAGGCCTTAGCAGCCTATCAAGCTGGTACGGAATGTACCGAGTACTCTTTACTCTTATACCACGTACACGTCTTTTCATCCCTATAATGTGTTCCCTTTCGTCATTTAGGTCAGCAAGCGCAACCTCAACCTAACCAGCCTGCGTGTACATTCAAAATGTTTATGGACTGCAAGCCACAGACCTTCACCGAGACTGAAGGGGCTGTGGGACTTCTAAGATGGTTCGAAAAAGCAGAGTCTGTGTTTGCTATCTGTAACTGTCCCGCTGGGGACAGGGTGAAATATGCTGCGGGTACCTTGGCAGATGGTGCCCTAACGTGGTGGAACGCCCAGGTACAGTTGTTGGGCATTGAGGCAGCGAATGCCACAACCTGGGAAGACTTTAAAGAACTGATCAGGGAGGAGTACTGTCCTCGGGATGAAGTCCAGAAGTTGGAAAACGAATACTACGACTTGAAGATGGTTGGATCGGAAGTCGAAGCGTATGTGAAGCGATCGTATGAACTGGCCGACATGTGCCCGAACTTGTCTCGGCCTATGTCCCGGAGGATTGAGTTATTCATCAAAGGATTGCCTCCGCATGTGAAGAGCTTGGTCACTGCAGCCCATCTCAATGATTTGACACAGATTGTTCGTCTGACTCATAAGATTGTGGACCAAGAAGTGGAAAACGATTCGTTACCTCCGCGTATTTCGGCCGCTACTGCTGCTACACCCACTGCCACTGCGTCCGCTAATGATAACAAGCGGAAGTGGGGTGATTATGACAAAGCATCCAGTGCTGGCCAGACTCAGAAAAGGCCAGACAACAGCAACCGCAACGTCAGCCAGTCGTCTTCTGTCAATCAAGGCCAGGGAAGTGGCCACAGCCAGGGTTCATATGCAGGGAGGAAGCCACGGTGTAACAAATGTGGCTATCATCATTGGGGGCCGTGTGGTCGGACGTGTAACAAGTGTGGTAAGCCAGGCCATGAGGCCAGGGATTGTAGGGCCCCACAACCTAAACACCAGCAGCAACAAAACCAGCAGAATCAGAGACAACAGGGGCAACCACCTCAGCAGAACCAGGGTTTCAGAAAGGGGTGCTATCAGTGCGGTGACGAGGGTCACTTTAAGCGGGATTGCCCTCAGTTAAACCAGAACGCTAACGACAACAACCGCCCGAATAACAACAATGCTGGGAACAACAACAATAACAACAACGGCAACAACGGGGGTAATGGTGCTAGGGGCAGAGTGTTTCAGCTTGGAGCAGGGGATGCCAGGAATGACGGCAACGTTGTAACTGGTACGTTTCCTGTTAATGATCGTATTGCTTCTGTATTATTTGATTCGGGTGCCGATTGGAGTTATGTGTCCCTAGAGTTTAGTCAACGATTAGGGATAACCCCAACACCTTTAGAAGTTAAACAGGTAGTAGAACTAGCAGATGGTAAAACGATAGAAGCCTCGAACGTCCTTTTCGGGTGCAAACTAGATCTCGTGGGTCAGGTGTTTGATATTGACCTCCTTCCCGTTACGCTCGGTAGTTTTGACATAGTGGTAGGCATGGATTGGTTGTCTAAGCACCAAGCAGAAATTCTATGTAAGGAAAAGATTGTGCGTATTCCTCTCCCTGATGGAGAGCCACTGTTAGTTCAAGGACATCGTAGTGGGACGATGGTTGGGATTATCACGGCCATGCGTGCACAACAGTATCTACAAAAGGGGTACCCAGCAATGTTAGCGTTAGTTACCAACGCTCAGTCTGAAGAGAGTAGGATTAAGGATCTACCAGTGGTGCGTGAATTCGCTGATGTATTTCCAGAGGAGCTACCAGGGTTACCTCCTCACCGTCAAGTAGAATTTCAGATTGATCTTGCACCGGGAGCGGCTCCAATTGCTCGAGCTCCTTACCGGTTAGCACCAGGAGAGTTACAGGAACTGTCTAATCAACTACAGGAGTTGTTGGACAGGGGCTTTATTCGACCCAGTTCTTCGCCTTGGAGAGCCCCAGTTTTGTTCGTAAAGAAGAAAGACGGGTCATTCCGTATGTGTATCGACTATCGAGAGCTCAACAAGGTGACCATTAAGAACCGCTATCCGTTACCACGCATCGACGACTTGTTCGACCAGTTGCAAGGGTCGAGTTTCTATTCAAAGATCGACTTAAGGTCGGGTTATCACCAGGTAAGGGTTAGGGAAGAGGACGTTCCCAAGACCGCCTTTCGAACGCGCTACGGACACTACGAGTTTTTGGTCATGCCGTTTGGATTGACCAATGCACCAGCAGTTTTTATGGATCTCATGAACCGCGTATGCAAGCCATATCTCGACGAGTTTGTTATAGTGTTTATTGACGACATCTTAGTCTATTCCAAGAGCAAGGAAGATCACGAGCGTCACCTACGTCTCATCTTGGAACTCTTGAGAAGGGAACAGCTGTGTGCGAAATTTTCTAAGTGCGACTTTTGGATTCGGGAAGTGCATTTCCTTGGGCATGTTGTTAACGAGAAAGGGATACATGTGGATCCTACGAAGGTGGATGCAGTCAAGAATTGGGCGGCACCAAAGACTCCGTATGAGGTGCGTCAATTTCTTGGTCTTGCTGGATACTATCGAAGGTTTATTAAAGACTTCTCGAAAATCGCGCAACCTCTCACCTTACTGACACAGAAGAACACGGCGTACTCTTGGGGAACGAAGCAGGAAGAGGCCTTCCAATTGTTAAAACAGAAACTTTGCAGTGCACCGATTCTGTCGCTACCAGAGGGAACCGAAGATTTTGTGGTATATTGTGACGCGTCAATTCAGGGTCTCGGTTGCGTGTTGATGCAACGCGAGAAGGTAATAGCTTATGCTTCTCATCAGCTGAAGGTGCACGAGAAGAACTACACGACGCACGACTTGGAGTTAGGAGCGGTGGTGTTTGCGTTGAAGATTTGGAGGCACTATCTGTACGGTACCAAATGCACCATCTACACCGACCATAGGAGTCTCCAGCACATCTTCGACCAGAAAGAGTTGAATATGCGACAACGACGATGGGTGGAATTATTGAACGATTATGAATGTGCCATCAAGTATCATCCGGGCAAGGCGAACGTTGTAGCTGACGCCCTCAGCAGAAAGGATAATGCACCTAGGCGTGTGCGAGCATTGCAACTCACGATTCAGTCCAACCTCCCTTCCCAGATACGAGACGCTCAGTTGGAAGCGTTGAAACCAGAGAACATTCGAGCTGAAGCTTTACGTGGCTCGAGACAACGACTAGAACAGAAGGGCGACGGCGCTTATTATGTAACTGGACGCATTTGGGTCCCATTCTTTGGCAACTTACGGGAACTAGTAATGGAAGAGGAACACAAGTCACGTTACTCCGTACATCCTGGATCAGATAAGATGTACCATGACTTAAAAACTACGTACTGGTGGCCTAGCATGAAGGCTCATATAGCAACCTACGTCAGCAAATGTTTGACTTGTGCTAAAGTCAAAGCAGAACATCAAAAGCCCTCAGGTCTACTGCAACAACCAGAAATACCCACATCGAAGTGGGAGCAGATCGCTATGGATTTCGTAACAGGACTACCAAGAACTCAGGCTGGGAACGACACTATTTGGGTGATTGTTGATCGCCTCACGAAATCAGCACACTTCCTGGCAATCAAGGAAACAGACAAGTTTTCTCAGCTGGCAGCAGTGTATCTTAAGGAAGTGGTTTCTAGGCATGGAGTGCCAACTTCTATCATTTCAGACCGTGATCCGCGTTTCACTTCAGAGTTATGGCAGTCAATGCATAAATCGTTTGGTTCCCAACTCGACATGAGTACCGCTTATCACCCGCAGACGGATGGTCAAAGCGAGCGCACCATCCAAACACTTGAAGATATGCTTCGGGCATGCGTACTCGACTTTGGAAAAGGATGGGAGAAACACCTACCGTTGATAGAATTCTCCTACAACAACAGCTACCATTCAAGTATTAAGGCAGCTCCGTTCGAAGCACTGTACGGACGGAAATGTCGTTCACCTCTCTGTTGGCACGAGGTGGGGGATAGTCAGATCACAGGACCTGAGTTTGTCCTTGAAGCTTCAGAAAGCATTGTGCAGATCAGAAACCGTATGGCCGCAGCCCGCGATCGTCAGAAAAGCTACGCTGACAAGCGTAGTAAACCACTGGAATTTGAAGTTAATGACCGGGTTATGTTAAAGGTTTCACCCTGGAAGGGTGTGGTGCGTTTTGGGAAACGCGGCAAATTAAACCCTCGTTATGTAGGACCCTTCAAAATTGTGGAACGGATTGGAAAGGTGGCCTACAGGTTGGAATTACCGGCTGAGTTGGGTAATGTCCATGATGTATTTCACGTATCACAGCTAAAGAAGTGTTTGGTTGATGAAACACTAGTAGTACCATTCCAGGAACTAAAGATAGATGACAAATTGCAGTTTGTCGAAGAACCAATTGAGATTATGGATCGGGAGGTTAAAGTTCGTAAACACAGCCGTATACCGATTGTGAGAGTTCGTTGGAACTCATGATGTGGTCCAGAGTTCACGTGGGAACGCGAAGACCAGATGAAACTTAAGTACCCACATCTGTTCCCCGAAGACCAGTCTAAACCTAACGAACCTAGTGTTGACGCAACTAGTAAATTTCGGGACGAAATTCCCATTCAAGTTGGGGAGGATGTGACACCCCAGGAAAATTAGCAAACGATATAACCTATCTAGCTTTAACTTATCTAGCTGCTTTAATCTATCTAGGTTTCTCAGTATGTGTGTGTACCAAATTTCAGGACGAAATTTCCTTTTAGTTGGGGATACTGTGACAACTCGTAGTTCGAGCTCATTTCTGTGTAACATTATGTGCTGATGTGAACTATTACGATTGATATGACGTTATGATTATGTGTTTTGTGTTATATGAGTGCATGCATGTATGTCATAAACAAACCGAACCACACAACATGGCCTTTGGGCCGTAATATTTGTACTCGAGATGTGGGGCTCGGCCCACTCTCATGCCCGCAAACAAACATCTCTTTAGGGGTTATTGCCCTTAGTTAGTTACAACACACACACACACAAGACTCTCTCTCTCCCTCTCGGCTACTTGGAACCCGGCGACACACCCACACCCTACAACCGAGGATCATTCTTGTCTCTTCCCTAATTCGGTTAGTAATTGATATGTTTATTGTTGGTTTGAATATTGTTGAGGAATCGGCTGTTATATGAATGTTCTTGTGAGTATTGTTGCATGATAGTATGTTTGATTATGATGTTAACTATTAATGTTCATGAATCGGCCATGTTTGTATGTTTGTATCTAATCGGATATGATGCTTGATAACCGGCTGTTTACCTATGTTAAATCAGAATTGCCTGCTTACAACCAAACGGATAGGTATAATCGGCTGAATTTATATGGTCGTGTTTAAGAATCTGTGTGAATGATTAAGATGTATGTTCTTGAACAGGGCATGAACAGTTTGAATGTGGTTGATTGTGAAATAATAACTGATTTGATTTAAATTCGAAACTGCCAAAGTTGTTAACTGTTTTTACGGAATTGATTATGATGCAAATCAGGAAAGTTGTTACGTGCACTGATTGCGACACGGATTGCGAGTCGGAATCTCCCATTACGACTCGAGACCCCACACTTGTACACACACAGCACAACTCGAGACTCTGGTTGCGAGTCACGTTGCGACTCGAGACTGAGAAAACAGCACAAACCGAGATCACGGTTGCGGGTCCGGTTGCGACTCGAGACCGTGTGATCTCGGCAAGAACATGATGACTCGAGACTACCCCGTTGCGACTCGAGACTGTGAAACCAGGACAACCCGAGACCGCCTAGTCTCGACTCGAGAGCTTAGTCTCGACTCGAGACCACTTATGCGTACACCTTGTCATTGGGCCTGCACACGGTACGAGCCCAACTAATTGGGCTGAACACTTGGACTTTGCTTGTTTACGTGACTGTTTACGTCGATGCCTATACGTGGGATATGATGTCGAATACTTGTACAACTTGTTACGATACGTGTAGAACCTACATGCACAACTTGTATACGAATCTGACTAGCATAATAACTTTGGTAGGACGTGGTTTATCGCTCTATAACTTAATTGAACTGTGTGTATCATACCGAGCAATCCCAGGTGAGTTCATTGCATTTTCTCAAGCATGCGTCCCGGTGGTTTGGGACAACTAGTAAACATTTGGATGGGAAACATTGGGTAAACAACTTAATCGGTTTTGGTTATTGCCTGGAGGGCAATGGGGGTAATTAGTTGATAGCGCTATTAGGTACTAATTATCTGGGTTTCACTATGGTTGTTTAGAGGCACACTCCTCGGTTACGTAAGGGCGGTTTCCCTAGGGTAACTAACTGAACAACATAGTGGGTTGCTAAGAGGCACACTCCTCGGTTACGTAAGGGCGTCGTCCCTAGGGTAATCTAACATGAGCAACAACGTAACACAACAGTGAATCGTATTAACATATATCTGGTAACACAACTCATGTACAAACTCTGAACTCACCAGCGTAGTCTGACACACTTGTTTGCATGCTTGTAGGTCATTAGCACTTGGCACATGGACTTGCTATCTAGGAGTGCTGGAGTGGTCATGGATCGAGGCTTTTGGATTTATTTACATTGGAAACTTTGGCTTTAAGTATTATGAAACAATTGCTAAACGATTTATTAAATGCTTCCGCTACACAATACTTTGGGATTTGATATTATATTTTATTTAAGTATTTACTATTGGTTCAATGTGATTGGTGGCTCGAACTTTGATGTGTAACACGCCTCGCGGGATTTCCGCAAGTGGGATTTTGGGGGTGTTACAGCATACGTCTGTCGACTTCGTCTTGTATCGAGTCTTGTTTTAGAATAGATAGATCAGGGCACGTAGTACGAGAAAAATGTCAGAATATGTGTTTATGGCTATTTCGCACGAAATGACAATGTGTCATTTCGTACGAAATCACTTGGCTATTTCGCATGAAATAGCTATTTCGTGTGAAAGTGATTTCGTGCCAGCCATTTCGTGCGAAACCAAAACCCTATAAATACTTGAGGTGCCTTGTCATTTGTATCTTTCCGGTTTCAGTACCGAACTACCGCCGAAGTGTCTACTCGCTGTAAAACTTTGTCAAATCAATCAAAAGACAGTTTAAAGTGAATATCTAGCTGAATTGACTCATACGTTTGTATCCGCCTCTCGTATTGAGCAAAAACTCTTCTGATCGACTCATTCAGGTCAGAAAATGATCCTACAAGTTGTATCAGAGCTCAGGAGGAAGAGTTCTTACCAATTCAGCTGCAAATTCTGATTTCTACACCTTATTTTTCAAAAATTAACAAGTTTTCACGGTCAAAATGATTTGAATTTCACACATTATACGCGCAATAGTGTTTTAACAAACCTTAGAAAATTTCAGATCTTAAAACGGCTTAAAACCTGATCAATTTTGACAAAAACAGTTCGAGATGATGACATCAGCAGTATTTCGTACGAAATAGGAGTTTTATTTCGCACGAAACCACTTACGATTGCTTCATTTCTCGCGAAACCAAGTTTCATTTCGTACGAAATCAGTTCGTCATTTCGCACGAAATCAATATTACATTTCGTACGAAATCAGGTTGTTATTTCGCACGAAATCAGAAGGTTATTCCGTTTGAGGGTCTATTTCGTTTGAAAGTGTGGTATTTCGCACAAAACCTGTCATTTCGCATCAAATTGGTATTTCCTTTGAACGAGGTCATTTCGTTTAAAAGCTGCCTATATCGTCTGAAAGATAGTTTTTTGAAATTTTGAAACCGAAAAATGGAAGAGGAATTTTACAACGCCTTTGCTACTCCGATTAGCATTGCCCAAAACACAGTGTTGAAAAATGAAACGGGTACCATGCAAAAACCGTCTAAGCTCATGAATATCGAGGAGTATAAAGGATGGGAAGAACGATTTGAGAATTGGGTACAAGCAAATTAATTGGATGCTTGGGAATGTGTTGAAACAAAATATGTTAGGCCGATGAATGATGATGAGGAAATTATTGAAATTAAAGATCTAAGTGCAGAGGAGAAAAAGAAATACAAAGATGAAAAGATGATGACTAGTTTGTTACATCAAGCAGTTAAGGAAGATATCTTGGTTTTATTGCAACACAATGGAACTGCGTATTCAATTTGGAAAGCTTTAAAATCTAAGTTTATTGGAAGTAAAGAAATGATCAAGAACAAAAAATCACTTTTGAAAAAGGAATTTGATCTATTTCGTGGTTTGAGAACTGAGAGCACTAAGCAGATCATCGAAAGATATTGCAATCTGTTAGTCAACATGAAGAGGGTGAGCATCACAAAAGGTAATGAAGAATTGATTGAGAAGTTGGCTGATGCGTTGCCACATGAAACTTGGGACACATATTTGAAGATGTTAAGAAATAAGAAAGATTTTAGCAATTTGACACTGAGTAAGTTCATTGAGAAACTTGAAGCTCAAGAGATGGAACAACGGAAGATATCAAGAATGAAAGATTTTGATGGTGAACAAGATATCGGTCTTTATTACAAAGGAGGTATCAGTGATAAAATCAACATGTCACCAAAGGTTGAGACTGCATTCAATGCTAAGAGTTCTTCTAGAGGGTCATCTAAAGGGTCAAACAGCAAAACGAGTTTTTCTTCATATTCATCATTTGATCCAAACTTGACAACAACAAAGAATGGCAAAGTTATTCAGTGCAACATTGCATTAAACCTTGAAAATGATCAAGATTACTCAGAAGAAGTTGCAAAAAGTCACATGTCTTTGTTGGTAACTGTTTTAGAGTCATATGGAAGTTTAGTTGCAGGAAGGATCGGGAATCCAATGTTGATAAAAGAGGATTATGATCAAATTGATGCTGAGGAGATGGAGTTGATGGATATAAAGTGGTGTTTGGCGAGTGTGTTAAGAAGAGCTAAGAAATTCAAACAGATCACAGGAAGAGATGACTTCCGTGATGCAAATGTTTCTACTTTAGGTTTTGATAAATCTAAAGTTACTTGTTTTCGTTGCAGGGTAAAAGGACACTTCAAGAGAGAGTGCACGAATCGCGAAGCAAGTGGAGCTCAAAATCCGTTCAACAACAATGACTACTATCGGAAAGCAATTTATCATCAAGTTACTCAACAACAACAAGAACCACAAATTGCACATGCTAAGAAGGCGATTGAGGAGTCATCAAAGAGAGCTTGTATGGTGAATCAAGATGATAAAAAATCAATAAAAGGATCCAGTTGGGATAAATATATTTCAGCTGATAGCAAAGCATTTCTGATAGATCAAGATGATGAAAGATTACCAGAAGGTTTTAGCTGGGAAAATTTTAGCTGGGAAAATTTTAGCTGGGATACTTATTGTCCGGATAAAGAGATTTTAAACGCCAAAGCTTTTGTCGCTAGAGTTGCTGAAGATAGTGATAATGATGATGATTATTGTGCAAGAAGAATGGAAGAGCATTTAAGAATGATGGAAGAGAGTGACAGTGATGATGGAAAAGTTAAAAAGAAAAAAGAAGAAAGCTAAGAAACAAGTCAGCAGTGATGATGAAGAAGTTCCGGTGATCAAGAGAAAGGTAAAAGAAGTTCCAGTTTTTACGATTGATGCAGAAGCTGATGCGCAAAAGATTCCTGTGAAATGTGAATATTGTGAAGCAGTGAAGAAGCAAAACAGTTCTTTGATTCACAACTTGAACAGATTGAAAGAGTCTTATGATGTTCTAAACAAGTTAATGAATTAGTACAATCAAACAAGCAGTGAACAAGCAACAGCTATGAAGACACTTCAAGGAGCTTTCATGACAAAGCAGAAAGTCGTCAACAATTACATTGAGAAGTGTGTTGTTCTGGAAAAAAAATTGGAAACCCAAAGGATTGAAACAGAAAGAGTAAATAGGTTGTTAAAAAGTTACTCATGTACTTCTTATGTTATTGACAGGATTTATCCAACCGTTGAAGGCATTTGAAGAAGAAACATCTGAAGAAAAGACTTCTGTAAAGAAAAAGGATACTGAAGTGAAGATTTCTGGTAAGAATCAGAGTGTCAGTTACAACAAGTGTCCACCCCCGCTTGAAAATGGATATTCTCCACGAAATCCAAATTCAGAAACAGTCAAAAAGGCAACAAATTTACAGTGGGAGTCCGAGTCTTCAGAAAATTTGCCAGACAACATTGATGTCTGTAGGATCGTTTGCTGACCCGAACGAGTCGTTCAGAGGCTTTCTCCTTGGTTTCAGGTGCGGAATAACAAGAAACTAAGGTAGAAACAGCAGGCAAATCACTATAACTACTTGTTTTACTGATTCCAAACGTTTACAGCTCAAAACTCGCACCGGCAGAGCTTCGGCACGATTTCTACGCAATGTTACAAATGGAATCGCTCATTGGACTATTTATAGAGCACTGGGACCGCTTATTGGACAGGCCCAATAAGCGGCCCATGACATTGGAGCGGTCCAGACAACATGTCATACGAGCAGTCCAAGCATCATGTCATATGAGCGGTCCAGGTTAGTTACCATTCGAGCGATTCACATAAGATGCCACTCGAGCGATCCAACATGATCACTCGAGCGGTCCACTAACCCAATGGTCCTAAGAGCGATCCATCCATCTAATTTGACTCTAAAAGCGGCTCAACATCTAAAACCTATACATTTCACTATTTCTAGTATTACGTGCCCAGATCTAACTTTCTAAGACATTGACTCAATACAAGACGGAATCAGCAGATGTAGTGCACCAACAGACTCCCCCTCAGCTGTTGATGGAGTCGACTATCGAGTCACACCATGCTGTCTTCAGTTCTTTAGTCTTGATCAGTCTTCGAGCTTCTCTCTCTTTATCATTCTATCATTCTAAGACACGAACGAAGATGTAGTCGACAGACAACTGCACCAACAGACTCCCCCTTGAATGTTGACGGAATCTTCAGTGAGAGTCTTCAAACAATCACAACTCTTCAATCTTGTTCGGCCTTCTTCAGGAACTCAGCCTGGAATAATATCTTCTTCAGGAATTCCTTCCTGGAATCACATGCCTGGATCATTCTCTGGCTCTAACTTTCATCAGACTCCCCCTAACATAATGCTGAGATCTCTGTCTGGAAATCGTTATCACCATTGAAATCAACTCCTGGCTTTCTCTGTTTAAGCTCTCCTCTGGTTCTGATGTGTCTCCTGACTATTCGTAGCAACAGGATCAGAAACCTGCAAAACTCAACCATACTATTACAAACTAATACAATTTGAAGTTCAACTTAATGAATCAACAAATCATATAAGAAAAATTATGAAGATCAAACTGTAGGTTACCATTCAACTTAGTCATCAAGTTAATGAACCAATTTTGCATTTCAAATCTTCACAATTTAACACTCTCTCTCAAACCACAAGTTCAACATGTTTAGCACTTGAAATGTCAAATATCAGTTCTTCACACTCTGTTGTCGAAAATCTTTTTGTAATTTTCAAATATCAAACAAAAAATACAATTTTTTGGATTTTTGAATTTAGAGAAATACAGAAATGAACACTATTTTTGAGAGATTGTGCAAGAGGATCATATCAGTTTTTGAGACATCACACAAGCACCATTAAGCTTTTAATCGTTTTAAGTTCTAAACGATTCACGTAGATTGAAGATATATTTGTCCTCTTAAATTTTCATACAATTTTCAATCTATTCAGGATACTATTTAGGTGTTTTATGAACTTAGTTCAATTCATGTGTCCCACCTCTTGAATATACTCCCGTATCCAGAATCCCAATATTCAGTCTTACAGGTATGAACACTACAATGATGTCTGTATATAAATTAGGGGAAAGATGCGAGAACTGAGGGATCTCAGGTCAGAACTTCCGTTCAGCAGAGAGATATCAGCTTCGACTTAGCAGTGTGTCCCCTTTAGAGGATCTTTTTAGCTACAACAGATGATTATCAATTTTATTGTCTAATCAACTGAGGGCTTTATGCTATGTTTCAAGCATTTTTGCGGAAAGTATTAGCCAAGGACTAGGTCAGAACTACCGTTCAGCAGAAGTCCCGGAATAATACCCCAGACATCATAGAGTATTAACACCTAGTATATCAGAATACGAGACCTTTCAAACGAGATTTCAGGGGTTACCTATATATCCAAGTAGTGTTCCCCACGAATTTCACAAGTTTGAAATTTTAGGTTTATATCCCGAATAAATCTACTAAATGTACAAAAACCTATCGTCACATCATCCGTGAGACCGTTTATCACATTTTACATTACATTTCTTTAGCATGTTGTGATAGTCCACTGATTTACTATCATCTCCTCTTTTTTTCAACAAAACTCATTATCATTTTTCAATTTTTTTAAATTTTTCAAAATTTTATTACTCCCCCTAAAATCAAAATATGTTTCAATTTTGATTTTCTGAAAAAAATTGAAAACAACCTATACAAGAAACTATGACAACATTATGTGAATTACTTCAATTCACCATTCTTGTGCAAAAACAATCAGAACTCCACCTCACAACAAACTATTTTCCCATAATGATTTCAAAACACTTAAGTTTGTTTCAATCAAAATGGTTTTTCCGGAAAAATTAGTTTGTGTTCCAACCATTTGTAGATTTGGGATTATTTCATCATCTTGTTTTCTTCAAACCTTTTAAAGATTTATCATTTCCAGTTTTATCATAAACCATCAGTAGAAAATCAAGTACAACTTAATGTCCCTGATTTACCACATGTAAATCGAAAAATCACCAAAGTGAAATTTCTCAAGAAATGTGCCGATTCATGATCCACGATACCATCTTGGGATCTCCGGCAAGTCAGGTTTTTCTATTTAAACAATTTCACCCAAGCCTGACTGCCCTTGGGTGATTTTGAATTTTTGCTCAACAATGGTGGATAGTTTTTCTCATCCATTGTTAAACTAGAATTCTCAACTTTTACCTTAACCAATGGCTCCTCTGGTTTTACCATACCAGAATCATTGCCTGTAAGTGGCTTGTCCGACTTTGATCTGTCAGATTCATCGCCGACCTTTTCCTTTTTCTTCTCCTCTTTTGTCCCCAGATTTGTATCTGATGAATTCTTTTTTCTTGTTTTTGCGGCTGAGGGAGTCGATTCATCAGAACTTTCAATCTTTTTGTCCGGTGAACCCGAGGACAAAATCTTCTCGAGATACTCTATCGCCTTCTTTCTCTTTTTCCTCAGTCTGTCTTTCTGCCCCTGTGAAAGTTTTACTTTCTTTTCTTGAGTTGACTGTTCTTGAACTTTAGGTTTCAAAACCTTCTGTTCCTGGGGCTTGACTTTGACTGGAATCTTTGCCATTTTCTGAGAATTAACCCTCAATCTTTCACTAGATTTCCTCAGACAATCTCTGGCAATGTGACCTTTGATGTTGCAATTAAAGCACCTCCTGGTCTCATAACTCCAATACCGGCAGTTAACAGCAATGTGTCCATGATATCCACAACTATAACACATTCTGTTATCGTACCTATCACCATTTTTAGTCCAAACGCTCAGATCAAAGCATTGTTTGGCTTGGTGATATTCCTTCCTCAACCTTGCTGGATTTGACTTTGAAGCACTGTGATCTGTCCTGCATCCAACAATTTTTGAATTTTCATTTTTTAAATCTTTTGATTTTTGATTGCGATTGGATGATTTAACTGATGAGTTTTTTCCTTCATTTTTGAATTTTTGTTTCTGTTTTACAATCTTCTTCACAGGTTTCTGCTTAGAGCATTCTCCCTTTTCAGTCGAGTGTAAAACAGTTTTCTGAAATTTTTCTTTTAATTTCAAAAATTTCCCCTTTTTCTTAATTTCAGCATCAGATTCTGTCTCAGACTCATCTGCTGAATAAAATTCCTCATTTTCATCATCAGTTTTCTCACCACAATCTTCAACTTTTTCACTTATCGGTATAAAATTGATTGGTTTTGGACAGGGAAAATTCAAACCATCAGATCTAGTCACAAAACCTTTCAATTTCTTCTCAAGTTCATCAATTTTGTTCCTCGAATTTTCAGCTTCACTTTCAAGCTGAGATATTCTCCCAAAATGAGACTTGATTGTTTTTTCATTATCATTCTTCAAATTTTCAAGAACAGATTTTTCATTCATCAAAACTTTTATCTGTTCCTGAAATTTTGATTCATTCGTTTTCAGGTTTTTGTTTTCCAACTTGATCCAGAAATCTTCATCTTCTGATGATTTCTGTTTGCTTTCAAGCTCTTTTTCCAACTTTTTGATTTTCACTTGAGCGTACTCACCTTCTTTTTCAAGTTTAATGATTTTCTGAAGATGGGAATTTAACACTTTCTGTTTTTCAATGTTGTTTTTACTAAACACACTTCTCCCATCTTCAAGAATTTTCATTTGATTTTGAAAATATTTCTCAATTTTTGATTTTTCAATTTCAAAATTCTTAATTTTCTCTCCAAAAACCTTTTCTTTTTCTTTCAATTTTTTATTTTCAAAAGTCAAACTGTTCAAACCATCCAACAGTTTGTCATTTTCAGCTTTCAGTTTCTCACAAATACTCTGAACCATGAGAATCTGTTTTTCAGCAGCATGCTTCTCGTGTTTCAACTTTTTGACTTCAGATGCCAAACTTTCTGTGTCTTTCATGAGTTTGTCATTGTTTGTCTTCAAGTTGTCACATTTAGAGCATCCTAACGTAGAACTTAAAGATCCAGACTTTACAGATTCTCTGATTTCTGAAGCTTCCTCTTTCTTTTCATCGTTCATTTTCATCTGTTCTTCAATTTTTCCAATGAGTTGACTAATTGTCAGACTAGAAAACTCTTCAGAACTTTTTAATTTTAAGATATAATTTTCCCATTCCTCTTGAGGTAAAGCACTGGCAAATTTTTCGACCCATTCCTCTGATGCTTTGTTTAAACCAACTATAGTCATTGAACGAACAAGATGTTTGTATCTCTCAATTACACATCTTGTGCTTTCTCCTGGAAAACCTGAAAATGAATCAAACTCTTTCGTTAGTACTCTTCTTCTATCACATTCTTCTTGAGTCATGTTAAAGATATTGAACTCCATGATTTGGTTAAGCGAAACTGCACGATGTACACTAGGATCAGACTTTGACTGATAAGCGGTCCAGATAAGCGATTCGGATGACAAATAAGCGATCCAAGAATTGTCTGCTCGAGCGATTCAAAGTCTGTCCATTCGAGCGATTCCAGATGGTCCAAAAACACGATCCACCACTCGTCCGTATAAGCGGTTCAAAGTAATCCAAATAAGCGGTTCACAATCAGTGAATTTGGAGCGGTCTAAGATCAAACTGTCCGAATGAGCGGTTCCCAACCGTCCGGATGAGCGGTTCCCAACCGTCCGAATGAGCGGTTCAAGGGTAGTCCGATCGAGCGGTCCACATTCAATTCCAATTTTGACCCACTTAAACTTCGAATTTTGATCTGAAACTTTCTAGGGTTTATCTCGATACGATTTCACACAATCTGTGAAAAATTGAGCAAATTCCAACCGTGAAATCTTTCCGAATCAGAAAAAAAAGGTGTAGAAGTAAGAAAAAGTGACAAAATCCAGCTAATTTCTGCAGAGAACCTCCTCCTGAGCTCTGATACCACTTGTAGGATCGTTTGCTGACCCGAACGAGTCATTCAGAGGCTTTCTCCTTGGTTTCAGGTGCGGAATAACAAGAAACTAAGGTAGAAACAGCAGGCAAATCACTTTAACTACTTGTTTTACTGATTTCAAACGTTTACAACTCAAAACTCGCACCGGCAGAGCTTCGGCACGATTTCTACGCAATGTTACAAATGGAATCGCTCATTGGACTATTTATAGAGCACTGGGACCGCTTATTGGACAGGCCCAATAAGCGGCCCATGACATTGGAGCGGTCCAGACAACATGTCATACGAGCGGTCCAAGCATCATGTCATATGAGCGGTCCAGGTTAGTTACCATTCGAGCGATTCACATAAGATGCCACTCGAGCGATCCAACATGATCAATCGAGCGGTCCACTAACCCAATGGTCCTAAGAGCGATCCATCCATCTAATTTGACTCTAAAAGCGGCTCAACATCTAAAACCTATACATTTCACTATTTCTAGTATTACGTGCCCAGATCTAACTTTCTAAGACATTGACTCGATACAAGACGGAATCAGCAGATGTAGTGCACCAACAATGTCACTTTTACATCTTCTGACACTGATCATGAGTCAGAATTAATAAAGAAAGTGGTCGATCAGGTGTTGGATATCGATGAAACCGAGGAGTCAAAGTCGGAGTCAAAATCAGAGTCAAAGTTTGAATCCGACATGTCAAGTTCGAAAGTCAAACAGGACAAAAGAGTTTACAATAAAGAATTTTTGTTATCAAAATCTAATTTGAATGATGAAACATTCAAAGTTGCATATACTTTGAGTGATTCTGACAAATTATATTCTGATGAAGAATTTCCAATAAGAGGTGTCAAAACAGAAATGATCAAAAAGGTTTTCAAACTAACAGAAATTAATATTTCTGAAATAAAAGATGTAAATCTTACTGATAAACCTAAAAAATACACCTCAAGAATTCAATAAAGAGAAAACAAGAATTTCTGGTTTAGGTTATCGAAAGAAACCAAACCATAACGGTAATTACAAAAAGAAAGGTCTTGGATTTATTCCACAAGAAAATCATAAAAATGAGAAAATTTATAAACCAAAAACAGTATTTGTTTCAGGAGCAAGCTCTGAAGAAGAGGAGAAAAGCTCATTCTGGAAGCAATCTAACAGAGAATTCCTTGCGAAGAAGCAAGAAGGAATGAAGAATGAATCTGTCCAACAGAAAGAGACAAGAACTTGTTTTCAATGCAAAATGATTGGTCATATTGCCAAGAATTGTCCCAAGGCAATTCAATCAAAACAGGGAGTGTCTCTTAAAATGAAAGAAAAGATGGTTGAAAATGAACCACCAACTACACCTTTTATAGTTTTCAAAAATTCGAAATTTAAGGTTTTACAAGAAAAAAGCAAATCTTGACAACCAAAAATAGGTTGTTAAGAGATCTGATGATAGTTCTAACAATGATTCTGATTCGTCAAAATCAGAGGAGCTATCTTCTGGCGATGAATCTGATTCCACAAAGTCAGAGGAGCCACAAGTTGAATCAAAAGGTGAAAAATCAGTTCCTCCAATGGATGATGCAAATTTTCTACCATTGAGGGTTGAAAATTTTAAACAAAAGGTTGGCAAAGTTGAGATTTCAAATCAATTCTTTTCTGAAAAGAAAGAATTTGATGTTGAAAAAGCCTTTAACCCCAAAGAGAAACATATTTTTTTGGAAAAATGATTGATGGGAAAGTCAAAGGGGTAAAGGAATATTATGAGAAGAAGATGAAAGGAAAGAAACCGAGTGTTGGTAACTCGGAATCTCCCAAGGACTGTCAGGCTTGGGAGAATTTCTTTAACTGAAAAAACCTGACTTGCCGGAGCTTCCAAGTTGGTAATCGTGGAGCAGGAATCGGCATTTTTCTTAAGAAATTCACAACTGTGAAATTTTGATTTACAAGTGGTAGAAAAGTGGGTTTTTACCTACAAGTGGTTAATCAAGGTCATTGAATTAAGCTTGATAAAATCTTCATACAAGTAGTTGAGAAAACAAAGTGATGAAGTAATCCCCAACCTACAAGTGGTAAAATCAACAAAACTAATTTTTCGGAAAAACTATTTTGATTAAAACAAACTTAAGTGTTTTGAAATCATAATGGGAAAATGGTTTGTTGTAAAGGGGAGTTCTGATTGTTTATGCCGAGTGGATGGCGAATTGAAGTAATTCACAACAGTTGTCACTTTACTCGTACAGTTTATTTTCAATTTTCTTTTAAATGGTTTTGAATTTTAGGGGGAGTAAGAAATTTCAGAAAATTCAAAAACATTAGAAAATTTGAAAAATTCAAAAACATAATAAAATAAAAAATAGTTTTGTTGTGAAAAAGAGGAAATGATAGTACATTAACGGACTATCACAACACGCTAAAGAATTGAAAAGTCAAAAATGTGATAAACGATCTCACTGTGGATATGCCAGCAGGTTTTTATACATTCAGTAGATTATTTTCGAGATATAAACCTAAATTCAAAATACTTACTTATCTCGTGGGAAACATCTTTCGGATATATGGGTAACCCCCGAAATCTTGTTTGAAAGATTTTCTATTTCTGACATACTAGGTCTTTGTGCGTGGTGATATCTGGGGTATTATACCAGGACTTCTCATTTTGCGGGAGCAATAGCCTAGTCCTCGTATAATGCTTTACATAAAGCTTTAAACTTAAAGCCAGCCTTCAGTACAAAAAATGATGAAACATTGAAAAATGCTAATCATGTGTTGTTGAAGAAAAGATCCCCAAACGGGACACATCTAAAGACGAGCCGTCATCTCTTTGTACGAACGGAAGTTCTAGCCTGAGCTCTCATAGTTTCGCATTTACCCGTTTACAGATATCATTAGTGTACATTCACCTGTAAGACTGAATATAGATGTCTGGATACTGTCACACCCTGGCTTTGCGGAAGCGTGGTTAGTTTGGTGTGACTTCTTAATACCATAGCTTAATCATAACAAGCTATATGAAA
Organism: Helianthus annuus; assembly: GCF_002127325.2. Classification (NCBI taxonomy): domain Eukaryota; kingdom Viridiplantae; phylum Streptophyta; class Magnoliopsida; order Asterales; family Asteraceae; genus Helianthus; species Helianthus annuus. Next base: position 154,473,564 of record NC_035445.2, read on the forward strand.
TAAAAACCATGCAAGATCATCCATTAAATTAAGTTTTAAAAACCAAATACAACAACATTGTCTTAGGACGTTGACTCATGCAACTGTAACTACAACCTGATAACATATATCATTGTTCAGAAAACACAAACATCAACATGAAACAAACACAGTTTAAGGACTGTGACTCGTCCAGGAAAAAGTCACATCCCCTAAACCTGGATGACCTCGTACTCTCATGCAGCGGGAAAACATAACATACCGCGCCAGATCTTTAATTCCCTGAAATACATGTAAGTTGGAAAAATCAACAATAATGTTGAGCGAGTTCATGTGTAGTGAGTATATAAAACCTTTGTAAGTATAAAAACCCTGGTATGTAGCAAATAAGGAAAAAGAGATCACCAATGGTTTGCAAGGCCATTGATATGTGTGAAGTGCAAGTAGGAAGACTCAAACCTAGCGGATTTATGCGTTGGGCTCAAAGTCACCCCGAGGTCCGTTATGCTGGGCCTGGGGCTGGGCTCGCTACACCCAGATAGATCTACCGCTCCTGTCCCTCGGTCCTACCCTGAGGATTAATGGCCTCAAGTTTCCGCCTACCCACTCACATGATCTAAGTACTAAACCTCCTTACGCTAACCATACCATGTATAAAGTACTCATAGATATAGTAACATGTATTTCACCCCCGCAGTTTAGAAAACTGAAAACAGTTAAGAGAAAAGGGGGACATGAACTCACTGTGGTGCGTCTCGACCAAGTATATCTCCTGATCAAGAAGCTGTGCGACGACCTACACGTACTAACTCTATTAGACGGACGGCCGTGCCTTAGCTTCATGGTTTAAGTTTTTGGGAAATAGTTAGACAACTATTTCGTGTTTACATTTTGTAAATACTTGGTAATTATTTTCCTTCCCAAGGATGGGGGATTTAATACATGTGCGTTGGTATAACTTCGAAATATATTATTAAGTCTCACTTAATATATATTTTAATTCTTACTCCAAATATAAATATTCTTCCCAAAAATATTATATTTTAATACTTATGATTTTCCCAAAATAATACCTTGACAAAAATACGCGTTCATAAATATTTCCTTAAAATGCGTGAGTTACGTTTTAAGATCGAGTGGTAATAATAATTACCGGTGTAACTTAAATAATTATTGCGAAGGCGTTCGTATTATTTTGGAGTCGTTAACACGGTAATATTATTTTTACCCTAAAAATAATATTTGTATAGTTCACAAAATAATCATAAACATTTATACAAGTGACGCGATGAAAAATATATATATCAAATATATATTTACCACGTTTTATTTTTTGAAAATCCCACCTCCGATGTTTTGTAAATAAAGTCGTGGCGAAACTTATATGTGAAAACAAGTCAAAAATACATGTGTAACACTTGTAGTGAAAATATTTCTAAGTGTTAGGTTTTTGGAAAAATTTTGCCAGAGTTTCCCCTGTAACTGGAGGTGGCCACGCTTTCAAGCGTATCATTTTCTTTTAAAATTCAATTCAACAATTTTCTCATTCAACCAAAACAATTTTCCAAAGCATTAAACTAGTCAATATATATGTAAATCGCAAAAATTACATGAACTTGTGGTTTGTCCAGAATATGAAGTAAATCCCATTACTTTTAGTGGATCTTTATATAAATCAATCCGGTTTTGTAAAAGCCTCGTTTTTTTTAAAGAAATTCCATCATTACAACTTCTTGTAAAATTTGACAAAACTAGTTCTTTGTCGAAATTTAGTGTTACACAAGTGTCTTCACACTTGTGTCTTTAAAAATCATTCTTGTTCGTGTAAGATCCGGTTTTAGAAAATATGATTTCTTTGACACTTGGTCCTTTGAAAATACCGCTTGTAGATCCGTAGATCTACTAGTTTTGAACACTATTTCATAAGTAAAGTCGATTTTACACAAGTTCATGTTTAGTGTGTGGTAGAGTTTCATCATTTAACCTCTTTCATCTTTGAACATACTCTATGTCATGTTTCATGAACATGACTATTCCGGGTTAAACGATGATCCGAGCTACCACAACATAGATCGGCACTAAATAGCTACACAAAACAAACTTACAAGATTTACACAACCCTTGTGCTATTAACCAACATATTCATCATTTTAATAGACTTTTAACACTTCATCTTGTATGTTCACGAGTTTTAACCGTCATATTTCATTTTAACCACTTTAAAGTAGATCGAGGGGGTGTTTCAAGCAACTTACTACTAGCTCGAGGCTAGGGAATATTCTAGTCGAAGAATGAGTGGATAAAAGCAATGAGAAGAGATCCTTCGCTTTCCGAATGCACCAAGCCTCCTCGTATGTGATCCGTAACAATTGTATGCTCTTGAAATTAGATGATCAAAGCTCGACGATGGATGGATGGTTGTAGGGGGGTTCGGCCAAGAGCCAAAGAGAGAGGGAGAGAGTGTGTGTTGTGATGTTTGTTAAGTGAAAGTTATGGTGTGCTAAGTGTTGATCTTATAGGCATTTCATAAGATCATTGTCCAATGGTTTAAGTGTCTAATAGATATTAGACAATGATGATTATTTTAATCAAGTGAAGGACAAGAGGTGTCCCCCTTGGGGACGGTTCGGTTGGGGGGGGGGGGGTTACCCGGTTGGTTTTCAACTAAACATTAAGTATTAGTTAAGTTAAGTTAAGTTTAACTCGGTTACTAGTGTGTCATGCGTTATAGCGGGTGTTAGGGTATTCAGGGACCCTAACTGGCTCAGAAAAAGCTAAACAATGTAAATGGCAATATTTTTATGTTCTGTGTAAAGTCCGGTTGTTCGGTTGGATAGTAATCCGTTAAAATGCTTAACAAAGCTTTAAAGTGTCGTTAAATACTTGAGGTGCCTTGTCATTTGTATCTTTCCGGTTTCAGTACCGAACTACTGCCGAAGTGTCTACTCACTGTAAAACTTTGTCAAATCAATCAAAAGACAGTTTAAAGTGAATATCTAGCTGAACTGACTCAATACGTTTGTTTCCGCCTCTCATATTGAGCAAAAACTCTTCTGATCGACTCATTCGGGTCAGAAAACGATCCTACAGAGCTCATTCTGGAAGCAGTCAAACAAAGCGTTTCTTGCAGAAAAACAAAAGCTTGAAAGGAATGGAGCTGGTTACAGAAGGGAAACAAGAACTTGTTACAGATGTCAAGAAGTTGGTCACATCGCCTGGAACTGTCCAAAGGCAACCAACAAAAAACAGGAAGTTGTTTCTAAACTGAAAGAAAAAGTGTTGATAAAACCGAACCACCAACTGAAAAATTCAAAATGTTTAAAAACTACACATATGAATTTGGTGAATGTTCGAAAAGATTTTACAAAAGAAGGGTGAATCTTAACAACCAAAAGTGGGTTGTTAAGAAATCTGATGTGAAATTTGGCGATGAATCTGATTCGTCAAAATCAGAGGAGCCACAAGTTGATGTTAAAAGTGATAATTCAGTTCCTCCATTGGATGATGTCAATTTTCCACTATTGAGGAATGAAAATTTCAAACAAAAAGTTGGAAAAATTGAGATCTCGAATCAATTTTATTCCGAAAAGAACGAATTTGATGTCGAAAAATTTTTTAATGGAAAAGTGAAAAAGATTTTGGAAAAATGATAGAGGGAAAGGCCAAAGGGGTGAAAGATTTTTATGAAGAAAAAAGAAATATTCAAACCCCGAGTGAAACTGAAAAGGTCACATCCAAGTTTGGTCAGGCTTGGATGTCTGTATTTCACATGTAGAAAACCTGACTTGCCGGAACTCCCAGGTTGGTAATTGGGGAGTAGGAATCGGCATCTTTCTTGAGAAATTCACATCTGTGAAATTTCGTCCAACAAGTAGTATTTTTGTTGAAAATTGTCATATTTGGTTGAATCATTCAAGTGGTTGAAAGAGATTTTCACCTACAAGTGGTTAATCAGGGTCATTAAGTTGAACTTGATTTAACTTTCATACAAATGGTTGAAAAACAAAGTGATGTGTTTATCCCCTAACCTACAAGTGGTTTGTGTAAAATCAACAAAACTAATTTTCCGGAAAAACCATTTTGATTAAAATAAACTTAAGTGTTTTGAAATCATAATGGGAAAATAGTTTGTTGTCAGGGTGAGTTCTGATTGTTTAAGCCAAGTGGATGGCGAATTGAGGCAATTCACAACAGTTGTCATTTTATTGTACAGTTTGTTTTCAAATTTTCCTTGAAAATCAAAAATTGCAACATATTTTTGATTTTAGGGGGAGTAAAAATTTAGAAATTTCGAAAATTTGAAAAATTCAGAAACATGAGAAAATGAAAATGAGTTTTGGTGTGAAAAAGAGGAAATGATAGTACATCAGTGGACTATTACAGCACGCTAAAGAATTGGAAAGTCAAATGTGATAAACGATCTCACTGATGATATGCCAGTAGGTTTTTATACATTCAGTAGATTTTTTTCAAGATATAAACTTAAATATCAAATGCTTACTTATTTCGTGGGGAACATCTCTCGGATATATAGGTAACCCCTGAAATCTTGATTGAAGGGCTTTCTATTTCTGACATACTAGGTCTTTGTATGTGATGATATCTGGGGTATTATACCTGGACTTCTGATTTTGCGGAAGCAATAGCCTAGTCCTCGTATAATGCTCTGCACTGCTTTAATCATAAAGCCCACCCTCAGCATAAAAAAATGATGAAACATTGAAAAATGCTAATCATGTGTTGTTGAAGAAAATATCTCTAAACGGGACACACCGAAAGACGAGCCATCATCTCTTTGTATGAACGGAAGTTCTAACCTGAGCTCTCATGGTCTCGCATTTACCCGTTTACATATATCATTAGTGTAGATTCACCTGTAAGACTGAATATAGAAGTCTGGATACGGTAGTATATTATGAGATGGTACACGCGAATAAGTTTAAGTTCTTAAAACACTAATCTCGTATCTCGGAACAGTTGAACTTTGTTTAAAAATTTTAATGGATCAGTATACTGACAATCTAAGTGAATCGTTTAGAACTTAAAATGTTTAAAGCTTAATGGTGTTAGTGATTTGTCTTATAAACTGATATGATCCTCTTACACAGACTCACAAAAATATTGTTTGTAAATATTTCTTAATTGCATTTCTGTAAAATCAAAAATCCAAAAAGATTTTAGAAGTGTTTTAGCATAATTTTTTTGAAAATTCAAAAAGATTTTCGATAACTGATGATGAAAAGCTGATTTTCAAAATTCCGAATGCTAGACATAATGAACAGGTTTGGGAGAGTTTGTTTGAAAAAGAAAAATAATATGCCTACAAGTGGTCATCAGAGATTGTTAATATGCCTAAATGTCAAATTATGTTTTGAGATTGTTTCTTCATGTGATAAGCAGAGAATAAATTTGTCAAATGTTAAATTTGTGAAATTTATTGTGAGGTATAGATTTGTGCAGGTCCCCGTGAATAAACCTGAGCAGAGAGTGAGCCAGGTTACAATTCTGAACCTGTGAGTTTGAGCCAGATTAGTTCAACATTCAAGGGGGAGATTAGTTGATGATGCTGATGAACTTAAGGAATCAAGAGATCTGATCAAGAAAATTATAAAGCTCAAGAGCCAGATTGCGATTCTGAGTTTGGAAGAAAAGAGAAAGAGTAAAAGAGAAGAAAAGATTGAGGATGCTAACAATGTCAGATACTTCAGAGAGAGCACGAGAAGATTGATAAAGACTGAAGATGTTGAAGACTCGACACTGAAGACTTCGTCAACATCCAAGGGGGAGTCTGTTAGTGCATATGTCTGTCGACTTCGTCTTGTATCTAGTCTTGTATTAGATTAGAAAGATCAGGGCACGAAATAAGAGAAAAGTGTGTTTGTGACCATTTCGCACGAAATGGGTTTTGCCCATTTCGTATGGAATGGCTGGCCTATATATATCGTGCTTGTTCATTTCATTTGTAACTTTCTAATTCCAGAGTCGAAGTGCTGCTGAAGTGTCTACTCGCTGTAAAAAGCTGTTATATCAATCAAAAAGACAATTAGAGTGTAAATCAAGCTGTCTCAAAGTCTATACGTTTGTTTCCGCCTCTCGTATTGACAAGAACTCTTCTGAACGACTCGTTTTGTTCGTGCGAACGATCCTACATGATTAGTGCCGATGGAGTGTCGGTAGACCCGTCCTAAATAAAAGTTGTGTCTAAATGGAAACCTCCGAAGAATCCATCTGAGATTAGGAGTTTCCTAGGTCTTGTGGGTTACTATCAGAGATTTATACAAGATTTCTCCAAAATCGCAACGCCATTAACCAAGTTGAACCGTAAAGATGAGAAGTTTGCATGGGGAAGTGCACAAGAAGATGCCTTTGGTATACTTAAAGAAAAGTTGAACAGTGCCCTGGTATTAACATTACCAGATGGCAATGAAGATATGGTCATTTATTCTGATGCATCCCAGCTTGGTCTCGGGTGTCTACTTATACAACGAGGAAAAGTGATCGCGTATGCTTTAAGACAATTAAAGATTCATGAAAAGAAGTATCTGACACATGATCTTGAATTGGTGGCAGTAGTCTTTGCCTTAAAAATATGGAGGCATTACTTGTATGGTGTGAAATGTACTATTTTCACTGACCATAAAAGTCTGAAGTACTTCTTTGATCAAAAGGAGTTGAATATGAGACAAAGGCGTTGGTTAGAGACGGTGAAAGATTATGATTGTGAAATTCATTATCATCCCGGAAAACCCAACATATTTGTATAGATGCACTGAGCAGAAAAGAAGAATATTTACCCATTCGGGTACAATCAATGCAGTTAGTAGGGACCTCAGGCTTACTTGAGCGAATTAAAGAGGCACAAACTAAAGTTGTAAAAGAGGAAAATTTGAAAAAGGAAAGAATTGTGTGTCAACTCAAGGACTTGAAAGATAGTAGTAATGGATTAAAAACCCGTTTTGATCGAATCTGGGTTCCATACACGTGCAATGTTAAAACTCTTCTTCTTGATGAAGCCCACAAGTCTTGCTAGTCTATTCATCTGGGAGCTACCAAAATGTACCAAGATTGGAAACAAAATTATTGGTGGCCCGGAATGAAGCGAGACATAACTAAGTATGTTGAAAAATGCTTAATTGTTTACAAGTAAAAGTAGAACACTAGAAGCCTTACGGTAAACTTTAGCCGTTAGACACAGGTGTGGAAATGGGAGCATATCACTATGGATCTATTAACTAAGGGTCCTATTATTAATACATGGCAAAAACTTATTTACACATGGTGTATACGGGCCGTATACAGTTATACGGCCCGTATGTAATAAAATAACACTAACAAAGTTTGTTCCTTCAGACTTTGTCAGTTCTTTTCATTCCATACGGGCCGTATAACTGTATACGGCCCGTATACACCATGTGTAAAGAATTTGGCTGGTCGTATACAATGGATATGAACAATGTATACGGGCCGTATAACTGTATACGGCCTGTATGAAAAGAAAATTAGATTTTACCCAAAGTATTTAATGGATTTAAGGTGTCAATCACACAAGACATTTTACAGTCGTTAGGTGGTCAAATCTTTCTAAAAGTAGAAAAAAATAAAACTTTAACAAGTAACAAAGATTGAAAAACAAAAAAACGTGTCGTATGACTGTAATAAAAAAACGGTTTATACGGCCGTATACTCTCGGTAAAAGTTTTTTCTACCGATCGTATACAATGTATACGAACGATGTATATGAACGATGTATACGGGTCGTATATTTTTATACGGCCCGTATACTATGGGTAAAAAATGGTAAAAATTGGTTTATTCTCTTTAATCTATTAGAACGATCCTTGTTTTGAGAACCTGATTCTGATTTAAACAATGGAATTTGTGGATCAACAGAAATAACTGAAAATAACTCGCCATTCTCTTGCACCTGTGTCCGTCACATGATAGAAGACGTGTCGGGTTCAGCTAGAAGAGTATTCTGAAAGACAAGAATACAACGTTCATGTATCACAAGGAATGACCGATCTAAGGTAGAAAACCTGATTTAGATACACAAGTTCATCACCGGTTTCTACAGCACAAGCACATACGCAATGAAGTATTAAAAGATGTTAGTTTCTTGACAGTATGGTTTCTCGACAAATGAAGTATTATCTGACATCATCTGTTCATCATTGTGTGAGATTAGCCAAACGAGGATGAAAGATACTCAAACCATTGAGGGTGAGGGTTTTGCATTGATTCATGCGCTCAAATCATCTGCTTCCTGAATCTGAATCTGAAAGTTAACTAGACCCCTCAAGTTGTCATTCGTAACAACTAAGCGTCTGGAGAAGAGTATGTTGATATAGGAGAGTTGAACCCGACACGTCTTCTGTGATGATTCGAAACATTCCGAATAACTAGCAGAACCCGATCCACTTACATTCGAATAACGCTGAGAATCCACAACGCTTATGGCAAGATTCTTTCCTTCAATCTTGGCAAAATCAATGTCTGCTTGTTTTATTATCACGAAAGTACTGAACAACCGAGATAGGCACAATAACAACAACAGCTTTCCATGTAGGACCGGTTTTTAAGCCGTTCGATTGCGTAAAGAACGTTTCACGTGCGGAATCCGTGAACGAGCTTGACCGAACACATGATAACGTACTACTAATGTGATTCCATTGCTAAATTTGACGTGTACGGTACAAGAATCACAAATATACAACTTTCTCTCTCTACTTTCTCTCTCTAGAAAGTCTTCTCCTCCAAGTCTCCTCCTAAACTCTTTCAAGAACTCCTAAACTAGTGACATAATCCCCTATTTATATGGTCAAGGCTATTTAATGAAAGTTCACATTAATTACAAGTTTGCCACCTTGCCATTTTTAACTAAATATGACATTATGCGCTTGATTTCTTCCGGCTTCTCACTACGACTCGGATTGACGAAGGCTATAGACAATAAATGCATCAACAATCTCCCCCTTGGATATTGCCGTAGTCAATCTCGTAGTGACACTTGTAGCAACTTGTCTTTCTCTCTCTCTTGAGTCTTCTTGCTTGAACAGAATCCCGGTGGATCTGTCTTCAGCTTCCATTGCTCTCTTTCTTCAGACTCTTCAGGCTCCCCCTTTCGTCAAGCTTCCGTGCTTTTGGGATCGACGCCTTGCTTTCCGAATACAAGCTCCTTTTGCATTAAGCTCGTCTTCAGACTCCCCCTTAGACTCGGCTGTCGGGATCGTAGTCTGGCTTTTCGTATCAACAAATTCAAAAACCTGCACATCTCAAACACACAATTATAACAAACAATATTGTGATTCAACTTAATGAATCAGCTAAACATTTGAGAATTTTCACATTTAAAACTTTTCAAAATTTGAAACATTCCAATTTCTAATTCAAATTAATGAATTATCTAAAACATTTCAAACCATTAACCAACCTGTCTGTTCATCATGTTTAGCCTTTGAAATTTTGAATGTCAGCTCTCCAACATCAGTTGTCGAAAATCTTTTTGGATTTTTCAAAATATGAAACATGAATGCAAAGACAGAAATTAAATGCAGAAATGAAATATGTACAAACATATTTTTGTGAGTTTGTGCAAGAGAATCATATCAGTTTTTGAGACACATCACACGCACCGTTAAGCTTTTAGACATTTTAAGTTCTAAACGATTCACGTAGATTGACGATATAGTTGTCCTCTTAAATTTCCATACAATTTTCAATCTATTCAGGATACTATTTAAGTGTTTTATGAACTTAGTTCAATTCATGTGTCCCACCTCTTGAATATACTCCCGTATCCAGAATCCCAATATTCAGTCTTACAGGCAAGAATACTACAATGATATCTGTACATAAATTAGGGGTTAAATGCGAGAACTGAAGGATCTCAGGTCAGAACTTCCGTTCAGCAGAGAGATATCAGCTTCGACTTAGCAGTGTGTCCCCTTTAGAGGATCTTTTCAGCTACAACAGATGATTATCAATTTTATTGTCTAATCAGCTGAGGGCTTTATGCTATGTTTCAAGCATTTTGCGGAAAGTATTAGCCAAGGACTAGGTCAGAACTACCGTTCAGCAGAAGTCCAGGAATAATACCCCAGACATCATAGAGTATAAACACCTAGTATATCAGAATACGAGACCTTTCAAACGAGATTTCAGGGGTTACCTATATATCCATGTAGTGTTCCCCACGAATTTCACAAGTTTGAAATTTTAGGTTTATATCCCGAATAAATCTACTAAATGTACAAAAACCTATCGTCACATCATCAGTGAGACCGTTTATTACATTTGACATTACATTTCTTTAGCGTGCTGCGATAGTCCACTGATTTACTATCATTTCCTCTTTTTTCACAACAAAACTCATTTTTAAATTTTTCAATGTTTTTGACATTTTCAAATTTTCAAATTTTTTAAAATTTTTCTCCCCCTAAAATCAAAATATGTTTCAATTTTGATTTTCTAGGAAAATTTGAACCAAACTGTACAAACTTGACAACTTGATGAGAATCACTTCAATTCTCCATCCACTTGGCGTAAACAATCAGAACTCCCCCTCACAACAAACTATTTTCCCATTATGATTTCAAAACACTTAAGTTTGTTTTAATCAAAATGGTTTTTCCGGAAAATTAGTTTTGTGTGTCATTTCATAAACTCGGGGTTTCATCACTTTGTTTTTCAAATTACCACTTGTAGGAAGATGAATCAAGTACAACTTAATGTCCCTGATTTATCTTTTGAAAGACGAAAAATCACCAGAGTGAAATTTCTCAAGAAATGTACCGATTCATGTTCCACGCTTATCAACCTGGGAACTCCGGCGAGTCAGGATTTTTCATTTAAACAGATTTACCCAAGCCTGACCATCCTTGGGTGATTTTGAATTCTTGTTCAACAATGGTGGAAATTTTTTTTCATCCATTGTTAAATCAGAATTCTCAACTTTTACCTCAACACATGGCTCTTCTGGTTTTACCATACCAGAATCATTGCCTGACTGTGGCTTGTCTGACTTTAATGAGCCAGATTCATCGCCTGAAGGTGGCTTGTCTGACTTCGGCACGTCAGATTCATCGCCGACCTTTTCCTTCTTCTTCTCCTCTTTTGTCCCCAGATTTGTATCTGATGAATTCTTTTTGCTTGTCTTCACAGCTGAGGGAGTAGATTCATCAGAACTTTTATTCGATCTGTCGGGCGAACCCGAGGAGAAAATCTTTTCGAGATATTCTCTCGCTTTCTTTCTCTTTTTCCTCAGTCGATCTTTCTGCCCCTGAGAAAGCTTCACTTTTGTTTCTTGAACTTTAGGTTCTTTGACCTTCTGTTCTCTGACGTTTTGGCCCGAAGCTTTCAATTCTATGGGCTTGACAACGACTGGTATCTTCTTTGCCATTTTCTGAGAATTGGCCCTCAATCTTTCATGCGATCTCCTTGGGCAATCTCGGGCAATGTGACCTTTGATGTTGCAGTTAAAGCACCTCCTGGTCTCATAACTCCAGTATTGGCAGTTAACAGCAATGTGTGCGTGATATCCACATTTGTAGCACACTCTGTTATCGTACCAATCACCATCTTCATACCAAACGCTTAGATCAAAGCACTGTTTGGCTTGGTGATACTCTTTCCTCTTCTTGATTGTTGGATTTGTCTTTTGAGCACTGTGGTCTGACCTGCACCACTTATTACCAACAATTTTTGAGTTTTCGTTTTTCAATTTTTGTACTTTTTGATTGCGATTGGATGATCGATCTGATGAGCTTTTATTTTCTTTTTGAACAATTTTCGACTTTTTAACAATTTGTTTTTGTTCTACACTCTTCTTAACAGGTTTCTGCTTTGAGCATTCACCTATTTCAGTAGATTGCAAAACAGTATTTTTGAATTTTTCTTTTAATTCTAAAAACAATTTTTGTTTTTCAATTTTTCCATTTACAGCATCAAATTTCTCATCACAATCTTCAACTTTGACATTGTCAAAGTTTGTGACATTGTCACTTATTGGAACAGAATTGATTGGTTTTGGACAGGGAAAATTCAAACTGTCTGATTTAGTCACAAAACCTATCAATTTCTTCTCAAGTTCATCAATTTTGTTCCTCGAATTCTCAGCTTCACTTTCAAGCTGAGATATTCTCCCAAAATGAGACTTGATTGTTTTCTCATTATCATTCTTCAAATTTTCAAGAACAGATTTTTCATTCATCAAAACTTTTATCTGTTCCTGAAATTTTGATTCATTCGCTTTTAGATTCTTGTTTTCAAGCTTAATCCAGAAATCTAAATCTTCTGTAGATTTCTGTTTGCTTTCAAGCTCTTTTTCCAACTCTTTGATTTTCCTTTGAGCCCATTCACCTTCTTTCTCCAATTTCATAATCTTCTGAAGATGAGAATTTATCATTTTCTGTTTTTCAATGTTGTTTTTGCTAAACACATCTCTCCCGTCTTGAAGAATTTTCATTTGATTTTGAAAATCCTTTTCAATTCTGGATTTTTCAATTTTCATCTTCTCACACGTTTCTTTTAATAGAAGGATCTGCTTATCATCATTCTACTTCTCGTCTTTCAACTTCTTGATCTCCAACGCCAAACTTTCTGCAACTTTTACGAGTTTGTCATTATCGGTCTTAAAGTTGTCACATTTGAAACATACTGATGCATTCTTCACAGATTCTCCAACTTTTGAATCTTTTTCTTCCTTTGCTCTTTGGACCTCATTCTGAATTTTCTTCTTCATAGCATTACTCTCCATTTGTTCTTCAAGTTTCTCAATGAATTGACCAATTATCAAACTAGAATATTCTCCAGTCCTTTTTAAATCAAAAAGATATGTACCCCATTCTTGTTGAGGTATAGCATTGACCAATTTTTCAACTCATTCAGCTGGACTTTTATTAATACCAATTTTAGACATTGAACGAACAAGAAGTCTATATCTCCCAATGATATCCTTAGTGTTTTCTCCTGGATAACCTGAAAATGAATCAAATTCTTTCTTTAATATTTTTATTCTATCAAATGTTTCTTGAGTCATATTAAAGAAATTGATATCCATGATGTGGAAACACGTATTTCAAGACAATCTCGATAAGCGAAATATCAAGTTCAAACTATATCTGCTTTCAAATGAAATGATTCACCTCGTGAAACACCTGAAACAAACAAACAAAACACAATCAGTTTAAAACACTTATCAAAGCAACTGAATCAAACTGATACTCTATGCGAACTGAATCACTCGAACTGATGACTATTCCGTACGGACTGAAGATTGACAAACTGTGCGAACTGCTATGACTCGGATCAAACCACATGACCTGGAACAGATTTGAATTTGTACAAACTGAACCTTTTAATGATCAAACTGTGCAAGTTGAACTTAAATCCAAATGACTTGATAAGGTTCAAATGAACTAGACCTCTTCTTTTGAACAAGCTTTGAACTTGAACAAACACAATGCTTTGAACTTGAGTTGTGACCCGGATCAAAGGTTCAAATGCCAAAAATAATACAACACTTCTGATTACCTTTATGATACTCAAATCTGATTTGACCGTTCCCCTTTTTTTATATATTTTTATTGGACCTCAAAGATGATGGGCGGCAAGTATTATTGTAGAGGGCCGATTATTATAGTGGCCGGCAATTATGAATCTGATTTATCCTATAGGGCCTCACACTTAGTTGATTGTTGAGTTTTGGGCGGCAACTGTCACTTATTTGCATATGCACATGGGCTGCACAAGGAACCAGCCGACAAGTTCAATTCATAACTAGCTCTGATTGGGCCGTTAATATGAAGGTGGCCGACAATTGTTGCAAGAACAGGCTGTATGAGGAAGATGACACAAAAGCGATCCACTTTGGAACCTTATAAGCGGACTAATCTCATGACTTTGGAGCAAACCATAAACTGTCTAATCAGTGGTCCAGAAAATTATTATGAGCGGACCATACTTTAACCTATAAGCGATCCAACATGTGTTCGAAAAAGTGAACCAAACAACTAATATGGAGCGGTCCTGAAACTTTGACCAAAAAGCGGTCCAAATCTGTTCAAATAAGCGAACCAGACATGTTCATACCAACAGACCTGCAACTTTGACGCGAATTCGAACGAAAAAATCTCGATTTCTCCTAAACGGCTTGGAGTTTCGATCTGAAACTTGGTAGGGCTGTAGATCAGGTCTATACGCACAACATATCCAAAAATCAGACAAAACGGACCATTAAAACCTGGTCAATTTGACGTTTTTCAGTGAAAAACGTAAGAAATGAGTAGAAGATGAAGAAATCGATGAAATCGGATCTGATTTGGCTCTGAAATCGCTGAAATCTGGTACGAAATGATGTGTTTGATCGTGCAATCGAGCTCCTAGCTCAGATACCAATTGTAGGACCGGTTTTTACGCCGTTCGATTGCGTAAAGAACGTTTCACGTGCGGAATCCGTGAACGAGCGTGACCGAACACATGATAACGTACTAGTAATGTGATTCCATTGCTAAATTTGACGTGTACGGTACAAGAATCACAAATATACAACTTTCTCTCTCTACTTTCTCTCTCTAGAAAGTCTTCTCCTCCAAGTCTCCTCCTAAACTCTTTCAAGAACTCCTAAACTAGTGACATAATCCCCTATTTATATGGTCAAGGCTATTTAATGAAAGTTCACATTAATTACAAGTTTGCCACCTTGCCATTTTTAACTAAATATGACATTATGCGCTTGATTTCTTCCGGCTTCTCACTACGACTCGGATTGACGAAGGCGATAGACAATAAATGCATCAACAATCTCCCCCTTGGATATTGCCGTAGTCAATCTCGTAGTGACACTCGTAGCAACTTGTCTTTCTCTCTCTCTTGAGTTTTCTTGCTTGAACAGAATCCCGGTGGATCTGTCTTCAGCTTCCATTGCTCTCTTTCTTCAGACTCTTCAGGCTCCCCCTTTCGTCAAGCTTCCGTGCTTTTGGGATCGGCGCCTTGCTTTCCGAATACAAGCTCCTTTTGCATTAAGCAATAAATGCATCAACATTCCATGATTTGGAGACTGATCGGAATCGAATCAATGATTTTACTGGAAGCCGTTTGATTATTTCTTGTTTTATTATCACGAAATTACTGAACAACCGAGATAGGCACAATAACAACAACAGCTTTCCATGATTTGGGGACTGATCGGAATCGAATCAGTGATTTTACTGGAAGCCGTTTGATTATTTCCTCTTGGATCTCGAAAGGCACGTTGTCTGACATCTTGATTTTGATTACCAACTCACCATATCAATTTCTAGGTAGTTAACAATGCTAATTAGAAAAAAACGTGATTCATATACACAACGGTCTCTTTGCTTCGTCCACTAGAACTATTTGTCTATGCGTTCTTTTGGTAGTTAACAACGTTAATTAGAAAAAAATCTGTAAAATTAATCATATCGATTGCTATAACAGGATGGATGTGACACACACAGATAGATAAGCTGTCACAGTTGTCAAGACTGTTTGTCGGGTTTCCAATGCTCACACAGGGTGATAAAGAACGCTGATACGAACACATGTGTTTCGAAATAGGCTTTGTTCTTGGTTTAATGAAGTTACATGTAACATCTACTTATATTGAGATTTAAACAATGCCCGCCTCAACTGAGATAACGGACATCCATCAAGCTCAAAAAGAAAACTTATGTTTCCCATAGTCACAAAAGATTGCGGTTTGTATTTCGCATAGCCACCGTTTCCCTAGTAAAAAACGGTTGCGGTTTGTATTTCGCATAGCCACCGTTTCCGTAGTAAAAAACGGTTGGGTTTGCACATTCAATCTTCAATACTTCATTAAAATACCAGTAGTAGAAGAACCCGACACGTCTTCTTGTTACGGAGAATGTTCTAGAAATTGAAGGAAAAGGAAAAGATTTGTTGAAATCGAATTTGACAACTATGACAGCTTATTAAAGGTATCAATCACCTCCAATCATTTCCTAGTCAAATCATACACTATAAAGTTTAAAGTTATCGTGTGTTATAGTTTGGAAAGATGACCGAATAGAGATCTGAATAACAAACTGTGGAGAACTTGTTTGTGTTGGGTTCTTCTGCTAGTTACTTGATCAACGGACTGATCGGTAACGTTACTCTACTTGTGCTCCGATTTAAGCGGCGTGTTCCGATCAACGTTGTTTAAAGGTGATAAAGAGTTTAGAAACCCTAGAATGATGGTGTTTTTACCGGAAAAAACGTGATAATTGAAAAACATCAATCTATACGGACCGTATACAATTATACGGCCCGTATACATTTGGTAAACATCAAAAACCTCTGAAATAAATCCATTGAGTCGTATACTTTTTATAAATCGTATACACTTGTATACGGCTCGTATAACTATATACGGACCGTATATAATAAAATAAAAAAAACATTCTCTGCACATTTTCCTATTCAAAAACATTCTATACGGGCCGTATATTTTGTATACGGCCCGTATACACTAGGGATGTTAAAATAAGATCTAGGGGGTGTGGGAATAAGGGGGCCTTAACTAAACTACCAAAAAGAAAACATGGATATGATGCCATATGGTTGATAGATTGACTAAGAGTGCCCATTTTATTCCAATTCACGAGACATACACTTCTGAGAAGATGTCAGAAGTATACACGAATGAAATTATATCTCGCCATGGAGTACCGGTGTCTATCGTATAAGATAGAGATACATGGTTAACTTCAAATTTTTGTCGTGATTTCCAAGAGCAGATGGGTACTAAGTTGTTCATTAGTACCGCATATCATCCGCAGACCGATGGGAAGAGCGAAAGAACTATTCAAACGCTCGAGGATATGCTACGAGCATGTGTCATCAATTTTGGTGGTAGCTTGGATGTTTATCTACCACAAGTTGAATTTTCATATAACAACAGCTATCATTCCAGTATTGGAATGGACCCGTATGAAATGCTCAATGGCAGGAAATGTCGAACCCCGGTATGTTGGAATGAAGTGGGTCCGTGAGAAATAGCTCATAAAGATGTAGTCAGGATCACTAATGAAAAGATTGAAGTGATCCGGGCTCATTTAAAGCTGCTCAAGATCGACAAAAGTCTTACGCAGATAAAAGACGAAGACCAATCGAGTTTCATGTTGGTGATATGGTTGTGCTTAAAGTATCTCCGTGGAAAGGGGTCATTCGATTCTGAAAACGGGTGAAATTGAGTCCAAGATTTATTGGACCATTCAAAATCATGGAGCGTTTGGGTAAGGTAGCTTACCGACTCGAATTTCCAGAAGAGTGAAGCAGTATACATAGCACTTTCCATGTTTTACATCTGCGAAAGTGCTTAGCTGATGAAACAGCTTATATAAGCTATGACGACATTGAAGTTGACGATAAACTTGACTATGTCGTAAAGCCTATAGAAATTCTTGATCGAAAGGTTATGAAATATAGAAATCAATCAAGTTAAAGTCAAATGGGAGCATCGGAAGGGATCGGACACCACTTGGGAGTCCGAAGAAGAGATGAGACGCTTATACCCTTCCTTATTCAGTATGTATTATGATTTCAAGGACGAACTCCTTTTTAAGGGGGGTAGACTTGTAACACCCCTAAAATATTAAACTATATATGTGTGTACATGTATAAGTTATAATATTAATAATTAAATAGGGAGATTTTAAAACTAGGAATGCCTAACCTAGTTAATCTTTTGTTATAAAAGGATAGGAACTTAAGGGATTGTGAATAATTATATACAGTTTAAACTAAAGGGACTAAAGTTGGTCATTTCAAAACTAGTGTTTTTAAAATACTGGATAAACACAAACTCACAACACAAACTCACACATCTTGTGTGTGAGCTGGGATCGACCAAACACTCTGTACAAGAGTTCTTCATATCAAAAACCCTAATTCACTCAATTACTTCCAAAATCCAAGAGGAAATTCGATTGGAAATCAATCTTAAGCTAAATTCTTGATCACCAACCTTAGGAGATCAAAAGGTATGCTCAATTTTAATCTTTGGTAAAACTTTGATTTGTTAAGAGTTAATTGCCAAAATCGTCCCTGAGGTTTGGACAGGTTTGCTATTTTCGTCCAAAATGACACTTTTGTACCAAATTGCCCCCAACGTTTGTAACTTTTTGCCATTTTCATCCAAACCACTAACTTAGTTTATTTTTTCTGTTAAGTTGAGGATATTTGGATGAAACTGGCAAATATAAAACCACAGGGACGGTTTTGGCAATTTATTCAAACTCTTTTTAATTTCTTTTATTTAATTAATTTTGTTAAATATATAATAAAAAAGAATATACATGGGTTTTAAAAATAATAATAGTTTTGTCAAATAATTTTTACAGATTTTCATCCAACCATTAACTATGTTAATTTTTCTAGTAAGGCGAAGGATGTTTATAAACTAAGACAGAAATTAATTTCTAATTTTTTATATAGATCAGTTTTATAAAAATAAAATCTACTTAAACCTCTATATTTTATAAAACTAAAATGATGGTGACCTTATTGAAAAAGGTCAAATAAATAAAATCTTATCACATCTACCAAGTTTGTAATTCATCTTCTACTCTTTTAAATTCGCTCCTATGGAAAAACAGAAGCCAGTGCCCCCCCCCCCCCCCATCAGATAACATATCGTTACGAAACCCTAAAATTACCCACCAAATTGTAATTATGTTGGTGCATATTCTGTGACAACAGCTTAATAGTTTGATTATTTAGTCTTTGGATATTTTGTATTGGGCTTAGCTTATTGGTTAGTGAGTTTATTATTGTAATGAGCTTGGAAAATGGCCTAGTCCAAATAGGAAGCCCAGTTCACAGACATGTGGTATATAAACATGTTTTGTGATTAGGGTTTTAGTTCTTAGAGAGTTTTAGAGAGAGAAAGTCTAGAGAGAGATATAGATTTCGAAATTGTGAGAGGCAAGATCACAGAGATAGGCTGTGAGGTCTTGAATTGATTGTAAACTACAAGTTGGATAATCAATAGAAGACCCGATTGATTGTGAATTCTATGTTTCTACTTGTTTCTGTAACAAATCTGATCTAGGGGATTCCTCACTCTAGGTTAGATATACAATTCTGTGAAAGATCCATACATCAAGGGGACCTACAATTGGTATGAGAGCTTTAGGCTCTTGAAGAAGCTCGGTTTATAATTGTTGCTGCATAAAAGGGTTAATTTTCGGGTTGTTTTGGAAATTTTCGAAAATTTTAAGTTTTTAAGACCTAGGGTTTCGAAATTTTGGAGGCCGATTTTCGAAATTTTTGAAGTGTTTGATCTGTTTGCATATTTAATTTTGTTGTATTAGTGTTTTTGGTTGCAGGTTTGGTTGATTCTTGAAGAATTTTGGCTGAAAAGGCTTGAAGCTTCGAAGATTGTTCTTCGTGTTCTTACTGTTCTTCGCTAAGTTCATCAATATTTTCGAAAATTTGTGCTGATTTTGGTGTTTCGATTTTGCAGGAAGCTGTTAAAAGAATCTGGAAAATCTTCAGAAATTTCAAACATATTGAGTTTCCTAAATTTGCCAGCATACTTAACAATTCCGCTGACAAATCAGAGGAATAATCTGAGCCAGCAAATTTAATATCGGTTACCAGTGAAATTAAAATCCAAAGGCGACTTCGGTGACCGTTTTAATTGTCCTCAGCGACATTATTACGGTGATCGGCGAAGTTACTAGACGTCGTGCTAGCGAAATTATTTACCAGCGAATTTGATCAGCTAGCATAATTAACCAGCGAAATTAAGGCAGCATAATTACCCAACGAATTTAAGTGGTCAGAGGAATTACCCAGCGAATTTAAATGATCAGAGGAATTAATCAGCGAATTTGTTCCAGCGAATCTAAAAAGTCAGCATAATTATATCTACTCTACCAGCATAATTATAATTACTCTATCAGCATAATTAACTTGGTTTG
The DNA here is from genome assembly GCF_002127325.2 of Helianthus annuus. Taxonomy (NCBI): domain Eukaryota; kingdom Viridiplantae; phylum Streptophyta; class Magnoliopsida; order Asterales; family Asteraceae; genus Helianthus; species Helianthus annuus. The sequence goes on from NC_035445.2 coordinate 154,493,492, forward strand.
CCAGCATAATTAGCGTGACCTAGCATAATTAACTTGGTTTGCCAGCAAAATTAGCTAGTGGAATTAAAAGGTGGAGTATTTAATTTCGTGGAGGAATTAGATACGTATAGAGGAATTAACATTTTCTGTGAATAGAAAGTGATTCGTAGCTCATTTGACTAAACCGTTTGCACGGTTGGGTTCGTTGGATTTTTAGGACAAAAAAAAACCTCCGGAAATTTCTGAATTGGGTTTTCGACATTATATATCATTGGATTCGTTTTTTCGAAACGATTCTAACGGTATAATTTAGTAAAAACAGCTTTCGGAAAAAATTTGTACGGTTTTATCAGTACGGTTACGGTAAAACGTGTTTAAAGATTGTTAAAGTGGACAATGTTGGTGAGAATGTTAAGAATTGGCCAAAGCTAAAAAACGTCAAAGAATATACTATTTGGAAAGAGGAGTTTGAGGCATTTGTGAAAAGTGAAGATACGAGAATGTGGAATTGTATGATCGATGGGTACATTGCTGCCACACGACGAGTTGACGGAAGAGTTAAAGTGATTTCTTATGAGATGATGGATGAATCTGAGAAACTTATGGTAAAAGCTGAGAAGAAAGCTTTAGCAGTGATCAAGACGTCACTGCCTGAGGGAATTAGACATACCATCAAGCACTATGGGACTTCTTATGAGCTGTGGGAAGCTTTAGAAAAACGTTACCAGAGTTCATCTAGACAAAGTGTAGAGCAGAAGAAGAAAGCAGATGAGGAGAATGTTGAGAAGAAACATGCAGAAGTTTCAAAGGGCTTGAATGGTGTGAATGAACTTACAATAGAGGTGAAGGTAACATGAGAACCTGTTAGTGCATTTATGTCTATCGCCTCCGTCAATTCCGTTCGTAGTAGAAATAGAAGAAGTTTAGTGCTTATAGTGTTAGATTTAGGAGAAAAGACAAGGTGACATTTCTGTAATAATGAGGAATCTCATTAAAGCCCCTTGGCCTATAAATAGGAGGCTTATGCCTTACTTTTGATACTTTTGCACATTTGGAGCTTAGGAGATCTAGAGCTAGAGAGAGAAAGCATAGAGAGAGAAAGCTAGTGTATGTGATTCAGGTGCTGTACAATTTCAGATCTGATTATAGAATCACGGTTATAATTACATCTCGTGTGTTCGGTTACGTTCGTGTACGGATTCCGCACGTCACACGTTCGGTTCGCAATCGTTTCGGAGTCAAAACCGGTCCTAACAAGTGGTATCAGAGCAGGAGCTCGATTGCACGGATCAAACGCATGGAATCGCACAGGATATCATTGATTTCAGATCAAAATTTCACTCAGATTTGCACAAATTCTTCATCTTTACATCTTTTCACGTTTTTATCTGAAAATCGCAAAATTAAATGACTTTTTACAGTTAAAAATTGCTGATTTTTTTATATGTTGTGCGAAAGTATCTGATCCACAAGCCTACAAATTTTCAGGTCAAAATTCCATGCCGTTTGAGAGAAATCTGAGTTTTTGTGATCGTTTTTGCTGAACTGTTCGTCACCAGCCGTTCGGTCAGCCTATTCGATCGAACAGCAAAAGCATAACCATTCGGCCAGCCTGTTCGATCGAACAGCCTAGCCGTTCCATTGCACTACTTTTCATTAAAGTGATTTGACTTTTGTTGACTTACTGACCGATCGAACTTCTGTTCGATCGAACAGCCTGTTCGTTCAACTGCATCACTGTCATTCATTTAAGGTGTTGACTTGTCAACCTAAATCGAACGAACAGCAAATCGTTTAATAACACATCATTCTTTTCATCACACTTAGTCAACTGCCATCATTAATAACAACAGAATGCACGTGATTCATGTAAATTGATAAGCTCATTTTAGCGGCCCTATCAGATCCTTTTCATATATCAGACGACCCAATCACATTTTACTTCAAATCATAATTCTCGGCCACCATTATATTGCATGTGATTTGATAAGTTTAAAAGGGAATCGGCCCAATCAAATTCGTGCATTATATTGTTATTGTCGGCCATTTGTGAGATCATTTCGTCATTGTTGTCAGTAGTTAATGTGATCCTTGACTCAATTGCATGATTCATTTATTACATTCGGCTAATTGAAGGTCCAATGAGATGTGAATTGTGAATAGAGTGACAGCCTAACCGATCACATTAATCTTGTCTGTCGACGGCACATGTGATTCAAATTGATGGCCCAATCACATTAATTTGGTTCTGCAAATTGCATGTGATTCAGTTGTGAAAATCAAGTTCATTGTTTGAGGTCAAAGTGTTAACAGGTTAACCGATCGAGGTTCTGTCCGATTCGCAGCATATTTTTTTTGTCGTTTTGTGACATCAAACGGTCAGCATCATCACTTGATCGAACAAGCTGTTCAATCGATCAAGGTGTTCGTTTCATTGTATCACACGGAACGGCCAGCTTAACCGATCAGCCAACACAAGCTGAATCGAACAACATAATATTTTGTCATTTTGTGAATCAATTCAACACGCTAGCCGATCGGACAACCCACTCTATTCAAGTCATACCGTCAACCGATCGGACAGCATATTTGTCGTGAAGCGTCAGCCGATCGGACAACTCACTCTATTCAAGACAAAACGCCAGCTGATCGAACAGCACCCTGTCCGATCGAACAACAACCTATCCGATCAACCAGCATACTGTCCGATCGATCAACCTTACGTCTGATTCAGGTTGTTGAATAAATTTTTGAACTAATTGTTTGTTTGCTTGATTTAGGTGATTCGAGGAGAAAGTATCATGGCTGAAGAGTTTTACAACACGTTCTACAACGCGTTTACATCTGACTCGTCTGAAACATCAACCGTCATACCAAAGTCAATAACAAAAACGATCAATGATAACATAAAACATGATAACTTCTACGGAACACATTCAAAACCACCAACGCTCGAAAGTATTGAAGACTACACTTGGTGGAAAGAACGGTTCATCAACTGGGAAAAAGCGTATGCACATGAAAGCTGGTTCTGTATGGAATTTGGATATGAAAGACCAAAGGATGATAAAGGAGAAGATCTTCCATTCAAGAAGTTATCCAAAGAAGATAAATCAGAATTTGCAGCTGAACAGAGAATGATTGCTTTGATCCAGTCGGCAATTAGAAATGACATTTTTGCATTGCCTAACCATGACGGGTCATCAAAATCTGTTTGGGAAGCTTTACGAGTTAAAGCTGAGGGGGGTAAACAGATTAAAAAGAACAAAATTGCTTTATTAAAGAAAGAATTTGATCTGTTTGATAGCATTAAAGGAGAGTCTGTGAGGCAAGTGATAGAGAGATTCTGTCATTTAAAAATTGAACTTGAACGTTTTGAGATTGTGAAATAAGAGAGGAAATTATTGACAAAGTGATTGAAGCGTTACCACGAGTAGATCAGTGAAAAACGTTTGTTTTTATTTTGAAAATGATGCTTTGTATGAAACAATTTCTCTTGATACATTATTTGAGAAGATTGAAACTCATGAGCTTGAATTGCAGAAACAGAACAAGATGAGTAGTTCTTCACAGCAACAGAATGTTGGCCTGTACTACAAAGGAAGTTTACCTTTGGTGAAAGCTGATAGTTCACCAAAGACGACATTCAGTGGTGAGAGGACAAAAGAACCACAGAAGAGCTCATCAAGTTATGATCCGGGTTATCATTCATCGACTTCAAAAGCTTGTTCAGATGAAGCAGAGGAGATACTGTGCAACATTGCTCTCAAGTTGAAAAATTCTCCTGCAATGAGCATCAACGCAGCTAAACAGCAAATGAGTTTTCTTGCATCTGTTCTGGAATCGTATGAAGGTCTTGTAGCTGGCAAAATCGGAAACTCAGAGTGTAACACCCCCAAAATTTCACATGCGGAAACTCCGCGGGGCATGTCACGCATCAGAGTTCGAGCCACCAATCACATTGAACCAATGATAAATATTAAAATAAGTCAAGACACTATTTTACCACAATAAGTTGCCATCATAATATTAATTCTCAAAAGTTGTGTAGCGGAAGCATGTAATAAGTTGTTTAGCAATTGTTTCGTAATAACGCTTAAAACCAATGTATTAAATGTATTATAATCCAAGAGCCTCGATCCATGACCACTCCCGCACTCCCAGATAGCAAGCTTCCCAATTACAAGATACCTAACGACCTGCGAGCATGTAACACACGTATCAGACAAAGCTGGCGAGTTCACAGTTTTAGAAAGCGTTTGTTACCCGTTGTATGTAAAACAGTTCAATAACCAATGCAAGTAATATTGTTAATATCTCATTTCCGAACAATGACGGCTCCTGAATACACGACTGCCCTTCCCACGTACTCCTATCCAGTACTGGGCCAGACTGGGTCATTAGTTCACCTCCGTCCTCTACAGGCACGGGGTGAGGGTGCCAAACCTAAGTAGCGCTACTAACTAATACCCGATGAGGGACTTACAAATGATGATAGGTGAGATCATTAACCAATATACTCGTTTTTACCCAAAGACTCATTCCCCCCATGGAATACCCACTGACTGTCCCCAACCACTGGGACGCATGCTCGAATGTAGTGAACTCACCTTGGTTTTGCTCGGTAAGATTATTTACTCGTTTAACAGTTTGATCAACCACGCCCTAAAAGGTAATCGGTACAGTCAGTTACAATTAATTTATGTACTCGTGATTCACATCAAACATATATATTGCTCACATAATGCACCCAGGTACTGCGAATCATAACAGTTTAATCATCACTAGAGCAAATAACAATCGTTTGGCATGTAACTGTTCAAGTTCGTTATATACATTCATACACCATTTACTAACCCACACATTTCGAGTCCAGTTATCACACATGTATGGCCCCATAATAAGTCGTGTGTGTGTCACCCCTTCTAACCAACCTAAAACATTTGAAGCCCGCCCAAGACATACCATACGCGGCCTTGTGAATGTTGGCCCGGATGACATAAGTTCAGGTAAGTGAGCCGGCTGGGCTGTCCTGGCCTTCTAAACCCAGCGGCCCAGTTACGAAAGATCATGCAGTCCACATTCTAGTTATTCTGTTTTGATTATGTGGGCCAGTGACTCGGCCTTTTATGATAGCAGCCCACATCTTTTGATGGCAGCCCATATCAATAAAAATCCAATAATGGAGTGCATGCATAGTCACTAACACATATACTATTAATACACATTTGTAATCCTCTGTTATTAATAAAAATCATAGGCTGCTTGATTATTTGTGAAGTGCATATTCAACTGATGTTTAACATTGGTTAGATCCCATACATATAGTAAAGTTCACATCAATAATCACAACAATTATTCCTACCTCACATGCATATATATATTCGAACCATATATATATATATATTTATTTGTGTACTCCTACATGTTACATCACCATACTAATTAATGAAAGCATGTGAACTCTATGCCCTATGCCCTATGTATTTAGATTCCATCCACAACAAACAAGGCACCATCACATCAATTTACCCACCCAATATTACTACCTTTTGACTTTCCTGACATCTCTACCAAGATGTGCACATGACATGGTTTGTTCAAAGTATTAATACACATGGCCGCCAGTTATGAATTCACCTATATCAATAACAGTTAGCATCTATCCTCTCACATAATATAAGTAATCAATATTCATGCATCATGATTTAATTATGTAGCATGCCAAACTAGTTCCCATAACCAAGATGTACAGACAATTATCACGAGAGGAACAATCAATCGGAAATTAATATGACATAGATTTTACTAACCAAGATAATATCTCACGAGAGGGGAGGGTATCGCTCCTGCCGTCGCACAATGGGTGAAAGGGTAGGGTTTGTTGTATCAATGATATGAAGTATAGCAAGGGAAAATTACGTAATATATATATTTGTAGCATCAATTTGGTTAAAGGTTTGGGCCGAAGTCTAATGAAAGTACCCAAAGTGTGCAATGGGCTTTGCTAGTTTATGTTGATAAATAATGTTCTTGTGTGTACATAAATAATATATAGTTAGGGTCGCTAGACTCGTTTGAGTTGTCTTTGGGTTTCGAGGAGACGTGGTCCAAACTACTCGTGACCCACAACGCGATCAGTTACCACATACGCTAAAGGTTAATACCAAACATTTAACGTGTCTAATTCAAGCAATGAAAGAAATAATGAGGATTTAGAATCGCTAAGTTAATCGACACTAACCTTAAAAGTTTGGGTTGTCACATCATCCCCAACTTGAAAGAAATTTCGTCCCGAAATTTGACAAGTAAGCGTAGAGAAATGAAGTGAGAATTCAAGGTTGTTGCGGATTTTGCCCAGGTGTTACATCATCCCCAACTTGAAAGGGAATCTCGCCCCGAGATTCACCAGTCTCAGCAAGAGTTGATTCAACTGTCTGAACAATTGAGGATACCAGAGCTTTATCAGATCTTTGTGTTCCCACATGGACTCCGATCCATGTCTTGAGTTCCAACGAACTCTCGTGAACAGGATTTGACTATGCTAACGAATCTTGACGTCCCAGTCCATGATTTCAGTAGATTCCTCAACAACCGCAATTTGCCATTAACCTCAGACACTAATAGGGGTATCACAAGTGTTTCATCAGACAATCACTAATAAGGGTATCACAAGTGTTCTTAGATTCGAGACATAAATGATATCATGCACGTTACCCAATTCGTCGGGTAACTCGAGTTTTATAGACGGCGTGACCGATTCTTTCCAGAATTCTTAATATCTCAATGTAACGTAAATTAAGCTTGCCACCCTTCCCAAGCATACCACACCCTCCCAGGGTGAGATTTTCAACATGATACGACCGCCTATAACGAACTCCCGGTGTTTCCTAGGTTATCAGGTTTCCTGGCGATCACAAGTTGTCGCCACACGATTTCCAATCTAAACAATCTTCCCCAAGTGCAAAATTCTGGACCCGTGCTTAGGTTGTCATCCACCTCAGCCCACGAGGAGATTGGCATTATCTTCCATGCAATGCCTCAAACAGAGCTGTATGCATACTAATATGGTAACGGCTGCAGTAGAGCTCACCCAAAGATGAGTGTCCTTCCCAAATGTTTACTAAAGTCAATCACGCACATGCTCGCAGCATGTCTTCATGTGTGAGGATGGTTCGTTACTCTGATCGTTTGCCCCACGGTGATACGAAATGTCCATGCCTAGACGTAAGCCGAGGATATCGTGTATTGCCTGTCATAAATTAAGTATAGCTCCACTATCAGAAGTAACAGGAGTTGGCACCTCGTGCCTGAGACCGCCTCTCTCAGAAGAACATCCACAGCTTGTGAAGACCCGCTAGTTTTCTTGATTGCAAGAGAGTGTGCTGGTTTCATGAGACAATTGGCGATCACCAGGTGATATCGGTTCCGTTCTGAGTTTTAAGTAAACCAATGACAAATTCATGGTGTCTGTTCTCGTTTCCAATGGGTGTTTCTGGTTACTGCCCAAACAAGTAGGTTTCCGGTGTTCCACCTGGACCTTCGCACACGTCCAACATCGTTCATATGTAGTGCTATGGGGCCTTCTTGCCCGGTTATCCATACGAGACTAAAAATCTTAATATCTCCTATCGAGTCCAGACTGCTGGAACATCGGAGTCGGTGTACTTCGCTCAGTATGAGTTCCATACGGTTACTGTATAGTGGAGTCCACATTTGTTCCATGAGATAGCGAATAGCGTCCGCCTTGCCAATAGTTGCTCCTCCATGCCTTACATGAATCCATCCTGTGAATTCTCTTCCAACAGGTCTTCACTTCGAACAAGGTGAGTCTGGTCAGGTGTGTCAGAGTGGATAGCGAACTGCAAGGTCATGCACGTTCAGATCTCACGGTCGTAATCATCCAAAAGTTCCATCCAGCGTTCTCATCATCTGACAAAGCTTCTTTCGTGGCCAGGGTACACGGGAGGCCCTTGTGATCGGTCTAAGTAACGCGTTCGGTACCGCCCAAGTAATGCCTCCAAGTGAATCCAAAGGTCACGATTTCCACCACCGGTTGTGTGTCGTGCTGTTCTTCTTCGTAACTCCATTACGCACGTCGTCACTTTCTTGTGTTGCGTCGGCGTGTAACTGGGACTCAGATTCAAACGTGATGATATACCACTGTATTACCCCCATCCTCGGGTAAAACGATGCTCAGCGCCTTGCAGAGTTAAGATTCGAAAATTGAAAAGGCGTCCTCTTGTTCTGCCTTTCGCAATCACACCACTCGGCTGTATTTGAGAAGTCCAAGTTTTGTGACTTCCGGAATTCTTGCGATTAGTCTGCGGTAACATCAAGCGGGGCCAGGTAATCGTTGTAGCCTCGGGGAATTCTTCAGTGTCGATCAGTTTCCAACCAAAACGGGTCTTAGCGAGATCCACGTGCATCCCTGCTTTATTGATTATATGACTCACCAAAGACACCTCCCGAATCTAGAAGTTACATTGATCGAGACTTCATGCGGTATGGCTCCTCCCTCAGGGTTCTTCTAATAAAATGCAAGAATGTCTGTGATGTTCTTTCCTCTTGGGAAAAGATTCGGAACGTCATCGAATAACATGGTTGGTTCACATGATACGTAAAGCTGCGGGTGTGATGACCACCCCAAAGATCATGGAATACATAGTCGCATAGCTGAATTGCGTCGGATATGTCGCTTTAATAATCTTTCCCCCTGGACTTTCATCTGATGAAGCTCGTCCCTTGCAACTAGTCAACGGGTCGTCAATACACGGTCATAGTAAACGGTTCCTTGACTGTCGCCTTGATGAGTTCCCAATAATCAGTACACACACCAAAAGGCTTATCCTTCCGGATATATCTGGGCTTTCCAAAGCGAAAACTTGGTCTGACAACTTTCCTTGTCGAACAGTTCTCATAGTGGTTTATACTGCTCTTGCACCCCTCCTGATGCAAGACAGTAAGGGTACGAGTATTCGGAGCTTCCCCTAGTCGTGAGGTCAACGAGTTTCTGACTAATAGTTGTGGTGATATGCCTGAAAGTTCTTCGAGTTGTTCATTGAGATTAGTCACAACAATTGATAGATCCTCATTCCTATCGCCCTTTGTCTGATTGTTAGAGTTAGTTGCTACTACCGTGAGGTCATCCTTTCATAGACGCTTTCTGGGCTGTCATCACCGACACGATGCAAATCTTCTCACCCCTCTGGTACTTCAATGCATAAAGTGACGCTAAATTTCTTCTCACAGGGTGCGTCTGAGTGATTTGTCTAGTTTATGAACCATTACTGACTACTATATCGTAACCACCCAGGATAGTAGGAGTAGGACCGGTGTCGCATGCCTGTCTCCCGTAGGGTCGAGTTTATGTCCCAACTAACATGTGTGGCCGTAGTTGACTTGCCATCCGCCGGTCCCATAACATGTTTGGTTTTGCGAATCATCAGGGTTAAACAGAATTAAGGCGAAGTGATTTACTACCCATCCAAACCACCATGTTGTTATTGTCCTATCGTTGCCCACATCAATCCTAACTTCCTTTTCGTGAGCACCACTGCCGGTGCAATTGTTACAATCACGCGGATTCCTCCCGTATTGTCATCGCTCTCGTGGTTGTGGTCGTTTTTGAATTATCAACGTCCAATACATGCCGAAAGCACCTTCATTTCCATATGGTAGGCTACTATTACAAGTACCTGGGTGTCGCGAATACTGTTGCTCTAACGCCACGTTCTTCCACCACAATGCCCCTCTCTTCACACTTCGTGCCGAGTTCCAAGATACTACTCGTTGTGTTGGAATGTACACATCCCACGCTAAAATCGGTTGTCATTGCTAAAGTTCAGATTGGTTTGTAACAGTTGACTCCCACGAGTCGCTGACCAGAGTTAAGTCTTAGATTGAAGTCAGTTCGCTGGTGTCTGTTGCTGGTAATCGGGGTCGTCCAAATACTGAAGTCGGAAGGATACTACACTCATCCTTTGCCTATACCAGCAAGTGATTCGAATTGTTCCCAGTGTGTTTCAAGAGTGTTGCAAAAACGTTCGCACTTCGAGGTTTAGGGTGTTAGTGTGTTGGGTCCAAACAAATGAAGATAAGTGGGGAAAGTAATAACCCTTCATTCGACGCTACCACATCCAACTCAGGGACGTTCGCACAAGCACCTAATACTCTACACAGTTTGCTAGGCGTTCTGATGAGTGTTCCGGTAATGTTTGTTAACATCGAGGTTCGTAAAGTTTGATGAGAAGTGGAAAGTTCGTGTTTCAAAAATTTGTGTTCATGTAAGAGTCACTCATTGCTATGCCCCCTATAGGCTGTTGTGTGTCACGTTAATCAAGTAATAGAAGTGAAAAGCTGTGTACACATTATGAGGGTAAGAATACTTGGTACATTCCGTACTATCTTGATAGGCTGCTAAAGCCTCAGCCACGCGGGTGTTGATTAGGTCATTCAACTCAGCCTGAGTCATGGTGATGTTACCACATCCATGTCCTCGTTCACTCATGTTTCTATAGTTGGGAGTAAACTGGTTTAGAAGTCGAAACGAGATGAGAGTCCAGTATCATACTGATATTTACGTACTACCAAGTTCACACATAGTAGGGCAGAACCCTCCTCACGCTCGATAAGACTCACTGGGACTTGCATGCACCCCGCGTTATTATTAAGTGTGCACCCATAATAATAAGGCGATTTGCATGTTCATCTCAGAGCCTCTTAGCTTGCGTTCGAAGTTTCCCCCCGTTCAAACAACACAACAGATGATATTACAGGTCTATGGTTCGCATGAGTCGATGTGTGGTGTCACGCTATCAAGTCACTATGGTGCTAATTGTTTCAGTTCATATATGTTGAGGGTGTGTGACTGCTAAGCAAGTAATGTATAAAGTGAGAGAGAGACGAACCTTGCAATCTGGAGCTGAGTGTCATGATCGAGGTTCGAAGTTGTTCGGTTATAGTCTGGTTTTACAAAACGTTTTAAATCCTAGTTCACTATAACCAGTGGCTCTGATACCAACTGTAACACCCCCAAAATTTCACATGCGGAAACTCCGCGGGGCATGTCACGCATCAGAGTTCGAGCCACCAATCACATTGAACCAATGATAAATATTAAAATAAGTCAAGACACTATTTTACCACAATAAGTTGCCATCATAATATTAATTCTCAAAAGTTGTGTAGCGGAAGCATGTAATAAGTTGTTTAGCAATTGTTTTGTAATAACGCTTAAAACCAATGTATTAAATGTATTATAATCCAAGAGCCTCGATCCATGACCACTCCCGCACTCCCAGATAGCAAGCTTCCCAATTACAAGATACCTAACGACCTGCGAGCATGTAACACACGTATCAGACAAAGCTGGCGAGTTCACAGTTTTAGAAAGCGTTTGTTACCCGTTGTATGTAAAACAGTTCAATAACCAATGCAAGTAATATTGTTAATATCTCATTTCCGAACAATGACGGCTCCTGAATACACGACTGCCCTTCCCACGTACTCCTATCCAGTACTGGGCCAGACTGGGTCATTAGTTCACCTCCGTCCTCTACAGGCACGGGGTGAGGGTGCCAAACCTAAGTAGCGCTACTAACTAATACCCGATGAGGGACTTACAAATGATGATAGGTGAGATCATTAACCAATATACTCGTTTTTACCCAAAGACTCATTCCCCCCATGGAATACCCACTGACTGTCCCCAACCACTGGGACGCATGCTCGAATGTAGTGAACTCACCTTGGTTTTGCTCGGTAAGATTATTTACTCGTTTAACAGTTTGATCAACCACACCCTAAAAGGTAATCGGTACAGTCAGTTACAATTAATTTATGTACTCGTGATTCACATCAAACATATATATTGCTCACATAATGCACCCAGGTACTGCGAATCATAACAGTTTAATCATCACTAGAGCAAATAACAATCGTTTGGCATGTAACTGTTCAAGTTCGTTATATACATTCATACACCATTTACTAACCCACACATTTCGAGTCCAGTTATCACACATGTATGGCCCCATAATAAGTCGTGTGTGTGTCACCCCTTCTAACCAACCTAAAACATTTGAAGCCCGCCCAAGACATACCATACGCGGCCTTGTGAATGTTGGCCCGAATGACATAAGTTCAGGTAAGTGAGCCGGCTGGGCTGTCCTGGCCTTCTAAACCCAGCGGCCCAGTTACGAAAGATCATGCAGTCCACATTCTAGTTATTCTGTTTTGATTATGTGGGCCAGTGACTCGGCCTTTTATGATAGCAGCCCACATCTTTTGATGGCAGCCCATATCAATAAAAATCCAATAATGGAGTGCATGCATAGTCACTAACACATATACTATTAATACACATTTGTAATCCTCTGTTATTAATAAAAATCATAGGCTGCTTGATTATTTGTGAAGTGCATATTCAACTGATGTTTAACATTGGTTAGATCCCATACATATAGTAAAGTTCACATCAATAATCACAACAATTATTCCTACCTCACATGCATATATATATTCGAACCATATATATATATATTTATTTGTGTACTCCTACATGTTACATCACCATACTAATTAATGAAAGCATGTGAACTCTATGCCCTATGCCCTATGTATTTAGATTCCATCCACAACAAACAAGGCACCATCACATCAATTTACCCACCCAATATTACTACCTTTTGACTTTCCTGACATCTCTACCAAGATGTGCACATGACATGGTTTGTTCAAAGTATTAATACACATGGCCGCCAGTTATGAATTCACCTATATCAATAACAGTTAGCATCTATCCTCTCACATAATATAAGTAATCAATATTCATGCATCATGATTTAATTATGTAGCATGCCAAACTAGTTCCCATAACCAAGATGTACAGACAATTATCACGAGAGGAACAATCAATCGGAAATTAATATGACATAGATTTTACTAACCAAGATAATATCTCACGAGAGGGGAGGGTATCGCTCCTGCCGTCGCACAATGGGTGAAAGGGTAGGGTTTGTTGTATCAATGATATGAAGTATAGCAAGGGAAAATTACGTAATATATATATTTGTAGCATCAATTTGGTTAAAGGTTTGGGCCGAAGTCTAATGAAAGTACCCAAAGTGTGCAATGGGCTTTGCTAGTTTATGTTGATAAATAATGTTCTTGTGTGTACATAAATAATATATAGTTAGGGTCGCTAGACTCGTTTGAGTTGTCTTTGGGTTTCGAGGAGACGTGGTCCAAACTACTCGTGACCCACAACGCGATCAGTTACCACATACGCTAAAGGTTAATACCAAACATTTAACGTGTCTAATTCAAGCAATGAAAGAAATAATGAGGATTTAGAATCGCTAAGTTAATCGACACTAACCTTAAAAGTTTGGGTTGTCACACAGAGTTAACTAAAGAAGACTACGACCAGATTGATCCGGAAGAGATGGAACTCATTGACATCCGTTGATGTTTAGCAAGTTGCATTCGCAGAGCTCAAAGATACATGGAGATTACTGGGAAGCAATCGTTAGGCGGTGCATCAACAAAACTTGGATTTGACAAATCCAAAGTAACCTGCTTCAAATATAAGCAGAAAGGTCATTTCAAGAGAGAATGCAACAATTCTGCAGTAGGTGAAAATGAACATCCGTTCAAAGATGATTACTACCGAAAGGCGATCTACCACCTAAGCAGAGAAGAGCCGAAAATGATCGAAGATAAACCCAGAGAGAAATCAAGAGCTTGTTTTGTAATTCAAGATGATGAAGGTTTTGATTGGAGCGAGATTTGTCCATAAGAAGATCGATTGGAAAATGTTCAAAAAACAACTCATGGCAGAGCTATAACAGAGAAAAGACAGTTTGTTCTTGTTGCTGAAATTAAAGAGGAAAACAGAGAAGAAAAAGATAAAGCTGAAATCAAAGAGAAAACTCGAGAAGAGATTTTGAGTAAGAAAACTTATCGAGAAAGAAACTTTGCTTTGAACAGAATAAACGAAATGCAAGAAAGAGTATGAGATTGTTGTTAGTAACAAAAGATGGGATAAAAAGAGAGAGTGTTACTTCAACAGAGAAGGTAAACCAGTTGTTCCAAAGAAAGACATAATCTTTGAAGATGTTCTTCTCATAATTCCTTCATCAGTTGTTGAAAGATGACACATATGCAAAAAAGGCATGAAAAGGAAATCAGATATGCCATGACATCGTGTTTCAAAAAAAGGGATGAAGAGAGAATGAAGAAGAATGTTGAAGAAATGGTGAACAACCTGAAGAAAGTTGCTGAAGAAGTAAAAGCTGAAGCTGTTGAAGTTGAGGATGTGAAAGAAATCAGAAGTGAAGAAGTTGAGGTGAATGAAGAGGTTAAGAAAGCTGTTACTAAAGAACAGCAGATTGGAGAAGAGGTGAGGAAAGAAGAAGAAGAAGTTAAGAATGGGAATTTGGAAGCTGGTAATGCTGGTGATGAAGTTGGTGTTGAAGAAAAGAAAAATGATGCTGAGATGAAGCAGACAGAGGCAGCTGAAAACACCGAGGTGCCAATCACTAAGGTAAATTCTGATTCTGAAGTATTAAAACTGATTGATCAGTGCAAAAAATGCATGGAACCGTGCAGAGCTTGTACTGAAAAAGATGAGCAATTCAGAACAAGAGATCTTGAGTTCACAAAAATTGAAAACATTTTCAAAGAAAAATGCAAAGAAATGCTAGAAAAAAGAAAAAGTTTTAAAAGAAAATGAAGAAAAACTTTCAGAAAAATGTAAAAAGAAAGAAAAAGAAAATGAAGTTTTGAAAGAAAATGTTTCTAAAATGACAGAAGAATGTTCTTAAAAAGAAATTGCTTGTCAAGAAATGAAAAAGGAATATGACTCAATAAAATTAGCATATCACATTACAAAAGAGTCATATGAGAAAGTGAAAGATGAAATGAAATATGCTCAATCAAGAATGAATTATCTTTCTGAAACAACTAAAGAGCTTAAATGAATGTATTCTATAAAACAAGATGTTGTTAATTCCTATATTGAGGATGTTGCTAAGCTAAAGCGACAGATTGCTGGTTTAGAACAGGATAACAACAAGTTAAAAAGTTATCACGTGTCGCCATATGTGCTTGAACGAATTTTCAATATAAAACCGGGAGATGGTGAGTCTGAGCAAAACAAGAAAGGCATTGGCTCAGAGTTTCATCAAGTTCCACCACCGGAAAAGTTTGCATTTTATGATGAAGAAAAGGTCGAAAAAGCTTTCAACCTGGTAGATCAATTGCCAGACAACATTGACGTAACCTATTCCAAATCTGATGATTCTAGTGATTCAGAGGTGGTAGGTAAAGTCGTTGAAAGTGTGTTGAAAGAAGAGTCGATTGATACAGGTAAATCTGAATCACAGGATGAAAATGAAGTTAATTTTCATGATGGATATCTGAAAAACACAAAATCTGAGAAAAATTTGAATGATGATTCAAAAGGACTGGTTTATACCATGATTGGATCGGACAATTTATTTTTAGATGTTGTATTCCCGATTCAGAATGTGATTTCAGAAAAAGTTGATAAAGTCTTCAAAATGGTTGAGATTGAAAAGTCTGAAATTTCAAAGTTTGCTGGAAAAGGTCACAAAACTTTTTATAACAAACCTGGTTTCAAGAAGAAAAACATGAAGGCTGAGTTGGTTATAAGAAGAAACAAAATTGGAAAAGAAATGATGTTCCAAATTATCAAACAAAGATGAATTTTGTTCATGGAACAACGTAAGAAGAAGAGAAAGAACTAAAATTTAGACGACAGTCTAATGACGAGTTCTCAGCTCAAAAGAAAAAGCAACAACCACAGGTCAAAGATGTGTCCAAGAGAACATGTTTCAAATGTGATCAAATTGAACATCTTGCACGCAAGTGTCTAAATCCGAAACCTGTTGGTGTTGAGACGAAAAAGAAGTCTGTTTATGTTGAGAAACAGAAATCTGAAGTTGTGACTCAGAAGTCAACCAAGTTTGATTCAAAGCAAACTTGGAAGCCGATAATGTCAAACACTGACTCACGACAAACATGGAAACCTGTGACACCTAGATTAAAAATAACCAAAAGTTGGAAAACAACTGTTGATGCAACAAAACCAAACCAATTTTGGAAACCAAAAGTTGTTGTTCAAAATCAAAATGTTCAAAAAGAGTCACGTTATTACAAACGAGGTACTCCAAAAGGTCAAACATGGAGTGTTAAGAAACAAATGACTTCGGTAAATGATGAAAAAGTTGAAGTTAAAATTGAAAAAGTCTTTGTACAAAATGAAGAAGATTTTCCAAAGTTGAATGATGCATATTGTGTTGAAATGCCTAAGGTTCAACAGACCTGGACTAAATTGTTCAAGTAATTGAATACTTTGAATGTGCAGGTGTTTCTGAAGAAAACTGAATGTCAACCAAAGAAGAATTGAAGCAGCCTGGCACGCGAGGAGAAGGCTGCTGAACCCCGTGTTGGTTGAAACAGAGAGTTTGTTTGTTTTCTGTATATAAATAAACCATATTTCAAAAACCCTAAAAATTGAAAAATTAAAAACCAAAAATATGTTTTTATTTTGTCAAAAATTTGAGAAATCAAAAATATGTAAATTTAAAAAAAAATGTTGATTGAATATACCGAAACCCTCACGGCGGAACAAACATGATTAATTTCACAAGATTGAAAAACGGTTTTCAAACTGTAAAAAATCAATGTGTTGTAAATCATGGGGGTACGTTATATTTTATGTAAATCAGTGTACGATAAGCAGAAAATGGATGGCGAGACAAAGTTATCAGTATCAGGTTGTCAAATTTTCTTTAAAATGGTTTTGAATTTTAGGGGGAGTAAGAAATTGTCAGAAAATCCAAAAACATTAGAAAATTTGAAAAAGTCAAAAACATAATAAAATTCAAAAATGAGTTTTTGTGTAAAAATAGGAAATGATAGTACATCAGTAGACAATCACAATACGTTAAAGAATTGTAATGTTTTTATGTGATAAACGGTCTCACTGATGATGTGCTAGTAGGTTTTTACACGCTTAGTAGATTGTTTTCGAGATATAAATATAAATTTCAAACTTACTTATTTCGTAGGGAACATCTCTCGGATATATAGGTAACCCCTGAAATCTTGTTTGAAAGACCCCTCTTTCTGAGATACTAGGTCTTTATACTTAGTGATATCTGGGGTATTATTCCGGGACTTCTGATTTTGCGGAAGCAATAGCCTAGTCCCCGTATAATATTTTCTGCTTGCTTGAAATATAGCATCGCCCTTAGTACAAAAAATGATGAAACATTGAAAAATGCTAATCATGTGCTGTTGAAGAAAAGATTCTCTAAAGGGAACACACCGAAAGTCGAACCGTCATCTCTCTGCTAAACGGAAGTTCTGACCTGAGCTCTCACGATCTCGCATTTAACCCTTTACAGATATCATCTAGGTATACTCACCTGTAAGAGTAAATATTGGGATCTGGATACGGGAGTATATTCTGAGGTGGTACACGCGAATAAGTTAAGTCCTTAAAACACTAAATTCGTATCTCGAATCAATTGAACTTTGTGTGAAAATTTAAGTGGATCAGTATACTGACAATCTAAGTGAATCGTTTAGAACTTAAAGTGTTTAAAGCTCAACGGTACTAGTGATTTGTCATAAACTGATATGTTCCTCTGACACGAACTCAAACAAAAATATTGTTTGTAAATATGTTTGTAAATATTTCTTTATTGCTTTATGTTTCAGAAAATTTCAAAAAGATTTTGATTTTTGCTTTATTTTCGACAACCAATGTATGAGTGCTAAGTTTCAAAATCTAAGTATGCTAATCTTGTTTCTGAAAATAAATCAAGTTCATTAATTTGAAACTTGAAGTTTTAAAATAAAATCAAAAACAGTTTGTGATATCTCCAAGGTCATTAATTTGGACTTGGATGATTAACTGTGATGGATTTGGATGTTAATATTGTAAAAGAGCCAGTTTCCGATCCTGTTCGCTGAAACTGCCAAATCTTTGAAGCATTTTGATAGGGGGAGAGAGTCAAGATAATCCTGGATATATTCATATTGTTATATCTTTAAAGCCAGGATCTTGATTTAGAAAGTTTAAAAGAGCCAGAATACGATTTCTGGACAATTTTAAAATGTTTGAAATGTTTTACTTATAAACGTTTGAGATTTGCAGATGTGTTCCAGACTACGATCCCGATAGCCGAGTCTAAGGGGGAGTCTGAAGACGAGCTCAACGCAAGAGGAAGCGTGGATTCAAAGAGCCAGGAATCTATCCTGAAGGAGCTTGTAATCGGAAAGCCAACTATCGATCCCAAAAGCACGGAAGCTTGACGAAAGGGGGAGCCTAAAGAGTCTACTGAAAGAGAGAGCTGAAGCTGAAGACAGATACACGGGGATTCTGTTCAAGAAAGAGGGGGTTTGTGTTTGCTGAAGATGTTAAACCTTCAAAAAGATTCAGAGAGAAAAAGAAAGACAAGTTGCTATGAGTTTGACTACGGATTAACTGCGGCAATATCCAAGGGGGAGTCTGTTAGTGCATTTATATCTATCGCCTCCGTTAATTCCGTTCGTAGCAGAAACAGAAGAAGTTTAGTGCTTATAGTGTTAGATTTAGGAGAAAAGGCAAGGTGGCATTTCTGTAATAATGAGGAATCTCATTAAACCCCCTTGGCCTATAAATAGGAGGCTTATACCTTACTTTTGATACTTTTGCAAATTTGGAGCTTAGGAGATCTAGAGCTAGAGAGAGAAAGCTCGTGTATGTGATTCAGGTGCTATACAATTTCAGATCTGATTATAGAATCACGGTGATAATTACGTCTCGTGTGTTCGGTCACGTTCGTGTACGGATTCCGCACGTCACACTTTCGGTTCGCAATCGTTTCGGAGTCAAAACTGGTCCTAACAGAACCTGTAAGTCATACGTGTCATAATTGCACTGAACTACAGGGAAAAGTTGACAGACTATCGGAGCAAAACAAAATTCTGTTAGCTGAATTGGAAAAACTGAAAGAGTCAAATGTTCTTTTGATTAAACGAGAGTCAAATTGTTTAAACAAACTCGAGTCAAATGAACAGGAAATTAGCAGTTTAACAAGCAAAGTCAATGAACTGTTACAGGTCATTGATTTGGCTCGTGAAACTGTGAAAGATAAAACTAATGAATTTTCTGATAAGTGTAGGGAATTGGCCGTTGCACAAGACCAAATTTTTGAACTTAAAGGAAAGTTAGACAAGTTTGGAAAATCTTCATTAGTTAGGACTCAAATTCAAGCAAGTTTGAAAAAGAGTAATGATAAAAAGGGTTTCGGGTTTAGTAAAGCCTCATCTTCTAAAAATCAAGACTACTCTTTTTTACCCGATGAAAATGAGTTAATTGATTTTGTGCCTACTACATCAGTTGTAGTGGATCCGATAGCTGTGGACTTGCCAAATAGTCCAGTTACTTTGAAAGAATCTGTTGAGTCTAGTAGTACACCTCATAAAGTGGATGAGGATACTGAAGATGAAAAAAAAGAAAACATTTAAAAAGAGATTTAACAAAAAGAGAATTTATAAGACAAAATCTTGTTTTAAATGTCACACTAAAGGACATGTGGCGAGTTGTTGTCCTTTGAAGAAGAATAAGGGAAAAGTTGATGAGGTTAAAGATGGGAATAGGGTTGGTTTGAATAATAATGTTCAACAACATTGTCAATATAATCAACCAAGATTTCAATCTAAAACTTCATCAGCAATAAGATTTGATAGACCAAGAAGTTTTTCTACACAATTTAGTCATTTTATTAGTAAATCGAATCGGTTTCAAAATCAAAATAGAAATTTTGGATATCAAAATCGATACTAGAATTCTGGTAATCGATATTTTCAAAGAAGAAACGAACATAGGCGTTTTAATAACTCGAATGTTCAACAACATCCAAATTTTTTTCAAAATTCATGGTATAATAATGGGAGAAGAAGGTATCAAGATAATAATTTTCAAAGATCGGAAAATCCGAGAGTTTGTTGGAACTCTTATGATCAAAGACCTAGTGGAATTTATAAATCTTGTTCAACCACGAGTACAACATCCAAGACACCAGAAAGGTGTGATGGATATTGGTTAGAAGCATCTTATGTGGATTCACATGGTCAACCCAAAACCGGTCAGGTTTGGGTTGTTAAGTCTAACTAAGTTGTTGAGAATGTGTAGGATGACCAAGAAGGACTGTGGATGTGTTCGACAGTGGTTGTTCCTGTAAAGCAATTGAGGTGAATAGTAGGTTAAAATTGGTAACTAACTGTTTACTTTAGTGATTGATTGATGATTTTTTGGTGAAAAACTTATTGTCAGATTGAAGTGGGAGTCTGTTTGTGTTTGTAAATTTGCGTTTTTAAAACTTGCTCCATAAAAACAAAAATTTAGGGGGAGAAATCACCCTAAGCCAAAAAGAGTTTAGATAGTGCGTGTGTTTAGGGGGAGTAAGTTGAGTTATAAAATTTTAAAAAATCAAAAATACAAAAACATAAAAAGTTGAAAAACATAAAAAAATTGAAAACCAAAAATGAGTTATCAATGTGTGAAAAAGAAGAAATGATAGTACATCAGCAAGTTAGACTGTCACACTAAAATTGAACCAAAATTGCTTACGTGTGATAGCAGCTTCATCATACGATGTACCAGTCGGCGAAAAAGCATGAAATAATCAACTTACCAATGTGATATAAACCTAAATGAACTGAATATGAGTGGGGAACACATCAGTGGTGTATGGTTTAATGACCTTAATTCTTGCATTGATAGATTGCCAAAATCTGAGGTTTTTGGTCTTTATACTGTTATTTCATCTGGGGATATGAGGGGTGTCCTTCTACTGCATCCCTAGACACACCCAGGATATCTTAAAAGAGCTAAAAATGCCAAAACCCTGAAAATGAAGAAGCTCTCATAGAGAGTCATTCAAAAATGCAAAATGCATAATTCGTACCAAAAATGGTATTTGTCTTAGCCCTCGATAAGATATTTTGGTCTCTTTGCTATACGGAAGTACTGACCTGTTCACCAAGTATCTATCGTTGAAAAATAAAATAGATGAATTCAGTATACTCACCTACTACGATGCATCTTTGTGCATACCTTGATCGCGGGGGTATATCCTGAAGTGGGACACACTAGTATTTTAGTATAATAAAATTACCTTAACGTATCATACGGTAATGGTACTTGAAATGTTCATGCATTTTGTTTAAGTGGACAAACATACTTGTAATCGTCTTGGACTGCTTTTCACGAAAAATTAAATAAAGAATTATCTAATAGTGTGAAACAGTTTGATTGTGCTGATATGATCTTCTTACCGGTGATTATCACAAAAATACAGTGTTTATTGCTTTTGTAAATAGTTTACTGCTTTCTTAAAATATCAAAAATACCAAAAATATTTTCTTGTTAAAAGACTTCCATTTTGAATTGACAGGTAGTTGTTTTTGCAAACTAAGATAAAATATTGGTTTATCTTTAAATGTGAAAAAGACTAATGGTTTTTCGAGATACTTGCTTGTGTTTCTAAACAGATTGATGCAGTTATCAAAATGAAGTGCAGAATTCAAGTAAAGTGCAGATTGAGAGTGAAGTGAAGATATGTGAAGATGCATGGTAGGATCCTTCTACTACATTCTAGAAAGAGAGAGATATGGAAAAGTTGGAGTTTACTTGCTTAACCAAGGATTGCTAGTTCAATGATCTACAATGAAGGAAAGTTTTGGAGATTGGAAGCATCAGCTAAGGGGGAGTCTGTTGATGTCAGAAACTATGTAGCTGACGCTATCCAAAGACCAAAAGAACACAAGATGTTTGAAGAGAAAGTTACACTAGGAAGCTATTGTCAAGGGGGAGTCTGTTGGTGCATATTCTATGACAACAGCTTAATAGTTTGATTGTTTAGTCTTTGGATATTTTGTATTGGGCTTAGCTTATTGGTTAGTGAGTTTATTATTGTAATGGGCTTGGAAAATGGCCTAGTCCAAGTAGGAAGCCCGGTTCACAGACATGTGGTATATAAACATGTTTTGTGATTGGGGTTTTAGTTCTTAGAGAGTTTTAGAGAGAGAAAGTCAAGAGAGAGAGATAGATTTCGAAATTGTGAGAGGCAAGATCATAGAGATAGGCTGTGAGGTTGTGAGGTCTTGAATTGATTGTAAACTGCAAGTTGGATAATCAATAGAAGACCCGTTTGATTATGAATTCTGTGTTTCTACTCGTTTCTGTAACAAATCTGATCTAGGGGATTCCGCACTCTAGGTTAGATATACAATTCGGTGAAAGATCCATACATCAAGGGGACCTACAAATTATAATGCTATGAACCAAAAGTTTCTTTACTCAAGCTACTCAGAATAAGTATTAGTTAGTTACCCTCATAATCTTAATTAAATAAATATTTTATTTCCACCAACACATTTTCTAGGTGCTCAACACATTTAAATATGTAACGTTTTACAATCTTTTTCTATTTCTACAACTGATAACTACTAAAAGTTGTAATCGACTGTAACGTGTTGCACACCAGTGACATTTTCTCTTTAGAAAACTGATTTAGATAAAGAATTGTAAATTAATTTCTGTCTTAATTTATAAAATTTAAAACATCTTTCACCTTAGAAAAAATAAACTTAAAGAAATCTCAGGAACAAAATTCTTGAAAGAATTCTTTTTATTATGGTTAAATTTAGATGATTACAAGTCTAGGAATCAACCCTAGATGAGAATTTAGTGAAACTGAATTATAATATATTGAATTCATGAGTTTTCATATGTGGATTATATGGGTGGTGATGAACAATTGAATAATTAGGGTAATTAATGTTAATGGATAGTTATGATCTAAGTTCTAGTGTTGGGTATAGTGTTCTTGACATATGAATTTAAACATTATGCTTTAACATAGTTAAAAACATAAACTATGAACATGATAGGGTTAGGATATTTATCCAGCACACTTGATGTTCAATAAAATGTCTATATGAACTTAAATTAAGTGATAAACATGAAAGAGTTACTTAATTTATTTAACTAGATGTATTGCATGATGAATGTGGAAATATGAATGCTAAAGCAATGTGTTCGAATTAGAATTATAGGCGATTTGGGTGGACCGTCTAGTAATCAAGGAGGAACGGATAATCGGTTGAAAGGAAAGCTATAAAAGGTATGTGACTATACGCTTCGTAAAGTTTCGTTATTATTTTATGTTTAGTTGCTTAAATGATAATGACATAGTCAAAATGTTTGGTTATTACTAACCGAAGGATTTTGTAAGTAATAATCGGACAAGAATAATTAGAAATTTCGATAAAGTACAAATACTAAAAGTGGTGGATTCCGCTTAGAGGTTTAAACGGGTCAAATTGACTCGAATAATACATGTTTGATTGCAATAAGGCGATGGATTTCGCTAATGAAATCAAACGGGTCAAAATCACCAAAGTATTGAACTTTGGCAAGTTAAAGCGATGGATGTCGCTAAGTAAGATAAACAGGTCAAAAAGGAGATATGTACATCGATAACCACACTTGGGTTTTTCATATAATGTATCATAAGGGTAAATAGGTGGATGTGTATTGTTTTATAGAAGGTTGAAATCATAAAATAAGTTTATGGTTCAAGAATTCTGAACGGGTCAAACAAAATGTAAGAAATAATGATTTCTGATAGCATAAATTTAAGAAATTTGCAAATCATGATATCTGATTATGATTCTATGTTGTAGAGGATCAAATTATGATCACGTAGGAAGAAACGTGACCCAATTCGGATGTAAAACGAAGAAGTTATGATCGTTTTAGTAAAGTTTGGTTAAGCTGGGAATGTGCAGGTTTTTGGAAACACCTTTCTTTTGAAAACGCTTGCTCGCGTCACACGACGCTACCAGGCTTTGCCATCGCGGACTGCGACCCTTGTCACATCGCGCGACACCTATCAGTCCCTCCCGTTGCGGCACACGACAGGGTCAAATCGCTGAAATTTTTGCCGTTGTGTGTTTTGACCTCATCAACTCATTAAGCCAAGTCTTAACTATCATATACCAACCATTTTGGTTGTTTTGAGTGTAGGTAACCTTATGTAATAGACGGATGGCGATCAAGCATAGGAAGGAACCGAATACACACATAGTTGAAGCTTCCGCAACTAAATCACAACTTTTGTTACTAAACTCTTTGGGGTTGTTTTGTCCAACTTTGTAAATATTGAACTAATAATTTGCAAGTTAAGTATGTATTAGTAACATAGGATGTTCTAAAACTTTGTAAACTCGATTTTAAGGTTGTAGAACTTATGTAAGTGTCGTTATATTAATGTTTTTGACAAACGTCATTTGAATGCGCTATATACATTATAAGAATTATTAAATTATTGAAAGGGTCTTACAAGAACCATTCGAATACGACCTCCACCACCAAACAACAGCCGGAACAATTGTATCCGAATACCTCCAGATCTTACCAGAACAAGTTGGAGTAGCTTCGTCGTTCACTCGCCAAAAAGGAGATATGTACATCAATAACGACACTTGGGTTTTTCATATAATGTATCATAAGGGTAAATAGGTGGATGTATACTGTTTTATAGAAGGTTGAAATCATAAAATAAGTTTATGGTTCAAGAATTCTGAACGGGTCAAACAAAATGTAAGAAATAATGATTTCTGATAGCATAAATTTAAGAAATCTGCAAATCATGATATCTGATTATGATTCTATGTTGTAGAGGATCAAATTACGATCACGTAGGAAGAAACGTGACCCAATTCGGATATAAAACGAAGAAGTTATGATCGTTTTAGTCAAGTTTGGTTAAGCTGGGAATGTGCAGGTTTTTGGAAACACCTTTCTTTTGAAAACGCTTGCTCGCGTCACACGACGCTACCAGGCTTTGCCATCGCGGACCGCGTGTCACGGCCCCCGACCCGGTTTGACCCGTTTCAGGAGCCGCGGGACAGAAATCCCGTGGTATTTAATTTAGGCGACAGCGGAAGTCTTTTTAAAACAGGATCTTTCAATATTTAAAACTGCCCGTTTACATAATTTAGGGGTGAAATCCCATAATTTACAATAAGGTGATTTCACTGGGAAATCTTTATTTTACAAAACATGTTTCTTTTATTAATTTACATTGAGCCACATCTCTAAGCTTGTAGTGATTCACGGCACTTTTCTTGGATTACAATAGATCACCTGAAACATGTTTGAAAAAGGTTTTGTCAGCAGGGAAATACTGAGTGAGTTCATTCAGGTTTTATAAAATGACACTTAGTTATAAAATTACAGCATAAGAGCGATTACAATGGTTTATATCTTATATTTATCTGGCGCCGTGTCACAATGGTGACATGTCACAATGGTGACGATGGTCATACCACTATTAGGTCAATGAACCCAAATAGTGATGATTATCCCTAGTAGGTCAATGAACCTAACTGGGAGAAAATTAGTAATGTGCACAATACCCCACTAGCCAGTGATTCAAGATATCCATGACTTAGTCCCTGTAATTATAACTTTTGAAAATAATTTGGAG
This sequence comes from Helianthus annuus, assembly GCF_002127325.2. Taxonomy (NCBI): domain Eukaryota; kingdom Viridiplantae; phylum Streptophyta; class Magnoliopsida; order Asterales; family Asteraceae; genus Helianthus; species Helianthus annuus. The sequence continues at coordinate 154,519,051 of NC_035445.2, forward strand.
TATTGTAAAACAGTTGATAAAAAGAGAATGACTCACAAACTGTGAGAAAAAGAGAATGGACTCACATTGCAGATTTAACAAGCAGAGTATAAGCCTACTGATTAACCTAATTTAATTCACAATACACGCAAACGGGGTTAGTAACTAATACAGCAGTTACGTCAATTCACGAGATTAAACCCTCACAACGATTAACAAAGTGCAATACTTAACAATTCAACGGATTCACAACGAATGACAGAGTATTGTCCGAGTTCGAACAACACTCAAACATTCAAGTCGAAATCACGATGAATAACAAAGTATAAACTCAATTTGAGCAGCACTCAAACAATCGTTGGATAGTTACAATCAATCGGACGTTGAATCGTAATAGCGATCGAGTTATTACCCTGATTGCTGCAGCGATTCGTGAATCGTGTGTGTTGTGGAGTATTTCTGCTATAACTCAGCGTGTACAACGAATTTCTTCGTCGTTTTTGTGCCAGAAATCAAGTGCCAATGCCTTCTATTTATAGCCAAATTTTGACCCCCGTCGCGTGACGCGAGGGGTACCCCTATGGGCGTCGCGTGACGCGAGGGGTAACCTATGTTCATAAGGTAGCTACGTGTGTGAGTAGGTTCGCTGAATTGACAGATTCTTAAAATTCGAATTCGACAGCAAATTATTTAGATAATCGTAACAAGGGTTTTGCCCCCCTGAGTTTTAGGGGCCCTGATCCTGATTCTGATTGTTGTGAAAATTTTTGGGTTTGCGTAGAATCACTTGGGTGTCTCAATTAGGGTTTCCTTAATAGACAATTAAGACACTAAGTATTGGTTTTAGTGAGAGTTGTTACATCCTCCCCACCTTAAGAAAAATCTCGTCCTCTTGATTTACTGGAATAGATGAGGGTATTTTCGCTTCATTTCTGATTCCAGCTCCCAAGTGTATTCTGGTCCTCTCTTTGAATTCCATTGGACTTTGACTAATACTAGTCGTTTATGTTTGAGAAATTTGACTTTCTTGTCTTCTATTTGTAGTGGTTTCTCTATAATTTCAGCTTTTTATTTACCTCTACATCTTGAAGAGGCACTACCAGGGATTCGTCAGATAAACATTTCTTGAGATAGGATACATGAAACACATCATGTATTCCAACTAATTCTTCTGGTAGATGTAAATGATAAGCAACTTGTCCTATTCGTTGCATTACTGAGAATGGTCCTACGTATCTTGGACTTAGCTTTCCTTTCTTACCAAATCTAACAACTCATTTCCAAGGAGATACTTTTAATAGCAATTTTTCTCCTTCTTGAAACTCCAACGGCTTTTGTCTATTATCTGTTATAACTCTTCTGGCGATCTCTAGCCGTCTTCAGCCTTTTCTTCGTGATACTGAATATCATAGTCGTAGTCACTTAGGATTTTTATCCATCTCCTTTGCCTTATGTTTAATTCTTTTTGCTCAAATATATATCTTAAATTCTTATGACTCGTATAGACAGTAAACTTACTTCCATACAGATAATGTCTCCAAATCTTAAGGGCAAAATTATGGCTCCTAATTCCAAATCATGAGTGGTATAATTTTTTTTTTTCAATTACCTTGATGCATACGCAATTACCTTTTTGCGTTGCATTATCCAAATCCTAGCTTTGAAGCATCACCGTATACTTTAAAATCTTCTGTTCCTTCTAGTAAGGCTAAGATTGGGACATTTGTTAATTTACACTTTAAGATCCTAAAGGCTTCTTCTTGTTTAGATCATTTACTTAATTGTTTTTACAGGTTAGCTTAGTTAATGATATAGCTATCTTCGAAAAATCCTTAATAAACCGTCTATAGTATCCGGCTAAACCTACAAAAACTCCTAATTTCCATTGCGGATTGCGGAACCTTTCATTTTGGTAATTGCTGCTATCTTATCAGGATCTACGTGAATACCTTCATGATTCACCATATGACCTAGAAATTACTCTTCTGGCAGCCAAAATTCATACTTCGAGAATTTAGCGAAAAGCTTCTCTTTTCTTTAAGAGTGCATGCAAGTGCTTGATAAATAAGTATATCGTCGATGAAGATAATTACAAATTTATCCAAATATGGTTTACAGATCCTATTCATTTTGTCCATGAATGGTGCAAGTGCATTCGTTAATCCGAAGGGTATGACTGTAAACTTGTAATGACTATACATAGTTCTGAAAGCAGTTTTAGGTATGTCTTTCTCTTGTATTTTTAATTGATGATATCCAGAACGTAAGTCGATCTTAGAAAAATTTCTAGTTCCTTGAAGTTGATCGAAAAGATCATCAATCCTAGGTAATGGGTATCGATTCTTAATTGTAACTTTATTCCATTCTCTATAATTAATACATATTCTCATCGAACCATCCTTTTTCTTAACAAACAACACTGGTACTCTGCAAGGGGATGAACTATGTTGTATGAAACCTTTACTTAATAATTTATCTAATTGATTATTCAGTTTTAATATTTCGGTCAGTGCTAACTGATAAAGTGCCTTGGCTATTGGTATAGTTTCTGGAATTAGATTAATCCTAAATTCTATCTTCCTCTCTGGTGGTAATCCTGGTAACTCTTCTGAGAATACATCTGGGTATTTTGAAACTACAGGAATTTCCTTAAGTTCTTTAGTCTTAGTACTAATGATTACTGAAATCATATATACTATTCCTTGCTTTCGTTCATAACTAGCAACTTTCATTACTGATATGAACTTCGTGACCTTACGTGGTTTATTTCTTGTAATCACAATTACTTCTCCGGCGTGTGCCTGAATTTCTATAAAGTTCTTTTCACAGAGAATTCGAGCATGGTTGGCTACTAACCAATCCATTCCTAACACAATATCAAATTCAGCTAATTTCATAGGTAATAGTTTTGCAAAGAATTTATGACCTGAGAGTTCTATATTTTCCTTTTGCAAAACTTTATCTATGCTAACAGATTTTCCGTTTTCCGTTTCGACTGTAAAGATTTGCCTAATGTTGGTTAAAGGTAAGTTAAGAGCTTGACAGAATGAAGTATTTATAAAACTTTGGTTTGCACCAGAGTCAAATAATACATTTGTGTAAACGTTATAAACTAAGAACGTACCGGCTATCACATCTGGAATGAGCTCTGCTTCCTGAGCAGTCAGTTGGAAGGTTCTTACATTCCTTTTTACTTCTTCTGCAGGTTTAGCTTTATTGTTAGATAGTTTGTTCAGTTTTGGACAATCTGGCCTAAGATGTCATGCTTTTCCACAGTTGTAGCAGACTGAAAATCTCTTTCTCCTGCAGTCTTCTTCTTGATGCCCCGGAATTTTGCAAAAATTGCAATATCCTTTGCATCTTCCAAAATGCTTTCTTTTGCAAGAATTGCAAAATGGGCTAGTGGAAGATTGCCCATTCCCTCCTTTCTTGAAATTGTTATGGTTACCCGGACGGAATCCTTGGGTAATCTTTTGGGCTACTTCCTTCCTTCTATTTTCTTCTCTTGTCCGTATTAGTTCGTCAGTCAGAGTATTGGCTAAATCCACCGCATCATCAATCGTGCGATGTTTTGCAGCCTTGACGATATTACGGATTTCGGCAATTAATCCCCAAATATAACGAGAAATAAGTACCGGCTCTGGCGAAGCTAGGGTTGGTACTACTCGAGCATACTCGAAGAATGTTGAAGTATACCTTCGACAATCTACATCCACCATTCGGTGGGGTAAAAACCTATTTGTCATTTGTTCCTTTTCATATTCGGGACAGAATTTTCTTTCTACAAAGCTCTTAAATTCTTCCCAGTTCATAGCATACGCCATCCTTCTTCCTTTTGCTTGTAACGCCGTATTCCACCATTCTAGAGCCCCTTCTTTGAAAAGGTTTGATGCGTACATGACCTGATCTTCCTGTGCACATTTACTTATGGCAATTACTGCCTCGGTTTTCTCTAACCAACACAGTGCCGTAGTCGCTCCTTCATTGCCTGCAAACTCAGATGGTTTACAAGCAAGAAATTCTTTGTAAGTGCAACCAGGCGTTGCAACTTTCATTTTCTTAGGGAGCGGAGCTTGTCGTGGTTCATTATCATGATTAACATGATTATTGCCTCCGTTTACGCTATTACTGAAGTTATCTTCAGAAATACGTTTACTAGGAATTATTTGTTGTGGTTCTATTGGATTTTTAACAGCAGCAATGATTGCTGGAATAGCGTTGGCTATCCCATGAGCAACTATTGCTGGAATAGCGTTAGCTATCCCTTGAGCGACGATATTTTCTATATCCTGCCTAGTCATATATTGATCCCCCGGTTGTTGTTCAGATTGATCAACCTAGTTAACTGGTTCATTATTAGCGTTTTCCATCTGATAACTAATTTATAGATAAATAATTAGTATACAAGAAATAATCCAATGTCACACTTAATTGCACATAATCACGTAAACGAACAAAATTTGTAAATTTTCTAAAATTTTCATTTGTTTTATTGATTATATCATGCTTCTATATACAACCGTTTTATTATTTATTTTACACATACTGATTTTACTATTATTATAACACAACCACAGTTCCATAAATCCCATATCCTTTGTCAGATGATATTCTAGTAACGGCGTTCCCTCTCATCGTATTTCCAGGAGATCTGTCCCCCAATCTCTTGGATCCTATTTCCAGTATCCATTAGTTCTTTGCCAAAGTGGCGGAGTTCAGCCATATTCTCGTTACTTATTGGTGGATTTGGTAAAGGTTCTGGATTTGAACTGAGGAAAAAGCTTATAAGGATTGTTTTGTAACTGTATTTCATTAGTCAACCATTCGTTTATTTACGAGTTGGTTGAAGGGTTTGGAATAGCTGGTTCTAAGTTCATCGTAGTTGTGTTTCAAAAGAGTGAATAAAAACATTTTCATTATCAGGTTTAATAGTATTATAGCTTGCCATTATAAAATCTTGCTCTTCCTGTGATGGTAACCTTTCAATTTGCCTAGAACTTTTCCCAATTTCCTTTTTCTTAGGCTTGGGTTTCTCGAGAGGTAAAGCGTTGAATTCTATAGGTTCTTCTATGTCTTGTATATACCTATTGAAATCTCTGGAAACCTCTATGCTTACCGGATAGAGATTTAAATTCTGAAGGGCGTCAGACACGTTACTCATGCTGTTTAGCAAAATACACACAATTACTAAGTTAAAATTTATAATAAAATTTTATAGAAAAACTTTTAAATATTATTTCATACTGGGTAACTACCAAAACAACTGAAATTTAAAACACGCTAGGTTTTATTTGTAAATTTATTTATTTACTGAATAAGGCTTCTAGACTGTGGATAATAAAGGTACTAAAACTTGGGTCAAATTATTTAAGAATTTGCATTAGTTGCTACATTGGCTAGCATATAAAGATCTGTCCATACTGTACATAATTAGTCAGATAATAAAACACATAATCATAAAATAGCAACTTAAGTATTTCTCAAATAATTTAATAGACTTAAATCAGTAGTAAGCTAATACCAGTGGCTCTGATACCACCTTTTTCTGTCACGGCCCCCGACCCGGTTTGACCCGTTTCAGGAGCCGCGGGACAGAAATCCCGTGGTATTTAATTTAGGCGACAGCGGAAGTCTTTTTAAAACAGGATCTTTCAATATTTAAAACTGCCCGTTTACATAATTTAGGGGTGAAATCCCATAATTTACAATAAGGTGATTTCACTGGGAAATCTTTATTTTACAAAACATGTTTCTTTTATTAATTTACATTGAGCCACATCTCTAAGTTTGTAGTGCTTCACGACACTTTTCTTGGATTACAATAGATCACCTGAAACATGTTTAAAAAAGGTTTTGTCAGCAGGGAAATACTGAGTGAGTTCATTCAGGTTTTATTAAATGACACTTAGTTATAAAATTACAGCATAAGAGCGATTACAATGGTTTATATCTTATATTTATCTGGCGCAGTGTCACAATGGTGACATGTCACAATGGTGACGATGGTCATACCACTATTAGGTCAATGAACCCAAATAGTGATGATTATCCCTAGTAGGTCAATGAACCTAACTGGGAGAAAATTAGTAATGTGCACAATACCCCACTAGCCAGTGATTCAAGATATCCACGACTTAGTTCCTGTAATTATACCTTTTGAAAATAATTTGGAGTATTGTAAAACAGTTGACAAAAAGAGAATGACTCACAAACTGTGAGAAAAAGAGAATGGACTACATTGCAGATTTAACGAGCAGAGTATAAGCCTACTGATTAACCTAATTTAATTCACAATACACGCAAACGGTGTTAGTAACTAATACAGCAGTTACGTCAATTCACGAGATTAAACCCTCACAACGATTAACAAAGTGCAATACTTAACAATTCAAAGGATTCACAACGAATGACAGAGTATAGTCCGAGTTCGAACAGCACTCAAACATTCAAGTCGAAATCACGATGAATAACAAAGTATAAACTCAATTTGAGCAGCACTCAAACAATCGTTGGATAGTTACAATCAATCGGACGTTGAATCGTAATAGCGATCGAGTTATTACCCTGATTGCTGCAGCGATTCGTGAATCGTGTGTGTTGTGGAGTATTTCTGCTATAACTCAGCGTGTACAACGAATTTCTTCGTCGTTTTTGTGCCAGAAATCAACTGCCAGTGCCTTCTATTTATAGCCAAATTTTAACCCCCGTCGCGTGTCGCGAGGGGTAACCTATGTTCATAGGGTAGCTACGTGTGTGAGTAGGTTCGCTGAATTGACAGATTCGTAAAATTCGAATTTGACAGCAAATTATTTAGATAATTGTAACTAGGGTTTTGCCCCCCTGAGTTTTAGGGGCCCTGATCCTGATTCTGATTGTCATGAAAATTTTAGGGTTTGCGTAGAATCACTTGGGTGTCTCAATTAGGGTTTCCTTAATAGACAATTAACATACTAAGTATTAGTTTTAGTGAGAGTTGTTACACCGCGACCCTTGTCACGTCGCGCGACACCTATCAGTCCCTCCTGTTGCGGCACACGACGGGGTCAAATCGCTGAAATTGTTGCCGTTGTGTGTTTTGACCTCATCAACTCATTAAACCAAGTCTTAACTATCATATACCAACCATTTTGGTTGTTTTGAGTGTAGGTAACTTTATGTAATAGACGGATGGCGATCAAGCATAGGAAGGAACCGAATACACACATAGTTGAAGCTTCCGCAACTAAATCACAACTTTTGTTACTAAACTCTTTGGGGTTGTTTTGTCCAACTTTGTAAATATTGAACTAATAATTTACAAGTTAAGTATGTATTAGTAACATAGGATGTTCTAAAACTTTGTAAACTCGGTTTTAAGGTTGTAGAACTTATGTAAGTGTCGTTATATTAATGTTTTTGACAAATGTCATTTGAATGCGCTATATACATTATAAGAATTATTAAATTATTGGAAGGGTCTTACAAGAACCATTCGAATACGACCTCCACCACCAAACAACAGCCGGAACAATTGTATCCGAATACCTCCAGATCTTACCAGAACAAGTTGGAGTAGCTTCGTCGTTCACTCGCCACCACCAGCCAACAACGCTCCCCTTTAACCATTTCTGAACGAGTTGACCGCTAACAAGTGATTAGGTGGACGATCGGTTAGGGTTTGGGTTTAGGTTTGTAATTGAAGGTGTGAGACCCAAATTAGCTTTGGATCACATTGATAATGATTAACACACACACACACACCTATTGATTAGGTGTTTGGGTGATAAAAGTAAGAAAAACAAGTAAAACTAAGAATAAGATGATGAATCTTGTCTAAGGATGAATCAACCAAGGTTGATTAGTAATCCCAAAGTGATAACAACAATCAAGCAGTTTGGATTTCGTATTAAAGCATATGAATCAGAAGATAGCACAATCATAAAAAAAATAAAACCATCGTAGTCCAAGAAACATGGAAACCAAAGGATTAGTGATTCATATATATAAAGCACTGACTACCCAACGTAATTAACAATTACGTTGGGAATATAAATACGCTGCCACATATACAAAACGTTCAGTTTTGGCCCCTCTAACCTTGTCTAACTATTACAGTCTGCCCTAAACTATAAACTCAAGTACCAATGGTCTTAAACGTTCTAAGAATATTCCCCATAGACCGTTGCGTACTTTGAGAGTTCTTCATTCTGTGTCTTGAGCTTTCGGGTTGTCGGTTGCTTCTTCAATGTTTTTTGGTGGTTTTTGATTGATTACAGGTTCACTTGTTTTTGGTTGATCCTCCATAGTGACTTCATATGTGGATAAATTCGGAGGTGGTATTACTTGCACGTTTCTGATGAAGGATCTTGTCTTGTGGAGCAGACATCTGTTGTTTGGTTAACTTTTTAGCTTCTTTCTTCTTTTTAGCTTCATGTCGGTCCTTTTTCTTTTCTATTCGAACCAAGATCTCCATCATTTCCTTCTTTCTCTCCCTTGCTCTCTCTACAGCATGTTGGAACAACATTCCTTCTTCCAAGTATTCATTTCCTGCTCCCACCTGTATTTTGTGCCCGTACAGAGTGTTTAGACTGGATAAGCAAACATAAACAAATCCATTGAATCAAAAATTCGAATATCTTCGTTGTTGTTCGATCTAATGACTGCTTCTCTAGTTTTTCCATCATAAAACCACTTCTTAAAGTTTCCATCAAGGAATCTTCACCCTTGTCACCACTTTTACTGGGTCTATCACCCATGTCACTTTTCCTTTGGCAGTGATAGGATCTTTAGTCATCTTTGACATTCTTCTTCTTAGACGTTTGGGCTTGAACACAGTAAATTCTCTTACGCATTCTTGTAAGATAAGTCTTTCAAAATCTGCTCTGATACTGCTGTTCATTGGATTTATCCATTCTGGTTTGCCCAATTCACTATCGTCCCAAGTTGGCAGAGTTTGCATGTCAAGGCTCGTGCGGAAGTGTTGGATAACACCGCCCCTTCGTTTAACTATAAACATCCATTTCAGAATACAATACTTCCACCATATGATTCTATCAGTCACGTTAGTCTTTTCAATTGTTACAACCTGATAGAAGTCTGGCAATTTTCGCGTTATTTCTTGAACCATTCAGGGTGTTGAGGCGCTACTTCCTCTCCTCCATCTGTTTCATAAGTGAACTCTTCCTTAAGCCCCCATTCGACAAACTTTGCAGGCATCTCATATCCCTCCACTTCCTCTTCTTCGCTATCACCTTCTTCATTTACATCCACGGCCGACTCAATGCTCTTTTTCTTCTTCGCAGCTTCTGCAGCTTTACGTTTTTCCTCTTCCTCTTTGAATTTGTCGAAGTTGAAAAGATCTTCGCCTGAGTACTTTGGTTTCAGGTTTGTTGTGGCATACAACTCTTGCAATATCTCATGCATTTTTATCATTCCCTCATGCTGAAACCTCAGAAAATCTGTCGGATCAGACAAAAACTAGTGTAGTGCTTTGTTTTTATTTCGCAGTTCCTTTAATTTTTCTCTGAGCACATTTGTGTCATTTACTTGGTCCGTTAATGTGACAACTGCCACTTGTCGGTAACTTTCTTACACTTAAAGTACTCATTTTTAGCTACACTTTTATGCATTTTGAACATCTGAACTGCATATTTCATGACATACACTTAGAATACTCATGGATACTTATTTTTGATGCACATGATTCATTATTGTTGAATACATTTGACACAGTTTAAACAATGCATCGAAACAACTAGAATAGTACCTAGTGAACTAGTGTTCTGACGAAAACGCAGGATCCGCAGAAACCATGTTAATTACATCTTTAGGACCCAGACGAAAGTCCAACATCTAATATACATTAAACCCTAACTAGGAATACAAGGGTTTGGTTTAATACCTTCCCGAAGTCCGGTAAAACTAAAAACTGCCCGAAAAGCACTAAAAGCGACAATTTCAACACTTTTCCACAGAAATTCTGCAGAAATCAGCTTTTTAATCTTTTTGCAACATGTAAAACTGCTGTTTATCATAGAATTCATATGAGGATACCTTTGGGTATCATCTAAACCAAGAATCACATCAATTTACATCAATTCACATCGGTTCACATTGTTCAGCCCAATAGAATAAACACAAGCCCAAATAACGCACGGCTTGTTTCGAGTGTGCGGCCCACTGTATCCCCGTGGCCCAGTTTGGTTTCAAAAGTGACCATCAGTTGAGACCATGAGGTCTCGACTCGCAACCTTTGAGGTCTGGAGACGCAACCGGCGATCTCATGTGACGAATTCAATTGTCGAGACCACGAGGTCTCGAGTCAGGTGTCGAGTCGAAACCGGACCCGCAACCAGGTTGGTCTCGAGTTACCTCATTTGGGGATGTTTGGTCTCAGGTCGAATCCATGAGGTCTCGACTCACAACGTCAGTCGAGACCATGAAAATGTAACTGATTTCCTTTTTAGTTGCCCATTATTCTTGTAACAACGGTTAGCGATTTTGGCAGGTTTCAATCAGATCAAACCACAAATTTTGCAATTATCACACACGTTCATAACAACCCTAAATGCCGTCGTTCATCTAAACCACAAGGCCACAAGAGTTTCATCGATTCCATGTACCTAATCATATCAATTATCGACAAGCATGCATCATCATTCCATCCCAGTTCTCATGCATCGAATACACAATAGTAATCATTGATCATGTACCTAATTATAATTGGTCATGCCATACAACCCTAATAATTATCAGTTCCCAACATCAAGTTGAATCTAACACATTAGGATTTTTCCAAAACAGTTCATCAGTTCATCATAACCAATGTTGTAGAAGGCGCGAGGCGCTAGTCGGGCGGTGAGGTACCGCCTAGGGATTAATCGGGATTAATCAGAATGGGATTTTTATATGTATTTTTCCAAAATTATATATATATATATATACCCAATAATATAAAAATAATACTTCAAAATTCACAGAAATACTTCAAGTTTCAGATAGTATGGTTCGATTTTGACCGATTTTGACCAATTTTGACCGCCTAGGACCGATTTTGACCGATTAATATAGTCCGATTAATCCGATTTTTGACCGCCTAGGACCGCCTAGGTACCGCCTTTGACCGACTTTGACCATGGCCGATTAATTGACCAACTAGCTCAAAATTGCATCGATACATATACACATATCTTAAATCATCAAGAATTGCTAACTAGGAACAAGAGATATCTTACTAACCAGACAATCGAAGCGAGAAGAATAGAGATAGTTACCACGAGAGGGGAAGATGGTTGCGACTGAGTTGGGTCTCCTTCCTGCTGCCATCTAAGAGAGTGTAGGGTTTGTTGTGTTTATTTGTTGCAAACATCATGGGAACCGCACACGTATGTGTGCGCTCCATCTAGAAGGAGTTTGGGCTCCGTTTAGGCTCAAAGAAGCAGGGCCGAGAGCCAAGAGAGGTGTGCGGACCCAAGAGTGGTGTACGACCCAAAATCCATAATCACTTATAACAATTAGAACACTTTAATCAATTCACTAAACGTACACGTAAATATAACGTAAATCAGAACGCGAAAGAAAATAATATGCAGGAAAAGACCTTGGAATTTCGGGTTGTCACATTCTCTGTATTTCTTGTATGATGCGAGAACCAACAAAAGTCTTTCTGGTCTGTACATCCAATGGTGCAACAACACCCATTCAATTCGGTGATTTGTCTTCCGGTTGGCAATTGAAATGTACAAATTTCGATCGTGTGGTAGTTTTGGATGTTGATCGTTAATGAGCAGTTGAACAATTCTGGGATACATGGCCTATGTGACTTTGTTGGCGTTGTCAACCATGCAGTAGAAAATTAGACCAGATATATAAAAGGGCTGGTCTGTGCACAAGTTAAGCATCACTGCCGACCATTCCAAATTCTACCAATCATAACCGACCTTTCGATGTACCATACTCAAAGCAAACGCATGTAGAATAAACCGCTTGTCTTTTGTTAAACCATTTCTCTTTGTTTCGTTCTTTCCCCTAAAATCTCCAACATAATTCATACCCCTGAACCCCTCTATAATATCTTCTTTTGACAACCTCATTATATCATTGGGATTATCTCCGAGACACAAAACTTCTCGACCTTTTCTTCAGTCGCGATCACTTCCTTGTTTCTTACTATTTCTGTAATCATGTTGACTCTATCTACACTTTTCACTTTCGTTGTTTTTCAAAACTCTTCGATGTGTATTCAATAGATATCTGGATTAGCTTGAACAACATAGCTTATCTTGCTTCTCGATAACCAATCCATCACGTCCTCGAAGTCTGGTTTTGTGGAACTAGTGTTATACGCTGGTTGTGTTTCCTCGTTCTGTCCCAACCTATTTGTTTAGACATTACAATTTAGTCAAAAACGTGGGTTGATTCAGGTTATTTACGCTGTGAGAGAGTTGCGTAACTGAGTCTGAGATCGAGGTTTGACCAATGTAGATGCTTATCTACACTGATTACCCAGCGTATTTGTCAAATACGTCGGGTGCTCGAACTCGCGTTCGAGACGTTAACTACGCGACTCGTCTTCCTTGTTAATTGTTCCATATACATCAATTACGTTGTCTTCATGATTTTCTTGATAAACCTCAACAAAAACCCCAAACTGATCTGATCGAATAACCATTCAAACAATGTTATAAAGTAAGCTTGTATGAAGTTACATGTCTCGACCAAATTGTCACACCCGCTCGTAGCGGAAGCGCGAGGTGTGATCTGATCGGTTCTCATTGCATAACAATATAAGTTAACATACTAAATGAATAAAAACATGCTCCAATGCCATTTCCACAATTTTTTTCAAAAGAACACTTAAGTTTAAGTGTATCGGTTACAAATCATTAACTGAAAGTAAAGTATCACTGTTTAATACATTAAAATGCAAGTTCTAAATTGTTAAGGCTTTGACCACTATATCACCGCAAAGAGGCGGTATATAATGGACAAACCCTTCAAATGGTGGCATGGAGTCTTGATACTTGTTTTCTTATCTGAAATCCCTGACATGGTCCACTAATTACCTGAAATACATGTTAAGTTGAAAACATCAACAAAAGTTGGCGAGTTCATGCAGTTTAGTTGTATAAGATGTATCTGTAAAATGTGAGTTGTATAAAATGTATCTGTAAAATGTGGGTTGTATAAAATGTATCTGTAAGATGTGAGTTGTATAAAATGTATCTGTAAAAAGTGAGTTGTATAAAATGTATCTATAAAATGTGAGTTGTATTAGGTGAAAACCGGTATGTATAGATGTAGTATGTAAAGCGTAAATGAAATAGTTGATCATTAATGTTTAGCAAGGACATTAATATGTGTGACGAATTAGGAAGCAATCCAAACCTAGACAATTTCGTGTCGACTACCATCGACTAGGACACAAACGCACTCTTCTGTATGGGTCCACGACCAAGAGTGGGGCTCGCTAAAACCCATTAGGTCTAACCCTGTGTACCTAGGTCCAAACTGGATTAATGGTGCTTAGATGTATGACCATAATCGTACATGATCTAAGATGTTTCATTCCATGACTTAACATACAACTGAACATGTATTTTCCCCCATAGTTGTAAAGTTGTAAAGCATTTAAAATGAATAGGGGACATGAACTCACAGAATTGCGTTCCGTAAACTGTATATAATTGTAACCTCATTGGCTGTTGTCTTGAATTGTATAACAACCTACAAAGGTCCTAGATTTGTTAGACACTTCGGTCTTTGTATTGACTCATGTATAAGTCTTTTACCTTGAATATGTATTAAGACTTGTATGGATTTGTTATTCATTGAATTGTGTATTAGATGTTTTAATTTTTAAACTTTTCAATATATATTTCGCTAAATATATATATTCTTGTATTTTGTGAGTTGTATCATAGTTGTATAAATGTGTTTTCACCAAGTGTTAGGTGATGTGAATGTGCATATTGTTGCTCGTATAGGAATACGTATGTCCTCGTGTTTGTTATATGTGATCTTGTATTCTTAGAATATATATACTTATATATTCTAAGATATATTTCACAAAAATGTATGTGTTATACTTGGTAAAAGGTATAGAAAATATCTTAAAAATAATCTATTTTTAAGATTAGTTCTAAAAATATAATTTTAGTCTTTGACTAAAACAATATATTTTAGATGGTAAGAAATATATATGTATGTTTATATATCTCAAAAACAATACCTTTTTAATATAAACCATAAGTAATATATTTTGAATATTGTAGAAAATATATGGTTACTTATTCGGTTTAGAAAGCGTAGTTTACCAAGTCGTCGATATATTGTGTATTTTAGTCCGTAATACTTATATAGTCAGTATATTTGTCCGTAAGTCCGATTTGTCCTTAAGTTGGGTCCGAAGGCTCGGATCGTCCGTAAGTTGTTTTTAAGGTGTAGTTATATGTAGTCTTGTAAGACTTTAGTTGTAATGTGTCTTGTGTTTATTTGTACCATTGTATTCAAGTACCTAGTTTTCATACGTGTAACTAATACAACCAAATAACACATAGCACATAAGTTGTTAAGATAACTAAATATATATTTTCTCAAAAATATATATTTATATCTAGTTTTGCTTTTATAAAAACGATTCTTTCAAATCTTTTTATTCTAATAAAGATTTTGTCAAAAATGATAGTTTTTATAACATATGATTTTTAAGAAAAATGGCCATATTTGCTTTGAAATATATACTTTGCCATGTTTAATTAAAGATATCTTTTTCTTTTAAAAATCACCAACAATCTTCTCATAACATTTTTAACAAAACATATGAAATTTATATCAAAATCTTAACAAGACGAAATCATAAACATGTAGGGTTTTGGTATGATCATTACATATGTTTACTTGTTCAAAAACCATGCTTTACTTCTAGTTTTATCAACTTTTTATAAAAACCCATCTTGTATGTTTCTTTTTGTAATCTTGTAAAAGTATTATTTTTGATGAAAAACCTTATATACTTTAATAAAAGTAAAGATTATGATCATCCATTTAAACATTTATATTTAACAAAAAAGTCCTTTAACATTTTTATGTACACTTGTTAGATCATGTTTTTAAACATCATCTAACAAGTTATTCATATGATATTCATCAATGCTAAATCATATATGAAAGAAATAAGCTTCAAATCACAACATAAACAAACTTATATATCATGATTTTTATGTTGCTTCTTTGTATTTTCATATTATTTTGTATGATTGTTTAGTTATTACATGTTCTTTTATCAATCATAACATAAATAAGTATGAAAAAAGGGATTTTAGAAAGCTCACTTCTAGAACTTGTGGCTAGGGATGACCTAGATGATGATCAAAGAAAAGAAAATGTTGATCTTGGTGTTTGAAAGCTTTTGAATGGAAGGAAATCACTTCTTCAACTTGTAGTGTCTTTAGATCCTCCTATGCTCCATCAAGCTCCATCTTGATCATCAAAGAAAGGCTAAAATTTGAAAGTTTTTGGTGGGTGTTCTTGGCTAGATGATGAATATTGAGAGAGTCTTAAGTGTGTGTAATGTAAGGTGAAATGAAGAAGTAAAGTGCTTAGTGAATTCTTGTTCATAAGTGTTATAATTTCACCAACTTGCATCAACTTGAATCAAATAGGTAAATATCTAGGATATTTTAGGAAACAAGTTGATGGGTGGCTCCCACAAGAGGGGTGTGGCCGAGAGGTGTGTGGGGGGTCTCATGTTGTGAACTTGTTTCATTTGTAGTCAAGTGTTAGAATTTTGAGGAGAAATGTTAGGAAGCCTTATATGTTCAAGTGTTTAAGTAATTCAAGGTATTACGTGTCCATTACTAGACCAAATGATCCAAATAATGTTAGATGGTCACTAAAAAAAGATTACATGTCGTTCGGATATTCGTTTGGCGTTGTTTTCGTTAGTAGTTATTTGAACGTTAAGCTTGTGTAAGTTGTGCGAATTGATGTTATTCTTGGTTTAGATGATACCCCAAGGTATTCTAATATGAATTCAAGGTTAAACGACACTTTTGTACTTTGCATATAACTTACAATGCTGATTTCCGCAAAATTTCTGCGGAAAAGTGTTGAAATTGTGACTTTTAGTGCTTTTCGGGCAGTTTTTAGTGTTATCGGACTTCGGGAAGGTATTAACCCAAACCCTTGCATTCCTTGTTAGGGTTTAATGTATATCAGATGTTGGACTTTTGTCTGAGTCCTAAAGATGTCACTAAGATGGTTTCTGCAGATCCTGCGTTTTTGTTAGCACACTAGTTCACTAAATGCTATTCTAGTTGTTTCGATGCATTGTTTAAATTGTTTCATATGTAATCAATTTATATTTCATGAGTATTCTAAGTGTATGTCATGAAATATGCAGTTCGGCTGTTTAAAACGAATAATTGTATAGCTAAAAATGAGTAATTTAAGTGTAAGAAGGTTACCGAAAAGTGGCAGTTGTCACATTCTCCCCCTGTTATTGATAATTTCGTCCGAAAATTCAACAGGAGGGGGTATTTTGTCACATTCTCCCCCTTTGCAGGAGTATTCTCGAACGGGTGGGGGTATTTTGGTTTTAATTGATCTTCACATTCCCAAGTATATTTGGGTCCGTGTCGAGAGTCCCAACGATTTTTTACTAATATGTTACGACTCCTTCGTGTTTTCTGGACCTTCCGGTCCATGACCTCAACAGGTGCTTTGGTGAATTGGAGTTTGGCATAAATGTGAATCTCATCCTCTGGGATGATAACTGTTTCTTGCGTTGGACCCTTCTTAAGATTCGACACATGAAATGAGTCGTGTACGCTACTAAGTTCTTCTGGTAACTTTAGCTTGTAGGCAACGGTGCCAATCCTTTCTATGATTTCAAATGGTCCTACATATCGTGTGTTAAACTTCCCGCGCTTACCGAATCTCGCTACGCCCTTCCAAGGCGAGACTTTCAACAAGACTTTGTCTTCGACCTCGAAAGATAATGGCTTCCGTCTCTTGTCTGCGTAGCTCATTTGTCGATCGCGAGCCGCTTTGATACGGTCTCTGATCTGAAAGATTTTATCCGTAGTCTCTTGGACTAATTCCGGACCAATTAGTTGTTTATTGCCTGCTTCCGCCCAACATAGCGGAGAGCGACACTCTTGACCGTAAAGAGCTTCAAACGGTGCAGTTTGTATGCTTGTATGGTAGCTGTTGTTGTAGGAAAACTCAACCAACGGTAAATGAGTATCCTAGTTGCCGCCCAAATCCATAACACACGCACGAAGCATATCTTCGATGTTTGGATTGTCCGTTTGCCCTGGCCGTCAGATTGTGAATGAAAGGTCATGCTTAGATTTAAATGAGATCCAAAGGCCTCTTGAAATGACTTCCAAATTATTGAAATAAAGAGACCGTCTCGGTATAAGATGATTGAAATAGGCACTCCATGACGAGCCACTATTTCTTTGAGATAGAGTTCCGCCAGTTTCCCTGTGCTATCCTTCTCCCGAATTGGCAAGAAGTGTGTGGACTTTGTCAATCTATCAACGATTACCCATATCATGTCATGGCCTCTTGAGGTCCTGGGTAACTTTGTAATGAAGTCCATCGATAATTGTTCCTATTTGCAAACGGGAATCTCGGGTTGTTGTAGTAAACCCAAGGGTTTCAGATATTCTGCCTTGACCTTCGCGCAGGTCAAGCGTTTTCTGACATAAGTAGCGATATCCTTTTTGAGGTTAGGCCACCCATAGTACTCTTTCAAGTCTTGGTACATCTTATCTGCTCCAGGATGGATCGAGTACTTGGACCTACGAGCTTCCTCAAAAATAAGATCTCGAAGGCCTCCAAAGAGTGGAACCCAAATTCTACCCACAAAGTATAAAGTTCCATCTTCCTTCGGCACTAATTGTTTTTCCATGCCTTGAAGTGTTTCTGCTTGAATATGTTCTTGTTTGAGCACTTCTTGTTGTGCATTATGAATTCGTGTGGCAAGATCCGTGTGAATCATCATCTCTAATGCTCGAACTCTCAGTGTTCTAACTCATTCCTTGCGGCTCAAGGCGTCTGCTACAACGTTCGCCTTGCCCGGATGGTACTTTATTTCACAATCATAGTTGTTCAACAATTCAATCCAATGTCGTTGACGCATATTTAATTCTTTTTTACTGAATATGTTTTGAAGACTTTTATGATCCGTGAAAATTGTACATTGAGTACCATATAACTAATGTCACCATATTTTCAAAGCGAATACAACCGCGCCTAACTCGAGGTCGTGAGTGATATAGTTTTTCTCGTGAACAATTAGTTGCCGCGATGCATACACGATAACTTTCTCCTGTTGCATAAGTACGCAACCCGATCCTTGATGTGAAACATCACAGTAAACTACGAAGTCATCGGTACCATCGGGTAGAGATAAGATTGGTGCCTTGCACAACTTATCCTTGAGAAGTTGAAATGATTCTTCTTGTTTCTCGACCCAATCGAATTTCTTGTCTTTTTGGGTGAGGGACTCTTGGGCACTTCCCAGTTTCTAATGGCTTTAATCTTCGAGGGGTATACTTGAATGCCTTTCTCATTCACTATATGCCCGAGAGATTGTACTTCACGAATCCAAAACTCGCATTTGAAAAATTTGGCGTATAGATTCTCCTTCTTGAGTAGCTCTAAAATGGTCCCTGAATGTTGTTCGTGCTCATCTGCCGATCGTGGGTATATTAATATGTCGTCAATGAACACTATGACGAAATTGTCGAGATACGGCATGCACACGCGATTCTAATGAATCCTTTATCCAACAACTGTTGAAGTTGTGTGGATAATTCCTGCCTTTCAGAAGGTGCTAATCGATATGGAGATTTGGCTACGGGTGCAGCTCATGGCACCAAGTCGATGTGAAACTCGACTTGTCGATATGGTGGAAGTCCTGGCAAGTCTTTAGGAAAGACTTCAGGAAATTCTTTTGCCACTGGAATATCTGTCAGCTGTGGCCCAACGGCCTTCTTGTCGACAACATGTGCTAGAAAGGCAATACAACCTTTCCGTAAGCACTTTTGTGCCTTCTTGTAATTGATGATCCGCAATGGGGTGTCGTGCTGCTCTCCATGAATAACAAGTGTCTGTTTGTTCAGTAGTGGTAGGCGAATGACCTTCTCATGACAAAGACTTCGGCTTGGTTATCGGATAACCAATCCATGCCAACCTCTACGTCGAAACTACCGAACTCAACGGGTAAGAGATCGATATTGAATTTTCGCTAGCCAAGTTCCAAGGAACATTCTATAACAACTTTTCCTGACTCGACTAGTTTGCCGTATGTTGATTCTATAGAATGAGAGGACGTCTAGCTTACTTGGCTCTAGGCCAAGTACATTTTGAATTCTGTGTGGCGAGGACTTCACTGTATAGTTTTAGGAACCCTATGTTTAAATGTAGGATAGCCCAATCCCTATGTTTAGTTGTAGGATAATCCAGTCCCTAATTGTAGCTAGGACAATCCCGTCACTAGCCATGAAACCCATGCATGTGAAATGTTGAGATGAAACTAAAATTGGCACCAGTATCAATTAACATAGATGTGAAATGTTGGTTGATTGGAAACGTGTCAGGTAACTACTGTTTGAGTGCTCTAGATAGGGTGGGATGATGCGGTCATGCCTCGGATCTCCGGGGCAAAATCCTAAATGTAACGCGCAATGCGTTTGAATTCGGGTGTTACCCAGTATGGAAACAACCCTTGAGAGATTGTGAAAGCCTCCAGTGTAACCAACAATATTGGCTCTAATCATGATCGAGTTCTAGAAGTTTGTTTCCAAACTTGGAATTTAAATCAGCGATCAATACTCTTCTCGTATAAGGTCCTTGAGTTCTTCCCCTGACAACCTCTTCACTGTATCACTTCCTAGCGTTTGTACTTGGAGATTCCCCCAAGTTAAGGCTGCGTTCAGCAGGAGACTCTCTGTGTATCTAATTGTCTATTCAGGAATACGTTTCCTAGTATGACTAACTGACTTCATTGACTTTATTAGGCGGACCGAACCTACCGTGTAACAACTCGAATTTCCAAGATTCCTATTTCGCATTTATTGCATGTTCATTGTTTGTGTAGTTAATTATTTGCACAATTAATTGCTATGGAATTGTATACGTTTTGATACAATGAAGTTTGTTGTGTGATTATACATGGTTGTTTATTAATTGTGAAAGACTTGTCAAATATGTGAACTTGGTGGTGAAACTGTGAAATTGATGTGAGATGGTGTGCTTGTGTAAGATATAGTAATTCAGGGTGTGTAGAGTAATTAGTGAAAATTAAACTATACTTAACCCTAATCCCTTGTTCACTGATTATTTTCACAAAACCAAAGCACGTACTTCACATTCTCTGGCAATCATCACCAAATCATTGGCAAGACATTCATCACTTTTGTTTCCACATTCTCCCTAGGATCATCCAAGGTAAATTGTTAATGATTGATTGTTGTTTTTATTCTTGATTATGTGTTCATAAAAACCCTAGTTCCTTATATAATATTCTGTGATTTTGATTTGATTCTGGATAATTGTGAATATGATGATGATGATTAGTTACATGATTGTTAGATTGTTCTTGTGATGA
Source organism: Helianthus annuus (assembly GCF_002127325.2). Classification (NCBI taxonomy): domain Eukaryota; kingdom Viridiplantae; phylum Streptophyta; class Magnoliopsida; order Asterales; family Asteraceae; genus Helianthus; species Helianthus annuus. The sequence goes on from NC_035445.2 coordinate 154,539,632, forward strand.
TTATTGTTGTTAAGCATTGATCGATTGATTATGTTTCTGCCGTTTAAGTGAATGAAATTAGGGTTTTTAGAATGATGAATGAAACTGTTGATCGAAAGGAAACGCAACTGTTTCAATTGCAAATATCGAATGATTGAATGTTTGTCTGAGGTTTGTGAATGAATGTTAATTGTCTGAGTTTTGTTCATGATTGAGACTGTCTGAGTTTTAAGTGTTGATATTTGTCCGGCTTTTGTTGATGCATTAAGTGTCTGAGCTTTATATGATGTGTTGATGTCCGAGCTTTTAAACAAGCTCATGGGTCCGAGCTACTATATGAATAACATGTTGTCCGAAGTTTTGAAAGGAAAGGGGTCAAGTCCGAGTATCTTTTGTTAAATGCTTGTCCGACTTTTGGATATGGGGTCATGTGTCCGACCTTTTGAGATCTTTAGAGTGGTCCGAGTTTTGGCAATGATCAAGGGGTCTGACTTTTGACCCCCATGTCCTCTTGTCCGACCTTTGAGCCCCAAAACCCTTCACCTAGTCCGACTTTTAACCCCTTGCCCCTCCTATCCGAGTTTTAAACCCTTTCCCCTTTTGATTCGGTCCGAGTTTCATGCAATGGACTCCTGTCTGAGTTTTGAACAGGGGAAACCCCCCCCCCTCACTCTTTGTCCGAGCTTTAATTAGGGCAAGGCCCTGTCCTACTTGTGTGTGATTTAAATTGAAGCTATAAGTTGTATGATAAAAGCATGTTGACCTGTTAAGGAATGAATGATGAAATTGAAGTCAAACTCTATTAAATTGTTAAGCTCATTAATGATGTTAATATGTTAAGTATGTTAACGGTGGCCGTTAGGTTAATATTCACGTTAGAATAAACTGTGAAATTCAAGACGCGACGCATGAGTTACGTGAAAACGATTAACTGTTTACGTGACGTATGATTCTATATATGATCGTATGATACTGAATGCAACTGTATGATCTTGCATGTATGAATCATTCTATGTGATATCATCCTGTACACGATAAGTACACAAAACACAGTTGCTTGAATGTCAATGATTTGCAAGTCCTAATTGATGCAAACACTTACATCGTATCATGTGCAACATATCCTAGGTCGTGTGTAACGGACTTAGACATTTGATAAACCCTAGAGCATAGCATACCGAGCAAACCAAGGTGAGTTCACACAGCCAAGGCATGGGGTTCCCAGGGTGGGAATGGGATTGATTTGTTTATTTGTACTTCTCTAGATAATGGAACGTAGTGATATGATCCTCGGGTGAGGAAGGTGATTGGTTAAAATACTGCTAGACTAGTGATGCTAATAGAACTGATCTTCGCACACACGCCGGGATTGGCTGCGATAATATGACTGATCTTCACACACATGCCAGGGTTGGCTGCGATAATATGACTAATCTTCGCACACATGCCTAGGAAGGCTGCGAACTATACACTAAAACTTCGCACAGGTGCCGGGTGGCCGCGATACGAACATACCTAGTCTAGAATACTTGAGAACTTTCCCTAATATTCGCATACATGCCTAGGAGGGCTGCGATACGAACTATTACGATACATGACTTAACGAACGAATACAAGGCTTACTATACTATTTCAATTACTGAACTATAAACTGTGAACTCGCTCAACTAGTTGTTGATCCTCTGTTACATGCCTTGCAGGTCGTTAGATATATGGAGCTTGCACAGGGAGGAGCAGGTCGTTGTGGAGCATGGATCGTGGATGCCATGTTAAAACATTTAAACTTTTGAACTATGATATACATTGGGATTTCATACTTATGCTTCCGCTACAATCGATACTATAGTTACGTTTTGAACACTTATGGTATTGAATGATTGGTTTGCATTTATTTTACTTGATGTTAATTACATGTTCAATATGATTGGTGGCTTGATCCTGGTCATGTCACGCTCCCAAACGGTGTTACTCCGTGTGTGGATTTTGGGGGTGTGACAGATTGGTATCAGAGCCATTGGTTATAGAGAACTTGGTTTTAATATGGGAAAACGTTTTTATTAAAACCAAACTATAACCAGAAAAGTGCTCTCAACGATCCACAACGACGCTTCGCTCCACGTGCAAGACTCAACATCCTAGGTAATAAGGTTTGTGTTTATTGCCTACATGCTAGAATTACATAGAACTTTGCTCGTGGTATGCTTAGATTACATTACTTGCTATTTGTTATTACATGAGAACACCTATGTGCTTACACTCTTCTGTCATCGCACTACTCGCGAACCATTCTCACTTACGTTACATTTGCTATGAAGATCATGGCCGGATATATCAACATGACACAAGCCCAGTTGACGGCTCTCATTAACGAACGAATTGCTGTGGCACTTGCAGCCATACAAGCAGGAGGTATACCCTGCAGTCGTAACTAGGATCTTTAGATCCTACACTCCTAAACCAACTCTTGTGTTTAACCTTGCCCTATTCTTATACACAATAGGTTAACACGCTCAGTCACCTGTGTGCACCTTCAACAACCTCAAGGATTGTCGACCTAGTACCTTCAGTGGAACTGAGGGAGTTGTAGGCCTCCTCCATTGGTTCGTGTGACAACTCGAACCTTAGACTTACTTTGATGTAACGTTACGTGCTTACGAGAACTGAATTATATGTTGGATTTAATGAATGCTATGTTATGAATGTGCATTATGTGTGTATGCATGCTAATGGCCCGATTGCATAACACCACTCGTCCACACAAGCCTTTGGGCTTTACACTTGCTTGCGGATCACTAGGGAAGCCCAAGTGGGTTCGGCCCACTTCCCCTAACCGAATAACACTAATGGAGTTGTAACTATTCTCCACTTTTTACAAAACACACATCACACACAAGAACCTTTCTCTCTCTCTCGTTGCGTGGAGACCGACGGCACAAGAACCAACTCCCCATTCGGATCACATCCCTTTACTTGTAACCGGTTAGTATGTTGATTATGTTAGTATGATGATTATTGTTTGATGATGCTTGATATGCGTATTATATAGCCTTGCATGTTGATCTAGGGTTCGTGATTAGCATGATTGATTATGAAACCGGTATTGTATGTGATGTTGTTAACAACCGAGAATCCTTGTTCGCATGATCTCTTGTGATTATAGTTAATAGTGTTTGTAAATCGGCTTTCATGTATTAATTTTATGGTTGTTGATGATGTGATAATCGGGTACTAGTTCACAGGATTTGGATGTTTGTTTATATAAAAACCGGTTGATAGAATGGCTAGATGATTGGTATGAATGTTGTATGGTCCTTGATGAATTGTTTAAGTATTATTCATGTTGTTGTTCATACGGATTTAGTACTAGAAATCCTGTTTGATCGATAATTGCTTGAAAGAGAAACTGTTAATTGATGGTGGTTAATTTGGAAACTGATAGTGATAATTGATTTGCATAAATGTTGTAACCGATCTGCTTGAAATCAGGAAAACTGTTACACACTTGGTTGCGACACAGATTACGAGTCGAGACCTCATGATCCCGACTCGAGACCACAAACAGCACAACACGAGACCGAGGTTGCGAGTCCCGTTGCGACTCGTAACCGGACCATGACGAGCCGAGACCACCTGTTGCGACTCGTAACCAGCTGTTGCGACTCGTAACCCCCTGTTGCGACTCGAGATCGCCGGTTGCGACTCGAGACCAGTTATGCACGTACACTGTTTTGAGCCTACACTGTCACGGGCCCAATCAATTGGGCCGAATAATTGGACTAATGACTGTTATGTTTTTTTTGGACTGCCTATCTGTTTGGGCCGGGTTTACAATGGATCGCACAATATGTTGGGCTTGTTGACATTGTTGACTGTTATGTGTTTACCATGATATTCACATGCTCGTACTATGTTAACCTATGTGAAACCAATGTGTATTACTTCAGTCAAAACCTGACTTGTACAAAAACCGTGATAGGACGTGGTTGACCATTTACTAGCTTATCTGTACTCTTTGTGTATCTGCCGAGCAAACCAAGGTGAGTTCACACAGCCAAGGCATGGGATTCCCGGGTTGGGAATTGGGTTGGATTGTTAAGGTTGAATAGATTCATTCGGATACCATTACTAGACTACCATACCATCGTCCTCGGTTGTGCAGGACACGTACGTAAATCCTGCGTACACTTATGCTACTCGCTATCCTCGGTTGTGAAGGATACTCACGTAAAACCTGCGTGAACGGATATTCACTACTGCCTCGGTTGTGTCAGGCACTTACGTAAAACCTACGTAAACCCCCACGTACCCTATCCTCGGTTGAGAAGGATACTTACGTAAATCCTGCGTAAACTTGTACGTATTACTGTTCTCGGTTGTGAAGAACACTTATGGTTACGCATAGTCTAGTGGATTAATGCCATGGGAAGCCCCCACCAATAGAAACCTATACTGGCCCAGTAGAGCCACTTGATACTTATGAACTTACTATTACGCATTTACTTTCTGTGAACTCGCTCAACTAGTTTGTTGATTATTTGCTGCATGCCTTGCAGGACCTTAGGTACTTTTTGGAGCTTGCACAAGGAGGAGCCGGTCGTTGTGGACAAGGATTGATGAACGCTTACTAAACACTTATGATATTTCATACGTTAACACTTATGATTGGGTTTTTACTTAAATGCTTCCGCTACATATACAATGTTTGGTTTTGAACATCAATTATATCTATGGTTATTGGTATATACTATGTTTGATATAATTGGTGGCTTGATCCTGGTCAGTCACGCTCCCAAGCGGTGATACTCCGCAGGTGGATGTTGGGGGTGTGACAGATTGGTATCAGAGCCATTGGTTATAGAGAACTTGGTTTTAATATGGGAAAACGTTTTTATTAAAACCAGTCTATAACCAGAACAGTGCTCTCAACGATCCACAACGACGCTTCGCTCCACGTGCAAGACTCGACATCCTAGGTAATAAGGTTTATGTTTACTGCCTGTTTGCTAGAACTGTTTAGAACATTGCTCGCATTACGTTTAGATACACAAGATACTATTACATGAGAATCCCTACGTGCTTACGCTTTTCTGTCATCGCCCTACTCGCGAACCACTCTCACTCACGTTACTTTTTACTATGAAGATCATGTCTGGAAGAATTAACATGACACAAGCCCAGCTAGAGGCTCTCGTTCAAGCTCAAGTTGCTGCGGCACTTGCAGCTGCTCAAGCAGGTAGTATACCCTGCAGTATAGATTCATACTAGGATCCTTAGATCCTGCATTAACTCTCGTATTTAATCTCGTCCTATTCGTACACAATAGGTCAACATGCGCAGCAACCTGTCTGCACTTTTAAGAACTTCATGGACTGTCGTCCAAGTACCTTTAGTGGCACTGAAGGAGCAGTTGGACTCCTCCACTAGTTTGAGAAGCTAGAGTCAGTATTCGAAATGTGCGAGTGCCCTGAGGCTCGCAAGGTCAAGTATGCAACTGGCACCTTGGAAGGGATAGCATTAACTTGGTGGAACGCCCAAGTTCAGATCTTAGGGTTGGCAGCTGCTAACGCCACACCCTGGAACGATTTTAAGGAACTTATCAAGAGGGAATATTGTACTCGTGAAGATATTCACAAGCTGGAAGACGAGCTGTATAACCTGAAAATGGTTGGGTCAGAGATTGAAGCGTATACTAAAGGGTCTAATGAGCTAGCCGTGCTGTGCCCAACTATGGTAGACCCTCCTTACAAGCGGATCGAGATGTATCTCAAGGGGTTGGCGCCAGAGATCCAGAGCCATGTTACTTCGGCTAATCTTGATAACATCCAGGAAATTCAACGCCTCGCTCACCGCATCACAGACCAGGCAGTGGATCAGAACAAACTGCCTAAACGTATCAGCGCTACTGCTACCGTTACTACTTCAGTTACTCCTGCTACTCCCAGTGACAGTAAGAGAAAATGGGATGTGGATTCCAGCAAGGGATCAGCTACAGTTCAGTCTCAGGCCCAGCAGCGGAAGACTGACAGTTATCAGAGTCCCAGTCAGCATTCTTCGGGTAATCACAGGCAGGGCGGATATCGAGGGAACCTCCCAAAGTGCAACAACTGCGGTAGACATCACGGTGGCCAGTGTAACAAGGGTCGCTGTCAAAGATGCCTCAAGATGGGTCATGAGGCTAAGGATTGTAGAAGCCCTCGTCCTGCGAACCAGAACCAGCAGCAGCCACAAGCACAGCAGAATCAACAACAGGGCAACAAAGTATGCTTTCAGTGTGGGGCAGAAGGTCACTTCAAAAGGCACTGCCCTCAGTTAAACAGGAACCAGAGCAATAACAACAACAATAACAACAATCAGGGCAATGGCAACAACAACGGGGGAAACAACAACGGCAACGAGGCAAGGGGACGTGCATTCGTACTAGGTCGAGGCGACGCAGTGAACGATCCCAACGTAGTTATGGGTAAGTTTCTCCTCGACAATATTTACGTTACTGTTTTGTTTGATTCGGGTGCGGATACAAGCTATATGTCTGTGAAAATGTGTCAACTGCTAAAACGTGCACCAACACTTTTACCCACCAAACATGTAGTAGAGTTAGCTAACGGTAAAAGTCTAGAAGCCACGCACGTAGTTCAGGGTTGTGATCTTATCCTAGCTGGTCAAGCTTTCTCTATCGACCTCATTCCCATAGTTTTGGGTAGCTTCGATGTCGTGATTGGGATGGATTGGTTATCCCAACACCAGGCAGAAATCTTATGCAGTGAGAAGATAATTCGCATTCCACGCTCTGGTCAAGAACCTCTCGAAGTACAAGGCGACAAGAGTGGTGCAGTGGTTGGCATCATCTCTTTCTTAAAGGCGAAGAAATGTTTACGAAAGGGGCACACTGCCATTCTGGCACTCGTTACAGACGCATCAGCAAAGGAAAAGAAATTGGAAGATATTCCAATTGTACGTGACTACCCTCAGGTGTTTCCTGAAGACTTACCTGGCTTACCGCCTCATCGTCAGGTCGAATTTCAAATCGAGCTCGCTCCAGGAGCAGCACCCATAGCTCGCGCACCATATCGTCTAGCTCCATCAGAATTGGAGGAACTGTCAAAGCAGCTACAAGAGCTCTTGGAAAAGGGCTTCATTCGTCCAAGCTCTTCACCATGGGGAGCTCCAGTACTTTTCGTGAAAAAGAAAAACGGTACGTTCAGGATGTGTATCGACTACAGGGAACTCAACAAGGTGACGGTGAAGAACCGTTATCCTCTTCCACGCATAGATGATTTGTTCGACCAGTTGCAAGGGTCGTGTTACTATTCGAAGATAGACTTGAGGTCAGGTTATCATCAGCTGAGAGTCCGGGATGAGGACATCTCCAAGACTGCATTCAGAACTCGCTACGGCCACTACGAGTTTCTTGTCATGTCGTTCGGGTTAACGAACGCGCCTGCCGTATTTATGGATCTTATGAACAGGGTGTGCAAACCCTATCTTGACAAGTTCGTCATTGTTTTCATCGACGACATTCTGATCTACTCCAAGAGTTAGGAGGAACACGAGCAGCATCTTCGCCTTATTTTGGAACTCCTTCGGAAGGAACAGCTATACGCTAAGTTTTCGAAATGCGACTTCTAGCTTCGTGAAGTCCACTTCTTAGGCCATGTAGTGAACAACGATGGGATTCATGTCGATCCATCCAAGGTAGATTCGATCAGAAACTGGCCTGCACCGCGTACACCGACAGAAATACGCCAATTCTTGGGTTTGGCAGGTTACTACAGACGGTTTATCAAAGACTTCTCCAAGATCGCGCAACCACTTACACTACTGACACAGAAGGGTGTCACCTACCGTTGGGGCAACACGCAGGAAACTGCTTTTCAGTATCTAAAGGATAGGCTTTGCAGCGCACCTATCCTCTCTCTGCCAGAAGGCACAGATGACTTCGTGGTTTATTGTGATGCATCCATTCGGGGACTTGGATGTGTGTTAATGCAGCGCGAAAAGGTTATTGCTTACGCCTCTCGCCAACTCAAGATTCATGAACGGAACTACACGACGCACGATTTAGAGCTGGGAGCTGTTGTTTTCGCGCTTAAGATATGGCGACACTACCTGTACGGTACCAGGTGCACGATTTACACCGATCACAGGAGTCTCGAGCATATTCTTAAGCAGAAGGATTTGAACATGCGTCAACGACGATGGGTTGAACTACTGAACGATTATGAATGCGCCATCAAGTACCATCCAGGCAAAGCCAATGTTGTGGCTGATGCCCTCAGTCGAAAAGACACACTACCTAAGCGCGTGCGAGCGCTACAGCTTACGATTCAGTCTAGCCTTCCAGCACAGATACGAAATGCTCAGGTAGAAGCATTGAAACCCGAAAATGTCAAAGCTGAAGCTTTACGCGGCTCACGACAACGAATGGAACAGAAGGCAGACGGCGCCTACTATGTAACAGGGCGTATTTGGGTCCCACTTTATGGCGGTCTACGCGAACTTGTGATGGACGAAGCTCACAAGTCTCGCTACTCGGTACATCCAGGGTCGGACAAAATGTACCACGACATCAGCACTACTTATTGGTGGCCTAGCATGAAGGCCCACATCGCTACGTACGTTGGAAAGTGTTTGACCTGTGCGAGAGTCAAGGTTGAATACCAGAAACCAGCTGGCCTACTTCAGCAGCCTAAGATACCGCAATGGAAATGGGAAGAAATTTCCATGGATTTCGTTACAGGCCTACCTAGATCCCAGCGTGGGAATGATACCATATGGGTGATCGTGGATCGACTCACCAAGTCTGCACACTTCCTACCTATAAAGGAAACGGATAAGTTCTCCACTCTCGCAGACGTCTATCTTAAAGAAGTTGTTTCGAGGCACGGAGCGCCCATCTCCATCATTTCGGATCGCGATGCACGATTCACGTCAGAGCTATGGCAAGCGATGCACAAATCATTCGGCTCAAGGTTAGACATGAGCACAGCTTATAACCCTCAGACGGATGGACAGTCTGAGCGAACGATCCAAACTCTCGAAGACATGCTTCGGGCATGTGTTATTGATTTCGGCAACGGCTGGGAAAAGCACCTCCCTTTGGTGGAGTTTTCATATAATAATAGTTATCACACCAGCATACAAGCCGCTCCATTTGAGGCATTGTACGGACGTAAATGCCGGTCACCTCTCTGTTGGGCAGAGGTGGGGGATAGTCAGATCACGGGTCTAGAGATTGTAGTGGACGCCACAGAAAAGATTGCACAGATACGACAACGCATGGCGGCAGCACGCGACCGTCAGAAAGCCTACGCGGACAAGCGTAGAAAGCCATTGGAATTTCAGGTCGGGGACCGGGTTTTATTAAAAGTCTCACCCTGGAAGGGTGTGGTACGTTTTGGCAAACGGGGCAAACTGAATCCGCGGTACGTCGGACCGTTCGAAATCATTGAGAAGATAGGCAAAGTAGCCTACAAGTTGAACTAACCAGCTGAACTCGGAGCAGTTCACAATGTCTTTCACGTGTCGAATCTGAAGAAGTGCCTATCAGATGAGACCCTTATCATTCCTTTCAAAGAACTCACTATCGACGAGCGGTTGCAGTTCGTCGAGGAACCAGTCGAAATCACGGACCGGGATGTGAAGGTCCTCAAAAACAAGAGAATCCCTCTTGTTCGAGTACGTTGGAACTCCAAACGTGGCCCAGAGTACACCTGGGAACGCGAAGACAGGATGACAGAAAAGTACCCCCAGTTATTCGGAACTGATGCTACCACTACTGAGGCTGAAGCTACTACTTCGGAATTTCGGGACGAAATTCCAGATCAACGGGGGGAGGATGTGACACCCCAGGAAAATCAGTGAACGTTACGACTTACCTAGCTTCCTCAGTGAGTGCATACCAAATTTCGGGACGAAATTTCCAATTAGTTGGGGATAATGTGACAACTCGAACCTTAGACTTACTTTGATGTAACGTTACGTGCTTACGAGAACTGGATTATATGTTGGATTTAATGAATGCTATGTTATGAATGTGCATTATGTGTGTATGCATGCTAATGGCCCGATTGCACAACAACACTCGTCCACACAAGCCTTTGGGCTTTACACTTGCTTGCGGATCACTAGGGAAGCCCAAGTGGGTTCGGCCCACTTCCCCTAACCGAATAACACTAATGGAGTTGTAACTATTCTCCACTTTTTACAAAACACACATCACACACAAGAACCTTTCTCTCTCTCTCGTTGCGTGGAGACCGACGGCACAAGAACCAACTCCCCATTCGGATCACATCCCTTTACTTGTAACCGGTTAGTATGTTGATTATGTTAGTATGATGATTATTGTTTGATGATGCTTGATATGCGTATTATATAGCCTTGCATGTTTGATCTAGGGTTCGTGATTAGCATGATTGATTATGAAACCGGTATTGTATGTGATGTTGTTATCAACCGAGAATCCTTGTTCGCATGATCTCTTGTGATTATAGTTAATAGTGTTTGTAAATCGGCTTTCATGTATTAATTTTATGGTTGTTGATGATGTGATAATCGGGTACTAGTTCACAGGATTTGGATGTTTGTTTATATAAAAACCGGTTGATAGAATGGCTAGATGATTAGTATGAATGTTGTATGGTCCTTGATGAATTGTTTAAGTATTGTTCATGTTGTTGTTCATACGGATTTAGTACTAGAAATCCTGTTTGATCGATAATTGCTTGAAAGAGAAACTGTTAATTGATGGTGGTTAATTTGGAAACTGATAGTGATAATTGATTTGCATAAATGTTGTAACCGATCTGCTTGAAATCAGGAAAACTGTTACACACTTGGTTGCGACACAGATTACGAGTCGAGACCTCATGATCCCGACTCGAGACCACAAACAGCACAACACGAGACCGAGGTTGCGAGTCCCGTTGCGACTCGTAACCGGACCATGACGAGCCGAGACCACCTGTTGCGACTCGTAACCAGCTGTTGCGCCGAATAATTGGACTAATGACTGTTATGTTTTTTTTGGACTGCCTATCTGTTTGGGCCGGGTTTACAATGGATCGCACAATATGTTGGGCTTGTTGACATTGTTGACTGTTATGTGTTTACCATGATATTCACATGCTCGTACTATGTTAACCTATGTGAAACCAATGTGTATTACTTCAGTCAAAACCTGACTTGTACAAAAACCGTGATAGGACGTGGTTGACCATTTACTAGCTTATCTGTACTCTTTGTGTATCTGCCGAGCAAACCAAGGTGAGTTCACACAGCCAAGGCATGGGATTCCCGGGTTGGGAATTGGGTTGGATTGTTAAGGTTGAATAGATTCATTCGGATACCATTACTAGACTACCATACCATCGTCCTCGGTTGTGCAGGACACGTACGTAAATCCTGCGTACACTTATGCTACTCGCTATCCTCGGTTGTGAAGGATACTCACGTAAAACCTGCGTGAACGGATATTCACTACTGCCTCGGTTGTGTCAGGCACTTACGTAAAACCTACGTAAACCCCCACGTACCCTATCCTCGGTTGAGAAGGATACTTACGTAAATCCTGCGTAAACTTGTACGTATTACTGTTCTCGGTTGTGAAGAACACTTATGGTTACGCATAGTCTAGTGGATTAATGCCATGGGAAGCCCCCACCAATAGAAACCTATACTGGCCCAGTAGAGCTACTTGATACTCATGAACTTACTATTACGCATTTACTTTCTGTGAACTCGCTCAACTAGTTTGTTGATTATTTGCTGCATGCCTTGCAGGACCTTAGGTACTTTTTGGAGCTTGCACAAGGAGGAGCCGGTCGTTGTGGACAAGGATTGATGAACGCTTACTAAACACTTATGATATTTCATACGTTAACACTTATGATTGGGTTTTTACTTAAATGCTTCCGCTACATATACAATGTTTGGTTTTGAACATCAATTATATCTATGGTTATTGGCATATACTATGTTTGATATAATTGGTGGCTTGATCCTGGTCAGTCACGCTCCCAAGCGGTGATACTCCGCAGGTGGATGTTGGGGGTGTGACAGTTCGAGAGGCTCGAAACTGACTTCGAGGTGTATGATTGTCCTGAGTCACGTAGAGTAAAGTTTGCTTCTAGAACACTCGAAGGTGCTACATTAACCTGGTGGGAAGCACAGGTTCAGATGTTAGGGCTGGCAGCTGCTAATGCCACCCCCTGGAACGAGTTCAAGGACCTAACTAATGGAGAGTTTTGCAGTAGAGAAGACATCCACAAACTAGAGGTAGAGTTCCTCAACCTACAGATGGTGGGGTCTGAAATTGAAGTTTATACAAAGAGATCGAATGAATTAGCCACATTTTGTCCCACTATGGTAGACCCTCCCACCAAACCCACCGAACTGTATCTCAAGGGTCTCTGGTGCCCGAAATTCAGAGTCATTTGACCGCAGCTAACCTTGGTACTATCCAGCAAGTCACTCGGCTTGCTCATCGTCTCACAGACCAGGCAGTAGAACAAAACAAACTACCGAAACGTGTTAAAGCTGATACTACATGTGCTTCTAGTGATAACAAACGCAAGTGGGATGAAAACCTGAGCAAGGGATTAATTTTGGTCCAGCCTCTGACGCAGCAGCAAGAGATAGATGACTACCAGAGCCCCAGACAGCAGTTTTCTAGTAGTCATGGGCAGAAAAGATATCGAGGAATTCACCCATGGTGCAACAATTGTAACAGACACCACGGTGGCCAGTGCAACAAGGGTCGTTGCCAGCGGTGTCTCAAGATTGGTCACGAAGCTAAGGATTGTCGAAACTCACGTCCTGTAACTTAAGAACAACAACGACCGCATCAATCTTCACAGAACCAGCAACTGCAACTACCAGCTCCACAGAACACACTGTGGGACTGAAGGTCATTTTAAACGCGATTGCCCTCAATTAAACCAGGACCAGACTCAGAACCACGACCATGGAAACAGGGACGACAACGGGGATATCGTTGGGGGAAGCAATGGAAACAATGACGCCGGGGCCGCATGCACGTGATTGGTCAGGGTGACGCAAGGAACGATCCAAACGTAATAATGGGTAAGTTTCTTCTTGTCGACTTCTATGTTACTATATTGTCTGATTCGGGTGTGAATACCAATTATATGTCTTTGAAGGTTAGTCGAATGTTAAAACGTACACCAACTCCCTTGAACACCCAACCTGTCGTAGTATTAGCTAATGGTAAAAGTCTAGAGGCCACACATAGTTCAGGGTTGTAATCTTATCTTCGCCGGTCAGACATACCCTATCGACCTCATTCCTGTAGTTTTGGACAGCACCTATATCTCACGCACCGTATCGCTTAGCTCCACCAGAATCGGAAGAACTATCGACGCAGCTACAAGAAATCTTGGATAAGGGATTTATCCGACCTATCTCTTCGCCTTGGGGAGCTACAAGAACTCTTGGATACCAATTATCTGTGAAAAAGAAGGATGGCACCTTCGGGATGTGAAATTGATTACCGTGAACTGAACAAGGTCACAGTGAAGAACCGTTATCCTCTTCCACGCATTGACGACTTATTCGACCAGTTGCAAGGGTCGAGTTACTATTCCAAGATTGATCTAAGGTCAGGGTATCATCAGCTGAGAGTCCGGGATGAGGACGTCTCCAAGACAGCATTCAGAACTCGCTACGGTCATTACGAGTTCCTAGTCATGCCATTTGGGCTTACGAACGCGCCTGCAATTTTTATGGATCTTATGAACAGGGTGTGCAAACCCTACCTAGACAAGTTCGTCATCGTCTTCATCGACGACATTCTGATCTACACCAAGAGTCAGGAGATGAGCAGCATTTACGTCTTATCTTGGAACTTCTTTGAAAGGAACAACTGTACGCAAAGTTTTCAAAATGCGACTTCTGGCTTCATGAAGTCCACTTCTTAGGCCATGTGGTGAACAGGGATGGGATCCATGTCGATCCATCCAAGGTAGATTCGATCCGGAACTGGCCTGCACCGCGTAGACCAACAGAAATACGCCAATTCTTGGGTTTGGCGGGGTACTACAGACGATTCATTAAAGACTTTTCAAAGATCGCACAACCGCTTACAATGCTGACACAGAAGGGTGTTACCTATCGTTGGGGTAATACACAAGAAACTGCTTTTCAGTACCTAAAGGATAGGCTATGCAGTGCACCTATTCTCTCGTTGCCAGAGGGCACAGATGATTTTGTGGTCTATTGTGACGCATCGATACAGGGGCTTGGTTGTGTATTGATGCAGCGGGATAAAGTTATCGCTTATGCTTCACGTCAACTCAAAGTTCATGAATGAAACTACACGACGCACGATTTAGAGCTGGGAGCTGTTGTTTTCGCGCTCAAGATATGGCGACACTACCTGTACGGTACCAAGTGCACTATTTATACCGATCACAGGAGTCTCGAGCATATCTTCAAGCAGAAGGAATTGAACATGCGCAACGACAATGGGTCGAATTACTTAATGATTACGAATGCGCCATCAAGTACCATCCAGGCAAAGCCAATGTTGTGGCTGACGCTCTCAGTCGAAAGGACACCTTACCTTGGCGTGTACGAGCTTTGCAGCTCACTATTCAGTCTGAACTTCCTGCACAAATACGAGATGCTTAGGTGGAAGCATTGAAACCAGAAAACGTAAGGGCTGAAGCTTTACGCGGCTCAAGGCAACGATTAGAACAAAAGGGAGACGGCGCCTACTATGTAACAGGGCGTATTTGGGTACCACTATATGGCGGTTTACGAGAACTTGTGATGGATGAAGCTCACAAGTCTCGCTACTCGGTACATCCAGGTTCGGATAAAATGTATCACGACATCAGAACTACATATTGGTGGCCTAGCATGAAGGCCCACATAGCAACTTACGTCGGCAAATGTTTGACGTGTGCAAAAGTCAAAGTGGAGTATCAGAAACCAGCATGCCTACTTCAGCAGCCCAAGATACCGCAATGGAAATGGGAAGAAATTTCCATGGATTTTGTTACAGGCCTACCCAGATCCCAGCGTGGGAATGACACTATATGGGTGATCGTGGATCGACTCACCAAGTCTGCACACTTCCTGGCTATTAAGGAAACGGATAAGTTCTCCACTCTCGCAGACGTTTATCTTAAAGAAGTTGTTTCGAGACACGGGGTGCCCACCTCTATTATTTCGGATCGGGATGCACGATTCACGTCAGAGCTATGGCAAGCGATGCACAAATCTTTTGGCTCACGATTAGACATGAGCACAGCATATCATCCTCAGACGGATGGGCAGTCTGAGCGAACGATCCAGACTCTTGAAGACATGCTTCGGGCATGTGTTATTGATTTCGGTAACGGCTGGGAAAAGCATCTCCCTTTGGTGGAGTTTTCATATAATAACAGTTATCACACCAGCATACAAGCCGCTCCATTCGAGGCATTGTACGGACGTAAATGTCGGTCACCTCTCTGTTAGGCAGAGGTGGGGGATAGTCAGATCACGGGTCCAGAGATTGTAGTGGACGCCACGGGAAAGATTGCACAGATACGACAACGCGTGGCGGCAGCACGCGACCGTCAGAAAGCCTACGCAGACAAGCGTAGGAAGCCTTTGGAATTTCAGGTCGGGGACCGGGTTTTACTTAAAGTCTCACCCTGGAAGGGTGTGGTTCGTTTTGGCAAACGGGGCAAACTAAATCCGCGGTATGTCGGACCGTTCGAGATCATTGAGAAAATAGACAAAGTGGCCTACAAGCTAAACCTACCAGCTGAACTCGGTGCAGTTCACAATGTATTTCACGTGTCGAATCTGAAGAAGTGCCTGTCAGATGAGACCCTCATAGTTCCTTTTTAAGGAACTCACTATCGACGAGCGGTTGCAGTTCGTCGAGGAACCAGTTGAAATCACGGACCGGGATGTTAAGGTCCTCAAACACAAGAGAATCCCCCTTGTCCGAGTTCGTTGGAACTCCAAACGTGGCCCAGAGTATACCTGAGAACGCGAAGATCAGATGACAGAAAAGTACCCCCAGTTATTCGGAACCAATGCAACCACTACTGAGACTGAAGCTACTACTGCGGAATTTCGCGATGAAATTCCAAATCAACGGGGGGATGATGTGACACCCCAGGAAAACCAGTAAACGATGCAACTTACCTAGCTTCCTCAGTAACCGCATGCTAAATTTCGGGACGAAATTTCTTTTAAGTTGGGGATAATGTAACAACTCGAATTTCCAAGATTCATATTTCGCATTTATTGCACGTTCATTGTTTGTGTAGTTAATTATTTGCACAATTAATTGCTATGGAATTGTATACGTTTTGATAAAATGAAGTGTGTTGTGTGATTATACATGGTTGTTTATTAATTGTGAAAGACTTGTCAAATATGTGAACTTAGTGGTGAAACTGTGAAATTGATGTGAGATGGTGTGCTTGTGTAAGATATAGTAATTCAGGGTGTGTAGAGTAATTAGTGAAAATTAAACTATACTTAACCCTAATCCCTTGTTCACTAATCATTTTCACAAAACCAAAGCACGTACTTCACATTCTCTGGCAATCATCACCAAATCATTGGCAAGACATTCATCACTTTTGTTTCCACATTCTCCCTAGGATCATCCAAGGTAAATTGTTAATGATTGATTGTTGTTTTTATTCTTGATTATGTGTTCATAAAAACCCTAGTTCCTTATATAATATTCTGTGATTTTGATT
Organism: Helianthus annuus; assembly: GCF_002127325.2. Classification (NCBI taxonomy): domain Eukaryota; kingdom Viridiplantae; phylum Streptophyta; class Magnoliopsida; order Asterales; family Asteraceae; genus Helianthus; species Helianthus annuus. The sequence goes on from NC_035445.2 coordinate 154,556,341, forward strand.
TGATTCTGGATAATTGTGAATATGATGATGATGATTAGTTACATGATTGTTAGATTGTTCTTGTGATGATTATTGTTGTTAAGCATTGATCGATTGATTATGTTTCTGCCGTTTAAGTGAATGAAATTAGGGTTTTTAGAATGATGAATGAAACTGTTGATCGAAAGGAAACGTAACTGTTTCAATTGCAAATATCGAATGATTGAATGTTTGTCTGAGGTTTGTGAATGAATGTTAATTGTCTGAGTTTTGTTCATGATTGAGACTGTCTGAGTTTTAAGTGTTGATATTTGTACGACTTTTATTGATGCATTAAGTGTCTGAGCTTTATATGATGTGTTGATGTCCGAGCTTTTAAACAAGCTCATGGGTCCGAGCTACTATATGAGTAACATGTTGTCCGAAGTTTTGAAAGGAAAGGGGTCAAGTCCGAGTATCTTTTGTTAAATGCTTGTCCGACTTTTGGATATGGGGTCATGTGTCCGACCTTTTGAGATCTTTAGAGTGGTCCGAGTTTTGGCAATGATCAAGGGGTCTGACTTTTGACCCCCATGTCCTCTTGTCCGACCTTTGAGCCCCAAAACCCTTCACCTAGTCCGACTTTTAACCCCTTGCCCCTCCTATCCGAGTTTTAAACCCTTTCCCCTTTTGATTCGGTCCGAGTTTCATGCAATGGACTCCTGTCCGAGTTTTGAATAGGGGAAACCCCCCCCCCCTCAATCTTTGTCCGAGCTTTAATTAGGGCAAGGCCCTGTCCTACTTGTGTGTGATTTAAATTGAAGCTATAAGTTGTATGATAAAAGCATGTTGACCTGTTAAGGAATGAATGATGAAATTGAAGTCAAACTCTATTAAATTGTTAAGCTCATTAACGATGTTAATAGGTTAAGTATGTTAACGGTGGCCGTTAGGTTAATATTCACGTTAGACTAAACTGTGATATTCAAGACGCGACGCATGAGTTACGTGAAAACGATTAACTGATTACGTGACGTATGATTCTATATATGATCGTATGATACTGAATGCAACTGTATGATCTTGCATGTATAAATCATTCTATGTGATATCATCCTGTACACGATAAGCACACAAAACACAGTTGCTTGAATGTCAATGATTTGCAACTCCTAATTGATGCAAACACTTACATCGTATCATGTGTAACATATCCTAGGTCGTGTGTAACGGACTTAGACATTTGATAAACCCTAGAGCATAGCATACCGAGCAAACCAAGGTGAGTTCACACAGCCAAGGCATGGGGTTCCCAGGGTGGGAATGGGATTGATTTGTTTATTTGTACTTCTCTAGATAATGGAACGTAGTGATATGATCCTCGGGTGAGGAAGGTGATTGGTTAAGATACTGCTAGACTAGTGATGCTAATAGAACTGATCTTCGCACACACACCGGGATTGGCTGCGATAATATGACTGATCTTCACACACATGCCAGGGTTGGCTGCGATAATATGACTAATCTTCGCACACATGCCTAGGAAGGCTGCGAACTATACACTAAAACTTCGCACTGGTGCCGGGTGGCCGCGATACGAACATACCTAGTCTAGAATACTTGAGAACTTTCCCTAATCTTCGCATACATGCCTAGGAGGGCTGCGATACGAACTATTACGATACATGACTTAACGAACGAATACAAGGCTTACTATAATATTTCAATTACTGAACTATAAACTGTGAACTCGCTCACCTAGTTGTTGATCCTCTGTTACATGTGTCACACCCCCAAAATCCACCTGCGGAGTATCACCGCTTGGGAGCGTGACTGACCAGGATCAAGCCACCAATCATATTGAACATGTAATTAATAAGTAAAGTAAATGCCATTCAACCACCAATATGAAAGGTGTTCGAAATATAAGTATGTTATCACTGTTTAGCGGAAGCGTATAATCAAAACCCAACATAAATAAATACGAAATGTCATAAATGTTTAATAAGACAATCACGATCCAAGCCCACAACGACCAGCTCCTCCAAGTGCAAGCTCCATGTACCTAACGACCTGCAAGGCATGTAACAGAGGATCAACAACTAGTTGAGCGAGTTCACAGAAAGTAAATGCGTAATAGTAAGTTCGTTTGTAACATGTGACTCTACTGGGCCGATAGTATGTTCTGTTGGTGGGGGCTTCCCATGATGTATATCCACTAGACTATTCGTAACCATAAGTGTTCTACATGTCCCGAGAACAGAATACGTACAAGTTTATGTAGGTTTTACGTAAGTATCCTTCACAACCGAGGATAGGGGTACGCGGGGGTTTACGTAGGTTTTACGTAGGTGCCTGACACAACCGAGGCAGTATTGAGTATAAGATCACGTAGGTTTTACGTGAGTGTCCTTCGCAACCTGAGGACAGTGAATAGCACAAGTATACGTAGGTTTTATGTATGTTTCCTGCACAACCGAGGACGATGGTATGGTAGTCTAGTAACAATGTGTGTACGAATCTATTCAATCTCATTCCTTCAATCCCATTCCCAAGCCCTGGGAAGCCCATGCCTTAGTAAGAGTGTGAACTCACCTTTGATTTGCTCGGTATGTTATGTTTCACTATCCGTCCAAAAGTGGTCAACCGGATCCTAGTGTGGTTACCATTTACAGTTAGTTTGTGTATACGCAACGCATGTGTTCTTTGCGTCTATCACATAGATTACAAATAAACAAAAACACATATCATAATGCAAGTCAAGGCAAATGTTCGAATTCTACTGTCAATCATAATGCAACACAAAACTTCGCATCATCACACATTGTATCATCAGATGGTAAATATTTGATTTATATAAAATTCCAAAGTCACCAATTCACACTTTACAAAACTCATGCTTACCAAACCAGTAATTTCCCTATGGTGCAGCCCAAGTAGATTAGTAACCATATTAATATGTAATTCATTACATTTTCCCCAGGCCCAACCGTTTATACCCCTATACAGCATGGTCCAACCCTTTTTACATCCTAAATAATTCCCTATCTTCTTGTAACCGGTTTGTATAATTTATACATAATCAAACAACAAAATACTTCACTGTTAATTAGGCCCCTTTATGAAAGACTTCGGCCCAAATACCTATTACCCAACCAACCGGCCCACAACCAATAAACATGAATTAGTTGATTTATGTATAACAACCCAGCCTATTTGATTACATATATCCTCGGCCAACTGTTGCTTATCACCAAAGTTTGAAAATAGCATAACTGTTCCTCATTTTAACCACATAATATCAACATAAAAATTCAATAACAATCCTAATCATCCAATCTCTAACGCTCACTGTATAGTTTATAACTAACATTATGGCATATACCCTATAGCTATGAAGATCACAAGAACCAAAAATCAATTTGCACATATCAAACTTTAGACAGCGACCATTTATCTAAATCCAAAACAGTTTGCATATAGCTCGCTAACCTTCTATCCGTCTAAACACGATTCTGAACACGCAAACCTTCGACAATTTATACGATTCAGAAGTCGTAAAGGTGCAAACAATAGCTGAATACTCACATCGCATATGAATCGTAGTTTCCATAACGAGTATCACGTAGCCTATTCATACAGTTACGCCTATGGACTAAAGCGGTTTTCGTGCGCATAAACGTTCCCATGTAATTTATTCCGACACATAACGATGCACGTAATATTACAACAGTTGCATAAATAATATATTCTCTACATCAAAGCGTTAAATCAACACAAGAATCAAATAAACACAAACAGTTGATAACCGAGATGTATACAATCAAAGCATCCGCAAAACCATTCTCATCTTCAACCCAACAATCAAACTCAAGGAGTAAGTTCTAATTCCTCTAACAGTTTCACATAATTGACACAGAAATCACTTAAAGCAAGCTCGTATAAAGATCACAGTTTCTCACGTATCTCATATATTCCTAGACCTCGCTAACTCCTAGAAGTACGAACTTTCTAACCTGAGTTGAAGATCGTAACGGAGCGTAAGCTGAGAGACCGAAGCGGAGTTCTGAGTCGGAGTGCCGCGGGCTGCCGATGATGGAGTGGAGTGGAACGTTGTTACCGGATAAGCGTAGTGAACGTACGCCGGTGGTCGATCGGAGCCAAAAAGTATGGCTGGTGGTCTTATGTTGCAGGTTTTTCTTGTTGTTGAAGATGGAAATTGAAGAGAGGGGAGGGGGATCTTGTTGCAGCCGTAGATCACCAAGGGGAAGGAGAAGGTAGGGTTTATATTGATAGATAATATCATCATGCATACATATACGTATCCTTTAATAGGTTAGAGTTGGGGTCGGTTAGATTTCCTAGCTTGGGCCGAAGTCAAAGGTAGTTAATATTATCTATTTATTTATTTTTTTTTCCAATACATACATGTATATCATTATGATTATTATTTATTTATCTATTTATTAGTTATGATTCGGTTTGGCTCGACACGATAACAATTTGGCTTCAAGTTTTGGATGGCGCATTAATTATAATATAAACAAAAATAAAATCAAACTGTAGAATTAAAACGACTGGTTTTTATCTCGAAATTACGGGTTGTCACATCATCTCCAACTTGAAAGAAATTTCGTCCCGAAATTTAGCACGTAGTCACTAAGGAAGCTAGTTAGGTTGCGTGGTTTCCTGTCACAACATGCCTTGCAGGTCGTTAGATATATGGAGCTTGCACAGGGAGGAGCAGGTCGTTGTGGAGCATGGATCGTGGATGCCATGTTAAAACATTTAAACTTTTGAACTGTGATATACATTGGGATTTCGTACTTATGCTTCCGCTACAATCGATACTATAGTTACGTTTTGAACACCTATCGTATTGAATGATTGGTTTGCATTTATTTTACTTGATATTAATTACATGTTCAATATGATTGGTGGCTTGATCCTGGTCATGTCACGCTCCCAAACGGTGTTACTCCGTGTGTGGATTTTAGGGGTGTGACAGATTGGTATCAGAACCATTGGTTATAGAGAACTTGGTTTTAATATGGGAAAACGTTTTTATTAAAACCAGACTATAACCAGAACAGTGCTCTCAACGATCCACAACCACGCTTCGCTCCACGTGCAAGACTCAACATCCTAGGTAATAAGGTTTGTGTTTATTGCCTACATGCTAGAATTACATAGAACTTTGCTCGTGGTATGCTTAGATTACATTACTTGCTATTTGTTATTACATGAGAACACCTATGTGCTTACACTCTTCTGTCATCGCACTACTCGCGAACCATTCTCACTTACGTTACATTTGCTATGAAGATCATGGCCGGATATATCAACATGATACAAGCCCAGTTGGCGGCTCTCATTAACGAACGAATTGTTGCGGCACTTGCAGCCATACAAGCAGGAGGTATACCCTGCAGTCGTAACTAGGATCTTTAGATCCTACACTCCTAAACCAACTCTTGTGTTTAACCTTGCCCTATTCTTATACACAATAGGTCAACACGCTCAGTCACCTGTGTGCACCTTCAACAACCTCAAGGATTGTCGACCTAGTACCTTTAGTGGAACTGAGGGAGTTGTAGGCCTCCTCCATTGGTTCGAGAGGCTCGAAACTGACTTCGAGGTGTATGATTGTCCTGAGTCACGTAGAGTAAAGTTTGCTTCTAGAACACTCGAAGGTGTTGCATTAACCTGGTGGGAAGCACAGGTTCAGATGTTAGGGCTGGCAGCTGCTAATGCCACCCCCTGGAACGAGTTCAAGGACCTAATTAAGGAAGAGTTTTGCAGTAGAGAAGACATCCACAAACTAGAGGTAGAGTTCCTCAACCTACAGATGGTGGGGTCTGAAATTGAAGTTTATACGAAGAGATCGAATGAATTAGCCACATTTTGTCCCACTATGGTAGACCCTCCCACCAAACGCATCGAACTGTATCTCAAGGGTCTGGTGCCCGAAATTCAGAGTCATTTGACCGCAGCTAACCTTGGTACTATCCAGCAAGTCACTCGGCTTGCTCATCGTCTAACAGACCAGGCAGTAGAACAAAACAAACTACCGAAACGTGTTAAAGCTGATACTACATGTGCTTCTAGTGATAACAAACGCAAGTGGGATGAAAACCTGAGCAAGGGATTAATTTTGGTCCAGCCTCTGACGCAGCAGTAAGAGATAGATGACTACCAGAGCCCCAGACAGCAGTTTTGTAGTAGTCATGGGCAGAAAAGATATCGAGGAATTCACCCATGGTGCAACAATTGTAACAGACACCACGGTGGCCAGTGCAACAAGGGTCGTTGCCAGCGGTGTCTCAAGATTGGTCACGAAGCTAAGGGTTGTCGAAACTCACGTCCTGTAACTCAAGAACAACAACGACCGCATCAATCTTCACAGAACCAGCAACTGCAACTACCAGCTCCACAGAACACACTGTGGGACTGAAGGTCATTTTAAACGCGATTGCCCTCAATTAAACCAGGACCAGACTCAGAACCACGACCATGGAAACAGGGACGACAACGGGGATATCGTTGGGGGAAGCAATGGAAACAATGACGTCGGGGCCGCATGTACGTGATTGGTCAGGGTGACGCAAGGAATGATCCAGACGTAATAATGGGTAAGTTTCTTCTTGTCGACTTCTATGTTACTATATTGTCTGATTCGGGTGTGAATACCAATTATATGTCTTTGAAGGTTAGTCAAATGTTAAAACATAAACCAACTCCCTTGAACACCCAACCTGTCGTAGTATTAGCTAATGGTAAAAGTCTAGAGGCCACACATAGTTCAGGGTTGTAATCTTATCCTCGCCGGTCAGACATTCCCTATCGACCACATTCCTATAGTTTTGGACAACACCTATATCTCACGCACCGTATCGCTTAGCTCCACCAGAATCGGAAGAACTATCGACGCAGCTACAAGAAATCTTGGATAAGGGATTTATCCGACCTATCTCTTCGCCTTGGGGAGCTACAAGAACTCTTGGACACCAATTATCTGTGAAAAAGAAGGATGGCACCTTCGGGATGTGAAATTGATTACCGTGAACTGAACAAGGTCACAGTGAAGAACCGTTATCCTCTTCCACGCATTGACGACTTATTCGACCAGTTGCAAGGGTCGAGTTACTATTCCAAGATTGATCTAAGGTCAGGGTATCATCAGCTGAGAGTCCGGGATGAGGACGTCTCCAAGACAGCATTCAGAACTCGCTACGGTCATTACGAGTTCCTAGTCATGCCATTTGGGCTTACGAACATGCCTGCAGTTTTTATGGATCTTGTGAACAGGGTGTGCAAACCCTACCTAGACAAGTTCGTCATCGTCTTCATCGACGACATTCTGATCTACTCCAAGAGTCAGGAGATGAGCAGCATTTACGTCTTATCTTGGAACTTCTTCGAAAGGAACAACTGTACGCAAAGTTTTCAAAATGCGACTTCTGGCTTCGTGAAGTCCACTTCTTAGGCCATGTGGTGAACAGGGATGGGATCCATGTCGATCCATCCAAAGTAGATTCGATCCGGAACTGGCCCGCACCGCGTACACCAACAGAAATACGCCAATTCTTGAGTTTGGCGGGGTACTACAGACGATTCATTAAAGACTTTTCAAAGATCGCACAACCGCTTACAATGCTGACACAGAAGGGTGTTACCTATCGTTGGGGTAATACACAAGAAACTGCTTTTCAGTACCTGAAGGATAGGCTATGCAGTGCACCTATTCTCTCGTTGCCAGAGGGCACGGATGATTTTGTGGTCTATTGTGACGCATCGATACTGGGGCTTGGTTGTGTATTGATGCAGCGGGATAAAGTTATTGCTTATGCTTCACGTCAACTCAAAGTTCATGAACGAAACTACACGACGCACGATTTAGAGCTGGGAGCTGTTGTTTTCGCGCTCAAGATATGGCGACACTACCTGTACGGTACCAAGTGCACTATTTATACCGATCACAGGAGTCTAGAGCATATCTTCAAGCAGAAGGAATTGAACATGCGTCAACGACGATGGGTCGAATTACTTAATGATTACGAATGCGCCATCAAGTACCATCCAGGCAAAGCCAATGTTGTGGCTGACGCTCTCAGTCGAAAGGACACCTTACCTTGGCGTGTACGAGCTTTGCAGCTCACTATTCAGTCTGAACTTCCTGCACAGATACGAGATGCTCAGGTGGAAGCATTGAAACCAGAAAACGTCAGGGCTGAAGCTTTACGCGGCTCAAGGCAACGATTAGAACAAAAGGGAGACGGCGCCTACTATGTAACAGGGCGTATTTGGGTACCACTATATGGCGGTTTACGAGAACTTGTGATGGATGAAGCTCACAAGTCTCGCTACTCGGTACATCCAGGTTCGGATAAAATGTATCACGACATCAGAACTACATATTGGTGGCCTAGCATGAAGGCCCACATATCAACTTACGTCGGAAAATGTTTGACGTGTGCAAAAGTCAAAGTGGAGTATCAGAAACCAGCGGGCCTACTTCAGCAGCCCAAGATACCGCAATGGAAATGGGAAGAAATTTCCATGGATTTTGTTAAAGGCCTACCCAGATCCCAGCGTGGGAATGACACTATATGGGTGATCGTGGATCGACTCACCAAGTCTACACACTTCCTGGCTATTAAGGAAACGGATAAGTTCTCCACTCTCGCAGACGTTTATCTTAAAGAAGTTGTTTCGAGGCACGGGGTGCCCACCTCTATTATTTCGGATCGGGATGCACGATTCACGTCAGAGCTATGGCAAGCGATGCACAAATCTTTTGGCTCACGATTAGACATGAGCACAGCATATCATCCTCAGACGGATGGGCAGTCTGAGCGAATGATCCAGACTCTTGAAGACATGCTTCGGGCATGCGTTATTGATTTCGGTAACGGCTGGGAAAAGCATCTCCCTTTGGTGGAGTTTTCATATAATAACAGTTATCACACCAGCATACAAGCCGCTCCATTCGAGGCATTGTACGGACGTAAATGTCGATCACCTCTCTGTTAGGCAGAGGTGGGGGATAGTCAGATCACGGGTCCAGAGATTGTAGTGGACGCCACGGGAAAAATTGCACAGATACGACAACGCATGGCGGCAGCACGCGACCGTCAGAAAGCCTACGCAGACAAGCGTAGGAAGCCTTTGGAATTTCAGGTCGGGGACCGGGTTTTACTTAAAGTCTCACCCTGGAAGGGTGTGGTTCGTTTTGGCAAACGGGGCAAACTAAATCCGCGGTATGTCGGACCGTTCGAGATCATTGAGAAAATAGGCAAAGTGGCCTACAAGCTAAACCTACCAGCTGAACTCGGTGCAGTTCACAATGTATTTCACGTGTCGAATCTGAAGAAGTGCCTGTCAGATGAGACCCTCATAGTTCCTTTTTAAGGAACTCACTATCGACGAGCGGTTGCAGTTCGTCGAGGAACCAGTTGAAATCACGGACCGGGATGTTAAGGTCCTCAAACACAAGAGAATCCCCCTTGTCCGAGTTCGTTGGAACTCCAAACGTGGCCCAGAGTATACCTGAGAACGCGAAGATCAGATGACAGAAAAGTACCCCCAGTTATTCGGAACCAATGCAACCACTACTGAGACTGAAGCTACTACTGCGGAATTTCGGGACGAAATTCCAAATCAACGGGGGGATGATGTGACACCCCAGGAAAACCAGTAAACGATGCAACTTACCTAGCTTCCTCAGTAACCGCATGCTAAATTTCGGGACGAAATTTCTTTTAAGTTGGGGATAATGTAACAACTCGAATTTCCAAGATTCCTATTTCGCATTTATTGCACGTTCATTGTTTGTGTAGTTAATTATTTGCACAATTAATTGCTATGGAATTGTATATGTTTTGATACAATGAAGTGTGTTGTGTGATTATACATGGTTGTTTATTAATTGTGAAAGACTTGTCAAATATGTGAACTTGGTGGTGAAACTGTGAAATTGATGTGAGATGGTGTGCTTATGTAAGATATAGTAATTCAGGGTGTGTAGAGTAATTAGTGAAAATTAAACTATACTTAACCCTAATCCCTTGTTCACTAATCATTTTCACAAAACCAAAGCACGTACTTCACATTCTCTGGCAATCATCACCAAATCATTGGCAAGACATTCATCACTTTTGTTTCCACATTCTCCCTAGGATCATCCAAGGTAAATTGTTAATGATTGATTGTTGTTTTTATTCTTGATTATGTGTTCATAAAAACCCTAGTTCCTTATATAATATTCTGTGATTTTGATTTGATTCTGGATAATTGTGAATATGATGATGATGATTAGTTACATGATTGTTAGATTGTTCTTGTGATGATTATTGTTGTTAAGCATTGATCGATTGATTATGTTTCTGCCGTTTAAGTGAATGAAATTAGGGTTTTTAGAATGATGAATGAAACTGTTGATCGAAAGGAAACGTAACTGTTTCAATTGCAAATATCGAATGATTGAATGTTTGTCTGAGGTTTGTGAATGAATGTTAATTGTCTGAGTTTTGTTCATGATTGAGACTGTCTGAGTTTTAAGTGTTGATATTTGTCCGACTTTTATTGATGCATTAAGTGTCTGAGCTTTATATGATGTGTTGATGTCCGAGCTTTTAAACAAGCTCATGGGTCCGAGCTACTATATGAGTAACAGGTTGTCCGAAGTTTTGAAAGGAAAGGGGTCAAGTCCGAGTATCTTTTGTTAAATGCTTGTCCGACTTTTGGATATGGGGTCATGTGTCCGACCTTTTGAGATCTTTAGAGTGGTCCGAGTTTTGGCAATGATCAAGGGGTCTGACTTTTGACCCCCATGTCCTCTTGTCCGACCTTTGAGCCCCAAAACCCTTCACCTAGTCCGACTTTTAACCCCTTGCCCCTCCTATCCGAGTTTTAAACCCTTTCCCCTTTTGATTCGGTCCGAGTTTCATGCAATGGACTCCTGTCCGAGTTTTGAACAGGGGAAACCCCCCCCCCCTCACTCTTTGTCCGAGCTTTAATTAGGGCAAGGCCCTGTCCTACTTGTGTGTGATTTAAATTGAAGCTATAAGTTGTATGATAAAAGCATGTTGACTTGTTAAGGAATGAATGATGAAATTGAAGTCGAACTCTATTAAATTGTTAAGCTCATTAACGATGTTAATATGTTAAGTATGTTAACGGTGGCCGTTAGGTTAATATTCACGTTAGACTAAACTGTGAAATTCAAGACGCGACGCATGAGTTACGTGAAAACGATTAACTGTTTACGTGACGTATGATTCTATATATGATCGTATGATACTGAATGCAACTGTATGATCTTGCATGTATGAATCATTCTATGTGATATCATCATGTACACGATAAGCACACAAAACACAGTTGCTTGAATGTCAATGATTTGCATGTCCTAATTGATGCAAACACTTACATCGTATCATGTGCAACATATCCTAGGTCGTGTGTAACGGACTTAGACATTTGATAAACCCTAGAGCATAGCATACCGAGCAAACCAAGGTGAGTTCACACAGCCAAGGCATGGGGTTCCCAGGGTGGGAATGGGATTGATTTGTTTATTTGTACTTCTCTAGATAATGGAACGTAGTGATATGATCCTCGGGTGAGGAAGGTGATTGGTTAAGATACTGCTAGACTAGTGATGCTAATAGAACTGATCTTCGCACACACGCCGGGATTGGCTGCGATAATATGACTGATCTTTGCACACATGCCAGGGTTGGCTGCGATAATATGACTAATCTTCGCACACATGCCTAGGAAGGCTGCGAACTATACACTAAAACTTTGCACAGGTGCCGGTTGGCCGCGATACGAACATACCTAGTCTAGAATACTTGAGAACTTTCCCTAATCTTCGCATACATGCCTAGGAGGGCTGCGATACGAACTATTACGATACATGACTTAACGAACGAATACAAGGCTTACTATACTATTTCAATTACTAAACTATAAACTGTGAACTCGCTCAACTAGTTGTTGATCCTCTGTTACATGCCTTGCAGGTCGTTAGATATATGGAGCTTGCACAGGGAGGAGCAGGTCGTTGTGGAGCATGGATCGTGGATGCCATGTTAAAACATTTAAACTTTTGAACTATGATATACATTGGGATTTCATACTTATGCTTCCGCTACAATCGATACTATAGTTACGTTTTGAACACCTATCGTATTGAATGATTGGTTTGCATTTATTTTACTTGATATTAATTACATGTTCAATATGATTGGTGGCTTGATCCTGGTCATGTCACGCTCCCAAACGGTGTTACTCCGTGTGTGGATTTTGGGGGTGTGACATACCGCACCTCTCGCATTAACGAGTCTTGCATGTTACAGTCTGGAAAGGTCTTAGACTTAAAACCTTGTGCTGTCGCATCTTCCGGTGTGGCATTGACACTCGTTCCCGATCCATCGGGATTTGAACCACTTGAACTACCAGTACCACCAGTATCGTCACTCGTGTCATCTCGATTGACCTCATGTTGTGCAATTTCTGCACCCTCGTGTTGTTCCATAATAACATTAGTTCAGCTTTATCAGTAACTTTTCGGCCGTAGACTTTCTTTTAGCGCCATGTCACTTTTGATACTTAGTATCAAGGAACTTTTCGGCCCACGAATGAAGAATGAAATCTGTCATGGAAACCTCAATATCGTATTATTCATACATGTTCGAATAGATGATAATGTGGATAACCGCAACTAAATGCGTAGTGCCTCTTGCGTGTATTGGTCATATGTCTAAGTGGAAAACGAAATAATTTGTTGAGGAGGAGAAACCAACCAGTGGCCTCCGTCCCTATAGTATGCATTCCATACTACATAGGCTTTGATTATCCGAAGTAGAGAAATTCCTTTGTCGAACTTGTCCATGTGACGAATATGGTAATAGTGCTTGAGCTTCACGAGCTCCAACAAGATCATTAAGATCTTCATAGATGTCGAATAGAATGCAATGAGGGAGTTGTAGCATGGCTCATGCCATACTTGTTCAAAAACCATGCTTTACTTCTAGTTTTATCAACTATTTATAAAAACCCATCTTGTATGTTTCTTTTTATAATCTTGTAAAAGTATTATTTTTGGTGAAAACCCTTATATACTTTAACAAAACCAAAGATTATGATCATCCATTTAAACATTTATGTTTAACAAAACCCCTTTAACATTTTCATGTACACTTGTTAGATTGTAAGTCCCGAAAATCCGGATCAAACAACGATATCAAATGATTAACAAGGATGGGCGAAATCCAAACTTGATGATCTTCAAGAAATCAAGAACAAGATGAAGATTGAAGAAGATTGTTAAATTGAATGCTTAAACTTGCATACAAAATCTCGTTTTGTTTAATACAAGTTTCTAAAACAAATCAACTAACACTAACTCCTAATTTCCAACTTCTATTTACAGTAAGGGGTTTCCCCCCAAAACCCAAGGCCCATATTCCCCCAAATCCCATTCTAATACCCACCACCTTCTAGAAGCTTGGTCCATTTAGCCAATCCTACTAATCTATAAACCTATTGGGCCTAACAATCTCCCCCTAGGTTTACTGGATTAGTTGCTAAATCCGTTTGGAAGACCACCAGGCAACGGAGCCGGGTCAGCAAACACACGATTCTTGATTACGTTCTTGAACTTCCTTTCCAGCTTAGCTTTCAACAGATATCAGCATACCCACATCACTTAGTAGTTGTTCGATCGCCTGATCTTTGCTTGATATGTGAGCCTGCAAAGATGAGATCGGTGATTCTTTCCAGGCAGCATCTTCTTCCAACACAATCACTTTTCTTTGCAGCTTCGCTACATCAACAGTCGTATCGTTATCACTATCTCTTTCTTCAATAAATTTTATTTTGTTGGCTGCAAAGCGCATGGCTGCTTCATCATGCTCAGAGAGACAGGCACCACTAGAACTTCCTACATCGAACCTGATGCCGCTTGAACTTTCTGGTTGTGAGTGAGTTGTTTCAGGCAGATCGAAATCAAAATCGAAAGCAAAATCAAAATCGAGATCGTGTGTGCTTGTTTCTTGAGTAGCAGCGGTGACTGTTGGATCAGTGGGCATAGTAGGCTCTGGTTCTGAGCTTGGGCCAGTAGAATTTTTATTAGGAGCTGTTTCGGTTCTTCGTTTCTTGTTTAATTCTTGTTCAGCATCATCTGTCAAATCATCTTCAGTTTCAGGAGTAAATACGGAAGGAGGGTTTCTGACACTATCTTTCAAGGACTTAATCAGGGCTTGTAGATTTTCTGCAGTCATTAGCGTTAATTCTCGAACGGGTTCCTCAGCTTTCTCAGAGACAATCACTTCCACATCACTATCGTCGTCAGATTCTTCTTCGTCCATCTCTAACACTTCAGTTTCCATCTCAGCTTTGCTCGCCGTGTTCTTCAGCAACTGTGGCATTCAAAGGCTTTGGTTTGAAAAGTATATGAACCTGCAAACCTTGTAATTCGAATAAGTGGTCCGGGAAGACAATGAGAGAATCCGAAATAATTAGGAGATGAGATTAGTCTGAAATACGACTCGAAAGCGAAATGGTTGACAATTTATAGTGTTTCGGAATGGGCCTGAGATCAAACGGCCAAGCCTCAACTCGGACATTGGTCTGAATTACATTCGAGAGCAATGGGCCGGATCTAATTCGTTTTATCCGAATCAGTGGGCCCCAATCTAAAACAGTGGGCCAGACTATGGTTTTAATGTTTTGCTTTTTCAAGATAGAAAACATCTTTCTCAAAATCAACGCTCCAACCAACCGAGCAACCTTTTTGTACATAGAAATAAGAAAATAATAATTACACAGTAAAATAATATTATAATAATAATAATAATAAAGGGGTAATATAAGGAGGAGCTGGCATGGGAACAAATCATTTTCGAACTAAGTAAGGAACACTTTTCATCACACGCTTACTTAGACTGGTCCACGCGATTGTTAATATACTTGTCCACTTAAATCTAACGCTCAACCTTCAACTTTCAACCTTGTGATACGCTTAGGGTAGAATTATACTATGGCATCTGTTAGTCCCATTCCAAGGCATACCCCTGCGATCAAGGCAAGCACAACGGTTCATCGTAGCAGGAGAGTATACTGAGTCCATCCTTTTGTTTTTCAACGCCAGACTTTCTGGTGAACAGGTCAGTACTTTCGTACAGCAGAGAGACCAGAGAAGTCTAACGAGGGCAAGGCAAATACCTTTAATGGTACAGATTTGGCTTTAGTAGCACACGGATTTCTCTTTTTGTGAGATTTTCTTCCGTTTTCGGGTTTTGGCCCGTAAGCGGCTCTTTTACAAGATATCCTGACTGTGCCCAAGTCTGCATATAATCTAGATGCAACAGAGGGACAGTCCTGATATCCCGGATGACTCATCAGCATAAAGACCCTTAACCTCAAACGTTGGCTATCAATCAATGCAGGATTTAAGATCATGAAATCATACACCGTTGGTCTGTTACCCACAAGATGTCCAATCCATTATGTTTATATCACTTGGCATCTTATTGCTTTTCGAGCGTTAGACCTATCAACACATCGCAGTGGATCCTAGCTTGTTCAACATTCAAACCTTACATGTGTTAATCAAGTTCTTTATCACAAAAACTCATTTCATTTCCCATCAACTATTTCTCCCCCTCAAACAATGCATATTCTTTGGCACGATTTTTGTTTTCTTTTCTCCCCCTCAAACAATGCATATGTACATATATGTTTTTTTTTTGCATACGTACAGATACGTCCCTCTCCCCCTAAATTTTTGCATCACACTTTATGCGCAAATTTACTTATTTACTTACATTAGTATCGAAACCCGGTTTTTTTTGTCGCTCAGTCGGTGAAAACGCATCATTTTTAAAAGATCCACAAGCACATTGAATCTCGAGATGCTGACAGGTTTTATTAAAAGATTCACTGAATTAGTATCAGTGTGGATCTGTTTAAGTTTAAAAAATCCTCTGTCATAGCAATCTCGAATAAAGGTGCACCTTGATATCAATGTACTTGGTTTTAGAGTAAAAGACAAGGTTTTGATAATCTAGATAACGGAATCATTATCAAAATAAGTAGTAAAGTTTAGATAAGTCAAACCGAAATCCTTGAGCTGGTGTTGTATCTAAAGAACCTGAGAGCAGCAGGGAGCAAATGGTGCAACGCACTTTGCTTCCACTTCAAATGTGAGTTGTTGCTTCTTGCAATGCCATGAGATGAGACTGTCTCCCAAGAATTGGCATCCAGCCGATGTACACTTCATATCCCTGTCCATCTTTGAATCTTTCATATCGAATTTGGCAAGAACGTCGTGAACATATTTACTTTGATGAATCAAGAGCCCTTGACTGTTTTGACGAACTTGCAAGCCCAGTAACATTGTTACTACTCCCAACGAGCTCATTTCGAACTTCTTTCTCATCATCCGAAAATACGTGTTAGGATTGAACCCTACCAGAGGAACAGATAATGAAAGCCAAAACCGGATCACAATAGTGGATTCAGAATAAGCAGTTGTTTACACTTTGCTTTCCCCTTGACAATGGTAATCTAACAGCTGATGGATCTTAAGTACTGCTCACTATAACAACTGATGAACCAAACACTGATGAAACTCTAAAGACTGCTGAAGACAAACATTGTTGCTCTATCTATTGTCGTTTTCTAAGTACTGCTGAAGACACAAGCACTGCTCATTCAAAGGCTGATCACCTTTGAAGAAAGCAATGATGCTCAACATCAGTGCTCAGGCTACAACAGCGGAACGATGAAGCAGTAGTTATATCTTGTTTCGTATTTTACTTATAATCAGTTGTTTAACATCAGTAGTTTGTATAGAATAGTGTTTGTAGCTTGTTAGGTTGTTAGATGTCGCTATCATGGTGACGTCAGCTGAGATGCCTCAGTGGTTTGGTTTGCCTATAAATGCCTCAGTGGTTTGGTTTGCCTATAAATGGAGCAGTACCCTGCACCTTGGGGTATCAGGCTGAGGGGGAGCTTAGTTTTGTAAGCTTGCATTGTAATCTTTTGATTTTCTTTGTAACCTTTCGACTGATGAAAACCAATTGTTTATCAAACTATTCTCTTCTTTGGATTGTGTTTACAAAGTTTGTATTCATTTCCGCTGCACTTTTCACTGTTTCATATTTTCTGAATGTTCGATTTATACAAACAACACAATCATGAGAGCCTCCGATCTTAACAATTGGTATCAGAGCTTGGACAGTCAAATTTGATTTAATAATCATTTTTACGTAACAGTTAAGCTCAAAATTCATTGATACTAAGGTTGATTGTATTTAGTTGAAAAACAGAGCAAAGAGAAATCATGTTCAAAATGATGGATCAGATACTCTGTAAAACAACCAAGATGTCATAAGAATCCACAAATTTCAAACAACAAGTGATGTCATGCACAAATCACCCATAGTTTTTAGATCTGAAAACATGTCTGGTAACTATGATATGACTATCTGCATTTAAGATTGATCTCAACTGTTGATATGAAATTTGTGATGATTTCATCATATTTTATACTAAAGTATGAACCTCAGATTAATGAAACCTATGTTCGTATAAACATTAGTGTTTTGTTAATATAGAAAGAGGGAAATAAAACTTTTGTCATGAAATCTTATGTGATAAAAAGCAGGTTGAGAATCCTCAAAAGGACCAAATCAACCCTGTCAAAAAACATTAAGAAAAACTAGGGTCTAAACAATCCAAATCATACGTAATGTGAGAATTGGTAATAAAACATGTACAAATGTGACCAGATCTCTCAAAACATTGCTGAAAATGTTTTTGGATTGAGGATTCTTCTTATGAATGGGAAGGGTAAAAAGGGAAGAAGAAAATGAACAAAACTCAAAAGTGTGCTTATCTCAAAACTTTTGAAGCCAAAAGAAAAAGAGTATAAGCATAAAACACTTATGAGGTCGAATTTGGGTAAAGAATGGTCATCATACAACTGTGTGCATTCATCAAATACAGGAATTGTTCAGGTAACTATGGCATCTCCAGTGATTGACCTTAAAAGAAGAATTTACAATCAATTGACAAGAAAATGATCCTAAACAGTGGTCAAAATAACTTGAGAATGATATGATCATGAGCTTATTTGGAATGTTACCAGATCCTTTTGATGTTATTTTCAAAACTTTTACAAAAAAAATTTTCTCAGAATAAAACCAGATATATTATTTTTTATATATAATATATTTTGTACTTTTACTCATTTTTTATAGTAAAAAGTTCATCTCTGGTCAGGATGTAATTCCCTTATTTTTTTTATGTGAAATTACTATTCCTAAAACTGATCAAAAGGAAATGGTACACATGTCAAGGTCATGTCAAGCTCAAGATTAGTTTATCACAGATTAAAAATTGGTTGCAAATTGATTTTGAACTACTGAGATACTCATGTTCTAGTTCAAATAATTAGACACAAAATGAGTAGCCTTAGTAGAAAAGTCTTCATCATCTGGGATGCTAAACCACTGTCAGGAATAATGAACATGTGGTAAAACCTTGAACAAAGATTTCTGAGATAACTGCTGGCAATTTAAACTTGATAATCTACATCTAAAATGTATTTTGTTAAGCATAGCATTTTTGGAGCTCAACAGATGTTTTGACATGATATTGTGTTTACACAAGACTAAATCAATTCCTACATCTGAACAAGCAGATGCTAACATTATTTATCAAAAGTTAAAACACTGCTGCAATAACAGTTGTTGTACTAATGGTCTTCATTTTATTTTCTACCACTGTTTTCCCTTAACTGATGTCGTGTTTTCGAACATCTGCTTTCTAAATTCTTCCACTGCTGACAGTCAACCCCTGCTCTTTCATTTTCTTGATAAGCACTGTTGTACAAAATCAGTGTTCTATCCACTGATATTCTATCCACTGGTATTCTATCCACTGATGTAGTAAAATCACCCACTGTTCCATTTATTACCATTGTAACCACTGATGTTTGTTTCATCAGTGGCTCCCAAAACAACTGTCCTCCATTATTTACTTTTCCATCAGGGGCTGGCACGTGGTCAGTTTTTAGTCGTCAGATCGTTAAAACCGCTGCCACATCAGCATTCACTTTTTCCCTAAAATAAAACCCTGATTAAACCCAAACAGGGGCTCACACTGTCGAATTGAATTCCAAAAATTCTCTTCTCAAAGCAGTTTCCCACTCTTCTTCACAAAAACTTTCTTCGATCTTCTTCATAAAAAATGACGAAATCAAACCTGAAGTCAAAATCAAAACCGTCTTCTTCCTCCGCTCCCACAGACGCCACTCAAATGGCCGCTGAAACCACAGAAATTCGTTACAAAGCCCCTCACAACTATTTGGGTATACTCACAAAACCCACAACCGACAACACCTTCTACTCCATCATCGACATCTCGTCTACATCAAAATATAAAACTTTGATAACAGCAGACGCTCCCATTTATCTACAAACCCAGAGAGAGTTCTGGAACAAGGCTACCCTTGAAAAACATGGAGAAACTGTCACAACCATCAACTCCTCGATACAGGGTAAAAAGAACCAAATCACTCCACAATCAATTTCACAAGTCTTCAAACACGATGATTTGAAAGGTAAAACCTCATTTTCTAAAGCCGAGTTGAAAAAGGATTTCATGAACAGGGGCTATGCAGAGCAACCAAAAAGGGATACCTTACAAAAAGGCTATTTCCCTTCTGCACCCAGATTTTTGTTTCACACTCTATTGATGTGTGTTTCTAATAAAACAACGTCTTTTAATGAAATACCATCAAAAATTCAATGCCTGGGGTATGCAATTTTAAACAATGAAAATTTTAATTATTCCCAGGAAATATTTGATGATTTGGTGAAAAACGTTGATAGTAAAGCATTTCTGCTCTTTCCAAGATTTTTAAGCTACTATTTTGAACAAAAATTTGTAAAGGAAGATGCAGAATTGTCCAAACAAGGTGCTTCTTTTAAAATAAACTGTTTAACACCTGAAACATCTCTAGAATGCTGGCACCAATAAAAACAAAAGCAGAGGTGTCTGAGCAGAATTTAGCAGATGAAACAGCTCCTCAGGTATCGGCTGCTGAGCCCACTGCTCCAGGTGATCAAAGCAGCACACCCACTGCTTTAAAACCCACACCTGCCACCACCAAAAAGACCAAAAAGAAAACATCCAGAAAGCCCCCCAACCCAAAACAAAGGCACCTCTGGAAGATGAGATCTCAGAGTCAATGCCAGTGACAGCACAAAAGTCACCAATAACCACTGCTGCTACTTCCTCACAGTAGATGGAAGAAAGATCTCAACCCTTGCCTCAAACTCCTCCTGCATCCTCACAAAAGGATCAGGGTGTAAACACAGGGACCCCACAATATGAGCTCTGGACCCACTCGGATCCATCTTCCACAGTCCTGATCCCAAGGACATGTCTCTTTCAACTCCCTTACCTTCTCCCCCCACATTACCACAATCAATAATACCTTTGTTGCATGCAGTTGATGTTACTTAGACACAAACCAGTTCCTCTCAATTACCTATCACTGAGAGTATACTCCCACAAGTGACTGGGTCTGATGCTAATATCTCTGCTATCCCAGCAACAACTGAGGAGGTTACACTACAGGAGTTACAAGTGTCACACCCCGACCACGTAGAATATACAAAACGTGGCGGAAACGTCGGGGAGTGTTGTAACAGAATTTATTGTTTCAAATCCATGGCAAATGAAGTTTCGTTTTATTTATCAAATATGAAAGTATACATTGTTTAAACAAGAACCAAAGAGTACATAACATAAATTAACTAGTTCTTGTCTTGTTTTAAGTCACTAAGGCACAGGTCCGCCTAAGTATGTCTTGATAAGTCCTATGCATCATCTCCTGAAAACACATGTGAAGATAGGTACGTCAGCATAAAAATGCCTGTGAGATACATAGGTTTTGTGAAAACGGAATTCATGACTTGTGTTTGAGAAAATGTTTAGTCATGAGCCTTGTAATTTGCTTTGTCTTGTAAATCATTTGAAAAACGATAAGATCGGATGATATGTATCAATAAGAGGATAATGTATGGTTAAATGAATAACCATGTAAAATGAGTTTGTATAAGATAAGTTGTTTGTAAATCAATGTCTTGTGAAAAGTGTGTTATTTGTATAAAATGTTATATGTCTCAAATTGAAATGATTAAATAACGCTACGATATGTAATACCATGCAAACACTTATATATAGGAAGTACCAGCGGCGTATCCACCATGCTTGTATCATATTACACACGCCTCGTTACTTAAATCACTTACTCAAACCAAACCATCAAGATGTAATGTTTAATAATTGTAGAAATGTTAATCTATAGTCAAATGTCTATTGTCAAATGTAAATCATGTCAACAGATACAACCGGTTCACACGGTTCAATGGTTACAAACGGTTCACGTAATCGAAGGGGTAAGACGGTTCACATAGTCAAATGGTTACAACGGTTCAAAATGTAGTATAATGTGTTCATATACTGGATGAGCATATGCAACGGAAATGCAATGTAAAACAATGTACTAAGTATGCACACAATGGGCGTACGTAGCATGAAATGTATTGTAAAGTGATGTACTAAGTATGCACACAATGGACATACATAGCATAAACACAATGAAATCATGTACTATATATGTACTAATGAACATAGTAAGTATATGATGTGAAAACATGAAAGCATAAAAGTAACAAGTAGGCACATGTGTTCTACCCAAAAACAGTTTGGAAAACAGTAAAAGAGGGGTTCTATTTACTCACCTGAGATTGCTTTGAAGTTCTTGTATAATAACCAAATAATGCTAGAGATCACGGAATATCAAAAGGTACCTAATAGGTAGCTATGTTAATATACCGGACCTAAATCGGAGGATCGGATAGTATGCGGGCTCGTAAACCAAACGAGTATGGAGACTCGTGTAATATGGTTTAACAAAGCCTACATACTAAAATGAAACTTAACCTAAGTGCTTACGACCCGTTACAACCCGTTTAGGTAGCTTATGCTACCCTAACGCGTTGTTCGCGTAGAACGCGTTTGGAACGCCTAACATCGGGACCATAAGGTATAACCTCGGAAGGTTACAGCTATGGTCACCTAATGTGTTTGGTCGAATCCTAATGATCGACCAAATGGGTCGGGTTCGAAAGTATAAGCGATGGTTTAGATCGCTTACCTTACGACCCTATATAAGCACTATACTAAAAGTGACGAGCTAAGCATGTTAGAACATGCTTAACTAAGTTTAGAAAACAGGTTTGGCATCAAAACAAACGGCTTTGATGCTCACGAGTAGTTTGGTTACAAAATACGCAAGCATGCGCATTTTGGCCGAAACTACGACTCGTCACTGAGCCTTGATAACGTGGTAATCAGTAGGTATAGTCACTATGGACTATAACCATCGTGATCACGCTCACGTTATGAAGTTCCAATGAACTTCGTGTTGACCACAGGCTGGTCAACGCATAAAGTCAAACAAAGTTTGACTTTAGCACTAGAAAGCGATTAAAAGAACGAAAGAACACTTACGAAGGGTCCCCGAAAGCTAAACTTGATCCATGAGCTCAGGTATGAAGCAATGGCATCAACTTAGAGCTCTTTGATCAGTTTTGTGGGTTTAAACACAAATGGGAGGGGGTATTTATAGGAAAAGCAAAACCATTAGGATTGTTTCTTGAATATCGTGCCACGATCTCATGCGTACACTTGTCAAGATGTTGTGGTGGCTTATAATGACCTTAACTCTACTGATTGTGAAAGGGCATTGCACTTTAGGGTGTTTGAAAGGCCAAATTCAGCCAAAAAAACGAGTTTCTGCATCTGCAGGGCTGACGCGGCCCGCGTAAGACTTGGACATAGTCTTACGCGCCCCGCCTGGGACTTCTGATCTGAAACCAACTTTCAGAAATGACAGTTTTGGTCCCTGTTGCATATTCAAGCCATTTCCGACACTTCTAAGGCCCTTAAAGCCAACTTTAAGGCCCTAAAATGATGCCTAAACATTGTGGACATGAAACATGCTCAAAAATATGCCGGATGTCGGTTCGTTTGGCCGTACGATCGCGATGTTCGCTTAATTACGACAAAATGCGCATAAGCGCGAAAGACGATCCAATTGACGCGACGAATGGATTTTTATCATGCCAGACATTAAGGCAAAATATAAGGATGCTTACATAAATTTTTGGATGTCAGGATGTATTCAGAACGTAAGTTATGCGCGAAAGTGCAAACTTGTGCACTTTTTGACACTTTTAGCCCCTGAATGATCCAAAAGTTTGTTTTAGCATACCAAACCCCTCAAAGCCTATTTCTAAGCTATGTAAAGGATATTTATGGTATGTTTAACTTATGGACATGTTCCGGAATGTTCGTTACAGTTCAAATTGGCATACTTTCGCAGTTTGTCAAGTTTAGCCCCTGTAAGCGAATTAACTTGTTTTTGCCATACCAAAGCCTTCAAAACTTATTTCTAAGTTATGTAAAGGTTATTTAAGGTATGTTGAGTATATGTTGATGTTCCGGAGTATTTGTCGCATTAAACTGAGTACGTTTACGCACCAGTTTGCGTATAACTCTCCAGAAAGCGTTGTAGAGTTTGAAATTGAACAAGAATTGATATGTGCAAAAGATACACATATTTATACAAGATCCCAAGTATGAAATACAATATTTCATCAGCTTGGTATTTGTTTGATGGTCGCGGTGACACAAGTGTCACAGTCTCCCCTACTTTAGGAAATTTCGTCCCAAATTTATTCGTAGGAGTCTATTTGTGACTCTGCCAAATAACCATCAGCGATATGCAAAGTAATATCCTGTCATTTCCTTAACGGTCATTCTTCAGAAACGAAAATGAACAGATGGAGTCATTTTCCTCAACGAGTATACTTCAGAAATGGGAATGACGGAATAAGCAAACGAATGTTCATTTCCTCAACGGACAAATCTTCAGAAACGAAAAACGAACAGACGGAGTCATTTTCAATGGTTGCTTCATCAGAAATGGAAATGAAGGATTACACAACGGATATTTATTTCCTCAACGGATAAATCTTCAGAAACGAAAATGAACTAACGGAGTCATTTTCAACGGTTGCTTCATCAGAGTTGGAAATGAAAGATTACACAACGGATATTCATTTCCTCAACGGATAAATCTTCAGAAACGAAAATGAACTAACGGAGTCATTTTCAACGGTTGCTTCTCAGAGTTGGAAATGAAAGATTACACAACGGATATTCATTTCCTCAACGGATAAATCTTCAAAAACGAAAATGAAGTAACGGAGTCATTTTAAACGGTTGCTTCATCAGAGTTGGAAATGAAAGATTACACAACGGATATTCATTTCCTCAACGGATAAATCTTCAGAAACGAAAATGAACTAACGTAGTCATTTTCAACGGTTACTTCCTAAGAGTTGGAAATGAATAGGGTTAACTCTAGACACATGACAGAACTTGCTGTGATTTCTGTGCACTAAATTCCATAATTATGTATGCATCCATAATTACGTAATCCCTTGCACAGTCCGCACAGTTTGTTTTGTAATGTTTTGAGGAAGGATATCAAACTTGTGATGAGGGTGACTAGACTTCCATCGGGTCCTTTTTAATTAGACCGACAGGGGATCTTCTTAGTTAGGCCACCAAGGAGTCCTTTTAGCTATATCATCACACGATATCCCTAACCAGATTTTTGGATAAATCTGTTTAACTAGACCACTCAAGGGGTCTAATTATGAAGTAGTACTTTATAATCCAAGGGACTTAACTGTAACGTAGAAGTCCATTGAGGATTTTTACGTAGTACCTTTGGGTATCCTACTATGAGTCCTTTATACGAATGGTATGGAAGATTCTACAAGGATTTGGATAACATAATTTGGATTACACAACAACACATAAGGGAACACATAAGCACAAAGTCACATAATTGTTTAACTTGATTATTATTTGTTATTAACTTGTTATCGATTGAATACGGATATGGAAACCAGTCGATGGGCTACAATGTCCACTGGGATCTATCTGAGAAGATAGGAAGATCTCCCAAAATTCGATTTTTGATTTCAAGGAATTACCACATTCGAATTAAGGTATACAACAATTAAGGACTTACGGGAAATCCTTAGGTACCCTATTAAGGATTTATAGTGGTACTTTGGGTATTCGTCTTGTGTTGTAACCTGCGCCTTGTACTTCGTTTCCTTAGAATAAAAGGGTACTTAGGAATTTCGTGGAAGACGCAAGAGATCATAGAATGGGAGAATTTTGGGGGTAGTTTGTTCTTCAAGGAATACGGTTCCTTGATTGTCGGTATTGTAAGGGATATGTTCCTTATACATACAACCACATAAATACATTGCAATGTAAATAAAAAATTTATTTATAAACAATGATAACAACTGTTTCATGGACCTTGACAACAAAAGAAAATAATACATAAGACGTGATTATTTCTAAACGATGTTGTCTTCTAGTCAGTCAGATGCTCATCCCTGTGCTGGATTTGCATTAGCAAGCTTTGGGCAATTTCTTCGGAAATGACCCATCTCGCCACAGTTGAAACAAGAGCCTGGTAGAAAACGACCTTGAGCAGGATTGTTGCCAGCTTGGTCTGGCGCAACTGCAGCTGGGCAGACTCTTGCTGTGTGGCCTATAAGTCCACAAGTTTGGCATTTGCGGCATTGTACATTGGCGTGATGATGGAGGCCACATTGGTTGCACAAAGGTGCAGTTCCATTGTATGGTTTTCTAGCAGGGGGTTGTGCTGGTTGGTTGGGGACGGCTGGACCATTGTGAGCGACCACGACGAAGTTCTGAGAAGCCTTTCGCTTCTTTGACTTCTTAGGGGATTCAGTCTGTTCATCCATGGTCTTTGATTCCTTGATTGGGTTCGATTCCCCGACCGGTTTCTTGTCACCTTTTCGGAAAAGTTTACCTTTCCTGATCTTTGATTCAGTCAAGGTTGCAGATAGCTCAATGGCCTGTCTAACTGTAGTAGGGTTGCTACCAGTCACAATGTCTTGTATTGAGTCAGGGAGGCCATCAATGTACTTTTCGATTGCCTTATCCAAAGGTGTAACCATATCTGGGCATAACAAACTTAACTCCTCATAACGATCCGTGTAGGCTCGATGCTCACCGCTAACTTGCTTAAGATCGTCGAACTCCGTTTCCAAGGCCCTGATCTCGTGACGAGGACAAAATTCCTTCATCATCAGAGCTCGAAGCTCTTGCCATGTTTGAGCCAGTGCCACATCGGCACCCCTATCTCTCATCACCACATTCCACAATGTCAAAGCTCGTTTCTCAAAGACGCTAGATGCGAATTCTACCTTTCGCTCGTTTGTACATTGAACATGTCTAAAGGTGTTCTCTAAACTCTCGAACCATTGCAGAAGTGCAGTCGCTCCTTGAGACCCAGAAAACTTTGATGGCTTAGCCGAGTTGAACGTCTTGAAGTTGCAGGGGGCATTATTGTTGTTGTTGGCTTGGTTCCATTGAGCAAAGAGGTTTGGGAATTGAGCAGCCATTTGTTGCGCATTGATCTCTGCCAGTTCGGCAGTCGCTATCTGGTTTTCGCGTCGAGGAGGCATTCTAAAAGAGAAACAAGAAAGAAAACAAATGAAATGGCATTGGGTAAGAATAGGATGTTACAATTACCGACCATAATCATGGTTGATGGTCATTTGTTTGAACCACGAAGCAAACAAACAACACCAAGGCTGAATCAAAGCAAATAGATCCTCATAGTGTATCGCGAAGACATGCTCGCCTATAAGTGGACACTCACCCCAAGAGTTCCCAGGTAAGAGTGACTGGTCCGATTATGTGGATTTGTACGAACACTCTAGCCTTAGACAGAAAACCCAGAGTACAGGCATTCACTCTTCCAGTTTCCACGTGTTCACACTATTTAGGACCCCAAACTTTGACGAGAGTTTTGAAAATTCGAAGGGGTTCAAAACCTTATAACAGAGGGTTCAAAACCTAGTAATCAATCATCCTAGAACAGATGATTAGTTTTCAAAGCGGTTTTGAAATTTATGTCCTTGTTGTGGTCGTCGTCTAAGGATAGGTGACGGTATTGTTTTATGACTAAACGCAAGTAAATTCGCGTTAGGGTCCTAGGAAGGTTATAGACTAGGTCAAAGCACTACTAATAACCTAATTCCCTATAACCATTGGCTCTGATACCAACTTTTCTGTCACACCCCGACCACGTAGAACATACAAAACGTGGCGGAAACGTCGGGGAGTGTTCTAACAGAATTTATTGTTTCAAATCCATGGCAAATGAAGTTTCGTTTTATTTATCAAATATGAAAGTATACATTGTTTAAACAAGAACCAAAGAGTACATAACATAAATTAACTAGTTCTTGTCTTGTTTTAAGTCACTAAGGCACAGGTCCGCCTAAGTATGTCGTGATAAGTCCTATGCATCATCTCCTGAAAACACATGTGAAGATAGGTACGTCAGCATAAAAATGCCTGTGAGATACATAGGTTTTGTGAAAATGGAATTCATGACTTGTGTTTGAGAAAATGTTGTCATGAACCTTGTAATTTGCTTTGTCTTGTAAATCATTTGAAAAACGATAAGATCGGATGATATGTGTATGACCGGTTTCGACCTGAATGAGTCGTTCGGAAGAGCTCTCGTACGTTTCAGAGGCGGAAACTAAGAAACGCACTAGTAAACAGCTTGAACTACACTTTAAACCTCTTTTATATTCGATTGACAACGTTTACATTGAGAGAAAATACCGGCAGCACTACGGTATAACTTTGTCTGACCGTTACAAATGACAATGTCATGCAGCCTATTTATACTACTACCATATCCGTTTGAAACATCTCAAACGGTTACACTTTCAAACGGCTAACTGTTCAAACGGTTGCATGATTCAAACGGTCACTATCAGTTTTGATATTTCAAACGATTGGACCATCATGTTGGGCTTCTCATTGGACCTCCAAGTTGAACCTTTCCATTGATTGGACCTAAATGAATTTTGTCTTTTGTGAACATTCTAAATCGTATATCATGACATTTCATTCATGATGTCACATGTGATGTCATCTAGGTGATGTCACATGTGATGTCATGCTTGATCGGATCCGCACCGAGACCGAGACTCGACATAAGACGAAGACGACAGATGACTGCACCAACAGACTCCCCCTCAGATGTTGACGAGTCTTAAGTGTCGAGTCTTCAACGACTTCAGTCTTTATCATTGTAAGCATCCTCAAATCTTTCTCTTCTCTTTTCATCATCATCAACAGACTCCCCATGAACAATCTCTACTTGGATGTCTTCAGACTCCCCCTTTCGATATGCTGGGATCGCAGCCTGGCTTGTTGAAATCACACAGTCTTCAGGTATCGGAACCTGGCACTCTATCTTCATATAACTTGCACATTCTCTACCCAAAAATAAATTCTCTGATGATAACTTGTAAAAACAATCTCACCAGCTATGAACCACTTGCAGGAATAATACAATCAAAGAATGATTTTACAATGTTAATCTTTGATAAACCACTTGAAGATATATTTTAATTTTTCAAAACAACATATTCACCCAAACCATCTGTTCATCATGTTTAGCACTCGGAATTTTGTAAATTAGCTCTCCAACACCAGTTGTCGAAAATCTTTTTGAATTTTTCAAAATTTATGCTAAAACACACTAAAAATCTTTTTGGATTTTTGAATGTATAGAAATGAAATGCAGAAAAAACAAAATATTTACAAACAATATTTTTGTGAGTTTGTGTAAGAGGATCATATCAGCTTATGAGACAAATCACCAACACCGTTAAGCTTGATTTCATTTTAAGTTCTAAACAATTTACCTAGATTGTCAATATACTGGTCCACTTAAATTTTCACACAAAGTTCAACTGATCCGAGATACGATATTAATGTCTTAAGCACTTAAACTTATCCGTATGTCCCACTACTTGAATATACTCCCGTATCCAGATCCCAATATTCAGTCTTACAGGTGAGTATACCACAGATGATATATGTAAGGGGTTAGGTGTGAAACCGTGAGAGCTCAGGTCAGAACTTCCGTTCAGCAGAGAGATGACGGCTCGACTTTTGGTGGGTCCCCTTTAGAGGATCTTTTTTTACAACAGCAATGACTATCAATTTTATTGTTTCATCGATTTGCTGAGGGCGGCGCTTTTTCAAGCATTTGCAGAAAGTATTATCAGGGGACTAGGTCAGTACTTCCATACAGCAGAAGTCCCGGGATAATACCCCAGATATCACTGAGCATAAAGACCTAGTATCTCAGAATAAGGGATCTTTCAAACAAGATTTCAGGGGTTACCTATATATCCAAGTTTGTGTTAACCCACAGAACAAGCAAGTTTGAATTTTTAAGTTTATATCTCGTCAAAGTTTATTAATTGTGTAAAAATCTACTGACACATCCGCAGTAAGACTGTTTATCACTTTTAAACTTTCCAAATCTTTAGCATATTGTGATAGTCCGCTGATGTACTATCATTTCCTCTTTTTCACAACAAACTCATTTTTAGATTTTATCATGTTTTTGTCTTTTTCAAATTTTCTAATGTTTTTGGATTTTCTGAAATTTTCTACTCCCCCTAAAATGCAAACACATTAACGAAAATTTAAAACAAACTGTACAGAAACATGACAACCGATATCAAATCGCATCAATTCACCATTCACTTAGCATAACAATCAGAACTCCCCCTATCAACAAACTATTTTCTCATTTAGATTTCAAAACACTTAAGTTTGTTTTAATCAAAATGATTTTTCCGGAAAATAAGTTTGGTTGATTTTACCACTTGAAAGTATATCAATACTAAGTTCGGGGATGTGGTTCATCATCTTGTCTCTCAATCACTTGTAGGAAAATGCAAGTACAAATTAATGTCCTTGATTTACCATATGCTCAAGTTATGCACAAACAAAACTTCTAACCACTTGTAAACAAACAACAAACCTTTTTACCATTTGGATGATTGACATTACCGTAGTAAATTCCTCAAGAAAAATGCCGATACCTGCTCCTCAATTACCAACCTGGAAGCTCCGGCAAGTCCTGAGACTTACTGTTCATAATATGTACCATCCCAGTCACAAACCAGGGATGGTTCAACCTTTTCTTTCTTTGTTTTCTTCTTATAAAATTCTTTAACCCCTTTGACTTTTCGATCAATCATCTTGCCAAAGATATGTTTTACCTTGGGATTAAAGACCTTCTCAGCATCAAATTCCTGTTCATCATGATAAAATTGGTTAGAAATTTCAACTTTACCAATTTTCTTTTTATAATTCTCAGCCCGAAGTAATGGAAACTCCTCATCATTAACAATCGGAACTGATTTTTCAACTTTTACATCAGCTTCACATTTTGAAACAACTTGTGGCTCAACTGACTTTGTGGAATCAGTTTCATCGCCCGAAGATAGCTCCTCTGATTTTGACCTATCAGAATCATTGCTAGAGCTTTCACCAACCTTCTTAACAACCCATTTCTGGTTGTCAGATTTGGCTCTCTTCTTGTAAAACTTGTTTGAACTCTCACCAATTTCAAATATAGAATCTTGAAACAATTTTGTTCTATCAATTGGTGATTCGAACGCAAGCACTTTCTCTTTGACTTTACGAAATACTCCCTGTTTTGATTGTATTGCATTAGAACAATCTTTTGCAATATGTCCAATAGTGTTGCATCTGAAACAAGTTCTTGTATCTCTCTTCTGTTCGTCTTGCTTCTTCGCAAGGAACTCACTATTTGATTCCCTCCAGAAACTTGTATTTTCTTCTTCATCAGTTGATGTGCCTGAAACAAATGACATTTTGGATTTAAAATCACGAATATATTTTTCATTTTTCTGTTTTTCTGTAGGAATAAAGCCTAAACCTTTTTTTTTTGAAATTACCGTTATGGTTTGATTTCTTTTGGAAACCTGAACCAGAACTGTAATTTTTTTTCTTGTTTAATCTCTGTTGAACTCTTGAGGTGTAATATCTTGGTTTTTCATTAAGACATAAGCCTTTTATTTCAGAAATATTAATTTCTGTGAGTACGAAAACCTTGTTTATCAATTCAGTTTTGACACCTCTTATTGGAAATTCCTCATCAGAATATAATTTGTCAGAATCATTCAAAGTGTAGGCAACTTTAAACAACCCATCATCCAAATTAGATTTTGATAAAAGGAATTCTTTGTCATAGACTATTTTTCCCTGTTTTTCTGTTTGACCCGGAGTGCTTGACTCAGACTTTGACTCTGACGCGGACTCCGACTTTGACTCTTCTATCTCATCGTTTTCTAACACATGATCCACGACTTTCTTCATTAATTGAGACTGTTGATCAGTGTCAGATGATGTAAACACAACATCAATACTATCTGGTAGATAGACTGACGACTCTGACTCCCACTGTAAATTTGTTGCCTTTTTGACTCTTTCATCGTTTGGGTATCTTGGCAAATATCCATTTTCCAGCGGGGGTGGACATTTGTTATAACTGACACCTTGCTTCTTACCAGATATCGTCTTTTTAGTGTCTTTTTCCTTGTCATTCTTCTTCTTGTCAGCAATCTTTTCATCAGCACCTTTTCCAGCTGCTTTCTCTTCAGTTACCTCATCGTCTTCCCATACCTTCATGCTTTCAACCGTCGGATAAATCCGGTCAATAACATAGGAAGTACATGAGTAACTTTTTAACAAACGATTAACTCTCTCCGTTTCAATTCTCTGCAGCTCAAGTTCTGTTCTAAAGCAGCACACTTCTCAATATAGTTGTTTACAACTTTCTGCTTCGTCATAAACGCCCCCTGAAGAGTTTTCATTGCTACAGCTTGTTCTTCACTCGTTTGATTGTACTGATTCATCGTTTTATTCAGCACATCGTAAGACTCCTTCAGACTGTTCAAGTTGTAAATCAACATGCTATTTTGCTTCTTCACAACTTCACAATTCTCACACTTCACTGGAATCCTTTTTGCATCAACTTCTTCCTCAACCTTGAATTTAGGCACTTCTTTCACCTTTTGTCTTCTCACCACCAGAACCTCTTCATCATCACTGCTCACCGGTGTTTTGATCTTTTTCTTTTTCTTCTTTGCCTTCTCATCCTCACTGTCACTTTCAGCAAGCAGTTTCATATCTTCTTTATATTTTCTTGCCCAATATTCCGTATCATCATCACTATCATCTACAACCTTTGCCGTAAAAGCAGTGTAAGCTGTAGTTTGATCAGGAATATGTAGGACCGGTTTTTCGACCGTTCGATTGCGTAACGAACGTTTCACGTGCGGAATCCGTGAACGAACGTGACCGAACACACGATAATGTACTACTAATGTGATTCCATTGCTAAATTTGACGTGTACGATACAAGAATCACAAATATACAACTTTCTCTCTCTACTTTCTCTCTCTAGAAAGTCTTCTCTCCAAGTCTTCTTCAAAGTCTTTCAAGAACTAACTAAACTAGTCATAATCCCCTATTTATATGGTCAAGGCTATTTAATGAAAGTTCACATTAATTACAAGTTTGCCACCTTGCCATTTCTAACTAAATATGACATTATGCGCTTGATTTCTTCCGGTCTTCTCACTACGACTTTGATTTCTTCCGGTTTTTCACTACGACGTGAATTGACGAAGGCGATAGACAATAAATGCATCAACAATCTCCCCCTTGGATATTGCCGTAGTCAATCTCGTAGTGAAACTCGTAGTGACTTGACTTTCTCTCTCTTAAGTTCCTCTTGCTTGAACAGAATCCCGGTGGATCTGTCTTCAGCTTCCGTTGCTCTTTTTCTTCAGACTCTTCAGGCTCCCCCTTTCGTCAAGCTTCCGTGCTTTTGGGATCGACGCCTTGCTTTCCGTATCAACAAATTCTGAAACCTGCACATCTCAACCTCTCTATTACAAACAAATAAAGTTGTGATTCAACTTAATGAATCAACTAAACATTTGAGACTCATTTAAAATTTTCAAAATTTGAAACGTTCCAATTTCTAATTCAACTTAATGAATCATCTTAAACATTACAAACCATTTAACCAACCTGTCTGTTCATCATGTTTAGCCTTTGAGATTTTGAATGTCAGCTTTTCATCATCAGTTGTCGAAAATCTTTTTGGATTTTTCAAACTATGAAACATAAATGCAAAAACAAAAATTAAATGCAGAAATGAAATATGTACAAACATATTTTTGTGAGTTTGTGTAAGAGGATCATATCAGTTTGAGACACATCACAAGCACCGTTAAGCTTTTAATCGTTTTAAGTTCTAAACGATTCACGTTGATTGACGATATTGTTGTCCTCTTAAATTTTCATACAACTTTCAATCTATTCAGGATACTATTTAAGTGTTTTATGAACTTAGTTCGATTCATGTGTCCCACCTCTTGAATATACTCCCGTATCCAGAATCCCAAAATTCAGTCTTACAGGCAAGAATACTACAATGATATCTGTACATAAATTAGGGGAAAGATGCGAGAACTGAGGGATCTCAGGTCAGAACTTCCGTTCAGCAGAGAGATATCAGCTTCGACTTAGCAGTGTGTCCCCTTTAGAGGATCTTTTCAGCTACAACAGATGATTATCAATTTTATTGTCTAATCAGCTGAGGGCTTTATGCTATGTTTCAAGCATTTTGGATAAAGTATTAGCCAAGGACTAGGTCAGAACTACCGTTCAGCAGAAGTCCCGGAATAATACCCCAGACATCATAGAGTATTAACACCTAGTATATCAGAATACGAGACCTTTCAAACGAGATTTCAGGGGTTACCTATATATCCAAGTAGTGTTCCCCACGAATTTCACAAGTTTGAAATTTTAGGTTTATATCCCGAATAAATCTACTAAATGTACAAAAACCTATCGTCACATCATCAGTGAGACCGTTTATCACATTTTACATTACATTTCTTTAGCATGCTGTGATAGTCCACTGATTTACTATCATTTCCTCTTTTCACAACAAAACTCGGTTTTAAATTTTTAATGTTTTTGACATTTTCAAATTTTCTAATTTTTTTTAAAATTTTTCTCCCCCTAAAATCAAAATATGTTTCAATTTTGATTTTCTGAGAAAATTTGAAACAAACTGTACAAACTTGACAACATGATGAGAATTACTTCAATTCTCCATCCACTTTGGCGTAAACAATCAGAACTCCCCCTCACAACAAACTATTTTCCCATTATGATTTCAAAACACTTAAGTTTGTTTTAATAAAAATGGTTTTTCTGGAAAATTAGTTTTGTGTGACATTTCATAAACTCGGGGTTTCATCACTTTGTTTTTCAAATTACCACTTGTAGTAAAGATGAATCATGTACAACTTAATGTCCCTGATTTATCTTTTGAAAGACGAAAAATCACCAGAGTGAAATTTCTCAAGAAATATGCCGATTCATGTTCCACGCTTACCAACCTGGGAACTCCGGCAAGTCAGGATTTTCAGTTAAAGAGATTCACCCAAGCCTGACGGTCCTTGGGTGTTTTGAACATACCTTTTTGATTCATAAAATTCTTTAACCCCTTTAACCTTTCCCTCAACCATCTTTCCAAAAATATTTTTCACTTTTCCATTAAAAGCCTTTTCGACATCAAATTCTTTCTTTTCAGAATAGAATTGATTCGAAATTTTCACTTTACCATCTTTTTGTTTAAAATTTTCAGTTTGCAATGGAGGAAAGTTGGTATCATCCATTGGCGGAACTGAATTTTCACTTTTGAGCTCAACTTGTGGATCCTCTGATTTTGACGAATCAGAATCATCGCCTGAAGGTGGCTTGTCTGACTTTGACCTGTCAGATTCATCGCCGACATGTGGCTCCTTTGTTTCCGAAGAAACAGATTCATCGCAATGAAATGTTACCTTCTTCTTTATCTCTTCTTCTGTCCTCAGATTTGCATCTGAAGAATTCGGTTTACTTGACTTTGTTGTCGAGTTAAGCGATTCATCAGCACTCTTATTTGTTGTACCCGAGGATAAAATCTTCTCCAGATATTCTCTGGCTTTCTTCCTCTTCTTTCGCAGTTTGTCTTTTTGCCCTTGAGAAAGCTTCACTTTCTTTTCTAGAACTTTAGGTTCTTGGACCTTCTGTTCTTTGACTTTCTGCTCTGAAACTTTCAGTTCCTTGGGCTTGACAGTGACTGGTTTCTTTGCCAATTTCTGAGAATTAACCCTCAATCTTTCACTTGATTTCTTTGGGCAATCTTTTGCAATGTGACCGTTGATTTGGCAATTATAGCATCTCCTCGTCTCAAATCTTTGTCTCTGGCAGTTAACAGCAATGTGTCCTTGATAGCCACAATTGTAACACACTCTGTTATCATACCAATCACCATTTTCATACCAAACACTCAGATCAAAGCACTGTTTGGCTTGGTGATACTCTTTCCTCTTCTTGATTGTTGGATTTGTCTTTTGAGCACTGTGGTCAAACCTGCACCACTTATTACCAATAATTTTTGAGTTTTTGTTTTTCAATTTTTGTACTTTTTGACTGTGATTGGATGATCGATCTGATGAGCTTTTATTTTCTTTTTGAACAATTTTTGACTTTTTAACAATTTGTTTTTGTTCTACACTCTTCTTAACAGGTTTCTGCTTTGAGCATTCACCTATTTCAGTAGATCGCAAAACAGTATTTTTGAATTTTTCTTCTAATTCTAAAAACAATTTTTGTTTTTCAAATTTTCCATTTACATCATCAGATTTCTCATCACAATCTTCAACTTTGACATTGTCAAAGTTTGTGACATCGTCACTTATTGGAACTGCATTGATCGGTTTTGGACATGGAATATTCACATACGTTGAAGAAATCACAAAACCTTTCAATTTATTTTCAAGCTCAGCAATTTTATGCCGATCTTTTTCAGCTTCTTTTTCAAGCTGAATGATTTTAGCAAGATGAGAATTTATTTCAATCTGTTTTACAAGATTATTCTTACCAAATATATCTTTCTCATCTTCTAAAATCTTTATTTGACTTTGACAATCTTTCTTAATTTTTACGTTTTCATTTTCTAGATTTTGTTTTTGATTTTTCAAAACATTTTCTGATTTTTTAAGATTTTCGTTTTCTAATGTCAAACTCTCTAAAACCCTCAAGAGTTTGGCATTTTCTGATTTTAGATTTTCACAATTTAAGCACTTCTCAATCATCTTTTCAGCTTCAGCTTTCTTCTCCACCTTGATAGCTGAAATTTCTTTAACCTGCTCCTCTTTATCTCGAACGATTGCCTCAGATTTTAATTTTGCTTCATCAGCTACTTCTGCATTACTAATCTTTTGAATTTCAAGTTCTCGCTCTTTAATCTTCTCGATGAACTCACTCAAATTCACGTCTAAGTATGTCTTCCTTAAATCTGACAAACATGTTCTCCACCCATCATCCGGTAAAGCATTTGCTAACTTGTTAACCCATTCCTCATTTGTCTTGGTTATCTTCAAACTCACCATCTCCCAATACATCTCGATATACCTTTTGATCAATTCATCAATTGATTCTCCCTTGATACCTGTAAAATTTTCAAACTTGTTTAGTGTAAAATAGATTTCAGGATCCATGTTTTGGTATCAAAAGATTCACAATGATGAATAACAAAGATTAGGCAACAACAAATCGAGTGAGGATTCCCTCGGGCGAGGATCCTATTCTTGACAAATACCTTGGATTACCTGCAAACACACAAGTAAACGATCAAGTCAAAACTGATTGAATACGTAACAGTGTGTTGAAAATCCCAATCTAAGACTCGTTGTCGAAGATTCGTGAACCCGTTCCAATGAATGCACACAATTTAATTTGACCTTCAAACTATTGTGGCCGACACTATGTATGATATAGAATTTAATAAATGGATGTCACTTCCAGTAGTCAACAACAACAACCAACTAACAATGGGTGTGCTTTGGGCTTCAGTGATTGGGCCTCAAAACCAACTACAAAACATTAGTGGGACGGTGTAACCTTTAAATGGGCTGACAACTTTCTAAAGGTTGAATCGATTATGTCAGATGTCACATGTGTTCACATGCAAACAATAACAACAACTTATTAAATGGGCGGTGCTAATCAACGTCGATGATTGGGCCTTTCTAAACAAGTGGGGCGGTGGACTTATAGCAAGCAATCATCCTGTTAACAACATTAAATCACATGCAAATGGTGGGCGGTGGGCTAGTGGGTCTTATTTCACAACGATTGGCTATTTGGTCGGTGCACTTAAACAAAAACAACAAGCAACGTGAATTAACCATTGGCCATGTGGTGCGGTGACATGGATTCTAAAACAACATGGGGTGGTTGTAACAGAGGCTCGTGATTAGACCTTCACTGTTAAATGAGGTGGTGCAGTCGACAATTATAGTGAGACGATGTAAATCAGAGATTGGACCGACAACCTGTAATGCTCAGACAAGTCACATGAAGAAGATGACATTAAAGCGGACCATAATTTTTACATTTGGAGCGGACCACAATGTCACATAAGCGGTTCAATAGTTGATTTGGAGCGGACCTCTTTCTGACCAAATAAGCGGACCATACACGTAACTTGGAGCGAACCAACTCAAAACACTTCGAGCGATCCTCAATTAAGACCAAATAAGTGATCCAAAGTAGTGCCAAATAAGCGATCCTGAGCTGAAATTTGACGCGAATTCGGACCGAAAAACCGCGATTACTCCTAAACGACTTGGAGTTTCGAGCTGAAACTTGGTAGGGTTGTAGATCGGGTCTATACGCACAAGATATCCAAAAATCAGACGAAACGGACCGTATTTACCTGTTCAATTTGATGAATTTCAGTGAAAAACGTAAGAAATGAGTAGAAGATGAAGAAATCGATGAAATCGGATCTGAATCGGCTCTGAAATCGCTGAAATCTGTACGAGAACGATGTGTTTGATCAAGCAATCGAGCTCCTAGCTCTGATACCAATTATAGGACCGGTTTTTTGACCGTTCGATTGCGTAACGAACGTTTCACTTGCGGAATCCGTGAACGAACATGACCGAACACACGATAATGTACTACTAATGTGATTCCATTGCTAAATTTGACGTGTACGATACAAGAATCACAAATATACAAATTTCTCTCTCTACTTTCTCTCTCTAGAAAGTCTTCTCTCCAAGTCTTCTTCAAAGTCTTTCAAGAATTAACTAAACTAGTGACATAATCCCCTATTTATATGGTCAAGGCTATTTAATGAAAGTTCACATTAATTACAAGTTTGTCACCTTGCCATTTCTAACTAAATATGACATTATGCGCTTGATTTCTTCCGGTCTTCTCACTATGACTTTGATTTCTTCCGGTTTTTCACTACGACGTGAATTGACGAAGGCGATAGACAATAAATGCATCAACAGAATATAATCATCCCAGGTAAAATTTGCCCAGCTAAAACCCTCTGGTAATCTCTCATCATCTTGATCAATTATCAAAGCACTACCATCCCTTCTTTTTCCATACAATCTATCACTATTACCCACACAAGCTCTTTTTTCAGAATCTTCAATCACATCTCTTCCATGTGCAGTTTGAGCTTGATGTTTATGTTGTTGAGATGATTGTTGACCAACTTGGTGATAGATGGCTTTACGATAGTAATCATTGTTGTTGTTGAACGAATTTTGAACTCCACTTGCTTCACGGTTAGTGCACTCCCTCTTGAAGTGTCCTTTTTCCCTGCACCGAAAACAAGTGACTTTAGATTTGTCAAAACCTAAAGTAGAAACATTCGCATCACGAAGATCATCTATCCCCGTGATTTGTTTGAATTTCTCAGCTCTCCGTAAAACACTAGCCAGACACCACTTTATGTCCATCAGCTCCATTTCTTCAGGATCTATCTGGTCGTAATCTTCTTTGATTAACATTGGATTCCCGATACGACCTGCAACAAAACAAGTATAAGATTCCAAAAACATTCCTAATAAAGACATTTGGTTTTTGGCAACTTCCTCAGAATAATCTTGATCATTTTCAAGATTTAACACAATGTTGCATTGTAATTTTCTCCCATTCTTAGTTGCAGAGATGTTTGGATCGAAAGATGGAAATGAAGTGAAACTGGTTTTGCTATTTGATCCAGATGAAGGACTTCCAGACGAATTCTTGGCACTGTAGGCAGTCTCAACCTTCGGAGATAGATTCGAAGATTTCTTCTCATTTACCCCTGCCTTATAATACAGTCCGATGTCCTGTTCTCCATCGAAATCTTTCATTCTTATCACTTTACGTTGTTCCATTTCCTGAGCCTCTATCTTTTCAATGAACTTACTGAGCGTCAGATTGCTAAAACCTTTCTTGTTTCTGAGCATCATCAAGTATGTGCCCCAAGTCTCATATGGCAACGCATCAGCAAGTTTCTCGATCAACTCATCAGTACTCTTCTCAATACTCAACCTTTTCATATTGGCAAGCAAATTACAATATCGTTCAATAATCTCTCTCGTACTCTCATTCTTTAACCCACGAAATAAATCAAACTCTTTCTTTAAAAGCGATTTCTTGCTTTTAACCATCTCTTTACTTCCTCGAAACTTTGAACGTAATGCTTTCCAAATCGAATATGACGTTCCATTGTGTTGAAAAAGCACCATAATATCTTCTTTCACTGCTTGTTGAAGAAGACTTAGCATCATTTTCTCATCTTTATACTTCTTCCTAGCATCAGCAGTAAGATCTTTTATCGGAACATGCTCTTCATCATCATTCAAAGGTCTAACATACTTTGTCTCGACACATTCCCAAGCATCAAGATAATTAGCTTGCACCCAATTTTCAAACCGACCTTCGCAACCTTTATATTCTTCTATATTCATGAGCTTGGGAGGCTTTTGCATCGTCCCTGTTTCGTTTTCAAGCATTGTGGTTTGAACAGCAGTGATTGGGGTACTGGGAGTAGCGAATGCGTTGTAGAAATCCTCGTCCATTTTTCCGAATTTTAAATGAGCTGTATCACCTTGTAAGAATACCTAACAAACAAACAAACAAACAAACAGCAATCAGTTTATAGATTTATCAATTAATAGAATAAAACTTTTACTCGAACTGGTGAATATTCTGTTTGAACTGAAAGTTGACACACTGTGCGGACTGAATGTTGACACACTGTGCAGACTGCAGACTGTGCAGACTGCAGACTGTGCGGACTGCTATGACCCGGATCCAATTTAACTGACAAGACTTTTTGAAATCTTTGAACTCCAAGCTGAATGATCACACCTTAAATTCACATGACTTGAACTGATAAAATTCCAATATAACTTTTGATGTAAACTATTCACTTGATTGCAATCATTTTTTTAAAAAAACTTTGATTATCAATAACAGTACATGAGCCGATGACACAAATTGGGCTTCTAACTAACAAATCACGTTTGCCGCCCTTTAAATCTGAATTAAATTGAGATTGGGCCGTGTAACTGACAAATCATATGCACAAAATGAATCGGTGATGATTAAACAATGTGAGACATTAATGGCCGACAACTTCAAGACAAATTGTTTGGACTTCCTTTTTAAATGTGGCGGCACATGCAATCCTTTTGATCTGTCAACAACTTTTCAATGTGATAGGGCCGCAATATCCACTAATTGATTAAGTGCAAAAAACATATCAATTGTTTCAAACGGTGGACTTTCAAACGGAAATTATATGTTCAAACGATGTGTCAGTTTCAAACTGAAGTGTTGTTCAAACGATGCATTTTCAAACGATGTGTTGTTCAAACTGTCAACTCAAACGATAGTCAATATTCAAACGATAGGAAAACTTCAAACGACAGGAAGCATGTTTCAAACGACAGGACAAGATTTCAAACGGACAGGCAATGCTTCGTTCAAACGGACACCTTTTTCTAAGCCATTTTTGTCACTTTTACTTCGAGTTTTAAGCTGAGATTCTCAAGGATTTGTTAAACTATCATTACGCACACATTGTGTAAGTTTCAGCCGATTTCAACCGTAAAAACTATTGATTTTATGAAAGAAGATGTAGAAAATGAGATTTTCAAGCTGAATATGGCAAGAACTCCTCGTCCTGAGCTCTGATACCACTTGTAGGACCGGTTTCGACCTGAATGAGTCGTTCGGAAGAGCTCTCGTATGTTTCAGAGGCGGAAACTAAGAAACGCACTAGTAAACAGCTTGAACTACACTTTAAACGTCTTTTATATTCGATTGACAACGTTTACAGTGAGAGAAAATACCGGCAGCACTTCGGTATAACTTTGTCTGACCGTTACAAATGACAATGTCATGCAGCCTATTTATACTACTACCCTATCTGTTTGAAACATCTCAAACGGTTACACTTTCAAACGGCTAAATGTTCAAACGGTTGCATGATTCAAACGGTCACTATCAGTTTTGATATTTCAAACGATTGGACCATCATGTTGGGCTTCTCATTGGACCTCCAAGTTGAACCTTTCCATTGATTGGACCTAAATGAATTTTGTCTTTTGTGAACATTCTAAATCGTATATCATGACATTTCATTCATGATGTCACATGTGATGTCATCTAGGTGATGTCACATGTGATGTCATGCTTGATCGGATCCGCACCGAGACCGAGACTCGACATAAGACGAAGACGATAGATGACTGCACCAACAATATGTATCAATAAGAGGATAATGTATGGTTAAATGAATAACCATGTAAAATGAGTTTGTATAAGATAAGTTGTTTGTAAATCAATGTCTTGTGAAAAGTGTGTTATTTGTATAAAATGTTATATGTCTCAAATTGAAATGATTAAATAACGCTACGATATGTAATATCATACAAACACTTATATATAGGAAGTACCAGCGGCGTATCCACCATGCTTGTATCATATTACACACGCCTCGTTACTTAAATCACTTACTCAAACCAAACCATCAAGATGTAATGTTTAATAATTGTAGAAATGTTTATGTATAGTCAAATGTCTGTTGTCAAATGTAAATCATGTCAACAGATACAACCGGTTCACACGGTTCAATGGTTACAAACGGTTCATGTAATCGAAGGGGTAAGACGGTTCACATAGTCAAATGGTTACAACGGTTCAAAATGTAGTATAATGTGTTCATATACTGGATGAGCATATGCAACGGAAATGCAATGTAAAACAATGTACTAAGTATGCACACAATGGGCGTACGTAGTATGAAATGTATTGTAAAGTGATGTACTAAGTATGCACACAATGGACATACATAGCATAAACACAATGAAATCATGTACTATATATGTACTAATGAATATAGTAAGTATATGATGTGAAAACATGAAAGCATAAAAGTAACAAGTAGGCACATGTGTTCTACCCCAAAACAGTTTGGAAAATAGTAAAAGAGGGGTTCTATGTACTCACCTGAGATTGCTTTGAAGTTCTCGTATAATAACCAAATAATGCTAGAGATCACGGAATATTAATAGGTAGCTATGTTAATATACCGGACTTAAATCAGAGGATCGGATAGTATGCGGGCTCGTAAACCAAACGAGTATGGAGACTCGTGTAATATGGTTTAACAAAGCCTACATACTAAAATGAAACTTAACCTAAGTGCTTACGACCCGTTACAACCCGTTTAGGTAGCTTATGCTACCCTAACGCGTTGTTCGCGTAGAACGCGTTTGGAACGCCTAACATCGGGACCATAAGGTATAACCTCGGAAGGTTACAGCTATGGTCACCTAATGTGTTTGGTCGGATCCTAATGATCGACCAAATGGGCCGGGTTCGAAAGTATAAGTGATGGTTTAGATCGCTTACCTTACGACCCTATATAAGCACTATACTAAAAGTGACGAGCTAAGCATGTTAGAACATGCTTAACTAAGTTTAGAAAACAGGTTTGGCATCAAAACAAACGGCTTTGATGCTCACGAGTAGTTTGGTTACAAAAATACGCAAGAATGCGCATTTTGGCCGAAACTACGACTCGTCACTGAGCCTTGATAACGTGGTAATCAGTAGGTATAGTCACTATGGACTATAACCATCGTGATCATGCTCACGTTATGAAGTTCCAATGAACTTCGTGTTGACCATAGGCTGGTCAACGCAGAAAGTCAAACAAAGTTTGACTTTAGCACTAGAAAGCGATTAAAAGAAGGAAAGAACACTTACGAAGGGTCCCCGAAAGCTAAACTTGATCCAGGAGCTCAGGTATGAAGCAATGGCATCAACTTAGAGCTCTTTGATCAGTTTTGTGGGTTTAAACACAAATGGGGGGGTATTTATAGGAAAAGCAAAACCGTTAGGATCGTTTCTTGAATATCGTGCCACGATCTCATGCGTACACTTGTCAAGATGTTGTGGTGGCTTATAATGACCTTAACTCTACTGATTGTGAAAGGGCATTGCCCTTTGGGGTGTTTGAAAGGCCAAATTCAGCCAAAAAAACGAGTTTCTGCATCTGCAGGGCTGACTCGGCCTGCGTAAGGCTTGGACATAGTCTTACGCGCCCCGCCTGGGACTTCTGATCTGAAACCAACTTTCAGAAATGACAGTTTTGGTCCCTGTTGCATATTTAAGCCATTTCCGACACTTCTAAGGCCCGTAAAGCCAACTTTAAGGCCCTAAAATGATGCCTAAACATTGTGGACATGAAACATGCTCAAAAATATGCCGGATGTCGGTTCGTTTGGCCGTACGATCGCGATGTTCGCTTAATTATGACGAAATGCGCATAATCGCGAAAGACGATCCAATTGACGCGACGAATGGATTTTTCTCATGCCAGACACTAAGGCATAATATAAGGATGCTTACATAAATTTTTGGATGTCCGGATGTATTCAGAACGTTAGTTATGCGCGAAAGTGCAAACTTGTGCACTTTTTGACACTTTTAGCCCTGAATGATCCACAAGTTTGTTTTAGCATACCAAACCCCTCAAAGCCTATTTCTAAGCTATGTAAAGGATATTTATGGTATGTTTAACTTATGGACATGTTCCGGAATGTTCGTTACAGTTCAAATTGGCATACTTTCGCAGTTTGTCAAGTTTAGCCCCTGTAAGCGAATTAACTTGTTTTTGACATACCAAAGCCTTCAAAACTTATTTCTAAGTTATGT
Source organism: Helianthus annuus (assembly GCF_002127325.2). NCBI lineage: Eukaryota > Viridiplantae > Streptophyta > Magnoliopsida > Asterales > Asteraceae > Helianthus > Helianthus annuus. The sequence goes on from NC_035445.2 coordinate 154,600,526, forward strand.
AAAGGTTATTTAAGGTATGTTGAGTATATGTTGATGTTTCGGAGTATTTGTCGCATTAAACTGAGTACGTTTACGCACCAGTTTGCGTATAACTCTCCAGAAAGCGTTGTAGAGTTTGAAATTGAACAAGAATTGATATGTGTAAAAGATACACATATTTATACAAGATCCCAAGTATGAAATACAATATTTCATCGGCTTGGTATTTGTTTGATGGTCGCGGTGACACAGGTGTCACAACAAGTAATTCCTGTCAGTAGTTCAAGCGGAGCAGCAACTACAAATGTTGGATCAACAGATCTGCATTTGGACAGTTGTTTCATTAGTAAGACTCCCTTGAAGGCAATTCTACAATAAAACCTATGATAACCACCAGTGAGCATGTTTTGCCCTCTGGTACCCTTAATAGGTTATCTAGTGTTGAAGAAAGAAGTCTCCAGTACCAAGAACAAGGGGCGTCAATGAATGACTTTTGGGACTCTGTTCCTAAGTCACACATTGGTACAACCACTGCTGTTGGAGATTCAGATGATCCCATTAACTTGGGTGATGATTCAAAATATCAGGAATTGACGGGAAGGGTTGAAAACCTGGAAACCTCAGTTGCTGAAATAAAGGATATGGTGCAGCAGCTGTTAAAAGCTCAAAAAGCCCAATCCACTGCTGCTCCAGCTCAAGCACCTGCTCAACAGGCACCTGTTGCGAATGAGTTATGGAACATGTTCCAACCACTGCTGGAAAGACAAAAGCAGTTGGCAGATCAGCAGCATGCGATACATGTTCAAAAGCTAACAAATATGGTGGAATCAAGGTTCAAAGATACTCAGCCAGATATCAAAGCTATCAAGGCTCACATTCAAAGTGCCTCTGGAAAAGTTCCCTCCACTGTTCTCTTCTTGAATGAACCCTTCCCAGATAATGCCAAAAAGGGGGAGAAGATCAAGTGAAAGAAAAAGGGAATTGATGATGGTATATACATTGAGCCAGAAAATAGCCAATCCAAAACTGCAGTATCAACACACACCACATCCCCACACACCACCACAACCACTGCTCCACCATCATCTGTGATCACACCATCTTCACCTCCTGCCAAAAAGCAGAAGACTGCAGATGCTATAACATCTGCTGTAATGACAACAGTGGTTGAAACACCAGTTGTTCCAACTACTGTTAGTCAGTCACTCATCACCTCTCAAACCCCTTCCATCACAACCCCTGCTCAAAAGCAGAAGACATCTGCTAACATATCAGTAGTTGTAATGACAACAGCGGTTGAAACACCAGTTGTTTCAACCACTGTTAGTCAGCCATCCACCACTGCTCTCACCTTTCTCACATCACAACCACCAAAGCTCTACACCAGAAAAAGAAAACTTACTCAAGAAAATGAGGACAAATATGATCCCAATGCTGCAAAATATCCACTGGAATTAGAGGCTATAAAAAATGAGATGAGGCAATTCTACTCTGATGATGGTCCTTCAAACAGAAGATTTCCTTCACTTGTTGGCTTCATAATCCCAGAAGACATGGATGAATACCTAGAGCTCAAAGCAAGACAGGCTAAGATAAGAGCTAACGTTGAATGTGAAGGTCAAAGTGATGAAGCCATTGCTGAAAGATTGGATTTTCTACTCACAAAAGTCAAACAGATAAAAGATTTTGCACAAGAGCTGAGCAAAGAAAAGGCAGATCAACGAAAAGAGCTGAGAAGAAAACTTCTTGCATACATTATGCAAGAAAAATTTTATCCTGCTGAAGAAAACCAATTTGAAGAATGGCCAATAGTTGTTCTAAAGCATGAGGCTGATAGGATTGACAGAATCAAGAATGATCCTAAAAAGAAGAAGAATGCTCCAAATTGGAGCAAATACAAAAAGCTCATCGCTGACCTAACTGCTGAGTACAAAAGAAAGAAACAGGAGCTGGTGGATGCAAAAATGGATACTGCTGAAGCCATATCAAAATGGTCTAAGCAGCAGACTGATGAAGCCTATGAAAGGATGAAGTAAAGGAAGATAACTGTTTCAGGCACTTCAAAGAAATGTGAACAAATGATGAAGCTTGAACAGCAGATTGAAAACCTCAAAACACTGTTCAAGTCAGCAGATAATCCCATACTTGTGACAAACCAAGAAGAAGGACAACAGCTGTTAAGTGAAGAGGTCAAAGAAAATGAAGCTGAGTACTTCAATGATACCATCATGAAAATGGGTCTAAAAGAAGAGACTTCAACAAAGCTTCAGAACCTTTTTAAGAAGGTATTAACCAAGCCTGCATCACCAAACACTTCAACAGACATGACAAACATTGAGAGGCAAGAGCTAATTGAAAAAGAGACTGCAGATGACATAGCTGCAGCAAACAATGTCCTAGAAATGGCCTTCAAAAGAATGTCTGAAAGTCTGCAAGTGTTTTCAAGGCCAACATTTCCAAACTCATCTACAAATAAATCTCTCCCAAGAAACCCATTAGGATTAAAAATACTAAAGTGGACGTCTAATCAAAAGACCCACGTATTGACCTTGGTCAGATCCAATGGTGAAGTGAAGTACATATCAAGGAAGAAGCACTAGGCCTTAGTGTTGAAGATTTGCAGGATCTCCTTGAACTTACACTGTGTAGGGATGAAGATGACACAAGTTCCAAGGAGTTTGAAGAAGAATTTAAAAGACAAGCTAAGGAACTTCTGATGAGGAATAAAGGTCCAGAATAATGAAGGGTTTTGGCATTATCTGTTCCAGGGGGAGATTGTTAGGATCGAACCCTACCAGAGGAACAGATAATGAAAGCCAAAACCGAATCACAACAGTGGATTCAGAATAAGCAGCTGTTTACACTTTGCTTTCCCCTTGACAGTGGTAATCTAACAGCTGATGGATCTTAAGTACTGCTCACTATAACAACTGATGAACCAAACACTGATGAAACTCTAAAGACTGCTGAAGACAAACACTGTTGCTCTATATACTGTCGTTTCCTAAGTACTGCTGAAGACACAAGCACTGCTCATTCAAAGACTGATCACCTTTGAAGAAAGCACTGATGCTCAACATCAGTGCTCAGGCTACAATAGCGGAACGATGAAGCAGTAGTTATCTCTTGTTTTGTATTTTACTTATAATCAGTTATTTAACATCAATAGTTTGTATAGAATAGTGTTTGTAGCTTGTTAGGTTGTTAGATGTCACTATCATGGTGACGTCAGCTGAGATGCCTCAGTGGTTTGGTTTGCCTATAAATGGAGCAGTACCATGTACTGTTACATTTGATTGACTGAGTGGATTCTTCTTCTCCAGTCCAATCCTTTCATCTTGTGCAACCAACCTTGGGGTATCAGGCTGAGGGGGAGCTTAGTTTTGTAAGCTTGCATTGTAATCTTTTGATTTGCTTTGTAACCTTTTGACTGATGAAAAGCAATTGTTTATCAAACTATTCTCTTCTTTGGATTGTGTTTACAAAGTTTGTATTCATTTCCGCTGCATTTTTCACTGTTTCATATTTTCTGAATGTTCGATTTATACAAACAACACAATCATGAGAGCCTCTGATCTTAACAATACGAATGGCCTCCAGACGTGCCACCGGTGCGTATACCTCATCATGATCCAGACCTTAAACTTGTTCGAAACCTTGAACTGCCAATCGTGCCTTGTTCCTCACGATCACGCCGGGGTCATCCAGTTTGTTTCTGAATACCCAATGCGTTCCAATAGCACATTTTCTTTTTGTGAAGAGAACCTCCATCCCTTTTTCGCACATAAGAGATACGCTCAAAAGGCTGTGTTTCAGTTCAGGGACATAATTGACGTCTGAGAAGATGAGAACCCCGTTTTTGATAGTGCCCTTCATGGTTATTCTTCCAGTTTCCCCTCCCGTGACAAATCCACTGTCCAATATATTTTTTTGTTACTCAACTTGGATATGTCTCCTGTCCTGTGTCTGGAATAACTACTATCGATAAACCAAAGTCTAACGATAGCCCTCCATAGCCGTTCCTGCACATTTAGCAGGATTAATTAGACACTGGAACCCAGGCCATTGTTGGCCTGAGTTGACCATCGCTATCTGTATATGAGACCTCACGAAAAATCATATGCCTCTTAGTAGAGCTTGCGGTTTGAGCTGAAGATTTAGACTTTGACGGTTGTGAGCACTGAGACTGGGATCTAGCAAAAACTTTGGGTTTCCAAGTTTCGGTGTCTGAAGTACTTGAAACATTCCTTTTAAAAAATGCAGCTTCTGACTTCATTTGAGGTCTTTGAAAGCCATTTATATTTGAAAGTTTGTGATTGTTTCTTTTCACTAGATTCTAGTCTCCATCAGAAGGCTTGGCTCGAGAAAATTGATTTCCGTCCGATCGATAATGCATAGCCTTCTGATGATGTGTGTTACCAGAGTGGTAGGAATGATTAACAAAGTTTCTAGAAATGTACCCCGGAATTCCACAATTAAAACACATATGTCTCTTTGAGAAAAAGATATTCAGTTCAACTTGTGTTATTCTAGGGAACTGATTTGGTTTCTTCTTTCCACTTGACGCTGATTACTTATGTGCATGTTTGATCTTGAAAGAACCATGCTTACAGTTATCAGCACAAGAGCAGGTATCGACAACTTTACCCTTCAGCTTAGGTTCAGTTTGCTTGAGAGACGGGGTTTCTTTTTTAGTCTTCTTTTTGTGTGATTTTCTATTTTACGTGACCGTCTTTTCTTTAAAGGAGCAGATTCAGTAGACTTTGCTTCATTTGAAACACTTTCTTCAGAATCTGATCCTTTGGGATCAACACTTGAGTCATCTATTGAATTGACTTCCACAGATTCCTTTTCCTCAGAAACTAAGTTCTCAGGAGTTTCTACGGAATTGGTTTCCACAAATATCTCTTCTTCAGTTTCATCAGCTGAATCAACTGTTGAATTGATTTCCGTGGATCCCTTTTCTTCAGGCTCCAAGATCTCATGAGTTTCCTCCGAATTGGTTTCTATGAATATCTCTTCTTCAGCTTCATCAACCTCTGAATTTCTGACATCAGCTGATTCTGGTTTCTAAGACGAAGAGCAATCTATGTTTGTAACTGTTTGGCTCTCTTTGGACATTGCACTACTTGAATCTGAGTGTTTGTCACATTCAGAATTTTCAGAAGCGCTACGCTCATTATCTGATGTACCAGAGTCTGCAACTTGAATGTCAGGTTCATCAGATGATCCCTGTTCATGAGTTTCTGATGTATCAGCTGTTTTTTCAGGCACACTAGAATAGTTGTCTGAATCACCATAATAGATTTCTAAATCACTTGAAACAGGTGTTTCAAGTTTATCAGTCAATACATCAGATTTTCCTTTTAATACATTTTCATCACCACCATAATCTAAAAACACAGCACCAGATTCATCAGTTTTAGTAGGAACACCATATCAGCAATGTTTGAATGTGGTTCATCATCCACTATAGACTGCTTTTCAACTGTCACTGATTCTGCACATCAACTAGAACAGTTAGCATTTTCTATAGAATCAAAATTTGATAAATTTTCTTTGGGCTCATTTGCGGATGTTTTCACTGGTTCTGATTCATTCTCTTTTTCATTTACCTTTTTAGATTCCCCAGTTGATTCGTTTGAGCATTTTTTTATCCGCATTTTTAACAAAATTCATTGGTTTTTGAAAATCAGCGGGTTAGGCATTCTTTGGTTTGAAAGGTTCCCATGGAACATAATCACTAGGTTTACCATAAAACATTTTATCATAATTCTCTATTTCTTGCTCAGTAGTGGGCAATCTTGAGTAGTTATGATTATATGGCGGTGGAACCTGCTTGTAGCCCAAACCCTTACCCTTGTTGTCTTTGAATGCCAGTTGGACATTGCACAGCTTACAGACAGTGTCACTTGAAGTATCAAACTTCTTTATATTCAACTCGTTTTGTTTGTACTTCCCAGTAAGAAGTTCCAGCTCAGCTCTCACAGAGTCGCATTCTAAGGTCTTTACTGTGAGTTTGTGTTTATAGTCATGAACCCAACATTGCTGTTGATTCATGTCTCTATGAAGCTGAGCTATATCCTTCTTAAGTGCGTCATTCTTTTCATAGAGAATTTTATTGTTCTCTCGAAGACTGATGCATTTTCCCATGGCACTGTTGTAATACGTGATCAATGCGGAATTTTGTGATCTCAGAAGAGCAACTTTCTTTCTACAGTGCTCGGTACATAAAAAAGAGTTTAGCGTTTTAGAAAGTTATTTCGGTTCTTCAGTCTGGGCCTGGGGTGCTGGTTTGGCCACTTAATCGGGATGAGATCCTATTGATGGTGGGCCTTCACATCAGATGATGCAGCAGCCACAGGTGAAGGTGAGGGAATCTGAGCAGTGTTGGGATCAGTAGCAAGTGGTGAAATAGAAATGGCCTTCTAACAGTTGGTCATGGACGACGATGTGATTGTGTGATTCTGACTCCTTTGCTTGTCCTCCAAGACATATTCATTGACTAAGGAGATCACATCTTTAGTTTCCGTCGTACAATGATTGCATGTCCCCATGATAACTGCAACATGATAGTCCCATGTCTTGCTACGTGGTAAACCGTATAAAAAAGCCCTGTTAATCCTACCAAGTGTCACATCTAATCCACTTATATCGATTTCACAAAGCAGCCAGGTAAACCTACTGATCACATCTTCTACGGTTTCACCCTCAATGTAACCGAAATTATTGAGCTGTTCCCAGAGCAACTGACGTTGAGAAACACTGCTTGGAGAATTCATTGTCGAACCAAGTTACCGTAGAACCAAGTTATGTAAAACACGAGCCACGACAAGTAACAATACACACATTAATTCGGGGGGGGGAAAGAAAACAAAAATCGTGCCAAAGAATACGCATTGTTTGAGGGGGAGAAATAGTTGATGGGAAATGAAATGAATTTTCATGATAAAGAACTTGATTAACACATGTAAGGTTTCAATGCTGAACAGGCTAGGATCCACTGCGATGTGTTGATAGGTCTAACGCTTGAAAAGCAAAAAGATGCCAAGTGATATAAACATAATGGACTAGATATCTTGTGGGTAACAGACCAAAGGTGTATGATTTCATGATCTTAAATCCTTTGTTGATAGATAGCCAACGTCTGAGGTCGATGATGTGATCGGAGACGGAATCGAACAACGGTATTCGTCGGAGTTTGAAAAGATGATCGGAGAATGGCGGTCCACGATGAAGATGATAACTATTGTCTCAAATGATTTGAAAGTATCTCAGATCAATATATGTAGTGTAGTTAATCTTGGATGAATATGGAGTGAAGGCGACGATGGATGGATGTTTGACTGTTATGGGATGAAGGTGATTCGAGATGGGATGAAGGTGACTCGAGATGGGATGAAGGTCATTGGAGATGGTGTTGAATATAGTTCGAGATGGATCCGAGATGGAATGTTGTTGATTCGAGATGTAAGTCAAGATGTATGTACTGCATTCGAGATGATAATGATTGAATGAATATGTATGAAGATAGACCGTGATGTTGTCTGAAGAGAGATGATGTTGTCAGAGGATGTCACAAATGAGAGATGGATTGTTGCTGATGATGTCAGATGAATATCTTGAATGAAATAAAACAATTTATATCTTTTTAACACTTTTCTAAATAGATCAAGAAGCAAAATATGATGGTTTTTTTAAAAATTTGGATGAACACGATGAAGAACACGATGAACATCTTCAACAAAAGTTCAAATTTTTCTTGAGTGTTGATATCAAAATGGCTATGATACCAATTGTAAGTTCCGAAAATCCGGATCAAACAACGATATCAAACGATTAACAAGGATGGGCGGAATCCAAACATGATGATCTTCAAGAAATCAAGAACAAGATGAAGATTGAAGAAAATTGTTGAATTGAATGCTTAAACTTGCATACAAAATCTTTTTTTATCTAATACAAGTTTCTAAAACAAATCAACCAACACTAACTCCTAATTTCCAACTTCTATTTATAGTAAGGGGTTCCCCCCAAAACCCTAGGCCCATATTCCCCCAAAGCCTACTCTACTACCCACCACCTTCTAGAAGCTTGGTCCATTTAACCAATCCTACTACTCCATAAACCTATTGGGCCTAACATAGATCATGTTTTTAAACATCATCTAACAAGTTATTCATATGATATTCATCAATACTAAATCATATATCAAAGAAATAAGCTTCAAATCACAACATAAACAAACTTATATTTCATGATTTTTGTTTTGCTTCTTTGTATTTTCATATTATTTTGTATGATTGTTTAGTTATTACATGTTCTTTTATCAATCATAAACATAAATAAGTATGAAAAAAGGGATTTTATAAAGCTCACTTCTAGCACTTGTGGCTAGAGATGATCTAGATGATGATCAAAGAAAAGAAAATGTTGATCTTGGTGTTTGAAAGCTTTTGAATGGAAGGAAACCACTTCTTTAACTTGTAGTGTCTTTAGATCCTCATATGTTCCATCAAGCTCCATCTTGATCATCAAAGAAATGCTAAAATGTGAAAGTTGTTGGTGGGTGTTCTTGGCTAGATGATGAATATTGAGAGAGTCTTAAGTGTGTGTAATGTAAGGTGAAATCAAGAAGTAAAGTGCTTAGTGAATTCTTCTTCATAAGTGTTATAATTTCACCAACTTGCATCAAGTTGCATCAAATAGGTAAACAAGTTGATGTGTGGGTCCCATAAGAGGGGTGCGGCCGAGAGGTGTGGGCGGGGGTCTCATGTTGTGAACTTGTTTCATTTGTTCTCAAGTGTTAGAATTTTTAGGAGAAATGTTAGGAAGCCTTATATGTTCAAGTGTTTAAGTAATTCAATGTGTTAAGTGACCATTACTAGACCAAAATGATCCAAATAATGTTAGATGGTCACTAAAAAAAGATTAGACGTCGTTCGGATATTCATTTGGCGTTGTTTCCATTAGTCATTATTTGAACGCTAAGCTTGTGTAAGTTGTGTGAATTGATGTGATTCTTGGTTTAGAGGATACCCCAAGGTATTCTAATATGAATTCTAGGTTAAACGACACTTTTGTACATTGAATATAACTTACAATGCTGATTTCTGCAGAATTTCTGCGGAAAAGTGTTGAAATTGTGACTTTTAGTGCTTTTCGCGCAGTTTTTAGTGTTATCGGACTTCGGGAAGGTATTAAACCAAACTCTTGCATTCCTAGTTAGGGTTTAATGTATATTAGATGTTGGACTTTCGTCTGAGTCCTAAAGATGTCATTAAGATGGTTTCTGCGGATCCTGCGTTTTTGTCAGCACACTAGTTCACTAAGTGCTATTCTAGTTGTTTCGATGCATTGTTTAAACTGTTTCAATTGTAATCAATAAAAATGAATTATGTGCATCAAAAATAGGTATTTCATGAGTATTCTAAGTGTATGTCATGAAATATGTAGTTCGGATGTTTAAAACGCATAACTGTATATCTAAAAATGAGTAATTTAAGTGTAAGAAAGTTACCAAAAAGTGGCAGTTGTCACACAAATGTCCGATTCGTTTTTACCTTAATACGATTGTTTGAATTATTCGTAAGAGATCATATTTTGAAAGACAGTTTGAAGAAGGTGTTTCAATGAAGAAGATGACGATAGAAAAGTTAATCGTTTTCAACACAACTGATGCATATATACTCTTTTCAAAATTTTACTTTCCAGCATAATTATAATTACACTTGAATCACAATTACGCCGCCCTAGTATTTTGAAAAAGGGAATCTTCTAATTCAAGAAACACAAAACAAATACGCTGAAAAATTTCAATCTTTCTTGAAGAACGTGCCCTTATTGATAAAAATTATGCAAAAATAGAGAATAATTTATGGAAAATTAAAAATTGTGCAATTTGAACACCAAAATCATTTTTTGAACCGGTGAATTTCTTTTCACAATTTTCTTTTATTTGACACTCCTTGACTTTCCTGCAAAAGGTCTTACTGGCAACACTTGTCAGTTTATTAGTTTCTTTACCAATCAGGGCACAAGAAAACCTGTCAGTATGTGTCACACCCCAACCGATGGCGGAATCATCGGGCCGCGGCACTAAGCGAACCAGATTGCTCAATACAATCCATAACGACTAGTTTAGTGCCTCAAAGGGCTCCATTTGTATACTAGCATGATAACTGTTATTGGACGAGAATTCTACTAAAGGTAAATGCGAATCCCAATTACCACCAAAATCTATAACGCATGAACAAAGCTTATCTTCAAGGGTGCGGATCGTGAGCTCAGTCTGACCGTCAGTCTGAGGATGGAATGCGGTATTGAGATTGAGAGTCGTACCGAGAGTGGATTGGAATGTCTCCCAGAGATGTGAGGTAAAACAACCATCGCGGTCAGAGATGATGTCACGAGGCGTCCCATGTCGACAAATGACTTCGTCGGTATAGATTCGGGCTAATCGTTCAACCATAAAGTCTACTCGTATCGGAATGAAGTGAGCAGATTCGTAAGACGATCAAAGATAACCCAAATGCTATCGTGACCAGAAGGCGTTCAAGGGAGTTTTGTAATAAAATCCATAGCGATACTTTCCCATTTCCACATAGGGATTTCAGGTTGTTCAGTAAACCAGAGGGTCGTTGATGTCCGGCCTTAACTTTCGAGCAAGTTAGGCATTTTGAGACATACAGAGCGATAGCATGTTTCATGCCCGGCCACCAATACCTAGAGCAGAGGTCCTGGTACATGTTGGCACCGGGGTGAATGGAGTATCGAGATTTGTGAGCTTCAGTCAACAATATCTCCCGGAGGTTATTGTGACTAGGAATCCAAATACGGTCGAGATAGTGATAAATACCGTTCGACTTACTTACTAGCTGAGTTTCGGCACCACACCTCATTTCCTCTTTCAAGGTATTCTCAATGAAGCATGCATGTTACGCATCGCGAATCAGAGCTTCGAGATCATTCTGGGCTTGAACATTACGAATACTATACACATAGCTTTGTCGACTGAGGGCATCGGCTACCACGTTAGCCTTGCCTGGATGGTAGCGTATCTCGCAATCATAGTCGTTGAGAAGTTCAACCCATCTGCGTTGGCGCATGTTCAGTTCTTTCTGCTTTAAGATATGTTGTAGGCTCTTATGGTCGGTGAAGACCGTACACATGGTACCATAAAGGTAGTGTCGCCATATCTTTAAAGCAAAAACAACTACACCGAACTCGAGATCATGGGTAGTATAGTTCTTCTCGTGGACCTTGAGTTTTCGAGATGTATACGCGATAACCTTGTCTCATTGCATAAGGACACAACCAAGACCTAGGTTAGAGGCATCACAATAAACAACGAAATCGTCGTTTTCGTCAGGAAGTGCAAGTATAGGAGCGTTGCAAAGCATACGCTTGAGAGTTTTAAAGGCTTCCTCCTGTTCAGAACCCCAAACAAAAGGTTGGTGCTTATGAGTCAAAGAGGTAATAGGTACGACGATTTTAGAAAAGTCGGTGATGAATCGACGGTAATAATTGTTGGTGCATAAATGTCTATTAACTTTGTCTTGTATCGAGTCATGTGTCTAGATAGGATAAACCAGTGCTCAGCAGGTCGGAAAACAGGTTTTGAATGTTAAAGGGTAATTTCGCACGAAATAGCACTTGCTATTTCGCATGAAATTGCACATGGGTATTTCACACGAAATTAGTAATTTCGCATGAAAGTAATTTCGCTTGTATAATTCCGTGTGAAATTACCTGCCCTATAAATACCCAACCTGTTGATTCATTTGTAACGGTCTTGATTTCAGAGCCGTGGTGCTGCCAGTTTGTCAAACAATCAGAATTGCTTTGAAATCATTAATAAAAGGATAATTAAGGAGAATCAAGCTGTTTCACGTCGATATCACTGATTCCGCCTTTGATATTGATGTATAACTCTTCTGATTGACTCGTTAGGGTCACACGATGATCCAACAAGTGGTATCAGAGCTCAGGACGAAGAGTTCATACCGTTTCAGCTTGTTTTCATCACTTCTACTCTTTCTTTTCAAAATTAAATGAGATTTAACGGACAAAATGGATTGAATTTCACATATATCACGTAAAACACTGTATTAATGAATCCTTGAAAGAATTGGACCAAAATTCGAACAAAAACCGGATCAATTTGACAAAATGGTGGCCGAAATGATGATGTCATCATAATTTCGCACGAAATAGTCAGCTGGAATTTCGCACGAAATTAACTTTGAGTGTCTTATTTCGTATGAAATCACGGTATTTCACATGAAATCAGCATCTTATTTGGTATTTCGTACGAAATTAAGTTGGTGAACATAATTTCGCACGAAATCAAACATAATTTCACACGAAATCGGAACTAATTTTGCACGAAATTATCTTGGAACCTTTATTTCGCACCAAACTCGTTATTTCGCACAAAAAGTGTATTTCGTGTGAAAGATAATTTCGCGTGAAGGATATTTCGTTTGAAGTGTATTTCGTATGAAAGCTATTTTCACGTGAAATCTGTTTTCGTTTGAACTGATTTCGTTTGAAACTGTTGTTGTTAAAATTCAAAAAATTTCTAAGTGTTTGTTGATTGTTACAGGCACTTGAAGATGGATGAGTTTATGAATCCGTTCAGTGACATGTTTGCTTTCACGGGAAACACAGGAGATGATACATCAAACAACACAAATGAAAACGTTTCAAATCCGAGTGCGAAGAAAACTCTTTCTGATGCTTTGAGTGTAGAGAGTGCCTATGGGACGTACAACAAACCTCCTAAACTGATGGTAATAGAAGAATACAATAGATGGGCTAAAAGGTTTGAAGAGTGGCTAAAAGCGTTTGCATATCCAAGCTGGAAGAGCATGAAGAATGGTTTCAATATGGGAAGATCAGATTATGAAAATATAGAAGGCACTGAAGATGTAGATAGTTTTCTAACTGAACAAAAGTGCATTGCATTGCTTCATCAGTCTGTGAGAGACGACATAATATCGTTGATTGAGTACACAAATGCGAAAGATCTATGGAAGAAACTAAGAGTGAAATGTGTGGGTAGTGCTGAGATAGTAAAAAACAAAAAGAAGTTGTTAAGAAAAAAGTTTGATTTGTTTGGATGTTTGAAACACGAATCTGTTTCTATGATGATTGAAAGATTCGGGCATTTGAAGATGGAGCTAGCAAGACACGGAATCATATATACTCAAGAAGAATTAGTTGACAAACTGTTTGACTCGCTGCTAGATGAGAAAGACTGACAATACTTTGCTTTGATGCTGAAGAACACAATCAAGTCGGAGGATCTGACGGTTGATCTGTTAATTGAAAGAGTAGAGAGTCATGAGCTGGAGATCAAGAAATCATACAAAGTCAATCATTCTTCATATCAGGAGAATGTTGAGCTATATTACCGAGGAAGTATGATCCCGAAGAATGTGTCTCCTAAGACAGCTTTCTCAGCTGAAAATTCTAACACATCAAATCAAGAGAGTTCAAGCAGTGGTTTTCATAGTGGTTCATTGTCAACAACTCTAAGCCAGTCGGCTTCAAAGAATTTGTTCCAATGCAATATCGTTGTTGATCTTAAAAATGCTCAAAACTTTAGTGAAGAATCTGCCAAACAACAAATGGTGTTTTTAGCATCTGTTTTGGAATATTACGAGAGTCTTGTTGTAGGTAAAATTGAAAACACTAACCTCACCAAGGAAGACTATGATCAGATCGACCCAGAAGAAATGGAGTTGATAGATATCAGGTGGTGTATGGCTAGTGCGGTCAGACGAGCACAAAGGTTCATGGAGATTACAGGCAGACATTCTATTGGCGGACCTTCCACAAAACTTGGTTTTGATAAATCATAGGTCACGTGCTTCAGATGTAAACAAAAGGGACATTTCAAACGTGAATGTCGAAACGCACCAGCTGATGATACTGCAAATCCATTTCGTGAAGATTACTACAAAAGAGCAAATTATCATCAGAACAAATCTGAACCTCCCAGAATGAAGCAGCTTGAAGATGCCTCCAAAGAAAAATCAAGAGCTCTTGCTGTTATTCATGATGACGAAGGTTTCGACTGGAGTGAACTGCTACCAGAAGAGGATGTAGTGGGCTATGCGTTTGTGACAAAAATTGTTCCTTTCAAAGACAACAGAATAGAAGAAGAAAAATTCATCAACAGAAGGATGAAAGCCCAAAACAGGATGAGCAGAATCTATCATACATTCAAAGAAGCTAAGAAGGCGAAGAGATGGGATGCTGATAGAGAATGTTACCTTGATCCCAAAGGAAACATTGCAGTTGATCCAGATTCTATTAGTGTTGATGCTCTCATCCAGCAAATTGCTGAAGAAGAAGAAGAAGAAGAAGCAAATCAGAGATTGTGGTGGGGAGGAGGAGAAGCTGATGATAAAGAAAAAGAAATGGAGGAAGAGCCGCAGTTAAAGAAAGTTGATGACGGAATTATTGACACGTCACAGGAGTTTACTGCTGAAAATTTGAAGAAGATGGCTGACAAAGTACTTGCTGCAAAAGAGCTAGAGGTAGTTTCTGGTTCTGGAACTGAGTCTAAAAGCAAGGTCAGTCAGAATGATGCAATCAATGAGTCAGGTAAGAAAGCTAAAACTGAGAGCGACTGCAAAAATTGCATGAAAGACTGCAAGGTTTGTAGTACACTTGCTTACCTCAGTGGTAAAATGACCGAAGAATTGACAAAAAGAGTCAGAGACGTTGAAGACCAGATCTTAAACCGTGATAAAATGTTAAAAGCTTCAAATGAACGATCAGAAGAATTAACTGAGAAAATCGAAAAAGATAAAAATGACGTAGAAAGAATTCAGAAAGAAAACGAAAAGCTAATTCATGAAAATCGTCAACTCTCAGAAAATTTTGAGAAGCTAAAACGAACGGTTAAAGTTTCTGATGAAAGAAATAGTAAAACAACCAAAGAAAATCTTCAACTATCAGGACTTCCAAGGGTGAAAGAAGAGTTAATCAATCAACAACAGGATGAGATTGCTAAGTTGAAGCTTCAGTTTCAAGAAGCAAAAATTGAAAATGAACGTATTCAGTTGAAACTGAACAGTTAACTCCGCAAGTTTTGTTCTTCAACATATAGTTCCTAAACCAATTGGGAAGAACAAAGCAGGTGAAGATGTATACTCGGATGGAACTGGGGTTGGGTATCATCAGGTTCCACCACCAGTTTTAAAAAATTTCTCAAAGAAAAAATCAGGTTTCGTTAATGATGTAGAAGTAAATGAAGTTAAGCTTCCAGACACAATTGATGTCGCATTCACTTCATCTTCCGATGAAGATAGTGTCCAGTCCGAAATTGTTAAAAGCATGGCTGAAAATGTTTTGAAAACTGAAAGTGACACTACTGAGGATGATGAATGCTTTTTGGACAAATACATTCCGAAATCAAAATCCAAAAACAACTTAAGTGAAGAACCTAATCTTGTGATGTACAAGATAGCGGGATCTGATAAGTTGTATTCGGATCGTGATTTTCCTTTGGAGAATGTGAATATTGGCAAACTGAGAGATGTGTTTAAGTTGGTCGAGATTGATGTGTCTGAAATTGAAGGTGTGAAACATTCAGAGAGACAATTGAACTTTGAAAAAGATAAATCTTACTATAAAAAATCTGTTGTACCTCCGCGTTTTCATAACAACAACCAAAACAGATGGTCAGGTGGTTATCAGGGTGGTAAGAATTATCAGAAAAAGAATGTTCAAAACAGAAAGTTCGTTGAGAAAAAGGTTTTTGTGAGAAGTTCAAGTTCAGGTTCACTTTCTGATGAAGAATCAAAAATTTTTTCAAAATCAAATGAAGAATTTTTTGAGAAAAAGGCATCACAGCCTCAAACTGAAGGTACAAGTCGGGTAGTTGATACTCGAACATGTTTTAAATGTAATCAAGTTGGACACATTGCACGAAAGTGCACCAACTCAAAGCCTAAATCTGAAGTTGTTGAGATTCAGAAAAAGAAAGTTGATGCAAAAGGTAAAGCTCCAATGCTTGTTGAGAAGAAAGTTTTGAAAAATGAAAACACCAAAATCAAAACTAAACCTGCGAAAAATGTGGTAACTAAAAATGACAAGTTTTACAAAAGGGTTGCGTCATCTCAACAAACATGGAAGCCAAAAGTTGTTGAAAAGAAAACAAGTTCTCCAAAACCAAAGGTTTCAGAGTCGGAAAAACAATCATCTTCTACTACACCGGTAAAGATGAATGTTCCTTTGGATTACTATGAGAAACTTGAAAAACAAATGCTTAATTCTGAAAAGAAGGATGTTCAAAAGAAAGACCAACCATCTGGTAAACCTCTTAAAGATGAGTTTTTCTTATACAAAGAGGTTGAGGTTGGATCTGAAGAGAGCTTAAAAATGAATGACAAAAATTTTCCACCATTGTTCACCAAAACAACTCACATCAATGTCAAGTTACCCGAGTCAAAAGAGGCTTGGGTGGCATCAAAATCTAACTAAGCATTTTGATATGTGCAGGAGCTTCCAAGATCCGTTTCACGTTAGATTATGGATAGCGGAGCTTCTCGGCACATGACGGGAGAAAAGACCTTATTATACGATGTTAGAGGATTTAATGGAGGATATGTGGGGTTTGCAGGTAATCAAGGTGGTAGAATAATCGGTGAAGGAACTCTATCTAATGGCATTGTAACGTTTGAAAGAGTGAACTACATCGCCGAGCTTGAAAACAATCTTCTAAGCATATCTCAAATCTGTGATCGCATGTATACAACGCACTTTACAAACAAAGAATGTTTGATCTTGAAACCAGGATTTGTTGTTCCTGAGGAATGGGTTATCATGAGAGCACCTAGAGTCAATGATCTGTACGTGTAGGACATGAGCGTAGCTACTACTACCACGGGTCAGGCTAAGTGCTTCATGTCAAAAGCAACGGAAAAGGAGTCACAGTTATGGCATCGAAAGATGGGCCATATTCATCTACGAAAAATGAATCACCTGGTACACAATGACTTGGTAAACGGTGTTCATTTGAAACGTTTTCATCTGGAAGGGGAGTGCATTAGCTGCATTAAAGGCAAGCAAAAGAAGAAATCACACCCTCAAAAGAAATTCAATTCAGTTTTGAGACCGTTAGAGAGATTCATATGGATCATTTTGGTCTAGTGATGCGTGTTAGTGTGTATACTATTTTTGATGTATATTTAAGCCCTTTTTACACTTTTAGCCAAGTTTTAAATTTATAAAACACGATATTCACTAACACTAAACACACATATGGGCAAGTGCACCCATCGTGGACGTAGTATAGTGTTGGTAAGATACCGAGGTCGTCCAAGGACACAAGAGCTTTTAATACCGGTTTATCCTCAACGTCTAATCAAATCAAAAAGTTAGAAAAATGTTTTAAACTAAGAAAAATAAAAACTAACTAAATGCTGAAAATAAAAATAAAATAAAAACAGATAGACAAGATGAATCACTTGGATCCGACACGTGTATTAGTATAACCTTTGATTATTTTCGCACTTTTGCACTTGTTTAAGAGATTATCTTAGTTATTGTAGTAGGCCCCTCTTTTAAAGGCGACGTTACCCTCAACCCAGTAGTTTGAGTCAGCAAGGATACAATCCTAAAGGGTCGGATTATTGAAAGATAATGAATTAAGTTATTAATACAAATTATGGTAGGCCCCGCTGTTGGCGGTGACGTTACCCTCGGCTAAGTAGTCTGAGTCAGCAGGGATACAGTCCTAAATAGCCGGGTTATAGTATTAATAGTAGTTAACTTATGAGGGGGTCAAAGAGTTTGGATCCCCGCCATCCAATACCTATGGGCATTGAAGGAGATCCTACTAAATTTGACCCAGGTCCCAAGCAGGACCTCTAAACGCTGAACAAGGGCAAGACCTTTACCAAACCGTTCCCTTAACCCCCGACCAGGTAGCCAACATACCTCCATATAGACCGTGGAGATATGAATGGTGAAAATCTTTTATTTTATATAGGCAGTAAAATAATGCCAAGACACCACGGACAAATGATAAGGAAAGATCACCTTCAACATAAGTAACTAGTTATTAAAGTCATTAATACAAAACCAAATAAAAAGTGCAAAAGATTAAAAATAAAAAGTATTATACTAAACACTTGTCTTCACCAAGTGATGTAAGAGACTTAGGCAAACATGGCCTTGATTGTCAAGAACTCTTACGATCAATCTTGGATCCCGAGACGACTCACACACTCTACGATGGACAATGGATGATGGTGGTGGATGATGGTGTTATGGTGGTGGTGGGTGGTGGATGAGGTGTGAGAGAGGTGGTGTGCCAAGGGATGAGTTGAAATGAAGCCAAACACTCCTATTTATAGGCTGAACAGAAGCCTGGGCACGGCCCCGTGTCCGCTGGACACGCCCCCGTGCCCGTCTGACACTCTCTCTCTTCATTAATTGTAATTCGCAATTACAATAAATGCACCTGCAGCACTCTGACCACGCCCCCGTGTCCGCTGGGCACGGCCCCGTGGTGGGCAATAGAAGCTTCTACCACTTTGTCTTTTGTGCCAGGGCTGACCATCCTGGACACTGCCCCGTGCTCGCTGAGCACGGCCCCGTGTTGAGCTGGACACGGCCCCGTGTTCAGCTGGGCACAGCCCCATGCTCAGTTGGGCACAGCCCCATGCTCGGCTGGGCACAGCCCCATGCTCAGCTTTCTTCTTGTTTTTACTTTGGGAGATGTTGTCGAGGAGTCGGGCATGCCACGTTTCTTCCTTTTCTTTGTATTTATGTTAGATTTGGCTGCATTTTTGCTTCTTTTGTTCATTTAAGCTCTTTTAACCCTGAAAATACAAAAGGAAGACAAAAGCACACTTTTTCCAACATTAGTACTTAGAAAGGGTTAGTTTTATGCCTCATTTGATGTAATTTATATGTTGCATTTTACTCACATCAAATACCCCCACACTTGAATCTTTGCTTGTCCTCAAGCAAAACTCTTTAATATGTGGCTTACACTCCCAAATGGAATGGGTAGAAGAGAAGGTTTTGGGCTTGTCTTGAGTGTCGGGAATCCAAGATCTTTATTGGGTTTTATTTTTATATTATTTACAATCCTATTCGTTATGATTTATTTAGAACGTTTCATAAGAGAAACTACTTATTTGGGCATAACATGCCTCTTTAAAATTTCATTTATATACAAGTTCACATACCTCACGGGAGAAATCACTCACACTCGGCCGAAGGTGTATTTTTTTAGTGAATCACTCGAGAGCGGCATGGAACTTATTCCTACCATAAGCTTGCCAAGCAATCAATCCTCCTCCTTTTTAACTTTATACCTTTGTAAATATCAAGAGGACTTTTTGGGTGAAGGGTTAGGCTTGGGTTAAAGGTGGGTGGTTGGGTTAGTGGTTAGTAAAAGGGCGAAAAGCGTAAAAAGCGTCGGTTTTCGTAAGACTTTTTTTTTTTTTGACTTTTTATTTTAATGAAGCAATTTTTCAAACAAAGTTCTTTTTGATAACCTTGTTTGTTTATTTCTTTTGGCTTCATTATTATCATCATTTTTCTCTCTTTTTTTTTTTCTTTCTTTCTTTTTTTTTTTTTTTTTTTTTTTTGATAAGGAAGTCATAAGAAAAACCGCGCTTTGTTACTAAAATAAAGGGTTTAAAATGAAAAAGGGGTTTTGGTGGGAAAAAGGGTGTTTGTTTTGGGTAAAGAAACGAAAAGGTTTAGGCTCAAAGGGGTTAACTAGGGGGATTTTTGGGTAGGTGGTAAAAAAAAGGAAAATTAATTGTGTAGAAATAAAAAGGGGTTAGTCCTAATGCCTCCATCATTTACTTACTCGGGTTTAAGTTGGTAAGGACCGGGAATGTATCGTCGTGGCAAGTTCTAGAGTCGTAAGAACCAAGCGGCTATTCACACAAGAAACGAAAAATGAGCATTTAGTTTAAAGATGTATATTAGTATGCTCAATAAAGGCTCAAAACTCACTTTTGTGGGAATGGGTTTTTATGTGATCAAGTATATATAATCAAATTTTAACTAAGATTGTCATGCCGTTTCATAATCTTCTTATTTGGTTCTTTTTATCACGACGCTATCGGTTGTAAATTTATAAAAATATAACCTTTTTAGAACTTGTTATTCCCAAATTAAACCAAGACAAGTAAAAAAAATGAAAAGTTTTTGAAAAAATTTGGGGTGATTAGCGGTTCCAATAGAGTTTTGTGTAAGGCTTGTTATTAGGACTTGCAAAATTCAAGGTTTTAGCATCCCCCCACACTTAAATTACACATTGTCCTCAATGTGTCCAAAAATAAGTTTTTTGGTTGATTAAAATGTGTAAAAGTGGGTTAAAAACAAGATTTTATGGTACTGGGTAGCTGAACACGGGGTGGTGTTGGCTGAACACGGCCCCATGTCCAGACTGCCAGTACCAAAAGTAAACAGAAGGCTGGGCACGGGGGCGTGTTCAGTGAGCACGGCCCCGTGTCCAGGTACCTGAACTGGGCATTTCTGCAGATTTTTGGGCACGGGGGCGTGTTGGGTGAGCACGGCCCCGTGCTGAACTTGCTGTAATGAAGAAAAATTGTCGAAAGGCTCTGTTTTTGCGCATGGGGTGTTGGTTCAAGCTTCCCTTAGTATCCTTCACCATCCCGAGTGTGTTTTATTCCTGCAAATTAAAACTAAACTAGAAAGCATAAAAGTTAAACTAATCTAAAACTAAGGATAGTTCCGCGGAATGCCTCCGTGGTGCGCCACGTTTATAAGGGTCCTTGGCTAGACCCTCCCTATCAGGTGGTTCTGGCTCATCTTCAATTAGGGGGTCATTGTTGCCAAAAGGATATTTCATTGAGCGTTCAAGATCTATGCTCCTTTTGAATGCCCCTAATTGGAGAGGTAGATTGTTAAATTTCCGGTTTTTCAAAGCTCTATGAGTTTGTACAAAAGGTTTTCCCAAGACTAAGGGGGCGTCATCTAGGATGACGAAGTCGGTTGGGATTACCATTTGATTTGTTTGAACCAAAACATCTTCAACTACACCGATTGATTTTATTACTTTCCGATTGGATAGAAAAATGGGTATTTGAAGTGGAGTAAAATCACTAACACTTAATTTTTCAAAAATGTAGTTAGGCATTATGTTAACACAAAGATCCTTATCGATGGTGATATTGCTAATAAATGAATTTTGAAAGAAACATGGAACCGGTGTAATGCTAATTTCAAAAGGATCTTCTTTTATTAGCGAGGTTTGATCATTAGTTAACTTAACACTTACTAAGTCTTTGATTTTAGCACTAGTGTTTA
Organism: Helianthus annuus; assembly: GCF_002127325.2. Lineage (NCBI taxonomy): Eukaryota > Viridiplantae > Streptophyta > Magnoliopsida > Asterales > Asteraceae > Helianthus > Helianthus annuus. Next base: position 154,621,823 of record NC_035445.2, read on the forward strand.
ACTCTTTTAAAAACTTGGCATGAGGGGTTATTAAACAATGATTTTCGAAAGTAGGTGAGAAGAGGTTAATTTCTTCAAAATTAGACTCTTCTTGAATTTTAACATTATCGGACTCACCATTTTCGTTGTTTAACTCATGTGTCGGTTTTTCACTTTCTTGTTCTTCCATTTTTACACTTTCAACTATCTCTATGTTATTATCATTTTTTAGCTCTTCTCTTGCGCGGGATTCCTCTTCCCTTGCGCGAGATTCTTTTATGCAACGTTCGATAGTTTTAATGTGTTCCAATATCCTATTAGTTACTTCGGTGAGATTGAAAGAATTTGGATCCTCAAAGCTTGAATCCGGTTGTTCGATCCTTGGTTCCTCATAGTACTCATATGAACTAGATGGTTCACACCATTGTTCTTCATTGTAAGTATATGATGGATAAGGGTCGAAACTTTGTTCTTCATAGTACTCATATGAGGTGGGTTGTTCACGCCATGGTTCCTCATAATAAGTGTATGAAGGTGGTGGCTCATATGTTGAATCTTCAAAGTATGAGTATGAAGGCTCATACCTTGGTTCATCAAAATATGAGTATGAGGGAGGAGGTTCATACCTTTGGTCTTCATAGGATGTGTATGAAGTTGATGGCTCGTACCTGGGTTCCTCATAATGGTTGTATGAATTGGATGGTTGATATGAAGTATTATATTGAACCGAGCGTGCGTTACGACAATTAGTGCAATAATTACCCCTATAATCATCCTCATCATAGGTGTAGTTGTAACCTCTTGAGTATTGATCCATAAGAATCACTCAACAGATCACAACTGAGTCTTGGGACCAGAAAACACAAATAAGACAGAAACAGAAGCTGGACACGGCCCCGTGTTGAGTGAACACGGCCCCGTGTTCAGGGTCTGTATCTGGGCGTTTTAATTAAAGTTACTGGTCACGTTGAGCACGGGGGCGTGTTCAGTGAGCACGGCCCCGTGTTCAGACTCTGTATCTGGGTATCTACTCTAAAAATATGCAGCACGGGGGCGTGTTCAGCGAGCACGGCCCCGTGTTCAGGCTACTGTAAATGCAAAACTAAACTAAAATGCAGAAAAATGCGCGCGTTTTAAAAAGGTTTTGAAAAACTGATTAGGCCGTCGATTTTAAGCTTTCTTAAAATCCTTGTGTCCCCGGCAACGGCGCCAAAAACTTGATGCGTGTCAGTGTGTATATTATTTTTGATGTATATTTAAGCCCTTTTTACACTTTTAGCCAAGTTTTAAATTTATAAAACACGATATTCACTAACACTAAACACACATATGGGCAAGTGCACCCATCGTGGACGTAGTATAGTGTTGGTAAGATACCGAGGTCGTCCAAGGACACAAGAGCTTTTAATACCGGTTTATCCTCAACGTCTAATCAAATCAAAAAGTTAGAAAAATGTTTTAAACTAAGAAAAATAAAAACTAACTAAATGCTGAAAATAAAAATAAAATAAAAACAGATAGACAAGATGAATCACTTGGATCCGACACGTGTATTAGTATAACCTTTGATTATTTTCGCACTTTTGCACTTGTTTAAGAGATTATCTTAGTTATTGTAGTAAGCCCCTCTTTTGAAGGCGACGTTACCCTCAACCCAGTAGTTTGAGTCAGCAAGGATACAATCCTAAAGGGTCGGATTATTGAAAGATAATGAATTAAGTTATTAATGTAAATTATGGTAGGCCCCGCTTTTGGCGGTGACGTTACCCTCGGCTAAGTAGTCTGAGTCAGCAGGGATACAGTCCTAAATAGCCGGGTTATAGTATTAATAGTAGTTAACTTATGAGGGGGTCAAAGAGTTTGGATCCCCGCCATCCAATACCTATGGGCATTGAAGGAGATCCTACTAAATTTGACCCAGGTCCCAAGCAGGACCTCTAAACGCTGAACAAGGGCAAGACCTTTACCAAACCGTTCCCTTAACCCCCGACCAGGTAGCCAACATACCTCCATATAGACCGTGGAGATATGAATGGTGAAAATCTTTTATTTTATATAGACAGTAAAATAATGCCAAGACACCACGGACAAACGATAAGGAAAGATCACCTTCAACATAAGTAACTAGTTATTAAAGTCATTAATACAAAACCAAATAAAAAGTGCAAAAGATTAAAAATAAAAAGTATTATACTAAACACTATTTTCACCAAGTGATGTAAGAGACTTAGGCAAACATGGCCTTGATTGTCAAGAACTCTTACGATCAATCTTGGATCCCGAGACGACTCACACACTCTACGATGGACAATGGATGATGGTGGTGGATGATGGTGTTATGGTGGTGGTGGGTGGTGGATGAGGTGTGAGAGAGGTGGTGTGCCAAGGGATGAGTTGAAATGAAGCCAAACACTCCTATTTATAGGCTGAACAGAAGCCTGGGCACGGCCCCGTGTCCGCTGGACACGCCCCCGTGCCCGTCTGACACTCTCTCTCTTCATTAATTGTAATTCGCAATTACAATAAATGCACCTGCAGCACTCTGACCACGCCCCCGTGTCCGCTGGGCACGGCCTCGTGGTGGGCAATAGAAGCTTCTACCACTTTGTCTTTTGTGCCAGGGCTGACCATCCTGGACACTGCCCCGTGCTCGCTGAGCACGGCCCCGTGTTGAGCTGGACACGGCCCCGTGTTCAGCTGGGCACAGCCCCATGCTCAGCTGGGCACAGCCCCATGCTCAGCTGGGCACAGCCCCATGCTCAGCTTTCTTCTTGTTTTTACTTTGGGAGATGTTGTCGAGGAGTCGGGCATGCCGCGTTTCTTCCTTTTCTTTGTATTTATGTTAGATTTGGCTGCATTTTTGCTTCTTTTGTTCATTTAAGCTCTTTTAACCCTGAAAATACAAAAGGAAGACAAAAGCACACTTTTTCCAACATTAGTACTTAGAAAGGGTTAGTTTTATGCCTCATTTGATGTAATTTATATGTTGCATTTTACTCACATCATCTAGTGAATGTCAAAAGCATAACCGGTGATCTCTACTGTCTTGTAGTAACTGACGATTTCTCCAGATTCTCGTGGGTATCATTTCTGAAATCTAAGGATGAGACCTTTGAAAGTTTGATGGCGTTGTTTAGAAAAATTGAAAACTTGTACCATGCTCGTATTAGTAGAATCAGAAGTGACAACGGTACAGAGTTCAAGAACAACCGAATGGAAGATGATTGTGATGAGAGAGGTATATTGCAAGAATTTAGTGCTCCTTACACTCCGCAGCAAAATGGGGTAGTTGAATGAAAGAACAGGACGCTAATTGAAACGGCCAGGACGATGCTTGCTGATTCAAAGGTACCAATCAACTTTTGGGCAGAAGTAGTGTCAGCCGCTTGCTACACACTCAACCGGGTTCTCACAGTAAAGAAATTCAAGAAGACATGTTTCGAGCTAATCAACAACCGTAAACCGAACCTGAAGTATCTAGAACCGTTTGGGTCTCCCTGCACGGTTATAGAACCTTGTGGTAAGTTTGGTCCAAAGAGTATTGAAGGAATTTTTGTGGGATATGCAAGTCCAATGAAACGAGTCTTTGTTCCAAGCTATAAGAAGATCATCAAAGCATATAATGTTGAGTGTCAAGGTTATAATATGCTACCTCATTATCTTGGTGACGGATGGCGTTATGATTATGATACCTTGTGGAAGTCATTTGATGAGGAAGAAGATTCGGATTTCTTTGACGAGTTGGATATTCTGAGAGAGTATGAGTCATCACAAGAATATTCTAAAAGTCAACGGCAAACTTCAAGTGATGATGAAGCCAGTCCAAGCAATGCTGGAGAACATGATGATATTCAATAATCTTCAGAACGGGAACATGCTCCTGAAAATCAGACGGCAATCAATAAGAATTTAGAATCTGATAATAGACCAATATTTGATCGTGGTGATTCAGATTCTGAAGGGGAGCAGATCCAGATTTCAAGTCAAACAATTCCAGTCAGTAAACAAGATGCAAATCAAAATGTCACAAATTTGGAAGGCGAGGTAGATGTTCCAGGCGAGGTGATGCCAAGAACTCTTTCATACCATCCAGAGGAGTTGATTATTGGAGAATTACAATCAGGCATCCGCACAAGACGACAAATTGACCAAGGCCTTACTTGTTTTTATTCTACAGTAGCTCCTTTACAAACTGAGTTTTCACTAAGTTGTTTTATTTCGCAGATCGAACCGCGAACATACAAAGAGGCGCTAACTGAAGATTCTTGGGTCAATGCTATGCAAGAAGAGTTGAGTCAATTCGAGAAGTTGGGAGTGTGGAAATTAGTATATTTGCCTGATGGTCACAGGAAGATCAACACCAAGTGGGTGTTTAAGTGCAAAAGAGACGACCGAGGGGTTATTATTCATAACAAAGCTCGACTCGTGGTCCAGGGCTTTAGTCAGCAGGAGGGTATAGATTTCACAGAGGTGTATGCTCCAGTTGCTAGGCTAGAAGCGATTAGAATTTTCCTACCATTTGCGTCGTGGAAAGGATTTAAAGTTTTTCAGTTAGATGTTAAATCGGCTTTTCTCTATGGGAAGGTAAAAGAGGAGGTATATGTCGGACATCCACTGGGCTTCACCGACCCAATCCACAAAGAAAATGTCTATTTACTGAATAAAGTGCTGTATGGTTTACACCAGGCCCCGAGAGCTTGGTATGAGACATTGTCTCAACACCTGCTTGCCAACAGCTTCATCCGTGGAAAAGTGGATGCCACTCTATTCACCAAAGAGGTCGACGGACATCTTCTGATAGTTCAAATATACGTGGACGACATCATATTTGGGTCAATGAATGAAAATCTGTGCAAAGATTTTGAAAAAGTTATGAAGCAAAAATTTGAAATGTCATCGATGGGTGAGATGAAATTTTTCTTGGGACTTCAAGTTGATCAACTGCCTGAGGGAATACTCATGCATCAGACGAAGTATGTTCATGATATCTTAGAGAAATTTGGGATGTCAGAATCTAGTCTAGCTTCCACCCCGTTAGCGACGAACCATGGGATAAACCCTGATCTCACTGGAGAGAAGGTAGATGAAACGATGTATCGTTCCATGATCGGATCGCTGATGTATTTGACTACTTCAAGACCCGATATCATGTATCCTACCTGCCTCGCATCAAGATTTCAATCTAACCCAAGAGCTTCGCATATGGTGATTGTGAAAAGGATATTACGCTACCTGAAAGGAACTCCACCATTGGGGTTGTGGTATCCAAAAGATGGCGACTTCACGCTCGAAGGGTATTCCGATTCCGATTTCGGATGCTGCAAAGTTAACGCTAAATCAACAACAGAGGGATGTCAGTATTTTGGACCTCGTTTGGTCACCTGGCAATGTAAGAAGAAGACCTCTGTAGCTTTGTCCACATGTGAAGTTGAGTATGTATCTGCTAGCAGTTGCTGCTCTCAGATCTTGTGGATCCAGCAACAGATGCGCGACTACGGTTTGCAATTTCTTAACACCCCTATATTTGTTGATAATGAGGCAGTGATAAACATCACAAAAAATCCTATTCATCATGCAAAAACAAAACATATAGAAATTCGTCATCACTTCATTCGCGATTGTTTCGAGAAGAAGTTGATACGAATTGAGAAAATCCACCCTGACAATCAAAAAGCTGATTTACATACCAAAGTTTTTGATAAAACTCGTTTTAAATATCTTATAAAACTAAACGGTATGAAGCTTTTATTGGTGTCGGATGGGATTCTTGGCGTTGATGAAGGTACCACTGTAGATGATGTTGAAAAGCAATCTGCAATGGTTTGCCGATTTTTTACTTGTTTTGGTATTTAGGGGGAGTAAGTAGGTTAATTTCAGAAAATACAAAAACAGTAAAAAATTCAAAAATCCAAAAACATGAAATATGTTAAAATCCAAAAACAATAGAAAACTGAAATAGAGCTTGTGTAAAAAGAGAAAAATGATAGTACATTAGTTAGACAGTTACGGTACGCTAAAGAAATGTAAAGTTGTAAAGCATTAAACAATCTTGCTGGTGATATGTCGATAGGTTTTTACACACATAGTAGGTTTGTTTGGGATATAAACCTAAAATCATCACTTACTTATTTCGTGGGGAACATCTCTCGGATATATAGGTAACCCTGAAATCTTGTTCGAAAGACGCTATTTCTGACATACTAGGTCTTTGTACGTGATGATATCTGGGGTATTATACCAAGACTTCTGATTTTGCGGGAGCAATAGCCTAGTCCTCGTTTAATGCTTTGCATTAGCTTTAATCTTAAACCTCACCCTCAGCATAAAAAATGATGAAACATTGCAAAATGCTAATCATGTGCTGTTGAAATAAAAGATCCCCAAACGGGACTCACCTAAAGTCGAACCATCATCTCTCTGCACGAACGGAAGTTCTGACCTGAGCTCTCATGGTTTCGCATTCACCCCATTACAGATATCATTAGTGTGCATTCACCTGTAAGACTGAATATAGTTGTCTGGATACGGGAGTATATTTTGATATGGTACACACGTATAAGTTAAGTTTCTAAAACACTTAATTCATATCCTGAACAACTTGAAATTTGTGTGAGAATTTAAAGAGGACCAGTATATCAACAATCTAAGCGAATTGTTTAATTCTGAGTATGTTATCAAGCTTAATGATGCTAGTAACTTGTCGATAACTGATATGATTCCCTAACACGCTCACCAAAAATATATTTGTAAATAGTTTACATTTACTGCTTTTCATTTCTGTTAAAATTCCAAAACTCAAAAGGTTTTTATAGCTTTCTAGTTTAGAATCTTTATTAAAAATCCAAAAAGATTTTTCATTTCTGCTTTATTTTCCAACAAACCAAAGTGGAAAGCTGATCTTCAGATTCGCAAATGCAGGAAGAGTCTAGCAGGAAGATGAGTTTGGAGCTAATCTTGTTAAAACCTGAAAGTTTCAAAGTCAACACAAGTTCATTAATTTGAAACTTGTAATTTTCAGAAAATGTTTAAAAAAAGTTTGAACAAAAGTCATTTTGTTTTGTCTCAGGTCAACCAAGGTCATTAAATTGGACTTGGTAGACAAATTGAGTACCCAGGGTCAATAACTTGGACTTGGAGACTTAAGTGGATTATCAAAACTGATGAACATCAAAAGAAGTTTAAATGTGAATAGATTGTAATGTCATATTTTTTAGAAGCAGGTTACAGGTTTGAAAGTGTGATAGCAGTAAAGTGAAATCCCCATGGCAAAGTTTTTGTAAAGTTTGAGCCAGAATTTAAGTCCCAGCTTATCGAGAGGGGGAGTCTCCGAAATGGGGAGTCAAAATTTTGGATCAACATTCAAAGGGGAGTTTGAAGTTAAAGATTGAAGGATGCTTTCAGTGTCAAATCAATTTGAAAAGAAAGACAAAACTGATCAAGACTGAAGACTCGATCCCGAAGACTTCGTCAACATCCAAGGGGGAGTCTGTTAACTTTGTCTTATATCGAGTCATGTGTCTAGATAGGATAAACCAGTGCTCAGCAGGTCGGAAAACAGGTTTTGAATGTTAAAGGGTAATTTCGAACGAAATTGCACATGGGTATTTCACACGAAATTAGTAATTTCGCATGAAAGTAATTTCGCTTGTATAATTCTGTGCGAAATTACCTGCCCAATAAATACCCAACCTGCGGATTCATTTGTAACGGTCTTGATTTCAGAGCCGAGGTGCTTCCAGTTTGTCAAATAATTAGAATTGCTTTGAAATCATTAATAAAAGGATAATTAAGGAGAACCAAGCTGTTTCACGTCGATATCACTGATTCCACCTTTGATATTGATGAATAACTCTTCTGATTGGCTCGTTAGGGTCACACGACGACCCAACAATAACCCGCCAATCCGAGAAATGAACGGACTTCGGATGGAGTCTTCGACATAATCCAACTCTTTACAGCTTCAATCTTCGCGGGATCGACGTGAATTCCTTGACTGTTAATAATGTGACCGAGGAATTGAACTTCCTCGAGCCAAAATTCACACTTGGAGAACTTGGCGTAGAGGCGATTTCCTTGAAGAAGTTCGAGAAATAAACAAAGATGTCGCGCATGTTCGGATCTCGACTCCGACTGGATAAGAATATCATCGATAAACACAATATCGAAACGATCCAAAAAGGGTTTGCACACACGGTTCATCAAGTCCATGAAGACCGCTGGTGCATTTATGAGACCAAAAGGCATGACCACGAATTCATAATGGCCATAACGAATATGAAAAGCGGTTTCCGGAATGTCTTGCTCTTGTATATATAACTGACGATAGCCAGAATGTAAATCGATTTTGGAAAAACACATAGCACCATGAAGTTGAACAAATAAGTCGTCGATTCGGGGTAGCGGGTAACGGTTCTTGATAGTAAGCTTGTTAAGTTCCCGATAATCGATGCACATTCGGAATGATCCATCCTTCTTTTTCACGAAAAGGACAGGTGTGCCCCATGGTGATGCGCTCGGGCGTTCAAAGCCTTTATCAAGCAATTCCCAAAGTTGGCTATATAGCTCGTGAATTTTGGATGGTGCAAGGCGATAGGGAGCTTTTGCAACAGGAGTTGCACCTGGAACTAAATCTATACGAAAGTCAATATCACGAGTAGGGGGTAAACTAGGTAAATCGTCGGGGAAAATGTTACGAAAATCACAAACAACAGGAACGTCCTTCATAGTATTCTTCTCCTCCTTCTTCTCCATAATATGGCTAAGAAAGCGAAGTATTCCTTGTGCAAATACTTGCTCGCTTGAATACACGACATAAGCTTCAATTCTTTCGAGAGTACTTCACCGTAGACACATAACTGATCACCATTTGAAAGAGAGAAATGAATCATCTTATCGAAAGAAACAACTTCGGCACGATTCTCACGAAGAAACTCTGTACCTGCTATGAAGTCAAAGCAACCTAGTTGCATAGGTATGAGATCAAATGGGAAAACGTGATTGTTGAGTTCAAGAGTGCAATCACATAGAATGGAACTAACGGTAACGGTTCTTCCAGTGGCAACTTCTACGTCGAAGGTCATTGGGAGGTTAGCGCATTTACGTTTTAGGAGCTTTTCGAATTCAAACGATACAAAACAGTTATCGGTTCCAATATCAAATAAGCAAGAAGCATAAATACCGTTGACAAGGAACGTACCGTTGACAACATTGTTGTTAGTCTGAGCCTCGCGGACATTGATGTTGAAAGTCCTTCCACGGTCTGTTTGAGGTTGTTGTTGCTGCTGCTGCTACTGCTGCTGAGGCAACTGTTGTGGTTGTTGCTCCTGTGGTGGTTGATGCCGCGACTCTTTTTTACCACGCGTTGTGGGCAAACATTTGCAAAGTGGTTTGGATCACCACAAGTGTAGCAAGCACGAGCATGAACAGCTGGTGTTGGGATTGCTGGGTTGACTTGAGGAGCGAGAGGTTGTGCTGGCGGTGCTGCGAGAGCTTGAGGAGCTTGCTGACGGGGGCCTAAATGGCAGTGCGCTGTGTAGTGCCCATAAATGTTGTACTTGACACAGAAACGACAGTTTTCCCTACTGGATGACGATAAGTGCAAGTAGGGCACAATGGGTGATTCCCAGTGTACGCACGCTTAGCAGGCGGTGCGTTGGGAGTAGCAACTTGACGAGTCTGGGCATTGGGAGGGCTTCCACCGGGTTCCAAACATTCCCTTGAGTGGTTTGGAAGCGAACTGTGTCGTCACCCATATCATAGACGATCCCCATAGAACGGCAGTTGACGAGATCTACCTTGCCCGACCATGGAACCTTTCGGAAGGATTTTGGCATTCTTTGAACAAAGGTCTTATAGAGAAGGTAGATCCATCCTCCGAAGAAGATGGGTGTCGGGGCAGTGGCCAGTTGGTTCAGGTGCATGTTTCGGAGTAGCATGTGTGGCACATCAAGAGGTACACGGTTGTGGATGCAGTATAAGACCGTTAGATCCCGTAGGTTAACGACACCGGTGCTATCACGCCTTTGACTGAGGGAGTTGCTAAGGACCCTATGGATGTAACGGTAAAGAGGGTCCCGCAACTGGGAGCTTTTGGTTTGGCTTGGATCGTAATGACCTTCCCCAATTTGAGACCATGCCGTCTGGCGCATGTTCGGTGAGAGCTCACGGAGACCACCCGTGTTTTCTTCTTCGCCGGCATCCTACTCGGAAAACAACACAATTTGTGCCCCAAACTATGCAATAGAGATTGACAGTATTTCCCCAGCACAACGGAATTCAACCCCTTGCTCATCAAACGGCTCTGCTTTAGCTTTGGACGCGAATGTGCTTTAGAACTCCATGTTATGTTCATGGACCGCATGGAGCCTGGTGCAGAGGGCCACCCTCAGTGGAGCCGTGACTAGGGTGTTGAAACGATCTAGCTGCCCCACAGCTTCCAGGGTCTTGAGGCATGCTTGTCTTGTAATTTCCTCGGGCCTTGTCTTGAGAACATCAAATAGGGCTTGATAGTTCCATTCATTTTGGTTGAAACTTGTGAATTTTCTGGCCATCTGAAAGAAAACACAAAACAATTAGCACGAAACAATAAATTTCCGAAGAATACTGAAAACAGTAAGCTAGACACGGCCCCGTGGCCAATGGCCACGCCACGTGTTCGTCTGTATTTTGCTGGCCACGCCCCCGTGCTCGCTGAGCATGACCCCGTGCTCATGGTTCTGTTTCCCAAAAATACCATTTTTCGACCCGGTTTCGAAAACTTGAAATTTTTTGGTTGAGTAGGGGCGGTTTTCCTCGAAAATGAAACCCCAAGTGCCATTTTTCCAAAAATAAATTGTTTACCCCTTCAATTTCATCTTTTTCAGTTCAAAAATAAGGGTTTGTGGTTTTTGTTCGAAATCGGGCAAATTTACAAACAATTTAAGTTGATTTACTTCCTATAAGATGCAACTATACTAATACTAACAGATCTAAGCAAAAATTTGAGGTTTGGTTCGGTTCAAGTTCAAGAACCGTAGATTTTCCCCCAAATTTTTGATGTTAAACTACATGCAGATCACTAAACTAACTAGCTATGATGATAGAATCATACCTTGACGATGTTGAACGGTGGAAGAACGTGAAAATTTGCAGAGATTCTCGGAAGAACCAGAGAGTTTTCGGGGAAACGGGTCGTGTTGAAATGAAAATCAGAAGACAAAAGGGGTTTTATCCCCGACAGTAGCCGGCCACGGCCCTGTTTCCAGCGGGCACAGCCCCGTGGGCGGGTAAAAACTATATTTTTTTATATAAGTGCACATGTGAGTGACCTGTTTCCTGAAACTTGGTTTTAGAAATCTTACCAATTTTTGAAGCTTTTCCGACGTCCATTATTTACAAGATATGATGTTGGTGCATAAACCTTCGCTCATTCCTCGGCTGCTTGTAGCGAGATTTCTTCCTCTTCATCCTCAATGAATCCTTAATAGAGCTTTAGCCGTTGTTCATTGACTTTGAATGGAATTCCATTCCGATGTTTAATTTCAATTGCACCGTGTGGAAAAATATGGGTGATAGAAAAAGGTCCTGACCACCTAGACTTTAATTTACCGGGAAATAATCGAAGTCGTGAATTAAACAATAGAACTTGATCTCCTATCTGAAATTCATTAGGTTTAATGTGTTTATCATGCAAATTTTTCATTCTTTCCATATAAATCTCGGAGTTAGAGTACGTGTGATTCCTTAATTCGTCTAATTCATTTAATTGACAAAATCGATTTTTACCAGCAGCTTCTATGTCTAAGTTTAGGTTTTTTATTGCCCAGTAGGCTTTGTGTGCTATTTCTATTGGCAAATGACAACTTTTTCCATAGACAAGCTTATATGGGGTGGTTCCTATGGTTGTTTTATATGCAGTTCAAAAATCCCATAAAGAGTCGTCTAATTTATCGGCCCATTCCTTTTTATTTAACCCTACGGTTTTTTCAAGTATTCTCTTTAAAGCTCGATTAGTCACTTCGGCTTGTCCATTTGTTTGAGGATGATATGCCGTTGAGATCCGGTGATAGACCCCATACCTTGTTAAAAAAATTTCAAGTTGATGGTTACAAAAATGGGTACCCCTATCACTTATCAATGCTTTTGGAGTTCCAACACGAGAGAATAATCGTTTCAGGAATCTTACCACAACTCTTCCATCATTTGTTGGAAGAGCTTCGGCTTCGGCCCATTTTGACAAGTAATCCACTGCCATAGGTATATATTTGTTTCCTTTTGACGATGGGAAAGGCCAAATAAAATCGAGTCCCCACACATCAAAAATTTCACAAACAAGAATGCCATTTTGTGGCATTTCGTTTTTGGAAGAAATATTACCTGATCGTTGGCATGCATCACAAGTCTTGATAAGACTTTGTGCGTCTTTGTAAATGGTTGGCCAATAAAATCCTAAATCAAATAACTTTCGTGCGGTACTAGCGGCACTATGATGTCCTCCGTATGGACCTTCATTACAGTGGCGGAGAATTTTTATTGCTCCACCACCATGTACGCATCGTCGGATAAGTTGGTCGGCACACATTTTGAAAAGATAAGGATCTTCCCAAAAATAATGCTTTACATCAGCAAAGAACTTTGTTCTTTGATGATGCGACCATCCTTTTGTGACTATTCCACTAGCTAGGTAGTTGGCGTATTCGGCGTACCATGGCTCTTCTCGGTATTGCACCATTTCTAAGGACTCTGTTGGGAATTTTTCATTGATGAGCTTGTCCCTAGTTGCCTCCAAAGTTGGATCTTCTAAGCGGGAAAGATGATCTGTAGCGGTGTTTTCTGCTCCTCTTTTGTCTTTTATTTCAATGTCAAATTGTTGGAGGAGTAGAATCCATCTGATTTAACGTGGTTTGGCATCCTGTTTCTTAAAGAGATAACGAATGGCTGCATGGTCTGTATAAACTATTGTTTTAGAAAGAACAAAATAAGAACTAAATTTATCAAAAGCAAATAACACAGCTAGCAATTCCTTTTCAGTTGTTGTGTAATTTTCTTGTGCATCGTTAAGTGTTTTACTAGCGTAGTATATTGGGTGAAAATACTTATCTTTTCTTTGTCCCAAGACAGCTCCACTGCAAAGTCACTTGCATCACACATGATTTCGAAAGGTAATTTCCAATCAGGCATTATCATGATAGGTGCATTGACTAGCATTTCTTTTAGTGTTAGAAATGCTTGGTTGCTATCCTTGTCAAAGATGAAAGGAGCATCTTTTTCAAGTAATTTTGTTAAAGGTCTTGAGATTTTAGAAAATTCTTTGATAAATCGTCTATAAAATCTGGCATGCCCTAAGAAACTTCTGATGGCTCTAACGAAGGACGGGGGTGGTAATCGGGAGATAGTGTTTTTTTTTATCCCGATCAACCTCCATTCTTTCGCTTGAGATTTTATGACCGAGTAATATTCCTTTCGTTACCATGAAATGGCATTTTTCCCAATTAACGGCAAGGTTAGTTTCCTCACATCGGGATAGCATTCATTCAAGGTTATCGAGGCATTGGTCGTATGAATCTCCACAGATAGAAAAGTCGTCCATGAAGACTTCCATAGTCTTTTCTATCATATCATGGAAGATGGCCACTATGCAACATTGAAAGGTTGTTGTAACACCTCGAAAATTCATGTCCAATAATGTATTGACACGTGTCGTAAGCTTTGAACGTGTGAAAGAATACCTTAGAGGGGCTAAAGTTGACAAATAAGGAAACTATGTGAATGTAAGGGTCCAAAGTGTCAACAATGGATAAATATATTTTAAAATAGCCCTACAAGATGTTTATACCTTCAAACGAATAAATCATGGATCATACGAAGCTAAAAATGAAAGAAAGAGAGAGATTACAAACTACAGGGGCTAAATGTGTCAACATGTTTAAAGTAAACCTCTGAGTGACCTTTTGGGAAACCCGAAGCTTTGTAATGGTAAATTATGCTCACTAGATTGTGTGATAAAAATTTCATAAAGTTTCGTTATCGTATGAGAAAGTTATGATAAAATTCGTATGCGAGGGGTTAAAAGCGTCAACGTTAAATTCTAAGGCCTTATGGGTGACCACAAAGTTAAACAAGGACTTAACCAAGTTTGTATAAGTCATAAAGCCCTTAAAAGTAAGGTTAAAAGGTCAAAAGTGCAAGAAACAAGTTCAAAACCACGTTTAAAAAGGATCAGGGGCCAAAATGTAATAAACGAAAGTTATGTGACCTGACCTGACCCTCATACCGGCAGTGTAAGGGTCTATAGGGACCATACGCGGGCCACTTGGATGTCTGCAGCAAACAAAAAACGTCCAGCTGCCTGTTAAAGCTGTTAAACCGACTTAAAATGGTTGTTTTGCATACCAGGGTCTGCCCCAATGGTTTTTCATGCACAGGGGGCACCTGTAAACATCCCATAACATGTGTAGACTTCCTTGGCTTCATCTTGTGATATCAAAATGCATATATAAGGCCACTCAAGTTGTAACAATTCTCACTTGCATTTTCAAGTATTCACAACTTCACTTCTGGAGCTCCTCTGATCATCCTCAAGCTTCCTAGTGATCTCTAGTCGTAATTAGGACTCTTGTAAGCATTCTTAACCCTTCCTAATTCAGTTTAGCTTAGTTAATTAGCTAAAAGTCAAACCGTCGTAATTAAGGTTTGACTTCGAGATTACTCATAAATTACACAGTCAAATCTCGAATTAAAAATACCTATAAGTAGGTAAGTATGTGGGTAATAAACCCTTAAAAGGGTATTCTCAGATTCCCACTCTATCTATGTCAATTGTCTGGTCAAAGCTTACTTTAAAAAGTCAACAGCATGCTTATTTTCAAATTAATGCATAATTAGAAATGTAGGATCCATGCAACCTGTTTTATTATTACTATAACTTGGTAAATAATGTAAGAACATGTCTAAACATGTTCACCCCGACAATTTTCAATTTAGGCTCGGTTTGGAGCCGAAAGTCGCATAGTTTGACTTATGCTTTGACTTTCAGTTCTGACCCGTTTAAGCCAAGTTTAGGATTGTCTTAGAGCTTCTTTTGGACCTATTTTCATGTTAGTATAACCCTCTGTGATTATACAACTTGGTTCATTAGACATCTAATTCTTATGCATGTTCCCGTTAATCGCCTATATGTTGACCATTATGCCCAAATGACCTTAAATTATGATTTTTGAAAATGTAAAAGGGTAGACACCTTAGTTACTAATTTATAAACTTGTACCTAAAATTTGACGTCAGTTTGAGGTCTAGATTAAGAGTTATGCTCATTAGCGTAATTAGAAGCATTCTTAGTAATTAATTGGCGTAATTAGCATATAGCCTATCTAAACCCAAATTTTTATACAAAACTTTTTACCTACTGATATAAAATAATAATTTGAGATTTTTGGAGATTTTTATTTATTTTTAGGCTGAGCATAACTTAGAGTTTTAGGCTTATTTCGGTTATTGCCGGTTTTGCCCTTTTGGGCTATAAAATGAGTTTTATAAATCCTTTTGACCCCAAACCTTTTTCTACTGATTTGTTATGATAAATAAATTATTTTGGGCCTTATGGAATTTTAAATATCAGCTTTCTATAAAAAACCCGGAAATGGCTCCAAATCGCCTTTTAAAGCATTTTTACGACATAGTATGTATCAAGACTAGTTTATATATATAAGGTTTGATACCTACTGATATATTCAGTAAAATTTTATATTATAACAGTAAACAAAAGTTTTAAACTCAGGTTTCCAGTTTTAACCTTTTAGGTTATGTGAAATTACCAAAATGCCCTTCGGTGCATAATAGGGTTATAATTAATAAATTTCACATACATATGATACCCTACTGTTATAACTTATTAAATTAAGTATATTTACTAAATAAATCAGACCTGTAAGTCAGATTACAAATTAAACTCTTTTATACCCTTTAAAATGACCAAAATACCCTTATGAGGCATAGTTTGAGTTTAAAATCATTTTGGGCATAATAGGAGATATCTTACTGATATCACAACATATTTAGTGCATATTAACTCAGGGAGCTTGTATATGATTCATATGGTTACTCGTTACGCACTTTTCGTGTTCGGATCGGCTTATGTAACTAGTTTACATATATTAGCCGAAACGGGTCAAACCATATCGTTTCTATCTCAAAATCCAGAATGTGTTTAAGTTACCCATATTAAACAAGCATGCAAGCTTGTCGGGTTAAAACCACATTCTAATCCGGTCTTCGCCTTCCATGCGATTGAACCGTATTCTTTCTTTAAAACTAACCGGTCTAAGCTTAGGCTAAATTAAAGACCCGTTAGGATTCTAATAGGTTATTATAAACCTTCATTCTAGAATAGGAGATCCGGTAAAATCTATTTGCACTTGATTATTGTGACAATACTTGCTCAGGTAAATACTTTTAACTTATTTTCCCTTATACGGGCTTGGGGTACGGTATATAAAATACCGCTTGGTCGGGCATTTGACCTTAATCGATTAGTGGTTATGTATTATCAAGATGACTCGTTTAAAAATTTGTTTTGTTTGTTAAACGCCTCTGGGAGTTTAATGACCATGTCCCGGATATCCTTGGCATCATTCAAAGAATGGCCACGACCTTAGCACACGGGTGTAGGCATACACCCGTCAGTGCATTTACATTTATTAAGGTATAACCGCTGGCTTCCCGCCACGGGACTATACTATGTGGTGAGTCTATTAATATTTAACCCGGCATGAACCGGACTACTAGACGCAAAATAAACATGTAATTCTTTACAAGTATTATATTCAAATAATTATCCCAAGTTATAAAAATATTTTGTGCCATGTGTATTCAAATAAATTTTCAAACCTTTTCAAAATGAGTCAGTTAAATTGTATTTACCAGTGTAAACTGACGTATTTTCCCAAAAAGATTAAGTGCAGGTACTACGCGTAATAGGCTGGCCTCTCCTTAGCATCACTTAGAGTCTCGCAAGCTTGGATGCAATAAATCTGTTGAACATGTTTCCTTTTTCTTTTGATCCGCCTATGGATCTATTTCAACTGTTTGTGATTCTTAATATTACAATAATTATTCGGTTGAAATACATCTATCTTTTTGCTTCCGCTGTGCATTTTAAATTTGTGTTGTTTGACTATGATGATATCAACTACGTCACGATACTCCCCCACCGGGCCCACTGGTGACACATGGAAAATAGGGGTGTGACAGGTTGGTATCAGAGCCAACACTGAGTGAATTAAACACTAGCCTTTTGTGTTTAATCTCAGTGCACAAATTGCACATTCCTCGAGTTCCGAGTCTAGACAAAGAACATAGGACAAATCCTGTTTTTGTTTTATTTCATTTTGTCTTTTATTTTATATATTCTTGTTGTTATCTTAATTATGTTTGCAGGTTTAAGAATGCCGCACAGGATGAGACGAGGACGAGGTAAGGCTCCATTCACTAGCCACGACCATGAAGCCGGGCCTTCTCACCGGCGTACACAATCGATAACAATGAGCACTAGCCCTCAGGAGCCATGGAGGGTTTACATTGAACCCAGGAGGCGATCATCTCCCTAAGTTACTCACCGTCCTACTTACACTCTTTTGTGCCGCAATCCGAAAACGAGCCCGTCAACCCTCTACCTTCCTTTATACCGTTGCAGCGGTCAAACTCGCACCATTCTTTAGGTGACCCTACCCCTGCTTTCCAAAGCCGGTTTAACCCGGCTAATTTCATTCTAGAACCCGTGGGTTTTAACCCACTAGGACCCGAAGATCATTTTTCAGGTAATGACGACATGGATGAAGATACGGATCCCGTGGAGCCTGCAACCGGGACCCCGAACCACCCCATCGAAATCTCCGATGGGTTATCTTTTCATGGATCACCTTACCATGGTCCTGACAGCTACCAGGCGAGGTTCAACTAGTGGGACTGGTATTTTACCCCATCTGAACACTCGTCCCCATACCAGCAGCAGCAGTAGCAACAGCAGCAGGATCCTTCTGAGGATTCCCGATTTGTGGCAGTCACTCCGCCACCACCTCCACTAGTGGAGCAGCCGCTTCCGGAACCACCGAGGCGGAGAAGGTCAAATGCACGGATGTCCGTGCGAGGAGAAGTCCGCATTAGCACTCCTCATCCCTCGAGTGGCAGCCATTATCCGCCACTCCAAGAAGAAGAAGACCCGTAGATGGGGGGACCATCAAACCCCGTCACGGAGGCGAACCCTGCACCTGTGGTGCCACCATTGGGTTTTGACAACCCAATCCCTGCCTATGCCGGTTCAGCGGCGTATAACCCTTTTGAGCAGCCGGCTCATACCCATTACGACTATGCCAATGTGGACCCATACCATGAGGCATGGGACTACAATGCTCGTCACCCAGAGGGACCCTATGGTGGTCTTTGGACCACTGGTTACCCAACTTATGGGTACCAGCGTCCGCCACCTCCTCAACCTCTGTATCAGCAGCCGTAGCCGCAACTGATCCCGCCGGAGCGCCAACAAGAGGTCCTTGAAAGATTGGACCGATGTGAACGGGAAATTCAAACAGAGCACAGTAACACTCGAGGCTTCTTCAAGGGGTTGTCAGAACTGATCAAAGGGAAGTCCAAGAGAAGGGGTCATTGAAGACCTTTTGTTATTTATTTTATTTAGTTGTAATCAAGTCCCTGCGTGGACTTTTGCTTCAGTACTCAGCCCCTGTGTGGGCTTGTCTTTTTGTACTCTGCCCCTGCGTGGGCATGTCTTTGTTAACCCCTGCGTGGGTTTGTTGTTTGTTTCGCCCCTGCGTGGGCATGTTATTTTCTAGAAGTCCCGTTTAGGGCAAAAGTTGTTCTTGTCAATTTATTAATGAGATGTTTAATTTAAATTTTCATTTTGTTTGTTATTAATTATGTGCATGAAACATAAAATAAATGAAAATAATTATATTAGTAGAAGGTCTACCATTATATTAAAATGGCAAAATCTAAAAAGGACAAAACCTAGCCATGTGTCATCATAAGACAGGGCCAAGATGGTAGTTCCATAATTAGATTCAGATCCATATTAACATCTTAATTAAGGACTGTTCTGCGTTAATTATTAAAAGAATCTTAAAGGTAAAACCTAGCTTATATGTCGTTGCAGACATGGCCAAGATGGGAGAACCTATGCAAAGGATTCCAATTCCTGTTAACATCTGAAGTGCATGTTAACATTTCTGACAAACTGTGATGCGATAAAATCACATAGGTCATCTTTTAATTGGGTTCTTTAAATTCCTTTAATTATATAACCATCCCTTAAGGATGAAGTGCCTACGGGCTATAACTAATGTCCTTTTGGACTAAAGACAGTAGTAGCTTATAACTCCCTATCTAGAATAAGGCAATAAACTTTGAGTAAGGCCTTAATACCTTGACTCCGTAGAAGTCTTGGTTTATATATTAAATTGTCTCTATGACTATCCCTTTGTGCTATTATTTAATTAAAAATATAGGATTGTAATAGAGGTCCTAAACATATAATTAATTAACAAATTAACCTAAAATGGCTATTAAAACCATGGTTAATAAATCATAAAAAAACTGTAAAAGCCTCTAAATAAAACCTTGCCCATTATTTTCTATATGTAGCAATTGAAGCTACATGGCTGGGTCGGATGAAGCGAATAGTCATCCGGTGGAGAACCACGATAATGCCAGAATACAGCTGACTGGTGCAGAGCTGCAAGCGCTAGTTGATAATGTTGTTACAAGGGCTTTGGATCGGCAAAACAGTGAGTCTTCTGGGACTCGAAGTAGGACCCTATCTACACCGCATTCTAAACCCAAGACTCATTCTGAGGCTCACAGCAAGCCACCCTCTATCCAGCCTAAACCTAAGAAAGAGGAATTAAAGAAAGATGATGATCGACATTCCTCAAACGAAAACAGTATTCCATCCAAAAAGATTGTATTTGATGATAAGCCCCGTGCCAAAGGTTGCACATACAAGTATTTTGTTTCCTGCAAGCCCCGAGATTTCACTGGGGAGAAAGGGGCTGTGGATTGCATGACTTGGTTGGATGAGATGGACACGGTGGTAGATATTAGTGGGTGTGCTGAAAGAGACATTGTGAAGTTTGTGTCCCAGTCTTTCAAGGGTGAGGCCCTAGCCTGGTGGAGATCCCTGATCCAAGCTACAGGGAAAATCCCATTGTACAACATGTCTTGGGAACAATTCGTGGCACTGATCAAGGAAAACTACTGCCCTCAGCATGAGTTGGAAAAGATCGAGTCCGATTTTCTGTCATTGGTGATGAAAAACCTAAATTGCCAAGCTTACCTCACGAGCTTTAATACTATGTCAAGGTTGGTTCCTTACCTTGTGACCCCGGAACCCAAAAGGATAACTCGTTTCATAGGGGGTTTAACCCCGGAGATTAAGGCAAGTGTAAAGGCCTCTCGGCCAACTACATTCAGGTCTGTAGCTGATATATCCCTGTCCCTCACTTTGGACGCGGTCCGGCAGAGATCGCTGAGGAACACGGATGCCGAGAAGAGAAAGCGTGATGATGACAATTCACGTCGGTCAAACAAAAAGCACAAGGGAAACCATGACCACAAGAAGGGATCTGAATCTAGGAAGGATGGGCATCAATCTAGGGATAAGCCCAAGTGTAAGGTTTGTAAGAAGCACCATTTTGGGAAGTGCAGGTTTGAGTCAAAATCCCAATCTCAGCCAAAGATATGTGGGATTTGCAAGTCTTCGGAGCACAAGACCCTAGATTGTAAGAAGATCAAAGATGCAACGTGCTACAGTTGCAATGAAAAAGGGCATATTAAGACGAATTGCCCAAAGTTTGCAAAGAAAGCTGAAGAAGGAAAGAAGACCAATGCAAGGGTCTTCCGCATGGATGCAAAGGAAGTTGTTCAGGATGACAATGTCATAACAGGTACTTTTCTTATTAATGATATCTACGCAAGAGTATTGTTTGATTTTGGAGCAGATAAATCATTTGTAGATAATAAGTTTTGTGAGTTGTTGAAAATGCCTGTTAAAGCCTTAAGTGTGAAGTATGAAGTGGAATTAGCTGATGGAACCATAGAAACCGCTTCGACTGTTTTAGATGGATGTGTCATATCCATTAGGAACCACTCTTTTCCTTTGTCCCTACTTCTGTTTAAGTTAGCCGGTTTCGATATAGTGACAGGCATGGATTGGTTATCGCATAACCAAGCCCAGATTGTATGCAACAAGAAGCAAGTGGTGATCAAGACTCCGTCTGGTGAGCCACTTACCATCCAAGGAGATACCCAGTACGGGTTACCCGAGCAGGTGTCTATGCTCAAAGCATCTAAATGTTTGAAGAAGGGTTGTGTCATTTACATGGCACAGGTGACTGTTGATGAGCAGAAACCGAAGATTGAAGATATCCTAGTCATTTCTGAATACCCTGAAGTTTTCCCGGAAGAACTACCTGGTTTGCCACCAGATAGACAAGTAGAGTTCAGGATCGACATCATTCCAGGAGCAGCGCCTGTTGCAAGAGCACCTTATAGGTTGGCACCAACAGAGATGAAGGAATTGAGGACGCAGTTAGATGATTTGTTAGCCAAAGGTTTCATTAGACCTAGCTCGTCTCCATGGGGAGCACCAATCTTGTTTGTCAAGAAGAAAGATGGGTTGATGCGTTTGTGCATCGATTACTGTGAGCTTAATAAGGTCACTATAAAGAATAGGTATCCTTTGCGCAGGATCGACGATCTGTTCGATCAACTTCAAGGAGCACGCTACTTTTCCAAGATTGATCTGAGGTCAGGCTATCATCAGTTGAAGGTTAAAGATGAAGATGTGCACAAGACTGCATTTAGGACTCGTTATGGTCATTACGAGTTTCTAGTGATGCCGTTAGGGCTCACTAATGCACCTGCCGCATTCATGGATCTCATGAATCGCGTCTGCAAGCCTTATCTGGATAAATTTCTCATCGTCTTCATAGATGACATTCTCATCTACTCGAAGAGTCAAGCTGACCACGAGAAGCGTCTCTATTGCATTCTGAAACTACTTCATCAAGAAAAGCTCTATGCTAAATTCTCTAAGTGTGAATTCTGGCTTCGAGAAGTCCAATTCCTTGGACATGTTGTTAGTGAGCATGGTATCCAAGTGGATCCCGCAAAGATTGAAGCTATTATGAACTGGCAAGAGCCGAAGATGCCTACGGAGGCACGCAGTTTCCTAGGATTGGCAGGATACTACAGACGCTTTATCAAAAACTTATCAAGAATTGCAGCACCCCTGACTCTTCTCACTCGCAAGAATAGCAAGTTTAATTGGGGGCCTAAGCAGCAAGAATCCTTTGATATTTTGAAGCAGAAGTTTAGCAACGCTCCAGTGCTGACGTTACCTGAAGGAATTGATGAGTTTGTGGTTTATTGTGATGCATCACACACCGGATTGGGATGTGTGCTAACGCAAAAAGGCAAAGTCATTGCCTACGCTTCACGCCAGTTAAAAGTGCATGAAAAGAATTACACCACCCATGATTTGGAGTTGGGTGCCGTTGTATTCACACTAAAACTATGGAGGCATTACTTGTATGGAACCAAGTGCGTGATCTACTCTGATCACAAAAGCCTTCAGCATCTGTTTAATCAGAAGAATTTTAAATATGAGGCAGCGACGTTGGATGGAAACTTTGAATGATTATGATTGTGAGATAAGATACCATCCAGGCAAGGCCAACGTAGTCGCAGATGCCTTGAGTAGAAAAGAAAGAGTGAAGCCGATAAGAATCAATGCCAAAAGCATTGAAATCAAGAATAGTTTGAATGAAAGGTTGTTAGCTGCACAGAAGGAAGCTGTGTTGGAAGCTAACTATCCTGATGAAAAACTAGGAGTAACTGAAGAACAGTTATCCTATGGCAAGGACGGAATCCTAAGATTAAATGGAAGAATATGGGTCCCTGTTTATGGAGGACTTCGGGACGTCATCCTTTAGGAAGCCCACAGTTCCAAATATTCCGTTCATCCTGGAGCTGATAAAACGTACCAGGATTTGAAGGCAAACTATTGGTGGATAGGCTTGAAGAAGTCTATAGCTGCCTATGTAGCTAAATGTCTGACATGTGCGCAAGTCAAAGCTGAACATCAGAAGCCGTCAGGTTTGCTAAAACAACCTGAAATTCCCACTTGGAAATCAAAAATGGTGACGATGGATTTCATCACAAGCTGCCAAAGACGAAGAAAGGAAATGATACTATATGGGTGATAGTAGATAGACTGACTAAATCAGCACATTTCCTACCCATTAAGGAAACTTTCAGTTCTGACATGTTAGCCCAATTATATGTTGATAAGATTGTATCTCTGCATGGAGTACCAGTGACTATTATCTCTGGCAGAGATACCAGATACACGTCACACTTTTGGAAAAGTTTCCAACAGTCTTTGGGCACGCACTTAAACTTCAGTACGGCTTACCATCCTCAGACGGATGGGCAGAGTGAGCGTACCATTCAAACCTTGGAAGACATGCTTCGTGCATGTGTGATTGATTTAGGTGGTAGTTGGGATAAACATCTACCCTTGGTTGAGTTCTCCTATAATAATAGCTATCATACCAGCATTCAGGTTGCGCCTTTTGAGGCATTATATGGTAGGAAGTGCAGAACGCCTATTTGTTGGGCAGAAGCAGGAGAAGCTCAGTTATCAGGTCCTGACCTAGTCTTCGAAACGACGGACAAGATTGTCCAAATTCGCGATCGCCTGAAAGCTACCAGGGATAGGCAGAAAAGCTATGCTGATAAAAGGCGAAAACCTCTCAAGTTTGAGGTTGGTGATAAAGTTCTGCTTAAAGTATCACCCTGGAAGGGGGTGATGCGATTTGGTAAGAAAGGTAAGTTAAGCACAAGATATATAGGACCATTCGAGATCATCGAATGTGTAGGGTCAGTGGCTTATAAGTTGAACTTACCAGAAGAGCTCAGTGGTATTCACAACGTATTCCACATCTGCAATCTGAAGAAATGTTCAGCTGATGAATCACTAGTCATACCACACACGGATGTGCACATATAGGAGAGCTTGAAATTTGTGGAAAAACCCGTGTCGATTGAGGATGGACAGGTAAAGAAGCTTCGAAGGAAGCATGTGCCTATTGTCAAGGTAAAATGGGATGCCCGTAGAGGTCCCGAATATACGTGGGAGATAGAGTACACCATGAAGGAAAAATACCCTCACTTGTTCAAGAAAATCTCGAGGTCGAGATTTCTTTTAAGGGGGTGAGGATGTAACACCTCGAAAATTCATGTCCAATAATGTATTGACACATGTCGTAAGCTTTGAACGTGTGAAAAAATACCTTAGAGGGGCTAAAGTTGACAAACAAGGAAACTATGTGAATGTAAGGGTCCAAAGTGTCAACAATGGATAAATATATTTTAAAATAGCCCTACAAGATGTTTATACCTTCAAACGAATAAATCATGGATCATACGAAGCTAAAAATGAAAGAAAGTGAGAGATTACAAACTACAGGGGCTAAATGTGTCAACATGTTTAAAGTATACCTCTGAGTGTAAGTGTAGTATCCGGTGACTGAAGATATCAGTGTCAGACAGAACTGATAGCAACAGTTAAGGGGGAGTCTGTAAGTGCAGTTCCTGCATGGTAACTGTGCTTTATCAGTTCTGGTCAATGGTCAACAAAGTCAAAGCCAAGTCAAGGATTCAGAAGTTTTATCAGTTCCGAGTTTATGATGTTAAAGTCGGAATATATTGTTTATTATTGTTGTCTGAATTATTTGTTTTGTATCCCGGACAATATGTTTTGTCCGGGTTTAGTCCCTAGTCTATATATATGTGTTGTATAGGGTAGAGTAATGATATGCTAACTGAAAAGCAATACCTCCTGTTAGTTAATAAAGGGTTCATCTTCTACATCTTTCTATCTTTTGATATTTCGCATCTTGAATCAAGTGCAATGTTTGATGTTCGTCATCGATCCAGTGCTTTAACACTGAATGACCTTTTGGCAAACCCGAAGCTTTGTAACGGTAAATTATGCTCACTAGATTGTGTGATAAAAATTTCATAAAGTGTCATTATCGGATGAGAAAGTTATGATAAAATTCGTATGCGAGGGGTTAAAAGCATCAAAGTTAAATTCTAAGGCCTTATGGGTGACCACAAAGTGAAACAAGGACTTAACCAAGTTTGTATAAGTCATAAAGCTCTTAAAACTAAGGTTAAAAGGTCAAAAGTGCAAGAAACAAGTTAAAAACCACGTTTAAAAAGGATCAGGGGCCAAAATGTAATAAATGAAAGTTATGTGACCTGACCCGACCCTCATACCGGCCGTGTAAGGGTCTATAGGGACCTTACGCGGGCCGCCTGGATGTCTGCAGCAAACAAAAAGCGTCCAGCTGCCTGTTAAAGCTGTTAAACTGACTTAAAATGGTTGTTTTGCATACCAGGGTCTGCCCCAATGGTTTTTCGAGATTACTCATAAATTACTCAGTAAAATCTCGAATTAAAAATACCTATAAGTAGGTAATTATGTGGGTAATAAACCCTTAAAAGGGAATTCTCAGATTCCCACTCTATCTATGTCAATTGTCGGGTCAAAGCTTACTTTAAAAAGTCAACAAAATGCTTATTTTCAAATTAATGCATAATTAGCAATGTAGGATCCATGCAACCTGTTTTATCATTAATATAACTTGGTAAATAATGTATGAACATGTCTAAACATGTTCACCCCGACAATTTTCAGTTTAGGCTCGGTTTGGAGCCGAAAGTCGCATAGTTTGACTTATACTTTGACTTTCAGTTCTGACCCGTTTAAGCCAAGTTTAGGATTGCCTTAGAGCTTCTTTTGGACCTATTTTCATGTTAGTATAACCCTCTGTGATTATACAACTTGGTTCATTTGACATCTAATTCTTATGCATGTTCCCGTTAATCGCCTATATGTTGACCATTATGCCCAAATGACCTTAAATTATGATTTTTGAAAATGTAAAAGGGTAGACACCTTAGTTACTGATTTATAAACTTGTACCTAAAATTTGACATCAGTTTGAGGTCTAGATTAAGAGTTATGCTCATTAGCGTAATTAGAAGCATTCTTAGTAATTAATTGGCGTAATTAGCATATAGCCTATCTAAACCCAAATTTTTATACAAAACTTTTTACCTACTGATATAAAATAATATTTTGGGATTTTTGGAGATTTTTATTTATTTTTAGGCTGAGCATAACTTAGAGTTTTAGGCTTATTTCGGTTATTGCTGGTTTTGCCATTTTGGGCTATAAAATGAGTTTAATAAATCCTTTTGACCTCAAACCTTTTTCTACTGATTTTTTATGATAAATAAATTATTTTGGGCCTTCTGGAATTTTAAATATCAGCTTTCTATAAAAAAACCCGGAAATGGCTCCAAATCGCCTTTTAAAGCATTTTTACGTCATAGTATGTATCAAGACTAGTTTATATATATAAGGTTTGATACCTACTGATATATTCAGTAAAATTTTATATTATAACAGTAAACAAAATTTTTAAACTCAGGTTTCCAGTTTTAACCTTTTAGGTTATGTGAATTTACCAAAATGCCCTTCGGTGCATAATAGGGTTATAATTAATAAATTTCACATACATATGATACCCTACTGTTATAACTTATTAAAATGAAGTATATTTACTAAATAAATCAGACCTGTAAGTCAGATTACAAATTAAACTCTTTTATACCCTTTAAAATGACCAAAATACCCTTATGAGGCATAGTTTGAGTTTAAAATCATTTTGGGCATAATAGGAGATATCTTACTGATATCACAACATATTTAGTGCATATTAACTCAGGGAGCTTGTATATGATTCATATGGTTACTCGTTACGCACTTTTCGCGTTCGGATCGGCTTATGTAACTAGTTTACATATATTAGCCGAAACGGGTCAAACCATATCGTTTCTATCTCAAAATCCAGAATGTGTTTAAGTTACCCATATTAAACAAGCATGCAAGCTTGTCGGGTCAAAACCACATTCTAATCTGGTCTTCGCCTTCCATGCGATTGAACCGTATTCTTTCTTTAAAACTAACTGGTCTAAGCTTAGGCTAAATTAAAGACCCGTTAGGATTCTAATAGGTTATTATAAACCTTCATTCCAGAATAGGAGATCCAGTAAAAGCTATTTGCACTTGATTATTGTGACAATACTTGCTCAGGTAAATACTTTTAACTTATTTTCCCTTATACGGGCTTGGGGTACGGTATATAAAATACCGCTTGGTCGGGCATTTGACCTTAATCGATTAGTGGTTAAGTATTATCAAGATGACCCGTTTAAAAATTTGTTTTGTTTGTTAAACGCCTCTGGGAGTTTAATGACCATGTCCCGGATATCCTTGGCATCATTCAAAGAATGGCCACGATCTTCGCACACGGGTGTAGGCATACACCCGTCAGTGCATTTACATTTATTAAGGTATAACCGCTGGCTTCCCGCCGCGGGACTATACTATGTGGTGAGTCTATTAATATTTAACACGGCACGGACCGGACTACTAGACGCAAAATAAACATGTAATTCTTTACAAGTATTATATTCAAATAATTATCCCAAGTTATAAAAATATTTTGTGCCATGTGTATTCAAATAAATTTTTAAACATTTTCAAAATGAGTCAGTTAAATTGTATTTACCAGTGTAAACTGACATATTTTCCCAAAAAGATTAAGTGCAGGTACTACGCGTAATAGGCTGGCCTCTCCTTAGCATCACTTAGAGTCTCGCAAGCTTGGATGCAATAAATCTGTTGAACATGTTTCCTTTTTCTTTTGATCCGCCTGTGGATCTATTTCAACTGTTTGTGATACTTAATATTACAATAATTATTCGGTTGAAATACATCTATCTTTTTGCTTCCACTGTGCATTTTAAATTTGTGTTGTTTGACTATGATGATATCAACTACGTCACGGTACTCCCCCATCGGGCCCACCGGTGACACGTGGAAAATAGGGGTGTGACAGTTGAGGGGGCATTAGATAGACCAAAAAGCATGTTTCGATAGGCAAAAGTTCCATAGGGACATGTGAATGTTGTCTTTTCTTGGTCTTCGGGAGCTATCGGTATTTGAAAGTAACCTGAAAAAACCATCTAAAAAACAATAAAAGTTGTGACCCGATAATATTTCTAACATTTGATCAATAAGAGGTAAAGGAAAATGATCTTTCCTTGTTGCCTCATTTAATCAACGATAATCTATACGCACTCTCCATCCGATGACAGTTCTCGTTGATATTAACACATTTTTTCGTTAGTAACCACCGTCATACCTCCTTTCTTAGCAACTACTTGGACAGGGACTTACCCAAGGACTATCGGAAATTGGGTAGATAAGTCCGGGGTCAAGTAATTTGATGACTTCAATTTTAACCACTTCTTGGATGTTTGGATTTACTCTACGTTGTGGTTCTATTACTGATTTATAGTCA
Source organism: Helianthus annuus (assembly GCF_002127325.2). NCBI lineage: Eukaryota > Viridiplantae > Streptophyta > Magnoliopsida > Asterales > Asteraceae > Helianthus > Helianthus annuus. Next base: position 154,650,292 of record NC_035445.2, read on the forward strand.
TCATTCATTAAAATTTTGTGTGTACACATGGAAGGGCTTATTCCTTTAATAAGCTTCCAAGCGATCGCGTTTTTGTGTTTTTTCAAAAGTGTGATTAATTTTTCTTTTTCTACACTAGTTAATTTTGACGAAATAATTACAGGTAACTTACCATCCTTGTCGAGAAAAGCATATCCCAAACCTTTTGGGAGTTCCTTAAGCTCAAGTGGTGGGTCTTTAGAAGACTCCTTATTTGGTTGCTCATTTTGGTCAAGAAAGAAAAAGGTTTGTTCAACGGCGACCTCTTCTTCAACAAAGTGGTCGATTTCTTTTTCCGTATCGGGTGGTTCATCTTCATCTTCAATTAGGGAGTCGTCGTTGCCGATTGGATATTTCATTGATCGTTCAAGATCGACACTTCTTTTGAAGGCCCCTAATTGAATGGGTAAATTGTTTTGCTTCCGATTAATCAAAGTTTTGTGGGTTTTCACAAAGGGTTGTCCCAACATAAGAGGAGCGTCATCAAGGATGACAAAGTCAGTTGGAACTACCGTTTGATTTGTTTAGACTAACACATCTTCAACTACTCCCATCGATTTCATCATTTTCCGATTAGAAAGAAAAATGGGTATTTGAAGTGGAGAAAAATCACCAATACTTAATTTTTCGAAAATGTAGTTTGGCATTATATTAACACAAAGATCTTTATCAATCGTAATATTACTAATAAAGGAATTTTGAAAAAAAAAACATGGAACCGGTGTAATGTTGATTTCAAATAGATCATATTTTATTAGCGTAGTTTGATCATTTGTTAACTTAATGCTTACCGTTTCGTCAATTTTAGTGTTAGTGTTTAGCTCTTTTAAAAACGTAGCATGAGTGGGAACTAAACAATGGTTTTCAAAAGAACGTGTTAAGAGATTAATTTCTTGAAAATTACACTCTTTTTGAGTTTTAACGTTGGCGGATTCACCTTTTTCGTTGTTTAGTTCATGCGTCGGTTTTTCACTTAATTGTTCTTCCATTTTTACCTCTTCTACTATTACCTCTTTAGCACAAATTACCTCTTCCCTTGCGCGGGATTCCTCTTCCCTTGCGCGGGCTTCTTTAATTTAGCGCTCGATAGTTTTGAGGTGTTCTATTATTCTTTCGGCTACGGGGAGGATAGTTGGTGGTTCGTCAAAGTGAGCGGGGGTAAGGATCCTCAAAGCTTGAGTTCGGAAGTTCGATCCTTGGTTCCTCATAATACTCATATGAGGTAGATGGTTCACACCATTATTCCTCATAGTAAGTACATGATGGATAAGGGTCGCAACTCGGTTCTTTAGAATACCCATATGAGGTGGTTTGTTCACACCATTGTTCCTCATAGTAAGTATATGAAGAAGTTGATTCATATCTTGGTTCTTCAAAATATGAGTATGAAGGCTCATATCTTGATTCTTTAAGATATGAATATGAGAGAGAAGGTTCATACCTTGGCTCTTCATAGTGGGTGTATGAAGTGGTTGGCTCGTACCTGGGCTACTCATGGTATGTGTACGAAGTGGATGGTTCAAAGATGTCACACTATCGCACCGAATGAGGCTTACCACAAATGGTTCAATACTCTTCTTCATAATCATCCTCTTCATAGTGGTAGTTTTAACTTCCTGAGTATTGATCCATAAGAATCACTCAGCAGACCACAAAAGAGTCTCGGGACCAGAAAACAAAAATAAAAATGGAAACAGAGGCTCGCCACGGCCCCGTGTTCAGTGAGCACGGCCCGTGGTCAGATCTTGTATCTGGGTGTTTTGAAAAATGCAACTGGTTTAGTTCAGCACGGGGGCGTGTTCAGCGAACACGGCCCCGTGTTGAGACTCTGTATCTGGGAGTTTTGTTAAAATTATGCAGCACGGGGGCGTGTTTAGTGAGCACGGCCCCGTGTTCAAACTATTGTAATGCAAAAATTTCCTATAAATGCAAAAAAATGTGCGCGCAGTTTTAAAAAGGTTTTGAAAAATGATTAGGTCGTCGATTTTAAACTTCCTTAAAATCCTTGTGTCCCCGGCAACGGCGCCAAAAACTTGGTGTGTGTAAGGTGTATTATATTTTTATTGATATTTTAAGCCCATTTTATACATTAGTCAAGTTTTAAATTTATAAAACACGATATTCTACTAACACTAAACACACACTTGGGCAAGTGCACCCATCGTGAGCGTAGTATAGCGTTGGTAAGATACCGAGGTCATCCAAGGACACAAAAGTTTTTAGTACCGGTTTATCCTCAACGTTTAATCAAACTAAAATTTTTGAGAAAAGATTTTTAAATATGAAAAATAAAACTAAAAATTCTGAAAATAAAATAAAATAAAATAGATAGACAAGATGAATCACTTGGATCTGACTCGCCTTTAATGTATCCTTTGATGATTTCCGCACTTTTGCACTTTTTAAGAGATTATCTTAGTTATAGTAGTATGCCCCTCTTTTGAAGGTGACGTTACCCTCAACCCATTGGTTTGAGTCAGCAAAGATACAATCCCTAAGGGTCGGAATATTGGAAGATAATTAATTAAGTTATTAATGTGAAAAGTGGTCGGCCCCTCTTTTGAAGGTGAAGTTACCCTCGGCTAAGTGGTTTGAGTCAGCAGGGATACAATCCCATGTAGCCGGATTAATGTATTAATAGTAGTTTACATATGAGGGGATCAAGCCATTCGCACCCCCCGCCATCCAATACCAGTGGGTATTGAAGGAGGTCCTAGTAAGCTTGACCCAGGTCCTTGAAGGATCTATACACTGAACAAGGCAAGAACTTTTCCAAACTATTCCCTTAACCCCCGACCAGGTAGCCAACATATCTCTATATAGACCGTAGAGATATGAATGGTGAAAATCTTTTACTTTATATAGACAGTAAACTAATGCCAAGACACCACGGACAAAAGATAAGGAAGTTTCACCTTCTACATAAAAAACTAGATATTAAAGTCACTAATACAAAACCAAATAAAAAGTGCCAAAAGATTAAAAATCAAAAGTAATACATTAAAGACTTGTCTTCACCAAGTCATGTAAGAAACTTAGCCAAACATGGCCTTTGATTGACAAGAACTCTTACTATCAATCTTGGATCCCGAGACTACTACACACTCTCTAAGGTGGATAATGGATGATGGTGGTGGATGTGGGTGTTGTAGTGGTTGTGGAGTGGTGGCAAAGTGGGAGAGAGGTGGTTTGCCAAGGGATGCCTTTGAAGTGAACCAAGCACCTCTATTTATAGCCTGCACAGAAGCCTGGCCACGGCCCCGTGTCCAGCGGACACGCCCCCGTGGCCATCCTTTTCTCTTCCTTCATTAATTGAATTTGTCTGCATAGGGCTCGACACGGCCCGTGTCCAGTGGGCACGGCCCCATGTACAGAAGCGTATCTGTACTACCAAGATTTTGCAAGATTCTGTGAATCTTAGCGTTGACCACGCCACGTGCTGAGCTGGGCACGCCCCCGTGGTGGGCATAGAAGCTTCTACAGCTTTGTCCTTTCTGCAGACATCTGACCACGCCCCCGTGTCCACTGGGCACGGGGCCGTGGTCAGCCTTCTGTTTCTTGTTTTTTGCTTTTGGAGATGCTGTTGAGGGGTCGGGCATGTCACGTTTATTCCTTTTCTTTATATTTCTGTCGGTTTTTGCTGTTTATTTCTTCCTTTTCTTCGTTTAAGCTAATTTGGTCCTGTAAATTTAAAAGGAAGACAAAAGCAAACTTTTTCCAACATTAGTACTAAAAAAGGGGTTAGTTTTATGTCTCATTTGATGTAATTTATATGTTGCAGTTTACGCACATCAATTTCATACCGAAACGCTGCCGAATTTTTGTCCGATTGTTTTCAAGTAAGATTTATGATGCGTGTTAGTGTGTATATATCTTTGATGTATATTTAAGCCCTTTTTACACTTTTAGCCAAGTTTTAAATTTATAAAACACGATATTCACTAACACTAAACACACATATGGGCAAGTGCACCCATCGTGGACGTAGTATAGTGTTGGTAAGATACCGAGGTCGTCCAAGGACACAAGAGCTTTTAATACCGGTTTATCCTCAACGTCTAATCAAATCAAAAAGTTAGAAAAATGTTTTAAACTAAGAAAAATAAAAACTAACTAAATGCTGAAAATAAAAATAAAATAAAAACAGATAGACAAGATGAATCACTTGGATCCGACACGTGTATTAGTATAACCTTTGATTATTTTCGCACTTTTGCACTTGTTTAAGAGATTATCTTAGTTATTGTAGTAGGCCCCTCTTTTGAAGGCGACGTTACCCTCAACCCAGTAGTTTGAGTCAGCAAGGATACAATCCTAAAGGGTCGGATTATTGAAAGATAATGAATTAAGTTATTAATGCAAATTGTGGTAGGCCCCGCTTCTGGCGGTGACGTTACCCTCGGCTAAGTAGTCTGAGTCAGCAGGGATACAGTCCTAAATAGCCGGGTTATAGTATTAATAGTAGTTAACTTATGAGGGGGTCAAAGAGTTTGCATCCCCGCCATCCAATACCTATGAGCATTGAAGGAGATCCTACTAAATTTGACCCAGGTCCCAAGTAGGACCTCTAAACGCTGAACAAGGGCAAGACCCTTACCAAACCGTTCCCTTAACCCCCGACCAGGTAGCCAACATACCTCCATATAGACCGTGGAGATATGAATGGTGAAAATCTTTTATTTTATATAGACAGTAAAATAACGCCAAGACACCACGGACAAACGATAAGGAAAGATCACCTTCAACATAAGTAACTAGTTATTAAAGTCATTAATACAAAACCAAATAAAAAGTGCAAAAGATTAAAAATAAAAAGTATTATACTAAACACTTGTCTTCACCAAGTGATGTAAGAGACTTAGGCAAACATGGCCTTGATTGTCAAGAACTCTTACGATCAATCTTGGATCCCGAGATGACTCACACATTCTACGATGGACAATGGATGATGGTGGTGGATGATGGTGTTATGGTGGTGGTGGGTGGTGGATGAGGTGTGAGAGAGGTGGTGTGCCAAGGGATGAGAGAGAATGAAGCCAAGCTCCTCTATTTATAGGCTGAACAGAAGGCTGGACACGGCCCCGTGTCCGCTGGACACGGCCCGTGCCCGCCTGACACTCTCTCTCCTCATTAATTGTAATTGCGAATTACAATTAATGCGCCTGCTGTACTTTCACCACGCCCCCGTGCTCGCTGGACACGGCCCCGTGGTGGGCAATGGAAGCTTCTACTGGTTTGTCTTTTCTGCTGCTTCCTGGGCACGCCCCCGTGTTCGCTGGACACGGGGCGTGTTCAGACTCTGTTTCTTTCTTTTTGCTTTGGGAGGTGCCGTTGAGGGTCCGGGCAGTCTACTTTTGTTCCTTTTCTTGTATTTATGGTAGAATTAGTGGTCTTTTTGCTTCTTTTGTGATTTTGAGCTCATTTCATCCTGAAAATACAAAAGGAAGACAAAAACACTCTTTTTCCAACATTAGTACTTAAAAAGGGTTAGTTTTATGCTTTAATTGATGTGTTTTATATGTTGCATTTTACACACATCAAATACCCCCACACTTGAACTTTTGCTTGTCCTCAAGCAAAACTCTTTAAATGTGGCTTACACTCCCAAATGGAATAGGTAGAAGAGAAGTTTTTTAGCTTGTCCTAGAGTGTCGGGAATCCAAGGTTTTTATAGGCTTTATTTTTATTTATTTACAATCCTATTCGTTATGATTTATTTTGAACTTTTCATAAGATAAATTACTTATTTGGGCATAGCATGCCTTATTAAAATTCCATTTATATACAAGTTCACCTACCTCACGGGAGATCACTCAACACTCGGCCGAAGGTGTATATTTTAGTGAATCACTCGAGAGCGGCACGGAACTCACGTCTTTCCATTGGCTTGCCAAGCAATCAATCCTCCTCCTTTTTAACTTTTTACCTTTGTAAATATCAAGAGGACTTTTTGGGTGAAGGCTTGGGTTTAAAGGTGGGTGGTTGGTTAGTGGTTATTAAAAAGGGCGAAAATCGTAACAAGCGTCGGTTTTCGTAAAATACCTTGTTTTTAGTGACCTATTATTTTTGAAGTATTTCTCCAAACAAGCTTTTGTAGCTTTTGTTTGTTTTTGACTTCATCATATATATATATATATATTTTTTTTTTTTTGATGTCACATGAAAGGGCAAGTTGACGAAAAACCGAGCTTGTTACTAAAATAAAGGGTGAAAAAAATGAAAAAGGTTTTTGGTGGGTAAAAATGGTTTTTGGGGTAATGAAATGAAAGGTTTAGGCTCAAAGGGGTTTTCTAGAGGGATTTTGGGTAGGTAAAAAAAATGAAAAATAATGGTTTTGAAAGAAAAATGGTTAGTCCTAATGCCTCCATCATTTACTTACTTGGGTTTAAGTTGGTAAGGACCGGGAATGTATCGTCGTGGCAAGTTCTAGATTTGTAAGGACCGAGCGGCTATTCACACAAGAAACGAAAAATGAGCATTTAATCTAAATATGTGTATTTTTATGCTCAATAAAGGCTCAAAACTCACTTTTGTGGGAATGGGTTTTTTAATGTGACCAAGCATATATAATCGAATTTTAAACTAGACTTGTTATGCCGTTTCATAATTTTCTTATGTTGGTTCCTTTTTTATCACGACGCTATCCGTTGTAAACTTGTAAAAATATAACCTTTTTAGGACTTGTTATTCCCAACTTAAACTAAGACAAGTAAAAAAAATGAAAAAGTTTTTGAAAAAAATTTGGGGTGTTTAGCGGTTCCAATAGAGTTTTGTGTAAGGCTTGTGTTTAGGATTTTGCAAAATTTCAAGGTTTTAGCATCCCCCCCCCACACTTAAATTACACATTGTCCTCAATGTGTCCAAAAATAATATTTTTGGTTGATTAGAATGTATAAAAGTGTGTTAAAAAGCAAAGATTTTTGTTACTGGCATCCTGGACACGGCCCCGTGTTCAGCGGACACGGCCCCGTGGTGAACTGCCAGTAACGAAAACTTACAGAAGGTGGACACGGGGGCGTGTCGGGTGAGCACGGCCACGTGTCGGGCAAAAAATTGCAGGTCAGTAGCCAAACAGCAGATCTGGGAGATGGACACGGGGGCGTGTCGGCTGGACACGTCCCCGTGTGGACAGTCTGTTAGCCCGAAAAATAGGTTTTTCTCCCGGTTTCTCCATCCTGGGGCTGCAAGTGCTAATGTTTAGCACTCTAACCCTTGCATTGCACCTGTTTAATCACTTAATACCAACCAACCAAGCACAAACCATCCTAAATTACCATTGTTAAACATTATCCAATCATAAAGTAAAAAACAAAATAAAGAAAAATAGTTAGGGAAAGTAAAGTGTTCGACAAATGGCACGCAGGCCATGAATTGTTTGATAGATAAGAAGGGCACTTAAACCTGTGGGTTCATCACCAACCAGCCCGTTGTTCCTCCAAGCCTCCTACTCCATGTCTTCATCACTACCATCACCTCCACCCCCTTGCCTTGCCATGTACTCCCGGATGCTACCGATATCATCTTGTATATCGTTAATGTTGCGTTCGATAGCTCCAACCCAGTGGTGTGTGTTGTTGGCGAGGTTGTAGGTGTTCCTTGAGCACATGAGGTTTTCCTGCAAAAGATCATGCAAACTTTGAAAGTTAGGAAAACCACCTCCTTGAGAGGAGGATTGGCCCGCATCGCCTTGGGGTGGATACTGAAAATGGGGATGTGGTGCATGAAGAACTAGAGCTTCCTGCGGGTTCCATGCATAGCCTTGCGTCCTTTGAAAGCTCACCGTCCCGTCCTCCGCTTCATAAAGCAAGTTCATGGCTCGGCAAATGTGATAATCGACCCGGCCCGACCATGGACTCCTTTCGAAGGACCTTGGGATATTCGTGAAGTGCTTGAAAAGACGGTATACCCATCCCCCGAAGAAGATTGGTGTAGGAGCAGAAGCAAGGCGGTTCAAGTGCATGTTTCGCAGCAGGAGGTAAGGAACATCGAGAGGCTTCTGGTTGTGGATGCAGTGAAGGACAACCAAATCTTTCAACCCAACAACGCCACTACTGTCATGGCGTTGGTTCAGCGAGTACGTGAGGAGCCTGTGGATGTAGCGGTATAACGGGTCCCTCAGTTTGGTGCTTTTGGTGCTGCTTGGGTTGTAGATTCCTTCACCTATTTGAGCCCATGCGGCTTGACGTTCGGTTGCATCCAAGTCTCGTAACCCCCCTGTATTCTCTTCATTCCCCGCTTCCTCTTCACTGTACAGCCCAATGATGGCTCCAAACTGTGCCATGGATGTTCTAAATGTGGTCCCTCCACATCGAAATTCGACCGCGTCATGATCAAATGGTTCGCGCCTCGAATTGAAAATGAAGGTGCTATAGAACTCCATCGTGCATTGATGTACCGACCGTAGTCGGGTGGTCAATGCGGCATGCAGTGGACCCCTCACAATGTTGTTGAAGCGGTCAAGTTGGTTTACCATGGTTAGCAAATCAGTACACGCCCGTCTTGGGTACTCTTCCGGTCGTGTCTGTAGAACCTCGTACCGTGCCCTAGCATCCAGTTCATTTGCGCCAAACCTTGTGAATTTCGACATCTGAAAAGAATACATAAAAAGTTAGTACGAAACCAGGAAAATTAAAGTGAAACTGCAAACAGTGGGCTGGACACGGCCCCGTGTTCAGCGGACACGGCCCCGTGTCCAGGCGTCTGTAACCCAAAAATTCCATTTTTCGTCCCGGTTTCGAAAACCTGAAAATTTTTAGCCCAATAGTAGCGGTTTCCCCCGAAAATGAAACCCTAAGTGTCATTTTTCCCAAAACAAACCGTTTACCCTTTCAATTTCGTGTTTTTCGGTTCAAGAACAAGGGTTTGGGGTTTTATTTGGAAATCGGACAAATCTATCAACAATACTTGCCTAGTTACTTTCTACTACACTAATCTAAACTACTACTAACAAATTTCATCAAAAATTTTGAGTTCGATCCGGATGAACATGAAGAACCCTAGATTTTTCCCAATTTTTTTTTATGTTTTAACTACATGCAAGTAACTAATCTAACTACTAATGAAGATAGAATCATACCTTGACGTTGTTAGATTTGGTGGTGACGTAGAAAAACTGCAGAAAATCGCCTCGAACCAGAGAGTTTTCGGCTAAACGGGGCGTGTGGAATGGTGTAACTGATAGGAAAAGAGGGTTTTATCCCGACAGTCGCCTCGACACGGCCCCGTGTTCAGCGGACACGGCCCCGTGCCGGGCAAAGTTTTTGAAATTTTTTTTTTATGTGCTCGTGTGCATGCCCCTTATTTCCGAAAAATGATTTACTGGTTTTTAAACGTACACTTACCTGTAACATGTCGGGTACGAGTTTATTCGTTAACCGTCTGAAGTGAGATCTCCTCTTCCTCATCCTCAATGGATCCTCGGTAGAGTTTCAGCCGTTGGCCATTGACTTTAAATGGTGTCCCATTTCGAGTTTTAATTTCTACTGCACCGTGTGGAAAAACATGGGTGACGGAAAAAGGTCCTGACCACCTAGATTTTAACTTACCAGGAAATAATCGAAGTCGTGAATTAAACAATAGAACTTGGTCTCCAACCCGAAATTCATTAGATTTAATATATTTATCATGCAAATTTTTCATTCTTTCCTTATAAATTTCGGAGTTAGAATATGCATAATTCCTAAGTTCGTCTAATTCGTTTATTTGACAAAATCGATTTTTACCGGCATTTTCCAAATCTAAGTTTACGTTTTTTATTGCCCAGTAGGCTTTATGAGCTATTTCTACTGGCAAGTGACAACTTTTTCCATAGACGAGTTTATATGGGGTTGTGCCTATAGTGGTTTTATAAGCAGTTCGAAAAGCCCATAAAGCGTCGTCTAATTTATCGACCCACTCTTTTTTATTTATTCCTACGGTTTTTTCAAGTATTCGTTTTAAACCTCGATTAGTCACTTCGGCTTGCCCATTTGTTTGAGGATGATATGCTGTTGAGACCCGGTGATAGACCCCATACCTTGTTAATATTTTTTCGAGTTGATGATTGCAAAAATGGGTACCTCTATCACTTATCAAAGCCTTTGGTGTCCCGAAACGAGAGAACAGCTTTTTCAGAAATTTTACCACTACTCTTCCATCATTTGTTGGAAGAGCCTCGGCCTCTGCCCATTTAGACAAGTAATCGACCGCCACGAGTATATATTTGTTTCCCTTTGAAGGTGGGAAAGGTCCCATGAAATCGAGTCCCCACACATCAAAGATTTCACAGACGAGAATGCCATTTTGAGGCATTTCGTTTTTGGAAGAAATATTACCTGATCTTTGGCATGCATCACATGTCTTTACAAGCTTTTGTGCATCCTTGTAAATGGTCGGCCAGTAAAATCCTGAATCAAATACCTTTCGTGCGGTACTTGCGGCACCATGATGTCCTCCGTATGGACCTTCATGACAATGATGGAGAATCCTTCGTGCTTCATTACCATAGACACACCTTCGGATGAGCTGGTCGGCACACATTTTGAAAAGATAGGGGTCTTCCCAAAAGTAATGCTTTACATCAGCAAAGAATTTCTTTCTTTGATGATGTGGCCATCCTTTGGTGACTACACCGCTAGCTAAGAAATTAGCGTAGTCGGCATACCATGGTTCTTGTCTACTCTCTATCATTTCCAAGGATTCCGTGGGAAATTTTTCGTTGATTTGCTCGTCCCTGGTTGTCTCCAAAGCTGGGTCTTCTAAGCGTGAGAGATGATCTGCAGCAGTGTTTTCTGCTCCTCTTTTGTCCTTGATTTCAATGTCGAATTCTTGGAGGAGTAGAATCCATCTTATCAAACGGGGTTTTGCGTCTTGCTTCTTGAAGAGGTACCTGATGGCTGCATGGTCTGTATAGACTATTGTTTTAGAAAGAACAAGATAAGAACGAAATTTATCAAAAGCAAATACCACCGCTAGTAATTCTTTTTCTGTAGTTGTATAATTTTCTTGCGCATCATTAAGAGTTTTACTAGCATAATAGATTGGGTGGAAATGTTTTTCTTTTCTTTGTCCCAAGACTGCTCCAACAGCGAAGTCACTTGCATCGCACATGATTTCGAAAGGAAATTTCCAATCTGGCGCTATCATGATAGGTGCATTGACTAGCATTTCCTTGAGGGTTAGAAATGCTTGATTGCATTCCTTGTCAAAGATGAAGGGTGCATCTTTTTCAAGTAATTTTGTTAGAGGCCTTGAAATTTTTGAAAAGTCTTTGATAAACCTTCTATAAAATCCGGCATGTCCTAGGAAACTTCTGATTGCTCGCACGGAGGATGGAGGAGGTAATCGAGAAATAGTCTCTATTTTTGCTCGATCAACTTCCATTCCTTCGCTTGAGATTTTGTGACCGAGTACTATTCCCTCTGTTACCATGAAATGGCATTTTTCCCAGTTAAGGGCGAGGTTAGTTTCCTCACATCGGGATAGCATTCGTTCAAGATTATCGAGGCATTGGTCATATGAGTCTCCAAAGATGGAAAAGTCATCCATGAAGACTTCCATTGTCTTTTCGATCATATCATGGAAAATGGCGACCATACAACGTTGGAATGTTGCAGGCGCATTACATAGACCAAATGGCATGCGTCGATATGCAAAAGTTCCGTAGGGACATGTGAAAGTTGTTTTCTCTTGGTCTTCTGGTGCTATCGGTATTTGAAAGTAACCTGAAAAACCATCTAAGAAACAATAAAATTTATGACCGGATAATCTTTCTAACATTTGATCAATGAAGGGCAAAGGAAAGTGGTCTTTCCTAGTTGCTTCATTTAATCGCCTATAATCTATACAGACTCTCCATCCTGTGACGGTTCTTGTTGGTATTAATTCATTTTTCTCGTTAGTTATTACCGTCATACCTCCTTTCTTTGGGACTACTTGGACGGGACTTACCCACGGGCTATCGGAGATAGGGTAGATTAGTCCGGCGTCGAGTAGTTTGATGACTTCATTCTTAACCACTTCTTGAACATTGGGGTTCACTCTTCGTTGTGGTTGAATTACCGTTTTGTAGTCATCATTCATTAAAATTTTGTGCGTGCACATGGAAAGGCTTATTCCTTTAATTTCTACAAGCTTCCAAGCGATCGCGTTTTTGTGTTTTTTTAAGTAAGTTAACTAATTTCTCTTTTTCTATACTACTTAATTTAGACGAAATAATTACAGGTAAACTACCATCTTTGCCTAGAAAAGCATATTCCAAACCTTTAGGAAGTTCTTTGAGCTCAATGGGTGGGTCTTTAGAAGGCACCTTATTTTGTGGCTCATCTAGATCAAGAACCTTAAAAGTTTGTTCTATGGCTATCTCTTCTTCGACAAAGTGGTCCTCTTCGTTGGTTGTATCGGGTGGTTCAGCTTCATCTTCAATTAGGGGGTCATTGTTGCCAAAAGGATATTTCATTGAGCGCTCAAGATCTATGCTCCTTTTGAATGCCCCTAATTGAAGAGGTAGATTGTTGAATTTCCGGTTTTTCAAAGCTCTATGAGTTTGTACAAAAGGTTTTCCCAAGACTAGGGGGCATCATCTAAGATGACGAAGTCGGTTGGGATTACCATTTGATTTGTTTGAACCAAAACATCTTCAACTACACCGATTGATTTTATTACTTTCCGATTGGATAGAAAAATGGGTATTTGAAGTGGAGTAAAATCACTAACACTTAATTTTTCAAAAATATAGTTAGGCATTATGTTAACGCAAAGATCCTTATCGATGGTGATATTACTAAAAAATGAATTTTGAAAGAAACATGGAACCGGTGTAATGTTAATTTCAAAAGGGTCTTCTTTTATTAGCGAGGTTTGATCATTAGTTAACTTAACACTTACTAAGTCTTTGATTTTAGCACTAGTGTTTAACTCTTTTAAAAACTTGGCATGAGGGGTTATTAAACAATGGTTTTCGAAAGTAGGTGACAAGAGGTTAATTTCTTCAAAATTAGACTCTTCTTGAATTTTAACATTATCGGACTCACCCTTTTCGTTGTTTAACTCATGTATCGGTTTTTCACTTTCTTGTTCTTCCATTTTTACACTTTCAACTATCTCTACGTTATTATCATTTTTTAGCTCTTCTCTTGCGCGGGATTCCTCTTCCCTTGCGCGAGATTCTTTTATGCAACGTTCGATAGTTTTAATGTGTTCTAATATCCTATTGGTCACTTCGGTGAGATTGAAAGAATTTGGATCCTCAAAGCTTGAATCTGGTTGTTCGATCCTTGGCTCCTCATAGTACTCATATGAAGTAGATGGTTCAAACCATTGTTCTTCATTGTAAGTATATGATGGATAAGGGTCGAAACTTTGTTCTTCATAGTACTCATATGAGGTGGGTTGTTCACGCCATGATTCCTCATAATAAGAGTATGAAGGTGGTGGCTCATATGTTGAATCTTCAAAGTATGAGTATGAAGGCTCATACCTTGGTTCATCAAAATATGAGTATGAGGGAGGAGGTTCACACCTTTGGTCTTCATAGGATGTGTATGAAGTTGATGGCTCGTACCTGGGCTCCTCATAGTAGTTGTATGAATTGGATGGTTGATATGAAGTATTATATTGAACCGAGCGTGTGTTACGACAACTAGTACAATAATTACCCCTATAATCATCCTCATCATAGGTGTAGTTGTAACCTCTTGAGTATTGATCCATAAGAATCACTCAACAGACCACAACTGAGTCTCGGGACCAGAAAACAAAAATAAGACGGAAACAGAAGCTGGACACGGCCCCGTGTTGGGTGAACACGGCCCCGTGTTCAGGGACTGTATCTGGGCGTTTTAATTAAAGTTACTGGTCACGTTGAGCACGGGGGCGTGTTCAGTGAGCACGGCCCCGTGTTCAGACTCTGTATCTGGGTATCTACTCTAAAATTATGCAGCACGGGGGCGTGTTCAGCGAGCACGGCCCCGTGTTCAGGCTACTGTAAATGCAAAACTAAACTAAAATGCAGAAAAATGCGCGCGTTTTGAAAAGGTTTTGAAAAACTGATTAGGCCGTCGATTTTAAGCTTTCTTAAAATCCTTGTGTCCCCGGCAGCGGCGCCAAAAACTTGATGCGTGTTAGTGTGTATATATTTTTGATGTATATTTAAGCCCTTTTTACACTTTTAGCCAAGTTTTAAATTTATAAAACACGATATTCACTAACACTAAACACACATATGGGCAAGTGCACCCATCGTGGACGTAGTATAGTGTTGGTAAGATACCGAGGTCGTCCAAGGACACAAGAGCTTTTAATACCGGTTTATCCTCAACGTCTAATCAAATCAAAAAGTTAGAAAAATGTTTTAAACTAAGAAAAATAAAAACTAACTAAATGCTGAAAATAAAAATAAAATAAAAACAGATAGACAAGATGAATCACTTGGATCCGACACGTGTATTAGTATAACCTTTGATTATTTTCGCACTTTTGCACTTGTTTAAGAGATTATCTTAGTTATTGTAGTAGGCCCCTCTTTTGAAGGCGACGTTACCCTCAACCCAGTAGTTTGAGTCAGCAAGGATACAATCCTAAAGGGTCGGATTATTGAAAGATAATGAATTAAGTTATTAATGCAAATTGTGGTAGGCCCCGCTTCTGGCGGTGACGTTACCCTCGGCTAAGTAGTCTGAGTCAGCAGGGATACAGTCCTAAATAGCCGGGTTATAGTATTAATAGTAGTTAACTTATGAGGGGGTCAAAGAGTTTGGATCCCCGCCATCCAATACCTATGGGCATTGAAGGAGATCCTACTAAATTTGACCCAGGTCCCAAGCAGGACCTCTAAACGCTGAACAAGGGCAAGACCCTTACCAAACCGTTCCCTTAACCCCCGACCAGGTAGCCAACATACCTCCATATAGACCGTGGAGATATCAATGGTGAAAATCTTTTATTTTATATAGACAGTAAAATAACGCCAAGACACCACGGACAAACGATAAGGAAAGATCACCTTCAACATAAGTAACTAGTTATTAAAGTCATTAATACAAAACCAAATAAAAAGTGCAAAAGATTAAAAATAAAAAGTATTATACTAAACACCTGTCTTCACCAAGTGATGTAAGAGACTTAGGCAAACATGGCCTTGATTGTCAAGAACTCTTACGATCAATCTTGGATCCCGAGACGACTCACACACTCTACGATGGACAATGGATGATGGTGGTGGATGATGGTGTTATGGTGGTGGTGGGTGGTGGATGAGGTGTGAGAGAGGTGGTGTGCCAAGGGATGAGAGAGAATGAAGCCAAGCTCCTCTATTTATAGGCTGAACAGAAGGCTGGACACGGCCCCGTGTCCGCTGGACACGGCCCCGTGCCCGCCTGACACTCTCTCTCCTCATTAATTGTAATTGCGAATTACAATTAATGCGCCTGCTGTACTTTCACCACGCCCCCGTGCTCGCTGGACACGGCCCCGTGGTGGGCAATGGAAGCTTCTACTGGTTTGTCTTTTCTGCTGCTTCCTGGGCACGCCCCCGTGTTCGCTGGACACGGGGCGTGTTCAGACTCTGTTTCTTTCTTTTTGCTTTGGGAGGTGCCGTTGAGGGTCCGGGCAGTCTACTTTTGTTCCTTTTCTTGTATTTATGGTAGAATTAGTGGTCTTTTTGCTTCTTTTGTGATTTTGAGCTCATTTCATCCTGAAAATACAAAAGGAAGACAAAAACACTCTTTTTCCAACATTAGTACTTAAAAAGGGTTAGTTTTATGCTTTAATTGATGTGTTTTATATGTTGCATTTTACACACATCAATTTATCATTTTTACAACATTACACAACGTTTTCCACTACGATTTTCCACATGATTCACCTTGATTTCATCCAAACTTTAGAGTTTTTAACTAAAACTTCATCTTTTTCACATAAACTCTATTCTTTTCATCTTAACTTCTTTGTTTTCTTCAAAAACCTTCATCTTCTTCATTTGCAATTGATCTACACTTAACCGAGTGTATTGGGCCTAGTTTCGGCTTCTTAAGTTAGAAATATGTGGATTTCACACTCACCAAGTGTTAGATGCAGGTCGAACCCTTTATAAAACTATTTTAAACCTGATTTTCACACTAAAACAGGCCTAAAACGACATGTATTTCGTTCATTGAATAATGGAACGAGGTAGTGTCAAAACCGTCTCGAATTGAACTCGAAAACACATCCGATTCAGGTGAAATCACAGCTATGAACGCCAAGAGTAGCCACAAATGCAAGCTGGACTATTCTATGCGAAGCCAGGCTTCGTACGAGGGCACTACCTTCGTACGAAGGCACCATGGCTTCGTACGAAGGCACTGACTTCGCACTTATCAGCCTAACTCTCGCCCGTGACTCGAACAAAGACCTGTCCGACTTATTAGGATGAGAAGTGATCTTAACCATTCATTTTTCAAATCAATGGTTAAGATGAAAATGTAAGAAAAAAGAGTAGTGCAAGGTATCTTGAGAAAATCATATTTATTAAATTTCTCTCTCCACATGCAAGGCACATGCGTATTTCACCCTCATTTTTTGAACGTTCATAAGTTTTTTAAACGACATTATTTTTTTCATAAAATTTCACCATAAAATCGAATGTTTTTTTATCTTTAATTTGAGTACCGTATTGCTATATAAAACATGACGACTAAAAAAACTCACATAAATATATTGTATTTCTATGTTGTATAACATTTTTTGTGTTGGATTTTTTAACTATATTTTTGTTCTAAACTTTTTGTGTTGAAGTTTAATGAAATACTAATTATCATTGGACCATCAAAGTTAATGTATATAATTAAGTGATTAAAAGTTACTCAAAATATATAGACTAGCTGGAGTCCTAATTATATTTTTTTTTTGCAAACTAGACTCCATCTCATGTTTAATTGACATTATCAGTTGGTATTTTTTGGATGGATCAGCTGATATAAGGATAATATATGTCAACTATCTTTAAAGTGCCATGAGAATGGGTTTACATACTGATTTAAAGTGCCCATGATGATACACTCGGTGGTTCAACAAGTGTAGAAAATATGCACGGAAGGAATTTCAAGAAATTTAAGTTCAAGGTGAGAAGATCAAGAATAACATTTTTTTTCCTGTATTTTTTATTATATTTTTGTGCTGAATTTTTTTGTCTTAAATTTTTTTTTTTCTTAATTTTTTTTTTTCTTAATTTTTTTGTGCTGGATTTTTTAAACTATTTTTTTTTTTTTTGCTAAATTTTTTCGTGCTATATTTTTTTGTACTAGATTTTTTTTCTATATTTTTTGTATTGGATTTTGTATTGTATAATTTAGAAAACAAAAAGGGTGCCACATGTCATTTTCACACTCCTATATATAAGTACCAAAATGTCATTACTTCCTACTTATAGGGAGTGCCACGTGTCATTTTTCTATTAGGTGTTTTTAGGGATTTATATACATGTGTATATTGTTAATCTTTTAAGTATACATATGTGTATATTGTCAATTATACATATATGTATATACATGTTTAAAATTGAAAAATAAGTGTTATAAATATTTGATCGAGGTGAATGATTTAGTTTTAGCTTTAGAATTTAGCATTAGTATTTATGGTTTAGCATTTAGGTTTAGCTTTAAGGTTTAGCGTTAGTATTTAGGGTTTAGCATTAGTATTTGGGGTTTAGCTTTAGCTTTTAGTTTTAACTTTAGCTTTAGAGTTTGCATTAGTGTTTAGCTTTAGGGTTTAACTTTAACTTTAGCTTTAGGGTTTAGCTTTAGGGTTTAGAGTTTACAACACTTATTTTTCAATTTTAAACATTTATATAAATAGGGGAATGTTCATTTGAGAAGAAAATTTAATTGAGAAGAAAAAGAACAATGGGTAATTTTGTAAAACATTAAATAGTTTTTTCACTTATCTCATTTATTATCATTTTTGACTAATTAATTAGTCATAAAGACTATTATCCTCCACAATAACTTTTTTTGCCTACACACATCAAAAGTTATCCTACATATTTCGAAATTCATCCTACACGTTGAAATTTATTATACACAACTCGTAATTTATCCTACACAATTCGTAATTTATTCTACACTTTAAATTTTTTTATTTTATTTTTTTAAAATATATATTTTGAAGTTAAATTACAAAAAATTTAATATAGTTAGCTATTAAAGAGCAAGACTACAAATTAATGACCTATGTAGATTTACTAATGTGCCCTTATAGTAACATTAAATACTTATATTAAATGAAGTAAAATAAAGCATTCTTATTGTTTGAAATTTCTTCTTTTTTCTTCTTACAAAAAATTTCTTCTCATTTGAACTCTCCACTATATACATATATGTATAATTGACAATATACACATATGTATAGTTAAAAGATTAACAATATACACATGTGTATAAATCACTAAAAAATTTTGCATTTTTTTACCTTTTTTTCATTTTCTGCTTAGGGAAAATGTGTGATTCAGAATGCTTCTCAAGTTTATCAAACAGGGTGGACTTCTCTTAAGATTCTTACCCTATATATATAGGATAAGGTTAATGCGAGAACCACCTTTATTGCGAGAACCACCTTTATTGGGAGAACCACGAGAACCAATGTGAACACAACCAAAAATACCTAAAAAACCTAACCCCCACCCCACCCCCCCCCCCAAAAAAAAAAAAAAAAAAAACCTAAACCACCCACCCCCCCCCCCCACCCAAAGCTAAATGCTAAAACTAAACCTCTCAAAAAACCTAAAAAAAAACCTAACCCCCCCCCAAAAAAAAAAACGTAAACCCCCTTCGCCCACCCCCAAAAGACCTAACCCCCGCCCCACCCAAGCTAAAATGCTAAAACTAAACGCCCAAAAAATCTAAAAAAATAAAAAAACACACAAAATTTTATTTTTTTTTAATATTTTTTACATTCAAATCGCTACTTTTAGTAGGCAAAAAAATTAAGAAAAAAATTTTTTTGGTAAAAAAATCCAGCGATTTTTTTATAAAAAATATTAAAAAAAATTGTGTGCTTTTTAGCTATTTTTAGGTATTTTTGGTTTTGTTTACATTGGTTCTCGTGGTTCTCGCAAACGAGAACCGTGAGAACCAATGTGAACACAATAAAATAAACCCACTACACCATCAAAATCCTAACCCCCCACCCCCCCCCCCCAAAAAAAAAAGACTAAGCCCCCCCCCCCCACACACACACACACCCCCCAAAAACCATAACCCCCGCCCCCACCCAAGCTAAATGCTAAAAACTAAACCCTCAAAAAACCTTATAATCTAAAAAACATACAAAATTTTATTTTAATATTTTTACGTTTAAATTGCTACATTTAGTAGCCAAACAAATTATTTTTTTTTTAATTTTGTTAAATAATAACGAAAAGTAGCGATTTAAACATAATTTTTTTTTGTGTTTTTAAGATTTTTTTTTGTATTTTTTGTTGTGTTCATATTGGTTCTCGCAATAAAGGGTGGTTCCTAACGGATCTTTCTCCTATATATATATATATATATATATATATACACATATATATATAGGTAAAGAGTATTGTACAATATTGCTTATAGTACATTACGTACGCTTCAATCTCAGCCGTCAGATCATCTTCCCGCATTCTAAAATCACATGTTGTTTTTTTATAACAATTTCGCATGTGATAATTTTTTATGAATTCGCATGTTGTTTTTTTTTACCAATTTCGCATGTGATAATTTTTTATGAATTCGCATGTTGTTTTTTGTATCAATTTCGCATGTGATAATTTTGATGAAATAGCATGTTGTTTTTTTGTAACAATTTCGCATGTGGTAATTTTGATGAATTCGCATGTTAAAAAACCAACATGCGAAATTGTTACAAAAAAACAACATGCGAATTCAATGCGGGAAGATGATCGGACGGCTGAGATTGTAGCGTACGTAATGTATGATAAGGGCATTTGTATGATAACCGGCCTATATATATATATATATATATATATATATATATAGGAGAGGGTTAACGTACAATATTCCTTAGCGTACGATTAAATTACGTATGTTATAAAACTCAAAACCTTAGTCACGCATGGAGTAAAAAACTAATTACGCATGTTATAAAACTAATTGCGCATGTTATAATTTCATCTCGTACGTATTATACGGTAAAGGATATTGTATTTTACACTTACAATATATATGTATATAACTGAAATTAGCTATTCTGGAAATTGTTCTTAACATATAACTAGATAACATTACACGGACCTAAACGAAGTTAACAGGTTTTGTATTTAACCTTAACAGGTTTTGTGTCTATAACAAGTCGACAACTCGACACGTTAAGACTGCTTAATTTTGTGTTTTAACATGTTAACATGTTAAGACCCGTTAATGACACACTTATAATTTTAAATAAAAAAATATATGGAGCTCCTGATTTTAAATAAAAAAAAACATACTTGGAAGTAAAATTTATATATTTAAGCACAGGTCGTGTTCATGTTTTAACATGTCGTGTTCGTCTTGTAACAAGTCGTATGATACGGTAGTAATCTTTTTCGTGTCTTAATAGGTCATTTCGTGTAACTTGTTAATTTCGTGTTTGGAAAATCTGACATGATAAGATTTCGTATCGGATTCGTGTTTACCTGTTTTAGGTACGTGTCAAGTATATTTAAGATAAGGGCGGTTATTGGTTGCCTCTCACACCTACTTTTCCATAAATTAACGACTTTATTGCTCCAACTGTAATATCATTTTTTATTTATTACTCTTTGCCAAAATTCATACACATGATCTCTTACACACTCTCTCTCTCCATTGTGTTTCCTACCTTGTTAAATTATATTGCAATCTAGAATCCATCTCATGTTTAATTGACATTATAAGTTGGTATTTTTTGTATGGATCATCTGACATACGGATAATATATGTCAACTATCTTAAAGTGCCATGAGAATGGGTTTACATACTCATTTAAAGTGCCCATGATGATACACTCGGTGGTTCAACAAGTGAAGAAAGTGGAGGGAAGGAATTTCAAGAAATTTAAGTTAAAGTTGTGAAGATCAAGGATAACATTTTTTGTGCTGTATTTTTATACTATATTTTTGTGTTAAATTTTTTTGCCTTAGATTTTTTTTCTTAATTTTTTTGTGCTAGATTTTTATACTATATTTTTTTGCTGAATTTTCTGGTGCTATATTTTTTTGCAATAGATTTTTTGTGCTACATTTTTGTACTGGATTTTTTTATTGTATTTTTAGAAAACAAAAGGGGTGTCTCATTTCATTTTCACACTCCTATTTATAAGGAGCAAAATGCCCTTTGTTACTACTTATATGGAGTGTCACGTGTCATCATCACAATCCTTTTTAGTCTACTTAGGCAAAATCTACTTTTTAGTGGATCCTTCCCCATATATGTGTGTGTGTGTGTGTGTGTATATAGGATAAGGTTCATGTGAGAAGTAGCAGGCTAATTGAGAAACTTGAGAAATATTTTGGATCACGCATTTTACCTAAGCAAAAAAATGTAAAAATGCAAATTTTTTTTGTGGTAAAATCGAAGCTTTTTCTATTAATTTTTTTTAGGAATTTATACACATGTGTGTATCATTAATCTTTTAAGTATACATATGTGTATATTGTCAATTATACATATATGTATATACATGTTTAAAATTGAAAAATAAGTGTACGTATAAATGACAATATACACATATGTATAGTTAAAAGATTAACAATATATACACATGTGTATAAATCTCTAAATTTTTTTTTCATTTTTTAGCTTATTTTTTGTATTTTTTGCTTAGGAAAAATGTGTGGTCCAGAATGCTTCTCAAGTTTCTCAAATAGAGTTGACTTCTCTGTCACACCCCCAAAATACCACATGCGGAAACACCGCGGGACGTGTGACGTACCAGGATCCAGTTACCAATCACATTGAACCACAACATAGTATTAAGTAAAAGTTTCCATTTATTTCATAAAGAAATTCCAAAACACAACTTAAAACAAATACGTTCAGCGGAAGCATAATGTAAATAGTTATTCAAGTGTTTCCAAAATAAATGTGCAAAACCAATGAACATGTATCCAAGAGCTACGACCCATGACCACTCCAGCACTCCCAGATAGCAAGTTCCAACCATGAATCTAACGACCTGCAAGCATGCAGACAAGTGTGTCAGATGACGCTGGTGAGTTTAAAGTTTGTTAACACGTTTAGTTACCTGATATGAGTTTAAAACGTTTCAGAGATTCGATGTAGTTAATAACTCGATTACCGCAGATGGCTCCAGATTATTTGCCCTTCCCCAATGCTCTATCAAACATTGGTCAAGTGGTTAAGGTAATTAGTTCACGCCTGTCCTCCCCGGTACGGTGTGAGGGTGCCAAACCTAATAGCGCTATCAACTAATAACCTCGTTGCCTCCCCGGCAACCTATTCGATTTATGATGGGACTTAAATGATAGATATGAGTGTATTAACCAACATCCCGAGTTTAACATTCCAGTCAAACCCATTACCCAATATTCCTCCCCGGAATATTTACCCGATGTCCCTCCCCGGGACGCATGCTTGAAAAAGAGCAGTGAACTCACCTTAGATTTGCTCGGTATAATAAGTTACTCGTTCTAGTTAGCCAACCAACCCTACTATGGTTACCAAGTGAAGTCAGTTACATAATCGCTTAAGTCACGTAATTTCACAGTTTGCATTCATCTCAAAGGTTATCACATAACACATAGCATATACTCATCCTCATACATTCATCATCATACACATATACACTGCATAAACTGTTCTGTTTATTTGTTCACGTGTAACATCTTCCACAAAGAACCATACTTCGTGGTGCACCATTATGGCGAAAGACCCTCTCGGCGAAGAACTATCCTTCGTCGAGGATAGATATGACGAAAGACCCTAGTGTTTCGTCAATATCCAGTCAACGAAGAACCATGTTCTTCGTCGGAGCGTCTTTCGTCGCCGCCCTCAACAGTCAGTTGATTTTCCATATTTTCAGCTGTAATTATTGTTAAGAATTTGACAGTTTCCCCAATCAGATCAAACGACACTTTTACGTCATGACTGTGTAATCTACTCGTGAATAATCAACCAAAACATAACAGGGCTCAATCATTATACAAAGGGGAATTGGCCTGTAATAATCCCACGTAGGCCTTATTGGCCATTAGTAATCCCACCTCAGAATATTCCCTCCACCAGTCCCACATTTCACCTATTTTTCATACAATGGTCCCCCGTTAAAAAAAAAAACTTAACGGAGTTAAGCTTTTTTCCAAATTACAGACAGATTTTTTAGGGCTTTTGATCAGAACAATGATGCGAGTCCATTGATGTAAAACTGACTTCGAAATGGTGCTCCAAGTGACTTGATTTTGGTTAATTGGAAATTTAAACATCTGAATTGAAGCGTTGTTTTCATCGTTTGGAGCACCGTTTCGAAGCAAGTTTTACATCAATGGACTCGTATCCTCGTTCTAATCAAAAGCCCTAAAAATTTGTTTGTAATTTGGAAAAAAGCTTAACTCCGTTAAGTTTTTTTAACGGGGGACCATTGTAGGAAAAATAGGTGAAAGGTGGGACTGGTGGGGGAAATATTCTGAGGTGGGATTATTAATGGCCAATAAGGTCTAGGTGGGATTATTACAGGCCAATTTTCCTTATACAAACCATACTAAATAATCCATAACGGTTCTCAAACATAACAGATCCTATCATCCTATGACCATACACAATCAACATATCAGTTTATCATGAGTTCATGCATCAGAATCATCAAACCCCATCACTAGTAAGAATATTTATACAAACTCTCAAGCCCTCAACATGAAAGTTCTAGAATACAATATCATTGTTGAAACCCTAATCAAGTATATAACAAAACAATCATCAGAAGCATAACACACTAATACCAGGGGAACACTAACCGTGATATTGATTAGATTGGTTTGATCTAGACACAGAGACTTCGAACTATTAGAAACAGCCGTCCAGTATGTTTAGGGTTTGATGTTTACGTTTTGCAGTTTATGCAGAGTCATGCAATAAAATAACCGCAGCCCATTCTAGGCCTCGAACAACCTGGGCCGAAGCCCCTTCTCGGCGAAGGACATGCTCGGCGAAGAACCCATTCTTCGTTGAGACTAAAGGTGGCGAAGAACTCATTCTTCGTCGAGTAAGACTTGTGGCGAAGAACATTAAATAAACTTCATTTAACATTTCACATTTAACAACCAAACATTACACATTAACATTTATCATTCAAATAACTACCCACGACACCACGTACAACAATTTGTAAAAACAGGATTGTGAATCAAGTGATGTGTATAGGAAAGACCTTGAAATCTCAGGTTGTCACATTCTCTTAGGATCCTTACTATATATATATATATATATATATATATATATAATATATATATATATATATATATAGTGGAAGGTTCAAATGAGAATAAATTTTTTGTAAGAAGAAAAAAGAATAAGTTTCAACCAATAAGAATGTTTCATTTTACTTTATTTAATATTTGCCTTTAATTTTAATGTAAGGGTATATTTGTAAACTTACATAGATCATTAATATCTAGTTTTCCTTTTTAATAGCTAAACATTAAATTTGTACCTTATTTTCAAAATATATATATCTTTTCAAAAATTAAAAAAAAAAATTAGAGTGTAGAACAAATTATTAGGTGTGTAGGATAAATTACGAGTTGTGTAGAATAAATTTAAGTATGTGTAGGATAATTTTTGAAATGTGTAGGATAACTTTTTAGGTGTGTAGGCAATGAAAATTAATGTAGAGAATAATAGTCTTTATGAGTAATTAATTAGTTAAAGATTGTAATAAATGAGTTGAAAAAATAACTACTTAATATTTTACAATTGTACCCTTTGTTCTTTTTATTCTCAATTAAATTTTCTTCTCAAATGAATCTCCCCCTATATATATATATATATATATATATATATATATATATATATATATATATATATATATATATATATATATATGGTAGGTTTCATGCGAGAATCACCTTTATTGCGAGAAACGTGAGAACCAATGTGAAAAAAAAAGTTTTTTTTAATTTTTTTTAAATTTATTTTAATAACGAAAAGAAGCGATTTAAACATAAAAAAATTATTTTTTTTTATTGTATGTGCTTTAGATTTTTTTAGGTATTTTTGGATGTGTTCACGTTGGTTCTCACGGTTCTCGCAATAAAAGGTGGTTCCTAATGGATGCTTCTCCTATATATATATATATATTTATAGGATTAAGTTCATTTGTGAACCTTTTTATATTTGTGAACAAAACGAACTAATCCTGGCCATTAATCTTCTTTTAAAGTTATAAGGGTATGATGGTCATTAGACATATAAACACTATTTTTTATTTAATTTATTATACATAATCAGATTCAGTTAACAAATATATCTATAACCACCCTACTTTCTTGATCAAAAACCAAATTCGATTTTTTTTTTTAATTAACCGTTCCAAAAATATTCCTTGCTAGTCCATAATCAATACAATATACTAATTTGTCTTAATTTAATGAAAAAATATATTTGTGTGCTACTTTATTGTTAAAAGGCAAATTGCACATTAGCCCGTTATAGACATACAAATTAACAATATATGTATTTTATATGCAAACAGTATGTAGACAAGTGTAAATGCACCTACATGATATCGATTTTTAATGAACAACAACTGCAATTAACATCATCCATATAAAATATTCTCCCATAACTCGTTCAAAATGACGTCCACCAACATAATCAAAATAAACCATAACAACTAGTTTCACCAAAACAAGCAAAATAAGCCATAACTACTATTGAAACACCAGACCAAACACTATTTAACAACAACTATAAGCATATATAACTATACACATGTGTATAAAAAATCAATTGCTCAACAAACAATAAATTATACACATGTGTATAAAAAACAAATAGCAACTATACACATCTAGTTGTTGTTCGGTGAATATAATTATTGTTTGTTGAGCAATTGATAAATTATCACTTTTTAATTCTTTTTGTAAACATCTAGTTGTTGTTCGGTGAATATTTGTTTTTCATACACGTGTGCATAGTTGCTATTTGTTTTTTTATACACATTCATACACATGTGTGTAGTTGCTATTTGTTTTTTTATACACATGTGTATAATTATTGTTTGTTGAGCAATTGATTTTTTATACACATGTGTATAGTTATATATGCTTATAGTTGTTAAATGACTGTTTATTTTTTTCTACACATGTGTATATATTTGTTAAGTTATGCACATTAATATGTTATTATAACCATTATAATTGTATTTCACATATGTGTGCAAACATTTTATTAAATAGTATTATTATTAACTTCTACATTTGCATGTAAAACATACGTATTTAAAATTGAATAATCTGACATATTTAATATAAGATGCGATATCATAGGGAAAATCCTAAAAAGAAGGAAACTCTTGTTAGTGGCTTCTAAAAAAACAAATAACAAAATTACCATATTACCCTTATACGGTTACTATGTATCAATTTATTTTTTTTTAATTAAAAAACTATTAAAATCCTAAAATCTACATCTCATCATCCAACGGCCAGGATCTGTTAGTTTTTGTTCACAATTTAAATATGGTTCACTCTTGATCCCTACCTTATATATATATATATATATATATATATATATATATATAGGGAGAAGATCATGCGAGAACCACCTCTTATTGCGAGAACCGCGAGAACCAATGTGAACACACCAAAAATGCCTAAAAATAGCTAAAAATCACACAATTTTTTTTTAATATTTTTTATATAAAAATCGCTACTTTTCGAAGCCAAAAAAATTTTTTTTTTTGGCCACTAAAAGTAGCGATTTGAGCATAAAAAATATTAAAAAAAATTTAGATCTTTTTTATTTTTTTAGATTTTTTGGGGGTTTAGTTTTTTAGCATTTTAGCATTGGGGGGGGTAGGTTTTTTTTAGGTTTTAGTTTTTAGCATTTAGCTTTGGGGAGGGGGGTTAGGTTTTTTTTTTTGGGGGGGGGGGGGGGTGGGGGTTTAGGTTTTGGGAGGGGGGGGGGGGGTGGGGGTTAGGTTTTTTTAGGTTCTTTTGTTTTTTTTAGCTATTTTAGGTTGTGTTCACATTGGTTCTCACGGTTCTCACAATAAAAAGTGGTTCCTAATGGATGCTTCTCCTATATATATATATATATATATATATATATATATATATATATATATATATATATATATATAGGGAGAAGATCATGCGAGAACCACCTCTTATTGCGAGAACCGCGAGAACCAATGTGAACACAACCAAAAATGCCTAAAAATAGCTAAAAGACACACAAATTTTTTTTTTTAATATTTTTTATATAAAAATCGCTACTTTTCGAAGCAAAAAAAAATTTTTAAATTTTTTTTTTGCCACTAAAAGTAGCGATTTGAGCATAAAAATATTAAAATAAAAAAAATTTTAGATTTTTTTTTATTTTTTTAGGTTTTTTGGGGGTTTAGTTTTTAGCATTTTAGCTTGGGGAAGGGGGGGGGGAGGTTTAGGTTTTTGGGGGGTGGGGGAGGGGGGAAGGGGGTTTAGGTTTTTTTTTTTTTTTGGGGGGGGGGTTAGGTTTTTTTTAGGTTTTTTGGGGGTTTTAGTTTTTAGCATTTAACATTTAGCTTGGGGGGGGAGGTTAGGTTTTTTTAGCTATTTTAGGTTGTGTTCATATTGGTTCTCGCGGTTCTCGCAATAAATGGAGTTCTCGCATGAGCCCCTCCCTATATATATATATGAGTGAACCAACCCTTATTTGAAAACTAAAAGAATCAATATCAACCATTGATATTGAATGGCAAGATGGTAAATACATAAAAGTAATTTAAACTATTTTTTTATGAGTAAACTTCCGTTTTGCTCCCTGTGGTTTGGTCACTTTAACTGTTTTGCCCCAAACCTTTCAAAATAGTCATTTTACTCCCCGATCTTTGAAGGTCTTCATGATTTTGCTCCCCGCCCCTTAACCTCATCCATTTTAGTCGTTAAATTTAGTCACATGCCCCTCACATGAGGTGGTTGGTGTTGATGACGGTTGGTGTGGATGGAGGTGGTTGATGTTGAAGGACATTAACGGCTCTGCACATTGATTGAATCTTGGAACTTGAGATCAGATCCTCGTGGTAAACGTCCCATGGTGATTCCTCTGGTCATGGCAGTTCACATTCGGGTCCTCACCGGAAGTTGAGATCAGATCCTCGTGGTAAACGTCCCATGATGATTCAAGATTGATTGAATCTTGGAACTTTTCTTAATAAAAAGTTTTATTTTTTAATGGAAGTTAGGGTTTTGAATGTGACGGGGAAGAAGATGAAATGGGGTAGCAGATAATGGGTTGTTAGGGTTTTAAATGTAATCAGGGTTGGGAAAAGACATAATTGCCCCTCAGGTGATTTGTACGTGACATGGTTTAACTGCTTAAATGGATGAGGTTAAGGGGCGGGGAGCAAAATCATGAAGGCCTTCAAATATCAGGGAGTAAAATGGCTATTTTGAAAGGTTTGGGGCAAAACCATTAAAATGACCAAACCACAGGGAGTAAAACGAAAGTTTACTCTTTTTTTAAATTAGGGGTAATATGGTACTTTGTCAGTTAATCAATCGAGTAACAACAATTTCCGTTTTTTAGCATGGTCCCACCAAATCTCATATTATATTTGTCGATATCAACCTTTTTTTAGTTTGCCCACTATATCATCTATTTTTTTATTTTATTTTTCCCAACAGTTTTTTTTTTTAATTTGCCCACTCTATCATCTTTTTTTTATTTTGCCCAATACATGCATGTTAGATTTGTATAATGTGTATGTTGTAACATAAAGGATTTAATAATACTATTATTAAATAAAATGTTTGCACAAATATGTCAAATACTATTATAATAGTTATATAATATATTACTGTGGATAACTAAATACATTTGTGTAATAGCCAATTTTTATGTTCAACTGAGGCACATATATGTACGCTTTATATTCTTTTATGCATATACCATTTCAAAAGTACATATATGTATAGTTATGTATCGCTATGCTTTCATAAAATACGTATATGTATTTACAAGTAATTACTTGGTTTGATGATATACAGATGTGTAAAGTAAAAATGTTAACAACACATGTGTAAAGTAAAGAATGTGTTAACAATACACATGCGTAAACCTTTCAGGTTTATGAAAACATTCTACATAAGTTTGTGAATTTTTTGCTCAACTTTGTGTTCCTTTCATCACTGCCTTTGATCTACACATATGAAAAGAACGAGACCGTCTGTTAGTGTGAAAACATAACATATGATACAAACGAGACCTATCGTTCAGCATAAATAACTATACACATGTGTATGACAGGATCTTAAACTCTTAGTATACATATACACTTATGTAACATCTGCACCAATACATATATATTATGATGACCACCCTTTAAAATCACGTAAATATTATGCGACTTTGTAGGACATATATCAGCATTGTGACATTCAGCAATATAAACAATCGTCTGGTGCATGTAGAAATTGTAATATACGTATATGTATTACACAGAATACATAACAATCTAAATTCATCTTATGCTATACATTGTAAATTACTCAAAATACCTTAACCTTATCTTGTACAAAAATCTACAAAAGAATCGTACAACAAGCTTCATGGAAATAACGAAACTGAAATACACATCTAATATCTTATACTAATATGAAGTTCTAAAAAATATACCTTGCTACTCAATTGATGTAATATACACGTTATCTTCATCAGCTTGTTCACGAACTGGTGGAATCGCCAAATACTCAGATTCGCTATTTGTGTTTACGTTTGACATGTTAATAATGTATATCGAACTGACAATAAACTAGGATGATTCTGGAAAAAGACTGGGTTGATGATGAAGGCCGATTGAATTGATTATGGATGATGGCTAGGATTTTTTTTTCTTTGTTTGGAACGATTAATTCAAAATAATTCGAATCTGGTGTTTGATCGCATGAAAGTAGAGTGGTTATAGATTTATCTGATAACTGAATTTGATTATGTACAATAAATTTAAATTAAAAATAATGTATATATGTCTAATGACCATCATACCCTTATAATTTTAAAAGAAGATCAATGGCCAAGATGAGTTCATTTTGTTCACAAATATAAAAAGGTTCATAAATGAACCTAATCCTATATATATATATATATATATATATATATATATATATATATATATATATATATATATAGGGGTGGGTTAACGTACAATATTCTTTAAAGTACGATTAAATTACGCACGTTATAAAACTCAAAACCTTAGTCACGCATGTTATAAAACTAATTACGCATGTTATAATTTCATCTCGTACATATTGTATGTTAAAGGATATTCTATTTTACACTTACAATATATATATGTATATAACTAAAATTAGTTATTCTAGAAATTGTTCTTAATATATAAGATATACAAGTACTTTAAGGTTAATAATTAATAATTAACTTGATAACATTATACGGACCTATACGAAGTTAACAGGTTTTGTATTTAACCTTAACAGGTTTTATGTCTATAACAAGTCGACACGTTAAGACCTGCTTAATTTTGTGTCTTAACATGTTAACATGTTAAGACCCGTTAATGACACGCTTATAATTTTAAATAAAAAAATATGTGGACCTCCTGATTTTAAGCACAGGTCGTGTTCGTGTTTTAACATGTCTTGTTCGTCTCGTAACAAGTCGTATGATACGCTAGTAATTTTTTTCGTGTCTTAATAGGTCATTTCGTGTAACCTGTTAATTTCATGTTTAGAAAATCTGACAAGATAAAATTTCATGTCATGTTCGTGTTTACCTGTTTTAGATTCATGTCATATCAGATCCGAGCAGATCCGATTAACACAATACGCCAACCCTACTAAAATAAAAAGGACCATTAAATTGATGAACTTGCCAACTATATTGAAAGATAAGGGCGGTTCTTGGTTGCCTCTCACACTGTAAACGTCAACCCTATTCCATAAATTAACGACTTTATTGCTCCAACTGTAATATCATTTTTTTATTCATTACTCATCTACCCTTTGTCAAAATTCATATACATGATCTCTTACACACTCTCATCTACCATATCTTTTAGTTTCATGAAATAATAGTGTCTCAAACTTTCAGGTTATCAATGTTACAATTTTTTTAGACGGAGACTATTTTTTTTTTTTTTTTTTGAAACGGCGACTGTTGATTTAAAAAGAATCAACGTTATAAATACTTTTTTTAACGGCTAATTTCTTTTAATCTTCTGTTGTTTGTGGAATTTGAATCTAAGACTTCTTCCTTCTCTTTCAAACATAGGTGTTTTAAAGGTTTTGTCTTTGTCAATAGACCACTCTATTGGTTTAGACCGCCCTATTGGTTTAATGTTTTAATTTCTGGATGAACACCCTTGACATTGTTTATTAGTGGGGCCAAGTAGAAAATATTTTAAAAATCTATCTTTTAAGTCTCACAGAAAACGAGAATGCCTTTACTCAAGGGTTTGGGAAATTTACAAATATCTTTTTGACTATCAAAACTTAATGTTTTGATTTCTGGAACACCCTTAAATTGACCTCATTTATTAGTGGGGCCTAGCAGAACATATTATAAAAAAATATTATAAAAAATATGTCGTTTAATTCCCAACGCGGGTGGAACTAGCCAAAAGAGGAGTCCAGGTGGGGTCCGTAAGCTGCCCGTTTTGCGGATATACGGAGGAGACGGCAGACCATATTTTTGTTACATGTATTACGGCTAAAGCCATTTGGTGGCTAGTGGGTGTTTGGTTGAAGAATATGGACTTATTACCCTGTTCGACGGTCAAAGAAATTCTAGCCGTAGCATGGGGAGTCAACCTACCGATAAAGCAAAAGAAGGCTTTCTCTTGTGTTATCACGGCGGCTATATGGTCCATTTGGATTCATAGGAACGAGAGGATCTTCAACAATACGCACAAGTCCTACACCAGGATTGTCGAAGACATCAAAGAATGCTCGCTTTTGTGGCTAAAACATAGAGGTCGAATAAAAGATATCGCGAGAGAGTATTGGAATAATTTGGGTGTAAACGGAATTCATAGTTAGGTGATGTTTGTTTTGTTTACTTATATGTCTCTCTAGCTCCTGGCTAGATTCGACTATTTGTAATCGTTTTGAAGTAATGATATGTTCCTCTTTTCCGTTAAAAAAAAAAAAAAAAAACCAGAATGTCTTTATACATGGGTTTGAGAAATGGAGGTCTTGGTTTTAAGTATCACAGAAAACGAGATTAAAAGAAATTTATCGTTAAAAAATTAGAGTAAATTGTCAAAATTATTCCTGAGGTTTGGCCATATTTACCAGTTTCATCCAAAACAACGTTTTTGTACCATATTGCTCTTCACTTTTGGGATTTTTTTGCCATTTTCATCCAAAAGTCTAACTTATTTGCTAAAATCGTCCCTGACATTTGAGACTTTTTGCGATTTTCATCCAAATGTCTGATAGAAAAAATGAAGCAAATTAGATGTTTGAATAAAAATGGTAAAAAAACTCAAAACTGAAGGACAATATGATACAAAAAAGTTGTTTTAGATGAAACTATCAAACATGACCAGGAACGATTTTGACAATTTACTCAAAAACTTATAAATGTGTCTACGTTTTTGTATACTTTTACAAAAATATTCATGTTGGGCAAGATTTGTATGTTTATAGTCATAAAACACTCACACATGACTTGTTATATGTCCTTGAAACGTAAAATACGTGTTTCTTTTTAATTTATTTTTTTTTATGTTTTTGAGTCGGTGAAACTTTTAAAGTGTGAGATTTTTTTTTTAAATATGAAAACTTTCAAAAGTATGAATATACTATAAAATATATTTATACATAGTTTTATTTTTATTAAGCACTCCGCGTTGCGGCGGGGCCTAAAACTATGCCAGATAACATTAATGTCACACCGCTGGTAGCGACCACCAACACTGAAGTTCACCCAATGAAATCTTTTTGTTTTTTTTTAATTTTTATTAATAGGGGGCGCCATCCACACCCTGCAATTTAAAGGGAGCCATGATAAAGCCCCAGGGGTGACATGGCGCTCACATGAAGTTTAGGTAGAGTTGATAAAGTCCCATGGGGCTCCAACCACACACACCCTATAGGCTATAGCCTAAATAAAAGTAAACTTTTGTTAACGGAACTTCTAATCATTTTATTCATACATTAGAAAACTATGATCTTCACAACTGGACAAATCGAAGATTGTAGCTATAGGGGGCTGGGATTCACTGATGCATATGACAGAAGCTCAGCGTTACACTTAACGCCATCCATTACTTGTTTTTCCAGCGTCACCCAAGCTTCTATTCCGTCACCAGAACACGAATCCACCAGAATCACCCGGTTTGTAAACAGTGGAACATCTTCATTCAGGTGATTACCGGTGCAAAACCATACGGGCTTTCCCCATCCGAAATCAGCTTCCTTAGATCCAGAGTTACACAAACTTGTCGTCAAATGATACTCGGTTTTGAAATCGCTAAACATTTCCATGGAGTTTCTCAAGCTTTCCACGAACTTAACATGCCCGTTTACGCCTTTCAGTTCTTCAAACGATTCACTTATACTATCCGATATCGCATTCTTTATTCGGCTAGCCATGGACGCTACATCAAGGTTACTTGCACTTGGATCAAACCTCGCTACTGCCCCAGATTTAATGTTTCCAATTGAATAATCAGGCAGTAGCGGTGAAAATTGTTGTCGGATATCTACTGGCATATGTAGAAGGGACGGCTTAGATTGTGTACTTTCAATGCTAGCACATTTCCAGAGCAGAGCCAGTACAGCCACGACTCGACTGACTGGCTGATGCTTAGATGCTTTGGCCTTGAGTTCTTTCAAGGCCAAAGCATTAAAAACAAATCTAGTAGTTGACGATTTCCCGTGTTTTATATAAGCTGAGGAAATCGTCAGATACCATAATGGTGAAAATGCTAACTTAGGGTTTTGTGGGAACATCGAAGATGAAACAAAGTTGGGATAAACCTGATTAGTGTCTCGTCGGGCGATTGCAGCCCAAGTATTCATGAATATCATTGTGCTACGCGCGTCAGCAAATTTATGATTATGTTGTATGGTAATTGAAACACCTCCACAGTTAAAGAAGTTAACTTGCACCATTGAAACATAACATCCCACCAACGGTTGATTTGGGACTGAATCAACAATGGGTATCAACCGTTTCAAAAACTTATTATCAGGTTCCTTAAGCAGATTATTGAGCTGATCATCGACTCTTGTCTCGACGTAATACACACCAACGTCGTTACAATCAACATGAAGCTCACTGGCTAACTTTCCTGCAAACGGGTGCATTCGAGTTAGGGTTTCGGATAGTGATTGCTTCAGATGATTTGATCGCTCCAATATGACATCCTCTATGCTCTTCCTATTGTTATTATTATGACCTTGATAAAAGAACATCAAGGGGTGGTATATAGGGGCCTCAATCTGATCGAAAAATGAAAGCTTGTAATATCTAAGGTTTTCGGGTGTTGGATACCATGGTTTAATGTTTTCTCTTGAAATAACTTTGATTTCAATTGCCTCCTTTTCATTAGAACTGCAAAAAGAGAACTTAGATGAGATAAAAGAACAGAAATAAGGTCATTAAAGTGATATGTGTCATTAGGGGACACTCTTATGTTCACAATAAAAGAAAGTTTGAAGTGCATGTATGCTTTGGTGTATTTTCCATACAAATATCTAGGAATTCTTGTTAAAAAGAATTAAGTTTCGATTTTTAGAAATCGATGAATTGTTGTTAAGAAAAATTAATGTTTCGACTTTTAGAACCACAATCATAATATACTCCTATAGCATTGGCATTGGATTTTTTATCTATATCCATATAATTACACTAAAATTCAGTAATTTTTCTCTCATTTTCAATTAAATAATCTTCTTTATACTTTTATTATTGTCTTTTTCTCTCTTCTACTCATAATCATGTTTAAAAATATTAAAAAATTTATACAGGGTGAATAATGTTTATATTTATAGATAAACACTAACATTACCATATATTTTCTCTCTCCTTCACCCACAACTATTCACAATCAATCCGTATATTATAAATTTTCTCACTCATATAAATATAAGAGTTCCATTATGAATACTCTAAATCACCTATACTTATACTTTGCAAGATTTGAAATCTGGGTGAAAACTATAATACCTGACGTTCGTATGAGGAGGATTTGTCTGAGTTGACATAAAGCGAGGGCGTTTCTCCATGTTCATTAGCCACCTTAGGATTTGTCCGTCATCTTGAGGTGGGACAGCTCTATCGGAAACCCTGGGTGGGCTGCCGGAGAAGGCATAACCCCCTTTAATTACGTGGCGGTGGTAAGCTAACCGGCGTAACGATAGACTGGAGATGATGAAACGTCTCATGGTTGTGTTTGAAGTATCACATCCCACATTGATTATCAGTCTTTATAACCATTCCTTGTCCATTTTAAAATTCGTTTTTATATTGAATGTTAAATATAAATTGCAACTTCCACGCCAACCAGGAGGGTCACATATTACAAGATATAATCCGAAAACGATACGGCCGCACGATCTCGGTGATCAAATCCGGATATATTCTTTTAGAGTTTGAGTTTGAGTATGATTAGAAAGTTCTAATAACTAGGGGTACGTGGCGTGATACAGTGTTTGTGCTGGAGGGTGAGTTTTTGTTTTGTTTTTAAATTCTAATTTCCAAACCAAGTCAATGATTCATTTTTTTGTCTTTTTTTAATTTCCACTATATAAAAATTGTGGGCTTCAAAGAAAAACGCTTGTCGGTCGAAGGTTTGTCCTAATCTAGCGAATCGAATAGACTTTGTTTACAAGACGAACCGTTACTATCACCGTTTTCATCCCATAACACCACACATTAAAAACAAACAAAATGGAAGGTTCAATTCAAGCAAAAAAGTATCGACTAAAAAACGTGTAATTGGATTTTAGTTTTTAAATTTAGTTTGTTTTTTTCTTGTAGTTTGTTTTTTTTTTTTTTTCTAATTGGACTTTCGTATTTAATTTTGTGTATTTTAAAAATGTTGGTTTTAATTTATATATAATTTAATAAAAAAAAGTGATGGAATGTGATGGTGTGATAGATATTCCAAGTGATTTAGTGATGGTGTAATAGAATTGGATGAAATAAGGTGTGAGCTTGTGACTAGTGACTGAAAGTTTAGTGAGCGTTTGATGGGTGCCTCTTCTACCCATACCGTGAGATGTTTGATACCGAACCCAACTTAAACAATCACTGGATGTATCACTACTTCCAAAATGACGATCAACCACAAATAAATAAGATCCATCTGGTAATCACCGAAGCGTCCAACTAAAACTAAAATAGAAATGCAAACTTAGTTTACCCATCGGTAATCACCAATGGATATAAATACGAAGGAAGTTGAGATAATCATATCCTCGGATCACCCAGTGGCGGACCCAGAAATTATTTGCTGGGGTGCGGATGAATGGTTCAAGCATATTTTCAAGGGGAGCGGTCGGGTTTTTTTGCCTAAAAATTTCAATAAATAATTTTTTTCAAAGAGCGCGCCCGCCCACCCTGGGCTTCACCTAGGTCCGCCCCTGGGATCACCGACTTTGACAAATCTAAAATTGGTCGGTGTATGTGGGAAAAGTTTTGTAAAAGATAATTTCTTGATAATTCGTTGGTGATGGTAAAGTTATAATTCCTGTTGGTTTCAGGCCCCACTCAACTTAAAAAAAAGAGCTGAAACTTTGAAAAGAAATATGCAATGTGTAGAAAGAAAAGATCGGTGTAATATTATGGCGTTGGAGTTCAAATCGGGTGGCTTTGGATGTGACCGGGGAGAGGTCGTCGATCCGTGAAAAAGTCGTGATGTTAGTGAACGTTTTCAGCTTGATGCCATGTGAGATGTTACAAGTATGGTGGTTTTAATTCGGGCTGAACCGGGAGACTTTGGACGTGATTGAGGTGAAGATCGGGTGCCTGGTAGAAGTCAAGGTGGTTTGGGGAAAAACGGTGATTCGGGTGTCGTAAACTAGTGGCGTAAACAAACCGATTAAGGGGGTGAATGTTGGATTAATCAGGTTTGTTTACGGGTCACGGTTCGTGATGTTATCGGGTCATGGAACGGGTCAACAATAGTTGCATGCAGGGCCGGCTCAACCATTTTGGTGGCCTAAGGCGAAGTAAAATCTTGTGGCATTTTTCCCAAAAAAATGTATGTGATTGAAAGTTAAACTTGAAGGGCCCAAGCGTAATTATTTAAAAGATTGTGTTAAAATTCAAAAACAAGAAAAAAAAAATGGTGAACCAAGGGATTCGAACCAAGGTCTCACCAACATCCATACATACACAAAACCACTACGCTACCAACCATCTATCTGATGATAACCCACATCCTAAATCTTTTATAAATGGACTGTGGTTCCATCAAATTGAGGAGCCCCTATAGTTTTGATGGCCCAAGGCCCAAGTCTCATTTGACTTACCCTTAGGCCAGTCGCATTATTAACGGATAAAAGCCACGTTTAAAAAGCTGCACGTTTATTAATCTTGGATGTGTACGTTGGAAGGTGTTGCTAATTTTATGGAGTTGATCAAGTTTAATGAAAAGTGTACGGTGGAGATAAGAAGAAGTCATGGGCGATACCTATTCTTTAGAAATAGTAGTATTTTTATTCTTTTAATATTCCCACGTACATACTTGAATGTAGTCTATAAATAGATTTTGTTTATTAAATAATATTAACCTAAAGAATCGGTAAAATCTAATGATTTAGTCTTCAACAACCGGTCATGCAATACTTGAAGACTTACTAGATTATGGTCCCGTGTATTACACGATTTTATATAACAAACTGTGTTTAGAATTATATTATAACTTACAGTATTTAAAAATTTACATGACATACAACAATCAAAAAATGAAATTACAATTACAATGTACAAATCTTTAAACACTTCTTTATACATGACATTTGTTTTTTTTTTTTAATTTGACCATCTTTACTTACATTATAGACAATGATCTATGGTAAGTGGTAACTATATGTATTTTTTAAATTATTTTGAAAATATTAGAGTTACCAAACATAGCGGTTTTATATTTGACGTGAAAGATTTAAAACTCAAATTAAAAAAAAAACTAAATTAGCGGAACTTTAATAGTGAGATTAAAATAGAAAATGTCCCGTTATAATAATTGTAATCATTTATTAGAGGTATGATACTGTTTAAAAAAGGAACAACAATTATCATTATATAATATTGTTTAAATAAAAAAATAACAATTATTATTATATACTTAATAATTTAATTGAATAACGTAAATAATACAAAATTTAATATTTATTTAATCTAAGTGATCAAATAAAGTGACATTAAAATTTATATATATACCAAGGTCAACACTTTTAAAAGATTTTTTAAATACAATTCATTTTCTAATCAATACGTGAAGAAATTAGATATCTTATAGTTATCTTCAAGAAAAGTATAACATTTTCCCTAATGTTAGTTTGGATAAACAGCATAAAAGATAAACTTTTAAGAATTGAGTATGTTTTTTTAAAATTATTTTTTAAAAATTATTGTTTGAATGAGAGAATGCCACATGGCATTCTTTGTAGTCTTTTATTATAATAGAGATTATTCCATGAATTTGCAAATTATACAATCTAAAATATTATTCTGTGACCCGATAACATGCAAACCCATGACCCGTAAAACAACACGATTAACCCAACAATTCCCACCTGATGAAACAATGGTTAACCGGGCGGGGTTAACTCACTGGTCTCGTCAAGAAGGGTTAATCCCTTCCTCTCGAGGATCGCTTGCTGGATCACCGGTGGTTGATCTCCTGCACAAGGAAACAAGCCGTGACTCGTAACAAGGAGGATGGGGTGGGGGGTGCTCCTTGTTACCACTCTCCGGCGTGAGAATCAGTAGTTTGCTTGGGAAGCAAAGTAAGATAGTAGTAGTAGTGAGAGAGTTGTGAGAAGATACCTCAAACCTGGTTTGGGGTTGGTATTTATAGCCGAGGAGTGGAGGAGGATGATGATGGATGGACTGACGACGTGCTGCCCCTTTTCAGGTGTGTCAGGCTCGTCGGTTATGGAGGTTACGCCACGTCAGTCCATTGCTTACGTAGCTCTGACAGGTAACTGTCATTGGTGCCACTTGCACTGTGGTGTCAGTACCACTTGCTTGAGTACATAGGATGCGGTGCAAGCCGCATCGCTACGTGCGGTAACATCTGAAGTTACCGCGTCTCTTACTTGTGATCAAGGAATACGCGAGATGCGGTGCTAGCCGCATCGTCGTCTTGCCTGCATCCCTTGTCGTGACGAAAATGTCCGTATGGTGCGGTGTCAGCCGTACCACTACGTTCATCTTCTTCTATGCCTAAGGTAAGGCTTTCCTGTATTGATAGAAGTGTTCACTGGACGCGGTGCGATGCCGCGTCGCTGTGAATACTTTCGTTTTCGTACACCAGATGTGATGCTATGTCGCATCACTCTACCGTTCTCCTGTTCCATGTAAGTCCTCCTTTGCTACTAGATAGATTGGATTCAACCCTTGTGTTGATGCGTTACCGCATGGGCACAAGTGGGTTGTTAGCTAGTGGGGGTTTTGATAAGGGTAATGGTCACTCGCGGTCGATGCTGACGCGAGATCTGGGACCATACCCCTTCAAGTCCCCCCAGTCTAGTGTTGCTGCCACATACAAGGTGTATGTGGGAGGAGTACTGGACTATGGTGTTTGGAAGGTAGTTTGGAGTCTGGAGAAGATCCTAGACCATGTGTGGTCTTTTCTGTATGTAAATGAAGCTGGAGGTCCGGAAGGGTCATCTGACGCCTCTTCCGTATCGGTGAAGGAAACTCGTCTGATGCGAGATTCTCAGCCGATTTATGTCACCAGGTGGTCTGCCACCTGTTGTTGTGCCGAAGGTCTCTTGGAGACCTTGTTAGTAATGCTGCACAAACTTCGAACCAACCTCTGAGATGGTGTTTCGAAGGTGTGTGGAGGTTTCCCATCCTTTAAAGGTGGGCTTTTCTTCATACCAATTGTTGAATTGGTGCATGAAGAAGAAAAGAAAACTTTTGGACCAATCTTTGAGACTGGGATCAAAAGTTGTTGATGCTTGCAAGTGCTTTGCTCGAGCTCTATGTTCAGTATTGAGTTATGAGACGACGATCCCTTTTTTGTGGGGTTTTCGTGTTTATCGTCATAGCTCTCTAGTAACCGCACGTTCTTTGCGGTTACCTCGTTGCGTCATTGTTGGCCATGTTTGGTCGAACAATGTATATTCCTACTATGGGTAAATAAACATGGTCATAGGCAAGGGTATGCCCACCATTGTTTATTCTATGCGGCCCATAGGTGGGCTAACAAAGTCATAAGCAGACTTGTTACCGCTGTTCGGACGCTTGTTGTTCGACGCGGGTTTATTTAGAGCGCTGTTCTGCGTTCGTTTTGGAGCCACTTACCTTCCCGCTCCAATACCGAGTTTGCTTTGTGGTAGCATTGTTCGGTGATGTGGAGTGAGGTTGGCTCTTCCGTAGCAACCACTCTGCGGAAGCTATGGTTATGTCCGTAGCTCCTCGTGAATGTCTGTGGTTTTGCATTACCACATTTGCTCGAAGTGGGTGCGGGTCGGATGTAGCTCTTGAAGGTTCAGGAGACAGGGTTGCTGATGTGCGTTCGCGTGCATACCCTTCCTTCCTTTTGTTAAAGAAGGTGTTCATGTGCCCTCTGCGGTTGTGAACCGGGCAGGAGGGATTTGAAGCTTGAAGAAAATGAAGGCAATGCAGTTCCCCTATGTCTGAGATGCGGTTCAGTCCAACGGCCAGCGCTGGTTCTGAGCATCTGACACACCTGAACGGGCGCGTGTGTGGGAAGTCCGCATATTCCACGTGTGCTCGTGGGTAGTGCGGATAGGTATTATACCCCCTTATAGTGTAAAGATATATGTTTTTACCTATTTTTAGGGGTATGTTAAAAAACGACATGCGGTATGGGTTATGGTGCGGTATACCAGAGAAACCGCATGCCGCTTATAATTGGATAATGTAGTCGCTTTTTGTTGCATACGTGGCTGGACGCACGTGTGAGTTGGTGGAAGTTGGTGAGATCTTCCTGGCATGTGCTGAAATGAAAGGACGTTTACACTGCCCGAGGCATTAAATGCACTGTAGCGAAGAGTGTAAACGTC
Source organism: Helianthus annuus (assembly GCF_002127325.2). NCBI lineage: Eukaryota > Viridiplantae > Streptophyta > Magnoliopsida > Asterales > Asteraceae > Helianthus > Helianthus annuus. The sequence continues at coordinate 154,691,669 of NC_035445.2, forward strand.
TCTTGTGTCAGGCGCGTGGGCGGCCACGCGCGCGTGATAACCATCAGCGGAAACGGCGCTCGACACGTGGTGTCCTATGATTCGCTCTTTTTGAACGTGATCATTTGTTTTCTCCCTCCGCATTAATTGCGATGGGTATATAAGGGGAAACCGTTCGTGGTTTCCCCTCACTTGTTCGAAAATTCAAAAAAAAAAAAATTGCCGTTTGAGAGAGAAACTGTTCTGTCTTCTCCGACTATTTTTCCTGAAATTCCGGTGAGGTTGCTGGTGTTTCCGTTCACCATCTTTTGTTTCTTGAATATTTTTGATGGCTGAACCATCGAATCCACACAATGTGGAGGGTGAAAACCCTGAACAGCCGGTAATGGCTGAAGAAGAAGACGAGGGGGCTGCCGGTGTTGGTTTACCGGCGTTAAGGTGGACCAAGAAGTCTTTTGACAATCTTATGCTTACTGTCCAAATGCCCCCTGAATATGGGGCTCAATATCCATCGGAGGGTGATACTGGTGCCGACGCTCCGGCCGGTTATGTGACCATGTGGGCCGACTTTTTTGGTGACTGTAATCTCCGGTTACCGTTGACGGTGTTTGTCGTGGATGTCTTGGAGTGGTACAAGGTCCACATTTCTCAAGTGAGTCCGTTTGGTATGATTCGGATTCGAAACTTTGAGTTCACCTTCCGTGCTCTTGGTATAGAGCCTACCGTCGGAGATTTCCGACGGTTCTATCAGATGACAGTGTCCATGGGGTTCTTTTCTTTCCGTCAACGAGACGGTACCCCCAAGCTGATGACTCCCCCCAAGGGGATGACGATGTGGAAGAAGAAATTCTTCTACATCAAAGCTGCTGCCATTGTTGTAGATATGACGTTTCGGAATGTGACCGAGACGATCATCGCGGAGACCATTGCGGTCCCTAGCTCGAAGTCAGTGGAATGGTTTCCTCAGTTGCAGACCATAGAGACCGTGAAGCTGACCAATACGCAACTATGGCTGTTGCGTATGATGTTGAGGAGGAGCAAGAACTCGAAACCCGTGGTGCGGGAGAAGAGCGGTGGTACGTATTTTTTATCTGTTTACGTTCCTTATTTTTGTGTGCGTTACTGATATTTGTGTTTGCTATCAGAAAATGCTCCTGCATGGAGGATGTTTGCCCCGGATTTCTTGGGTACGGTTGAGACCGTGGTTTGTGCGGGTGGTGAAAAGGATCACAATACTATCATCCGTAGTAACTTCCGGGTGCCTACTGAGGCTGCACTGGCAGTTGAGTTGCCGTCAGGCAAAGGTATAATATCCAAGCTTTGTCACTTGTGTTGATAATGTTGGTTTATTGACGTATTGATTCCATGCAGGTGATCTTGGGGCCTTAGGGGACCCCGAAGCAAAAGGTGTGCCCAAAAGGCAGACTGTGAAGGGCGTGCGCTTTCGCCAAAAGAAGATAAAGGAGGTCACTACTGTGCCTCGTTTGGTGCCGCAGGCGGCAGGTATCTCTCACTCCTCTTTTCGTCGACACAAGGATTATGTGATAGTATCTGATACCCTTGAGGGTTTGGGTACAGCCTCGGGGTCGCATTCTGGTGCTGCGAGGAAGCAGGCAGAAGAGACGGCCGCGGGAGGGACAGCTGCGGGTCCCCCTGTGATTGGTGAGAAGAGAAGGCCAGAGCAGAAAGCTGCTGGTGGTGTTGAAACCAAACGTCGGAGGCTGGTAACCAGAAGGTCCGCTCCGACGCAGAAAAAACCTGCGGTTGTCATTGGTAAGTGTAGGCTAGCTTGTCTTAACTGTTATGTGTAACTTGTTTTGATAGCTATTTGACGTTGTTTTTTGCAGAGCCTCAAGATGAAGATTTTTCCATCTTTGATGCTCCGGAGTCGCCCCCGCGTGCCACGGATGCGGGTGCAACTGAATTGCCATCGACACCCCCTGCCAAGGTGGTGTCAGAGCCGACTGTGCGGACAGAGGGTACCGCAGAGGATGTGGCAACCCAGATTTTTGATACCGTGGATTCATCCAACAATCTTATTAGTCCCCCTGATGGGGATAATTTGGATCTGCGGTTTTCTGATGCTGGGAAAGGAAAGTCTGATGCGGAGGCGCAGAAGACTGATACTGAGCCACAGAGCTCTGCTGCTGGGGCGAAGGTTACCGGTGTTGATGCCGGTGGTGCGGGTTTTGATGGGCCTCCAATTCAGCCTGGGGAGTCTGAGTTGGAGTATTATTACCGCACATACTCCCAGGGTCGCAGTACTATGTATCACCGACCCCCCTGGACTGTTATGCAGGGGGATGATATTTCGAATGATCCTGCGGCCTGTAAGGAGATTTTGGGTGGTCTGGGGACCCCCTTTGAAGTTGAGCGCGCCCGTGCCGCACCCCGAGAGCTGCGTATTAACCAGCTTTCATCGATGCTGGTGGGGACTTCCATTGTGGCTAATGCCATTTTGGAAGATTATAAGGTGCTGGGCCGCCGCGAGGAGGAGGCTGCTCGTATGCGAGCAGAAGCGGAAAAGTTAGTCGAAGCTGCTCGTGCGGGTGCGGAGCAGCTCGAGAAAGACAAGGCTGCTTTTGAGAAGCAGAAACAGACTTCTGAGTGGGCTGCCACTGCCGAGCTGAAACAGGTGCGTACACTTGCTAAACTCCTTGCTGATGAGCGCAAGAGTTGGAACGAAAAGTTGTCCAATGAGCGCAAGAAATGGAATGAATCTTGGGCTAAGCAGAATAACGTTCTGTTTCATACTCGGCAGGAGTTGGCGAATGTCAAGGCGGCAAACGTTGCCTTGGGCAGCGAGAAAGCTGCGGCGGAGGCCATTTCTTTTAAAGCGCTGCAGGCGAAGGCCGACGCCTTGAAGGCCCTTGAAGAGGCCAAAGAAGCCGGGGCTCGTGCCTCAAAGGCCCATGAAGAGGCCGCAGAGAAGGAGAGCCGTGCTTCTAAGGCTCTTGAAGAGGCGAATGCGGAGCGTATTCGTTTAGGCAAAGTTGTTGAAAGCCTGCAGGTACGTTTCTTTTAACGTTGTTGCTTTCGTATTTATTTGTTTTGAAAATATTCACCGAGTGAACTGTTTGCTGTTTTTGTAACAGGCTGAGGTTCAGGCCCGGGAGGTCGCAGTTACAGACCTTACTGCCCGCGTGTCTGCTGCGGAGAAGCGGGCCGACGCTGCTGCTGAGGCCAAGGATGCCTTGGTGTCCTCTTTTAACCAGCTGGAAGCTGACCGTGAGTGGTTGCGGACTCACGGTATCGCGCGTGTAAGTATCCCTTGCCTTTATATTTGCTTGGATTAGTATTCAAGACTTATGATCCTTTCATTGCAGATTGTCGAGGCTATCATGAACGCCCCTGAGACCTCATCTGGTCTGGACCTGGTTAAGGAACGTGCGCGCGATGCTGGCTTCAAGGCTGGTTATAACCGCTGCATTGGGCATATCAATGTGTTATCCGCAGGCGGCTATACTGATCAGGCATCCGGGTTCCGTGATGTGGATACCGAAGGTCGTCTGAAAGCGGCCGTAGCCTCCTTTTATGATACGCCCCTTGCCTGTGTAGGGGAGCTGGACGAGTGTTTGGAGGTTGCGGACTATGTTGACCGCTTGCGGATGCTTTATCCTGATGTGGAAGAGGAAGAACCCGCTGGTGGTGCCGGAGGAGACGCGGGTACCAGCGGTACAAAATAGGGTTTAGGTTGGCGAGTGTGCCTCCTTTTTGTATTCCTCTTGTATAGAATAGGAACTTTATGTAAATTCAGTAAGCATCATGTGGATACTTGAATTTTTTGAATATAAAGTTTCGTTGTTCAGTTTGTACAAGTGTTTTTAATTCTTGCATGTCTGAATGTGTGTATGCATAACTTTACCCATTTATGAATGGGGTCAAGTATACTCCATACTTTTGTTGTATGGGTATGCATCAATTCTGTTATTTACCGTGAGGGTTTTAGAATTGCTTAAGCTTTGTAAAAGCTTATATTACCGGAACTCTACCCATTTGTGAATGGGGTCGAGTGTACTCCATACCTTTGTCGTATGAGTCCGCGTCAATTCCATTGTTTGCCTTTTTGGGCTCAGGAATTGTGTTAAGTGTTTAACAAAAACTTGTGTATCCGGCCGGATAAAACATGCAAGTCTTTTTGCCTTTTGCTGGCCTATTACAATATTTGTGTGTGGTTACCACTTTGTATGGGTATCGCGAATGAAGATTTTGCCAATCTGTTTTTGGGATACCGCAAAGTGGAACACGCATTTGTAATAGTAATAACAAACAATAATGTAAAAAATTGCTTATTTATTGATTTGCAAATGGCCTGCGGCCCGATAGGTTACATAGAGAAATGTAAGAACATGGCTTACATATAACAGCGTCGAAGCTGTTGTGCATTCCATGTGCGTGCGATAGGTTCGCCTTCTAGTGTTTGCAATCTGTACGCGCCTTTCCCTAAGACCTCGTTGATGAGGTAGGGTCCTTCCCACTTGGGGGCAAGTTTGCCTGGGCGCTCGGCATTAGATGCCTCATTGTCGCGTAGGACGTAGTCTCCTGGGTTGAAAGTACAAACGCGGACGCGCGCGTTGTAGTACTTTTCAAGTTTGGATTTATATTTGGCCTCGTTGATGGCAGCGTTTTCACGCCTTTCTTCCAAGAGGTCCAAATCGATCCTGCGTTCCATGTTGTTGTCTAGTTTTTCAATAGCCAACATTCTAGGAGAGGGGAGACCTACTTCTGCGGGGATCACCGCTTCTGAACCGTAGACTAGGCTGAAGGGTGTTTCCCCATTGCTTGTTTTTGGGCTTGTGCGGTGAGCCCATAAGATACTTGGGAGTTCATCGACCCAGCCACGCCTGGCCGTTCCCAACCGTGCCTTGATCCCTTCGACTAGGCTTTTATTGATACTCTCGACTTGGCCGTTCCCTTGCGGGTGTGCGACTGAGGAGAATATGTGCTCAATGTGTAGTTCCTCTAGCCATTTTTGAAATTCGTCGGCAGCGAAGTTGGTGCCGTTATCGGTGACAATGCACATTGGTAATCCGAAACGGCAGATGATGTGTTCCCAAATGAATTTTCTTGTTATCATAGCAGTGGTTGAGGCCAGTGGTTTTGCTTCTACCCATTTGGTGAAGTAGTCAACCGCCACTATGATAAATTTAACCGCACCTGGAGCGTCAGGGAAAGGTCCCACAACGTCAATTGCCCATTTCTGAAAGGGCCATGCGGTTGTGACGGGGACTAAGTTGTTTTTTGTCCGCAAGGTTTTTGGAGCATGACGTTGACAGTCGATGCACTTGCGCAACTCTTTGACGGCGTCCAGGTGCATGCCGGGCCAGTAATACCCGGCATTCATGTTTTGGCCACTACCATGCGTGGTCCAGCGGTGTATGCCACATATGCCCCTCGTGTACTCTCGAATGAGGTATGTGGCATTCCTGGGGGACGCATCGTAGTAGTGGCCCAAGGTATGACTTGCGTATAAGATACCGTCTCCCATTTGATAATGGCACGCTTTGTATTGTAGTTTGCGTGCTTCTGATTTGCTTTCGGGAGTTCAAGCACCGGATTGTAGATATGCGATAATAGGTGTCATCCATGATGTTGAACCGTTTGAATGACGTTGACTTGGCGCAGGGGTACCGAAGGATTTTTGCAGGATTTCGATGCGTATCTCCTT